>NC_141406.1:13487463-14916213 GCF_034619465.1 Leptosomus discolor | reverse complement strand
ACAGATCAGCAGCCAGCTTGGATCACACCTCTCTCATCCCTAACTAAAAAATAATCGTCATCACAGCATCACTACAAAGTCAATAACTTTAAGACAGTCGAGAATTACTTCCACTTGCTTCATCATCACTTATCCCCGGCGAAAGCAAGCTGCGAGTATTCTCCGGGTAGAGACAAAGCATTTTGTCCTCATCCTTCCTTCGTGGGAGGAACCTGACGCGGCAGCAGCAGACCGGAGCTATTCGGCTGAAAAGCGATTGTTTTCACAACCAGATGAATTCACGGGTAACTGTGAGCACTGAGAGCTTCCATCGCTGGGTGAAACGTGGTTTTCTCAGCGAGGCACAAACCTTCTGGCTCTTCACGGACAAACCCCGGGCCCCAGGAGCCCTGTGGGGGCACAGAAATGGTCCCATTTCCCCACCAGCAGTGGGACCCAAGGCTGCAGGGTGCCAGGATGGTGCTGTCTTCCCTTTTCTGTTCTTCATGAGCTGCTAAACCCACGCAAAGGAGCAAGTGTCACCTCTCCCGCACAGACACGATGTGAGGATGGGCCACTGCCGTGGTGAAAACTGAACCCGCTACGGAGGATAAAGCTGATCTGAAATCCAGACGAGTATCTAAAGACGACCCAGCGGCAGCCACGGATCAAACCCGTGTCCCTCGCATTCACACTTTGTCTCTCACCAAAAGCTCTACAGGCCCTGCTGAAGGCAATTAACTAGATTCACCTTCCCAGAGAAAATAACCTTCTGTTATTTTCCATGAGCAGAGAAGGTTGAAGAAAAAAATAATTTAAAAAAAAAAAAAAATCACAAGTAGCGTTGCTTTCACCCTAATTATTTTAAAAGGCGATTACAAAGGATAATCCTCTGAAAAATTAGGTGATGGATTTCCCTTAAACCTGCTCCTTGTTCACCTGTTTGAGGGTCCCCGTCAGTTCAATGCCGTGGGGGAGGCATGCATCCCCGCAGCCCCCCGGGTTGGCTGGGTGCTGGCCTCCCCTTCCCACCTGCCCAGCCCATGCCATCGCAGCTGCTCCTTAAGATTTTTCACTCTTCCTCTAATTTAAAACAGAAAACGGATAAAGCACCAATTAAAAAATAAAGCAAGCTGTGGTTTGTCTTGGGTTAAGCTGGGGTTTGCAGAGGACACTGCCCCAGTCGGCTGGAAACCAAGAGCAATGAAGCTCTGCAGCCGTCTCTGTTCAACGCCTTTGAAAATCCCAGCCTTTCATCCGGGTTTGGGCTGAAAGCAGAAGGAACACCAAGGGGTGGTTTCATCCCCCTGTGGTCACGCTGCCGGCTCAAACAGGGCCACACGCACTGCCAGGGCAGTGTCCCCGCTTGTCCATCCCCCCTGCTGTAGCTCCAGCTCCTCGTTTGTGCCCAGGGGAAGGAAAATTATTAAAATCCAAGCACCCATTAGCACGATAGAAAAAAAAATCACCTGGGTAGACCTGCTGGCCAAAGAGTCGGCTCTCCGGCTGCTCAGAGATGTACCCCATGCTGGGGAGAGGGGTGGGTTTAGAGAGCGGGTATTCCCAAAAAAAGAAGAGGGATATCGATTCATTACTCTAAATACTTGGGATGTCTTGCTGCCAGCGGTGGTTCTCTGTGAAAGCCCTCCAGATGTGCTGCTGTGCACACGCTCGACCGTAGGCGACACCCACAGCACAGTGCTGGCAGCATCTTTCCATCTTTCTCGATAAAGTCCACTCTCAACAGGGGAGCTCATAAAGACAACGCTCCAGAAGCCAGCGAGGGGCTGATGAGTTTGACCTCAGCACAAGAAGGACCCTCGCTCTTCCCTGCAAGGCCGTTATCCTGACCGTGACTCTGTGGGTGATGGAGGAGCGTTGGCTCGATGGGCTGCTCAGGGCAGGTACATTCCCCGCATCTCACCCAGGGGAGCTGCTGGCTTAAAGTAAAACCTGACCCAATTTGGGCTGTTTCCAGGAGCAGACGTTCGTCTTTGCAGAGATGGACTGGAGCAGCACGCAGCTCGTGACAAACACAACTGGGGAACCTGCCCTACTCCCAGCTAGTCCGAACTTGACATCTGCACTGCCTACCAGCTGCTGTTGGAGAAGGATTTCAGAAGAGTGAGATATTTCACTGTATGACTGATGGGTAAGGCTCAAAGCTGCTCTCAGCAGCATCTCCACACCATGAGCTGGAGCAAGAAGAGACACAATGCAACACAGCTCCATTTATCCAAAGCTCCACAGCCAGCAGGGAGAAGCTTGCAAACTAAACCTAAAATCCAGCCTCAGCCCCACAAGAGTTCGCCGGAGAACCACCACCCACCCAGAGAGGCTCTGGTAAGAACAAAGCTGCCTTCACAGATCCTGTCATAGTGCGACAGGGCAGACAGCAAGCCGTGCTGGAATGCCACGCTGACCTTTACAAATCTGATTTCCACCGCCCATCTCCCGCTCGCCAGTCCCGGCTGCAGCCGGAGCGGGACATTCACGGTCATTTATCATCAGGACTGAAGGAGAGGACCCAGGGTGGGAGCAGGAAGGGAAAAGGAAGGGCACTGCGATTAGGCAGTGCTCGTGGGCCCACCTCTGCTTCCCATTTGTCATCACAGTGAAAATAAGAAAGCGAAGCCGGCTGTAACAATCCAGCCTCTTCCTAAACACACGCATCGTTGGCAGCAGCTTTATGGCTGCCGGTTCCAAAGCCAGGCAGCGTGGCCTCTGCTCTCCTGAGCTTCCCGAGGATACGGCAGAGAAATGCATGGAGGGGATGCATCGCAGTGAGTCTCTACCCTAAAGCAGAGAGCCCACCACAGCACCCGTGGAGAGGGAGATCCCACCAGGACCCTCGCTGCGGGCTGCGGGAGAGGTGCAGCGATGAACGTCTGCTCCTCCGAATGGGGGAGGTTATAATTACTGTGATCAAAAATATCCAGAGGGAAAAAAATGTTACACCAGATATTACCAATTAACCCAGAAATCTAAACATCACAATTGCTGCAATTAATAGGATCCTACACTTATGCTAATTACCAGTCTGCACGAGAGGCGGCTGTGCGGGGAGGGAGGGAATCCGGCTGTGGACCCGCCAGAACGGCAGATCCCAGCCCTAACTGGGGATGCTACAGTCGGGTCCCATCTAGAGTCGTGCCAAAATGGAAGTGGCAGGGGGGACCGGAGGGCTTAGGGCGATCTCCTGCCTTCAAAGCTCTGCCAGGGTGCTCAGGGCCTTGCACAAAGCTCGTTAAACCTCCAGCAAGCCAAATCCGCTCTCGGTGGTATCGCTGCCTGTCCCCAGACCTGCAATCACACAGGCTTTAAACTGGGAAAGGAGCTGATCCTGTATTCAGGCTCACCCCTGGCACAATCCTCCCCGGTTACGGTGAGCTGCAGACCACACCGTGACCATGCCAAGGGTGTCACCGTGTGCCAGGAGGATCCCAGGGAAAGTGCAGCGCATGGAGGACACCACACCTCCACTGGGCAGCGCAGAAGTTACACCGTCTCCTTGTTTCAGGAGCGTTGAAAGGACAGAAATATCGACTAAGGCTGGGTAAAACAACCACCTTTTCCCTCCTGCCCTACGAGCCCAGCTCAGACGCAGCCTTGTCTCAACCCCACCAGAAGCCAGAGCCGCCTCCCCTCGGGCCAGCAGGTTAAAGCAGGAGGGAGGATCCTCCCTCCTCACCAGCACTTTTATAACTTTTTAGCTCGTTCAGAAAGGGGCTCCTCCGTTCAGAAAGCAGTTCCTCCGCACAGAGCAAATGCTCCCACGAACACCGCTTTGCTCTTTAAGTAACCTGTTGGTCGTTACTCCCAGCATGCAAATTCAGCTATCGAGGGCAAGGCGATGCAATATAATGGATGTGATGTCAAGAAAAATTAAATCAAATGTCAGGATAAAATTCCAGGGGGGAATACACTTTTATGATTCATAATGCCAACCAATTATCCCTGTGACAGGCCGAACGGCAGTATTTTATCATGCCTAGCAGCCTGGAAAGGGAGTTGTGCCAATCTAAAAAGATCCTGTAACAACTTCGGCGGACGTTGTGATGATCACTAGCACACACTTCATTTTTCAGCCCCCAAATGACAAAAAAGCATGTGCCAGAGACGATGTATTCCCAAGAGAAAGCACCTCGGCCAGAAACGCTCCGGGTGCTTTGCTCTCCCCTCTGCCCCATCCGCCGGCGCTGGAGATCTCTCCCTTCTCCCAGCAGCACGGGCAGGGCTCAGCCATCCATCCTCAACCGCTCCAGATCTTTTCCTTTTCACCAGCTGACACACTTCAGCGCTACTTGCTTTGGGCACCGAGACATAAAACCGAGGTTACATTTCCATCAGAAACACGAAGTACTTTAATATCTCCACCAGGTCCGACACATCGCTCGTGCTGCTGCCTGCCCCCAAAACGCCATCGGCTGAGGTGACCCAGCGGGGGATCAGCCAGGCACCACGGCCGGGCGCAGCAGCAGGCGAAGCGGCGCTAATACAATCCTATCGAGGCCAAATGTATTTTGCGTGTACGCAACATTTACCCCCGGTGTCTCATCAGCCGGCGGAGCGGAGCGCGCTGGAAGGGCGGTGGCAGGAGATGTCAGCCTGATGGGAAGCCACCGCGCTGAGACCAACCCAGGAGATCACAGCAGAAAGTCCACGCAGCCTCCGGGTCAGGCTGCACCACAGGCCACCCTCGAAAACCCTCTAAATACCAAGGGTTGATGTATAAAATAGAGCACTGAGCGCAAAACAGCACGCAGGGCTAATGGGAGTCAAGCTATCAAAACACAACAAAAACGTCAGCGTTATTTTTAATCCCTGGCAAAACCACACTGAAAATCAAAGGAAAATCTTCAGGAAGGAAAAAGCCTCCTGCACTGGAAGTATTCATCTTGCACGGAAACGTCTGCAAGATGACAGCTCGAAGCGTAATAACCACACGAACTTGTTATTTTGTAGGACCTACAAAATGCTTCGTACTTCAGTGTCCTAAAAAGCAGGAAGGGGGGAGGCAGCTGCACCTCTGCCGGCAAAGGTGGAGGCATTTGCATGAGCCATCGCTCCATAAACCAAGGCAGATGAACAAACACCCAGCCCCGCGTTGCAGCGCTGCCTCTGTCCAACGGAAGGAAAAACCTGGGGTGAAAACCAGAATTTTTTCTGGCTCAGAAAAAGGGTATTTGGACCAAGAGGGGGAAAGACAGATTCCACCTATTAAAAGAAACTGCTCACTAAGACTCAGACACTCGTATCAGCTCCTGTTCCCAAAATGGCTTTCCCCCCCCGCCCCCAGAAGGTGTGCTCAGGACTTCCCTCTGTGCCAGCGCAGGGAGCCAGCGACCACCCAGGGGGCTCAGGGCTCTGCCTGTGCCCAGGAGCCCTGCCCAGCCAGGGAGAGATGTGCTGGCAGACGGAGCTGGGTGGACCTTTGCCTGGCATTTTGTGTTACACGGACCTTTTCCAAGCGAGCAGGTTCAATCTCTGCATCCTGGAGATACGAAAGAAAAACCAAGCCACCACCAGCCGGGTCCCCGAGGAAGAGGCTGCTGACGCTTTCCGTCGCTGTTAATAAATCAGAATTCCTGGCTGGTGCAGGATCATATTGGAGAGGTGTTTAATTGGCACTTATCGCTGTAGCTTTCCAGCCCCCTGCCAGGATGGGACAGTTAACGAAGTGGGCAGCAGCTGCTCCTGCGCCGCTTGCAATAACAACGGGGTTGTAGGAGGCAGCTCCAAGCCACCGGCTCAGCGGCCACCGCCACCGGCACGCACGGACACCTACCCAGCTCCCCCACTGCTCCTACACAGCCACAGGTCTAACGGCAAAGAGATTTTGTTGCCTGTTTGTTCCCAGCCTGTGCCAAAACACAGCAGCGCTTCCCTCGCCGAGGCCGTGGAGGATGGCAAAGCCACATCCCCGGGAGCCCACGCTGGCTGCTCCCAGCCCGGGGCCGGCTGGAGCAGAAGTGGAGCCCAGATGGTGCCAGGCTGCCCTTCCCACCGCTGCTCCGCGTGACGGGGCCTGGAGCATCCCCCTCTCACCTCGCAGGGTGACTTCCAGCCGGGCCATTCCTCTACGAGAGGCAAAAGCAAAGACACCGACAAAACAGGGACAAGGCAGCTGTGCCTACAAAGCCCCGCTCCGCACCGCGACACGGCCCGAGCCAGTTTTCTCGGCAGGTTTCACCACCGTACCCCAGCCTTTTGGGCATCCACAGACCTCCAGAAGGGCTCCCATCATCACGACCCCGCAGAGACAGACCTGGGTATCCTTCCCACCCTCCCAAACACGCATCCCCCCCTTCCAGGGGCTGGCTGGCCTCCAGGGTCAGCCGCAGCCACCCCGCAGGAGCCTCAGCATCCCCCGGGGCAGCAAAGGAGCCCCCGAGGACCCTGCGCAGGCAGGTTTGAACAGGGCTGTTGATGCTGTCCCGCTGCCACATGACACAGCATCCAAACGGACTTAAAATAAACTTCCCCTCCTTCCTCATGCATGACTGAGCTGCCTCCCGAAAGCGCGTGTGCCTGTGCATGCACGTGTGCGTACACACACGCGCGCGCACTCCCCACCGCGCCGGCACCGTAGGCAGCCGCGCGCTCATTATGTTTTAAATAAAGCATTTTTAAAACCTCTCGGAATTTTAGCAACAATCGCCATGGATACCAATCACTGAAATCCCTCTGTTACTATGGCAACACCTTTCCCATCCTGCCTATTTATCCTGGAACTGACACACCATTTATCGCGAAGTGATAGGAAGAGAATTTGAAAGCAACCTTCCCCAAGTGCACGGAAGCATAAAAATCCTGTGAGGAAATAACTATTAATAGAGATAAAACAGCTACAGCGCGTATTAGCCCCAGCCCGACGGTACGCGGGGCGCGTTTTGTTCCTGCGCATCACTGCCAGAGGCCGGGGACAGCACGAGCGAAACGCAGCCTCCAGCCAAAGGGAAGGGGGCAGCAAGGCTCAGGAATGGAAAACGCAAAGGCACATATTTTTATTTGCATGTTAAATACACAAACAATTAACACAAAAGCCCACAAGAGCGAGACTTTGCGAGGTAAAAGGACTGGGGTGACTGTGCTGCTGCGGCAACGCAGGGATGCTGGAGCAAACGCTGCTCGCAGCCTCCCCGAAAGCCTGCGGGCGACACTTGGGGCGCACAGCAAGCCCTCGCCGGGGTCCGAAGGCACCAGAGTATGAAATTACCTCCTCGCTCAGGCAAAGGGGCTTCCAGGGGAGCGGAGTCGGCAACCCAGCCAGGTGACCCGTACGTACCCGTCCCACGGCAGGTACTCGTGGTGCCCGCCGGGGTCACGCTCGACAGGCCCGAGATCTCCACAGTGTTTATGTTCACAACACACCTGACAAGTCAGCACGCTCTGTTACTCCCCACATCTCCGAGGGGTGAAAACTCAGCAGCGCCGGCGCCCGCCAGCGAACTGTTCCACTCGGCCCCTTTGCCCCAAAGCACAGAGGAGCTGAACGCGTTAAGCACAAAGCGGCTCCCGCAGTCGAGCTACGAGCACTCACATGCAAGAGCCCGTGGGCTCTCACGCACCAGCAACCAGCCCGTTCGCAGCACAGGCTGGAACAAAGCCTCTCCCCGGCGTTTCTGACCCCGCGCCAGAGCACCGAGCGTGCTGCACGTCAGAAACACTCAGCGACCGGCCGAAGAAAGGAGAACAAGCCTTGCAGAAGGAATCCCACCACCACCACGGCCTTTCTTCCCACATCTTTCATGAAATAGAGGGGGGGAAAAAAGGCTCCAAGGCCCTGGGTGGGAGATCCCTCCTAACATCAGTCCTCCTGTGACCCTCTTGTCCTACAGCTTAAGGCACAGCAATGGTGACGAAAGCAAGGACAGCAAAAAATGAGGCAAGGGGAGGGCTCCACCTCCAATTCCATTTCCCAAGCTGCATTACCATTAAGACTGAGCTTCATGCTCAAAGGGCAAGACATAGCTACAGGGAGCACGACCCCAGCTGTTCCTTCGGGAAGGACGGAGCACTGAGTGTCACAGCTAACCACCCTGAGGACACATTTGATCTGTAGGGTGGCAGCAACACGCTGGCTCTATCCTTTGGTTTTCCTCAAGGCCAAGCACCGAGTATTTGGGAGGACAGCTTCGTATTTTTTCCATGCCTCTGATAAAAGCATCGTAATCCGGACTGAGTCCATCCAGTGACCTGTGCCTGGGAAGAGCAACTTGAGTCTACTGCTTTTCCAGGTTATGCAGGAACACATCTCTGCAATGGAAGTCACCACTCAAAGCCTTTTGATTGATTCAACTGAATTTTAGGAGCAGATTGTCCAGACACTGATATTACTATGCAGATCTAGGCCTGGGAAATGGACCAAAGCTCATTGAAATTCAGTGCAGCCACTGACCATTTGTACAATTACGAGCCGCTATGAATCAAAAGGTTAACCTTCAGACAGATCCTCGTGGGAGAACCCTTAGAGATTGATTTCAAATTTCATCCAGTATTTAGTCAGACCTCTTTATTAGGGGACAACAGCGGTCTCCGTATCGCAGAAACGAGAAGGCTGGAGGCTGCCCAGAGGTCAGTGCAGGACACCTGCGGGGACAGCGGCACGAAGCGATCCAGCATCGGCGCTCTGGAAGCGCCGCCTTTCCCCGAGCTCATGAGCCACGAGGAACGGGACCGGACTGCACCGTGCAGAGAGGCCGTTACTGACAGTAAGGCGAGTCGCTGCCAACATCAGTGATCAACAAGAGGAGACTGAAGGGGGCGGAGCGGGTCGCACACCGACCCAACAGGCCGACCACCGCAGTCGAGACGGGTGAACATCGGAACTCAGATCTCGGCACCGCTGGGGCAGAGACTTGCGAAGCATCGAGCTCGCGCGGCTGCAAAGCGCCGGGGAGGTTTGCCGTTTGGACAAGAGCCTTCACCAAGAATAATACCCCAATTAAAGCAGCTTTCTGCTTTGCTAAATTAGGGCAGTGCTACGAGTACAATCAGCTGCTGTCAAAGGATGCCAGAAGCATCGGGGAAGCAGCAGGAGGACGCGTCCGTGTGCCCGTCCATACCCAAAGCACAGAGACGCCAATTCCCACGAGAAGGCCAGGGTGGCCAAATAGCCACAGACCAAGCCAGGGTTGCTGCAGGCAGGCAGGAGCTGAAGGCACTTATCTGAAACCATGAGTGCCATCCATTTTGACCAGCCAGCCCTCAACCTGCTCTGCAAACCCGCAGCCCAGCCACCAGGACAGAGCCTTTCCCTTCCTTTGAAAGGGCACTCACCCGCTCTACAAATACGAAACTTTAAAAGCACAAGATAAAACAAGATCAAGCAGTTTGAGAAAGCCACCACTTACGTATTATTTCTCTCTCCTGTTTCTTATACGGTGCTTTATATCTCTTTAGCTGTCGTTCATGGTTGTAAATATACATGGGACTTTCACAGAGCTATAAAATTAAAGATTGCAGCCAGAAAAACCAACCATAAACTAAGCTCAGACACAGGACTATTAAATAAAAAGACCAGAAGGAATCACAGCATCTTCCAGCCTGATTTCCAGCACAAGAGAGACTAGGTAGTTCTTCCCCCTCCCATTTCACATCCAATGACACAAATAAGGAAAATGAGAAAAGCACCGGCATAAGAATCCAAAGATCTTTCCTCCATCAGGAGCAAACCCGCGCACAGTCAAGAAAAAGCAGTGAGTTGTCAAGATGATGCCCACTGAAAATGGAGCAGCCCTTCCAACGCTTGGAGGCATTCATTGGGAGAGCTGGGTTGGGGTTTTTTTTCCCCTCAAATCAAACGTTTTGATCTATGAATTGTTATGCCGAGTCGTACTCCGTGGGGAAAAGAGGAAGCAATCAGCATATTAAGAATCCTTTGAAGGTATCTTTCCCAACCATTACAAAAGAAAAAGGAAAAAAAAAAAAATAATAGATACACATTTGAGCCTCAGGCCTCAGCTCAAGGCAAAGGAAGATTTGAGAGACGAAGCACAAGCGCCATGCGATGGGCTCCAGGGTGATCCCAAGCGGCGGGACCAGCATGTGAAGGTTTAAAAAGCACAAGCAGGTGCAATACACAGGGACGTGAAACCAGACTTGCTACCCTGAAAACGGGACCTGATATGCACCAGCTCTGCCAGGAGAGATGGACTTGGGGAAAAAGAAACATTTTCTTTGGGAACAGCAAATAGGTTGATTGAAGGACACTTTCGTTTCTCCTGACCCATCCAGCTCTTCTCATCACAGGATCAGAAGAGCAGTACGACGCACACGCCTTCCCGTGTAACAGGAGGCATGTTTCAGAATTCACCTAACCTAGACACTGACTGCATAGGAGTTCGTACTGAAGTCAGCCAAAGTTCCAAGGTTTGATGGAGATAAACTTGTCCTTGAGCTATATCCCATCATCTAGGTTTGTGCAAACACCGAGAGCGCTGGGAGAATAAATTCTGTTCATACTCACCTACACGGGGCAAGCAAAAATGCAACACGGCAGCCTGGGCGAAAGCAGGAGGTGCTCTAAGTGTCACCGTATCACTATTGCTTTCAATCTTTGTCAAAACTCTCCGATTGGACCAGCCCCCCCTCCTTCCCCAACCCCAAACCAGATTATAAAACCATTGCAATACACGGAGTAAACTGTTAGACGCATTCATAACAACAACAACCACCAAAAAAATCTTACTCTGCAGGATAATCGCCTTAAAACCAAGCTGCTCTACATAGCTACTGTCCTCATTTGAATTCAGCTTGTACGTGGAATCTGCAGAGGCCTCAACCACAGAGCTTTGCCTCCTTCCTGGCATTTCAGCAGATTATTTCTATGCTTTGCCATCGCCTTGAGATTAAGCTTGTTTTACTACAAATTCAGCTGGTATTTGCTCTGCGTTCAACGGGCACCGCTCGTGTTGTCCGTGTTACAACGCTGCAGTATTTATCGCCTAAAAAGTTGCAGGATGGCTCAGCTGCATTTTTACCACTCATCCCCGAAAGCTGGACCGAGGGGAGAGCTAATGCTTCGTGGAGCCTTTCCTTGAATTAAAAACCCTTCATGTGTTAGCAAAGCCACTCAGGCTCCTTTCTGGGAATCAGTAACAGCAACGACATGCCCAGCAGGAACATTCCAGCAGCTGTAAGAAAGAAAAAGCAGTATTAGTGGACCTAAAATTAGACTGATATGCGACACTTCGGGGCACGTGTACGCTCTTCTGCTCCAGCCTAGGGAACAGGTAGGACATCCCATTTTTGGAAGTGTCTAGCTCCAAGTGCTACAGAGAGGCAGAAATTTTGATAGCTTTTGAAGTATGGTAGCAGCAGCTGGCAGAAAGGAGCCTGGGGTGCAACACAGCTCCTTTTCAAAGCACCAGTCCCTCCTTTGAGCCACCGCATGGTGCTGGCATAAAAGGCTCTCAGGAAACAGCAGAGCCCCAAAGACAAATGGTGCAAGAGATGAAAGATCTGGAAGGAGCAGCAGGAGTGAGAGCAACAGCTTCTTTCTCCCTCACCCCAGAACTGGTTGCAGCTCAGTGTGATGCGGACAGAGAAAGAAGAGGATTGTCCTTCCTTTCTCCAATTAGAAGTGCTGGTTTACACACTAATACTTGTCCAAAAAAAAGAGGCGAATCCTCATCTCGGTTTTGAGGCAGTTCCACACCAAGTTATAAAAATCAGGAAAGAAACAAGGAGGGTCAATAATCGGGAGGTGGAGCAGGAAAGAAAAGCAGAAGGCAGCAGGGACACAAGCGCAGGACTCCAGGGCTGACTGGGGAGGCAGTACCTGGACAGCACGGAGACCCTCCCGCGGGGCAGCCGGCCGGCAGCGGATGGCAGGAACACAGGGATAAAAGCTCGCCTCCATCACACTTAACGGGAGTTTTGCTCCACTGGCTCTCAGGAAGGCCAGCTGCTCTCCAACAGCATCTCATCCCGCGGGGGGCTCAGCAGTGCAGCTCGGAAACACTGTGATCTAGACGGGAAGATTAGTGCCCGTACAACGTCACCTTTCCTGACTGCAAGGTGGAGAACAGAGTAACTGACAAACCATCTTAAGAAAATGATTTTTATTTCCTTTTTCTTTTTTTTTTTAATTTCTTTTTCCCCTTTTTTTCAAAGTTCTGATGTTTACAGATATGCTTTTATTTCTGGTAGTATAGCTTCGCAGCAATAAAAAAAAAAAAAAAAAAAAAATCACAATGCAGCCAGCAGAGCGGCTGAACTAAGACCCATAAATACCAGCACAGAAAACAATGGACAACCACCAATAATTCTATACATGAACTATTATTTTAATGTCACATTTTGACAACTGTAAATGGTCTACAGAATGTATGTGGGCAAAAGGCAATAAGTGAGTCTTTTGAAACACTAGATGTATAATAAACAGCGCATTATCAACATTTACATGATTCACATCAAATTGATGACATCCTAAACGTATTCCTTTTAAAGGATAGAAATTTTTCAATAAAATATTACATTTCATTTAATACTCTGGTACAATACTTCATACACTGCAGGAAAAAAAATAAATGCCAAGGTCTACTCCACCTAGTAAGAGGATCCTTTTTCATTAGTCTTTAGTACTGTAATAAAAAAAAAAAAAATCACAATAATGTCATAAATAAACAGGCTTGAAATTATTAATTACGTTTCACTATTTAAAAGGGAGAAATTAAGAATTAATTTGAAATAATGAAGTTACGGGTAGAAAATCAAAACCTGACAACACATCCTAGTACCAGCTGTGACTTTTTCCATCCCTACAACAAAAAAGGAAACAGGTTTTATCTTCGTTAGCCATATCCTAGTTAACTGTGTTTCAAACACATATCTTAAGAGGAAAAAGTAAAGTTTGGTCAGGATTAATAGGAGAACCAATCAGTCCTAACAACAGTTAGCTGAAATTAAAGTGTATGCTAGAAAACATTCAGTAAGTGAAGTCTGCAGCAAATTCATGCTGGCATAAATTATTGTGCCTTAGGAGTTGGGTTAAAGTTTCCCTTGTGGTATAAAGTCTTCTACAACAGAACACTTCAGAACTGCATCCCTTTTCCGTTCTATTGATACAGCAAAAGCTTGTAAATTCAATGCCTAAAATTTATTCTCTAAAAACTCACTAGAAATACATGAAACCCACATTCACTTATCTCCCCTGAACCAAAGGACATTTCTCTCTCTCACTTCATCTGTCATAAACCCCAGGCATTGTTTAAAATAATTTAAAAAACGCTTTAAGAATCATCCCTCTCTTGCCAGCGCACGAAAGGCAGACAGATCTCATTTTTGCAAGGTCTCCCCTTTGGTACTCAGCAGGGCCTCAAGCTCCAGTTAAGAGAGGAGTATTTATTCACAATCTTTCAGATTCTGTTCCCCCCTCATTGACATTCTCCCACCATATGCTCCCCAGGATTAATACACATTCTGCAGTAAGAATTTCCTGGTTCCAGGAAAAAAAAAAATAAAATCCTACAGCGGCAGGTTCTAAACAGCTCAAAGGAGGTCATCAGAGGCAACTTTGTGTTGGCCATGGAACTGATTGCTGCTTATACAGGTCAATCTTTTAAGACACATCACATTAACTGAGTTCATAACGGAGTTCAGATTCAATCAGGATCCTTCTCTCATTTCTCTTGACTTCTCCCCTGACTTTTCAGCTTGGTGCAGAATAGCTCCAACCCCAAACAGGCATTCCACCTTGCTACAACGTAGGAAGCGTAGAGTTTTTCTGACTCTGCACAAAGTTTTAGACAAATATTTCATTGCTGTCAATTGCTCTACACAAACACCAACACTTATAACTGATCCCTGTTCAGCAGGATGAAGCTGTAAATAGGGACAGGAGAGGAAGCAGGCAATGTATCTCATGACTGAATGAATAGATTTCTCTCTCATCATGACTAGATCCAGAAAGGGCAAAAGTATTTATGACTAGAGTATAAGGCTATGACATTAAAACACGTATTATGGTATGCTGGTGACAAGAGTTCCAAAATAAACCAAACTAAACCAAAAAAAAAAAACCCAACCCACAAAACCAAACAAACCCAAAGCCTCAGAAGACAAAAAGGACAATAGGCAAAGTAACAACATTCTGCTTAACATTGAAGAAGCACCTTCACTCAGTTCAAACAAAGTATTCAAATATTTGATTTTGCAAAGCACTCTCAGGAAAAGGTAATGTAATCTCCCACTTAACCTTCACAAAGCTGCTTTAGTTACATTCCAGGCTTTAGCATAATTTCACCAGTAAGGCCAGCAATGCAATTCCATTGGCCCTGCACCCCTGTCTACAGTAATTTAATGCAGCGTTCACCACCTGCACCTGCTGCAGGAAAATGGCAATAATTCCTTAACACCACGTAAGTCACAGAATTTCCCCAGAAACACGGGGAAAGACGTTGGCAAGACACCACCGGCACCCCCTCCGAGGGACCGATTCTGCCATTAATGCACACATGCAGCTGCCAACGGCTTCAAGGGGGGCGCCTGGTCCAGGTAACTGGACAGAGCAAATAAAGTGAAGAAACCCAATTCACTGGCAGCTTCACAGCAGCTCTTCGTTCCAGAGCCTCTAGAAGAGGCCTTTGTCTCAGGGACAACAATCTGAAGTGGTTTCAGATGGACATGATTGAGTTACTCGAATGGGGACAGCAAATTCAATGCAGCTCCGAAAGGCACTTCAGGTAGGACAGTCATTAACTCCTGCCCGCTGAAACGACCCAGAAGCAGCCTGCTGGCCGCGCTGCCCACGCTGCCCTTTCCACCTAAGGCAAGTTTAGTGGACAGCTCGCTTCCATGCACTGCTTCCCTCACACGACTTTAATGTAGCCACTTACACTAGCATAAGGCGTTACTACAAAGCCAGAAGGCTCAACAGCTTCCACCCCCCCAGCAGAAGGGGAAGAGGGTTACCTTACCGTACGGTAACAGCCTGCACACTGGGTTACTTGTTTCACTGGGCTGAATATGCTCTCATGGTGTCATCATGCAACTTATTTTAAAATGCCTTAACTCTACAAGGTCAATCTCTGGCTTAACAGACAAACACAGACAACACAGACAGTGCCCTCACAAACTGCTAGGCCACTGTGTCTTTTGAGAGATACAGTAAATTTCTATTTTGGATGAAGATCGTGTAAAAGAAATTTCGTTTGATGTCAAGGCTGCCTTGCATAATTACTCAAAAATAGCCCATCCAGCCACTCAGCTAAGTCGCAATCAAAGCCATCAGTTATCACAAAAAGCACCTTCATATCAGTAACTGCTCACCCCTATGAAACTCAGTCTGAGTTTGAAATGTATTAGGACTAATTTTATCATGTAGCTGATTCTATTCACGCTGGTGATCCACTGTTTTCAAACAATCAAGTATTGTTCCCATCAGTATTTTACATTAGTGTAACGGATCATTGCTCTCCCACCACCCCACCCTGCCCCCCAAAAAAACATAAATTCCCACAACTGCTCAAAAAAACCCCAACTAACAGCCATACCGTGAAACAAATACACTATTTAAAAAACAAATGGATGACAGTCCAACAGTTTGCGGGATTCAAAACTGACTCTACAAAGTACTTGTCTACATTGTAGAAAGGATTTCCTTTTATTTGGAAAACAAGCAATTGTAAATCAGGTATTGGAGAGAAGGGATATAAACAACCTTTAGATGGTCTTGCCTACTGTTGAAGGATTAAAACCGTAAATAAAAAGGTACCAAGCCCTCAGAGTTCACCGTTCACGTGAAGCTTCTTCTGTCTCTTTCTTGACCTTTTTAAAAACCACGTTCATTTCTGGGAAAGGAAGGGAGAAGAAAATAAAAAAGTTATTTAGGAAAAAGCCCAGCAGTTATTTCTTATTCTGACATTATACAGAGTGCTCAATTTTGGCTCAAGAAAGCCTTGAACTCAACCAAAAGTGTCAAACTTGCTTATAAACTGCGTGGTACTGTGGCAGTAGAGGACGAGACTGTGTATAAACTTGGAGAAGGTCCCTGAACTAAATGGATGAAGTGCACTTACAGTTACCAAATGGAAAAGGGAAAACAGGATTTCTGAGGTCTTTAAAAACACAGGGGGAAAGATGACAAAAGGCTTTAGATTAGAATCCAAAAGAAGCTAACGACTAAAGACACCTTAAACTCAAAGGTATTCCTTTGCTGTATTCACAGCCCATTCACCGAAGTTATCAGATAGACTTACTAGCTAATAACCTATATATATTTATATTCAGTTGTCTAATTGCAAGAACCAAATTATAAGATAATTAAAATATAACAAAAAGAATCTACAGATTCCCCTCCCAGCAAAAGCAAGGACTTAATTTTTACTGGGATGACAACAATACTATACCAACTGCTCATACCACAGAGGCACAGCAGTGACTGCTCATCACATCTTTTATGAGGCTGAGCATGAGATTAAGTTTTCTTTGAATCTCTTTAGATGCACACAAATCCTCATCATCAGCCAGGAGCAAAGATCGCTTTTAAAAGACATGGGAAGTTCAGACCACAGTTGCTACTCATCCTTTGCAGAATTTCAGTCTCCTGAATAACAGACTTCCAACTTAGGTCTACCAAGCTAATGTTCCATGTTGTTTTGAAAGGGCAGACACAGATGCAACTCAACCAAAACTAGCTTCTGGAATTTAAATGTGCTAAGAGGTATAAATTACATGCATTTTGGGCATTAGAAAGTCCTTCCTATAGTTCTTCTTACAACAGGTTTTGTGTACATTTTCTCCGAACACCACAACTCCGGGTTGAATACACATACTCACTCCTGAATATACGTACCTGGCTTCGCATGGAAGTCTCTTTACATCTTCTCATCTGAAACTTTTCTGCTGTTGCATCAGCCCCACATTTTCATATACTCTAGCACTATCTTCTCTCATTCTGAAACAAAACAAGTATTTACAATCTGAACAATTTTGTTTGAGAAAACAGTATCGGTACACACACACTATAATTCAGTGCCAATTTATTTTGCTCCATTTATTTTAAGAGCAAAGCACAGGGCAACAGTCTAGGGCAGATTCTGTGACAACCCATTCTCATTCAAGGTCCCTGAAGATTAGTTAGCACAGTTCAAAACTTACACGCTAACAACAGAAGCAAACTTACTCTGGACACGTTGGGGTTGGGGTACACGGTGGAAGAGGGCTCTGATCCCCGCTTGTCTGGTCCGATAAAGAATATTTAATGTTTGTGTATTCGTGACCTTTTCTCTTACTCTTCTATGAAGTAAAACACAACAAAAAGCCAGGTTTTGAATTACTAACAGAAAACAATCATCGAGGCAGTGCAGAAATTACATGTGTAACTAGCCATGATTTTAGAAGTAGGGTTTGTCTAGGAGGAGGAGAGAGCTCAATTCTGTAGGTAACACACATAACACAGGTAAGACCTAAAGGTTGGCTCTAGCTATTGGTTACAAGACCCCAAAGCCTCACTTTTCAATATTCCCTGTTCCACCACCATCTCCAGCAGAATATACCAACCTTATGAACCAGCACTCATACGCAATCTTCATCTTCCTTGGCAGAAGAAACCACACTTCATTCTTTAATAGACAGTACCAGCCCGTGGGCTTCCCACTGACCTTATTTCCAGCTTGGAGATGTGGCCAAATGAGTAACAATGTTGTTTGCAAGATCTCTAATAAAATAACATCTTAGCCCATTAGGTTCGATATAAAAAGAAGCCAAGCTGTTATTTGTATTCTGCAGCATATGTTACAAGCTGCAGCCAATTGTGCTGGCATTCATCTACAGATACTGAAGGCTCCAGCAAGCAACGCTACGCTAGGAAAGAAAAGGGATACAGCTTGCTTCCTTTTCAAGACAAACATTCACAACCCATGCAGACACTACATACAAATTAAAGCCTCACTTTAAAGTTTCACACGGTACTGGGGTTTGGGGGGGGGCGGGGTGGGTTTGGGTTTTTTTTCCTCTAAATGCTCAAACAGTTCTAAATAACTGGCCTGAATCAATCTCACAACAGAGGCTGTCAGTCAGGGCCTCTGGGGAGCTCTGGCTGCTGAGTTTCCCTTCAGAATGCTTGGTGCAGCAATGTAGGCTGAAGTTTTTCCAAGATGGCCTTCTGAGACTTGCTCAAAACTTGCTCAGCTTGTTCTGTTATTTTACTGAGCTTCTCCCCTCTCAGCCTCCTACTTACTCTTGACAAATCCCTTTCAGACGACCAGTCCAGATCAATTACCTGGGAGGCAAATGCTAAAAAATAAGATTTAAACAAAATGCAAAGAATCTGCTGCATTCTACAGTGTAACGGCTACAAGCCCCTCACCTGCCAATAATATTCTGAAGCCCAAAACTAGGGCTTGATTTCCCCCCCCGAACTGGTGAGGAACAGCAGTTCAAGTTACAGACGTACTGTACAGTAAAAGCAACTTCAAAAGAATCAGTCAGTTCTTCTATTACTTAAGCTGACTGAAACAGCTGAAACAAGTCAAGAAAAAGTAGGTATCTGGCTGCTTCTTCCTTCTGCTTAATTCACCGTAATTATCCTTTCTAATTCAGAATAACAGAAATGTAGCAAGAACTACTTGTTTCCTAGATGTGAGAGAACATACACATTTCCACAGGTGAGGGAAAAAACCAAACAGACAAAAAACCAAACCTAAATCAAATTCACTTTGCTTCACTGTTTTTTTTTTCCCCCCTCACTTTCACTGTTTGCAACTGCAATTAAAGCAAGTGTAGAGAAGAAGTTTCCAGAAGATAAAGTTTCTCAAAACACAGAATTTTATTCCCAAATTATCTCAGTGGGGTGAAATTCCAGCATTCGGCATAGTATTTACTACTTAAGACAATTTTTTTCTGCTCTATCCAAACATGCTTTGCAGCATTCACAATTCACCACATTTTTACCCAGGACATTAGTTCCTACAGTCACCACAAATCCCTGCTTTTGCCTGAGCAGTTCTATATGGTTTTATTCCTATAGCTGCCACTAGCCCTAGGTATAGGTCAAGACCTCTTGAAGTGAAGCGATGTTCGATTTCTTAAACTTTTCCCCCCGTGCCCTCCGAGCTAGTAACGGAACAGAGGATCAAACACAACTAACTGAGCTTCATCACTACAGGAGAAATACACTGCTCCACTCAGTATCAAAATACTGTTCAAAAGCCATTACAACGATCAAGGGAGTGTTACAGCCCTGCTTTGCAAACGGCAGCAGCAGCAAGAGACCATGTGCAGAACACCGAGGGTACAAGGCTTGTGTAATTACACACACAGAGATACGAGGCAGCTCTAAGGTGAAGTGAGAGAACAAAGCCAGGGAAAAAAAAAAAAGTACACCTGAGGGATTTCTTGTTCTTCACTTTGTGTCTAGTCACCCTCAGAGCACACAACAGCTGTCCTAGGGAGAGGAATAAAGTCTCTCTCCTCTCTGCTGAACACGGCATCCCCATCGTGGAGGCAAATATAAACTAAGCTCTGCCACACTCCAAAGCAGCCAGAGCCACACGAGAGTGCCAAGCCTGAGCTGGCACACGCTCTCTCTCTAAACAGGGGTTACATCTCACACCTGGCACTGCGCTAACCATGCAGCTCCCCACATCTGCCCGAGCAGCTGGGGGGTGTTATCTCCTTCTGAGCAGCAAGCCAGCTGCAGAAGGACAGACACTGAAATTCTGAAACAAACAGATAAGAACCGGAGATGACCAGAGGTTAGGGCAGAGAATGAAAGCAATGTCAGTTCTTTATTACAAAACGAGCCAACTTCTGTAAAAAACTGTAGAATTTGAGTGCAATGAAGTATTTAAACAGGAATAGAGAGGTGAAGGTCTTGTGGTTGTCACCACATGCCCCACAATTTCTCTCATCTTACCACACCAAATCACTCCTCTAACTGCTTTGTGTTGGACACTGTGCTGCAAGATCACTACGTTCATTCCTTAATCTTTCAGTCCAACATACTTACCCCTTGCTAATAAACATGTACTTTAAGACTCCTAAATTGGTATTAAGGCTGACTAGCACTTGATTATCATACTTCAGAAATACAGTTAACAGACTTGAAATCTCTTCAAAATTCAACAGAGCACAAGGTTCTGTATTAATTCACAGAGACTTATCTTTTATTCTTCTTGCACAGAAAACTAGTAATATCAGGGGAATTTGAGATCTGGGGTGCAGGGACTGGGGGACAGGGAGGACAGGATCCCATACACACAAGCATTTCTATGGAAGGTAAACATGGCTGCAGTCCTGTGGAGAAGCCTCTCAGACCAACGATTTTCTTTCTCTGCCAGTGGCCAAACGCACTGGTTTTATGTCACAGTTTTCCAATGCCACCTGATAGTTTAAGTAATTCTTAAGCATAACGAATAACTGAAATACAGGCTAACTCCTCTGAACAGCGCTAACAGGTTACAGACCCAGCCTCCTCACCACACACTGGTCATACAGTCAGCAGTCACGCCTCCAAGAGTCACAAGCAGCAAACAAGCAACGCTGCTCCCTGTTCCAATGACAGCACGTTCCTACGTGACACTTCATATTCAGGACAAAGGTACCTGCTCCTCCTCAATTCTGCGCTGTAGCGTTTCAATGTAGTGCTGTACTGCCATGTAAATAAACCTGTACTGTGCTTCTGTCTGCACCATTCCTGACCGCTGCGATCTCACCATCTGAATGGTCTTTGGAACATCAATATCACAGTCCACACCTAGGAAGAACCATCATCATGTTAAGAACAGTAAAATAAACTTTGTCTCTGGAGGAGAGACTGGGCTCACCTTCCAGCAGAACACAGCACACTTCAGTGACAAGCAAGACTGCTGACATTTAACACAGAGGACTCATCCCTGACTACTAATACACAGGTCTGTAGAACTGTGGCATGGAAAGTCGTCCTGGAGGAGAGAACTTCACGCTGTTCCAAGATGACTTTAAATGCAACCTAGCTCAACACACATGCTGAGTTAGTGTTTATGGCAGTTTATACACCAATACAACACCCTTCTCTGAAAGCAAGTTACTCAAATTCAGCATGTGGGAATACCTGGACAACCACACGCTCATGAATGATTTGAAAAGAAAAACAGAAAAATAAATTATACAAATAGAAATAAGAAAAACATACTCAGACTCCTGGCTCACCCTCAGCTGAAAGTTTTCATTGTGCTGAGCTGCAGCAGGGTTTCAGCACTTTGATTCCATCTAAGTCAAGAGGAATGAGCAAGTCCCTTCTGTGCCAAACACGCCTGGTTTGTAGCACCGTTAGCATCCCGTATTCTATCAACACTCCTGTTGTTTTACTGGGATGTGTCTCAATGTCCCACAGGAAAATAAAGGGGGACGCACACCTACCTTTTTCTCTGATTATGTCAATAAGAATATCAATCACAATGAAAGTTCCCGTTCGCCCGATCCCAGCACTGTGAAAAGAGAACGGGGCAGGGGAGGGGAAAGAGTTAATCGTTTTTCTGAAGACACCAAAACACCAGTTCAAATAAGAGTCTCACGCTTAGAGACATTAAGTTTCTAGTTCTTTTGGCTGTGTGGCTTGTCTAACCAACTTAACCTGGAAGAGACAGAAGTCGTAACAGCACTTCTGTACCTCAGCATTTATTAGCATCCTCAAATCAGAAAAAAACCTGCAAGGTCAGATCTAACATTTCCTTCCCTTACAAAAAGTACCTCCTTCACAAGCCAAAACTGAGGAGAGAGCGCGCACAGGAGGTGGGATGGGAGACTAGAATTTCCATGATCCTGCACCTGAAATGTATCTAGCCAAGACCGGTACCACTACCTCGTACAACATCCGAAATTCTTATTTATACAGACATGCACACTCTGAAAGACAGCCTCTTCGAAGGTAACCATCTGACACCTATCTAGAATACATCATTTTGCAAAACAGAAAGTACAAACACCTTGACAGATCAAAGTCTCAGTAGCTCTTGGGGAAAGTTGTCTTGTTTTAAAGTTTTCATCTCTCCCCACTACAAAACAAAAAGAAAAAAAAAAAAAAAGGGGATCCAACAGAACTCCACGGGTGTAGAGAGCAGCAGCAGGAGAGGCACAGTGCATCACCATACCTGCAGTGGACCACAACTGGCCCCGCATCAGAAATGCTCTCCTGCTTATGGTGCACCTCCTCTAGAAAGTCTAGTACGCCACCAGGGTCACTCGGGACTCCATGATCAGGCCAAGTTCGGAAGTGATACTGCCAGACTGTTCTCTCTGTGTTCCCCTGGAAGGAAGATGCCAATACGTGAAAAGAAAATCCTTCGGATCAAAATCCAGCGAAAAGCATTTTTGTGGCAAAGTTGAGTCAGATGGGAAGGTGACATATCCAACCTGCTGCTCGGTACCCACGGCACCACAAAGTCTCTTAAAGGAGGGAACAAGCCAGAGTTCCCCCTGGCCTGACAAGTCAATCTCCTGCTCCCTCAGCTCCCTCTTTCACATGCAGTTGTTTCCAAGAACATTTCCACCCTCGCCTTTAGAAGCCACGGCAAAGTTCTGCCTGAGGGTGACCAACCACGAGGGACCTTCACCTGCCATACTCGTCATTCACACCGAGGGGCACTTACCTTACGCGCTTCTCCCGCTCAGTCCTATCCCAAACTAATCCACCCTGCTTATTTCCTCCTTACACAATCCTTTTTGCACCCTGTTCCAAACTGTTCCTTGACAAGCAAGTGCTGTTTCCACATTAGTTCACTGTTTCCTTCTTCATCTTTTGTACTCCTTCCCTTAAGGTTCTCTCTATACACTGGACCACACACAATCATTTCCCCCTCACGCCACCACCTCCCTGCAAGGGAGCAAACGCCTAGCTAGACTGAAGTGCGATCACTTAAAAGCATCGTCCCTCTTTCCAGATTTCCTCAACGCTCTGCAGCCGTGCACCTTCTGCCAAAAAGTGCTTAGGTGTAAGTATCTCCAATTATCCCAAGGACAAAGAGAAAGAAGTATGGAACTAAACCTGGAGCTTCTAAGAAAGGACAGCGCTCCATTTATTAATCTCTTAGTGCTTTTATTGATTCCAAAGAAAGTCTATTTGGGCACACTTTTTTGTGATCTGCAACCTAAAGTAAAAGGACAGAGTTACTAACAGACTTACCTGCCCAACTTTAGAAAGCTTAAGTTCTCTTAGCGTGTAATCATGTGCTGCACTCTCCTTAACATTCCTAACACGCATAACACCATACTCCTTTAGCGAATATTCATCAGGCCAGTACTTGACGCACTTACTCTGTAAGATTAAAAAAAAAAAAAAAAAAAAATTTGAAAAAAAAAGTATCAGTAAGAAGAAAGGCTGGTTCATAAACCAGTTAACAAACACATTTCGGAAGCTTTCATTTCTGAATACACAGAGGACAATTACTAGCACCGATGGGACAGTTTAGGGAGAAGTTTCTCTTCCCCACAACGTTTTGCCTTGATAGTTTCAAAACCCAGAGATTAAAATACTGTGACTTTTATCTCCACCCAGCTACAGGTTTCAAAAGACTGAGAATTTCCAGTGGAATGCTGTAGCCTGACAGGCTGTTCTACAACCAAAACCAAAGGCTGCAAGATAAACACAAGTCAAAGGTATAAGCCTTTTTTAGCAGAGATGAAGGCTGGACGCTTGCTTTTCCATCACTCAGAGCAGAAAGGGCTAACGTAGCTCTCTAATTCAATCACCAAGGCAACAAAGAATTGCTCCCTGCGGCAGGGGACGGAAGCCTCATGTGTCTGCAGCTTTTCAAATTTAGAGCCTTTGGTGTGAGGCTCTTCTCTCATCTTCGGTCATCCAGCGATATTCCAGCCACTGAAGAACGGGCTCCCTTGTCTCTGCTCTGATTTGGTTCCTGTGACAGTTCAGGAAGAGACTCTGAACACAACACGAGTCCACACCGTATGGGATGAGAAATGACAGCGCATAGAGAGACGCAGCTCCCAGCAACAGCAAACGCAGACCAAACACCGAGTACGACGGAGAAATGTTTCTTCTTCGCACTTACTACTGCGTATTTATGAGGAGACATGGCAACAAGAAAGCTCCTTCTGCCAACACAAGAATCAGAGATGATGGAACACATGCTTTCCAGCCTAAGTTTAGGCAACAAGATGCTTTTTTGTTACTTTGGCCCTTCTTTCCCTGACATCTCCAACAAAGCACAAGCTAAAGAAAAGATGCTGATCTTAGCGTACGCCAACATAAAGTGCAGTTTTGATACCGAACTCTGAACGCAAAAGCAGTTGGTGCAGCAAGTCTGAACAGTTATACCCAGTGTTAAAATAAGCTTGAGTCTGATAGAGGTGGTGCATGTATTATCAGCTCAACAGACTGCCTCCAAAACACCACGATTTTAATTTGTAAGTATGTGCTGCTCCTGCAGTGCATTCTACAGCATGTTCAGAACTCTATGCAAGTCTGTGACGTTTCACAGTTCCTCACTTCTTCAGGCAACGTGCTCTTGAAGTCATCTCTGGTGCAGAGGTTTCCCTCCTTTCTGCAGATCTGAAAGTATCTTGGCCAGAGATAAAAAAGCTTTTATATCACGATTGTTATTTGTGATTCTTGAAGAGAAATAGGCATCAAGAAAAGAAAAGGAAAAAAAAAAAGGAAAAAAAAAAAAATCAACGCATGCAGCACTGATTAAGTAACCAGACATTAGAATGTTCTATACAGCCAGAGCACTGAAAATAGGCTTAGCAAAATTTGGAAAGAATCATGTAGAAACTGCAGAGGAGCACAGGCCATTCAGTAGGCGATTAAAAAAAAAAAAAAAGTATTCAGTCAACTCTTCCAAAACAACCCTATAATTAACTTCTTTTCTTTCATGAGAAAGTTCTAAAAGGAAGGTCACTGGAAAGGGGTAACTTCTCCCTCCTTCGGTGCATTCTCAGGAAGGAAACACAAATCATGTCTCTTCACAATGGTGATGAATGGGCAGAAGTTTACAAAGCCTAAAAAAATCCACAAGACAGAGTCTAATGGTTTCTACAAACACCACCAATGGCAGCTTTGATACCTAGATTAGGAAGAGAAGCCTATAAAATCTACTGCAATTTGTCTTCAGTACATACACACAAAGCCTCTTTTTTTGTGGCAGCGGTAAGGAACCTCCACAATTATCAGTCACCCACAGAAAACCATTAGCTATACTTCCAATTCCATTTTTTCCAAAGTGACAACTCATCTAACAAGATAACAGCTTTCCATTCAGAAACAGATCATCGGCTTATTGAAAGAGGTGGACAATGGCATGTGGAAAAAGCAGAGAAACTTTTAAAAAAAGGGGAAAAAAAAACCCAAAAAACCAAAAAAGAGAGAACAGAAACTGTTTACTCAACAGAAAAAAAGATCAGAAGCAACTCATTCCAAAGATAAAACTACCAGACGCAGGAAGCGGTATGTGACCATTGCCACAATATCAGTATTCAACTATTTCCTATTCTTTCCGGCCTGATGTCATCAGAACCCAGAAATGAAGCAATAGCCTCAGATTTGCCAGAAGACAGCGAATAAGACAAGATCTCTGTACTCAAAAGGCAAAACGGAGGTTCTTGGGATACAGGAAGGTTTCCTCTTTCAGAGCATGAAACACTGCAGAGCCGTTCACCAGGGGTGTGCAGGCTTCCGAGGCTGAACAGGCAGCCGTGTTCACACAGACCAGGGCGACCAAAGCCAACGGCCTGACTCTAGGGATGAACGTGCTAAATCACACCTGGCTGGGGGATTCCTGACCAGGCAGTTTCATCTGTAATCACTAGCTCAGTAATAAGAACATTATCAAATTCCAGCAAAGAAAGGAAAGTGAGAAGGGAGCATTCTGGCAGGCTAGTAAATGTGACTTGAGTAAGATGAATCCGGGGCAAGAACTTTCACATTATACGGCAGGTTTTGGGTAAGAAGCAATATCAGCTACGTTCATTCTTATAAAGTTCCACAACTCTGCTTTTCTAGTAAAGTCTATGCAGGCTTGGTAAGCTAAAATAAATGGCAATACTTTTGTCACAGGGAGTTTTCCCCTTCAAGCACACAGAATGCCTGTTTGGCTACATCTCGCGTTCCAGTCCCTCACCCCCTGAATCATTTTTTTATTTTCATATTTTTAAAATACCTACATTCATATTCAGTAACTAAAATTTAATCAGTCAAACCTTAAAAAAGGGAAGCCTGATGATAGGATAGGAGTGTACCCTCAGTTCCCACAGGCACAATAACAGAGGACCCTCAGCACCTTCCAGGTCTCCAAAGATAGGTGTGGCACACCAGATTTCAGCACAGAATCCAGTATCACCAAGTCGGTTTAGTCCTTACTTGCATTTGAATGTCATGGCCTTTCCCAAGGCCAGTTTGAGAGTCTGTTTTTACCTTTCCTCTTTCAACTTCTTTTGTTGTCATAACAATAACTCGAGAGTTCTCCTGGAACACCATCCTCCAGAAATCATTCACTGTATTCTGTAGACAACCTTGAGTAGCAATGTAGCTTTTTTTTGGCTTTGAGTTGTTGCACTTGGTTTCAAACTCAGGCTAGAGAAAAGACAATTTAACAAATGGTGACAAACGGTTACAAGGCTAACTCGGATTTACGTGAGTATGTTAAAGAGTAGACATGGGCTGTGCCAACAAGGCTCCTGCAGGTAGGAGCATACTTACCATAATAATATTAGCATTGATATAGTCTGAAACAGGTTCATTTGGATCACCATCATGTAGAACAACTCTGGTATGATCAACTGGAAGAACATATATGATTGTTAAGCAGTTGCATCCTATGGTTGTGAACGCACAGCTACTCTTAAATATCCCACCGACAGGTCTATTTCTTACTGCTACCAGGAGCTATTAAGTTACCCAACTCTGTAAATTAGCGGCTAGAGTATTCAACTCTTCCTCCTTTGCCATTTCTTAAAACAAGCGGCGAATTTATAACAAGCTGGATCAAAATAAGTGTCCGTGGCTCCTAGTAACTCATGAGTACACGGACAGTCAAGCACTAAGTCAAGGCAAACGGCCCCTGGATTTGCCTCGTGCAGTTTTGTACCACAAATTAATCCTGCTGAATAACAGTTTAGGGATGTGACGCTTTTAAATGAAAGCTGAAGATAAAAACGGTATTTGGGAATCGAAATATCGATATCTACAAAGTGCAAATGCTTGAACACAAATTGGAAATTGCATGGGCTAATACTGACAACATAAGAGGGGGAATTATCACTAGAGAGAAGAAAAAGCACAGTGGTGCTTAATTAACCCTGTATTTACAAGCTACAAAAATAAAGCAGAGGAAAGGAGCAGGCTTACGTTACAATGAAAGAAATTGATACTTACAGGGTAAAATGTTTTTGTATCTATTTTTGTTTTTGTTTTCTTGACGCTGACCTTCTTTACGGCTATAGAGAAGCTTGCATTCTTGCTGCTGTAAGGTCTAAATGAAAACAGCACAAATAACTGGGTTTAATAAAAGCAGTATGGACTGTTTCACCAGCCTTGTAGCGACCCTTTCTCATGAAAACGATGATACTTGACTGCACTGTCAGACAGTCAGAGAGAGAGAAAGATACCGGACTTCTCCATTCAGCCTTAGCACAGCATTGCTTCCAAGGTATACAAGGAACACAGAAGCATGAGAGATAAGGCAAGCTATTTTCCACCTGACCATTATAAACACCTACAAATTCAGAGCTTCTTTAACCCAATCTATAACCACCAAGTCCTCATGACACTGTTCTGACTAAGGAGACGCAAGTCGATCCCTTAAAGCTTTCAGCTGTAAAATACTGTGCAAGGAAAACGTAACTGGTTACAAAGGACCACAACAAAATTTTGGCTGTGGCAATCTGGCCATCTCAAAAGGCACACTAAAGAAACCAAACACCACAAGCAGGTCCAAATAAACGTGTTTATTACTATGTCTTTCTCACCAAGCACAGAAGTCAGGAGTACTGTTGTTATTTCTCCTTTTTGCTGAATCAGACCAGTAAAGAGTTAAAAAACTTCCACTGACCTGCCATTAGCTCTAGTACAGACAGAGGTTAGTGACTAACGCATTCAAAACCCTGCCGACCTGCACAGGAGTCAGGCACTTTGTGATCCGGTGCTCCTCTACCCGAGCTGCACTGGACTCCTCTAGGCCTCACCAGCCTTCTTCCTCTCCTTCAGCCACAGCAAGTCCGCAGTCACGCTGCTGGGAAGCCCCCAAAACAAGTCCCTGAGATGTCGACAACTCCACAAGAGCGGATTCTTGTGAGCTGCAGCCAGACCAACTCTAGACAGCCAAGGAGGAGGAAGGAGCAGACAGAAAACCCCAAGTACATCAACACAAGCAACTGTATTTAACCATCAAGCACAGTGACAAGTCCTTCATCAGTCAGAAGCGGAATATTAAGAAGATTTTCTTGTCTGTTCCCCCAAAGCAGAAGCCCATGTGGGAACACTACAGTATTTTCCAAGGTATGGGCAAGAGAGGTAAAATGCCAACGTACAACTCACCACCACAACCACGTATCACTAAGTGCTCCAGTTATTCTCTCCTACCAACACAAGGCTGTTTCACTAAACTGGTACAAAATTTTGTGCAGATTTTCTCATATTACCCTGTTGGGGAAGGAGGGGACGCGCGTCAGGTAACTACAAACCGGGTTATCCGTAAATCATCCTAGCACAGAAAAAATGAATCTGCAAGGGGATTTCTCCTCTTGGCAAGGAGCTGATTTCTCAGTGCCTGGTTCACAATTAATATGCCAGGGACAACAGCAGTTCCACACTCCACAGCCGTGCTGCTTAGTAGCAAATCTCCCTACTTGCAACGAAGCCAGAGGGACCAGAATCTCCATGTCTTTCTTCCAAGTTTTAATCCCAGAAGCAGAACTGGCCTGACTAAAAGGAACACTCAGGCTTTGGAAGCTGCTCCCCTTGTTATTACCACCCTTAATACTCTTGCAAAGCTTGCTTTTACTTTATAACTTGGGCACGTCAGGCACATTTGCTCACTTCTATTTCGGTCTCTGTCATTGCTACGGCCTCACTTAGTGACCTTGGACAATTAGGCTCATCCTAAAGACAGGGAAACCAAAGAACAAAAGCAGTACAGGAGAGCTGTGAGGTTTCACGCTTGCGAAGCAAAGACAGAAAACACATCCCCATAAAACATCTCTTGCCACCACTAGCGAGGGGTGAAACAGCACTTTGCCGTAGGCTCGCCTCTTGCCACACCGCGAGAGTCTTTCCAGCGCCATTATCACACAGCACCTTTGCAGAATAGTAACGCTTTTGGGTCTCAGCCAAGCGAAAAGCCAAGCAAAAGAACCCAAAGCCAAACTTTGCTTGCAGGTTAAAAAATGGAAACAATTCGGTGTGTGGAAACCACAGCTTCAAACACATCTTCACTTTGTACAGTTAATTATTATTGCTTTGAGCATCCCTGAGGCAAGATCCATGAGCAGCAGTAACTTCTAACAAGCCCATTAAGAGATGTACACAATGCAACGATAAATCTGAAGCACAGTCCTCAATTTCCCTGCAACATCCAAGCAGTAAGCTCACCAAACAGCTATTTTTCAGAAGGAAAAACATTACAAGGACTGACAACGTTTCTGTTCACAGAACAAGAGGTACATTCTTAAATATGCCTGAAGACAAGTAATTTATAACTACCATCTGGACTACCAAATCATAAACAGCACAGGCAGAGATCCACGGACAACCTGGAGTTTGCCCCCCTGCCTCCTGCCACCAAGGCTGACAGCTATAGCTCACCTGAGGTGAATGAAAAAGCACGACACTAAAACTGCTACCAGATTGCTTCAATTCCAAAAACACAGTGGAAAAAAATAAGGTTTCGTGCTGACCTCACTAACAGCAGTGAAGAGGAAAGAGAAGTGGAATGTCTCACAGGGAAAATCTTCCATTTCTTACATTTACTTTCCGTAGAACTTCTGGCTTGCTAGCAAATACTCTTCTTCAGGAAAGCCACGAGACAGGAGAACACCTTGCTTCTAAGGACCAACCCATAAACCCATTACAAGACTAATTTATTCAACAAAGCCCAGAGGTCAGAAAAGAAGTCGTAAGGGTCAAGTAATAGTTCAGTCACATTTTGACAAATCAACAATCCATTTCAAAACATGCTGCAGAGGAGTGCTGCCCACAAGGAAAGGAGGGGAAAAAAAAAAAAAAAAAAAAACAAACCATTAATTCACATGGCTTCCAGTAAGCCAGCACCAATTAGAAGAAGGGCAAGCCAACAGGGTCTGCTTTTTCCTTTTTACGCCCTCTGAATAACAGTAAGGTGTGCTTAGAGCCTTCAGGGAAGCCAACAGACACCCTCTGCCTAGCTAACTTGCAAATGTCTGTTGAGGCTAAACCACGCAGCGACCACAGGCACAGTCTACACAACTGTGTCGTGAAATGACGAAGCAGACCACTAAGCAGTCTTTGGAAAAAGCCGTTAATGCCCAGAGGTGAGGTTCAGCCTTCAGCGCAGGCGTGGCTGATCTTCCTGACCCTTCAGGCCCCACATCAAAGTTCACGTGTTGAACTCTGCCAGAGAAGCAATCCAAAGGTTGAGGCCCGTTTACCTCCAGGCGAGGTTCACAAGCACTAGATGAGAACTGCACCCCAGGGGATCCACCACTCAACTGTGGGGTAAAACAGAGTTCCCAGGTCCTCAGCAATGGCCAGAGCACCTCTGCTGGCTTGCTCCCCACTCCAGCTGGGATTCTGACCACCCAGCAGTTCTGGGTCAAGGACTGCCCCCCTGCACTGGGCACAGGGGAAGAGAGAGGACAGAGCTTAATCCTCATTTTATGATTTCCCCACTTGTGACCTCACCTTCTTATACTCCATCCACGTTCGTAGTGAAATGTTTTACCTCTGTCACAAGAGCCTTTTGCTTTTCATGGATTTATTTTTCTCCTCCTGATAATAATCTCGGAACAGATTGGACAGTACATTCAGCTAATGAATATGTCTGATCAAAAAAGAGTCTCGTCAAGAATGGCTGCTTTGCAAATCCGTCACTATTCAAGAAGTTTCTCAAAATAGCATTACGCAGCCAAAATCAGCCTCTCTGACAAAGACCAGGACTTCCCAGTTTCCTATTGCCATCTGCTGGTGGAGTTCCAGACTCCACTGTGGTTTTCTCAGGGCTGTGTGGTATAAACCAGCCCATTATATTTAAGACACTTCGAAGCTTTTGGCTATGACCACCACCTGCATGCAGCTGTTCAGCGACTCCAGTTGTCAGAGAAGGGTTAGGGCCTAGGCTCGACTCAAGCAGTTTGGAGTATGTTAGTTAGTGCTCATACTTAATTGGCTCTTCTTGAGAAATTAACAGTTTCAGCTGAATTTGTCAAACATAAGTAGCTCCCTGAAATCATTAGGACTTCAACGAAGGGGAGAGCTGGGCCAGCACAGCTATGTTACACAAGAGCTGCGTGGGTAAGACAGAAGGAAAGGCAATGCTACTTTCTGCGAGGGAAATGGAATTCTGGCTGCAGGCAGAAACGAAACGCTGAAACAAAACAAACATAAATCTCCAGGAGTACAAGGAATACATCTAATCAATGCTGCTTCACCTCAGAACTTGCCACCACTTCGCAATAGTTTTAAGATCCAAAAAAAAAAAATTATTATCAAAAAGCCACAAACTCAAGGGCAAGAGCATATATTGACTGAGGAATCACACTGCAGTTTGCTTAGAGCAATGGTACCCAACCTCCCAAAGACAGCGGAGCGCAAACCGAAACGTCCTCTGCGCTGAGACATGCAGCAGAAACCGTGGTGCGATTCCCTTCACATGCAAAAGACACCCGACATGTTCCAGCTGCATCACAGACCGCTGCTGTACCGGTACTCGGGTCACCAGGAGTGACCTAGGCTAGAACTAGCCCTTTGCCTCCAGAAATGTTAATCCAGCCTACAGACCTCTTCCCGTCCACATGAAGAAAAGGAACACAGGAGTGAACCCAATTAATTGTCCTGGTGGGCCAGACACGGCTGTACGTAAGGCTCCCTCATGATGGGGAGGGTGTTCAGGAGGGATGGTGCTAGGTACTGAATGAATACCATCAAAGAACATAATTAGCTCTCAGAATCAGGAAAAAAAAAGGCAAATATTTAAATCATTTTACTAGCAGACACAAGAGTGGAACGGGTAAACTTTTAACACATGACACAGGAGACTGGAGCAAGAACAGGGATCTGAAGTGACGAAGGGGGAGATGAGAAAAAGTCTGGAAGGCAGTAACAAACCTAACTTTTCAGAGATTTAATACCATAACACTTGGAATGTAATGAAGTACCTCAAATTCTTCCCAGAAGCCCTGCTTGACTTTATCTGTAGTCTCCGCCAGCTTGCTTAGCTCTCGCACTCTGCTTTCAATCTCTGCAGCATTAATACGGGTAGTATTCAGAGGCTAAAAAAACCACAAATATTAAACAAAGGTGTAACAAATGACTGTGAGAAGACAGTTAAAACATAAATCCCCTACAGCAAGTACATTTTATGTAAGCAATTCCAGGATCCAAGCATCTATTTGGACTTCAAAACTTGGCAGTTCATAGAATGATGAGCAGTGAAGGTAGAGAGGAAGGGGGCAGGGAACAATTATTTTTAGTTAAAGTCTCACAGTTGTTCTTCAATACATTAAGTTGTCTCATTTCTGGACTAGTCCTGCAATCCCTACGGACCACGATGAAACCAAGAGAAATTCTGCATCCATCAGAGACACAAGAGTCTGTCCTTCACAGGCATATAAAAAAATTGATCCTGTTTAAATGACTGACTTCGTCATCCCATTTCAAGAAGTTTAATCCTTCAGTTTTGCATTAGGAAAGAAAAAAACAACGATGCCTCACGGAACACATGGGAAAGCCTTGACTTCAACAATATATCCTGAAGGTAACAAAGCTTAGTGGCGTCTTCTCCATTCACTCACCTGCTTGAGTTGCAATACTGTGCCCAAAGTTTCTACCATAGGGTTCTTCTTGTAATGTTCCACTAGATCCGTCAGCGAGTCAAATTTCTCCCCTCCACCGACATCGTATTTTAGATCCTTGGAAGACAAATGCTCATCAAAATAAAGGCACTTCATACGATGTCTACGCTAACATCGTCTTTGGGCTACGCAACATGCAAGAAGTTCTCTTTAAAACCATATGTATAAGAACCCAGAAAAATCCTTCTGCTCAGGGATGGAGGAACTTTAATAAAAAGAAACACACACACAGACACACTGTGGAGGACATCACCTTTTTTGTCATCTAACTGAAAGTTGTTTTGTCTGCCTTTCCAGGAAAGGTGGCTCCTCCTGAACGGAGGTTCAGTCAGCTCAAGCAGGCGACCTGAGCTACAGGATCAGAATCCAGGAGGTGGCTTTGGAAATCAAGGCAAAATCCTAGAAGAGTACCATTGTGTCCTGAAGGGCTGGTACTGACTGGCACCATCCCTACTTTAAGGCAGCAAAGCTGAGTCACTTTCCTCAATGTCATAAACGCTACTAGTAGTTAACTGCATATAAAAGAGGTTTTCTTGAAAAAAAAAACCAACCCACCAATATATTCTGGTAGTTTAGCTTTTACAGTCTTGGTAGGCCATTTCTACCTCCAAACTATTTCTGTTATTGCATTTTAGCCGTTTTAAACAAGTAAGTTTTTGCACTGTCTGTTAGGATAACAGAAGAAAAAGAAAATGACAAAATCTGTGATCTATCTCTTTTTAAATAGCAACCCACAGGCACACATGAAAATATCAAAAGACTGTAATTTAATAATACTTCAGTGAAGAACTACCCTACATTAAATTCAAGCTTTAGATTTAAAAGCATTCCTTGGATTCAATACTCAAAATCTTCACCGAATGTTGATCATCTATCAGGTGCAACTGTATAAACTGACAGGAGAAACAGACATATTCGGATAGATCTCTATTTGTCCAATTACTCATATTCTCACAGAATTCATCCAGGGCACTGCATCTCACTTAAGAAGATTCATGAACATGAAAGGCTCCATCAGCAGAGGATTTGAGACAGACTTCTGATGCAATCAAAAGCAAATCCATTAGAAGGTACTTGACAGCATAGCATAGCGTGACACGATTCAGTCAGGCAAGCAGTCAAAAAAACTAAAACCCCAACAGAATTTTGATGCTATCAAATTAGTCAATTTAATCAAACAGATGATACATAGCGCACCCAGTACCACCGGGAAAGGGGAAAAGCGTTCGGCTCTCTGAAGTGCAAGACAGCCCTCCTGTTAGGATAAACCCACTGCCCGTGGAAGTAGCCCTGTTAAAGAAGCTCGTGCTTCATCATACCTGGCAGTGAATCATGACATGTGTCACTTTAGACTTCCCATCATTACTTTCTCCTTTATCATCTCCTGTCCGGACAGAAAGAACAAAGTCCCCAGGGTGGCTTTGACTCTCACGCACAAGAAAGCTTCCATGTTTTCCTTTTTCTGTTAATAGTTTTTCAGCTTCTCTTCCAGAGAGATGCCCGTGAAACCACCTTTAAATAAAGTAAGATACAGACAGGTACCGTACTGGTCATTCCAGCCATGGCTGAATCTGCTTGTTCTAACTATTTATAATAAAGTAAAACGCTTATGTGCACCGAACAACAACGCCCAGGCCTACAGAAAGCCTCAGTTTATGAAAATAAAAACCATAATAAGTCCTGGAAGCGTGAGGTACACACACCCCAGTGATTACAGAAACACTCCAAAGGAAGCACTTCCACAGGCACCGAAATCTGCATTTCACGGGAGCTTCAAATGAAGCTTTGGTTTGGATCCAAATGGATTCCCTAGTGTCCAGTAAACACAAGCTTACACTGCAACCTTTCCCGCAGTCAAGGCATTTATTCTGCTTTTATTTCCTTCATGAAGAGGCACTTTCCTGATAAACCTGTGGGAACTTAGCATCTTTGAGACCTTGCGCTTCCATCACATTAGGAACTGGACAGGACAATCACATCAAATCTCGTTTCTTCAAGAAACGTGGCCAAAAAGGCAATAATCCTCCCCACCACTGTTCAATACAAGCCAGTCTGAGGAGTGAGAGAAGCTGTTTTAATATTTTTCCTTGTTTTTTCCCTTCTAGAAATAAACTGATATCTACTAGAAATAAACCGATACCTACTGGCCATAGAGGTTTATTTCTGACATACACACATTTCCTCAGGATACATCAAGTCTAAAGTCTCAGATTCTCCTTATTATCCTTGCTCCTCAAAACAGGAGTTTGAGCAATTTGAGGATTTGCATGTTAGTCACTCTTACACACATGCCCACTGCTGGAAAAAGCATGTAAAGTTATGCCCAGAAATACATTTGGGAATTCCTTGCAGTAACAACGGCTTCAGGAAGCTTCGGGAGAACTGTAACAAAACATTCCCCAGTAAAACCAAAGGGAACTATGCCCTCTTGTTCAGTATCGTATCACACCAGGAAGAAAGTAGTTTCTGAGGCTTAGGTTGCTCTACCTTTAGTCAGGTTTATTAGCCTACTTTGTAAGGAACCCCACTGAAATCAGTGGGACCACTTCTAGTCCAAGATAGTGGCCACCCTTTCATCAAATGGAAGCCGACTGTAGGGTGAACAGGACAAGCACATGCATTTATTAAGAAGTGCACGGACACTGAGGTTTTCACCACCATTTCTCTGACCTTTCAGATGTAGGATCAGCACAGTTCAGTGGATATTTCAACTCTATAACATCTCCGTTCTTTTCCTTGAGCTGTCCATGATGTTCCATATAATACTGGACTAACTCAGCCAACGTAGCAAATTTCTCTCCTCCATAGAGGTCATAGTAGTCTCCTGTGTTCTGGATCTTGATGTGGGTGACAGCTCCAGTTCGTCTAATATTTGAAACAAAGGAAAAAACCCACACAAGTCAGCTGATTTCCAATCAATCACTTTTATATTTAGTGTTCTGTTAGAGACCAGAGAGTTAGAGAAATCCATACTTACATTTGCATCACTTTCCAACCGAAATACTGAGGAACAGCTAAGCTAGCGCACCTCTGAAGTGTGCTTCAGCTACATTTCAGGGGCTTGCAAGAAGGGGAAATGACTGTCCAACAGTCAGGAAGAACAGGAAAAAACCCCGACTTAGTTCTGTAATGAAGGGATCCTCAAAGCCAGCGTAAGTTCTGCGGCCTCACGATCTCCAACAGGAACCCCTCAGACCCCCAAGAACTGCACACACCAGCAGACGGCGTGGAGGGGCGAGAAGAACTCAGCATTCTCAAGATACCCATCAGAGCTGGTTTGCTCCTTTCCCTAGAATTTCCACACTAACTGCTAAGGTCTCTCCTTCAGTCACTGTTGCCTTTGCCCCAGGTAAGTCATTTGCTCCCACAGTCTCCGGCACTAATGAAGAACTGCTCTCGGAAAGAGTCCCCTTCTGTTCAGCACGGCCCATTATCCCCAAGCTATCCAAGCAGCACGACTTATCACCAATCCCGCTTTTCCTTTGTCCTTTATCTGCTTCCTCTTGCCATCCTCTCCCCATCCCTGCCACCATAAACACAGCGTCAGGGGACAAGTGTTACAAAAGGCCTATTTTGGAAGCTGAAAAAGCACCATGGTGGCCCTTAAAAACTTGCTGACTTCTCCTGTAAGAAGAGAGTCTGGAGAGATTTCCTTGCACGCGCTTGATCAGTAATTCATATCATCTCTGCTACTTCCCAATGGTCATCAAATGCATTTTTAAAGGGCTAAAAGCAATGCTACTATGAATCTACTTCTGCTTCCCTTGACTTTACTGGCTCTCCGCAGAATCAGAATTCACCAACCTCCAACCTATAGTCTCCTCGAGCTGGGTAGAAGTATTTGAGAAGGTCTTCAGGGAAAACAGGAGAAAAAGAAGCAGAAAAAAGTGAACAACAGACTGAAAAGTGATCTGTGTGCTCTTTCAGCTCTTTGAAGTAGTTCTTTTACAACTCTTGCCCCACAGAACAGCGTCAAATGAGGACCCCTACCAATGTGGGGAGAAAGACAAAACCATGTTTAAACTTACCTAACAGAGAGCGTAAAGTCTCCTGGGTTACTTTTGCTGGGCCGTGCCAAAAAACTGCCATCCACTCCTCTTGTTAGCAGTAGGTTTTCTGCCTCCACCCCAGTAATATTTGGATGAAACCATCTATAAGAAGTTAAAAATAAAGAGTGTTAATAAATAAATGGAAGATCTTCTGGTTTTCAGAGTTAACTTACAGGACAAGATTAAAAAGAACAATCCAACAGCTTCAAACCAGCAAGCACTGAACTTTGTTCCTAAACTAATAAGAATCTCTATCTTAGCAGAAAGTATAAATTATTTATCTCTTATTGCATTGCAATTTTCTCCATTGGTAAGAGATGCTTTCTAAGTGGAAGAGCTATACCTATACACACTCCGACTGCTTGGATAAAAATGATATCAAAGGTATACAAGGAAATAGAGACCACAAGTCACACGTTTTCCTTACTCCACAAGACAGGACACACAAAGAAACTGAAAGACAAACAGGCAAAATACTTACAAATAAACCAAAACATCCAAAGTGACATTTAACAACATTTTAAAGATTAAAAATTTAACAAAACCTCATGCTTTAGGGCACAGGCTGACCACCAGCTGATAGGGGCCAGGAAGGAGCTTCGCTTGTGCACAACCTATTCAGTCTTCCTCAAGAGAACGCGGTGCTGAGCGCTGCCAGACACGAGAGCACTGCTCCGACCTCTGACTCTCATGGCAATTTCTCTGGTCCGAACATATCCCGCTTAAATACAAACACCGAGGAATCTCATCTTGATACTCACCACCCACAAACAGCCTCCTGCAGGACTGACGTAGCGCCCTGCCAAAGGAGAGCTCTATATGGGCTCTATCTAACCAGCTCCGCGGCCCCACCTCAGCCATTAATTTTTGAGACACCTATTCTTAGCCATTCAGTTAAAACATCTGAGTTTTCGCTCACCTATAATTGAGGATTTTTATTGCACTAAACTTCACCTGTGTGTTCTGGAGGAAAGGGGTTTTTAATGAGGCACGATTTTAGAAGACAAACTAATTTAAAAAAATCAAACCAACCCCCCCTCACCACGCAGCCCAGCGACAGAGATGCGAACACAGCAACTAAGAAGCACTTTAGTGGCTTTGTCAGGCTTGTATTTGGCAATTAAAAGATAGCCTTTATTTGGCAGAGTTGCCACACTCCTCTTCGTACACGAGGTTCTTCATTTCTCCAAAGCAAAGCAAAACACTAAGGCAAAAGACTCTGCAACCAATCTCACTGCAGAGAGGAGACTGATAGAGCCAAAAACCAAACAGCATTTCGGATCGTTCCCGATACAGCCAGCACTTCAGGCGAAATTGCTAAAACAGCAAAATCGGTGAGCGCACGTCTAAATTTAGGGTTATTGCTTCAGTTGTTTCAGTAAGTCCTTCTGTACTGAAAAGTTGACAAAACTGCTACCAAGGCCTTATCCAGCCCATTCTCTTCAGAAACGGATTCTCATGGAAACATTCTGGGGAGTTTTAGAGATTCTGTAATAGCCAAACCTCTCGCAGGTCATGGGAACTAGGATTACTTATGTACCAATGCAAGTTCAAGAAGTAAACGATTCTTCTTGTTAATCTTGCCTTTTTTCTAGTTCTTCTGCTTGCATCAAGAAACTCTAGTGAATACCACCATACCTTTAACTGAAGGATAAGAAAAAAAAAATCAAACCTATGCAGCAGGGGTCATGAAAAAAAATATTAAAAAATACTTTCAAGTTATTACAGCAAATGGGAAAGAATTAATAAATAATGCTACATTTATCCAGTGACTGCTCAAAGGTGAAGAAAAGTTCCATCTTAATGCAGTCTCACAAAGGAAAGTGCACAAGCATCGCTACTGAGGATGAACCAAACATGAAAGAGCGTATTTCAGAACAGGACAGGTTGGTCTGCAGAAGCTGACAATGTATTTGCCACACTTCCACCCCTAAAATTTTACTTCCATTAAGAGAAAACAAAAAAAACCAAACAAAATGGTGCAGCAACATTTTGAACAGTTTATAAGCTTTTTGAATACACACAGGATTCAAGAGACACTTTTGCAAGTTTTTGAGTTTATATTCAAAAAGGTACAAAACTTACAAAGAAGAAATTACTGGAATCAGCCAGATTTGTCACCTGGTGACCTTCCATAAATGTTCGTTACTGTAGTATCTTCTGTGTCTTACTCTAAACCCTAATGCATCCTGAAGTAACTGTACACCAGTTGTTAAAATGATGTAAAATAACAGAAAAATAATAATTTAACGAACAGAAGGGGCTACAAATAACTTGGGCTCGAAGGAGAGGTTAAAAAGATGGTAGGTTGTTTAAAAACAAAACTCTCACCCCCACATACACTTACGCTCCTACTGAAGATGGCAAAAAGTAAGTGCAGCAAAAGAAAAGCGACATCTGGGAAACCGATGGAGTTTATGGCGCTTTATGTAACTTTTGTTCTAATGGGAGCTCGTACTCCTGCTCGCTCAGCTGCGTATTTTTGGCTTTGAGTAGGAAGATGCATTTGTCAGCCACCCCAAATAGAAAAATGGGGGTGTTCGTGATCTCTGCTAAACGGTTCCGGGCCGGTGATCAGGCTCGCTTCATTTGAAGTCCTGCCACCACATGTGCGCTTTGGAACCTCGGGGGCTGCATCCCTTCCAAAACCGGAGGGGAGAGCGAAGGGGACTGCGGACACAGACACCAGTAACATAACCCCTAGAGAGGGCTTTCTCTGACGCTTCCTTTTATAGGGATGGAATGCATTTTGGACTTTTTTTTCTGCTTTCCTTCTCCAACCTCCGTCAGGAGCAGGTGCGGAGGCTATCCCAAGCAAAGGACATCACAGCCAATAAATACAATCAAGACAGTAACCCAGGCACACGTAAACCCACGCTCTAATTAAACTAGCTGTCCTCACTATGCATGGAACACTCCTTACAGCAACCCTGCTCTGGGGGTTCAGCAGCATCCCCTGCCAAGTCCTTATTCGTTTGCAGCAAGATGAAAACGTTGGCAGGAAAGTAACCAGCGGAATAGCAGCGGCCTCATTTACAAAACGAAGGGGATATCAGCTAAGCAAGAAACCTCTTGATGAAAAATAACACACGGTAGGAAATACAGCCTTGTTACAATCCTCTCTTTTTTTTTTGTTAGGATAGTCCAGGAAAGATCAGCAGGAGCTGCGATTTACAAGTCATACATCGCCAGCATATTTCTCTCTTACCAACTGAAGAGAGAAAAGAAAAAAAATCAATACAGTTTTCCATGCTGTGATTGGGCTTTTCTAATCACCTTTTCAAGAGCAGGAGAGATTAAATCAGTTCTGAGTCCCAGCTGTCACAACCGTAGCATCCAAGGGGGCAGTGACTGGTAGTTTTTATTCCTATTTATAGGCTCATCAGTTTATATTTCTCATCGTTTTTTCAGTCTCCCTCATAAGTTACAATTTAAAGTTCTGAGCAGAATAAGAGGATTACTCCTGACAAAGAGGAGTTCGCAAGTGTTTTGAAAAGGTAACTTGTGTACATCTGAGATCTAGAGATCCGCCACACACCCCAAGTCCAAATTCAACTGCAAATGGCCACAGACTGAAAACCAGTTTCAACCATCTTAAGCAGAACAAGAAAGAGGACAACCCAATGTTGAACAACAGATATTGCTTAGAGAGCTACCAAATTTCAGAATGGGTATGTTAGATAAGACCATAAACATCTTTTCCCTTTTTATGACAGTAACTCCTCTTAAGACTAACATTTACCTGAACCCCTCAGCCCAAAAAAACACCGCTAAAATAAGACAAGCATGGAAATACATTAAGGACAGTGACAAGTTCCAACAAAAAAAAACAGATTCAACTCTTTATTGCCCCGATTTTGCAACGCCACTAGGTTTTGAAGTTAGATCGAATGCTGCTCATAAACCAAGAGCTCAGATCGGGTCAGCTTACGGACACTCGTTTTAAACTTGGCTCACGTTTTAGTCTGAGTAACGTCGGTACTGCTGGACTACCGACAGCAACACGACCCTCCCTGGCTTCGGGTGTCAGACTGAGTGGGCTGCCACACGAATAAAATTCGTCTCTCGGCTCTGGTTCAAACGCACACGCGGGGAGACTCGCTTGAAACCCCCCACACGAAGCCAACGGTACTGTGGCAGCTCTGGCCTCCGCACGGGGGGTCGGCGGAGCCCGAAGCCAGCCAGGCCCCTCGCCCCACCGGGCTCCCACGACGACGGGAGCGGGGACATCCCGCCGCAGGAACGGGCGAGAAGCGAGGCCGGGAGGCAGCTGCAGGCAGCGGGGTGGGGGCTGCCCCTGCACCGCAGCCGTGGGGCGCGGGAGGCCCTGCAGGGCCGGGAAGGCCGCGGGGAGGAGGCCCGGCGCGGCAGCCCCCCCCCTCCCCCCAACCAGCAGGCGCTGAGGGGTCCCGGGCCCTGCGCGCCCCTGGGGCAGGCGGCGGTCCCCTGCCCGCCCCCCCTCCCCTGCCGGGCTCCCTCCCGCCTCACCTCCGCGATGTCATTTTCTCCCGTAGCACCGGCGGGTCGCGGTACGCCCGGCCGCCCCCCGCCTCGACGGCCGCCTCTCACATGGGGGGAGCGCCCCCCCCCCCCGCTACCCGGCGCGGGCCGCGGCCTACGGGCGCCCTGAAGGGAGCGTGAACAACGGCCGCCTCAGGCCCCGGAGGCGCACGGAGCGCGGCGCGGCCCGCCCTGCGTCACCCGCCCGTGCGTCAGCAGTCTGCGACGCCGACCCGCCTCCGAGAGGAGCCCGCGGAGGCGGCGGTCTCAGAGCGGGGGCTGTGGGGTCCCCCTGGGAGCGAGCCCCGGGGTTACCGGCCACGGGAGCGGTGGAGTCTCGCCCCGCGGAGCCGGGCCGGCGGGTGGCCGGCGCAGAGCCTTACTTCGGTTGGTGCCCCGAGCTGGAGGGAGGGTGAGGCAGCGGCAGGACCGCGACCCCCGCTCCTGGTCACCACGCAGCCCTCGCGGAACCGGGTGCCCGGTGTTCACTCCCGCCATCCCCCTCCTCGGCTGACCCAGGGCTGCCCTAGGTCGCGCCAGACCCGTCCGAACTACAAGTCCCAGCGTGCTCTGCAGCCGACTCCGTGACGTCAGACGCCGCGGTCCCTTTAGCCCACTTGTACCCGGATGTAGGTCCCTTTCCCTCCCCGGAAGGTAAGAATGGCGGACCGGCGGCGGGCAGGGCTGGGATCGGGCGGGTGTTATCCGCCGCCATCTGCCCTCGAGTGGCTGCGCTGGGCTCACGGGCCTGACCCGGCGCCCTCGGGGAGACGGCGATGAAGCGCGGGGGCCGATCTGGGAGGGGAGCGGGAGGTTTAGCTGCCTCCGGCCGGGCCAGGCCGCAGCTGGTTGTGGAGGCCGGGCTGGGCCGTGACCCGCTGGGCCGGAGCCTCCCGGGGAGCACTGGCGCCCAGCTGGGAGCGGGAGAGTCGGACTCGGCTGGGGCCGGAGCTGGAGGCCTCCCCAGCGCTGAGCGGTGGCCTGGGGAAGTACGGCGTAACCCCGCGGTGTGGCAGGGCCCGGCGGGGCTGGGGGGGGGGGGGGGCGGGAATTGTCCCGAGCACAGGGGGCCTGTGACCACCCTCGGAGACAGAGGGGCGACTGCGGCCTTGGCGTGTGTTGCTGAGGAGGGCTTGAGTGCGTTCGGTGAACTCGTAGTTGTTGGAATTAGCGTGGAGGAGCCTTTTGCGTGAGGGATGGACGTGCAGCAAACGGGCTTTGACTGCGGTGTCGTGAGTAGCCACGGCGGTAGGAGGCGGCTGGTGTAAAGAATCAAGTTCCGATTCTTTTCATAATTTTTTTTCTATTTGGATCCCCAGATGGCGGGTGAGAAGGCAGGCGGCGAGAAAAAGCCAGGTGAGAAGAAGCCGGGCAAGAAGAAGCCAGGTGAGAAGAAGCCAGCTGAGCAGAAGACAGGCCAGAAGGAAGCAGGCGAGAAGAAAAAGAAGACTAAGAAGTATCATGCCAGCCGTAACCCTGTCCTGGCCCGGGGTATCGGGAGGTATTCCCGGTCAGCCATGTATGCCAGAAAAGCACTGTACAAGCGCAAGTACACTGCTCCAGAAACAAAGGTAGGGCTGAAAGTGCTGTGTTCAAATAATACTGTTTTTCTTAGTGACTTGGGTTTGAAACATCATCTGTTTCCCCTTCTCTTTGCGTGCAGATAGAAAAGAAAAAGAAAGAAAAGCCACGCGCGACCATCACCAAACCAGTGGGTGGAGACAAGAACGGAGGCAGCCGAGTGGTTAAAATCCGCAAAATGGTAAGAAAAAGATCTAGCGGTCGAAGGCCGCGACGGAACTTTTGACTGGATGATGCGCCTTCAGGCTGGGGTGACGTAGCAGCTTCAGCCCGTGCTATGCCTCCCCGAGCTGGTGGCAGTTACGGCCTCGAGGTACGGACCGAGCAATGGCCGTCCTCGGGGGAGATGCTGGTAAATTCAGAGATTTGGGCACGAGTGGGTTCGCCTCTACCGTTTGTGTCGCTGTGCTGCATTGGAAGCATGTGCAGAAATATAGAGCTGGTCTCAGCTTTTAGTTGTACAGAAAATACTCTGTCTGCTCCTGAAGTCACAGCAGAGGAAAAAAACCTTTCAGAAAGGTTGTCTTGAGGGAAATTGAGTCTCTTACAAAAGGAAGAGTCTGAACTGCCCTGTGGAATATGGGGTGGTGCAACGTTTTGCTCCTCTTTTTCTAGCCCAGATACTACCCCACTGAAGATGTTCCTCGCAAGCTCCTGAGTCACGGCAAGAAGCCCTTTTGCCAGCACAAGAGGCGGCTGCGGGCCTCTATCACCCCAGGAACTGTTCTGATCCTTCTGACCGGCCGTCACAGAGGCAAGGTAACAGGGACTTCGTCCTCTCACCGCTGCATTTCTGTGCTGGAACCATTTTGACTGAGCAGAGTTATCCTGAATTTTACCAGCTGATTTCACAGGACGCTGCTTGGCCACAAGGGGCAAATCTGCTTTTCTGTGAATTCTGTCCAGATGCTTTCTCTCGTCTTGCCTTTAGGGGAAACAGTCTTTAATGTTCTTCTGCACAGAGCTGGCGGTAAAACAGGCTGCTCTGGTCGCTGAGACAAAATGAAGGGAGCTGCTGTGATGCAGGAAAGTGCGTAGGTCTGTGTCGTGCTGACTTTGCACCGCAGAGCGGCCAACTCGATGCCTGTTAGTGTTGCAGTGAGGACAAAACTTGGTCCTTTTTTCTTGCATTCTTTGGCTTCGATGCCAAGTTACTTAAAATAATGCTGTTCAGAGAAGGAAAACTTGACCAGAAAGAACTGGGGGGTGGCTCTGACCTTGTGGTGCCCTTCTGGTTTTTGTCTAGTTCCTGCCTTTAACTTAGACACAGAATTGGGGTGGCGGGAGGGCCGTCTCGCCAGCCTGTAGAATAGGCAGAGATTAAAGAACGAACTAGTTGGCTTTGCTCAGCCTTGAGTGACGAAGCACGTGGAGCGTCGTGACCTGTCAGAGACGAGGCGACCCTGGCAGAGCCGTGCTCTGAGCGCTGGCGGCAGCTTGGCCGCGCGGCGGTTCCTCGAGCCGCACAGTTGTGCCTGGGCACTTGCTCGCTGCTTGTACCAGTAACGCAGGGCGAGGGTGGGCATGGGCCCAGTTCGGTGGTGGTATTTGGGAGTGCTGGGGCCTGAGGACTGACGTCGCATCTCTCTTTTCAGCGTGTCGTCTTCTTGAAGCAGCTTGCTACTGGCCTTCTGCTTGTTACAGGTAAAAAACTTACATAAGTGTGATGATTTTTTTGGTATGGTTTGCAGGGGGGTGCATTTGGGGGTTTGGGGTGTTTTTTAAGTTCGGGCTTGTCTCTGGGGTCAGTAGTGCTGCAGATCGGCACGCGAGTGGTTTGGCACATCATGCGTTCGTGTGACTACATGGAGTCACGGTTTGTGACTCTTCCGGGGAGGTGGAGGGGGGGTAATTCAGCTTCAGTATCTGACTGCCTGGAGGAGATCAGGAAGTAGTTTTTTGGCTTTTCTAGAGGTGGCGGAAAAGGGTTGTGTGGATTGTACAGATTTGAGCTGTAGGCATCTCTAAAGAAACTAATCTCGTACGCTACCAGACTTCCACTAAAACGGGTGGTCGCCAGGAAAGCTAACCTCCTGCTCTCTTCTGCCTTTAGGACCCTTGGTTATCAACCGTGTCCCTCTGCGTAGGGCCCATCAGAAATTCGTTATTGCGACATCTACAAAGGTTGATATCTCTGGAGTGAAAATTCCCAAGCATCTCACCGATGCGTACTTTAAGAAGAAGAGACTGCGTAAGCCCAAGCACCAGGAAGGCGAGATCTTTGACACTGAAAAAGAAGTGAGGAGCACGATTGTTCATTCTTTATGAGTGTCCGTGTTACTTAGGGCCAGGCTGGAAAGGGGGGAGATACCATGAAACAAATTAATTTTAAGTGGTTGTCGATAACATGAGGTAATACCATTAAAAATGAATTAATACAGCAGCGTTGAGGTAACCCCCTTTGAAATTTGGGGGTTCTGTTCTCCCTTAGCAGAGCAGCAGCGATGATTATTCTGGTTAAATTTCTTTTTTTTTGACCAAGAAACACCTTTACTGTTTTGCTCCTGCCAAGGGCATGCTGCTGGCTCGGAGACATGCAACGTATGCCAAACGGTGGCTTCGGTTCTCTCTGCCACCTCCGGTCTCCTACCACCTTTCCCATATTTAGAACAAATGGAGAAAAAATTTCTCAAAAATGCCAGAACTCGGGGTTTGCCCTGAATTTTGTCATCTCCACAGAAGAGTCTGAAGTCACTCTGGGGGATTTTAACGTTATTTTTTGTACTTTCTAGAAATATGAGATCACGGAGCAGCGCAAGTCAGACCAGAAGGCAGTGGATTCACAGATCCTTACGCAAATCAAGAAGGTGCCTCAGCTCCGTGGGTACCTGCGTTCTACGTTCTGTCTCTCAAATGGAGTCTATCCTCACAAATTGGTGTTCTAACTGATGCAAAAGCACCACATTAAATTTGAAGAGGAAAAAAGGTTTTCTGGTGTCTTCATTGCAATCTGTAATAGAAGGTGTTGCACAAACCTTGCAACGCATGTGATTTAAAGGGTAGGGAAACTGCTTGTGGCATGAAATATGCTGAGGGACTGCAGATGACTAGGATTTGGAGGGTGTAAGGGTTTGATTTGGGGTGTTTTTCCTGTTTTGTGTAACCAGAAAGGAATTGGTATTTGAATTTCAGTTTTCTTAACTATGAATGAGTTGGGGAGAAAGAACCCAAAGGGCAAGAGGATACAGGTGCTGGGTTGACTGCCCACCAGGACCCATTCCAGACTGAACATCCAGCCCCATGTCTGGTGTCTGCGTTGGCTGTTTCTCTGCACCCTTATGCTGAAACCAGCGCTTCAGGTGTCTTTTGTGAAGAACCAGGTCTTGGCCACAAACTGCTGCCAGGTAACCCATTAGTATTTTAAAGCTTGTGTACAGCGTTGTTGGGGTTTCTGAGGAACGGCTTTGATCCAGCAGTCACCACATAAACCTCAGCAAATTTAGCAACTTTTCAGAGGCATTGCAGGAGCTGTGCCTTGCGTTTTGCAGGAAGCTTGGAGTTTTGCAGGTTAACTTCTCATCCCTGGAACCGTAACAAAATGTGGAATGTACGTCCCTTCCCAAATGGAATTTTTTTTTTTTCCTGTTCTTTGTTCATCCATGTGAGATGTAACACTTTTAGTCGGGAAGAATACCACCTGCTTCGATCAAAAAGCAAAAGCATGATTCTTAATTCTGTAGGCTCAGAAATGGGTTCAACCGAAAGTGGTTGGAGAAAGGCAAATATTTTTCTATTCTGGGAGACTGCTGGAGTCTCAACAATTTTTCCTTTCTTAGAAATTGGCAGAAAGTGAGTGGAGAAAGTTAGTCCTGTCTGTTTTCTTTATCTGTTGAGGTCGGTTACCAGATAGCTGGAAGAGGATGCTTGGGTAGTAATAGCTCTGCTCTTAGAAAAACCGAGGCTGTCCGTATGAACGAAGCTGGCACGCTCGAGCTCTTTCTTAGCCAGACTTGGGCAGGAAGCGAGGTTTATGTAACAGCACCATCTGTCTTCCCATGAAGTCGTAGCTGAAAGTAGCCAGTGGGGTCAGACCTGACAGGGAGTAGAGATTTCATCGAATTCATACAAGCGTCAGGAAAAGGGGCTAGAAGAACCCTCGCGGAGGTGGAAGCCTTCATGGCACGTACTAGCCATGTTTGCTGGGAAGGAGGAATTGGGCTTCAGGTGCTTCAGAGCCCATGAAAAAACTGCCACCCCCTGCAGAGGACCTGGCTCTGGATTCTCGCACCGAGGGACTATGGGCATCTCCATAGCTGATGCCGGCTGGTGTTGGTCTGGAAGTATAGAGCACTGGTTACTCTTCCACCATCTTCCTCTTGATAATTAACAGATGAAATATTAGTGTGGCTCAGCAGAGGGAGCCAGTGAGCAAGCTTTGTCCAAATGCACAACTGGCTGGGCGCGAGGCTGGTGTTGCTCTAAAGAACATCTTCCTTGTGGTGCTCTGGGAAGATGCTCTTTGGTTTTCCTTGTTGCTGGCACGTCTGTGAGGAGTTACATCTGCTGCCGTACGTGGTTTGGTGGACAATGGGTATAGTCAGAGGTTTCTTAAGTTGATGTGAGATTTCGCTGCAGTGGTGGGATTGGCCTGTTTGCATAAATTGACTCTAAAAAGATGCAGAAGCGTGGCACTCATCTCGCTGCTGGTACAAAGTTAAGTTTACTGATGCTACCAAAGTGTTTAGGGAGCAGAGTTAAAGTAAAAATTGTATGTGGGAACATTTTAATGGGAAAAGTCCAAAACCAGCAGGTAGACCCTTTGATGAAAACAGTTTGTAGCAGCCCGTGGCATCGCAAAGTTTGCAAACAGGTTTGGTCACAGGGTTGTTGTCTGAGAACACTTCAGAGGCGCTAGTGCTTCAGTCATTCCCTTCCCCTCTGGGCACGGGGAGGGTGTAGCAGAGCCAGTGTAAGGATAACTAGGTGATTAGATACCGTGGTATTTTCTCTAATCATTGATTACTCTGACACAATCAGAAGACACGAAATGACACTTGGAACCATTAACCTTGTTTACTGAAAGGGGAGGTTTTGTCTCTTTGTGTGCTGTCAGGAAGTGATTTGGTAACAGAATTCAGTTGTCTTAATAGGTCCTGGTATGGAGAAATGGTCTCACGTGCTGCCATTGCCTCTCGCCCCGGTCCTGTCACCTGTCTGACTAGGTGGTGACCAGTAAGAGAGCCCTGCAAGGTGGGGACAGAGAGGGAGGAATGAATATTTTCATGCTGGTTTAGATCCCTGGCCTGAGTCACCGTGGGACCAGATGAATGTTGGTGTCAGCACAAAGGGGCGTGGGAGCAGGCCTGCTTCTGGGGGCGCTGGCTGATAAGTCAAATTCTTAACACCAAATCGTGCTTTCGCAGTGCCGAGCAGCTCTTCGGGCTTTGCCGCAGAAAATGGAGACAGCAAGACCCTCATCTTTCATACGGGGAGGCAGCCGGTGGACAGCTGTGATCTGTCTCTCTCTTAACCTCTCAAATATTTTCCTTGAGTTCTGTGAAATCTGGCTTTTTTCTGAAATGCCCTATGGTGGGGGATGGAAAAGAAGAAAAACAAGGGCTGTACAGATGACCAACACAGAAAAACAAAGTGAATATGCAGAAGGATTTTTTCAATTTAGATCATACTGTCCTCTACCTGAAAAATACTTCCACCACATAAAGAGCTTTTGTGTGCGTTCTCGCTGTCCCACAGCTTTTCTCATTCTGAGCATGTAAACAGTTCTGCAGTCCTGGCTAGCTGAGTCATTGCTTTTCACCGAGCATCCCCCACAGAAGAAGCTAGAGACATCCAAAGCCTCAGTCACCAATCAAAAGTGCTGGAGATGTGCAGGTCCAAAAATAGTGACAGACTCAACCACAGCAGCACTTCATTAGCATCAAATGTGTTCTTTGCTTCAGCTGCCTAATAAAGTGATATGTAATTATAACAAAGCATCCTTTTGAGAGGAAAGACGGAGGGATGTTGGCTTTCTCAGGGAATTGGTAATAAGATGCAACGCCTGATTATCTACAGGCACCTATTTTTCCTTGTTAGCTGCCTCTGTGAAATGACCTGGTGGATTCAGTCCAGCCCAGAGAGGCCATGTCCCTCCTGCCACGTTGGCCGGTGGTCTCAGAGCAGCAGATGCCAGCTTTGCTTCTGGGACTAGGAACCTTAGGAGAAACTGAGGCTTAGTTACAAGACAAAGTACTTCCCAGTGCCAGGTTTGTAAAGAACCTTTGGCGTTTCAGGTGCAACACACTTGGTTTTCACTTTAATTAAGAGAAGATGCTATGGCCAGAATGTGAAAGTGCTTTTACAGGACTACCACATGTACCAGGTGTTGAAGAAAATATGCCGAATGCCCCGATGTCCAGTGATCAACTACTCCGTTCACCTACACTATAGGATGTGTCTTGTCCCACAGGGGCAGCTGAACCTTTCTCCACCAGCATATTTCCATGTGATCCCTGCCCTTCCTCTCCTCATAGTTGACAGAACTGTTGCCACTGGTATATCCAGCCCCACGTCTGCAAAAAGTCATTCTCCCCATGAGCTCAATAAAGAATAAATAGAATTTGGGGACAGTTTCTTTGTCTTCACCCCCTGGAAGAGGCTCTGCTGTAGCCTCGCAGAAACTATAGGCAAGATCACCTGAGAAACCATTCATAGAGAAGAGCTGGCCTAGGCAGCTTTCCTCTAGCAAATGTTGAATAATGCCTTCCACTCTTCTCCAAAGGCTGATTCTCATCTCATTTTACATGATTCAAGCATTAGAAAACCCATCCAAATGGATTTTACTACCAGAATTTGTTCCAGGTTCTTTGTATATTCTTCTTTCAGTACATGTTGTTCCTTGTCTCTCAGTGAAGAGAGCTTCCCGGTCTCTCCTTATTAAAATCAACTGGTTTTTAAGATCAAAGCTGTTTTTTACAGTTTTCTAACCAGCACTTAATACTCCAGGCGAGCAATTACCCTGCTCAGTTTGAAACTGGCCAGCAGAGTTCTGCCCTGTCACTGGCTCGCTGTGAACGTTGTCACTGAGCTCTCTTAAAGCTCCAGTAGGGCAAGAGATTGCATCATTTTCCTGTGCTGTTCAGGGGATCAAGCAGCACACCAACCTACAGACACCACTGGCTGCTACGATTTTGTCAGCTATGACTGTGTTGCAAGACGGACACAGGGACAGCTTAGTCTAAAAGATCTAGAACTACGTGGGAAAGTCCTGTAAACTCCACTACTCTCTTCCATCATTCCTGCCCCGAAGTAGCAGGTCTCATAAATGATGTAGTCATGTGGATGCAGGATTAAGAGCTCCTGCTTCCTATCCCAGTTCGGAGGCAGCATTTGAAGTTCCCTGTGACTCGTGTGGGAATGTGAAGATGCAGGAAGAGGGGAACTATTTACCTGCTAATTTGATTCCTCCAGTTTTCTGCATTACAGTTTGCCCTAAGCACTTGACAACTCATTGTTTAAGCAATTAGAGCAATTAAATCCATATTTTTATAAGGATCTTATTCATAATAGTTCTTGCTATCTTTTTTCCTCATTGCTCAGGAAGCCACTAATTGAGCTGAGCCAGCCAGTCCCGCTGGCTGTAGTCCACGTTTGCACTGAGTCACGCGAGAGGGTTGGTCGGCGATGGTTATACGTGGAATTTGACAGGCTTGCCAGTGAGCAACCACGGAATTTCTTACTTGTTTAGCTGCTTTTTCGCAGTTCGTTTGTGGTTTGGGGTTTTTTAGATCAGACCAGTTTTGACCCTCTCGCAAATCAAGAGTCAAAATCCATTTTTGTCAGCTGACTGCCTTTTCTGGCTCATTTTATCCTGTTTTTCTCCCCATTATTTCAGTGTTTACCTTTCTCAGTGGAAATGACTTTACATGATAGGTTGTACACACAGCCAGCAACTTCCATGGCCTAAGCGTGGTTCGCACTATACCAGACCTAAATATTTATTAGTAGTAATAATGATAAGGAGAGAGGAAGCATGGTAGTCAAAATATTCTTGAGATTAAAGAAATTCAGGGTTTTTTTTTCTCAGCTCTATTGATTTTCTGTGTGATCCCGAGCAAGTAACTTAATTTCAGTGAGGTCAGCATTCACATACCAGCAGAATAGCAGTAATACTTTCTCATATCAGGTCTCAAGAAGTGTTTTAAACTGCTGTGGACGTGCAACTCGTGTCATGCTCTGAAGTACATAAAAGAATAAAAAGTCTGTGCTTGGATGACACTGAGGAGAGAACCTGATCCATTCCAATCCTGACCTTCCCCTACTGAGATCATATCAACTTCTAATACTAAAAAATAAAAACATTGTGTGGTGTTGAAGACTGGCACAGGTGGCATCAGGAATAAAGGTTTCCATATTCCTATTTCTCGGTTGTAATGTCATTTTCTGCAGAACTTAGTCCGTTATACCAGGACAGGACAGGACAGCTAAAATATTTAGTCTCTGGTGACATTCTGTGTTTCTGCATTTTGCCCAATTAGCAGTTCCCAGCACTTTGCCTGCAGAATTTTTTTAGTGATTGTAATAAACAATTTCTGATACTTTACATACACTGAGCACATGGGCCTTATGATACCCAGCAGAGGTAAAAACTGCCATTTTAACACCGAGAAACTGCACAAAGGTAAAATGATTTATTCAGTCCATTGGAGCCAGTCAGTGGGATGCAGAGAATCACACCAAGCAGCACCAGGAAAGGCTTTAAACCTCATGAAGAAAATAGGAGACTAAACCAGAAGCAATTATATCTTCATCTATTTTGTCAGTCCTACTTGATCTAGAGGTTTTTCACTCGCTTGACAGATGCACTTAGGATGTAATTGTTTATAAAATTAAGGCTTTCAGATATCACCATGTGCTATACATGGTATCCTATTGTTCAAAATGCCCATTTTCACATGAGGAAATAAAATACAAAGATAAAATGTACAAAACTAGTCCTAGGCAGCAAGCTTATGTCCTTGGTATACAAGGGAGGAAGGTTATTTTTCAGAACAATGAGATATGAAGGCCCTAAAAAGAATGACGCATCCTTAAAATGCTTCACTGGAGACATTTAGGTAAAATCAGTGTTGAAATTACTGCTGTGAATGTCCTGCTAAGCTGAAATTAAGATGTGTTTCATGGAATTTCATAGAAGTTGGTGGGTAACCATAACTGTTCCTTAAAATAAGCACAAAAAATAAACAAGTGCCCCTCTAGAATCAGAGAACTGAAACAACAACTGTTACTCAAACAGGCACATGGCAAAGCTTCTGTACGTTGCACATTATCCGCATGGCTTCCCTCTGGACGGACACAAAGTGCAAAAAGGGCATCTGAAATCTGGAGCTTTGTCTTTGTGTGAAAGAAAAAAACCAAACACAGGCATATACTGGGGACACAGAGGGAGCAAAAGGAAAACTGGTTTTGAGACTGCTGATGCAAGAGAACTTTTTTTTTTTTTGACAAATACTGCCTTTGGTCAAAGCACTGGGCACAAAAATCTGTGGTTTAACCCAGCACTCTAGGAAAGAAAACTTTTTCATGCTTCGTAAATAAATGGAACTTCATCAAGGCAACGTCTAGCATCATCATGTCACTGTCTTCTCGCACAGGCAACCCATTAATCTCCAAACTGGCTAACAGCTTGCATCAAAAAAAAAAAAAAAATCATACAAATAACATCACAAATTATGTGGCTTGGGCTTACTTGAAATAACAGCTGATTTCACAAGTACCTGAGGAGGGTGTCTCAGCGTGAGCCAGCCAGTGCAGCTGCCTCCTGGGGATTTCTAAGAATACTCATTAGAATTTCTATCATTCTTCCCATCTTGTCATCCCAAGCTGCAACTTTTCATGTCGTTCACTCGGCCACCGCACCAAGCCCGGGGAGACTGGATAACCGAGCCTAAGAAGTGGCTTTTTAATGTGTTTGTCACGCACAATCAACAGCCATATGCCAACAACCTGGAGGAAAGAGCACAATACAGGTGATGTGGTCACCGTATCGCGTGTGAAAGGCTGGGCTGATGCTGTCTGTTTGCGAACCAGTAATCTACGGAAGGTGGTGAAGCTGGTACGGTCTTCCAAATAGTTGGTTGGCTTTGGGTGACTGGCAGATAGCGCTGCTCCCAGTTCTTCCGTTGATTGATTGCTCATGGAGTTATTTTAGTTGAAGGGCAATTAACTGTTCTTCATGGTTTATCTGTAGGCTGCTTGTGATGTTGTTCTTTTTAAAGAAACACTGCTATGTTGTTAAGCATAAAGCCAAGGGTTTATAAAACAGTTCCAGAAAAGACTTTTACCTGTCAAGACCAGGATTTTATTAGCACTTGACATTCCACTGCAGCATTCATGAACTCAACTCTACGATATTACAAAGGAAGAAACTGTCTTACCTGTAGCAGCATGAAAAGATTTTCAACCATTCTGGCTTCATCTGGGACCAGTCCATCACAAGTCTGTGGAATGATGAATTATTTGGCCTTTGCTGGTTTATGCCATCTGGCTGTAAGGAACAGAGGGAAAAGCAGGTGAGTCATAGTGAGCATCGGAAGACTGCACCTCTCCCAGAAATGGGCAACATCCCTTCGCTAACAAAACCATAGTAGACATCTATATCCTTTTCTGTTTGTCTCCCTCATATTTATATCCCATCAAGTCATTCACTCGCTGTGACTTTATTGTATAATTGTTCTTACTCTTCCTTTAAAAGTAGATTATTAGCTGGAAATTATAGGAAAGAGATACTGGAAAAAACAGAACTGCTTCAAGAAAGAAAGGAAGAAAGGGGAGGTAGGCACTGTGGGAAGAGCACCTTTGGAGATGGGGGCACTTACAGCTGCAAAACACCACCACCCAGAGAGCAAAATTGTTTTCCCCAGAGGAAAAAGGCGTTCCAATTTGCACTGCATGGTTTCAGTTCTCAATTAGTGGCTTTCAGTTTTAAGTTTGTTTCGAATGCCTGTCACCACTGAAGAGAAAATTGGTACAAACTATAGCATTTTCTCAGGCCAGGGATTCACTGACCTGGCTTCCTTTTCTTAGGAAAAAGGGTAGGTAGTGCTGCAACGCCTGTGAAAACCTGCTAATTAAGACTTCACAGGATCTTGGAACTGATTTGTGAATTTCAAGTAAAAAGACAAAGATAATAAAAGTCCAAAAGCCACCTCATTTAAAATTCTCATTTAAAATCCTACTTTGCCTCTTTTCTTGGGTGTCCTGTTGTTTCAGACTCTCTGGTCACTGTTACCTCTTTTATAACGCCCTCACGAGTTATCCTTACTTCGAGGTGCGCTTGTGAAAGGCAAGTCATTTTTGGATTAATAACCGGTAATGAGTTGTGGGTTCTATTCCCAATACCACTAACTTGGCACGGGCGACTGAACCAATTTTTGGTCAGGATTGGCACTCCCTTTGCATAAAGACCCGGCTCTGGCCTTTCGTAGTCAACAGCTGCCTCAGGCCTTTCATTCAGGATGACACCTACAAAACACGGCTGATGGAAGCAAGCTGGCAAAATTCTGCTTCTTGCCATCTTTGAGGCATTCCTCCATCATTCCCTCCATCACTGCTTCTCTCTGTGGACAAGCTACCTGACATTCCCAAAGCTGCTTTTTTTTTCCGTTGTCTTTTTCCTTCCTACAGGCCCTTCTGCTTTCTCCCTGCCGTTGGGATGGAAATGACTTTGAGCAGAATATAGCAAATAGTGAACGGACTGTGAAAACCATCTAATCCTGCCCCGTGAGATCAGCTCGGGCCCCATCAGGCCCAACAGATACTCACCCAGCGCATCGCCGAAGCCCTCCATGAAGAGCTCCACCAGCCTCAGAAGGCAATCCAGCCTCCTGCCGAACACGCCATACCAACGGGACACGTCTACTGGTGCCTGCCCTGCGTCCCCCCAGCTGCAGGTTAAGCCCATGACTTCTTGTCCTGTCAACAGCAGCTTACTTCTCTCTCTGCTTCAGCCTGTCACACATTCATCACCGTGTCTCCTCTCTGCCTCCTCCTCTCGAGACGGAACGTACCAAAATCCTTGCAAGCTTTCCTCATGGGCAGTGTTTTCAAGATGCCTGGTTGCTCTCCTCGAGACTTTCCCCAGCCCACCCGTGAGCTTCTTGAAATGCGGTGATCAGGTCCAAACGCAGCTATCCAGGTGGTGCTTCGTGTTTAGCTTTCAAGCAGTTCTCTTCTGTGTCTGTAAAACACGACAGCGAGATTTCGTTTTTGAGTGAAGCTTACAGCTGCTGCAGAATTATAGATAATAAGAAAAAAAAAGCAGTATAGACAAATTCTTGCCTGAGATAGTAATGCTTGCTTTCCACCCACTTACCTATTCCGACATTTAATTTTACTGTATTTATTATATGTGTTTTTAAACTCTCAATGTCAAAATATTCCTAACCTTACTGTTAGGATGATGGATTTAGACTGAGAGATATGAATGAAATTAAACTAGCCTAATATTTGTAAGTTTTCCTAGATAGTTAGACTTTCTGGTGCTTAAAAAAGCCATGGAAACTGAAAATTTCTTTTACTCCGAAGGTTTGTTTCTGTAACAAATCAATACTTATGTTATGTTACTTACATAACATAAAGTAGAATTGAAATAAAAAGAAAACTGAAATAAGCTAATTGTCCTGAAACATACTTTTTTCCCTGAAATGCTACCTTGCAGAAGTCAAAATTTCAGCTTTTTATTCTGACTGGGATTAAACATTTTCGATAAATACTCTGTAAAACTGCCCAGTTTTCAGTCAACTCTGAGACACCGTCTGTGTAGGGTCCTGCTGATGGGGAGAGAGAACTCCTTTCTCCCAGGGATGTTTTGTAAAATACAGCTCTTGTTCACCCCAGTGCTTGTGCAGTATCAGGTAACATGAGCGTAGGCTCACCCATGCCGTGAAGAGGGCTGGCTAGTTAACCAACTGGCTAGTTAACCAGCTGGCTGGTTAACCAACTGGCTGGTTAACGAGGGGCAGAGTGTTGGTGGCCTGGTCACAGGGAGCTCTTCCCCTCCTCAGCACCTGCCAGCACAAGGGACGATGCTTCCCCACCTGGCGAGGCAGCTGCAGCTCCTGTCCCTGTGCTTCCCATTTCCACCAGGTTTCAGGGATGTGAACGTCCTTCTCCTCCCCCGGGAAGGCTGATGGCGGGTTTGCTGACGTGCTTCAGTCAGCGCTGAAGGAACGTTTCAGGGAGTCTAATGAATCAGAGAGAAACCCCAGCAGGTCACCGCACCCGTCTCCCAGAGGAGTCGCGGACAGGAGGTAACGTCCCCTCTGCAGAGGGGCCCTGCACTGGGACGGCAGTGGGATCCAAAGGTGGGATCCAGCTGATTTTCTGCAAGATGTGCTGAGGATAACTTCACGTCGTAATTCCACTTGAAATACAAGCGTGAAGCATTCATACTATTTAATGTAAAGGAGGAAAATGCATTTAATTTAAAGATGAGATGGCTTTAACATGTTTAACTGGTCTGTTCTCACTTTTTAAGTATCAGAGGTTTGAAATTATTATATAGGGCTGTGACTCCAAGTGGGACTTACACTGATCTTATTAAAATTAAAGCTGAGGTCTTATAACACAAAAATAGCAAAAAACTTGACATTGTAGATGTCTGCCTTGGAACAAAGGATATCTTTGAGGAACGAGGCGATGCTCCTAGAAGAAAAAACAAAAGTCTGTATGTTCTGTGTCAGTAACTGGAATTCTTGCTTGTTATCAATGAACAGCTCTCAAACACCGAGATCTGCAGGGTTGGTATTTCAACCAATTTACTTGGGAAATTATAGAAAATTATTGAAATACAAATGCAGAAACTCAATATAGTTTAATAGAAAACCAGCTTATGACACTTTTTCTTTCCAAGAGCTTTAAATAAAAATTTATGTAAAATATGGGGTAAACAGAAGCTAGAGATAGTTCTGACGAAAGATACATTTTGTATTTGTGTCTCAGTACCAGCCTCATCTCTACACTGGCCACTTCCAGCATTACAATAGCATTGCTGAGCAGTCCTCCTCTCTCTTACAAGAGGAAGAAAACACTGCTGATCTTGCAGCATGCGTTGAGCCAAAAAACTACCATCTGTGTAACTCAGTCTCGAAAACTAATTTTAAAATCCTCAGATCTCAGCCAAGCTATTAGGGATTTGGTCAATTGAACTTTACAAACCCTGAGAAACACTTTATAAAGTGCACCTTGTAATAATTGGTATGAATTCTATAAATCCACCTTGTTACATTTATATTTTTACAATATTGAGCAGAATATTGTAGGAGATTTTTTTTTTAATTTATTTTTTTCCTCATTTTACTGCACCAGTTTTCAGGGAGGTTGAATTTTAAAACAGTACCGAATAGCTGTATTTAAAACCTACCTATTTTTGGATGTTAATAATGAGTCTTCTGAGACATTAGAGATTCAGAAATTCAGGACAACCACTAAGGGATCTGTTCAACTCCCAACCACTCTTCCTCACTGATGGGCAGCATTTAAATACTTCCCTCCATGAAAGGCTACTTGCGTTAATTTCTTGAATAAGAATATGAGGCATGAGGTTATCAAGAGTAACACTAAATGCCAGCTTGCTTTGTTTCTGCATGTGGAACACCACAAACAGCATTTAAGTGTAAGCTGTTGCTTCATTTACAAGCCCATTGTGAGTCAACAATATCTTACAGCTGCAGAGAAAGCAAAGACGGTGCTGGGACACTGAACAGGAGTACTGCACAGAAGACACAGGAATCTGTCCAAACGATTTCACACCGGTAAGTCTCCATCTGAAGTACCAGCAGCTCAAGAGAGATGTGGACATCTTGGAGGAAATCCTGAAGAGCAGAAGGATGACCAGACTTCCAGAGCACACGGCCTACAGAGAAAGTTGGAAAGGACAGGGGTTATTAACTGCAAAGATGATGGAGAGGAACTGTGGCCACAGCCTTCACCCATGAAAAAGACTGCACATAAGAGGACGGAAATAAACTGATCCCTGTGCCTACAACATCTGAAAAAAAAATGAAAAGGCTTCAATTACAGTAACACAAATTCAATTAAGCATTAGGAAACTCCCTAACTGTAGTGACTATTCAACAGTGGAAGAGATTGCGGGTGGAGTCTCCACCACTCTGGATGGGACAAGTATGTGTCACAAGCAGCGTAGCTGCAGCTCGGGTCACAGCACCGGATTAGCTTGCCTCTAAGAAAACATTCCAGCATTTCTATTATGATTCTGTAATTTACATTTGCTTCATGTCCAATTTAACTAAGGCTGTGGTTGCGAGGTAGGTGATTCATACTTGTGTTTCCTATAATAAAATTGTCCTTATTCATTTTAATAACAATCTCTTTTTATTTGTTCTTCCTTCCTCAAGCCTACCTTGCTATCAGTGAGAGCCTTCTTCAGAGATCATTGCTAATATATCAAAATGAGAAAAATGTGAATATTTTTCCTTTGCTATTAAAATCCATTTCTGAAGTCTGGAATTATTTAATTTCACTGTCTAGTTTGTTCTTTCTCCTCTGTCAAATACTGATTTTTTCTGTCCTTTCTAAGTTTTACTTTGAGAAAAATGAAGAAACTCTATTTTTTTAAATCACAGTTGGCGTGCCAAGAAATGCCAGTATTCCTTGCATAGTGGCCTTATTAACGGTGGCATTCGGGCTCTCTAAATAACATGTACTAGGCAGAGGAGCCAGGATTCAGGGTATGGAAATCTGTTTCTTGCAGACCACATAAAAATAGCAAATATTCATCTGTTTCACACATTTCTTAGTGCCACAATGGTCATTAAAACTAAAACTGCCATTTCTAAATTAACAGAAAGATGTACAGCAAAGCCTTAGGATGAAAAGAATTTCCACCATACGTTATAGCTGCGAATGTAAAACCAAACTGGAGGGCGAGACGTGTTCCTTTAAATTCCAGTACATACTGGGCAAGCAGTCAGTTTGAAGCATGAGCAGTGAATTTCCATTTTCAGCTCACAGGACTGAATTTTTGCTCATAGACCATGAGCATCTTCTCCTAAACCTCAGTAACCGGGATGCATGGAGAAGCACGAGGGCACATACTGCTGCAGGACTGGGGACCAGCACATGGCAAAGCTCATCTGGAATCCAGCCATGAGAGGCAGAGGGGACCACAGCCACAGCTCTAGACAGCAGCCCCAGCTGCTCAAAAAGAATTAAAGACTGGTTTTCTGTACAAGTCTGTTTACAAGTTAAGGATTTTATTTCTTCAGCTTGATCATTCGTGTCACAAAGTTATTCTAGCCTGTTTTTTCAGTCACACCATCTCCCATAATGTAGTACAAGACTTCTTTGTAGTTACTGCAGTACACCTCTGCACGCTACGTTGAAGTTACAGGGCCTGATGCTTTTTGGTGACATGCAGAACAAAAATAATTATTTTTTTCATTATATTATACAACATCTTCTGCAGCAGATGCCAGACAAACTGCATTTCATTTGCTGAATTCTTTACAGGGCCTTAATGTCAAAAATCTCACGTAGAAAGCTGTGTCAGCATTCCATTCTATGTAAGCTTATAGACTGTACAACATAACCCCTAATTCCTGAATGGCAGGCACCTAAAATGATTTAGTAAATCTTTACTAGTAATTATTTTATTTATCTGCACTGAGGCAGGGCAGGACACATTTCTCAGTTTTATGGCATTAGATTAATTAAATAACTGATCTTTAACTTTGAATCGTCAAATCGACACAATTCAGAAGAACTCCAAATAAGCCACTCAGTAACTACAGACCGGCAAACATCCCCTGTGTTCCGCTTGGGATGGCTTCACACAAATACAGCTAAAAGGGCTTTCTGAAACGTCTGCACAATCTCCAACCCACAGCTAAGTGGCCTGCTTTTCACCTGGGGGCAGCTCAGGTTCCTTACCACACAAAACCCCATGGATCAGGATCCTCGCTGTGAGAAACTCAGTTCACCACCTCCCCAGTCAAATGACAAAGCATGGCCTCTGGCCAGCAGATCATTTAGCCACGCACCTCTTGCTATGCTTAGCCCGGTGTGAGTGCACCCAGAGTTACACATTCCTCCCTTTCAGCTCTGAGGCAGCTCCCTCTTCAAAGACAAGGCCTTGGTTTGTATTTCAAAGCAATTAGGGGATTGAATAGACAGCTATATCAAAACCTGATTCTCCATCTGGGAGCTACTGTGGCAACCATATTCCTCTGGGATAAAGCAGTCCAGAAGGCCTTGGAAAGAGCACGTGAGAGCTGGAGACAAAGAATTGCCAGCCTGGGGGTTACCCAGCCTGTGAACGGCCCTTTGGAGAGCAACAGATACATCGAGGACTTGGTCACCTCTACCAAACACTGCAGATCCTTTCTGTTGACAAGCCTTCCTGGCAGGAGTGTTGCTTGTGAAGTGAACATCCCATTTTATTCCTGGCTATTTGTATTGATTTTGTGGAAGATCCTCAACTAGTACCACAATAGTATTGCAAAATCTAAAGACAGAATTTCTTTTAGTGTAACTCCCACTAAAATGTACACACACTTTGCATTTCTCTTCTTCTATTCCTGTCTCATGTGAGCGAATTAAAACAATGTGAAACTCCTACTCTGGTAACAAAACAATAATGCCAGGCACTATCTTGCAATAAAGTATTGTGACTAATCTAACCTCAGCAGCTTCCCCATTCCTCCGAGGAGACCTTGTGAGCACAGCTTATCTCAACTGCCAGAACTCAGCTGCCACGTCCCACCTGCCATAAAATCTTCATATCTCAGCAGTCTCTCTCTTCTGAGCACCAGCAGCGCTCCCGTGGGAGGACCAGGGTGGATTTCATATCTATGGATGTGTTCATCTGCAGCCGTTGTTCTCTGTGTCATGTCTTGACCAAAAATAACAGATGGCCACAAATGCACTCCACCTTACAAAAACCTTTGATGCCAGCTCTCCATACTCTCCCCATTCAGAAATGAGACTTTCTAGTGCAGAGGCAAATAATATCTATTTCTATAATAAACCCAAGCCTGGAGACTCTTGTGCTCTCCAACACATGAATGGCAGTGACATCCTACCAAATACGGTGCACTGACCTGCCACACAGATCTGTAACCAACTGCTCGCAAGAACTTACCTGAGCCCTGTGTTGTCTGAACTGGCCTCAAAGACAAACTACATGACTGTGTGAATGCTGCTGAATCACTGGTATGAAGATGCTCTGTGTGGGTCGTAAGTCAAGCAGTGGTCCATTACATGGAAAAAATGTTTCTTCCCAACCAGATTTAATAGGACATAGAGAATTGGTGGTACATGTCATTTTACTACAGCTTTGAATACACTTTTCCTCCAATACCATGGCACATCTGTTATAACGCACTAATATATTAAATAATTTAATCTGATCAAACAGGTAAATAGATCTGTAGCGCTCCATCTCTGATCTGTTGTGCACAGCCACTGTTTCACAAAAAGCAGGCACTTGCAATGGGAATCCCCACAGTAATTATACACTAAAAATATTTAACATTTATCGTCATGTCTTTTCATTAACATGATTTCTCTCACAAGCATGTACTCTGCTGAACAGTCAGGTACAGCTGACTGTGACACTTTTGTGCCTCTTGAACAGGCTCTGGCAGAGGTCTGAGGCAACTGAGTGTAAAATTAGACTGATGGGAAACAGGGAAGGTTACAGAATGCCACCCAAAAGAGAGTGAGAAAGAGAAGAAGGGTCAATTTTTCTTTCATCTCCTCTTTTTCACACATACTGTGGTGTTGCGTACTTTTGCTTCACCCCCTCTCGCACACTCATGACATAGATAAACCTGGAGGTACAGATTTTAAGGGACATACCTGCTCGCTCACAGGTCCTTTTGGAAAAGGGCCCCTGAGAGGTGACAGGATTCCTTCAAGGAGGTGGCGGAGGGGCAGACAAGGGAGGAAGGGAGGTCACTCTGGTAGGAGAGGTGAGCAGACGAAAAAGGGGTGACCAGAGGTGCCAGGAGGAGAGAAACTACCCCGTGGGGAAGACGAGGCACCAAGAGGGATCAGTCCTTGAAGGAAAAGGGTAGTTTCAGAGGGACCCTCACTAGCCAAGAAGGTGAGGCTGAGGAGGGAAACGGGCTAACCCCGGGGGTAAAGGGCTGGGGGAGCAGCCCTTGGGCGAGGAGCTGAGGAAAAGCGGCCTTTTGGGTGGAGGTGAGGTGCTGTGCGGGGCGGCCATCGCGTGAGGGGGCGAAGCGCTGAGGGGAGCGAGCCGTGGAGGGCAGCAGGGGTGAGGGGATCGCCCCTCGGTGCGCGGCGGCCCCGGGGGGAGCGGAGGGGCGGCGCTGAGGGGAGCGGGGCGGCCCCGGTGGGAGCGGGGGTGAGGCGCTGAGGGGAGCGGGGCGGCCCCGGTGGGAGCGGGGGTGAGGCGCTGAGAGGAGCGGGGCGGCCCCGCGCGAAGGGGTGAGGCGCCGAGGGGAGCGCCCCTGACGGCGGGGGCCGGCAGGGCGGGAGCCGCCCTTGGGGGCGGGGTGCCGGGGGGCGTCGCCCGAGCCCATGGGGCGGCACCGAGGGGCGCCGGGGGGGCGGTCCCGCCCGGCGGGGGAGGGGCGCGGCGGGGGGCGGGGCCCCGCGGGGCTGGGGGGGGGGGGGGGGGGGGGGAAGGGTGTATTGTTCCTCGCGCGGTGCATGCCGGGCCCGCCTCAGCCCCCAACATGGCGTCGCGCTGTCACCTGTGTGTGTGAGGAGGGAGCGGGACGCGGTGGCTGCGGGCGGGCACGGCGGTTCCCGGGGGTCCTCGCTCCGTTGGCGCCGCGGTGGCAACGCGCCGCTCCTCGCTGCTCCCCACCGCGCTCCGGCTGTCCGGCACCCAGGCCGCTGGGGACCCCCCTGCCCCCGCCCTGCCCCCGCCATGGGGGGGTAGCAGGACCCGCCTCGCCTCAGCCCTGCGGAGCCCCCCCGCCGTCCGCGCCATGGGGTCCCCGGCGGGCGCCTCGGCGGCAGCCGCCACCGACTCGGCCCAGTGGCTGTCGGTGAAGGAGGAGACCATCTTCCTGCACGACGGGCTGATCCGGGTCACCGACCTGGCCGAGCTGCCCAGCGAGATCATTGGGGTGGCGGAGCCCGGCGACACGGAGCTGGAGGTGAGCCGGGCCCACAGCCCCCCGAGCTGAGGGGAGGGATGGCGGTAGGGGTGAGGGGGCGGTGAGGAGGGGGAGGATACCCTCGAGGGAGGGGGGACAATGGCAGTGGGGGGCCTGAGGCGAGGAGGAGGATGGTGTTATTGAGGGGGGGACACACGACACGACACACACGCAGGGAGGATGACTAGGGGAAGATGGGGGGCCCGGGGTGGAGAATGGTGGATGCGGCTGCAGGGTGGAAGATTTGGGGTATGGAACCAACTGGTGTTGAGGCAGTCTGCTTCTTTTCAGTCAAATTAATTTATTTCAAATCATGATGAAAGTGGAGCTGGACAGGAGGGTGATGGGGTGCTGCTGAAGATGGAGGGTGAAGTATTGGCGCTGCCTCCTTGCTTTGAATCAGTAGGGTTAGGAAATCTGAACTACGCTTATGGATTTCAAGGTGGCCTTTGGCTCATATATTTTTATTTATGCTTTTGTATCTTTTTGCTATTACTTTTCAACGGTTTGTAATTCATCACCCTTATAACAAGATGTGTAGGGTCCTGGGGTGTCTGGGTGGTTTATTTAGGCTGTTGACAGGGATTGTTATTAAAGAGCCAGGAGGGCAGCTGAGATTTTCATTCCAGCTTTTTACCTTCTCAAAACTGGAGGTGGTTTAGGCTGCAGGCAGACTACAGCTGTTTTATCTTAGGAGGAGTCAGTGAAGGACTGAATGTCACCGATTGTAGGTTGCATCTATTTTGTAGACTGCTTTTTTTTTTTTTTTTTCCTTCTTCCCTGTGTGCCTCCCTTCTCTTCTTTCACCCCGCCCTCTTCTCCAGCAATGTGGCTTGCAATGACACAGGGTCTTTGTCAGAGGAGCTGAGTGGTGTGAGCCGAGAGGGGATGGTTCAGCAGGAGCTTTATCTGTGTGCTATGTTAGGTCACGAGCATTTAGGCCGCAAAACCCTTTAGTGAGGCTTTGGCTGCTAACGGGTGTTCCTAAGAAGAACCCATGAGCCAGGCTTGCAGATCCGACAACATCCCTGTTCACCTTGTGAAGTGAAGTCTTTATGGTGTTTGTGAAAACTTCCCACAGCCTTATCTAAGGGAAGATATTTTTTGCTGAACGTGCGTTTTGTTTTCCGTGTAATGTGGCGCTGGGGGCTGGGATGGGAACAGTAGCTGCTCCCATGAAATGGATGTTGGCAAATAGCACATGAACAGGAAAAGAGAGACTTTTAAGGTGGATGACTTGTCTCTACGTGTGTAAACATGGGATGATTCTCCCTTGTGGTCAGAGTCTACCCTGGCATTCGATGCAGCTTGTATTCGAGAAAATATTTCGATTCCATTACATAGTTCTAGAAGCAGCATTGAGTCTAATAACCGTGTTTGAAAAATCCATGCTCCCACAGCATTATTCGTGTTCTAGCGTAATAAAGGAGGATATCCTTTAAAAGGCAAATCAAAACCCAAACCAAACGTTATTTTTAAGCTCTTGCAAGCTAGACCAGAAGTATGTTCCAACATGAAACTTGACACACAGCTTCACTTGACAACCACTTTACTCTGGAGAATTTTTTGTTAGCGCTAGGCATGTCTGTGAAACTGTAATTGTTTGGGGGAGACAGGGATGGAATTAGTATTACTGTGCTGGTCCTTTATGACACTTTTATAGTCAGTGTTTCAGCAATCCAGTGCCACTGATTCACGTAGTTTTTCCTGTTCCAGAGATTTTTTTTTTTCCTGTTGTGCATGTTTGCAGTGTGAAACTTTAAAATAAATAAATAAATAAGACTCTTTGCTATGGTACTTATTTTGTTCTATAGTCTTTAAGTCGCAGAATATTAAAGCATTGTGTTTCCTTCCACTGAAAAAATTGATGACCACAAGTGACTTGTTTTTCAGATCTTGTTTGTAAAATGGTGTATAGTTTTTGGTATTGAGGGAGGAGGGTTTAAAAAAAAAGTGAAATTTCAAGTGGTGTGAATGTAAATTATTTAGCTCATAACTTTTCTCTGCTTTATTTTAATGTTGAAAGGGCTACCTTGGTAAACTGGAATGCCTTTGAGGAGCCATTTTGTGGAAATAGGTGCATGCATCTTTCTGAAGTGTGGCCATGCAATCGACTAATACACCAAATAGCCCATTTGCGCTGTTTCTACTCCTGCTTGCAATGTAATAAATATACTTGAAAACGGTCCAAATAGAAATCCCTTGGGATATGTTATTGGACAAGGGTAGGAGATGCTGCAGCTGCTGCTTTGATTAGTAAACTTCTTTAATGTTCTTCTTGTGCTTCGTCAATGGTGGTCAAAACACTGACTGAATTTCTGGTATGATGTGCTTAATTAAAAAGTGTAGTATATTTAAGTGGATATTTGGCGGGGGGGGGGAAGTATAATTCTGTTCTGTTCTGCTTAAATATCCCTTTAAAGACCTTGTTGGTGAATAATGTCAATGTATTTGCATGTGTTTCCTTTGTCTTTCTGTTGAAAGGGGTTTTTCTACTTATAAAAAGGAAGTGGAGGAAAAGTGTTGTGGTACTGATAGTATGCTGAGGAAGGCTTATAAAAGTGTATTATTTTGTTATTTTTGACTCCCATACAACTTCTACTTATTTTTTATATAAGTGTGTATTTATTTTTTTCCTTAATGGCAAGTTACAAAAGCATTAACCTTCTCTTTCATGTGAGGGTAACTTGTTCTAGGAGTATCTTTTAGGTTAAAGAGTTGAGGGGGATTTTGTTTTGGTTTTATTTTTCATGTGGTTTAAATGATGTATGCCAACTTCTTAGACTGTCTATCAGCATATTTACAAGGAATATGTATTATCAAGAAGAAAGTGGGCACTTTTTTTAATGGACTAGAATTTTTCAATGATGTGCATATAAAAGCTGCTGCTGGTATAGGTTTCCCAATAAAATCTTCTAGTCAAAAGAGACCTGGATTAGTTAGCAATTATGCCAGCCTTTGCTCCCTTTTTTTTAAAGCCTCTCATACAGAAAAATCACTTGCAAAGTGCAAAGTCTTCTGCTTCTTGGGGACAACCTTATGTGACTAATAACTGAAGCTGTTGCCATGACATTTTGTCCAGTCTCTGCCCTGGATGTCAATGCCTGCACAGGAGGGACAGCTTAATGGAAGATGCGCTGTTCTTTACTGTGCCACAATGAAAACTGCAGCACTTCCAGAATCCTCCCAGTCAAACATCGTTCACAGAGGCAATAACCCCTGGGAGCGAGGCAAGAGGTACGTCTGAAGGCAGAGGTCCCTTAAACCAGGTAGTTTTAATCTGCCGGTACGCCAGAGTCAACAGGCTGATGAGTGTGCCGGCAGCATAAATTGACGTGTTAACCCTTGGTGGCTTAATAAGGAGGACGCTACTGAACAGTGGGTGTTCACGTAGCCTACGGCATAGCCATCCGATGGCAAAATAGCCCTCGCTGGTATCTAGGCAGTTTGGTTTGGTTGACGTGCTTTGCCATTGGGATCCTTCCATTTCAGGAGGCCGCCTTTCTCATCTTCAGATTTGGGGCCAGTATTTTCATTAGTTTTAAATTTGCAGTATTGGCAATTTTTCAGCTAACTAGTGATAAGCTCAGTTACTTTTTTTCCACAGGGAAGTAAGTGCGAAGAAAGATAAATCTTCAATATATAGTCACGCTATATAGTAGAACAACCTTACGTGTCACTCAACTTGGAAGTGCTCTGTGTTTTACCTAACAGATAATAGTTATTTGGATGTCTGTTCTCGCTGCTCTCCTGCATAGCCTGGAAAAGTTCTAAATGCCTCATCTTTTTTTTTCTTTATTACAGTTTTAATGTGAAGCTAGAAGTGTAGCTCCTACCTCAGTAGTTGCCTGGATCATGTATATATCTGTCCTCATCTGATGTTATGTCTCTTGTCAAGCTCTGTCATTGTAGGACAGAGTATGAGGTGCCGCTGGGCAGCTGTCGCTCTGCACTGCAGAGATGTATTTTATTCAAATGTAAGTGTAAAAATAATAATAAAACAGAAAGTGGTGTCCTTTCCTCTTCCCCCCCCCGGTATGGTCTGGGCTAGCCCTCTGGGGAGAAGTTGAATGACTGAAGTCCAGTGCTGTTTTAACAGCATGTGCCAATCCTGTGACTAACTTGTGTTTTCTGTCAACATGATTAGACTTGAAGGTATCTGCTAAACTTGAAGCTTTCACCCATTTTCCTCATGGACTAGAGGAAACATTTTGTCACTTTTCTGTGGTTGCTGAAGGAGAGTGTAGTTCTTTGTAATTATCTAGGTTAGTGCTTCCCAGATCTTTCAGGTTGTGACCTTACTTCCATCTACGAGCTTCACCTCTGTCAAGATAAAAATCTCTAATGCTAGCATAAACAATTAACTGACTTTTTACTAAGTGGATGACCCCTCTTGGGGTTATGACCTCTAGCTTGGGACCTGCTGATCCAGGCATGTATGTCAGGCTTGTCACTGTCCTAGCCCTGCCTTTTGTATCCCTGTCCACTTCAAATACTGCAGTATTTCTCTCTGAGAGTGCTTGTAGCTTTCAGAGTAAGACCAGATGGAGCTTATTCTTGAAGTTACTTCTGCGCAGGAAGATAACCTTTCAAATGCGAGCCTTGGCTGTTCCTTTTGCACAAGAGCTGACAGCATTCTTTCGGACATCACTGTAAGTCTCTCACTTGCCTTTTGAGAGGACTCTGGAGTCTTGATCGCTTTCCGTGTAAGCTCGCTTTCATTAGATAATTGTGCAAACCACCAATATTGTATGATTTAATCCCCCACGGAGTTGCTGATATCAGTCGTCATAAAATGACCTGTTTGAATTTATTAAACTTCTATAATATGGACTACCGTGGTTCTTGGCTTTTTATTTTTAAAGTCTTGGTTTAGTTATGCTAGTAGAGAAATATTAGAAAACTTCTTTTAAAGGATGATTCTGCAAGTTTGTTTCCCAAATACAGTTTTTATTAGCATTTGCAGATGGTTAGTTCAGTGATTTCCACTCTCAAATGTTTAAATGACAAAGATTTTTCTTTACCTTTCACAGACATTTTCATCTACTATTTAAATATGAGCTAAAGAAATATTTTAATAAATAAACAAATGAAGAAACAACACTTTCTTTAAAGCATTTTTGTCTCTCTTTACATCTTGGCTGTACTCTGTAGTTCGTCTCATATCAAGGTTATTTGATAAATTAGTACAGTTAGCAAAAAAATTGTTTGGTGCAATATTGTGTACACAGTAAAAGATACAGGTTTCTTAGCGCATATTTCTGAGCAAGTAGTTAGGTTTCTGATGCTTTCACAAGGGAAAATAGTTCGTGCTTTTAGCTGAGCTGTTAAAAAGCTGTGCTGCTGTGTACCGGGTTATGAGTCAGTAAATGCTTTGAACAAGGTGATACGGTTAAAATTTCTTGGAGCAGAAAAAGTCAGAACAATCTTGAAACTTGTAGTTTTCAGCTGCAACACAAAGCATAGTGTAAAGGATGCAGCAGCTGCTAAGAACCTATAGAATTTCAACGCCAACATCAGGATGAAAAAGTTTGCACATACTTCTTTTACGCACACACAGGTGTATCAAACAAAAAGCCTTATAGAGGGTTTAGAAAAATGTTTTAAAAGAAATCAAGGCAGTGTTTGCACTAAGATAGCTTCCTACGGTGCGTCTTCAGAAGTTGCTGTAAGCAGAAATACTATTACCCAGCAGAGCAACAGAAAGTGGAAGACTAGGAGTGTGCATAGTGTTGTTTATGGGAGCAGTTTAAAGTTTGATGTGTATTTCGATTTTCAGAGTACCATTAGAACTGTCAGTTCTGGTATTTCTCTTGTAGAATAATCTATAAGTTTTGTCATTCAGTCTTTTTTACACGATTTTGTTTGTATTTCTAGAGACAAGCTGAGTAAACAAGTGGTACTCCTGTATGTTAACTCTGTGGTGCAAGAGGAATGACCTTCTACCTGTAATGTGTAGAAAGTAATGCAGTTAAATTTTTTTCGTGCTGCTTATGATTTTGAGGTTGTTTCTGGTTTTCTCTTTGGTTTGTTCCTTCTGTGAGATGAGAATAACACTTGTTTTATACTCAGGGGGGTATTAGAGGTGTAGTTGATGTTGGTAAATGTACCACCATCTTCAAGAAGTTGTTACTGTTGTGTGTGACGTTCAGCCGATTCAATTATGTAGGGAAAGAATTAAATGCTATTTCGGAGATTTAAAGGCTTTTACTTGCAGTATGTAACTTTAGGGAAAAAATACCCCTTGTGAACAGCTTCATTGTTCATCAGTTAAAACTGATCAATGAAACCAGCGTATTCAGCCCAAGACTGTCGCTTCAGCTGGTACACTGGGAGAGACACTGTGAAAAGTCCTTGTCACACATGTCATTGGGCGTGCATTTTCTTCTTGCTTTTGTATTCTGCTTCTTTCTGTTCCACCTGCTGTTCTGCACCAAGAAATTGGTGTAAACCAAAAAATTTAGCTTAAAAAACCAAACCAAACAACAACAAAACCCCAAACAAACAAAGCCTGACAGGCACTACTGCCAGCACCAGGGAGAGGACGAGGGAGGAAGAAGTTTAGCCAGAGGAGAGAGCTGCCTTTGAATGGCAGCTTGCTTTCAAATTTATTTAATATGGTCCTAAAACCTCCGGCTAAAACTCTTCATGTAGATTAGTGTGTCTTAATTGTAGTATGTTCGGGATTTACTGTCAATAGAGAAACGCTTTACCCGAGTAACAGTGAATGCCAGTGACTGCTTTCTGGAGCATTATGGGCAAAAAATAGTGTTTAATGGGAAGAAGTATCTGGTTATGGTTGTGTAGTAGGATGAAACAGGACAAAAACTGGATACAGTGGGAAAGACATCCTCCCATAGTTGACGATACAAAATTAGAAACCTTTCCTGCCTTTCAGTGTTAAAGAAGATGTCAGTGACCGATTAGCGTGATTGAACTTTGGATCGACCATGTCCTAATTAAAATATTTATTAAAATATTAAACAAGGAAATAATATTTAAGGACAAGATACTGCAAAATTAAAGTAGTGACAAACTTTTCACTGACGCAGTTTATATGGAACTTCAGGCTGTTAAGCGTGAAACTTTGAAAATCGGCACTTTTCGAAGGTAGTCGTTGCTAACGAGGAGTAGACAAAGTTGGAAAACAGGGAATGATCACAGTCGCAGGGTATGAACTGTAATTTCAAGGTGACTGAAGAATAAGTTTCTCGTTTGCAAAAAGTGTCAAGGTGATGTTTACCTTATTTACCAAATCGGATGTGGAAAAGATCTTGAACAGTGATGATCTATTTCTTCCCCTACTTCCAGATCTTGGTTACACTAGCATTTCTTCTGGAACTACTTGGCTGTGTTAGAATTACACTTTTTGCACTGACACTGCGTATTTTTCTTATTCATTAGAAGTTATTCTTTAGAACTTTGCATTTCTTTTATGAAGTTTTTTTTGTTAATATTGATTGTTCCTAAGGAGAATGTTAATACGTTCTATCAAAAAGCAGAAAATGGACTACTTTAATGCTACCAATGTACATAAGGTAGACAGACTTTAAATTTTCTCTCAGTTCTCTTTACATTTGTCTTTATAAAATGACTTATTTTAATATACTATGAAAACAAGGACATGAAAAAGTTAAGATGCTCAGTAGCAGTTAATCTGCATTATTTTTGTAGCTTGGCTAGTTCTGAATGTAATTTTGTTTAGTATTCTTCCTTTAAGCATATGTTTGTTTGTGGTTTTAGCTTGATGGTGTTACTGTTAAGCTATTTCTGGTAGAGATTTGTCTTTTGAGATTTAAGTACATACTTGGGGAAGTTGTTTTATGCCAAAGCAATGTGATTGTTACATCCTTTTCATCCTCTTAGATTCTGTTCAAGCCTTGTTAGTCAAAAGTGATTGGTGCTGTGAAGCGACTGATTGTTTACTGGTTCAGGTGACTGCTTGTGATGTGCTAGCTTCTGGGTGTCTGCTGCTGAAGTCTCCCCATGTGCTGTATAGGTAAATATTGAGACAAGGTGCTCAAATGCCACTGACAAAAGGATGCTGGAAGTCAGTCCAAAATCAGATCTCAAACTCCAGTGTAAATACTGAGGCATCAGGGAAAAAGGGAATTTTACCTCTTGCTGAATGAGGAGTAGTTGTTCAGTGAGGTATTGGAGAGGACAGCTGGAGTAACAGATATGTGCATCTGCAGGGAAATGAAGTCTGTGCTTATTCTAACAGAGAGAATGGTCAGATCTTCTGGATAGGAATAGCATAAATGAATTTGGGGGAGAAGGATTCAATTTTGCTGGGGATTTTAAAAGGGAGATTTGGCAGGGTACACCAGCTTTTATAGCCTGAAGAAGCCCTCTTTGGTGGGCACAGCCTTGGGCAAAAGGTGTTCGGAGTGGCAGCTGGGTAAAGGATGGGGGAAGACCTTTCTGATTTGATCTTAGTACAAGTCATTTTAGCATAGATTTTCTATTTCCTTTCTTCACCTGTGTCTTTTATGAATGCTGGCAGTTGTATTTCTGTTTCAGAATTTGTGAATAGATGTGTGGGGGGGGTGTTTTTCCTTGCATTTTGTTTTAACTTGCTTTGACTTCAGATAGCTTCAAGATAACAAGCTTTGCCTGAAGATACGAGAAAACTGCAGTCGGTGTGCTGAGGAAACCTTGGCAAGGGCTGCGATGCCTCTGTGAAGCCTTTAGACTAACCGAAGGGAAGCGGTATATACAGCCTGGGCCAAGTGAAGCTTTGACGTGAGCGTTGGGTTAGAAAGAGGGGTGTTCTGCTGACCAGTGAGAACTGGAATGGTTCCCTGGTGTGTGGCAAGATCGCAGGAGCATGCCTGACCCTGAAAGTTCCCAAGTTGTTTGTCACAGCCAGTCACTGTGAAAATTTGGTCTTGAAGCTCCTTTTTGGAGATAGTCTTTAGTCAGTAAAGTGCCTCTTGAGGAAAACAGACGTTAACAAAATGTTCTGAAGACTCCTGTATAGTAGTGACCTTACACCGTTCTCTGCATAGCCTGTTATTTTCTGGAAGTGCAAAGGCCTACTTAGACCTTCAGATGATGTTGAATGGTTCCTTTTTTTCACTGGTTCCATAAGCTATGTTTGAAAACTAGATGATGTGAATTGCTTTATTTTCAAAAATCTGCAAGTCCCATTTTGGAACTGTCTTCTAAATCTGTTGAATCTAGTGTACTTCATATATCGTTAACCCGAATTAGTGCGTATTTCCTTTATGAAAGACCAAAGCCAAACACTCTTAACAGTTCCAGCAGACCATACTATGTTTATAAAGCAATTTATAAACTGTGAGATCAGTGAGAAAATAAAACTTCAGTAGAGAAGGGCTGTTCATAAGCATGTCTGCAAATACTTGACACTGACTTCTTGTCTTGATTTATACAAGATGGACTCGGAGATGTAGAGCAATATCAAAGACAAAAAATCCATCTTCCTGCTAAAGTGTGGGACCTGAGGAACAAGTGTGTGTAATGCAGGGTGACTAGTGTTCATAAGTGTACCTTCAGTTGGACCCTGATGAGTGACAAAATGTGCAAGGTTAAATTATGTCCAAAACGTGGACCTTTCTGCAACAGTTTGGTTACGGTTCTGTTGATGAGAACTCGCCACACTTAACATTGGTACCTTGAAGGAAACTGAAAAAAACATTTGTTGATTGCAACTGGAACTCAGTCTTTGGTTAAGTTTGCAATTTGGCTGAAATAAAGCACATCTCATGTGTTGGAATATTTAAACCTGCTGCTTGTTATTACATACTGGGTACAGGCTTGGTTCAGCATCCCTGTGAGGTGGTACAGAGTTTGTGAATTGATGTAGTGGTATACTTAGAATTGAGGTGGGCGCGACTTTTCGGAATCTGACCTGGCATGGACTGCAGGGTTCCACTGTGTTTCTGGGAAGGGGAGAAGGCTTTAGGCAACTCCTCCCGCCGTGGAAGTGTAATCTAGAAGGGAAAGCCAGCTAAGCATCCACAACTTGTCTTTTGTGGTGTCTTTGGTAGTAGCAGAACCAAAGACCATAGACCTGTTTTCTTCAGCATTTAACTCTCAAGATGAAAATGTTAATTCTCTTTTTCCTGCATTTCTGCAGCTTGGTATCACTTACTTGAGGATCTATCATGTATTTAGTTTGGTTCAAGAAAGTCAAAAGCAAACTGGTTAAGAAAGTGCTTCTGTAACAGGAAAGAATTAAACTTATTTTTGAGACAATAGGACAGAGAAATTAACGTGAGGTGGTTATTTTAAATGTATAATATGTGGTGTAGGAATTAGTATTCTTAATCTCTTTGAAGAAATTAATTAAAAGAGGTTCATTAGTTTTAAGAAGCTCAAAACTAGCATCTATTCAAGTGTAATTATTATGTGAATTACCTTAAAGTGAACTTTTCTTGACTCTAATGCTAAATGTTCTACTGATAAGCTGTTTCATTGACTTTAGAAAGGGTGTTTGTAGAAATGGCAGATGTGATTTGTCCTGAAGCGTTTTGTCAAGCTGTTCAAATTCTACAATTAGACATAAACATCTCTTCCATATTCTCTACGACTACTGCCTACAGTGAAAAAAAACCCAACTAAACAAAAAAATCCCCCAAACAACCCTGTATGGAATTATCCTTTGCACTCTTAATCTCCCACATTTCCCTTCCCTTATCTTATTTCTTTTTTAATTAAATGAGGGAAGGACAGCTTTGCAGCGTAAAGGTGGGCCAACAAGACTGTGTTTGGGGTGGATGAGATGAGCAGTGTGGGTTGCAGGCAGAGGCCCTTTGGACGCTGGGTCCAAAGTATCAGAAAATGTCCGACTCGTTGCTTTCCCTGAGGTTGCCGTAGCTTAAGTGACCTTGCTGATCTCAACTGTTGTTGTGCGTTGTAGGGAGAAAAGTTGTCTGAATTACTGGAAATTGTGAGTTCTTTCAAGTACCGGCTGGGTACTAATCCATAAATATGTTTCTCTCTGGCTGTCACGGTTTACTTGTTTTCTCTTGTTCCAGCTTTGTCTCCAATTTTACTTAGAAGTGCCAAAAAGGCCTCTTTCTTCTGTCTGGAGGGAAGATGATGAGAGCTTTAGGTTTTAAAACTATGGCAGCAACTGGAAATATTTTGAGAAAGGTGTAGCTAAGTGCAATATGATAAAATGAAGGAGGGAAAAAACAGAGGAGGGAGAGCGTATAACGGAACTCTTGGCTCGTTTTAGAGAACTGGTTTGTTTGTTTGAAAAGCTCTAAAAGTAGAACATACACATTCTTATTGCGAAATATTGTTGACCCATTAGTTTCCATAGAAGGGCTCTAAACTCAGCCCCTGGGACCCTCGACCCCCTCAATCCTTTTGAAGTTCTTAGCAAAATTGCCTCGATTACCAAAAAAAAAAAAAAAAAAAATGCTCTGGGGGAGGCAAGTCTTTATTTTTGAAGATACCATTTCGTATGTATTTTTCTTTACGGCCTACATTATTGTTGTTTTAGCATCATTTTTTTTAAGTTTAAAAATCTCTGTCAGCCACCTTCAGCCCAGGCTCCAGTGACAATGCTGACTCAACAAGAGCAGACTCCATACCACTTGCGTGCTCTTTGGCCTCCAATGTAACTGTAGTCATGCCCAGAAATGTAAAAAATAAAAATAAAATCCCACAATCTGTTGTAGAGAACAGCTGATCTAGAAATCATACTACAGGCATATGTCACTTGTTATTTTTTTCCCCTTAAGATAAAGAAAACCTGTATAAATACCAACTTTTTCCCTCCTTTCAGATACTAACATTTGAGACCAAGAATCCGACGGAGCTGGCTGAGCGCTTACGGTCTGTGTGTGGAAACCAGAGCAATGCTTACGCTCGACTGCTGGAGTACCGGCTGAATGCTTTGCGTGGACTCTGGAACGCCCAGCGCCAGCTCGCCTTGGAGGAGCAGCATGACCGGGAGAGCTCGGGGGATGAAGAAGCACTGGCCTTGCTCAAGCGTCAAGGCTTGTTACAGCAGCCTGAACAGGCTCCGTTTACTTCACGCATGGGGCTTCTACTGGTCTTTCCCCTCATTCAGTCTCAAAGTAGAACAGACCCTTCTCTCTGTAACATAACTGCTGAGGTGCTATTGAATTGCCTTCGAGACTGCCAGCCTTTGAGTCTGACTAAGGAACCAGCTGACTGTCTTAATGGGATAGAGTCTTTGCTGTGCTCCTGGCTGGAAGACACTTCTGCTTCAGGCCAACAGATTCCATATAAGCAAAAAGAAAATGCTGCTGCTGCCCTAGTTGCCTTGGCTTGTGCAAGGTAAGGAAGCTGTGCTGAGGTGACGTGTTGTGGTTGGTACTGGTAGTTAAGTGTTTAGCTTTAAACATAGTCAGAAATGATGTGACCACACTGTTGATACTGATTTTTGGTTTACGCCAGTCTTTTTCTTTCTAATATTTTAGTGTTGGTTTGGAAAGGGTGAAACTGATACGCTAAGCATTTATTTTTTTGCATGTGTTTAGCATATGTAAAACCAGAAGGATCTAGGTTAGAAATGCCTCTTGTGCATATTGCTGCTTCTACTGCAGTGATCTGCTCTAGGAACGGTTCCAAATGGTTTATTGTGGAGGAAGGTTGTCTAGCTTTTCCATTTGTACTGCCCCTTTAATCCTGTAACTTAGGCACCTTCGTTTGGCTGTAGAAGGCAGTACTGCCAAGTTTCAGGACAACTTGTTTCAGATTTCAGTGTTGCCAGTGAAACATCTGGAGGTGTTTTTTCATTTTGCTGCCAGTGAAAAGTTCAGCCAGTGTAAGTTGAACTATCCTGTGCCCTTCATGGGTTTAGCACAGCATCAGGTGATTGAGGATGAAGTGCCCATGACGGCTTTTAATAAAAACTGTTTTGAGGGGACGGGGCTTGGGGAGAGTGGGAGGAGTGTTCAAAACTTAGCTTCTACAAAGCTATATGAACATGGGCCTAAAGTTGCTAGTATCCTTTTGAAAATCTTGGCTTTAATGGTCCTCAGATTGCAGCCTTGTCTGTCAAGTTTAACTCTGATTTAAGATGTTTAAGTTCTCGGGAGCTGTCATGATTTGCTTTAGAAAAAGGTTTGTTCAAATGAAAACCACTTAATTTCTAGTGTACTTGTTCTAATGAAGTCAATGAGAAATCTACTGTATGTGGCAAACTCTTCTGCACTGACAACTGCCTTATCTAACAGGCAGTGTACTTGAACATAGCTCAGATAAATTTGATTTGATAAACACAAACTCATTTATTTTTTTTTTTTCCAGATGTTAATTTTCAGGAAGTATGGGTTGTACTCTTGCAGCTGAATTTGTAAAAGAGCTAAATTTCAAATACAGCTTTGAAATGAAGGTTGATCTTAGATTTTCTTTGCAAATCTGTCCTGCGTTGTTTACGGAGTTGTAATATCCTGATGTGCTTTGTTCACCTATGAAAGCCTTGCATTTTTCCTTTAAATATGTAAGTTGTGTTGGGAACAATTATGAAGAAAAAGCCTTCAAAATGAGACTATTATGGAGATTCCTAGTTGCAATCTTGGGTGCTTCATATTACCAAGAATAAAACCACAGGGTAAATACTGCTTTAAATGATGAATTGAGGTGCTTTGAAGTATTCAGTGCCAATTTTCTCCAAGCTGAGATTTGTCAGCTGAAAGGGACGAGAGGAAAACACGGTTTGGGGTGTGGAAGAAGGAAGTTAAGGAGCTAAGATTGGCCCTGTGTGATAGGAAGCAAAAGGCTACCTTCAGCAGAGTGCATGGGAAGGATCTCTTCCATCGATCAGTGATGCTTCTGAAGAAATCAGTTCCTAACTGACTCCTGTCACACCTAAGACACAGTCAAGATTCTGGTATTTAGCTAGGCTATTGTGCCTGGAAATAAAGCCACCACATCTTTCAGGAAATGACTTCTTCCTAACACCCTGACCTTTAAAACAGGACCCGTAAGAGATATTTTTTTTAAAGACCTCTATATCTCTTTTATTTCTACCCAAACCAGGCGTTTTCTACTATATTCGTGTATGGATTTCATAGGTTCTCCACAAGCAGTATTCAACTTATGAATGAACAAGAATTATAATTAGTTACAAACTCCATATGTTTGTAAATACCACAATAAAATTTTAAAGCAAAACACTTTTAGGCAAGGTTAGAAACAACTTCTACCTGGGTTTAATTTTGTTTTCAGAAGTACCTAGTCCTTATGTACCTTTAAATACATCGCTTCAGAAGGGGAAAAGCTTCCAAGCTTGTGTTTCGAAGCGAAAGCAATCAGACTCTTGATAATAAAGCAGTTGGTATTTTCTATTTTCGTCAAGAAAGCCATCTCTAGCTGTGTCTGCAGCAGCTCTTCCTAATGCTTTGGCTCAGCTGCAGGAAGACCCATGGATTGTATTTGAAGATCTGAATATGATTAATCAGCTACAAGAAATACTGAAAGTAGCTGTCTGTAATAGATGCGAGATGGAGGTATTTTGTCACGTGCCTAGGTTGCCTTTGCTGTGTGTGGTGGTTGTGTCACAGCCCGTGGTCGCTGATCTCCCCACCTGCATGGTGCTTCATCCTCTCTCAAAAAGACAGCAGGATTTGGACTGACAATTCACCAGCATTCTTCCTTTATGTTACCCTCTCTTCCGCTTTTCACTTCCTCCACAAAAGAATGAAAATCATCCAGAAAAGAAATGCAAATTAGAAAAGAAGCTTGATAACGTATCTTGAATATTCTCTCTTTAGGGGACTGTATATTATATTCCACATAGATGCTGTTGTCTGTGTCCATTCAGCCTTGTTTCAATAGACATCTTTAATTCATGTTTTTCTTATCCTTTTAGAGGGTCGCTGAAAACCTTTGTTCATACAGTGCATCTATTACAGAAACAGACTGATCTAGGAACCTTGCCTGTGGCTGATGTATTGTACAGGTTGGTACCGACTTTTCTACTTGTAGCGCTTTTACATCAGCTCTGAAAGTGTGTGAGTGTATTTACAGATAAATGTCTTTAACTGTGATGAAAAGGCTTTAGAGTTATTGAGAGCTTTAGGAAAGATCAAAATTTAGTCAGTTGCAGAAGGAAGACATTAGAAAGTCAAATGTAAAAGGATCTACTAATTGTTTTTTGGGTGTTAAGTTTTTATTTTTTTAATTGAATATCAGTGATTCCTTTAAGTGGCATGTGAACTCTGGAGAATAACTACTTCAAAAGTTAAGATGCAGATATATTTTATTTAGCTACTTTTTGCTATCGCTGTTCTCTCTGCATCGTATTTTATTTTCTGCTTAAAGGTTGTTGCTTTTGGAGGGAGGACCTGGATCGCCCTCTTGTTTGCTGGGAGGAAAGCATATAGTGTCTTGGGGCTTTGAAGACATGTTACCTGCACCTGATGCCAACAGTAGTTCCAGCGGTGAAAATAAAGGTGAATTATTTCATGACTGTCAGTATTAGCAGGGGAGGACAAGATGCTTTTAGTTGTGATAATTGTTTAAAAATTAATGTGAAACTGAAAAGGATTTCTCCTTTTTTGTTGGAAGTAATGTAAAAGCAAGTACAGTACGTATCAAATTGCTGGAAGCTGAAGGGTTTTCAGGATGGTCTGGAGAGAGGATTGGGCAGGACAGGACTGTCTTGAAGCCTGATATATGATGAGAGGGGGAGGGCAGCTACCATCCAGGTGCTCTGTTGTCTTTGTACATTCAAAACTGAAGTTTTGAAAGCATGGACGTAATTTACAGGAGTACTAAACTGTTTACATTGCTCTTGTCATTAACTTAATCTAACTAGATATGTAAATGATTTGTTTGCACTTTTTTAAAGTTCTATTGGGGGTCAGATACAAAGAAATATCCTGTTTTAGATTAAAATTAAGAGGCTAAATCTTAAGTCTGGTGTGTTAATGATAGTATGGCTTATCTTTTTTTTTTTAATTACGAGATGATGGGGTTCAGAAAATGTTGCTTTTGATTGCTGAAGATCAGATGCTATTTTAAATTGTCTAGTTATCAGATTGTAGGAAAAAACCTAAAGCAGTAGGTACAGTGACCCTCCCTGACTTCAGTGGGAGTTTGCAGAGAGGTCAAACTGAGTTTGGGTATGAGCACTCGTTAGTCTCTCCGTAAGCATAATTTACTTGCCCTGTGCAGTATCACTGTATTCAGTAGCTAGCTGTCACTGGCAGAGCACATTTATTTTTAGAAGTACAAGTTCATTGCTTTTTTTTTTCTCTTTTCCTATTCTACTTTTGTTTCTGTCCAGTCTGTTTTGTATGGGTTTTTTGTGCTTTCTCTTCTGTTTCTTTTCATGAATTAATTCTCAGGTTTTACTGCTTTGTTTGCTTCCTATTTTTGCACTAAATAAGAGTTCACATTGCTTTAGAAATAATACTAGTTCGAGCTTTGATGACATCTCATTAAGTTTAATGCCAGCCACAGGAATTTACAAATCAGAATTGTCATTTAGGCTATTTGCAAATTTATTGAAGGCATCTATATTTTGAAGAGGTTTTCTTGCTATGAGAGTCACTAGATTTTTTCCTTTCCCTAGCCAGCTGTTCAGAGTCTGAACTTAAATTGACATCCCTGTTCATTGACATCCCTGTTACAAGGCTTTGCATTGTGTCCCATCTTGATTGTTAATAATTCCTACTTTGTGAGTGACAAAGCTGTGTTTGAAATACATTTTGTCTTAATTTGACAGTGTTCAGAGGTGGAAGGGTCTGCTTACTAGCTTTAAGAGAAGTGCAGAGTTGTACCAGAAATTAGATCAAGGCTCAATATTAGATTATTCCTTCCTCACAAACAGTATGTTATACCAGCGTACTGAGCAGAAAGGCTTGCCCAGACATAAGCCTTGCTTTTGTTTTACCTTGCTGCCAGTTCTGAACAGCATTACCTGTTGCAAAAGCAGAAGAGAATGGTCTTCTGCTCCTTTACATCGTTCTGAAGGCATTTAATAGCAAATACTCATGTTGTGTTACGTTTAAGTAAAGGAATTTTCCACTCAAAATGAGTTTGGTTGAATAGTCCTGTGTTCCTAAGCGTGGTTGGGTATGCTAGTCTGGTTCCTACTGTATTTATACCTTTGAATAGTGTGCAGAAAAAGCAAGTTCAAACCTACTGGGGTGTTTGGTTTTTTACAGCAGCTTGGGACATAATACCTAGAGACAGGTCTTTAACACTGAAATGAGAACACAACACGGGAAAAAGAAATTATTTGGAAATGGAGGATGTACATTTGAATCATGAAAAACCAGCAGTTGTGTCATTTATTATCTCAAAAGAGAAGCTGAATGTCTAGCACCTAATTCTTGTTCAGGTTATTTGGCACAGCAGGAGATCTAAATAGCCCTAGTATTCGTGTGAGTGAGTTAAGTGTAATCTGGGCACCTATGTAAGGCTTGAAAGAAATGTAAAGAAACTACTGTGAAAAGAACTGACTCTGACTGTGTTACAGTAGCTCTTAGAACACTGAATAATAAAGTCAGTGTTTAAAAAATGGTTCTGGCCCGTTGGTGACGACCTGTCATGAGCATCTGTTGGTTCTCAGTTGGTGTGGTAGCTACCGCAGAAGTGTAATGACCGTGGAGAATTTCCAGTTTTTATGTTACAGAGGAGGTCTCTGCTCTATTCTTCCTTCCTGATTCAGATGCAGACTTAGGGCGCTGTCTTGCAGCAGATGGACTCTATCTTTATACGACTAATTCAGTGGGCAGAGGAATAAGCAAATTAGGATCTGGATTACATGGTACTTTGCGGTAAGTGACAGTTGAATATTTGCTATTCTGCAGCTCTGTTGTTAAAAAAAAAAAGTTATTGTTGTGGTAAACCTCTCTCAGATGTCAGGTGTAACAAGACTAGAGCATATTATGAATTTTCATTAAATACTATTTAACGTTTTGGCTTTCTCATCTAAAATTCTTTTTGAGTATGTTTTCTCTAGCGTTGTAGAATCATTTAGGTTGAAAGGGACCCCTGGAGGCCGCTTAGTCCAACCTCCTGCAGAGAGCTGTACTAGCAGAATAGTTAGTATTTTAGATTTTCTTTTATTTTTGTTTAATGTATAGTAAGTTGGTTTATTCTTTGCTGAGAGGGATATACTATGGACTAGTTTTGCGACCTTTCTATTTATAGTTGTACAATTGCTGAGTATGTAAGTATTTGTTTGTTGATTATGTTACTCATTGTATAAATGATCAGTGCAGATATGACTCGCTGTACCTTGTTCCTTCTTTATTGCTTGGAAGTCATGAGGCTTCTTATGCTTTAAGTCTTTTACCATAGAAGTCGCTGCCTTCCGCTGACTTGAATGTAAGTTCAGTCGAAGTTCAAGAATGTGGTTGTGAATTGTTCTTAGAAAAACAAAATAGCACAGGATTTTAAAGAGTGTTCATGTACTGCTTTTTTGCCAGAGGTTTTGTGTACTGCCGTAACGAGGAGCTGGAGACGGGGTGGGTTGCTTTCGGCAACAGCAAGCTGCTTCATCGGCCCGTCTCTTTTGATAATAAGCCTCACTCCCTTTTCCAGGTTGTGGATCAGCATACCCTTCAGGTAAAAGGAGCAGTTCACTGCAGAGTTGTAGTAGAGTAAGAAAACGTTCTTAAATCACAGTCATTTCTAGCTTTAGTTAGCTTTGTCCCTGAAGTTTCTTTTTGGTTTGTGACATTGCCTCTTTATAACTGCCCACTAAAGCATGGCACGGTAGAACTTGTGAGTTGTGTGGTAGTTATTACTGTTCCCGTGTGTTAGTGTGTGTGTGTCTGTGTGTGCATACACATAACGTGTGTGTGCATGTACAGAGTTACACTGTACTGTATGATGATAGTACTGTGAGAGCTAGGGTATTGTGGGATCACGTGATAAAATCAAACAATAGCAAAATGGACTTTGACTTAAACTGAAAATTTCATCTTCCTGAACAGCTCATTATTCTTCTGCTGTAACAAATTCAGAAATTGCTTTTGAGCTAATTGTGTTTTGTAGATAAACAGCTGTTGTCCTTTGTAAAAATGGATAGTTTGTTTACTTTGGGTTTTTTCCTGCCATGGTTTTAAGGATGGATGTGCGCATTTCTGTCCGGTGTGTTTCCCGAAACTGAGAATGTTTGGATTCCCCTTTTCTTCCAAAGTTTCAAGTAATGTCTCAGAGCAGTTGCAGAAAGTATATAACTCTTCAGCATAGATATTTTCCTTGTGGTACCATAGGTATGCTCTCAATCATTAGAGAGGAGACAGTCCATTTATTTTTAGGCATGTTCAATGTTTAGATGTATAAGCTGTTTTGTTTGCCAAATGGATCTACTGCATGCGTTCTAGAGTAGCTCTTCACAACAAATAAATGCAGTAGTACTCTTATGTCCAATAATAAGCCTCCTCTGGACTAACTGCACTTGATCTTTATTTATTTATTTTTAAATACACTGGTAATACTCATAAGAACAGGCTTCAAAACAAGAACTCTTAAGATGCTCTCCTTCTTGTAGGTATGTCAAATAATCCCAATGCCAGTCAATCACTTCCCAGTTGGCAGTACTATGACTACCGTGCATCTTTCTTCAGATGGTACATATTTCTACTGGATTTGGTCTCCTGCAAGCCTCAATGAAAAAACCCCCAAAGGCCACTCTGTCTTTATGGATATTTTTGAACTTATAGTAAGCAAATTATGTGTTTTCTATGACTCTGGAGTTGGTAGCGTGACTACTGCTTAATTAAATACCAGCGCTTTCAAATCAATGTACTTGGGTTGAACATTGATATGTGTAATCTGAATAGCTGTTTGTAACATGTTAGGAGATAACTTTTGACAGAACAGAAGGTGTGTTGTTCAGCTCTATGCAACGATCATACTCCAGCAGTATGAATTGTCTCATAATGTGAAACGTATTTGGTTGTAATTAGCCATTAAGTTTTATGCTGGGACAGTAATTCAGTGTAGTAAGATTTAAAGCATTGTTTACTGTGGATCTTCTTCCTTGTGTTAAAAGCCAATCAGGTCCCACAAGTTACAAATACAACTGTTTTGTCTGTGCTGCATTTTATAGCCTAAAATGTTGTTGTGTTGTATGACAGTAACTGGTTTTGGTGTAAAAATGAACGGGTTTCAAAATATTAACTCTAAAGAAATGTATTGGTAGTTTGAACTCCCTTTTCTTTCTGCTTATATATGTGCATATATACATCTATATTCTTGCATTTTAATTTGACAATGAAGCACCTCGGTCTAAAATGTCGTTTGTTTGTATAGCAGAGCTTACAGGAATTCGTAGACCTCTAGTATTGGTAGTTGACCCTGTCCGAGGGTCTGGCTTGGATGGAGTACTTTGGGCATGATGCCCGTGTCCCTGCTCAGCCGTGGCTGTACGACAGCTGTACTTGGTGGGATGAGGAGCTAGAAGTGGTGGGCTGGAGTAGGACAAGTTATGGAGAGCGCCTGATGCTGTAAATGGGATCTCATCTTCATTAAGAGATGCATTCTTGAGTAACACGTCCCCTGAAGATTATGGTCTAAGAAAATAATTGCTTACACTTTTTGGCTGGAAAACAATTTAAAGGCCCCTTTTTACAAAACTTGCCAGCAAAACATCATTGGGAATACAGGGAGGTTAAATATTTTTAAGTAGAGCTCCGTAAATAAACTTAAGGGTATGACAAGCAGTTCTGCTGTCTTTGAGGACAGACAAAATAGAAGATACTATAGTGAACCACAAAAAAAAAATACTTATCTGTCTAGCTTTTGTAACGCTTTCTTGTAAGAACTTCTGCCAGCAGGGTTGAAGTGTGTCTCCCTTCTTGGTCTACTGTATTGTTCAATTGTACTGTTCAGTTAAGGTTAAAATTACAGTTAAGGTAATCTGTCTCCTACAGATTTCAATATCTGAAAGTAATTTCTCTTTTTTTTTCCTCTATTTTAATAGGTAGAAAATGGCATATGTATAGCAAATCCTCTACAGGAACGAATTATACTGATGAGGAAAGAGGGTGAATCTGCAAAGAGTATAAATGAGATGCTCCTGAGTAGGTTGTCTAGGTATAGAGCCTCCCCGTCAGCAACACTGGCTGCTCTCACTGGCTCTACGATCTCCAATACATTGAAAGAGGACCAAGCAGGTCAGAAGAGGTTTTATTGACTCCCAGTATTTTTCATGGTTTTTTTTCTTAACACGTACAGTGTCAGTTCTAGTAATTATTAACCTCTTAGGATGTGTAAAAAATGTGTGCAATTTTTTTTCCCAAAATAAATGTTTGAAATATACATGCAGTATTTGCTTAATGCTTAGATTACGAGTTCCTTTGCTAAATTAGGTGTTGATAGTGAGAAGAGTTTGAGAATGAAAAATGGGAAGATTCCTTGTAGCACCCTTTTTTCCACCGGTGTTCAGTTATAGGACTGGTTTATGCTACATTTGATCAAACTAATAATTGCACTTCTCTGCTGGCAGTTCAACTGGGCTTCTAATTGTAATGTAAAAATGGACTGCAGTGTAGAAAATGAAACTATTGTTTCACAAGCAAGTTGAATATTATAAATTGGAGGTGATTTTCCTTTTTTTTTTTTTTTTTTGAGGTAATCTGTACAATGTTTGGGTATTCTTTTATGGGCTTGCTGAAACTACCCAAGTTAATTAGGGACTCTTGAGTGAACAGCATTGATGGCTTTCAGGATGATCTGGAGCTTTGTAAAATTTGTCTTAAGATTTTATTCAGTTTATCTTGAATTGCTTCTCTTCCTTCATATGTGCATGTATTTTCTTTCTTCAGTTTTAAATAAATAAAGGTATTTCCATAAAAATAAATTATACAGGAAATAGATATGTTTACAGGGAAATTGGCAAAGAGTTAGCTTGAAGAGCTATTTTAAAGGCTGTGTTTTGCCAGTTAACAACTAGAGTGCTACAGAAGAAGTGGTTATTCTTGGATAATTCTTCAGTCAGTGCTCAGAAAAGTGTTGATCAGCTGTGGCAGGAGCTAGATCATTATGACTGTATACGTTTCATGTGGAGCAGGATAACTTAAAATAGTAAATGCATACTGAATCTCAAATGATATCTTTATGTTAAAAGATTATTTGGCTCCGAGATACTGCTTTCAATATGTTTATCACCATACAATTCTTAAAACAGTTTTGTTTGTACTTTGATTTTGGGCTTCTGATTTTCCTGGTCTGGAAACTAGAGAATGCTGTCCTTTTTTTTTTTTTTTTAAGTTGTTCTCTTTAGTTAAATAACCTGTGAAACTCTGTGTATCCTTCTGGGGATTGATGCTGAATGTGTGGGATTATGAGGCCACTCCTATATACAACTTCTTAAAGCAGTTTCTGAATGCTGCAAAATGTAGCTTAAATGAATTTCATATTGATTTAATTGAGGCCCTAAATAGAAATCTGCCTCGTTTGCTGCCTGTTATTATGAGTTTTTAATGTTATGACGAAATGCATGTTTGTGTTAATTTCTCTGTTCCGTATTTCAGCTGCAAACACGAGCTGTGGGCTGCCCCTGAAGATGTTAAGGAAAACTCCGATATACACGTGTGGAACGTACTTGGTGATGCTGGTCCCACCCCCAGGGGGATCAGGCAGTTCTGCGACACGCTCGCTCTTTGGAGGAACAAGTGCTTTGTCGTCTTTAAAAAGTAAGTCGGATACATCTGTGGCAGAGTTTTAAGTCCTTCATTTTCTGAAATACAATAAACTTCTCAGAAATTTATTGGAGATTTTTTTCTGTGTAGTTCTTGCTTCGAGCTTGGTGTTCAACATTTCGGATGGGCAGTTCACCAGCCGAGCGGATCTCATTGATGCTGCAGGAAGTTCACTTGGACGTGGTGCTCTAGTTCCAGGACTTGGTAAGGAGTAGATCTCTTGTCGGGAAGTATTTCAGAACCAGACATACCCAACCCTTAGGATCTAAGTAATCTGTCTGGATTTCAGTGTGCAGTAAGCACAATAAGCTGGTGGGGTTTCATGGCTACAGTGAAGTTTTGTAAATTTAACATTTTTGAAAGTTCAGAATTCCCTGAAGGAATTTCCAGTGTCTCGCTTGTGCAGTTTTAGCTGTGCACAGGCTCAGGAAAAGTGTTTTCTGAAGCAGAAAAAAATCTTGAAAGAAGTCTGATTTTTATACCCTGCTTGTACTGTGAGGTGATACAAAGTTCCGAGCAGCTTATCTCTGTATTTGAAAATACATAAATGCATCTTAGCTGGAAAGACGTTGCAGGTGTTTTTGATTTCCCTATTGCTTTGTGACAGAAACTTCAAGAGTGTTTTTTTCAGGACTTTTTTAAAAAATTTTTTCTTATTAAACTTGCTCGGTATAATGATAGAATCATCATAAAATAATCTTTTTAACAATGTCCATGCTACTGAAGCACTGCATATCATTGCTAGCATTTTAATAAGCAGTGTTTTTATGTTGCCTAAGAAAGAATGTATGTATTAAAAATGTTTGAGATAAATAGTTTTAAATAATACTCTAATGCTGGGATGCATGGATAGGTGTAATTGTATGTTAACCTGTCAGCTCCTGTTACTGGAGATTTACCTCAGTCATTTGAAACATGGACAAATAAGTTATTTTTGAATTTTTAAAGTAGGTGAATGCCTCTGTCAGAGGACAGTCATGTCTATAATCCACTCATCCCTTTCCTTTTTTACTGTTTTGGACCCACTTGTATTTGTAGGCTTTAAGCTTTTCAGCAGTTGAGTCTCTAAGCTTAAAACTTTTTTTAACCATTGTGCTGTGCAAACTGTCAGTTCTGTTAAAGCTGTTACGCTTTTAGCACAAGGGCTTTAAAACAAGTCTTGAGGTGCTTACTTATCAATAGCTGCAGCAAAGTAAATTTGAAACTTTCTCCCCTCTACTTTTTCTAGAAGTTACTGGTATCTGTATCTATTTTTAGTTAATGCACTGTGGCAGCGTGTGCTGTTTGTGGAGGAATGGTGTATGTTACGTACTTACTCTTATGAATAATGAGCACTGGAGCGTTTATGTGAAACGGATGCTGTTGTAAATTTACTTGAAACATCCAAAGGGATGTGCATTCGCTTCATTCCTTTGTTAAGAAATCTTGTTTTAGGGTTTTTCATTCCAATGCGTTGTTCCTAAATTGCTGTCACATGACAGAGCACTTTTAAAGCAAATAATTTGGATTTATATCTGGTAAAAATTCTTTAGTCTGGCTTTCTGACAAACATTCTAAAGTTTGATGTGCAACATATTTTCCTTTTCTTAGGTGCCTGTTACGATACCATGAATAACATGATATGGACATGCTCTAATGATTATATTGATCAGTGGTGCAATCCTGGGAACCAGGCATTCCATTGTGTCTGCCAGAGACTGGGAGTGAGTCATGTCATTACAGAGCCCAAAGGTGAGGTCGACCTACAAGTCAGCATTTTATGCGAAGTGGAAGTGAAATGGATGATTATCATAGAATAAATATACAGAAACTACCTCCTGAAAGTTTCTATTAAAAGTTGAGTTCATTCTTGAAAAGCTGTTTGTAAATATTGGCCACAGTTTATCTTTGCTTTAAGAAAGGAAAAAGGGAGAAGTGAGATGTGTTTGGAAGTTCCTGGATTCTTGCTGCCTTTAGCACGTTTCAGAAGTGATGTGGGTAATTCTTTTGTTTATCATGTGGGCAGGTGTCCTGAAGTTAGAGCTGCTGCTGCTGATAAATTGCATTTGGGAAGCCAATGCTATAGTCTGTGTTTGTAGACAGCATTTGAACTGCTTTGCTTCTTCTAGGGGATGCAACAACCACAAATGAGGTGATTAACCAGTTACTGCACCATGTTGGTGCCATGTGTATCCACCAACTCAACCTGCTCGCAGCCAGCAACAACCTGCCCATAACAAATTTTTTGGGCAAGCAACACCCAATCGAAGCACATCATCTCAGCAGCATTTGTGACATTATGGAGAAAGCTATGGTGAATGGGGATACCTGTATAATACGCTGCATCCTTGTTGTCTTTCAGGTAAAAGGACATCTTAAATGTACTTCACAATAAACAGTAAAAAAAAAAAAAAACCAACCAAACAAAACAAAACAAAACAAAAAAACCCCACCCTATTATTTTAGAATACAGGCAACCACTTGATTTTATTAGTTTTTTTCTCTGTTGCATTCAGTTTAATGAAGATTGACTTAGCAGTGCTCATGCAGTATCTTACACACGCATTTAAGAGTCCTGCTTTAAATGGGAGTGTAATTGCTGCCTTTTACAGATTAAAATAAAATCCAAAGAGGTTACTTCCTTACTACGGTGGGTTTTTTGTGTTTGGTTTTTGTTTGTTTTTGTTTGGTTTTGGGGTTTTTTGGGGTTTTTTTTTTTTCCTTTTTCTTTTTGGTCCAAAGTCAGTTCCTGACTTGGAGATTTCTAGTGACCTGAACAAATAGTTTGAGAAGCTGACTGCAGAAGAAGTGTTAATGTGAAGAATTAAGTTTTTAATATTGTTGTGTTTAATTTTTCTTAGGTGGTTTTTAAATTTTTCTTCAGCCCACAAACTGAAAGAAACAGAGATATTGTTAGAAGGTCTGGCCTGTTACTTTGGCAGTTACTGATGGCACCAAGGGATCAGATTTGCTCTGAAATTCAGAAGGAGGTTTGTCTAGCTATTAGGTAAATATCTGTTTTGTCAAATTAAACTTAACTTAGATTTTAGATTATTTTTAAATGTTGTGACAGATGAATGTTCAAATTGTATTCAGCAGTTCAGTTGTAATATGAGAATTTAGGTCGATATAGTGTGATAAAATTATTAAGATTTATATCTGGAAGAAGGGAAATACAATGTGTGTGTCATAATGACAATGAAAAAACAGATAGTAATTACTTTCCATACATCTTCTCATTTGTTGCTTTTTATTTGCTTTCTCTAGGTTTTTTTAAAATGCTTTTTTATTATACAGCTGCTGGATTCAAGCAAAGTTTTCTGCATTTCAGTGCTGGCTAGAATGCCTCCTGTATTTAGCTGGTATAGTTGATTGGTGTTCTGGATAGGCAAAGCTAATGTTGTCAGCTTTTCTCCTGGCGTTTGAAGTGACAATACTGAAATTCTTCTAAACAAAAGGAATGTAAGAGGAACCAGAATGAATAATACTGGAGGAAAGCTGTAAGATTCAAGGCCCAGGGGAAAACCACAGGCAGGGTAGTAAGGCTGTCTTGAGACAGTCAGGTTTCTGTTTAGAAAACAGGCATCTCTTTGGGTGGAAGGGTGGGCATTGCGTCTCTGGGCTGGTACACCAGGTCATCAAACACTTCAACAGGCTGCTTGCTTTAGCTCCACAACATATTAGCTACTGCATCTCTTCAACCTGATGCTGTGTAATTTCCTTTCTCTGGCTTGTCAAAATAGCAGAATGACTAAATACAGGGAAGCGAGCAAAAAGTGTGATTGTGTATCACGAAAACGAGATAATGTACATCTCAGGGACAAGGAATGCTGTCTCAAACGTCCTAAGTACAAATCTAATCTGCTTTCAAGTGGGAAGTGCTCCAAAGGTTGAGAACAAAATCTTCTGAAGACGAACCTGCTTTTTTTTTTTTTTGTGAATCACGACATTCTGAATTTCAGTGGCTTTATGCAACTCTGAGTGAAGAAGAATAGTTTCAGTATGACTATCTAGCATTTTCAAGGTCTAGCTTTCTGACAGGGAAAAGTGTATTCTGTCAGCTGTATGGACAGCTGCTGCAGCCTTCCCTTGTTTAACCCTCTATGACTCCAATGGCTTGTAGGAAAGCTCTGAGGTGGGGATTAGGTAATATCTCCTTCCTCCTCTTTTCTCATTGGGGGATTCTGATGTCAATGGAAACCTCAAACTCAGCTTGCGATGTATGATAACTTTTCCTGATGTTTGTATCACAAGTTGGTTGGCATGAGCCAGAGGGAGGGACGTTGCAATGATTTCTGCTCTCAGTGTGAAGCTGGAAAACATACCTGTTTTCTTTTCTATGAGAGTGTTGTTTAAAAAGAAAAGGGGAAAAAGAAGAAAAAGTCTGCGTAATACTTCAGACAGTCACAAAGTACTCCTTTTAAGTTATCGTGATCTTCTGTCTTGATGTGGTAATTCACGTAGAAAGGACAAAGTTCATTGCAAGTTAGCAGGGGAAAAAGATCTCCACAAAGAGTGTTTATGCGTAGCTGTGTTGTTTCTGAAACACTAGTTCTCAAATCTTGTGCGTAGCTTAAACTAAGATTTCTGTAAGGAGCCAGTCTTTAATTAGTATAAAACTGTAACAGTAGTGACTTCTTGATTACTGTCTCTTGCATTTTTCATTGTTCTTATCACAGACAAGCCCCAGCTCTTACCCCATCGCCAGAGTTGGGTCGTTCTCTAAGCCATCACCCGCTTCTTCTGACAGCTGTTTCTTGAAAAAAATCATTGAGCTGTCGTATGTACAAGGGATTAATGTGGAGTTTCTCAGAGGCAAGCAAATAGCTCTGAAGAAGCTTTGAGACCTAAACAATAAAAATATAGTTGATTACAAGAAATTGCTGGAGAAAGCAGCTGCTTATTTTGACTAATATAAATGTTAAAATCTGGAGGATGTCTTTCTGAGTTGGAAGAAGCTATTGCATAGTCGTTCTGAATGTTATGTCACATACTAAGCTGAGACCCTGTGATGCCATTTTTCACATGCCCATTGAAATTGTTTTGTTCGCTTTTAAATACTTTAAGTAATACATGGCTTTGTTTTTCCGTAGCTCTGGTTTAAATATCCTCTATCCTGGAGAAGCAGAAATCAATAATTTATTGAAATTGGTCCTAACCGAAGGTGAGAATGTCTTATTGATATGTGAGAGTGTGGGGTTTTTTTAATTGAAAACAAAAAGTGAAAGTACTTCCCAACCTCTGGAGAGAGAACATGTCAGAATGTTGAGCTCTAGTCTGCTTTAAACTTGTCCTATTCTAGGAGGTTATGGAATGCTTCGAATACTGAAGCTGCCTTCTGAATGGTTATGTGGTCAAACATATGCTAGGTGTAGAAAAGGAGAATTTGCCTCAGTCAGGCAGCTGTTTGAAATTGAAAGGGATTAAAGTTCTCTCTTGTCACTATTAGTAATGTTTCTTGTCCAGGTTGTATTTTAGAACACCTAGTTAGCACTTAGTGTTACCCTTGGCACTTACACAGTAACCAGAGGTAATTTTAGTCCTTAGTGAAAGTGTAACTGTCTACTTGCATTCACCATGAAATGGGAGTCTGGACCTAGAAGCAGCTGATGCCCAGTAATTTGTTACTTCATAGGAACGTGTTTGTGTGTCAGAGTCTTTGGAATTTAAAACAGTACTATGTGCAGAGTCAGTTTTAAGAGCCTGTGGTATCAACAGGGAGTTGGGTTACACTGTAAATACAGTAATTTCTGAGAAGTAGCATATATTAAGCAAGATATCTGAGGAAATAGAAATTAATTCTGTAAAACACTGTTTTGCAAAAGTTTTTGCATTCCATTTTAGGAGAGAGAAATAGTGGTCTCTCTCAACTTCGCGACGTTATCCTGACTAATTTAGCTGAACAGCTTCAGAACAACAGATTTGGAAGTGAAGATGATGATCATTATAGGTAAAATGCAACAATACGCTCCCCCTCCTCCCCGTTTATAATGTATGTTTCTGTTATTTGCTTTAGGTAAACCTGCATAAAATTCTGCTGAAATCGCTTGTTATCTTACTGGCTGTGTGGCCTGAAATACTCTTTGTGTCCCTAGTGGGTAGAATTTCATTAGGACGAGGGAGAGAGAGGTTTGACATTTTAGGGGAAACTTTGGAGACTTCTGTACACAGGCTTAGTCTTGGATTCCCTGCTGCTTACCATGTGTATGGCAAATGTTACAGATGATAATTCCTAAGTACAATATTGTGACATTGCTCTGTCCATATCACTACCTTGGGTGACTTTTCAGCAGCAAAATGTCAGTCTCAAGTAGCTGTTCAAGTTAGGAGGAGTCTTTTTTTTAGGATTCATTAGAAGTCATAGATTTATATCAGTGCAGTGCGGGAAATGGCTGGTAATCTGTTGCATTGATTGTTGTTAAATGTGTCAGGCTTGGTTTTCTTTGTGTCTGAATCTCTGAAGTCGAGCAGATATTTGTTTTGGTTTCACCTAATTTGCGATACAACTTTCAGAGACTTTTGAGATGAGCTGTACAAAATATACCATAATTAGACTATTAAAGTTTTAAATCTTTCTTGCATTTTTTGAAGACTAAATGATGAGCTGTTGCACTACATTCTCAAGATTGTTGTCCGAGAATCTTGTGTCTTAATCACCAAGTGCCAAACTGTATCTAAAGATGATTTTCAAAGGCTTCTTTCAACTGTGCCTGTAAGTAAAGTGTATTTTGATAAAAGTATATTTGCCTTTGCCTTCTTTTCCTCCTTAAATCAAATTTCACTGAGTATACAGAGGTGAAACTTTTATAGCTGGGTGTCTTAGCAAAAACAGGAAAAGAATGTCTTTTGTTTGTGCTGTGCAGGCAAGGAAGGAACAATTTCTTACAGCAAAGTAAATTGTACAGTAATGCCAAAACAGGTTTTTATGTGGATATTTTTTCCAATTGCTCTGGTAGCTGTTTCAATTTAAACAAATTTTGTGTATCTCAATCTTCAAAGCATTACAGCAACTTAAAAACCAGAATAAACTCTTTCTACAGTTGTATATAATGATTCATACCAGCAGAAAGGATTATTATTTACAGGTAAAAATGAGTGAAAGCTGACATTATTTGATGGTAACAGTACGCATAGGTGTGTTTACCAGCGTCAGCTCCCTGCTCTGGCTGATGGCAAAGGCGAGTGAGCTTGTGTGCAGACACAGGGGAGGGGACAAAAAGTCACGGCTGGTGCTGCAGGAGGGTGGGAAAGGAGTAGTGTGAAACCACCACCTTCAGGAGTGTGCGTTACATTTGGGTCTGTGGTGGCATTATCTTTTAAGAATTAATTAATGTTAATAATTACTTGAGTATTACTGTAACGTTACATCTCTGAATAAAACGGTACTGCTTCCTCTATGTTTTGCAGGTTATTTCATAGAATTCAGTGCATTGCAACCAGTTTCTTTTTAATATGTATTAACAAGCTTGCATTATATCAGCAAAAGACATTTCTGTTCAAGGGAAATTATTTTTTGCTTTTGCTTGTACTCTCCCTCATCTTTTCTCCTCTTATATTTCAAAGTACAAGGATTGCCTGACTCGAGATCGATTTAAAGGGTTTAGATAATGTAAAGTGTGCTTATTTATGTTAAAGGCTGCATCTTCGTGTTTGCGGTATCTGATGGCTGTACAGAACCACCTCCTCAGTAACACTATTTTGATTAAACCTGATGAAAATGATGACAGTGACAGCTCCTTGCAGGGAGAGACATTGAAGGTACAGGTAAACACCAAGTTTTATTCTAGCATGGCTCTCTACAGTCAGTGTTCCTGTGACACCTCTTGTTTCTGCAATGCGTTCTCTTACGCTGCTTTGTTGGTTCTTTTCCTCTTGATATAGTTAAATTACTGTAGACAGATTTTTCCTGTTCTCAAGCTTAAGTCTGCATTTGTTCTGTGTTCAGTATTGCAGCTTGGTTCTGTATTGTCAGTGAAAACTTCTCTTACTAAATATACATACAATGAGGTTTAAAACGTGTATTAATTAATATGTGCTAGCAAGAAAACTCACGTGCCGGGAATCCTTTCTGGACACGCTACCCTGCCACGTTCTCTTCTCCAAATCACTTAGGTGGTACTTGAAAAAGTATTTTTCAGATTTAAATGGGAAAGAATTTTCATGTTTGCCTTACCTGGCTTCTGCTTTTTTGCAGTTTTAACTTATAAAGCTTATGTAGAACCACGTACATCTGTTGTCTGAAATAGCGTGAATAATGTTTGTGGCAAGGAAACTGTTAGAGGACAAGGTTTGCTGACAGTGGTGGTTTTGTTGGTATAAGGTTTATTAAAATGGTGTCGTTTTATGTTGCTACTGGAATAGGCTTGATTGAACGTGTAGAAGCCAGATTTGTGCTAGCATGCAGGCTGTCTTGTCACAGTAGTTTTTGTAACGGTGACAATTCTTCTATAATGGTATTGGCTTCTGAATTTCTGGTATTGTTTGTTAAGCTGGTTTTGTCTGCTGCTCTTTGAGACTGGGTGTGCTTGCAATGTGCTGCAGTTGAAAGTTATTTGTTCAGGCTCATTGAGTAAATGCTAAATATTGATGTACTTTTCTTGTCTCGCTATTCACCCGTGTTTTCATTGTTCAGTTTCTCTCTCTACAGTGATCCTCATACCTGCTAGGACATTCTGTCACCAATGCTGTACCTTGGCTGGCTAACAGCTCTCTCTCCTGTGCTGGACTTGGGGATTCCTTCCCTCTAGAAACTGGATGTGCATCATGTAATATATGCACCTAGTTTCTCCCAGCACTTTGGGGCTTAGCATTAATCAAATTTAAGTCTTGGATGAATCTACTGCTGCAGGCCTGCCAGGTCACATTATCATTATTTTAATTTGGAAATCCATCATTTTGTTCTATTGTCCTCTTTTTGTATTCTCTAAGAATTTAAGTATCCTATAACTTTTTCTACCTAGGAGCTAAAGACCAGCATTTTGTCTCTTGCTACACAAATTCTGACAGGATGTGATGAAGTCTTAGAAATGCTGCAACAAGTCACTACAGCACTAATAAACAGTGACATTTCTGATAGAGAGCAAAGGTAAGACAAGATGAGTGTGCTAACTGGAAAAGCAAGTAAACTTGCTTTTTGCAGCTTACGGTACAAGCACAGTTAGCGTGACTTGTTCTTTCTAACTTCACACTTGAGCTTTCAATGTATAGGAACTGGTTTTTACTATAGCATTTGCTTAGCACTTACGTTGTGAAGAATTTAGAAGCAGTCTCTCCACGTCAATACTACTAGCTTGATAATCTGTAGAAACTTCAAACTGATAAGGTTTCGGTCAGTCGCAAGGGTATTTATGAGCAGGGTGACTGGACACAAACTGTAGTTAGTCAACTGGGAATATTCCTGTAAGCTAGGGCAATTTTTTTATTTCTAAATTCCTGACTATCACATCTTTGGTAGCTGGACTAGGTATTTTATCCATGGCAAGTCTTGGATGCATGTTTCATCAGACAGCATAGCTTGCCTTTCGCTGTCTCCCCTTTGCTCAAAAATACATGTTGGGAATGGGATGTAAACAAAAGCTGTCAACCTTTTCTCTCGTTAAACAAACACCTCCCTCTCCCGGGTGTGTTTCTGGTTTCAGTTTCTGTGCTTTTCTGTGCCTGCAAGATCATTTTTTTTTATTGACGATACACAACTCCTTTACGAGATTTTCAGATGGGTTTCATGCTCGAATCTGGTTTTGTAGATACTGATTCTTTTACAGTACTTGGAGCTATGTGTGCTAGGAGTCTGATATACACACGGAACATACATTTGTGTTCGATGTGGACTTTCATCTGATGCCCGTGGGAGCTTGTAATTTTCTAAGTAATTATTACACTCTCTTCTGGTCTGTCATTGTTTGGTAAGAATTGGCAGCAAAGGGGATGCTGGGATGCTGACACTGTGGAGAAATTGTAATGTTTTCAAGATACTAAGGTTTTGGTGCTTTTTTTTTTTTTAATATAGTGCAAATGTTCTCTGCTGAATTTTGAATTGCCTACTTACGCAGTCTGTTACAAGATTAAACAGATGACTAAAAATAGTAGTGATAGTCTATGAAAATGGTTGTTCCTATGTATATCTTGACTCTCCTTACAGATTAAAAGGCCTGGAGCAAATTACAAAGGCTACTATGCTTGGTCATCTGCTTCCCGTCCTACTGACATCTCTGATGCATCCAAATTTGCAAACTCTAATGATGGCTGATGCCTTGATGCCTCAGCTGGTGCAGCTGGTTCTTTACACAAGTCAGGTATGGTCTTTGCGTCAGCAGGTGTCCACAAAGGGAAAAAGATGTGACATGAATGTTTTAAAATGCTTGGTCAACTTTCTGCAGTGAGTGATCCACGGCTCATCATTTAGGAATTGCTTGACAGCTACAAAAGCTGTTAACACTGAATATTAAATTTGACTTGGTACAACAGCTACTAAGTAGTGATTGATTGTCAGTAACCACATACAGTGTGATTGTTGATATGTTTGAATAATGACATCTTAAAATAATTTACTGTTTGCATGTTTCTAACACAGTTTATCTTGTGCCACAGACTGCACTGCTGCTCAAAACTCAGTCTCCAGTGTTCTCAGAACTGAACAGTTCCCCCAGTGGTGCATCAGAACAGAAGGGAAAGCTGTTACCTGATGAGAGGTGATTTTTCTTTACATTTGAGTCTTCTTTCCTTGGGATAAAATATCCTAGCTGTGATATTCATTTGACCATTGAAGCAGCAGTGTTTTTCTTTTTTTTTTCTTTTTTTTAAAGGCATAGCTGCAATGGTTCGTAAGTCTGTCTTGGAGATATATAAGCCTTTACAAAAGGCAATTAGTTCTAAACTTTTTTTTGCATACAGAATTAAATGATTAATATCTTCAGCTTGTTTGCACAGGATATGGTTTGTTTTGGTTTCTCTCTTACCTCAAGCATTAGGAATTCATTCTAAATGTTCCTCTCACAATAAATTAGGCTAAGGAGGACCATCATGAGAAAATGTGAATTGCTCTGGCAGCATGAGATACAGTATTAAAACCATTGGAAAAATATTAAATGGTTTCATTTACATAGAGAAATACAATGATTTTAAGTCCTGCAGTTAAATCCTGTGTCTCAGTTACACAGCTTCTGCTTAGGAACAGAAACACACAGCTAAATGAAAGAAGAAATGCTTATCAGAGCTATTTGCAGTGTTGCAGAATTTGTAGTATTAAACAACTTGTGATAACGTGGTGATATACTGTGTGAAAACTCTGAAGAATTTATTTTCAGTCCTCCTCCAAATTATAAGCTTCAGTGAAATATTAGGCATATTATTTTATGACAGTATAATCAGTTTTGGGTGCTGTCCCAGCGGGGGACATTATGCTACCAATCCATATATAGTACCACTTATTTTTTTCTTTATGGTGCTGCTTAGCTTGGAAACTGGGAAGCACAGGGAAGAGTTGAGATTTTACAGGTTGGAGATTGGCATAGTTATTTCTAATGTACAGAGCTCGTGCTGTGCAAGTCCTGCCTGTTCCCTCAATACAGTTATGCCTAAAATGAGAAATAATACTTTGTGTCGCTATTGAGAGGTGATTTTAAGTACTTTATAGTTTGGTGTCCGAATATATAGTAGGAATCTGTGTGGTGAATTTGAGGACTGACTTTTTCACTCTGATTTCAGAATGCTGGAAGAGAAAGAAGAACCAGGTTTTCTTACGGGTTTGAAGATCCCTGCTCCCTGGGCTGCTGGGAAGACTGTAGAAACAGTTCATCCTGTCAGGGATAACTATAAATTTAAAGAAACTGTACACATTCCAGGAGCCCGTTGTTTATATCTTAGATTTGACAACAGATGTTCTTCACAATATGATTATGATAAGGTAAGAGGGCCAACTCAGAAATTCTTTCTTTTGTATGCATGTCCGTCAGGAGCACTTCCCATTTTCGTCTTTTCTGCCCCTTGTCTTTCACGGCACCTTATTTCCAGTGATCAGCATAATGCAGGAGGTTTTTATTGATAAGAGCTTATTAGTGTGCGCTGTCATGTCAGTCTGCTTACATCAAGGCTGTGAGGTACAGGGGTGCAGAGAGGTTATTTCTTGTGTGGCGTCAGTGTGAATGACTTTTCAAAAGAATTCTGGAGTTTCATCATAAGACTATACTTAGCTAAATGATAGAAAATGTGCAGAGTGGTTGACATGAAAAGGCGGGAAGATGAAGATTAATGGTTTGTGTTTAACTTCTGTTCTTCTTGAAGAAACAATCAAAAAAAAAATATATGTTTAATTCTTCTTGTGTATTGTTTCAGAACATAATATCGAGTGGTTGTTTCAATGTTTAAAACCTATCAGTTATGAGGATCTTTTGTTATGAGTTAGGGTCTGTAATTAAGACGTTTCCTCAAAAGATGTCAGAAGTAGTGGTAGTTACGAAACAGCAGAAGTACAGTGGGCTCCAGAGGAACGGGGGTTGGGGGGTGGTGTGTTTTGGTTTTTTCCCCCTCAGAAATTCATACCAACTCTTCCATTTTTTTTTCAGTTCATTTCATGATGGCTCAGATTATCAAAGTGTGACCTTCTCATTTTTGCTGTGGTTTAGTTTTCCTTACCTCTCAAATTTTAATCTAGCTGCCTACTTTGTAGATCAGCACAGTTTGTTTCAACTAGGCAGAACTGGAAAGGTTACTTTTTTTTTGCCCTGATGATAAATGACTTGTTTACATGGATTAATATGAACAAGTATTTTCAATTTCAAAACCACAATTAATAGCACTTATTTACTTTGTATAATCAGAGCGCTACTTGTGCTGCTTGCTAACTGTTGCCATATGTTCCTCAACGTGGAGCAGGTCCTGTGATACTCCCATTAGTTCCTTCTAAGTGTCTTTAATATTAATGTCACCCATTACTGGTTAAATTCCTCCAGAAAACTTTGGGCCTCGTCATGTTCCCACTGGAGTCACTGACAGAATATTAACTTTGTTGAAAGCGGGATCAATCTGTTTGAGTAGAGAGGCAGGGTGTTCCAGTGAGCTCAGCTTGAGGACTGGAAGTTAGGATTTCTCCCGATTTCTGCTCCCAGTTGCTGACTTGCTGTGTGGCCTCGGGGGCAAGTCACTCAATTTCCTCTCTGCCTCAGTTTCCCCATCTGTAAAATGGGGATAATAATACTTGCCTACTCACCTCACAGGGCTGTTGTGAGGATTTGTTAATGTTGATAAAGCGCTTTGAAAATATAAAGCGCGGTGTAAGTGCTAAGTATTATTATTATTATTAGATTTTCTTGTTTTTCTCTTACAGTCTAACAGTGTATTTTATGTTTTGAAGTTGGTGATCTATGCTGGTCCTAACACAAACAGTAGGAAGGTTGCTGAGTATGGAGGCAATACACTGGGATATGGCAGCCGTAGTGTCTTAGGAACTGGTTGGCCGAAAGACTTAGTAAAGGTACAGTATTATAATCCAACAATATTTCACATAGAAAAATCCCCTTTGGAAACCATGTCTAGTCCCTTTTAACCCTTAGAGCGATGAAGTCCAAGCTTTTAAGTGTGCAGTTATCCGCGATGAGATCACTTCTTAAGTGGGAAATTCCTTGGGGTATAACTTTAAACTCAGCTGTACGTTCTGTGCGATGCTTCTCTTGTTTGGTTATGTCTTACTGGAATTCGGTATCGGTACGTTCCAGTCCCGGGGTCTCTAATGGCACGGCTGTTCTCGTAACTGTACCTTCCCGGGAGAAATTCCCGCCCGGCCTGAGGCTGCGCGTGTTTTCTTAAGGTCCGTGGGCATGGCTGCATTTATTTCAGTCACCTGCAAACATAACAAGTAGTAAATGTAGCCACTTGCCAACCTTTTGTGTTGGGTTTTAAAATGACATTGGATGCTTTTGGCAGTAAAGCTAAGACACAAAATCCCTCAAACTTCTTGAAACTTCAGGATTTCAAGAATTTTGCGGTATGTTCTCTCAGATTGTATGCGGTATGATTATTTTTTTCCTTATGTTTGTGCTGCTGCGTTGTCCCACGCTAAAACCGGGCTTATCTATGTAGCAAAAAATAATTTCAAAAAGAAAACCAAGTAGTGACAAACTGGAAAGCAATTTTAGACAAGCACTCCATTGTTCACAATTAATGGAATTTAATTTATTTTTCGGACGTGGATTTTTATGCTGCTCTTTTAGCAGTATTCTATTAATGTGTTGACATTGTTCTCCTTGAAGAGCTTGTCTGTTTTCCTTCAGGAAGAGAACTGTTGATTATGGCATGGTTTCTTGCAGACAAATAATGAAAGCATTTTGATGAAAATCAAGACCAAGTAACCCAGACTGATAAATTCTACTATTGATTCTACAACTGTGGTGGTTTTATTGTTGTACTGTAGTTAGTCGGCAGCAGAATGAAAATCAAATTGTCCGCTAGAAGATATCCTTACAGAAAGGGAAGAATCTTAAATTGGAGTGTATAATTGGAGATAAAAATAATCCTTAGATAACTGTCATTAAAAACGTTAATCCATAAAATAAGCCACTGTTATGAAAAGCCTGTTTGTTTGCCTCAATTCTTAAATGTATCTATCTTTTTTTTTTTTTTTTTTTCCCCCTCCCCCCCCCCCCTCCTCTCCTTCAAAATGTTAAGGTGGAAGGAGATACAGTCACCTTCTCCTTTGAAATGCGGAGTGGTCGTGAGCACAACACTCCAGACAAAGCCATGTGGGGCTTTGCTTGCACTGTTCGAGCACAGGTACTCAAACATGACAGATTCCATGGGACAGGTTCAGCTTCGATTTACCTTCTGTCTGTTACGCGCTTCAGATCAAGTAGAAATGTACTTCAAAGCTAGAAGTTAACGTTTGAGGTTTAACACAGTAATAGCTGTTTGTTTTGGTGATGAGACAAATCATCTTTTTACAATGTGAAGGACCAGCGCCTTAGACGTTTGGCTTCCTTAGCCAGAGCTACCCTGTGGCACGCTCTGTAGCGTGCTGAGGGGTTTATGAAGATGGTTGTTACCAAATATGTCTTATTTATCTCTTGTCTCTGGCTCTGGGCTTGGGTGGAGTCACAGTAATATCTCTTGCTGCTTGTAGACCAGGATTTCTTTGGAGAATTGTGTATCTTGTAACAAGCTGGAAATCAGAGATTTAATGAGGGAATAATCACAGATGACTATAATAAGTAATGATTCCAGCCTATAAAGAAGAGAGGGGAGGGACGCTGGGATCGAACAGAAGGAAATTTGAATCCCACTACCAGCAAGCTAGGATCAGGCCTGGGAGGTGACAGTTCTGCAGGCTAAAGAATGACTGAACCAAGGATGACTTTACATTTTCTTTTGTTTCTTGGTTCAGGAAAATAATGTTTAAATCTGTCATTTCTTGTCTTGAGTTGTTCTTACATATTGCTTTTAATTGTTAAGCGTTTTTTTAGTATACCTCTGCCTAAGAGACATACGATTGATAGATATATATCAATATGTAAGATAATATGTGAAAATATAAAGTCCCCTATCTTGAAATATATCAGGGAATGACTTTGTGGTTGGTTGATTAGTGCAACTTATCACTATTCCTACTACAGGAGTCTTCAGAGGATGTGTCGGGAGGCTTGCCGTTCTTAGTTGACCTGGCCCTTGGCCTTTCTGTGTTAGCTTGTTCAATGCTGCGGATATTGTACAATGGACCTGAAATTACCAAAGATGAAGAAACCTGTCAAGAGCTCTTAAGATCTAAACTATTACAAAGGTAAAAAAAAAAAAAAAAAATTATCTGAAATCCCATGTGGATATTTTCTGAGGGAAGGTGACCTTTGTAGTTGTGCTCAAGTCTCGTGGTCTAAGGTGATGTTTTGATAACTTTTCTGGCAGTTTGATCAGCAGTTCTGTGTGGCCTGAAACTGAGGGAATACTCTCTAGAATAAAGGTTTTCTTTAGACTAAGTAGAGGAGAATTGGGCTATGCTTGGTACAAGCCATAGTGATATGTTAATATGTAGTCTGTCTTTGTAATGTGTTGTTGACTAATGTGTCTTTGTGAATAAGGGGGTTGAGTTAGGGGAAAAAAAAAAAATCTTTTTAATGTGTTTTTAATTATTTTGCCAGGTGCCAGTGGCAGGTGGAAGCTAATGGTGTAATATCTCCAGCCCTTACACCAAGTCCTTCTCCGTTGCCTCTTACTATAGATGAAGACAGAGAATTCACGTATCCTTCTGATGTTCTAGTGCCTCCCGTCGGACACTATTTCGATCTGCCTAGGATTAGGCTGCCTCCAGGAATCATGATAAAACTCAGGGAAATTTCTGGACGTGCTCGGCCTCAATTTAGACCTAGCATAAAGTAAGCAGTCATTGTTTTGCTCTATTTTTCTAACTTGGCTTTTGTTGTTTGAAGTGCTTGGTGCCAAAGTGAGTGAGCTAAAAAAAGCAATGGTGAGGATGCGGCGTATCTGTCGTGCGTGGTGGTGTGCACTTCATGTTCTGTCAATAGTTGTTTGTGAATGCAGCGTGTGGTGAATCGTACATACGAGCTGTCAAAGTTTGTCCATTGTTCTTGCTTAATCAGTTTGGCTTTACCTATAACCCTAGGGAGGTGATTCAGCCAGAAGTAATGGAGGAGATGGTAGTTTCATGTGTGATTAAACATTTGAATTTGGTTGATGCGCTCCAGTCCCTGATAAATTTCCAGTATCAGGAAGAACATGCTGAAGAATATGATTTACTTTGTAAAATTATGGGAGAGACTTTTAAGAAGCTAAATGCCATGGAGAGACAGTTGCAGGTAAAAGTAATATTACATTAAAAACAGAAGGCTTTTTTTTTTGAGAATAAAGGTGTATTAACAGCATTTTAGAAACATAGAAATACGAAATGTACTCAGATTTCTTCTTTTAAGAGCTCTGAGACTCCTTAAGAAGAACAACTGCAATAACTGTTATTTTTGTCTCTTAGAGCGTGGCCGAGCTGGAGCAGAAATGGCAGAATGAGGTAGATGACGCCATGCATGGGAAGCTGGAGAACAATGTCCCGTTCTTTTATGATTATCACTTCAATGAGGTAAGCATGGTGGCTGCTGTGTGCGTGCTCATGCTTCATGCTGCTCTCCGTTCAAGGAGAAGAATACACATTCATCCTTTTCCTTCACTTTGTTTAGAGCAAGATGAAAGAACTAGAACTTCTGTGTTCAATGAAAGAAGTTTCTTTTGATGGAAGTGATCTTGAGAATGTGGTCCTGGCATTAAGGTTAGTAGCCGGCTGTGGAGTGTACCGTTCAGGCAAGGTGCTTGAAAGACAGGCGGCTTGAAGCAGCCGTGGAATTTCAGTGGATTCCAGAAGAAGTTGCGCAGGGTTGGAGTTGCATACATCCATAACTGCTGATTGAAGTAGCACTTGAATCTCCTTGTACCCTGTGACACTTAGTGATGTGAAACAGAATCTGGCACTAGATGTTTTGGAAATGTTTTATGTCTGGTTCCATTAAAGGCTGGTAGAGCTATAGAAAGAAAATGATCTTTGGGAGCAGAAACATTCATCTGAACTTCTAACCAGGGATGCAAATACTTTAAAATGTAATTTTTCTGTCTGTCTAGCAATATTTGATTAAATAGTTAGAAACATTTGTGCTAAATAGGTACTTATGTACATACAGCTGCTAGTGCTTACTACCAATCACTACTTTTATTTTTTTTCTGCTTTGTTGGCATAGAATAGATTGGTGCTATGTGTCATCTTTAAAATGACCTTTCTCACAGTAACACTTTGTTTTCAGAAGGCATTAAAACATAATTGAGTTGGCTGCTTTTGTTTTCTTTCATAATCTTAGGGAGAAGTTTTTTCAAGAGGTGAATTCGCTGATACAGAGGACCTCTCATCCCCTAGCAAAAACAAAAACGTTAGTTAAGAGCCTGATGAACAGAGCCGAGCTGTTATTACATGTCACTATTGCAGCACAGTCTGGTATCACAAGAAGTATATCTGGTACCCCTGCAGAGACTCCAGGTATATCCCTCATTACCAGCATTGCACTTTCTTTTTTTTTTTTCTTCTTTTTCTAGAGATATAGTTTGTTCCTTTTCTCTTGTTTTCCCTCTTCCACTTAAATTAAAATGAAACCTTTTTCTTTTACTTTTTCAAATTAAATAAGTTCTTTTTCAGTAAATGAAATTGAGTCTTTGTTTTCTGATGACCATAACGGTGGTAAATTAAGGTCTGAGTAGTAATATGTGGAATTTTAAACTTCAGTCTCTTGAATTATTGGGAGAAAAATGCTTAACCTAATCAAAACAAAACTAACTTAATAGGTGAAAACAGGCAAGTCCTTAGAACTGAGTTGCAAGTTCTTGCTTGAACTGTGTTTTCCCCACCCAGTGTTACAGCTTTCGCTGGAACGTCCACAGTGGTGTTAAAAGCCGTTTGTAAATAACCTCCCACACCAGGAGTGACGTTCTTTCGTATTGTATAATATTGCAGCCTGTAAATCGGCATCTGAAACAAAAGTGATCTCTCACGCCGTCCGCCAGCCCGTCTTCCTTCGCAGTATGTCAGCACCGTCGGACTTAGAAATGATTGGGAATGAAGATATCGAGTTTGCCAGATCAAGTCAAAGGTACACAAGGGTTTGTTCCACAGAGCTGCCTTACAGTAGTGTGGCCTGTGTTGTTAAAATAGTTGTAAACTTTGCGAGCGTAGCATGGTTGGTTTATTTCCTTTGGATCAGCTTACTGCTGCCGGGTGTAACTATCCTGTGTTCTCGTAGGCGCCGCCACGTTACCAGCCATCGAAGTAGCTCCTTCACTCTTCTCCAGTCGCTGACCATTGAGGATAGCAGAGATAAACCCACGTACAGCGTCTTACTGGGGCAACTCTTTGCTTTCATCGGAACAAATCCTGACCAAGCGGTATGTCATCTTAAATGTGCCAAGTCATTATCTTGTCAAATTCAAACTTTCACCAAGAAGGGAGGTGCTGCGTCTCATGAACAAAACCAACCAACTAAAATCTCGTAGGTGTCCAGCAGCAGTTTTCTGCTGGCTGCTCAGACGAGGTGGCGTCGCGGGAACACGAGGAAGCAAGCCCTGGTGCATATGAGAGAGTTGCTGACGGCAGCTGTTCGGGTTGGTGGCGTGACACATCTTGTAGGCCCAGTGACCATGGTACTTCAGGGAGGACCAAGGTTTGTTTATTTCTCGGAAAATAATTAAATGTGTCTGTCAAAGATAGTAAATTGCAAAAAAAATCACCCAAACCGTGAGAAGTAACTGGCTGTGAGGGCTTGAGTTTGGAGAGCAAAGCTTGCAAAAACCACTTTGACCCTTGTGAGGCGAAAAGGTGGAAACGTCTAAGAAATGCTTCTGTTGGGCAGCAGAAGAACTTTCCTTTCATAGTGGAGTGACGTGTCCGCAGATATGTATATAGGGTATCTTAGTCTCCTAACTTAATTCTACATTCATGTTACTTAGGTAGTAGTGGTAGATTTAGCTGATACTATCATCTAAAATTGATAAATATTTTGTAAGTATTCTGTTTGTAGTTAAATTTCTATCATCTCTGGGGTAAAACTACTATGCTATCTTGTTTACAGATGTCTCAGATTAAAACATTAAGTGACTTGCAGTTTTGCTTCTAAATCTTCCTTGAGTAATTCTTAATATCTGCTGATTATTTTTTTTTAAAGCTATAGTTGGAAGTTTGTTCGTTTTACTTGATCTAGAAAGCCTACCATTTCAAATATCTTACTACCGCAGAATTGAAGAGCTCACCTGTGGCGGGATGGTGGAACAAGTCCAGGAGGCTTTTGGAGAGACTATGACGTCTGTGGTCTCGCTGTGTGCTCGCTACCCCATTGCTTGTGCAAATAGCATTGGCCTCCTGTGCACCATACCTTACACGAGGTATGAAAGCTTCAGAAGGGGAAGGAGGGCGCCCACAGCTGTCCTCACTGGTCCTTACTAATGCTTTGCCTTAAGGAGAGCATTATGTAGTATAAATATGCTCCCTTTCCTCATAATGAGGGGTGTCTGAGAACATCCTGTTAAACTTTCTCAGAATACAGAATTTCATCTGGGGAGGACAAGGGAGAGACAGAACCATCTTTCTGGAAAGTGAAGTAATTAATTGCTGAGTTAAGAGCAAGTTCTGGATTTTCGTTGTGTCTGTTGTTAATGACTGAAATGTTACTTAAGGAAAATTTGAATTTCTCCTCTCATACAGGAGCGAAGAGAAGTGTTTGGTCCGTAGTGGCCTGGTACAACTTATGGACCGGCTTTGCAGTTTAAGCAGCCAGACAGAATCCAGTTCGAATGAAAAACAGACTAAGAAACAGAAGGTGGCCACCATGGCTTGGGCTGCCTTCCAGGTGCTAGCCAATCGCTGTGTTGAATGGGAGAAAGAAGAAGGTAGGAACGTGGCCAAATGCATTTCTACTGCACGCTTTAGAATTGCCCAGGTGCCTGAGAAGCAGTGTAAATGTACTTAAAGTCGGGCATTCACTCCCCAAGGGGGGTCTATAGAACACCCAAGTGGATATGAAAATAAGTTGATTTTCTTCTTGTTGTTTTAAATTTTAGCTTTTTTTTTCCTCCTCACAGGCGTATTTATGTTGCAGATAATTTCAAGTCTGCCCCTTGGTTCTGCCTAAGCATACATAACCAGAGAACCTAGAGACCCTTAGTGATGCATTTCTCCTGTGATAGGATTCACCCATAACATACATGAACTTACAGACATATGGCCATTATCTAATGGGACATCGATGTTGTATCTGGATTTATTTTTAATTAAAATCATTTTACATGTAAAAGTTTTTTGCTATAGCAAAACAAACCTATTTTTTACTATTTTCAGCTGGTGGCTAAGGAATGCGTAGCTGTGCCTTCACTGTTGTTAACTAACAGTCGCGTGCTCTTGCGTTACTTCTAAAGGTGGTTCCACAGAAGCTGTTCACTCTGGCCTGGCTCGTCAGGTCTCCAGCCTCCTCACCAACCACCTCGCCCGAGCGACCGAGTGTTGTGGCAATCAAGCTGCGGGGAATGACGCGCTTCAAGACGTTCTCAGTCTTCTTAACGACCTGTCAAGGTACTACGCCTCTGTCTCTAGAATGTTTTTTTTTTTTCTTTTTTTTCTGTGTAGGAAAGCAGGTGGGAGTTCTTTTGGGGATTTTTTTACAGCAGTGAGGGTAAGATCACTTTCAAAACCATTCTGAAACTTGATTGTGAACTGACACTTAATCTTGGTGTTTAATCAGTGCTGTCAGGTTATGTAAGCATTGTTGCAGGTAAGGTTAGGCACTGAAATTTCTTTAACTACATCTTGTAAATAGTAAATTCATTTGTTTTTAATTTCAAGAGCATCATCAAACAATGAGTTTTTTTTTTTTTCCTTCAAACAGAAGTTACCTGTTGGTTTTTTTTTTTTTTTTCCCTTTCAGGAGTCACATAGGTAAAGCAATCCTGAGCCAGCCAGCCTGTGTGTCCAAGCTTCTGTCACTTCTCTTGGATCAGCGTCCTTCTCCAAAGTTGGTCCTTATAATCCTCCAGTTGTGTCGTGCTGCACTGCCTCTCATGAGTGTTGAGGACTGTGGAAATGTGGAATTGCCTCCCTGGAGTTACTCGGTGCCCTCTCTGAACAGCGAACAGGATGATCCCAGTGACCCAGCCTCCAAGATTGCCTCTCTGCTGTTGGCAAAGCTGGCAGATTACGTAGTACCAGGTACCGGCATCTTTTTTGGTGTCGTGCTAATTTGAGAAATTGCCAAGCAAGTCACGTTTCTGCAAGGAGCTTTTGTATTGACAGAAAGCTCAAGTGGGAAAATGTATATGGTATGTCAGTGGTGACTGACAGGGTATCTCTGTGACTTTCCATCTGCCTCTGTTCTCAGACTGACCTCAGTCACAGTGGTGTGTTAGATGCATTTTGGGTGTGTTAGCAGTAGCTTCAAGCGCAAGAAAGTTTGTTGATGGAGCTCATGGTTGTGTGTTTTTCTCTGTTTTCAGTTGTTTGTTTTTTTTTTTCCTTTCTCCTTCAAGGGTGCCAAACGGTTCTTTCTCCGACTGCCTCTGAGCCGGACACTACTTTGGCAAAAGCCAGCCCTAAAAATTCCATAAAAGGTGATAAAGATCCTGGAGAAGAAAGTGAGGCAGTGGATGGTAAACTTTCTATTTTTATTCATAAACGAGAAGACCAGTCATCCCATGAAGTCCTTCAGCCATTACTGAGGTAATCTTAACTCACTGGATTGAAATTAGCAACTGATTTTGCCAATTCCATTTCTCTTCTTTTTTTTTTTTTTTTTTTGTGCTATGGCTGTAGGAAGAAAGCTGCATCGTAGACATAATAGTAAATGGGAGAGCAAAATGTCATCCCAGTTCACTGTGTTTACTGGCAAAATAATAAGATAATGCAAGAATGGTTTATAGGGCTGATGCTTAGCATGCTGTTCCCTGGATAACAATGCATATACCTCTGTACTGAATTTGTGGAGAGGCAGCAGCAGAAAGAATCTAAATCCCGATGCTTCCTGGACTTGTCTGCGTTATGGGAGACTACTTAGCAAAGCTGAAACAGTAGAGTACACAGATGTATAAAAGGAGGAGTGGGATATGAAGCGTGACACTCTGGTTTTGGCTTGCTTACAAGTAGTGTAAGCCACTAGCAAAGGAATGTAAAAAATACCTTAATCTGTCTGAAAATAATCACATGAAAAATTAGCTACTGAAATGATACACCATCAGAAAAATTGAACGCATCTTGTTATGGGGTTACAGACTATGTAGGGCTAACAAATAACAGCTCTCAAAGGAAAATGGCTTTAAAAGCATTGCTTTTAATAATGCATACGCTGGGTAATAATTTGCTGTTACAGCTTCTTTGGTATTCTTAGTACCCACCTGGATTTTGAGGTCTCCAAATGTCACGCAGCCAATGTTCTCACTTCTTGCATTTTGTACTATTTGTTTCATCTTCCCCCACACCAAGCTGGGTCTGAACCCCATGCCCTAAAAACAATACTAAAAGCTGTTGGGTGTTCTTAGGTGAAGCGTTAACTTGGAGCCCCCATGTATTTGTGGTCGGTAAAAGCTAATTTCATGATGCTTCTTTTTGAGGGGGGAAGGGTTAAATTGCTATGCAAATAACTGCATTCAAAGGTATTAAATTCCTTTTGTAAGGTACAGTGCAGTTGAGTATGTCCTTAACTATCAAGTGTTTCTATTGCTGTTGAGCAACTCAGGTGCAAGGGCTGCTTTCAAGTAGTTTGGAAACACGCATAATGTATTAAATCGGATTACATAGTTCAGCTGTGTTTTCCACCAGTGAAAACAAAGCTAATGTGTCCTGTTTTCACTTTAACAGTAGCTCAGAAGGTCGTCCATTCCGACTAGGAACTGGAGCTAATATGGAGAAAGTGGTGAAAATGGATCGAGATATGACAAAAGTAAGGAAAGAAATCACTGAAGAGTTATTCAACATTGTAAAAATCGGTGGCCATGCAGAATTGTTGGTTTTTTACTGATGTTAAGCCCCCTTTGTTAAATGTTGTTTAATTTACAGAATTATTCAGGAAGATTTGTGTGTAATGTTAGCATTATATAGTTACCAATGTAAGTACAGGGGTAAATGAAAAAGAATTTCAGCTAATGCTTCCTCCAGCCATTGTAGATCACGTTTAAGTTCCTCTAATATTCTCTTTCCTGAAGTGTTGAAGGCAGTTGATCATATGAATTTTAAACCACATACTTAAATTTTCATGTATATTTTCAGACATGTTCTTGAGTATTTGCACCAGACATACTCACTGATGTGTGACTTTTTGAGCAGAGAAGAGAAACTGTACTGTTAATCTCAGAGTGGAATGTTAAAGGCAACGAATCCACATTGATCTCTGATAAGAGATCTCTGATAAGAAAAAGCAACAGAAAGAATTTGTCTTATGACTCTGACTAACACGTACACAGGGGGATGTTTTGATGTGTTCTCAGTACTTCTGCACGTGCAGAGGGAGGAGGGTTAAATGCGTCACAACGTGTGGCCACATAGAGCTGACATTAGTTTTTGTCTTACGGCAATTTTATTTTCAGAGTGGCTGCTGTGAAGTTATCACAGAAGAAGCTGCTGCAGCTCTTCGAAAGGCAACTAAGTGGGCACAGTCTGGTCTAATAGTTAGTGTTGGGCCACCCATAGAAACCGTCAATCCAGAAACTACCAGTGGGTTGTCCACTGGGGACAAGAAGAAGACCGCACAAACATCTATATGCAGAGAGAGGAATTCTGAGCTCGCCAGGTAGGTCACTGCAGTTCTGTACTTAGAGCCTAGATTCTGCTTTTCTGTACACCAGTATTTGTAGATCTCTAGAAAATAATGTGAGTAGTGTTCACAAACTTTCCTTTTTTTGTGCTGTATATTGTTGCTGACAGTTGAAGCTTCTTTTCCTTCTCTTCTTTTGAAATTAATGGGCAAATTGCCACCTCCTTCTGTGTAGGACGGATCCTGTGAGGCCGTTCATTAGTGGCCATGTTGCCAACAGCATGGCAGCAGAAGTGATCGCTTTGCTACACAGCTTGTTGATGGCGCCGGAATCAAATGCAGCTCAGATATGGACAACAACTGCTGAAAAAGTAAGCAAACAGAAGATTAAGTATCAAATTCTCCACCAAGCATGTCTTGAGTAGTTAAGAGAACTTAAGGATTAGCAGTTTCCTAAGGTACTCCTTTCCATTTTCCTCCTGCTAACCCTTCAAACCAGGATGTGTAGCTGCATAGAAGCAGCCCTTTCTAGTAGATGATATCTGTCTGGTGTCTTCAGGTAGAATAAATAATCAAGAATTATCCAACATCAGCGAATGTGTTGTCATTCTGTAATCCACCTGTCATTCTTTTCGGTAATTAATAATGCTGTTTGTTTAGGGAGTTGTCTTGCCTTTGCCAGGTAGTTGTTGTACCTTTGCTGTTTGGTCCTCTTTGCCATGACCTCTGAGTTGGCCAGTGTTGGCTGGACAGTATAACACGTTGCTTTTATGTTCCTCTGAGTCCTCTAGCACCAAATCTGTTGCTTAGGCTAAATCCTCAGGCAAAGACTTCTGCCAAGATTATGTACGTAACTCTGTGATTCTGAAAGTTATTAGGGAACGAAGCTGCCTTTGATGGTGTTCACACTTCAGAGAACTTAGAATATTCCGAGTTATATAATTCTCTTCAAGAACAAAAATAATTCTTCTGAGACTGTGTGTGGGCTGGAGGCTTGGGGCGTTGGTTTTTGTTTGAATTGTGCTTTGAAGTCATTCCCTGGTATTTTTGCTTCTGTCTTCAGGTGCTGTCTCGGGCTCTGATGTACATTCCACAACTTGGGAAATATGCAGAGAGTATTTTGGAGAATGGGAGTAGCAGTGGAAGGAAACTTGCTAAACTTCAGAGGATTGCTCGGCAGGCAGTGGCTGCCCTTTGTGCTCTGGGTGGCTTTAAGGAGACAATTAAAATAGGTTCTGAAGTTCAGGTAATTCAGCCCCGTTCATGTTTTATATCTTAAATGAGGAGCAGTGCTTTTGACCGTGTTTGGCCTGCGTTGTGAAGCGGCGTGCGCTTGCCTGCGGCGGCGAGGCAGCTGCGCTGACGCTTGTGGAGACTGCTGTTGCGTGTGACTCCCATTTCCTGAAATAGCCAGCTCTGACTGTGTGTCGAGTTGGTGTGTGGCGTTAGACACTCGGTGAATCTTGTTTGTCAAGCCTTAAATCTTACGCAGACCTTCTTTGGTTGTAGGTTTTAGGTAAAGGAATAGCAGGAAGCATTGGAGTTGTGGCATCTATTAATGAACAAGAAGGTATAGCAACGGTCAAATTTCCACCTACCAGTATAGACAGTAGAAAGACCTCACAAGCATCAGACACATTAACTATTCCATTATCTAGGCTCTGTGTTCCAAGATCTGAGGTACGGTAGTTTTAAGAATCCAATATTAAGTATAATATCAATTTTTTTTTTTTTGGTCACAGCATACTGGCAATTAATCTACAGCATGTAAAAAGTCTGTTTCATCTTTGATTAAAGATTATTTGTAAAGTTTGCCTCATTATTTTAAACATATCTTAACAGTATCTATATTTAAGTTCTCATTCAAGTAACATGGATATTCATCTTTTGGTGCTTAAAGATGTTCCATTGCATACTGTGTTGGTTTTTTTGGGTTTGTTTCTGTTTTTTTCTCTCTCTTTTTTTTTTTTTTTTTTTTTTTAACTGGTATTTGGTGCTGGTTTTGTGATAGTACAAAATGAGAATTAACTCCAGGTAATAAAACACCCTCATTTCTTAGAAACTAACTACTTGAATTTAACTTTTTACCGTGCCCCCCCCACCATCAGGCATTGCCTCTTCATAAACTGTCCATTACTGAGAAGGTAGTACAGGCAGTCCAGTCCATGTTGCTCCCTCAGGAGGGAAGTCTATCTATTCACACCTCACTTCCTGCAACAGGAGATGGCTCAACTCCAGTAATGGCAGTGGTCCGGCTTCTTGCTGAAATCAGAACCAGGTGAGTCGCTGGGTTTTGTGCAGCACCTCGCTCTGTTTTGGTACCGTACACAATTGTTCAAGAAAACTGCGTGGGTTCTCGTTTTCTTCCTCTGTGGGTACTGATGTCTGACAGCAGGGGACAGTGCAAAAATTCTTCTGTGCTTCCTTAAGTGCATTTAGTGTCTGGGTGGTGGTAAAACGTGCACCAAAAGTACGGTGCCCCCCGTAACACTGCGTTGAGCAGATGCTTTGTATAAGTAGATGCTGTGAAGCAGGGGAGAGCTGTCCTTGTGGAAGTCCCCGTGGACAGCTGACCAACCGGACAAAGAAATACCTCAGTTGGCGTGCTGTCTTTTAAAATAGTCTTGAATTCAATACATGTAAAGACAACTTTGAATTCAGCATACACTTTTGTAATGCTTTAAATGTATTATTTTTCCATTAAGAGCATGCCTGGTGATGGCTCAGCTGTTAGAAGACAGCTCATTCTGTGAAGAATTCATTCAACAGTGTCCAGCTGCTGTAGAAGTGCTTAATTTGGTAGCGCAGGAGTGCAGCCCTGGTGGGTATTCAACACGTTCTTGCAGCTTCATTGTCATGTTCAGTTCAGAGACATAACAGCTTTTAAAATCATTGCAGTGTTTTGTCCTGCAGCTACTTAGAGGTGGATAGCTGGCACAGTACAGCATGTCTTGTCGTAGCTGCAGAGCTGTTAATACAGGAGTAGCTAATACTCAGACTAAATCACTTTAAACATTAGGCATAAAGTTTAGGCCGGAACGTGATTATCCTGTGCATCACAGAAGATGCAAGTCCTGGGGCTGGCTCTCTACTGCTGTGCTTCTGATCCTGCTCCAATTCTCTTGTTTCCAGCGTAACCTGCTCTGTATTCCTTGACATTATCGTGTCTTTCTAAAAAACATTATGTTTTCTTTTATGGCCTTTTTGCTGGTTTTCACGACGCTTTCTTATATTCCTTATCATTGAGCTCTTGATTTCGTTCCCTCTTGTTTAAGGATAAGCAGTGGGCCCAGCAGAGGTCTTAGTTCAAGGGCAAGCTTTAGGAGCATGTCGGAGCCTTTCATTGGAGGAAAAGTGGCAAAGTGAAAGACGTTAGGGAGGAACCCAGTGGATTTCAGTATGATCTCCAGTGTAAAAGGGAGCATACTGCGCTTTTTTGGCAGTAGGCATGAGTTCTTTTGACTTCCTGCTCTTGCTGGGTCAGAAACTTGCTCTCTAAGATGAACTTTGTCTTAATTGGCAGAACAATGCCTTTGCTAACCAAATATAAATTAAACATGAGGAAGACAATTGCTCATGTGTGTTAGATTTTGTCCTTAACTTTGTTGATTAGGTAAGTGAGACAGTTTGATCAGATCTCTTAAAATGCAAATCCCATGTTCGTTTCCATTTGCTGGTATTAAGAATACATTGTTGGACTCGCGTAGCTGGGTTTGCTTGGAACCTCATGAGCCGGTTTGGTTTGTTGTTACAGGGGAGAGGCTCCTTGTTGTAGAAATGCAGTGTGAAAGGTTACGAATGTTGTATCGTGACTGTGCTCGACCTCCCCCTCCTCCACTCCAAGCAGACAGAAGACAGGTGAGCACAGAAACGGTGCTGAGTCTTCTGCCCCTTGAAAAGGAAGCCAGGCACTGAGTGCAGAGGGTCTGCCTGCGGTGTTGGAGCCCAACTGGGTGGATTCTTGTTGAAACGTTTCACTCAGTGGGAATTCCTGTAGTGGGATTTGATTCGTTGTGATTGCAGTTGTGGTAGTGGCATGTGATGTATTAAATGTGCACTTCATAAAAGAATGTGTCGTTGCATTTCAGTGGATGGCTTCAACTGTAATTGGTAGAATAAAATGCTCTGTTCCTGTTTGTAGCCCAAAGAAATCACTTGGAACCCATCAAGAGTGTTTCCCCCTGTGCGGGCATGCATGTTTTCATCGCACCTCACAGCTGTGACCTTTTTGGCTGATCCTAGCGCAGGCGGGGGACTTCCTCGGGGCACGTTTATCTATGCCACTTCACCAGTGCCAGTGCAGGTAAGAACTTGCAACTGTACCACAGTTTGTGTCATTCAATATGCAATAGTGCGTGAAAAGAACAAGGAAGAAAATGTTCTCTTACCTATATTTTGTAATTTTTTTAAAAAACTCTTATTTTTATTTCTAGGCACCGTCATTCTACTGGGAAATTGAAATAGTTTCCTATGGAGATACAGATGATGACACTGGACCCATAGTTTCATTTGGATTTGCTACGGAAGCCGAAAAACGGGACGGCGCTTGGACAAACCCCGTGGGCACCTGTCTCTTTCACAAGTACGTTGGAGAAGTGCATCAGGAATCATGGTCCTGCTCAGTCCATTTGTATGCTCCTTAGGGAGGAGTATTGTGAGCCCGTTGTAGTAGGCAACGTGTGTGTTGTAATTGAACAGGCTGATGAACTGGAATTCATCTCCTTATCAAAATAAGGAGAATTGAGTTGCCTTTTGTTGGTGTCACAGCTGCCTGAACTTGAGCTGGTAGCAAGTTGTAATCCTGCTTTGTTCCACCGCTCTCTTTAATTTTCTTCTTGTGTTACTTCTCAGCAATGGGCGAGCAGTGCATTACAATGGCTCCAGCTTGCTGCAGTGGAAGAGTGTTAGACTGGATGTGACTCTTTCCCCTGGTACGTAAGAGCACAGTGAACTTGCTTATCTAGTAAATCAGAGAATCCTCTAAATGCAAGGGAAATGGTGGATGAGAGAACAGATTAAATCCATGTTCTTCTTTTGATGATTGTATTTTTCTACAGGCGATGTAGCAGGAATTGGGTGGGAAAGAACCGAAGGAACTCCACCCCCGCCAGGGCAGCCAGCTAAAGGCAGAGTTTATTTTACGTATTGTGGGCAGCGACTTGGGCCGTATCTAGAAGATGTCTCTGGTGGAATGTGGCCAGTTGTCCACATTCAGAAAAAGGCAAGTTTTCGACAGAAATACGTTGCTTGATACATATTCTTTCAGAAATATTGGAAACATTATATAGAAAATACTGAGCCTGCTTACCTATCTATAAAAAGGTAGGTGATAGTTTCTACCTTTCCTGAGTTAGGTTGAGATGTTCCATTACCCTTCCTAGGTGCATATATGTGTTGTCATTATTTTGAACTTTTTCTGCCTAGTAGGACACTAATGTGCAGCTGGCTTGATGAGATGGTATTATTCTGTGCTGATAGCCCTTCTGTTAGTATTCCTTCCCAGCAGGGACCTTCCTTCAGAAAGTACTAGCTAAGTATGCTGTACCTTGAAGGTAAAAAAAAAAGGCAAGTTCAAAGTTTGTGTTAAGAAGCTTAACTTTCCCTTCTGCATCCAATTTCGTAGCTAGTGATGCTATGAAAACCAGATGGCGTGGAGCTGTGATCAGCTTATCCCTTTGGCTGAGGGTTTTTTTTTTGTAAAAAGAGCAAAGAGAAGGATCAAAACAATCCACAACTCACCTTAATGCTTTTATGTGCATCTTCTTTCAGAACACAAAAGTCCGTGCGAACTTTGGATCTCGCCCGTTTGCCTACGCTGAAGGACAGGCTCACAGGAACGCTGCTGATCTATGCATCGACCTGGCTGAGGAAATAAGTGCCAACTTCGAAGCGTTGCCTTTTGCCATGGCTTCTGATAGTGACAACGATGCTGGCACCAGCATAGCTTCTGATCCTGGGACCCATGGACCTCCTTGTAGAATTGCTGCTGTTGCTACGGCTCAACAACGTAAAGTGATGATTAACATTTTTTTTCTTTAAGAATTTGTTTCAGGAGAGATTGCGCTCAATTAAATAGGATTTAAGCACATCCTGGCTGCAGCCCTTAGGTGCCGCCTAGCTGGATAAAGCAGCACAAGCAGCATTGTCAAATACAGGCTTACGTGATTTTGGACGAGGCAGTTAAAAAAATCTTAATTTTGGTCTTCCTTTGTATGGATGCACGAATTGTTCTCAATTAGTGCAACTACAATGAGGAATTGTCTTATTAGGGCTTTGAATACAATAAGCTCTTATCACTGATTGAATCAGGCAGTTGGTTACGCTGTCTCAGTGCATTGCTCTTCCACAGGCGGGTTGGATACCGTGGAATGCAGGATGTCTCAACGCCTGATGGAATATTTCAGCTTGCCTTCTAGTGCGTTACGATCTCAGTATGTCCATGTGTGTGTTGCAGAGTACGACAGTGACACATCTTGCCACTATAAAATGGAACTCAGCTATGAGAACTTCATCACATCAGGCCCCGATCCTCATCCTCCTCCTATTGCAGATGACGAAAGTGATGATGACGATGATGATGATATTCCCCGGGTGAGGAACACAGCAAGCTCTGCCTGCTGTAACTTGTAGTCTAAATACAGATCTTGTAATTCAGATTTGTAAGTTTTGCCACCCAAGGCTTTTCCCTGCTTCCGCTAGGAACATATGGCTGTTGTTAGCTTTTCTTTTCTTGGTGTTCTAAGTAACTGTTGTCTTTGTAGGAGGATCACTATGCCCTGTTGGTTAAAGCCTGGGAAACTAAAGTTTTCCCTACAATTAGAAGAAGATTCCGTAATGAGGCTGAGAGGAAGTCTGGGTTGGATCAGATTAAAGGAGCTTTACAGTTAGGTATGGCTATGCCTGTTTCCATGCGCGTTGTTTTATGTAATGCACACTGAGCGTGAAGATAACACCTCTGTTTCTGTTATGTTTTAGTGTATTCAGGGCTGGAAAAATTAAATTAAAGAAAAAAAAATCACTTGCTATTTTCGCCAAGTGCTTAGAATTTGTTTCGGGGTCATGATTTCTCTTTAACACTTTTACTGAAGTTGGACTATTTGAATAGGGAAAATGGTTTTAGCAACAGTGGCAGAATTTGTTGTCCTGTTGTGCTGTGGATGCAGAAATACTTTGGAATAATAGTTTAGGAAGGAATTATCTGCATGCGTTTTCTGTCTGTGACTACATCAGTGCAAAACTTTGGCGGAACACTTTAATAAGGGGGGATTTGTAAATCTGGCAAGACAACCTGATTGTGGGCAAGTCACAGTAAGAGTAAAGTAAGAATTCTGAGCCCTAATGAGAAGCATACAGGTGTGTCAGGAAAGCTCTGCTCCCTATCTGTCAGACTGTTGACATAATTAGATATCTCATCTGCTTATGGTGTTAATGAGAACAAGAAATTACTTCAAGCGGCTGGGGAAAATAACTGGCACTCCCTTCTGTCTGCCAGGAATGGTTGATATAGCACGACAAACTGTAGAATTCCTCTACGAAGAAAATGGTGGCATCCCAAGAGACCTCTACCTTCCTACTATTGAGGATATCAAAGATGAAGCAAACAAATTTACAATTGATAAAGTACGAAAAGGTAAGGTCAGCAAAAAAAGTATCTTGAGGGGGGAAAGAAAAGCTAAGGGGCTCTGGTACTTGGGTTCTACTGCATAAATTGTCAGTCTGAGGAAAATGCTGTACCTTAAAAATTGCATCGTCCCTTTCTGTCCAGGTCTCACAGTGGTGACTCGGTCTCCTGACAGTAACAACGTTACCAGTAGTGCTGTAGGAACAGCCTTACCCAAGTTTGCTATTCGTGGGATGCTGAAGACATTTGGTCTTCATGGTGTTGTTCTGGATGTTGATTCAGTGAGTAAAGAGAACACTGGGAGGGCTTTTAGTGTGTCAGCATCACACATCTGTGAGCAAACACGATTGAGTGCACCAAACTGCTGGGGAAGCTGATTTGGTGCTCTTTTGGAAGGACAAAAGAATATTATCGTGACTCTGTTTATTGACAGTGTTGGTTTTGGTGTTCCAGGTAAACGAATTGGTACAAGTAGAGACATACCTCCGAAGTGAAGGAGTTCTGGTAAGATACTGGTACCCTATTGACATGTTGGAAAGGCCCCCAGCCGGTTACAGGAGGACTGCAACCAATGGCTTGGTTACCCTGGACAACACCAATATCCAAATTCACAGGTAAGAAAAGAACTGTAGTCAGGAGGCATTTGTGTTATCTGACTTGATCTGTGGCATTCCCTACAGTACAGTTATCGACTGCAACCTTACTTTGAGCGGGAGGAAACTTCTGAATTCTTACTGTTATGCTGGATTAAAGCTGACAAAGATTCATGTTTTAATGGGTAGCAGGGGTCTTGGTTTTTTTGTAATACAGGAAATTGGTTATAATTTCCATCTTGGAAGGATTTTACTTAGTCATGTGAAAGCGTTCGTATACATGCTGCTCGAACAGGCACCCTCCTTGAAGCTTAGGTTTCTTGTGCCATCAGTCAGTTGTTATCTGAAAGCTCAACAACTCTTGACTGGCGTTGTGGAGAATTGGCTTCTCATTCAGGTGCCTTAGCTTGGTACCAGCGTTAGATGGGCTGAGTGCTCTCTTAAGTGAGTAAGAAAGATTTGGGTCTAATTGACCCTTTTACATAATTAGGTGTATAATGTTTGGATTCAGGGGCAGGTTGCTGGATGTGGCTTGTTTTAAATGTGGTGAAGCAATTTGATGTTTTGATGTTTGTGTTTTCTAGAGAGCTTTTGCGAAGTGAAGCTTCTCTGGCCAAGCTATACTGCCGCATGGCGCTCCTGAATATTTTTGCCCCCAAATCTCCACATATGTTTACTCGGCTGTTTCATATTCCTGCTATCCGTGATATCACTCTGGAGCACCTGCAGTTGCTGTCCAACCAGCTTCTTGCACCACCTCTTCCTGGTAAACTCTGCTTTTCATCACAGTTCAGTTTTGGTACAGCAGTTTTCTGGGGACATAAAAAAAAAAAAAAAAAAAAAAAAAGAATTTGGCACTTACTGACGAGTTAGTTAATAATGATGGGACTTGGAAAAATGTTTTAATGGACTCCTGACCCTAGTGGTAGGGTATTAAACTGAAATTCTTGTTAATGGTCCGATTCAAAGTATTTGAGAGAGTTCAGAGGCCCTCCTAAGACTCCATTCAGTGTGCTCTGTCCCTTCGTCATCGGGGGTCTTCTGTCTGGTGGGGGGGGCAGCATTCATATGGGATACTTGTAAGGAATTGAGGCTGTTTTATAGTTTGAATCCAGGGTAGTAAAACTAAATGCCAGAGGGGTCTCAGTTTTCAAAATTCAATTCTTCTTCATTTCACAAATTGGTTTGTCCTTTTCCTACTGGAATCACAGATCTGATTAGAGAATGTATGTGCTGAATCATGGAAAAGAATCTTTGGCTAATTCAAGTGAGTGTTAACAAAGACAATTATCGTGACAAAGCTATTCTGCATGCAAAGAAATGTGTGTAACGTGGCTGGAGCATAAGGAGGAAGTAGGAAGTGCTAAATACAGGTTATTAATAACTGAAAGTAATTATTTACCATTGGAAAGATCCTGTTCCCTCCTCCAATTACTTGGAAACTTGGCTACCTCTAACAGATGCCGCATTGTAAAAGATTCTCTTGCAGAGTACAGCACTACTTTGCATGGCTTTGAGAATAATTTTACAAGCTTTTATTTAGTTTTTCCTCTTTAAAATATGTCTAATTCAAGTTCTGCTAATACATACAGTTCCCAAACTGGCATTTTGGTGAATTGCCCACTCCTTTGTGCGCTGCCCTTTGTCTTTGACTTCTCCCATTAGCTCCAGAGTGACGGCCAGGAGATGGCGGGGCTCATGACCCGCCTGGGGCCAGCCAAAAGCTGTCTTGGTCGTATATGGGGAAGGCTTGAGGACAGATAAAGCTGCTTTCACCTCATCTGGAATGAGCGGGGAAGAGGTGCCTCTGGTCACGTGTCCTCGTTGCACTTGACACAGTCAGTGGAAACAGGCCTGCCTTGGCGCAGGGACAGAATGAGGCGGCTCTGCGCCCGCAGGCCTCCTTAAGGGTGGCTTAAGGCAGGTGAAGGACACAGCTGGCGTTCAGAGAGCCATCCCCTCTGCAGCCAGCTACCTCAGGGGTTCGGGGCTGGTCTTGGGTGGACCCTTTCTGCTGCTGACCTTTAGGAGGAGGTTTGCACTTGCCCAGGCGTGAAAGTAGAGACTTGTAATCTTCCAAGGGTTTTAAAGCTTCACTTTCCCCTGTCTGTTTCACAGCCTGCATCAACATGTTGAAGTGATCTCCGAATTTGTCTCTTACTTGTTGTTACAGATGGAACAATCAGTTCGAGTTCTATTCTTTTGGCCCAGTCCCTGCAGCACTGCATCCATTCCCAGAACTGTGCTGCCACAGACCTCTTCTACCAGGGCAATGCGCAAGCCATCCGAGAGTGGCTTACTGTTGCCATTACTCGGACGCTGCATCAAGGAGAGGAGAGTCTGTTAGACCTCACTAAACAGATCTGCTCCTTTTTGCAGGTAAAATACGTAGTAAGGTTTTATGAGCAGCATTGTTTTTCTTTCTGAGGAGCCCTTGCTTTATGTGTGATTCTAACTTCCCTAATACCGTCCCTGGCACCAAATTGTTTCTCTGGGTGGATTATTCTGGTCATAGGGAGCACTCTGAAAACACAAGCAGTAGCAATACTCTGGATCGTATTAAAATGAAGTGGCCTCACAACACGTCATTCCTTACAATGCTGTGTTTTATTTGAGGAGAGAGGGAGGTGGTTTGCTGCTGCTTCTGCTGCTTGGGGGCTTTCATTATGAAATGTTCTGTTACAGACGGCGCCAGAACAATTTCCTGCTGAAGAATTCCCAATTTCAGAATCCAAAGTCAATATGGATGTTAATTTTCCTGGGGCTGCGTTTGTGATTGTGTCCTGTAAGGAAAGTCAGTCTGGATTCCGCAAAGAGTAAGTAATTGAGGGAGCAAGAGTGGCAAAGATTAAAGATGTGCTGCTGAGCCTCTGTGAACCCTGAGTATGCAGTTGCTCATTTATTTATTTTTTTTTAGATTTTTCTCTTCTCAGAGACTTATTTTCTGGGTGGTGGGATAAATGCCACAGAGGGTTTCATCTTTCTATGATTGGGTTGGGATTTTTAGTAGTTGGTTTCAGTCTAACCAAACTGTTCTTGCTCTTTTCCTAGTTCATCCCTGTATAAAGCTCCCTGGGCTCGAGTGCTTGTCTACGGGCTCGGGCATAAAGTTAAAAGGAACGGTCAGTTAAACCTGATTGAAGCGGTGTGCTACCCTCGAGATGCCTCTCCAACCAACACAGGCCTCACACCTCCCCCGACAACCAATCAGTACCCTTCGGTGATCACCCCGACGGACAAGGTCCACATCAAACTAGGTAAAACAAAGATACAAGTAAAAAAATCCTTTTTAGCTGTATTCTCAAAAGTGAGACAGATGTCGTCATCGCCTCCGTGTAGGAACTTCCTATGTTGTCACCCTTCCTGCCATTGGTTGTGACAGTGGTTTTGTACAAGGTATGAAGAACTGTGTCCTAGCGGAAATACACAATCATTCTTAACCAAGACGACACTGTTTCATAACTGTTGGAAGGCATCTGACTCTGATTTTGTTCCTGCTGTTAAATCTGTCAGGATATGGGGTTGTTTTTTTCTGATTTTTGTCTTCCAGGAGTTCACAGAGCGGTCTGTCTTACTATTTCTGCAGTGGTCAAGTTGGTGCTGTTTGAGAGGTGTTTCAGATGGAGATTAATTTTTTTTTTTTTGCGCTTGTAGGTAATTGTAGGGCCCCTTGATACGCAGAGTAATACATGTGCAGAGCAGTAATGCATAGGTCATCCCAGCTTCTCAAGCAGGAGCAATCATTAATATTCTTTTTACCCTTCCAGCCTAAGGGGGAGAGAATGTGATTGATTTAGAGCAGTGAAGGTGATGGAGCTGCAGTAAGCTTTAAAACTTTCCATTGAAGGTCCTGAAGTTCTTTTGCTGAACTACAGCGTCACTGATGATTTGATCAGTACTGGTCACACATGTCATACTACAGAGAAATGGTGGTGTAAAAGTCCTAGATGTATTTCGATATGAAATAGAGTTATTTTTACCCTGTATATATGTCATGTAAACAAAATGTTATCTCTGTGTTCATAATTATAGATGATATCAACACACCTTTATAGATAAACAGTCCTATTGGTTTATTCCAAGGTACTTAGTAGAGAAAAGTCTCACTTAGCATAAATTTAGCCTCAAAAAAATCCTAAAAGATATGGTACTACTTTTACTTTACTTGGAATAATGATAAGTATTTTCTTTGACCTCCTCGCTTAGGAGTATCTCCTCCTCCTGGAGCTGTGTTGGTCTTGCATTCTCTTCCTCTTGAATTCCCCCTGGCAATGGCATTCGCAGAACAACTCTTAACTTGGAAATTGGAAGATGGGGATGGAAAATCAGAAGATGAGCTGGATACTATTCCTGCTTCAGTTCTCTTGCAAGTAGTGGAATTTTTAGGTGAGAATGCAGTATTTACTTAGTGATGAGCACCAATAACGTGCTGGCTCAGATGGAAAGTGTAGGAAAAAAAAATAAAAATTAGTCACAAATTATTTCTGAGCTCTTCCATTATATTGAGATTTTTCTTCAAAGTCCAGAAATTTTCTGTTGATACATGCACTTCTTAGAATAGCCTTCCTGTCTTTCTGCTGACATTCAGCCATTGAAGTGACCTTTTCTGGTGCTTTTTTTAATGTCACTGTTGCGGCTCATGCAATAAAGCTGCTAACGGTGAAATACTGCTGACTCCCATGTCTTGCCTTCCAAACACAGGGAACTTTCTCTGGACAACTGACATGGCAGCGTGTGTGAAGGAGTTAATATTCCATCTCTTGGCTGAGTTGCTTCGCAAAATTCACAACCTAGAGCAGAAAAAAAATCCAGCAGGATTGTCGTCTTCCATTGCCCTTCAGCTAAACCCCTGCCTAGCTATGCTTATGGCCCTGCAGTCGGAGCTTCACAAGTTGTATGATGAAGAAACGCAGAACTGGGTGTCTGGAAACGCGTGCGGTGGTTCTGGGGTTGGAGTGGCTGACCAAGGAAGATTTTCAACCTACTTTCATGCTCTGATGGAAGTCTGCCTTGCTGTAGCAGAAGTAACCTTGCCTATCAATATGAGTGTAACCGCTAATGTGATGTCATCAACAAGCGCCCCAAATCTTAGTGACTCTTCCTCCTCGTCTTCATCTTCTCCGGGACAGACACCACAGAGTCCAAGCTTGCTGTCCAAGAGGAAAAAAGTCAAAATGAAGCGGGAAAAGACATCCTCTTCGGGCAAACGGTCTTCATCCAGAGCAGCGGAAACAGACGCCGCACTCCTCAGTATAGGAGGAAGCAAGCCTGAGGATATGTTATGGTTCCACAGAGCACTGACTCTGCTTATCATTCTCAGGCACCTGACTAAAAAGGATCCACAGGGATTGGGGGTGACAAACGACGCCGTAGCAGATGCCTGTCAGGCGCTCGTGGGTCCCACAGCTCACAGCCGCTTGCTTGTCATTTCTGGCATACCGACTCACCTGGAGGAGAGCACGGTCAGAAGTGCCATCAGAAAGGCCTGTAACGCCCATGGCGGAGTCTTCAAAGATGAGATCTACATCCCTCTGCAGGAGGAGGATCCCAAAAAAATCAAGGACAAAGCGGAAGGAGGAGAATGCAGAACTGAACTGGAAAAACCGACTGTTTCGAGTAGCGCCGACAGTTTGGATATCAGCAGCTCTAGCAGCGTCACACCTGCCATGAGCGTTAGCGCTTCAGCGTCTACGAGCCAGGCGTCCCTCTGCAGCTCGCAGGGCATTTCTCGGACCGTTAGCGATATCTCAGTTGACCAGTTTCAGGCTGGGCTGGAGCTGGCCATCCCCCCCGGACTGCTAGAACCGCATGTTGTTTCCAGCCAGGAGAGTTTGGATCTTTCACACTGCAGTACGGGAAGCCTTGGCAGCCTCGGCAGCCTCGGGGAACCGCTTGACAACGTAGAAACGGCGTCGGTGTCTGATGTTGGGTCGATGTACACAGTCACATCTCTGGACAACCAGCCGCTTCTGTCACGGCCGATCAAAGGTTTTGCTGTAGTGGAGGTAATAGCCTTCAGTCAGGAGAGAGGGTGCCTTTTGGGTCAGGCTTTTTCTGAAAGAATGAGATCTGGTTCAAGTAACCTGTTTTAACCTCTGGCTTTGAGAAATGCTGTCCATTTTGGGGTTTGTGTGTAACACCATGGTCTGACTGTTAAGGAACAAGCATGCTGTATGGATTCTTCTGCTTGACTGAGGTGACAACTTGAATGATAGTGAAAGGTCTTGTTAGCCAGGATGGATGCAGAGTAAATGTGTGTCAACGTGCGCGCGAGAAGGAGACTAGGAGTTCTCAGCTTGGACAGGATGGCTGAGGGACTTTATTCTCCATTGACTTTCTCTGTCCCATTCGCAGTCTAACAGGATTCACGGTCTCTCAAAGGACAGAGGGAATTAGCAGTGGAGTTACCAAGTAGCAGTTTTAGAACAGAAGGAAGTACTCTTGCATACTCCAAGTCGTAGAGCTCATTGCCGCAATTGTTGTGGAAGGCAGGAGTATAAGTGAATTCATAAGGGGTTGTTGAGTTCATGGAGGGTGTGCCAGTTGGTAGCTATTAAACACGACAGTCAGTGCAGCCTTCAACTTGGGAAATCTTTAAACTGCTGATTTGTGGAGGTTGAGAGAGTGTGTGAAGGAAGAGGTCTGTTCCTCTTTCATGTAACTTTCTTCAAAGATCTGCTACTGGCCTCTGCTGGAGATAAATTTAGAGATAGATGGCCCTTTGGTTTGACCCACAAGGCAACTATTTAATGTTTAATGACTGCATTTTCACGTATTTTAAACCATCTACAGATTGCTCTATAAAGTTAGTTGAGAAGAGATGATAGATCTTGTTGATGTCTGGTTCCAAATTAATTTTTAAAAGCATTGTGGGTGTTGTCGTTGATGCCAGATTGCTCCAGGTTTTCGGCTAGGCACAAGAACCTTTCCTCTCCGTTGTTACACCAACAGCATGCTGCAGATCTATCAGAAGCTTGCAAAAGCACCACCATTTCCGATAGCCTCTGAATGTAGAGAGACATTTTGCATAGTCTGGGATTGTGTCAGCTTCCCTTTTAGAAGAAAATTGGCTTATTCGGGTAGAAGATCTTCAGTTGCTATTCTTGAGCTATTAATTGACACAAAGACACCAGAGCTGAAATAAACGGTAACGTGTGTACAGAAAGCTGTCAGGGTATTCCTGTTGAAACCTGCTCCAGGTCTGTAGCTGCTCTCCTAGTGATGCATGGTGGTTATTCTGGGAATCAAAGGGAGTTGTTGTTCCTGTTCCCGCTTTGTGCAGCTGAGACTTCAAGGCCTGTGCTCATTTAGGTAGATTTTTCTAAACGGAGAACTGAAGCAAGGACAGCAGGGTTGCAAAAAGTGGCAGGTTACCTGTCTGAAACCTTGAGCTGAGACTTCTAAGGGCTGTCTCCAGACTGAGAGATGGAATAGCTGATTCAGAGCTGAGCCATAATAACTTGCAGCGTGGTGATTTCAGTGGCCAGGTGTTCTTAGAATGTCTTCTAGCCTGAACCTGAATTCTGGTATCAAATTATTGATATAGAAGAATGTTAGAAGAGATGCAGTAGTGATTATCTACGAGGGGAGGGGAGAAAGCGTTAAGACCCAAACTCATGTAAATGGAAGCTAATTTGTTTTGTCAGAATTCCTCTTAACTGATTTCATTATTTGTACAGATAAGGTCAAGAGCTAAAATAGAGAAAATCCGAGCCAGTCTATTTAATAGTAGTGATCTCATTGGTTTGTCAAGTCTGGATGGTGAAGATGAACTGATGGAAATGTCAACTGAAGAGATTTTAACTGTTTCTACTGTAAATCAGAGTTTATTTGACACACAAGGGAGCCCAGCACTAGAGGATTATTTCAATGATAAGTCAATAAAAGGTATGTGGCTTCCCTACTGGCAAATATCTTACTTGTTTTGTGCATTTTCTGGGGACGTACAGGGGTCAGAGTCTCCTTGCTGCTGTAAATTCAGCATGGCTCGCTGATTGATGGGTGACAAGGAGGGGGACCCAGGGAGTAGTTTCAAAGCAAGTTTCCTCCCTCTCCTCAGCTGCTAGGCAGCTATTTGCAGTCTGAACCCTGCTCAACTGTCCTCACAGCTAATCAAACAGTAAAAAAAAAACCAAAAACAAAAACCCAAACCCAAAACAACAACAACAAAAAACAAACAAAAAACCCAAAAAACTACTGACAGAGTTGTTTAGTGACATTTTTGAGAAAATAGCCAATGTAATAATTTACCACTATTAGACACAGCATAATTTCAGAGTAGAAACAGCTCAAGTAGAACAGCTACTGATTTATACTCTAACAACGTGAAGGCTGTACAGACCCTACTACCTCTGGAATGGGCCAGAATCTTGACTCAGGAGACAAGGAGGATAATACTGGGAGGAAGTTCAGCTGACTGCTAGTTCAGTTGAGGTGTTGGTGTGCACCTACACAACATCATTTTTACACTGAGGTCATAAGTAATCTACTCTTTCATTACCCCTGCAGTCACTCAGACAATGATTGCAGTGCATGGCCAATACAGAAGCACTCAGTTCTCTGTCGAACATGGGGTATTGGGGTACAGAAAGGTTGAAGTGATTTTTCTCTCTCAGAGCAAGCGGCATGGGATACGATATTTTAGCTGAATGCAAAATGTTTTTTCACGTTTCAGATTCTAAATGATCGTTGTGGTATTTTGTACCATATTCCTTTTTTTGTTGTTTTTTCTTTTAATTAGGTGAGAAATTGGTCCCAGGTGCTCGGGAAGTCCTCACAGAAATATTTAAAAGCTGCGTCCATTCTGAGCAAATGCTGAGCCTGACGCCAGCAAAACCCATCAAGGTTGCTGACATCTATCTTAGTAAAGAGCAGATAAATTCTCAGACGCCTGGAAACCTTCTTCATGTGTTCTTCACAAACGTCCGCCCTCCCAAGAAAGTGCTAGAGGATCAGCTTACTCAGGTAGTGCTTTGAAAACGATTTGCAGCATCTTTTTGTGTAACTTGAAAGCATTGGGTCATTAATCCCTTTCTGTGTTGGAAGATTTTGAGGAAATACGGTGTGCCCAAGCCAAAGTTTGACAAGAGCAAGTACAACAAGGCGGGCAAAGAACAGCATCCAGTGAAAGTTGTGAGCACCAAGCGCCCGGTTACTAAACCACCTACAAAGGAAAAGTCGATGCTCAATAGTGTCAGGTTGGTGTCTTCAGCCTTTTGAAAGTTATGAAACATTTGATTTCTCTTTAGGAATCCAGGTTTCTTTATTCCCCCTCCCTCTGTATTTCCATGGGTGGCTCGGGAGAGGGAAATGTGACTCTGAGATCATAGAAGACGTTCAAGGAATGTCTTGGTTTCTTGAACAGACGGAGGAAAACTTTGATCCTAACATCCCTTTGTCCCTTAGCCGAACAGCCTTAAGTGAGAAGAAACCTACCGTAAAGCCAAAATCTCCTGAGAAGAGCAAACCTGAGGAGAAGGACCCCGAAAAGTCTCCCACAAAGAAACAGGAAGGTAGTAGCTCTAGAGAATGTTTCCGTAGTATTACATCATGGAGAAGAAATACATTTTTTGTGTTGGCGTGCTTATATCTTAATATTTGGTTGGTCTTTGTTTTTAATGAGGCTAACTTATATTTTTTTAAATAGTTATTTAAAATGCTTTTATTTGTGTATCTGTAAGTCTGGACTCATCAATGTAAGTGAGAGCAGACCATGCTCTTGCAATTCATCCAGCCGCGTGCGTAGGCCGTGTGAATGCGTTGGGTAGAGAACTGACTTCCTGAGAGGTAGAGTTTCAAGGATTTTTCTTTTTGTATGGGGGGGTATTAGGATGTCACGGGGTTGAACTAGGTTATAAATAGTGTTTCTCAACTTGTAACTTAATAATTTGCCTATATAAGAAGAAAATTGGATGAAAGAGAAGCTTCAGCTGCCTCAGAACTAGTCTATGCCTGGAGGGGACGGCCCAGCTGTGCCGTGACAGAGTTTATTAGTTCCAGGGTCTTGCTTGGTATTTCTTTCTCTAGTCAGGTGGGAGAGTGAACAGACACGGGCCTGGACTCGGCTCTTCACTGCAGGAACTGCCAGGTTCAGGAGAGGGGGATTTCAGCATTCAGCCACCTATGGACCCTTGGTACCTGGTTAGATACCTGGTGGAGCGATTCCAGAGGGCAGCTGGGGGATTTTTGTCCTTGAGAGGCAAGAATGAGAGCTGTTCCCTGAAGGCCAGATGGGACCTGAGCAGCATGGTGTTTAGAACTACTCAAAAAATGGGGTGTGGTGGGATGGGTAGAACCAGGAGAAAGCTGGCCGGTAGCCACCTCGTACACCAGCCATGTTCCTGCGTGGTGGGTACACGTTATAGTCAGTCATTAACTATTCGATGGTCCTGTCTTTGCTATCAGTTCCTGAGGAGAAGTATTTGACACTGGATGGATTTCACAGATTTGTGGTTGACCGATCTAAACAGGATATCCGTAGTGTGTGGAGAGCTATTCTGTCCTGCGGATATGATCTACATTTCGAAAGGTAAATTTTGCAAATCTTTCTGTGCTCACTTTAAAAAAAAAAAAAACACCTTGATCCCGAGTGTTCCTACTCCAAGCAGCTTTAACCAGTGTGTTTGTAACACACAAACTTCTCTCCAAGGCCGGTGAAGAAAACTGTTGGTTATTTTCTTAAAACATGCTTTAAGAGTCACTATGCTGTCAAAATGCAGTCCTGGCTTTCTGGTGCACACGTAGCTAACAAAATCATAGGCCGTGCTGTCCTTTATAGCTTCCAAACTGTACAATAAATTGGCCTGATGAGAATTGTAGCTCTATCTGGCTGTCTCTGGTTTCCTTCTGCAACAGCTTTCTGTTCCGTGCGCTGGGTAATTGCTTAAACCGGCAGTGTTGGTGCTGGGTCAGCAGTAATGCCGGAGAGGGAAGAGTTACTTCCCTGTGAATGTTGTACAGGAAGAAAGTCCCTTAAATGAATCCTCCTTATCTCCCCGTGTCAAGCCGCAGGCTAATTGCCACATCCCGTTCCCCTCTATCTGCCTCAGAGCCTAAAGAAGATAGCGCAGTAAGTAAGCTTAATAGGCAGTTCCTTTTTTATTATTATTTAATAACAGTGAGGCGAGGTAGGTGATAAATCAGTTCTTACTCTCCAGCTGGAACTTTTTGTCATGAAACAGCTCTGCTTAAGAAAAGGGGAGAGAAGTAGGATGAGGTCCCTGGTGCAGTGCTCCTAGTAAGTGGTGTTGCACTTGGGTTTCAAGAGGTCTCCTGCCTTTTTCGTTTCAGGTGTGCCTGCATCGATGCAAGACACGCCCAAAAAGCATCCCGGAAGTGGACGCTGGAGATGGATGTAGCCCTTGTCCAGTATATTAACAGGCTTTGTCGTCACCTTGCGATTACACCAGCACGACTCCATCCCCATGAGGTTTATTTGGATCCGGCTGATGCAGCAGATCCCAGAATTTCCTGCCTGTTGAGTATGTATAATTGTTTGCATAGAGGCTTTCTTCAATGGAGGAACCAGGTGGTGCTCCTGAACGACCTGGTTGTCACCCGGGTAGTTGGGACATTCCTTTGGAGGTTGTAGACTGGACAACCTATGGGCTGAGGGGGACGCTGAGTCTAGATCTTCTCTCTCCTGGGGTGTGCGTGGGCACCGCGGTGCCTTTGGCAGCATCGTTAGAAATGCCCTGCAACTGTTCTCTGCTCTCCAGCTGACCTCCTCGGTCAGGCTGGAGCAGGAAGATGTCTGGTGGGTGTAGCTTGCCAGGGGAAGGAAGGTTGGATTTCAGTTCTGGACCTAGGCAGACCTCAGCCACCTAAATCCCGTTCTAAGCACTAAACTCCTTTAAGAGGGTCTCCAGATAACGCTAACTCAGTGATGATGAAAGATACTGGAGTCAGACCACCAGAGACTTGAGATCCGGGAAGGAACATCACGGATCGTGGCTGTTGATGCATCCTCAGCCCTCTTGATGTGCAGGGATCATGAGGGGCTGCTTTTAGAAGGAAGTTTGTGTGGCTCCTGGGCTGAACCTTCCAGGAGGATGGACTTTGCAGTAGGTAGGGGATCTCTTTCTCTCTCTGACTGGATGTTTCCCACCTCAGACGTTCCCGTTGAAAGTCTGCGCCTGCGGTTTGCACTGCTTCAGTCTCTCAATACAACTCTGGAGACCTTCTTCTTACCACTGGTGGAGCTCCGGCAGACCGAGATGTACGCTGATAGTATTGCTGCGCTCCTGCAGGAGGCCAAAGGTCAGTTCCTTGAGGAAACACGGTTGTGGCTGAAGGGGGGCGCTACACACCGCATTGAATTCCGTGGTGTATGTTTGAGATTTCAATGTGTGTGTACGCGTGACGGGAAGGAGAACGTGGAGGGGAGAGGGAAAGCGAGATGGGGAGTGGTGAGGGTGATGATTCTTGCATGCAGTTAGTTGAGACTGTGCACCTTTTTTGACCGTGGAGGGAGTTGGTCCATCTTTTCTGTTTGGGTGGCCTTCAAATGTCTCTTCATCTTCTTGAGGCTATCCATAAATTAAAATTCTTTGTTAGTCGACAAGCAGCAGATCAGGTGGAAGTCCCAGGACGTGTTGGCATCCTTGTTGTCATTGAAGTTGTAGAATTAGAGAGATCAAGAAAATACTTAGCACGCGTCAGCGTTTAAAGTAGTTTTTACAAGCCTTCATTAGACAGCAAACAAAACCACAATTTAGGTCATTACGTTCCCCAAACTTGTTTCCTTCCGAAGAAGATACTGACGTCTTTGGTGAATTCTGTGTGTGTGTGTGAGCCGGCTTTTATATTGGCCCAGCTAGAACAAACCAGCCCGTTAACCCAGTAGGGGGAAGTGAGGAATCTTGTCTTCGTAGCGCCCGTATCTATGGTGCGATGTGACAGCCCTGTTTTTTTATTGTTTTCTTGCCTCCAACATGACTGTCAAAACATTGCAGGTTTCTGAAAGCTATTTGGCGATGTGTTTCTGACTTACAGAGGTTCTGATGGAGCTGCTAGGATCTATTTATGTAATGTTAGAATTGTGTTCGTCAGTGTTCTAACCCAGTGGGCTTCTTCCAGTAAACACCAGTAACAAATACTTTAAAACAAAAAACATAATAGTGGCTTAGGCGTATCTTTCCTGCCTCATGAAAGTGAAATTATTTTTCTACCATGGTCCATTAGAGGATTTCAGAAAATATGATCGTAGAAGGATGGATTTAATGACACTGGAATGTGTTTCTTTCTTTAGGTTTAATCTTTTATGACACAAAAGTGACCGTAATGAACAGAGTGCTGAACGCCACTGTCCAAAGAACTGCCGACCACGCAGCCCCAGAAATCACCCTGGATCCCTTGGAAATCGTTGGAGGTACGGGAAACACCCTTTTCAAAAGTCATTTTAATCTGTCGTGACAAGCCAGATCTGTTTTAACCCAGCTCGGATGCTTATTAACGCAAAATACTCTGAGTGTGGGGACTTTATTTTTGTCTCTTGTTTTTAACCAGGGGAGATCCGTTCTTCAGAAAATTCCTATTTCTGTCAGGCAGCGAGGCAGCTGGCCTGTGTGCCCTCCTCGCAGCTCTGCGTTAAGCTTGCCAGCGGTGGAGACCCCACGTACGCTTTCAACATTCGGTTCACAGGGGAGGAGGTCCATGGAACAAGTAAGTCGGGATTACGGAGTTACCAGCGTGGGTGACCTCAGGTACAGTCCTCCGCTCCGGGTGGAATCCAGGTTTTCACCAGCACGTGGCTGATGGGAACTGTAAGGAGCGGAGTTACCTTTGTGGTGGTGTTTGCATCCTGCAGACGGGAAAGAACGAAGCTTCCAAGAATTAAGCAAACCAGATGGTTCTTTTTCGTATTTTAGCTAATACAGCAGAATTGTGTGTGTGACTGCTGACCAGAGCAAGTAAAAAGTGACAGTAAGTTGTTTGAAGCGCGGGGAGAGCATTGAGTGAGAATGTCTCTGGAGGTTGTTCTGACGCTCGGCCATGGTCAACCCAGGCTGTGCTGATAAAGGAGATCATTGCTGATAACGGAGATTATTGGGGTTTTTGTAAGTACTTCCTTGTTAGTAATGAGCTGGGTAATGCTCCTGGGGTTTGTGTTGTTAAAGTGATGTGAGTTGTGTAGCCGACACCTTAAGATACCGTGACGTAGGAGTACCGGTTGCACTCCCGATGTAGCTGTCAGGAATACGCAGGCACTAACGATTAAACGTGGGCAGGTGAGGTGGCTTTGAGACTTGTTTTCAACTTGACATCAGAAGTGTGAACTTTAGCTTGTCCCAGCCGAGCTGAAGAGGTGGCGAGTACAGCGAGGGTCGAGGGTCTTGTTGCTTTAAAAACTGCCGTTCACTAGTGCAGTAAATAGTGTTAACGTTGCATCTTACCCATTATTGTGAGGTGTACGGTATTCCTTATAAGCATTTCAGTAATCTCCACGTGACTGGTTAAAATCTTTCTGTATTAAACAAGACTATTATGGCTGCCCTTTCTTTTGACACTATATTTTAATTTGTGAGATTGCATTTTTAAGATCATCCCTATGTGGATGCTGTCCAGCCCCTTTCGGATATTGGCTTTCCTGGGGGGTGCTGGCTCCCTTGGATGCCACGTGGGGCACGTGTGCTCCGGGAAGAGACTTGATTTAAACGAGAGCTGAGGACACCTTCCTCTGCAGATCTGTTGAGTAACTGAGAGCGTATCGAGGCGAATACCAGCTGCGTGTCAAAGGGGAAAAGGGATCGCTCTGTCCAAATTAACGGGCTCTGCGCAGTGATTGTAACAGCTCCTTCTTGGAGACGCAGGGGGGTATATGGAGTTGGAGAAGAAACGCCCCAAATGCGCTTCTCGTGTTGCCGACTAGTGACATCTGCGCCTGTCAGCTGGGCGAAGGGCCCCTTGACGCCCTCTCTCCAGGGGAATTGTTTTCTTTTTAAGGTCTGTGGTGGTTATTGAGAGTCTCTGCAAAGAGATAAACGTCCATCCGCAGCTCAGCATCTGTAACGGTTTCTGGTGCCGCCCGTGGCTGTGGGAGTGCGGCGTTGTTGTGACGGCAGCACCGTTCATCTTCCAGCCAAGTGTCGCGTCCCGCTGGCAGGGTGTGACGAGCGCTCGGGCTAGTCCTGCGCCGAGCGCTGGAAGACGAAGCAGCGCTTTGGAACTCAGCAGGAAGCAATTCAGTGAATGTTTTTTGCGTGTCATTAGACTATTCAAATGTGGACTTGCACGGGAACAGTAAGCTGGCGTGGCTGGCACGTACCCTCCCTTGTTTAAGCCACGTGTCTGTGCAGTCAGTGGAGTTCGAGCCAAGGTGTGGAACGGCAAATTGTGGGTTGAAAGGCAGCGCTGACAAGCCTCGGAGGCGTTTCACTGTGTCGCCCCTCTCTCTTTCAGGTGGATCTTTCCGTCACTTCCTCTGGCAAGTTTGTAAAGAGTTACAGAGCTCCGCGCTCTCCCTTCTCCTGTTGTGCCCCAGCTCCGCAGTCAATAAGAACAAGGTGTGATATCGCAACGCAAGGAACGCGGTTGCTTTTCTCGTTTTGAATGCACGTGTTTGCCCAGGGGTAGAACACCCTCGGTTAGCGGTGCAGAGAGCAGCTTCAGACCGCCAGCCCCCGTTAGCCCGTCCAACCAGATAGGTTTCACGTGCCTGGTAGAACTGGAAATGACTGTTGAGGCCCCTGTGGCGCTTCAAGTGGCACCTCAGGTACTTGAAGAAGTGGCCAAGCAGTCAAAACTGCAAAATGTAGCAGAATTAAGACTCCTGGTCCAGGTTCACTGAGAATGGGTCTGATTCGGTTGTCTGATATAGAGGTGGCCTGTCCCCAGCTGGTGAAGTCATGTTCTGCTGGTGTTACTCCAGGAACATCACCAGGAACGCCAGTCCAGTTGCTGGTAGAATAAGGTGCTCCACCCGTGCTCTTTAGTGCATATTCAGTGTCGTCCTGTTTGGGGCAGGAGCTGTATTAGAGAAAGCTTATGGCCCAAAGAATTTACAGGAGTTGTGGCGTAGTTCCGTCCTAGGAATATTCACAAGGTGGGGAAACGGGTCGTTTGCCTCAACTTTAAGACCAACGACGTCACAAACTTGGCTTTGCACATCCAGGCTGTAGTTCAGGACCATCCCACAACCGCCAGATTTAGATGCTGCTCTGATGGTACCAATGCAGAAAAGCCCCGTGAATGCTGATTAACAGGGCTCGTAAGGCGGGGCTCTCGAGGAAACCAGCTTTATGGGATTGCTTTTGATCATGAAGTGATACGATAACGTGGTATAATGTCACTGTACAATACATACAGATCCCGTGCCGCGCTCGAGCAAGCCCTTTTGTAGCCAGCCACGGAATATTCATCATGTTCAAATCGGTATTTTCGCAAGCCTGTGAACCTGGGGACCTGCAGGGCCTGCGTCAGTGGTCAGGTTCTGCTTCGGGTGCTCGATCCTGTTTTGTTGTTTGTTTTTCTAAAGGGGAAGTACATCTTGACGCCCAGCCCCATAACCTACGCGGAGGAGCAGTTATTCCATTTCTTTGGGCAGCTCTTGGGCATTGCGATTCGAGCAGATGTTCCTCTGCCACTTGACCTCCTGCCCTCCTTCTGGAAGACCCTGGTAGGAGAGCCACTGGATCCTGACCTTGATCTCCAGGAAGCCGACATCCTCACCTACAACTACGTCAAAAAATTTGAAAATGTAAGGAACGCTTTTTTTTTTCCTTTTCTTCCCTCCTTTTTTTTTTCAGGGTTTCCCCCACAAGCACGTTATTCTAGCAGCAGTTAATGCTGCTGCCCGCGCTAAGCGGCAGTGGTTGGCTCCACAGCTAGCAGATGTTTTTCATGTGAGCGAGGTGCTGAAGTGTTTTGACTCATCTTGGGTGTGGGATTTTACATCCTGGTGGCTTGGGAAAGCTGCTCGGTCTCCTCTGCTGCCAGGCCCCGTGGAGTTAAGGCTCCTGAAAGATTTCCTGGAACTTGGCAATGCTGAAGCAGAAAATTGCCCACCGAAGCACTTACGGGCTTTCCCTGCCCGCGATGTCTCCGGGTAATAGCATGAGCGCGCTGCGTGCGTTGGGCGATGCCTTAAGTGAGCCACAGGAATAACACGGTACGACACGCTGGTCATCGGCTCCTCTTCCTGTGTTTCGTGACAGATAAATGATGAGACGGAACTGGAAGCTCTGTGTGCAGAAATCGCTTCTCAGCATCTAGCAACAGAGAGCCCCGACTGTCCGAACAAGCCGTGCTGCAAGTTCACCTACCTGACCATGACGGGGGAAGAAGTGGAGCTTTGTCCCAGAGGCAGGCACGTTCCAGTGGGGTAAGTAACAGCCTTCGTGGCAGGACATTACACCGTGTTATGGGGTAAGAAGGATTTCTGGAATGATTTTTCCAAGCCCCAGGCTCTCCAGAGGTGCTTCTGTAAGGAGCTGAGGGCTGGAACAATCTGGGAAAGCTTTAGTTACTGCTCTTTGTTCTGTGAGGAGAGCAGCTCGAGGAGCAGGGTGTATCAGCTGTCCGCTGGACTCGGTAAACACCTCCGGTTAGGAAGCTTGTGAGAAATGAGTGAGCTGTTGAGAGGAGGAGGAAGCTGAGGGAAGTGGAATTCAATTGGGCAGCATCAGAGTGGGAATAGCTTAAGGCTCGCTCGTGGTTATTCAGCAGCGGAATCTCCCCGTGAAACCCTTCCATGTGTAACAGCCTGGGCTGGGGTGAGGGGGCTCTTCCACGCAAGGGGGGGCTCTTCCACGCAAGGGGGGGCTCTTCCACGCAAGGGGGGGCTCTTCCACGCAAGGGGGGGCTCTTCCACGCAAGGGGGGGCTCTTCCACGCAAGGGGGGGCTCTTCCACGCAAGGGGGGGCTCTTCCACGCAAGGGGGGGCTCTTCCACGCAAGGGGGGGCTCTTCCACGCAAGGGGGGGCTCTTCCACGCGTGTCCTGAGTCTCTGCCCTCGCAGGTGGGAGAACAAGGACGTGTACGCCGCAGCCATCCGGAGCTTGAGGATGCGAGAGCTGCAGACTCCGGAGTGCATGACCGCGGTGCGCGCTGGGCTTGGGTCCATCATCCCCCTGCAGCTGCTGACGACGCTGACCCCTCTGGAGATGGAGCTGAGGACGTGCGGGCTCCCGTACATCAACCTGGAGTTCCTCAAGGTGGGAACAACCGCGGCAAAACGGACCTGGCTGACACGTGGAGGGGGAGGATCCTCCCCCGTGGAAGGGCTTAGGGGAGAACCTTCTGCTTGTGATAGAGCCAGGACGGTCCCTGTGGAACACTGGTGTGTGCTTGGACACCCCCCTTTGCCCCCAAGAAGTGTTTAAAGATTTTGCTGGATTCAGGAAATAACAGGAGTGGGGCTTGTTCTGTTCCAGAGAGGAATAACGAATTTACTTTTTAACATCAAATTTTAAATCCATCTCCATTTTCTTGAGCTTTTTTCAATATCTGCCACTTGAGCTAAAGGCTGAAAGAGCCATTGCCCTGATTTTGAATTGCAAATGGTTTCTGAAAGGCTGAAATGAATCTGTAACGGACAGCTTCTGGTCCTAAATACTTTCATTTTGTTACCATAAGAATTTTGCTGTAAAAAGAACATTTCTCTTGTGTCAGAAGCTGCAGAATACGCTCAGGTTACGGGCATTGGTGTTGTTTTGTGCTCTCCTTGAACAGCAGCAATGCTGACCTGCCCCAGTCCTGCCCGTTGAACAAAACAGCAACGTACTCGACGGCAGTACAGGGCAGGCGTGCTCTGATGAGCCTGTGACAGGCGCTGATGGGCTAAAAAGACAGAAAACCACAGTCTGCTGTGGCTGGTTTCCTGGTTACTTTGAAAAGGCGGGAGAACTTGGGGAGAGCGGTGTAGTTACCCTCCCTCTGCGCTCTTGGAGCGTACGCGGGGAGGAGTTCTGAAGGGAGAAGGCCGCAGGGGACATCTTGCCTTCTGTTCTCCTAGGCACACACCATGTACCAGGTGGGCTTGATGGAAACGGACCAGCACATCGAGTTCTTCTGGAGCGCGTTGGAGATGTTCACCCAGGAGGAGCTCTGCAAGTTCATCAAGTTCGCTTGTAACCAGGAGCGGATCCCCTTCACCTGTCCCTGCAAAGACGGAGGCCCCGATACTGCCCACGTCCCGCCGTACCCCATGAAAATCGCGCCCCCCGATGGCGCTGCAGGTACGTCCGGCTCCTGAGGCCAAGAAAAAACCCGTTTTGCTCGCGCCGTGGTTGTAGGGGCGGTTCCCTTTCTTCAGCTGAAGCGTGTATTTAGTGCCGAAGGAAGGGAAGAGAGGCAGGGAGCTGTGGCTGTGGCGATGAAGAGAGAAAACTTGTCTTTAAACCATGTAAAAATAAAATCTAAAATAAACTTTAACTGCTTGAAACATTGCCTCTAGAGACAGCGAGAGACTTTAGAGACTATTTGTCTCGTACGCTCCTAAAGCGGTTGGGCTATTGGCAAGGCAGCGGGCCGAGGCCTGATGGTGGGATTTGAGGCTCAAGGGACACGGGCAGGAATTTTATTTCGATCTTTCCCAGCGAGGGGCGGGAGGAGGGAGCTGTTGGAGAATCAGGTGGAGAGCAGCGGGCGTGCTTAGACCCTTCTGGTGCTTCTTCCCCTGCAGGTTCTCCAGACTCCCGGTACATCCGTGTGGAGACGTGCATGTTTATGATCAAACTCCCGCAGTACTCCTCGCTGGACATCATGCTGGAGAAGCTCCGATACGCCATCCACTACCGGGAGGATCCGCTCAGCGGCTGAGGGGGAGAAGGGGATGCCTAGAGGCGACTGCCTGGGTGGTTTCGTGACTCTGCTGACGGTGGAAACCCTTCGATTCACGTGAAAATACCTCCTGTGACACTGTGTGACGAGCTGGAGGTTAATTTATTTTCTGAACTTCTGTTCCCGTTACAATGACGACTTACATTTTGTATTTGTAGACTTTGTGGTGGACTGGTTATTTTGCTGCCTTGTTTGTGGAATATTTGTAGGATAGTTTAGTAAAGACCGGTTTGTGTATAATTTAATTTTGAAAAACCTTTAAACATGTACATTTCTAATTTTGTAACGTAGAACAACATTACCCATGCAAACACAACAAGAGCGAGGGCGTTCTGAGGTGGGGAGCACTCAGAGGTGAAGGCTCGTAGATTGCTCCCCCCTGAAACATTTTTGAGTACAAAAATGGAAAGAATCGGGTGCGGGGAGGGAATCGCTGCGGGAGCGGAGCACGGTACCTCCTCTGTCGTGGGCAGAGATGGTGCAGAATTTCCAGCACTTATGAGTTTTAGAGCAGAAAATACGCTGCCAAACTGCATGTTTACGTTTCCACCATTTTCTTGTAACTTTTTAGACTGTAAGCAAGCACAGGGGTAGCCGCCGCAGCTAGTTGGGGGTTTCAGCTAGACACGTTTGGTTAGGAAGATTTCTAACGGAAAGAACAGTGAAAGGGCCGTAATTCAGTTGGGTTCTTGCCCTCGATGTTCTTGAGTGTCCGCTTTGCTTAGTAACAAAATAATTTATTGTAATTAAAATATTAGCAGAAACAAAATGGCTTCTCTCTGTATGGTGTAAGATAGCACAGTTCAAGCTCATAATCCGTGACTTAATCCTATTTCCGAATAAGCTTTCGGAATAACCAGTGTGTGGCGAGACACCTGTAACTCGTTTTTGTACTCAAAAATGATCTTTGATCTAAGAGCCAGTTCTCCTGGAGACGTGACACCCGAAAGGAGGATGAGGTGGGGGTAAGGCACAAAGTTACGCGTTTTTGAAGATAAAGCTTCTGTTTTCTGTGGAAAGCCAATAGCAGACTGCGGGGGGAGAGAGACAGAGAGAGAGAGGGGGAGAGAGAACGATTCTCTAGGTTTAACTTTTCGGTTGGGTGTGAAATACGTTCTGGGGTGGTTTCAAAACGCCGCATCCACACCTGGATCTTCCTTCGCTCGTGTAAAAGCGTTTGCCCGGCACCGGGTGCGCTCAGCAGCGCGGTGTTGCTTTGTTAACTGCTCGGAACCCGGCACGAGTGAGAATTGCCTGCGAGCTGGAGGACCGAAGAGAACGTCCCGAGATCGCTGCTGCGCTCCTGGGCTCGGTACTACCTGTCCGTTAAGTGCCAGTACTGAGCCGCAAGTGCAGTATTTTCCTTCCGGCGTGTCCAGCGCCCATCGACCACAGGAAAGGGCGGCGGCGGCGCGGGTGCGCCTGCACTTCGAGGTCAGTGCTGCCTCGTGAGGAGACGGCAGGCGCTGGTTTGGCTCGTCGGTGGTGATGGGAGTTGCAAAAGCTGTATTTATTGTATATTATTGTGAATATTGGGAATGATGAGTGTGTGGTCCTTGGAAGATAAAACATGAGGAAGAGAGAAAAGCCTCAAGCAGTGTGTATATTCTTGTTCTTCTGTGAGCGAATGGGAAAACGTGTGTGCTCCAGTGGTAGAGGTAGTTGTTGGCAGCCAGAGTCTCCAGCCCCCGGGGTGAGGAGAGCTGCGTATTGCCCTCCCCAAGGAACAGATACATGTGGGAAGAATATTTGCTCTTGAATCTTGTCCGTTTCCTGGTAGAAGCGTGTACGTAGCTGAGAAGTCACTCGGAGCGAGCGCCAACGCGCGGGGAGTTCACAGAGACTGAGGGGAAAACGAAGCAGCAGGAACAGCTCGGAGCCGGTTTCATCCCCTCCGGGACGCGCGTTCCCAGGCGGGTGCCACGAGGAGACGTGACCGAGGGCACTTCAGTGTCGGGGCAGTTGCCGCCAACGCCACCTCTGGGGTTTCTTTCTGGTGCTTGGTCCCGGGGTTTGGGCTGGGGTGGAATCACCCAGTTCAAGCCCTTAAGGCTCTGGGTGGACTCGCAGCACGGCTGCACGTCTCCCCCGCAGGGGTCGGGGACTCGCGGTGCCCACGATGGCCGCAGCTACGGCTGCGAGTAGAACAACTGCTGCTGCTGTCGGGGAGCAGAACTGCTGCTGCTGGCTGTCCTCGCCGTCAGAGCGCTCAGGCGAGTGCAACGTATCCACGTTTCGGCCCTGGAAAGCGTGCTGTAAAGTTACTTGATACCTATTTATTACGATTAATTATTTATGATTACAAATAACAAAACTTTTAGTCAATTTACACCTTGCTGTGTAAATGAAGCATCTTATACAGGAGAAATGTCGCACCAATAAATCACCTCCATCCACTCTGGGTTTTTTTCTGAAGAATGGTATGAGCCCTGCACCCCAACGAGTTGGGGGGGGGCTTTTTGGATTTGGGGTTTTTTGGGTTTTTTTTTTTTTTTTTTACATTACTAGGAAGGAAGTGCTGCAGCTGTTGGACTGTAGCTCAAATGGCCTTTTAATTAAAGCTTTTCTAATCATCATTACTTCCTTGTGCTTTAAATGAACTTGACATTGTCTGTAATAGGCTTGTTTGTCAAAGCAAAGGTGGGTTTGTGATTCTTTTTTTTTTTAATATATATTCACTCAGAATGTAAAATTATACTAAACAATGGAAAAACTCTGGAGCTGGGTCTTAGTTCGAGCTCGGTGTGTGTCCATCTCGGTGCCGGTCACAGCATTAACCTGTTAAGTGCTCTTGGCCATGGAGTGTACACTCGCATAAAGGAGATTCTTAACATCCCCTGAGATGTATCGTGTCCTTATTTGGGGCTGGAAACCATGAAATGAATCCTCCCCTGCTGAAGCTGCGTTGATGCGGAGGATCAGAACCGCCAGAAACGGAGCTGCAGGTTATTGGCTTTTCAGTCCCACTTGTATGGGTTAAATACACCACATTTCCTATCTACTCAGAAATGTAAATATTTTGTACAAAAGGGAAAGCAAGCACAAGGATCACTAGTGTTTCTCTTAAGGGAGAAAGGGCGGAATTTCTCACGCCTGAGGCAGCCTGAGCCCCGCACTCCTTAGCTGTTTTTCTTACTAAGGCTTCCTGCCCCCAGGTGCCCTGTTCACCCACGAGAGGAGCCAGCTTAGCCCCCCTGCGCCTGCCAGAGGGAGGTTGGTCGCCACCTGTTTTTAAATACCTTTATTCTGCTTTTTCTTGCTTCCACCAAGCGCAAGCGTTTATTTAGACGTCTGTAAAAATGCCTTTCTTTTAGACACAAGCTCCCTTCAGCCCCCGTTAGGCTTCCAGGCTGCTGCTGGGGGACAGGGCTGGCAGCAGAGCCCAGGCCTCCGGTGCCAGCCCTGCCCTGGGAGGGCGACGGCCTCGGCCTCGTTAGCCCTGCTCCTGCCATCTGCTGTACCTGCTTAATTAGGCTGCTGCCCACAGTCATTAGTTAAAACCCACTGGCTCCAGCTTTTGCGTTCCCCATTCCCAAAGCCCAAGAGCTGCTCAGAGCCCTCGGGAAGCAAATGAACGAACCCCTCAGGTGGGCGGGAAGCGGGGGGGGGCACAGTTAACGAGGCTGAGCTGGGCATTGCTGGGGGGGTGGAGGGCAGTGGACGCACCCTCCCGTGGCCTCTGCCACCCCCATCACGTCACAGATTGTTACTGCACCGTGTTCTGGGACAGCATTAGATAAATTTTATGACAAGGAATTTAAAAAGCCTGGAGTAATAACAACATTAAAAAGCGCTTTACAAGACAGCCCCGGGCTCAGAGCTCATCCCCTGAGGACAATAATCCCCCTCCGTGTGTCCTGGGTCTGTCTGTCCCCCACCCCACCCCGAGGCACCGATGCCTTCGCCGGGCTGAGCCGTAGCCCCAGGGAGGCGTAAGATGAAGCTTCAGGAGGGGGTTCAGCTGCGCAGGCTCCAGTGCTGCTCTCGCTGCTGCAGGGGACCCCTGGGGCCAAACCACCCGAGTCAGTCCCTGGGCCCCGGCTGAACCGCCCAGAACACGTGTCCTCGCAGCGCCAGGTGCTCCTCAGAGGACTCGGGTCACCTCCTCGGCCCGCCGTGTCCCCAGCGTCGTCCCGGCTGACCCCGTGCTTTTGGTTGTCAGCTCTTGGTGCTGTCTTGAGAACAAACGAGCACGCGAGCGGCAGGACAAGTGCTTGAAGCTCAGTGTGTCAAAGACTTCTCCTTCGCTGGGTGCCCCAAGGGGCCGTGCGGATCCGTAACCCAGGCACTTCCCAAGGCAGAAGCGTAGGTGCTGGTTTGGGCTGGTGCTGGTAGCGCTCAGAGAAGTAAAAAGCTGGCGTGTGCTCGCCCAAATTAAAAATACACATGTATGTAAAGTGATCACGGGCTACAAAACTCCGAATTCACAGAAAGGCTCTGGCGACAGGGGGCCAGGAAGGCAGGTGTTCAGTCAGTGCCCGCCTGCACAGCACCGGTACTCACACTCGGGGCACAGAAGGCGAACACGGGGTTTTGTAGGTGCTGGGTCACTGCTGCTCTGGGTGTCCGGCTGCCGGGCTCTGCGCTTTTGCCTCCAGGTTAGAGGGGGCAAAAAACAAAATTAAAACCACTGTTTTCAAAGAGTACTTGATAAAAACCTCCTTGAAGCAGGAAGGGTTGAGAATTCATCTCCCTATCCTGGTGAAACCAGCCCAAGGGGGAACAGCCAGGCACCGTCCTCCCTTCCCGCCCGCTCTCCCCCAGGACGAGCCAAGCGTTGCAGCCGGTCACGGGCGCTGCAGCCCCCGGTGCCGTAAACCCCGCGCCCTGCCCAGGCCCAGCCCCTCATGCAGCGAAGCCCCCGCTCTCCTGCTGGCCTCCCACCTTGGTGCTCCTGCGCCTGGAGGCACCGGGAACGTCCGAGATCCTGAGGCTCCTTCCTCCTCCGTTGCTGGTGCTGGAGAACAGGGACACGTTCAGAGGAAGCAATTTCACCATTTCAGTGCTCCTACTGCTGAATAAACACAGGGCCTTCACACCAGGGAGGCTTTGGAAGGTTGAGGAAGAAACCTTCGTGCTTCTGCTGAACCGTGACCCAATCATTTTTGTAGCAGAAGACCCAGACCCTCTTCAAAGAGCAAAGAGCACAGCCGAGAGCGCTACAAGGCACAGCTCATAAGGTTTTAGCCTACAAATTCTCCCAGTGTCTGTCCTCTTTTGACACAAAAGCCCCAGTTTGCTGTTTAAAACTCCCCAGCAGCCACATTAAGTGGAGCGAAACCCTTTTGGCCACAGGCAAGTCCAAGGGAATCCAGATTTGCCCGGTAAGGAAGTGAGGCAGAGGCCTGGAATGGATTTGTCGCTGCTGTCGGGTTGCTCTCACCCGAAGATCAGACCACGCCAGCCCTAAGGCTGCGTCCCCAGCGGAGCAAAACTTGCTCCTCCAGTGCCCCCGACCCCTCACGCGTTAGGGCAGACTCGGGGTGGCTGCTCAAAACGGGAGACAAAGGCGTTACCTTGGTTGGGCTGGAGAAGTTCTGGAGGAGCTGGGTGTGAAAGCTTCTGAAGGGAAGTTCTGGGTAGGTCTCGCACGTGGCGTCGTCCCACCTGCGGGTCCGCCTGCCCCTCTGTTCTTCGGTCTCCCCTCGCTGCCAGCCACCTTCCTGGGCTTCCCCCTCGCACCGGGAGCATCGCTCACTCGCGCTGAAGAGGCCAACGGGGCGTTCCTGGCGTTTGCCTTGTTGCTCAGCGGCTTGGGCCCTTGTGAAGGACAGCTGAGCCTCTGCTGCCCCAAGCCTTCTGTGCACCGAGGAGAAACGTCTCCTGAGAGGACAACACAGCACTTAGTAGGAACAGCAAGTGCAGCACAAGATGTTAGAGCCTGTTCAGGTAACAAAGCTAGACTTCGTTTCCCTTCCAGCAGCGTCCGCCTTCATGACCAAGGTCTTTGAGGACACCGAGTTTCAGTGATTTACTCTGTCGTGCGTAAAACTAGACCGAGGGTAAAGGATCCGAGATTATTTAGATTTTGGAGACAGAACAGGGTACCCACATCTGCGCAGCTTGGAACACACACCGTGCTCCTGCAGCCCAAAGGAAAAGCGCGTGGGTAAGGCTGGGTTGGGCCACACCTTGATGCCGGACGCGTCTCCGAGCAGGCTCCGGCGAGTCTCTCCTCTCTCTGTTGGCTCGAGGCGGCGGCAGCTGCAGGGACGGAAAGCCGGCAGCGGGGCTGGCGGGGCGCAGGTCGCAATGGAGCTGAAGGGAAACACTGGTTCAGTGACAGCTCGTTCAGACGTAAGGACAGGGCAGAACATCCCCGCGGGAAGGGGAAGGTCAGCAGGGACCTGTCCTCAGGCAGAGGCAGCTCTTGCTCACAAACCCCCCCATCTTCTCTCACCCGGGCTCAGGGATCACAACGAGCTGCCACAGGACCTACGGGGAAACGGAACCGGCAGCGTGCGCCCGTGCTGCTGAGCAGAACCCCCCTGGCCCTGGGGCCTCGCTGCCGGCCAGCCAACAGCCACACGCTCTTCCTCAGACCTCTGCCTCACACCTAACCCTGCAAACCAGTGCCAAGCACGGGGAGAGCAGCCCTGACGTACCGCCATTACAGTTGTGATCAAGTTCCCGATAGCAACCTGGTATCAGTGCTGTCCTAAAAACCAAACCCAAGGAGAAAAATCGAGTTCCAAGTGATTTCCAAGCCATGCTGCCCCCAGAAGTGCCCCTGTTGGGTAGCCTTGTTATGAAGTCACGGGTTTCTGCAGGTTAATTACATCAAGGACCAACAGAACAAGACGACAGAAACCCACAGGACACAGACCAAAAATCAGAACTAGGAAGGTGAACCTCTGTCACCTTTGTTAGGCACCAGGAATACAACGCAGAACACAAAACTTTACACACAGCGTGTCCTCCTCGTGGTTTGCAAACAAACCATATTGTTGTAGCTCAGGCCCAGCCACTAATTCTGAACAAGTCCCGATTATCGTACACGAACTTCAGCAAAACCATGAAAAGCTGGCAGACAAAGCAGGCTTTGCATTCTGCATTTCCAAAATGGTTAGATAGGGGGAGGGGAGGAAAAAAAAAAGAAGAGCCTCCCAAGAGCCACCTGTAACAGGACATGGATTGGCGTCCTTGGTGTCAAGCATGTCTTTTTAGCAAAGGATAAGCTACAGAGTTTTATCAGATCTCACTTCTATTGATACTGAATTCACTACCCCCCAGGAGAGGAGAGGCACAGAAGAGCAAACCAACCAACCCCAGCTTCACCAGTTTGTCAGGACTGTGAGAATGTGAAAGAGCCACGAGACAGAAAACGAGGAAGCTGAGCGTTTTCGTCCCTTTTCCCGAGGGCTGTCTGCACCACGTGCACCCCGGGTCCGCTCTGCGGGTGCGCAGAAGCACCAAGGCACAGGTCAGGCTGGCATCGGCCCAGCGTTCCTGAGAAGCAGCACGAGCTCCAGCAGAGCCACGGCCTGGCGCTCCCTCCGTAACCAGAGCAGGGTGCAGGGTGGGAACACCCGAGCGCGCGCTCTGCGGCACCCAGCACTGCACCCACCCGCCTCTCCTCTCTCAGGCTGAGGTGCCGATATGTTCAGGCTCTTGCCTGTCCTCTCTCTGTACATCCCCCCTCCGAGACGTTCCTCCACCTCCCAGTTTGCAGCCTGTGTCGTCTACTTCCTCTCTCACCTACGCTCGTACTCCACTCCCACCCGAGCGGTGATTCACACTCCCTGGTTTCAACACCACTCTGACGCACAAGCCACACGCGATTTCAGGGCCTTAGGTTTATCTTCTGTTCCAAGAGCTCCCAGAAATAATTGTTATAGATCAGTAAGAGCCTCAGCACACGGCAGCGTTTCAGATGGGATCCCAGAAGCTTCGTTTAGGAGGATCTGACCGAGGGGACGGTTACGGGAATTCCTGAAACGCGCCGCACCGAGAGGCCGCAGGACTCGGCGCAGTTCTTGGACGACTGGATGCGACACAACAGCCCACGTTCTGTTTAGTACCTGATGATGGAAGAGCGTCTCCTCTTCTAGCTGGATGCCACAAAACTCACAGGGAATCATAACGTCTCCTTCTGCCTGGACAGCTTGGGGCTCGGGTGAAGAGAGAGACCTGCAGCTTTTGGGCCGCAGAGCACGCAGACCGCCACGCCCTCGTGGATTCGCAGAACTTCTTTTGCTGAACGAGGCAAAGGCACTCGCGGGGTTACAACCTGTCTGTGACACGAGCAACAAGGAAAAATCAGCTCTCCTGTTGAGCACAGAGGGGTTTTAAAAGCTTTGCCAAGACCAAATCACTCGAGTTCTTGAAGTAACACCAAGCGGGAACCACCCCTTTCTCAGTCCGGGTGACAGAAACGAGTCTTCACCGCGCGCCCCGAGACACAACACAAAGGACCGCACCTGGTGAAGGATCAGGTCTTCGGCAGGGTACAGCTCCTCGCAAAACTCACAGGGCAGCATGATGACCTCGTCGTCTGCAAAGTAAGCGACGGTGAGATCCTCCACCACAGAGCTCTGACACGTTGGATCGACTGGTCTTCAAAATCCCTCCCCAACAGACTCCTGTTCTGTGCCGCAGGAGAGCGACCAGAGCAAGCGCCAAGGAAACACCTGCTGTAGTCCCGCTGGCCGGGTCCACATCGGCAAATTCACGACACCCAGAGCAAGAACGATGTTTTGGGGCCAAAGATCTATTGAATGGTCTGGTAAAAAAGCCTATTATTGTCTGCCATAAACCCTTCCGTACCAGTTCTCCTTTCGAAATAAGCTGGCGCTTCAGGTCTCCCCGAGCTCCTTCCTTCCTTCCCATCACTTGCACTTCAACAAGGAAGTTGTCGCCTGCTCAGTTGTTACGAGGCTCTCGCCACATCTCAAGGTCAGAGCTTTGCTGTAGCTTTTATTTCTTCTTCCCTTGCTCTCTCGCTTTAGCAACGCCTCTTTGAGAGAAACTATTTGAAACGCTAATATTGCTAAGTTTTAAGGAGCACAAGATAAAATTTAAGAAAGGAAGAATGGTACTTGTGGAGAATCTAATCTCCTGTGTATTAACCATCTAAAAACGATTTAGAGGGAGTCTCAAGAGACTCCGTTTGACATCTTAAAATACCCAGATAATCTTTGACATTCCCTATCCAAGAATCTTCTCTCTCCTTCTCCTTCCCTCAAACTTTAAGGAAAAACCCCACCACAACAGCGTTTATACTTACTTTTTATGAGGTTTGACGTGCTGAAAGACGCTAAAGAGTCACAGGAGAAGATACTTGACTTGTCTGTTTCCTGAAGCCAGGCAGATGGCACAGACTCTTTGGTGTAGTAGTTTTCCCAGAAGTCACTGGGAATTCCACCAGCAGCACTCTTGGGAGGATTATTCTCATTTTGCAGGCTGAGAGCCAACACGTGGTCTAAATCAGCGTTCCACTCGTCATAAAGGGAAGAATGAGCGTTCTCACTTCTCTCCAACCACTCCAGTTCACCCTCTTCCAAAGATAAATAACACAAATTTGAGAGAACGTTAAGCCCACAACAAGCAGCTCCCTGCCAGACATTGGAGTAGCACAACCATGGGGGTTCCACACCTGGGCACTCACAGAGTTCAGCATTTCAAAGCCTGGAAGGACACCTGTATCAAATTCAGGAGGAAGGAGGAAAACAGCCACCCTATTTTTGTTTGTAACAAGCAAAACAGGAGAAAAAGAAGAAAGTTGTTCCTCTTACTCCAAAACCTTGAACTTAAGCTTCTTTATGGAGTCACTGAGGAACCTTCTGTGACCAACACTGTGCCCAAGGTCCAGCTAACGGACTGTTGCCTTGTCCCTTTTCCAAGGCTGAAACACTTCAGCTTCGTTTTTTCAGTCTATTGATGGGAAAACAAATTCCCTTTAATGATGCCCCATTTGACAACCAGGGGAACTACACACGCACAGAAGAAAAGCACGAAACGTCCTCAGGTAGGCACTGAAAACAAAACCAGGGATCCAGAACAGGGCCCAAGGCTCAGCAGACAATGCCTGAAGGCTGGCTGAGTGCCCCCCACCCGCGCTGGCCTAGATCAAATCTCTCTGGTGTTTCATTTGTACTGGCTACATGAGAGTTTTTAAACAGAGCTCATGTGGGAGCAAAAACACGACTTGTGAGCGCTCTCTGGAAGTCAGTGTCAGCAGCCCACAAGCTGCAGCTCTCCAGCTCACTCACATTATTACCTAAGCCCAGAAGTGGTTTCCACGAGCCGAGCTGCCCTCTGCAGCAAGGGCTGTAATTCAGCATTCTGTGTTCAATCCCCCGAGCGGCCCACGGTGCAAAGCAGAGCACGGGTTGAGCCGAGAGCTCATGGAAGGCTACGCCTTAAGCGTGACGTGACCCCCTGCACGTGGCCGTGAGAGATCAAAGGCTCAGGGACGAGCAGAGGCATTGATAATAGTCCCAGCGACGCCCAAACAGGCTGTTACGGCAGAAACAAGCAGCACTACAGACGCAAACCCGCACCCAGACCTTGCTGACCCTTCTACTGAACTGAAGACAAGGGGAGCGCAGCTGCTAAACAAAAACGGACAGAACTCGCAGCGAGCAAACAAGTCCAGTTTCACTGTGAAGCCAGACACTCGGAGGCAAAAGAACAGGCAGGAGCCTGGGCTTTCACACCACGTGCCTTCGCAGTCCTGTCCCCGGTAAAGCAGCCCCGAGGGCCTCTGGAGCCGTCGGTATTCCGTATTCGCACGGAAGGCAATGACAAAACCCCACACTCGGATCAGCTGCCAAATGAGAAGCCAATTATTGCTCTTTGCTACACCTCACCTCGCTTTTTGGATTTCTTAGTGCTGCTGAAACATTTCTTCTGCTAATGTCCTTAAGGGGGTGGTCTCCTACTCATAAATCTGCTTTTCTGGCACCCTGGGGACTCTCCACCAAGGCCCAGCACCGTTACCTGATCGCAGTCGGTTTCTAACGTCTCGAAGGGTGTGCAAACCTCCATCCTCAGCCTCAAAGCGAGGCACCGTTCTGCGTCCTCGTACTTGTTTCACCTCGTGCCCACAGAGCGGAGGATGCTCCTTTAGATCTTTCACCATGACGTTACGGCCGCACCCACCGCACGTCTCAGTCCTGGCTCCGCAGTAAATTTCGTGGTCCCGGAGCTTGTTGAAAGTCAGCTGGATGTCACAGTACTGGCAGAGGGCAGGACGCAGCGGGCACGCCGACGCCTGGGGAAAGAAAGAGGGATTATTCTTCACATACGGAAAACCGAGGCAAAGGTGGAGACAGGTTCTCAGGCTGCTGAAGAGCCGAGTTCTTATCGTTTCTTTAGCCAGACCCGCAGCTACACTAAAGAACCGCCTGGAATAAGATACTGTGTGAGAAAGGCAAGAACTACGTGTCGCGTGACCCGCGCAGTCACAAACGTGCCAGCTGAAGCACTGCCAATACTCCAAACCTTATTTCCAACACCTGGACAGCAGGTTCACGTGGTGCTTTTTGAAGCCGGGTTTTAGACACAGGCTTGAAACCCAGTACTGACCTCATTTCACCAAGCGCTGCTAAAAACCACGTTCGTGTGCGTTCTGTTAGGGAACAGCTTTACAGCTCGTTTACGACTCAACAAGAATTGCTTGCCTATGTTCCTTACCCTGCGCTGAATGACAGGTAAGTTGCTCTTCAAAAGCAGATAAACACAGATGAACTACACGTCAAAACTGCACGTGCCGCAACGACACATCACCATTTGCGTTACAAACAAAGCTAAAAGCACCACGCGGAAACCTGCAGGATAAACGACTTCCAGGGTTTTGAACTGGACAGATCTTCAGAGAAAACCCCTTTTTCCTCAGCAATAAGCAGACTTGGGTGGCGCTTCCAGAGCTGTCTTTAAATGAGCGCATAGGGAAGGTACTGACGTTCGTAACAGGATCGCCTGTGACAGCGGCCAACTGGATTCAGAAACCCAGAAAAACCCACTGTGTCCTACTTTAGTTTAAAAGTCTGCTTGGACACGATGAGTTATTAAAACTCACACAAAGACTGCAGCAGTCAGAAATGTGTAATGTTAAAGGAATGAAAAAAAGTCAAGTTCATCATAGTCTGTACTTTGGAAACAGCGTGCCGGTTTTCATCTTAATCACTAACAAGGACAAAATCATGAATTATCACAGAATCTCCTTTGACATGAAGGCTTGAGCAGGCTCCACCACTGTAAGGCAGTTTCCAGGTGCTGGCTGACAGAAAGGCTCTAGAATCAGGGCTTGGAAAGACCGCAGAGTATCTTCCAAGTGCCTACCAAGATAAAGTCCACCAACCTCATGATCCTTCAAGAGACTGTTCTCTATCTTCATCCTACACTTGCAGGTAACCTGCAAGGAACAGACCTCGTTAGATTCATTGCCATAGAAGTCAGCAATTTTAGAGGAGACGTTTGTTTCTCACCTGCATGTGCTCAGACTCAATATGGCTCTTCATTTCCGACTTTGGGACTGATTCACTGCAGTAGCGGCATAATTCAATATTTCTGCTACAGTGGATCTCATGAATGATGAAATTAGGAGCAGGAATGTCCTTTTTGCTAGGAGAAAGTCACAGAGGTTACTTTGCAGAACGCACATTAACAACTTCAAGCAGTTTTTCATCACAAAAAAAAAAAATCCTAAGAAAGCTTTCTGTGAATTCATGGTTTAGAGAACCAAGTAATTAAAGAGAAAGGCAAGCCCAACCAGGCCTCAACGTTCCTTTACAGGTGGGATATTAACGTATATAGCATGCAAAAGTCACTGTATTAAGTATCTGTATTAAGATAAAACCAAGGCAGATTTATTTCCTTATGTGAAAACCAAATTTTGCAGCATAAACAAGTTATCACCAGGTTCAAGTTAATAAACTCATCTGAGAGGATAAAAGTTTCTTCCTGAAAATAACTCGGCAATGAGAGGGCGATCTCTGCTTGGAAAAAAATAACTAACAGATCCTGTTAGGCCAGATCCGTTCAGTAACCATATTGCTCTGTAGCCAAAATTCCCCAACTCGCCTCACTTCTAAGATTCTCATTTTCCCATCTCAAGGAGGATGCAAAGCTCACAAACACAAACAGTCCAAAAAGAACTGAGGCACAATGAGCTTAACCCTCAGTCCTGCCTCAAGCAGGCAGCGCCATCTCTAGATGGTTGGGTCATTCCCGCCCCCCACAAGAAATCAGTCTTCAAAACACCAACATTCACTTTATAACGTATTGCTTAGTGCCTCCCGTGTCACAAAGGGAGAACACTACAGCTGCTCGGTTTTCTCCCTTTCCAGATCCTGGCAAAGCGAAGTCCAACAGCAGGGTCTGAACTGCACGTACCCGTCGCTTGCAAACAAATGAGACTAATGGTGCAAGAAACTGTCTGGATTCCAACCTCTCTTTCAGGAAAGAAAAAAAAAAAAAAAAAGAAGTTCATTTCTTCAGTTGCTTGTATTCAAGATGCAACTTCCGAGATTACATCACTGTCAGTACATGTATTACCAACACAGGAGCTTCTAAAGAAGAACTGTTATCAGAAACAATGGCCACAACAGGATCAACGCTATTTTTACATCTCAGCTTCTGAGCCACGCAGCTGCTGAAGACAAACTTGGAATCACGTACTTCATGTGTACCTCACTGAAAATCAAGCCTTTATCTCTATTCGAATTCTCTAGTTTCTACCTAGTTGCCTGTTAAGTCAGAAACTTGAGTAAACGTTGGGAAAATTATAAGACCTTAATACTTAACAAGGTAAAAAACAACCCGCAAGCATTTCTAAAAAGACAGTACATTGATTATTAACTTGCACCTTCTCGTGTTTCACAGAATTTCAAGGAAACACACGCTGCTCCCTCCCCGACCTCCCCACCAACACCCAGTTTCGTTTCTTACCAGTTCCCGCACAGCCGGCTTTCCGCCCCGGGCACCGCAGCTATAGCCATTTTGTCGTCCGGGGGCTGAAGGAGAAGCTCCCCCGCTCCCTCAGCCCCTCACGGCGGGGGGAAGGACACCCCCGTTCCCTCAGCCCCTCACGGCGGGGGGAAGGACACCCCCGTTCCCTCAGCCCCTCACGGCGGGGGGAAGGACACCCCCCTTCCCTCAGAGCGCGGGCCCGGCGGGCGGCCGCTCCCCCCCCCCTCAGGGCCCGGTGGCACCCCTGCCTCAGGGGGCGGGAAGGAGACACTCTCACCCTCAGCAGCGCCGGGCGGCCGGTAGCGGAGGGAGAACCAACCCCCCCGCGGAGCGCACGGACCAGCCCCGCCGCCGCGGCCCTGGGGAAGCCGCACCGGGCCCGGCCCCGCCCCGCGCTTCCCACCGGCCCCTTCACCCCCGCCCCGGGGCCGGCCCGGCCGGCGGCTGCGCACTGCGGTTCTGCGCTCTCATCATGGCGGCGCGGGGCCATGTGCAGGACCCCAACGACCGGCGCCTGCGGCCCATCTACGGTACGGACCCCGCGGCCCCCCGACCCCCGTTCCCCCGGCCTGGCGGGACCCTCCGCCGCCGCTGCCTCAAGGGGTTACCCCAGTCCGCCTCAGCGGTGCCTGGGGACGGCGCGGAGCGGCCCGCCGGGCGGCCCGGCCCGGTAAGCGCTGGCTGCTTCCTCCGGCGGGGCCCTCCGCCCGCCCCGTCCCCGGCGGCGGGGGGAGCCCCGCTCTCCGCTCGGCGGGCAGCCCGCTCCGGGGGCCAGGGGGAGCGCGGTCCCGGCCGCCCCCCCGGAGGAGGCTCCCGGCCTCCCGCCGCCCCGTTCTCCCTCCTCCCCGGGGCTGGAAGCGGGAGTTTGGCCGGGCCAGGGTTGGGGGGAGGACGGACCCGGGCTCTGTCGCCACCGGGCGCGTTCCTGCGGGCAGCGGCGCTTTCCCCTGAGCTCCCCCCGCCGCCCCCCGGGGGGTGTCCCCGCTCGGGAGCCCCCCACCCGCCACCGGGAGGAGGCGCGGGGGGGGCGAATGCGGCCGCTCACAGGCGGTGCGGCGGGTCGGGGGGGGGTTGTGCCGGTCGCGGTCGGGGTGACTCCGGTCAGCGTTTGTTTCCTGCTGCGGCGAAGATTAATTCATAAAAGGAACAAGAGCAGTGACGGAAACCTTGAAGTTGAGGTGTTGTGGCACAGGCTAATTACGGCGTTACGAAAATTAATTGGGAGACAAGAGTGAAGTAGTTAGGAGGCGGCCTTTTTAAGAAATCCGTTGTCTTAAGCTATTCCCAAATATTTCCAGGGGTATTTCGTGTCATTGGGATTGCTTAAGAGATGGTAGACAAGCTTGTCTCTGTTTATGCAAATATAGAGAAGGAGAAAAGAAAAACGCTTCCCCAGGCTACGGTATTGTTTCTTCCCCAAAATTGAAGATTGGGTAGAAATTTCAGAAAATGTCCTCAGCTCTTTCAACACCAGGGGAAAAAAAAAAAAAAATCTCCCTACAAACACGTGGAGAGCTGCCCTCGTTTTGGGATGAGTGTGCTTAGGGAACATCTTTCGCAGCTGGGGCAGTGAGGATGGTGAGGTATAAACTGGTATCTGTGATGGGTTCAAGTGAAATGGAGGAAGAAAGTTTTGTTTGATTAAAAGTGTAATCACAGAGCGGCCTTAAAGCTCATTACATAATTATGAGCGCAGCTGTGCAGTTCGGCTTTATGTAACAATTTTAAGCTCTTTCCTTAGTTTTCTATACGTGCAGTGATTGCCATTTTTATTAACGCGCAATTATTTGTGTGGTGGCCTGTGTAATGTCTTAAATGTTCTAAAAAGACAAAGCTTGGTGAGTTCAACCGATACTGAAGCAGATGATGCTGAGCTGTATTTCGCTGTGTTCGTTTTGGAGAGCACGGCTGTTAGGGAGAGAGCTTTCAAACAGCTTTCTGCTCGTTCTGGAAAGGATTATCTGCAGTGTAAGGCTGAATTCAGGCTTTGGTGCTGCAGAACCCGAAATGAAGTGTGTGTCCTTGACAAGGTAAATACAGAACTTCATAGAAGTTACAAACTGGAGATGTGCAGCGTGAGGTCGAAGATCCGATTCTTGGCTTAAAACAGTGCCTTTCAGCTTGCACCGTGTGATTTGGTTACTCAGGATTCCTTGACAGCGCTGTTTATCTTTCATCTTGATTTGTTCTCCCTTCACCTGAAGGTCCATGTGTTGCGTTTCCAGCCACCGAACATTTCTCCCTGCAGACTTGCAACTAATACAGGCTGAAGTTTATTTTCCTTTAGCTTGAATTCTTTTGGAAGTTGCCAGCTACTTTGGCTTCCAACAAACTTACTTGTTGTTAGCTAAATACAGTCTTTTTATTCTGCTGCAGTTTAGAGAGGTTTGTGGTTTATTTGATTTACTTCAGGAGACCTAAAGCAGAGATCTTATCGGCCCAGTTGTTAAACAATCCAAGACAAGCAGTGCAGCGTGGCAGATAACTTGTGTGTCAGTGAACTGAGCAACACAGATCCTTAAATCAAGAAGTCTCTGCTGAGGTATGAAGAGATCACCAGGATGTTCTGTCCACAGTTTTGAAGTCTCTTCGCTGACAAATCCCTGCTGAAGTTTGAACGTTCAAGGCGATGTGCGGGTTTTCACGAGTTAAAATAGCCGCCTGACCCGTGTGAAGACAGTGTGTCACCGTTTCAAACTACGTTTTAATGCAGCCACACTTTGTTTTGGGTAGTGTGGGCAGGCTGCCTCGCTTGAGGTTTTGTCTGGATGGTCTCAGGAGCCCAATTAGCTCTGCTTTAAATCTGCAGCACAGACTTGGCCATGGAAGCAAATGTTAAAGCTGCCGAATATAAATCTCATTAGGATAGATGCATGCTTTGTACCATATACCAAGGAATTACTGAAGGTCACCTCTGCTCGATGAGAGAGTTCTCTCTCATAATGAGAACTACAGTCTTGACGAGAAAAAGATGCATAATGTAATTTCAGTTGACTGGCAGTGGCTCTCTTCGCAGTTTGGGAGAGGCCGGACCCTTCCCTGTTGGCACGTCAGGGCAGCTAAGCTTTTCTGCTAGGTGTCGGTTGGGAAGTATTTATTTTTGAGGGAGGGGAAGCACATAGGGGTCAGGTTCTAAGCTAAAAGTGCTTGCTTGTAATTGTCTAGTAACATGGTGATGCACTGTAGGTGAAGTTGAAGATTATAATATAGAGCTGAAAAAAGGATAAAACAGTCTCGTGGCAGGGGTTTTCCACAACTGGTAGTGGGATATCTCCCTAGGAAATAGTGAAGCTCTCCCTGGGAGCTAAACACTTTTGTCTTTAAAACCAGCCTGGTGAAAGCATCATGATACTCTGTTAGGGGACAGGTTTGCTCTGCCTGAAGTGTGGATCGTGTGGACAAGTAGGTCTCACTTAATGCTTTAATAGATTGCGAGTGCTCGGTTTCTGACCTGCTGCCTGTTAAAAGTCATTGCAAGTCTCCCAAAGGCAGCCCAGTTTAATTTCTGCTTTTACTGAAGCAAGGAGCCAAAGCTCCATTGCTAGCAAAGAGCTGTTGCTGCAGAACCTGCCCTATTATATGTCTCTTTTGTTGCTGTAATGATCTATGTGGAGTAATTACAAAAGCTTGTTTGTTTGAATGACTAAAGCTAGTGCAGCGAGGTGAATGCTTCATCTACAAAATGACACGTTTCCTGAACATTTGGCTTAGTAGTAATTGTACAAGGAAAATGCAGTTTGCACTGCTGGTCTAACAGCACAGTAAAATTAGAGGTGGCTTTCCAGAATGGTCTCATGTTCTGTTATAATACGATATATGTTGTTCTTACGCAGATTATCTCGATAATGGCAATAATAAAATGGCAATCCAGCAAGCGGATAAGCTGCTCAAGAAACACAAGGATCTTCACTGTGCAAAGGTAGGTGCGGTGGCAGTGCACTGACCTCGTCCGGGTGAGGCTACCTCTGAGGCTTGGAGTGCTTCGCTGTGCCTTTTGAGCGATGTCCGCGGCCTTCCAGTGTTTTCTGAACCCCCTGGAACATCTCGGGCTGTTCTGATTCACGCAATATGGTCTTTGCCTGAAAACCTCACCTCTTGATGAGGTGCTTCTAATGACTGGTCCTTAGTAAAACATAACAAGGGGATTTTGGAGGCATTTGCTCTTCAGCTTCTCGTTCGCTGCCCTCCTTGCTGTGCCCCTGTGGGAGGGAAAGGAGTTCTGTTCCTCGGTTTTCTGAACGTATGGCCAGCTTTCTGCTCTTCTCTTTTTCCCTGTGGGTTTTCCTCTACAGCTCATACCACTTCTACATTTTGAAAGCTTCCCAAGCTGAAGCAAGTGTCATTGACCTGAATCTCCTTTATGTCAGTTCTCTCTGGCCAGTTATTGAAAGAAAATTGGCAGGACTGGTCAGTTGTCAGCCTGCAGGTGGGGAGAACTGAGTGGCAGCCGATGCTTTGGTGCAGCCCATGGGTTTGTTCAGAAATGAGGAGCCGCCCTACTCGATGCAGCTCGCGTTTGGAAGTTTTCCTCTGCAGCCATATGGATTGGAAGCTTGCTAAAACCTGAAGTTCTGTAGAAGTAATGAGGTGGTTGAGCGAAGCCTCTCCTGACCAGGAAGGAGAGGATTTTTGCTGGTAGCTGCCAACTGTGTTTCTAACAGCTGCCTCTGTGTTGTGTCAATAGGTTCTAAAGGCAATTGGCTTGCAGAGAACTGGCAAGCAAGACGAAGCGTATGCTCTGGCACAAGAAGTAGCAGCTCTTGAACCCACAGATGATAATTCCTTGCAAGCACTCACTATTCTTTACCGGGAAATGCATAGACGTAAGCTTTTTCCTTTGCCTCTCTTAAAAATCATAATTATTTACATTCTTCCAGAAGTATGTGACCCACAGTTTCATGGGAAACGTGCGAAGTCCAGGTGTCATGTTATTAAGAGACTCGGAGAATTTAAGTGGTGCCTGTTATAAATGCCTCTGAGGCTCTGGTGATCACTGTGAAGCAAAGAACCTTATTTCGGCTTCTCTCATTACCACGATTGTGTATGCAGTTCCTAAATGAGTGGCGTGCTAATAATCATCCATCACAGTCAGCCCCTGCGAGTTCGCTTTTTAATGAAAGCCACTGGAATTTGTTGTCCGTGTATGTAGCAGGGATGACAAATGGCACGGTCTGGGGTTTGGGGGGTGCTTGGTGCTGTGAGACCGTAGTCGAGGGGTTCAGGCCTGAGGGCGCTGTGTGACGAGCAGAAGGGAGATCCTGCCCTCTCCGTTTGACCACGTTGGCTTTTTCGATACAGCTCCTTGTAGCGATACGGTATTTTAAAAATGCTGAATTGGGAATGTCTGAGTGACAGAGTAAAATTGCATGTGCTTTTCTGAAAGAAGCCAGACCTTACCTACTGCTTATCTACAGCTCTAAACAGTTGTTGTTTCTGGCAGCTGCTTGTGGTTCTTGGTGGTGGTAGCAGCAACGTTTTCTGTTGAATTGCTGGAGCAACAGCAATGGGGTGAAACAACTTCTGTAGAAATGGATATTTGGTGTCAGTCTGCAATATAGCAATTGCTTGTGCTCTCCTCCTTTGTTTCTGTCTAGATGTGGGTGTGTACGTAGATGTGGAGTTAAAGCGCCATTTCTTGAATAATAGGAAATTTTTGTGTGTGTGTGACTTCAACAGAAACAAACCCCTGAGAATGTCAGAAGCCTTTCTGTGATTCTAAGCGACTTGCCTGAGCGTTAAGCGCATGTTTCTGGCTTTTAGGTTTATAACTCAGAAGGGAAATAGTGGGTGTTGGGCGCGTCCACTTTTGGTCCTCCTGCAAGAAGATTGTAATTAGATGTTTTATGTGTGTGTGTCGAGGTCATGTAAACTACGTGAAAGACAAATTACGTTTATTTTTCTAATACTACACTGAGATGTTGTATGTGTAAAGAAAAAAAAAACCAACCTGGAAGGGTGAAAATGTAAGGAAGCTTTGTGTATTATAATAGAAGTATTTAGTCGTCATAGAGCTATTATTAAAAAGTACAGTGTGAAATATTTTACTTACTAAGAATACTAAAGTAGGCAATTGGGAAATGACAGGATATGACCAACATAAGTAAATCTGCAGTAACAGTAACTAATTTGGTACTGGGCTCTGAAAACGCTCTGTGTTTTGATACGTAATTCACGTGGGCCAGTCATTCTGCCAGGAGCAAAAATCTTCATTCAGTTTAGTGCTCCGAACTAGAGAAACTTTCTTCAGAAAAAGACTGAAGTGCTTCTGAGCAGTTCAGTTGTCGCTGTTAACTCTGTTTTGAGGTTGGTTTGGTTGGGGTTTTTTAAGCACTTTCTTCCTTTGACTACTGTTTGTAGTGCTTGGGGTCTTGGGGGAGAGAGTAGCGTTTCCGTGGTTGGTGAGTGCAATTAGATTACTGTTCAGCGTATCGCTGATGCTATCTATAGGTAGCTGTGCTTTAAAATTATTCACAAATTTGTCTTAACTCGAGCATCTGGTTTTGGTTTAGCGGAACTGGTAACTAAACTTTATGAGGCAGCTGTAAAGAAGGTTCCCAACAGCGAAGAGTATCACTCTCATCTCTTCATGGCCTATGCCAGGGTTGGAGAATACAAGAAGATGCAACAGGTATGATCAATAATTTGTGTTCTGGTCATTTTAAGGTGTCTTTTTCTGTTAATCTTGCTGGTGGTGCCTTTTCATGTTAGAAGTAATCTTGCAGAACGCTAAGCTGGGTTAATGCAGAAGTTATACTCTGTTAGCTGTCACAGAAAGGCTTAAAAGACCATTATTGAGGGGGTGGGTTGTCTGAAGACATGCTTTCTTTACGTGGGACAGGACAACTGTGCCTTCTGTGTGCATGTCTGGTCTGATAGAACACGTTTGGTTGTTTTGAGAGGTTTTTATCACTGTCTTGAACGGTACGGTGGCTGCATCTGAGGCAGTGTATTATAAAGGAGTCCTGGAATAGATGGAAAAAGATCTAGCAAGAGCTTCTGAGCCGTGTTTTCAGACTTGATTTACTCTGTAGGGTGCAGTTATCTTTGGGAAGAGTAATCTTGCCCATGCTCTTGCGTCTGGAATCTGACATATAACTAGGCTTGTATTGGTTGCAATTCAGTGCAGAAAAGCTGAAAAGCACTTCCTTTAAGTGCATCTTACTTCTCAGTTGGCAGAACAGCGTCATGCTGGTTAGTTTTGTTTTCGTCCCTTCCGAATTAGGTGCCTGGAGAATGCCTATAAATGGAAGATTCTTTTCAAAGCATGCGTGCTCGCTCCTCTGTATAAAAAAGCACAGAGACCAAGTAAATGAGTCCTAAACTCCCTCTTGTTCGCACTGTGTTAAGATGACTTGAATTTTTATACAAGTTTGGTTTAAATAACTAGAAGAAAATGTTGAGCAGAAGTGTTACTCCCCGTTGTAGCTCAGCTTGTGTGCTGTTTGGGTTCAAGCTGTAGACAGGGGCTAAGTTATTAACGTACATGAAACTACAAGCCTCGTATGACAATCTAAACGTCAGAGACCAGACTGTGTGTTAGTGGTACTCCTGTCTACAACCACGAGTGGAAGAAACACAGCTCTTACACAGATATTTACAGATATTTATCGCTATCTTACAGATAATTATATTTAACATTTATGTGACCTTTTGTACATTTAAAATGCCTACACAAACATCTATCTAGTTACATTATCCAGACACCGTCAGAGTAGGATCTTGCAGATTGGCCTGTGAATTTGACCGAAGGACTTAGAGATGCAAAGAGTGCGTGGATGCTAACTGGTTGGAGAGTGACAGTAAACCTCAGCGTCCTGTGTTCTGGGGCATTTCAGCTGAAAGTACTGGAAAATGCAAACAGAGACTGCAGTCAGGAAATGGGCACGAAAGTCCATCTGTGGTAGTAGACTGTATCTTACGTAGCTTCTTAAAATTAATTACAGATTTTGTATGGGTAAAAGTAGTGTCTTTCATTATACACAGGCACTGGAAATCTGTGAGAGAAATGTGTGAATAATTTTCTGTGTTAGGCTAGAGAATCTTGACTGTTTGGGCTCTGCTTTGACACAGCCAAGCTTTCAGCTGGAGCATTGCTCAACCGCTGCTTTGCACGTATAGGTGACCTCACATGTTGGGTATCTGAGTGTGTGTATGAAATGAGTGTTGAAGGGCAGCTGCTTATGTGAGGGAGGCACGTGCTTTGGTGTGCCTTTTAGCACCGACTGAGCTGAAAATCGGCACTGGAGATATCCGCCTCACTCCTAAAGAATAAGTCTTCTGCTTCCTGATGTAGTTACCACTTCTAATTAAAGCTGTCATCTGTTTCGGCAATCGTACACGCACATGCTCAGTGCTGTTTCTTGTCAGACCTACACAAAGTACTTGATCTCTGCAACATTTCCACCCTCTGTTTTCTTCCTCTTTAGCAACGTATGTTCGGTTATGGAAGGGCTCATGGGCTGGTAAAGGTCTTCCCATCTAGTTGCTAATTGTGTGTTGTCTGCTGCCATCGTTGCTGCCTAGCTTGTCATGAGAGCTTATAAACAGATATATTTCAGGAATGATGAAACTTTGTCTTATATTTTTCAGGCTGGAATGGCACTTTATAAGATCGTGCCCAAAAATCCATACTATTTTTGGTCTGTGATGAGCCTGATTATGCAGGTGTGTACAGTGTTGCAAACACATTTGACTTTCGCTGCAGGTATAGTGCAACTATAGAAACGTTCTGAATGAAAATATTAGGTTATTTTAAGTAAAATGTGTGTTTGAACTATTTCTGTATGATGCTGGGAGAAGAACTGGGCCCTCCTTAAGTAGCACTATTGATGTGGTGCAGAATGAATGCAGCAGTGTTTTCATAATGCAGCTTAACCAGTCTGCCTTACCTCGTTTATACGACGTAAATCGTTTTCTCATCTGGACTAGTACCCGACTGTCTTTTTAGGTGGAGAGCTAGTGAGTAAACCTCAAATACCAGCAGCCCCTTAGGCAGAGCTGTTCCTCTCTAACTGGGTTATAAAGGCGATAGGAGGAAATAAAGGCGAGCTCTGGACTTTGCATGTCTTTAAGGCTGCAGCAGGCCTGCTGGAATAGGCAGCAGACGAGCTGTGCTGCTGTTGTGGAGATCGCAGGTTCAGGCACTAGTCGGACAACCCGACCGAGCGTTGGCCGGACAAAAAATAAGCACGTTGTCTAAAATACCGTGCCGTGGAAAACACAGACGTGTTCTTGCTGCGTGTTACATGCCATGGGTATTGTGTGCCTCGATGCGTGAATCTCTGGACGGTGTAATCAAGAGTGAGCTTTCCCCTGTAGCACTCGGTTTATTGCTGCCTTTTAACGGAGCGCTTGCTCTCTGTGTGACAGATGGCAGCTCTGAATGTGTGCTTTGGGGTGGGGGGGATTGAAGCACCTGGGTTTTGTGGGTTTTTTTTTTTCCTCTTCTAATGTGAAAAAAGCAGCAGGTGGGACAACACCAAAAGTTGATGAGCTGTTAGAATAATTCTTCTCTTCCTTAGTCTATTTCGGCGCAGGATGAAAACCTCTCCAAGACGATGTTTTTGCCACTAGCGGAGAGAATGGTGGAAAAAATGGTGAAAGAAGATAAGATTGAAGCTGAGGCTGAAGTAAGGGTTGCAGATACTTTCAGCTTAATTTGAACGTTATTGAGAGAAGGAATGCACTGTTGAAGGGAGTTGATTGTTTTAACAGTTTTCCAAGATAATAAACAGTCATGTTCTGGAAGTAAATGTGAATGTAGTGGAACAGAAGGAAAACCGAGAGCAGGGGGTGGAGAGGGATTTAGAATCGTGTGGCCAAGGAAATTTTTTGGCATTTGATTTGACCGATGAAGTACTTGGGTTTGCTCCCTGGGAGGCCCCAAGAGAAACTTCAGGACTGAGAATGGAAAAAAGACCTAAATTCCTGAATGTTCCACCCTCTGGGATGCTAAAGATAGCTTTGCAGGCCTGGCTATCTCCTATTTCTAATGACAGTAACACAAGCCACTTTATTTCTTGGCACACCTGTGTATGGTTTTACTAGCAAATTTCATTGCCGTCTAATCTTTCTTTTAAGGTCGAACTGTACTACATGATTCTGGAACGTTTGGAGAAGTATAAGGAAGCCTTAGATGTTGTGAGAGGAAAACTAGGAGGTAACTTATCTGTCAATGAATAACCACAGTTGTCTGGAGGACTTGTCCACTGATTCCAAAAAAAAAAAGGCTGTAAGAAGCCTGATTCTTCTCACCAGTTTCAAACATTGATGCAAGCTCTGGAGGTGCTCTTGTGCAAGCTGGTTCTACCCACCTGTGTGTGGTATTTAAGCGTTACTCAGTGCTGAGCTTTGCAGCAGTATGCTGAGCAGTAGTAGACCAGTAGCATGTTAGTTTGTTGTAGCTGCCATCTTAAAAAATTCCAACTCTCCTACATTTTGGAGTAGTCTTTCTGCTCATTAAAATACACTTGCAGTTTTAAGGAACTGGGATACAAAGGTTTCCATAGGAAATCTGTCCTTTCTGTCCTTTGAGGGCCTCTCTGCTGTTCTCTTACACTTAGTTTTGCGTCCTGGGCTATAATAAGAAGCTTTATGCAGAAAGCAGAGAAGGAAATGCATTGGTTCAATAAACTTGCCCTTCTGTTTTTAATTTAGAGAAGCTGACAAGTGAGCTCCAAAGCCGCGAGAACAAGTGTATGGCAATGTACAAGAAGCTGCGTAGGTGGCCGGAGTGCAACGCGCTGTCGAGAAGGCTGCTGCTGAAAAAGTGAGATTATATTTCTGCAGTCCTGCTGAAAAAACTGAAGAAAAATTCCTGGCTGGTTGTGAATTGCCTTGTTTAGTGGCTTTTGTAAATGGTGGTTAAACCAGCAGAACATCAGAGGATCTCAAAGCATTTCCAAACGGTTGCTCTCCCAAGGCTGAGGAAAGGGGCAGCAGATGGAGCGTTAAAGGGACATGGTGAAGGTCACAGGGAGAGTCAGTGTCGGGGCTGTAGTTGCTTCTTTTTGAAGGCTGACTTTAGCGACACGTTAGTGCAGTAAAATTTTGGTTACCTCCTTATTTCTAAAGGCTGCGCTGGTTCTCCGGCTCTAACTTTGATGGTGGGAGAGGAGAAGAACTGCATGTACATTTAATTTTCTGGAACTTCATTTCTCTCACTTGGCCAGACTTTATACTGGGAAGTGCACGTACAGCTTTGAACAGACGCGTCAGGAGAGAGCACTGTAGTGTCATCAAATCTGTCTCTTGGAACTGTCCAGAGAGATTTGTTGTTTGCTTTTTGAATTGCCCTAATAATCTTAAAAGTTAAATACAGAGGAGAAACTTCTACCTTAGCATTTTGTGGGAATATTAATGAGCTCTGATTGGAATGTAAATGTTAAGAGGAGAGTTTGTAGCTTGCCATAATTCTTTATTGAAGTTGTTTCCTTTAATACATTTCAAGAAATTCGGGATGATGGCATTCTTGAGATGTGAGACCTTTTCAAGGAGAAGTGATCTGATTATGGTTGTTTTTTCTGCAGTGTGAATATCCGCTGTTCCTCAAATTCAGCTTTTGCAAGGAATGGACTTTTAGAAGTGATGTACTGTTTTGGCAACTCCCTAAATTTTGTTCTGTACCTGATTTTTGTTTCAGCTCAGATGATTGGCAGTTTTATATAACTTACTTTGATTCAGTGTTCCAACTCATTGACGAATCCTGGACACCTCCAACAGAAGAAGAGCAGTAAGTTAGCGGTTTTGCTGTGGATTTGTTTTTTCCTCGTGCTACAGCAAATTGTTTGCATTCGTACATTCAGTGCAGCACTGTCTGCCTCTTTGGGTGACTTTTTGATGTTAGACCCCGAATGATGTGTTCTCCCTGCTTTGTTTTGGAGGCTGGCAATAGTTTATTGGAAACAGCTTTTTAAAGAGGGGTTTGCACACTATAGAACTCTTCCAGTTCATATTTTCCGTGGTAATTTGAGGGAGAGAATCCATCTCATGCCAGATTTCCTTAAGAGTATCCTGGGAGTATGCTGAGCTCGCGTTATCAGTGCCCTAGCAATGGGAAAAATCAAAGAACCTTTTGTCTCTTTAATTGCACAGCTCTTTGGAAGGAGAGGTACACTATTCTATAGAGCAAGCTGTGAAGTTCATAGAAGAAAGGATAACAGAAGAATCTAAGAGCGCACGGCCACTTCGGGGACCATATTTAGCTAAACTGGAGTTGATCAGACGTTTGCGATCCAGAGGTTGTAATGATGAATATAAACTGGGTAAGAGCCGCTGACGGGGTGATGAATTAATCTTTTGGAGAGAGAACTTGCACTTGGAACGAGCTCTTTGCTAAATCACTGAGTTAAAGACAATGTCTGTTATGAAAGTGTACATGCTGTTGTCTGGCTGTAAACGCTTTTGAAAGCGTTAGAAGATGAGCCTTGAGGAAGGGCAGGTCGTTCCAGACTGCTCCAGCGCTTGTACAAGCAAGCAGGGAAATTTTTCAAAAGGACCTGTGGGATCTGGGCGCGTATGGTCACTGACGTCGTGATGAAATGTGCGTTCCCGATGCGCTGCTTTTGTGGAAGGTCCTGCTGTTACCCTGTAATCTCTGGGTGGGTTTTCATTTCCTTTTTTTTTTCGCAGTAGTACCAGGTTTTGCTTTCTCAAAACTTGCATTTAAAGGTCTCATTTAGGGAATCAGTGAAGGAGATAATGTGATTAGAGCAACATCTGTGCTACTTACTGGTTACTTTTGTATTTCCTTCCAAAAATAAGTTACTATTAGATAAGCAGAGGCTGTATGTGCATGCCTGTTATGCTGAGCTCTTATCTGCCAGCGAAGCTTGAATGAAGCTCTTGGGGCTGGGTTTTTTTTATGTGTCCTTGGTTACCAAAGACGTTGAGCCTCTCTTAAAATCTGCAGTAGTGCAGCTATCCATTTTCTAGATCGCTATGTAATCTCACAGGGAAAAAAAGAAAGCATTACCAAAGGTTTCTCATAGTGATTTTATAGATTCAGCTTTTGATGGAGCATATTAAAAAGATGAGCTGGCCTTTTTCCTAGGTGATCCGGAAGAGCTAATGTTCCAATACTTCAAAAAATTTGGGGACAAACCCTGCTGTTTTACTGATCTCAAAGTATTTGTGGATCTCCTCCCATCCAGCCAATACACAAAGGTAAGGGATAATAATGAAGCAGGGGCAGGAACTGCACCACTTGTTTGCACTCTGGTCCCTTTATCTTAAAATATCTATGGTCATATCAAAAGATGGGAAACATCAAGTTTTTACCTTCTGTTTGAAATTCAGAAAACTCTTTGCACTGTAGAAAATACGAGGAACATCTGAATACACTGAGCAATTCCATTCAGAGGGTTTTTACTGGAGACTAAAAACTACGTTTGATCCTGCGGAGTCTCGGACCCAGATGCAGTATTTGCTGGGCTTTTTTTATTACGATTTCAAGGTGTCGGGGTGCTTTGAGATTGTCTTGGTTGAATTCTCCTCTTTCCCTTCCCACCCATCACTTGTTTCTCCCATTAATGTTATGTGTTTAATGGGAAAAATCTGCTCCTCACCCGATGCAGGCAGGGTGTCACGGAGATGTTTTGCTTGGCGCCGCTGCAGTGCCGAAGAACCAGCACGCTGGTGCTGATCAAGGGGTGAACGAGAGACCTGTGGCAACTTTTCCAGATCTGTTTAACTGAAAAGACTGTTTGTTCAGAGTCATGAGCAGCTCGTTGAATGACTTCAGCAGCTGGGAATCCTGTCACTCACCCCATTGTTTTTCTAAGCTATTGTGTAAAATTATCGGAGCTGGGGAGGGCTGGACAGAGAATCCTGGATCAGCCAGAGAATGTTGATAAAATGTTGGTAAACAAAGTGTAGATAGTGGTGGTGGTCCTTAGGTTACTAAAATATTTTTTCGACTGATAATGCAAGCTCATCTCACAGCCTTACTGCTAACGAGGGTGATGGCCCTGGCATGTATGGGTTGCTGCTGATATTTTGTGTTAAGAGGTGTGGTTTCACCCCACTGGCAAGAGATGTGGTCAGAAGGCTGTTTAACTCGTAGTTCAGGAGATAGTGATACCATTGCAAGGTAACCCTGAAGTACTGAACAGGTTTAATCCTGACTTTCCAGGAAACAAATCCTAAACCTGGAGCAGGAGGGAATTCTATTTAATAATAACAACTTAGGCTATGGTTTTGTCACAGTGCTTGTAAAACCATGACCTTGAATAAATTCTCTAAAACTTTCTGATTGGCCTTAAAACTGCTGCTGATTTAGTGAATACTGTGTCATACTGATGTAGTAGAAGGTTTTCCCAGGACACAGCTGTCTTCTGGCTGTTGTGTCTCTGAAGCAGGCGTCTGCAGCAGTTTAACTTGGCTAGCTGAGGAGGTGTAACGGTGCTGAAGCGCTGATGAGTTTTTAAAACCTGGAACTTTAAGTTACTTAAAATATTTATAGATTGTCTTTAGGTGTATTCTTGTTTCACAGCAAAAGATGCTGAAGGTCGTTGTAGCCCAGGTAAAGTAGCAGGGTCACGCTGAGGCTGGACACAGCTCGGGGGGCTCAGTCTTTAAGAGTTCTGAACAGCGTTACAGTGCAGTAGCAGAGAGTATGGCAGTCTTGCTGGGCCACTAGACGCGCAAGATACTCCAGAAATAATCGTGACATCGGTCTTGATTTCCTGGAGGCATCAGCCTAGTGATTTGGTTGATCTGGCTCAGCATGGCAAAATCTCAAACTGAAAAGATTTATTGCCGCAGTCTCTGGGAACAGTGGAATTTGGGTGCATGCCGCTGTGTGTTCCTCCTGTCTGGCCGTCATGCTTTTTCCCTCGGGCACGTGTTTGATGCAGTTCTTATGTTTCAAGACCAAATGCAGTAAAGCTGAATTCATTGCCTTTAGCTCAGGTTTAAGTTTGTAAATTCTGCTGGATTTTAGGGCAACAAGTAACTGCTGCCTGGCCCTGACTATGTTGAGAAGTCTGCTGTCTTCCATTAAAAGTGTAAACAACGAGAGGCTGCTTTTCTTACAAATTAATTCAAATAATAAGTCATTAATCAAAGATGATGACCTCACTGAGTACAGTGCATTACTTCAGAGCTGAAAGAAAATGCAATAGCTAGTACAAAACCACAATTTCCTGGAAGTGTGCTGTGAAACCTTTCAGTAACTCATTATTTTAATTGCATATGTTATTACTGTGAGTGTTAACAGGTGCTTGAACTCCCTTGTGTGTCGATGTATTGGAAACTTGCCTGTGATTTATTTTTTAACTCCATCTGTTTGATGAAACTTACTGAAAGCTATCGAGTGCAACCAGAACTGCGTGCTCAGTGCCTTTCAAACAAAAAGTTTAAACAAAAATAAAAAATAAATTTAAGCCAGCTCTTTAACCACGGATTTCAGTGTGACATCAGGGTTGATGCTGACGTTTCCACCTTGCTTTTCTTCTCTCTTGATTTGAGGCAGGAAATGATGCCTTCCGTTTGTGCGGTCCCAGATGCCCTGCAGAATTTAACAACGGGGTTTCTCTTTCAGTTCATCAGTCAATTGCTGGAAGTAATCCCTCTGTCGGCAGCAGCAGAGGGTGAAATCGCACTGCCTGCCGATATCAAAGCTCTGCAGCAGCACTTGTGCGTGGTGCAGCTCTCGAGATTGCTCGGTATCTATCACGCCATGGATAAGAAGCAAAAGCTGACTGTGGTCCGGGAGTTGATGTTAAGATACCGCCACGGATTGGAGTTTGGTGAGAAAAATCTTGAAACTAGTGCTCCATCTCACTTGCGGCTTTTTTTTTTTTTTCAGGGGGGGCAGAACAGCACAAACACTGATGGCAGCCGTTGTGCTGCTAGATGATACTTTGCTTTCTTCTTTATGATTATATCCTTGGATATACCCAAATTATCTGTTTCCTTTTATTTTTTGTCTTTTCAATTGTGTATCTTAAAGATAAATAGAATCGTAGGATCATTTAGATTGGAAAAGACCTTTAAATCACCGAGTCCAACCATTAACCTAACACTGCCAGTGAGACCTTCCTGGGCAGTTCAGATGGTACATTCATATCTTTGCAAAACTGCCTGTGCCTTTAAGCAAAGCCAGGCATTGCCACTGGTGTGCATAGGACAGATACACAGGCAAGAACATTAATTCTTAAATCTTGCAGTCGTAGGAGAGTCTTTTCTTCTTCTAGCAGGTGTCAATGTACAAAGTGGCCCAAAGTCCCCTCGTGTGATGCACAAATGCAGCACGTATACAGTTGTTTCAGTTTTTAGGACAACTCTGGATTTTATAAATTAAGCTGTGGTTAATGTCTGCCAGCTCGCCGTGTCATTTGATCATGCTGACAATGTGAGAAGCAGCTGCCAGCGCTATCAGAAATTGAAGGGCAACTTTTTTTTTTTCTTTTTAGGGAAATCTTGTTTGAAAACTGAATTGCAGTTTTCAGATTATTACTGCCTGCTTGCAGTTCACCTGCTGCTTGATCTGTGGCTAGAAGGTATGTTTCTAAACTTGTCTTGCTTGATATCACTCTGGATGGATGTGGTAGGGAGACTGTCGCTGTGGCCAGTGTGTACCTGGCATGGCTTGTTTGGTCCAGAGCTTTCTGGGTTTTTGCTCTCAATATGAGGTATTTCAGAAGTCCAGTTGGTGTTTGATCTGAATCTCGCTGACCCCTAAAGGGATTTAATTTTTCTGATTAATTCTTGTAAGTCCTGGCAGAGCTTTGCTGATGACTCTCGCAGCTCAGTGCTGGCTGTCTTCAGAAGCTTGTTCCGAGCTGCCAGTGTAGGTAATGTTTTCTCTCCCTTTGCATGAGTTCTGCTGACAACTCCTTTCTGATAGCAGAGGTGTTCTGAGAGCTTTTTTTTCCTTCCCTGGCATACTTTGTCTTTTGGATCCCTTGCTTCTAGACTTTCTGCTGAGACCTGTTGCCCTGTCTTGAGTATTCCTGTACTCTACACCTTCTCTGCCTGTTAGTCTCCCAGGCCCACAGAGGCAGTCTCCTGTGGTGGCTGACCGTGGGCACTGCTTGCGTTCCTTCCCTTCACATAGTTGTCAGTTATGCCTTTGTCTTTTCCAGGGAAGATTTAGTCTTTAACCTGAGTAAATCCATGGTCGGGTTCCTGGCAGGTCACTGGTGGAGCATGGGCTCCTGAGTTCCCAGCTCTGTGCCGCTCTCCCTTGCGTGATGCTTGGGGGAGCTCTATTATAAGCTAGAAATCCTGCGCAGGCCGGGACTCGTCAGGGAAGGTCACTTCTGCAGTGGGCTCGTGTGCGAGGGCTGTGCTCTATACGGATGTGAGTTAGATCTTCCCAGTGAAGAAGTATTCCTCCACCTTTCCCTCAGAGAGCAGCTGTAGTGCTGGAGTGATGGTTTACGGGCAGCAGCGTGGCTGATGGATGCCCTCTGCAGGGTTAAAGGCATGTGACCGTTTTGAGAGGTAACTTGAGGGAGGAAGGAAGCTTCAATGCCGAAGTGAACTGTGCTGTCAGCGTTCGGTGCCTCTCTCTGATCACGCGTGTCTGTGTTTTATCTTTGTCACCAGGTGAAGAGACAGCTGTGTGGCAGTGCCTAGCTCTCTTAGAAGAAGGGTTATCTCATAGTCCTTCTAATGCTCAGTTTAAATTGCTGCTCATTCGAATCTACTGCAGGCTTGGTGCATTCGAACCTGTTGCAGAGCTCTATTCCAGCCTTGATGCAAAACACATACAGCACGACACCATCGGGTGGGTAGTATATACTGAGAATAATTGGTGATGGTGACCCTTCAGTAACCAGTCCTGACATACTCGGTTTCCTTTGCTGCCGAGAGTTAGCAGACCATCAGATTTTCATGCGGTGTTGTGCAAAAGTGGTTTGGAGTTTTGTGAGAAACATCTGCTGTAGTATGCTCCCGTCTTTTCCTGTGTGATTTCAGAGTATTGACCAGGGGGAATCTGAAAGAAATTTGTGAATTGTGTGTCTTGATGCCAGCCATAGCTTGGTGTTCCAGCTTGTGTTATTGCTCGGCAAAGCTTGGGAGCACTAGTTAAAACAAGTACACCAAATGTTCAAGCCTCGGTTGGTGTGTTTCTGGGTATCTCATTAAGTAAAGCTCTTGCACGCTTAACAAGGTGGATGGAGGAACTCCAAGCCCCCACATACTGGTTTTAAAAATTTAAGAATTCCTTCCGTTACTTTTAAAAGCTTAAATTTTAATATGAGTGTTGTGAATGCCCTATGTTAAATCTCCAGACATCATGAAAGCTACAGTTCTCTGTTCAGAGCTGTGTTTGAAATTCAGGTGTCCCCAGGGTTGTGTGCTGATGTTTGACTTGGGCTGTGTTGTGTTGCAGCTACCTTCTGACGCGCTATGCAGAGGCGCTGGGCCATTATGCTGCTGCATCCCAATCCTGCAATTTTGCACTCAGGTTTTTCCACTCCAACCAGAAAGATGTAAGTTGAAAGAAACTTTTGTGTCTTTATAACAGAGCAGTTTGTCAAGATGCCTTACAGAAGTCTGCGCCCTCTGTAAGGGCTTACGGGAATGTAGTGGTCCGTAACATGATAACAAAGAGGAATAATACTTGCAACTTTGTGTTGCAGTAATTTGTAGTAATGCTTGCCTTAATCTGTGTGTTTCTCATTACAAGAATCTGTAACTTACTGTTGTTTGGGGTTTTGCTTTAGCTTTCTATTTATAAAAGCCAGTTTTAATGCTCAAAATGCTCAAAAAGCTCAAAAAACCAGGTATGATTACTTTTAAATGAATGGATTGTGATTTTTATGGAGTAATTTAAATGAAATGTGACAAATAGATCCTGGTGTCGTACAACTTCTAGCGTTTTGGAGAGTCCTACAGCAGCCAGGGATGGTGGGTCAAGACAGCAATGACATGCTTACGAATCCTTTCTGGTACAAGCACCTAAGCAGCGTGTTTTAGTGGTGGCCATCCTGGGCACACAGGGATGGTGGGGAATGCACATGGCTTGAAAAGGTAGGGAATGCAGAAGGAACAAGGTGGGAGGATTTCAGAGGGGAAAAACAGAGTCTTGAAGTCTTAGCTTCCCTGAGGGCAGAGCAGAGCCCACGACTGGCCGTGTTATTTTGAAGCGATAGGATTGAATTGCAAAACCTGGTCTTGCGCTAACGGGAATGACCTGTTTGGTTTATGTAGTTCACCCCTAAAAGCCAAGTGAACTAAAAGAATGTTGTCTTGAATGAGAGTCTTGGGCCTGGAATGGAGGAGATACTGAGGGGAAAGAGGCTGAATTCCTCCAAAGAGATCAGGTGCTTCCTAAAACACACACCATGCCCATGGCAGTCGCATGCTTGTAGCTTGCTGATTAGCAACTGTACTTGTCAGTGGTCTTACTTGGGAAGTACACTGTGATGTACATGCTGGTACATTCACAGGGAGAATATAAATTCTGTTTCAGAATTCCCATGGAGTCCATGAAAAATGGGCTAGGTAGGAGAACAGTGGAACAACACATTTTTGAAGTCTTGGTGGAAATATCTTGGGCAAATAGGAACGGAAAGAGTCCAAAATTGTGGCAGGGATATATATGTCTGTCAGTCCACCCCCCTAAAACTTGCAAGGCAGTCCCATTCTGAGAAGGGGGAATATATCCTGTATATTTGTATTTTACAGTTTGATCACCGTTGAGAGGTAGGTGAAAAAAAAAATTATTTTTACTTTACTTTGTAAGAAATAAAAGTGTAACTCCAGTTGTAACTCTTCCAGTCAGCTGCTGGCTAGGTTGAATCCAGGGGCTCTGCAGTCATACAGCTCGTTCTCCTGCTGTCCCAGCAATAGATAAAGACACAGGACTTGTGTGGATGAATACTAAAGATGCTCGCGCAGTGACCCCTCAGGAAAAGGACCCTTGCTTTGTTGGCAGCCCGGGTTGTTCTTCTGTACAAGTTGCCGTTTACCTGTGCCCAGAAGGTGGATGCTGAGTTACTGTGACCTGTGTCTGACAGAGAAATTTTACTGTAGGGATGCACAGAGGAGCACGTGGATTGTACGATGGGAGCTCGCTCTTGACCGCTTCCCTCACCTGCGCGTTGTTTGAGCGCTGATTCTGCTTGTTAAGAGTCTCTGGACTGCTGGGTGCAAGGTTTTGTGCTGGAGTGAAGCCTGGATGCAGACAGCTTTCTTCGACGTGTCTAGTGTTGGTAGTGGCAGCTTTTTTTTTTTTAATGAGGAGTAACTTACTCAGTCTCATTTAAAAGTCATTCAGTGGATGCTAATGAAAAGCGTACCTGGAACCAACCGTCTGAATAAAATGCACGGCTGCTGGGTGCCAGGTGAACAAAGTGATCCAAAAAAAACTATCAGATGTGATTTGTCTGCTTGGGAACACTGCTTTGTAAAGCATCAAGAAATCATCTTTCCCTGGAAAACAATCTGAAGTAACTTCAGGTGTGGTGACTTCGGAAGAAGGTTATTTTCTGATGTGAAGGATAAAGGTGCTTGTGGCAGAGAAGAGCTGATGGTCTCCAGTAGCTCAACATCTGTACATGGACGAAGAGAGCCACGTTCCAAGTGCTGTTGCCAGGAAAATGCTTCACGTTCCAGAAATCCTGAAAAGGCAGTGCCTGAATGGTCCGACCTGCCTCGCTATTACACCTTAAAAGGTTGAAATCGCAAAAGGGACAAAGTGGTGCCATCAGTTTTATCTACTTCTTCATGCTACAGGATAAGAATGTGACTGGAACCCACTCGCATCGTGTCTCATCTTGGAGACAGAGTATTGCAACCAAAGGACCGTGAGCCATTGTTGATCTCGGGTAGCCAGAGTGTGTTCTGGACACTTGCAGTGGTTATCACCTTAAGATCCTTTTAGTTGGGAAATGCATCAAAAAACATACTCATTTGCAAATAGAGTCCTTTAAACCAACCGTGAGGTGCAAATTGCAGGAGGTGAAGGCTTACTTCAGGGTGCTGTTCACCCAGGACGATGCCCTGACGAGAGTGGAGCTGAAAAAAGCGATTCCTTGCTATAGGACATGTCGCAAGTATCGCAAGGGCAGAGTCTGCTAGCAGTTTCTGTGCTGCTGTGGTTCTGCTGGGGTTGCCCCTTCATATTCAGGGTCCTGGTACCAGCTTCCCATTCGAATCCCGTAACAGCATTGAACTGCAATGTTAAAGGAGGACTATCCTTCAAAAGTTACCTTTTTACATGGTTTCACATACTGCCTGCTCCTCTCTGGGTTGAGGTTTAAGGTAGCTGGAAGGTCCGCTGCAGCACAGAGAACATGTCCTGCGGCACGCTGTGCGTGGGACTCTGCCTAGAACAGGACGTGTGGGGTATAAACGAAGAGGTCCGGCGCAAAAATACAGCTATGGATTCAGACTGATTGCTTTGGATAAATACGTTTTCCTTCTGACTTGCTGAACTTAACAGCCTGGAGGGAGTCCTGTTTAAGAGTGGGTCCCATGAGTAACAGCCATCTAGGATGCTGTGCGATCCTGACGTAGTATTTCTGCTCTGGGAGAGGATGCCAAGGACAGGGAGGAGAGAGAAGGTAGTGTTGCTATATTTGGCCAAAACTAAAAAGGCAACTTTATCCTTCTCAAGATAGTCCTCCTTTAAATATGCAGAACCACCAGTAATCTCTCTAATTTTCTTGTGTCCGTCCGTCTTTAATTTCTCCAGATACTGCAGGCAAACAGAACACCAACATGTCCTGTGGGGATTTAAAAACCACGTCGATGCAGTTGAATTAGCACCCATAGCGCAGTCCCGCAGCCTGACAATGAACTCTGCAAGGCTGTTTATCAGAGGGTATGTTGTTGAATATTTGGCATATTTTTTTCATACAGTGCAAGTAACCAAATTCCTTAGGAAAAAGACAGAGCTACCTAGAGGACATTTCTTATTTTAAAGGGGGAAAAAAAAGGCGGCTTTCATCTTTTCGTGCTAGCTTCTAGCCTCTCGGAGCCTTCCAGACAGGTTGAGTCTGTTAGTACCATATGAAGATCAGTTAACCAGGGACCTTTTTCAGTGCATCTCATCTTCAGTGCATTTCATAATCTTGTTCAGAAGAAAATACTCAATTTACCAGAATTTCTCAATTGCAGAGTAATTCTGATGTAAAAAATACAGCCATCTGTCTTGACTGGGAGCATAAATTGTTCACTCTGCCTCTACGGTTAGAACTTTTCGTTAAAATATAGCACTTGTTTGCGGCTCCTTCGTCACACAGATCTTCTGGAGATTGCTTGGAGTGGTGTGAAATACTAGTTGTGTGCCTTGTATTGCTGCATTTCCTCAGAGGGGAAGCAATCCCTCCCATGGACCCTGAGAGTTTCCTTTGGTGCATAGATTGTATTGTAACGTGTATACACTGCACTATCTTGTGATACTGTATTTGAAAATCTAATAAAAAAGTGAATAAAAAAAAAAGTGTGAGTAATTTTTTTTTTTAATCTATGTTGTGGTAATGTGATGCACATCCAAGTCAGTTCCAGAAAATCTGGGGTATATTTATTTTGCCTGAAAGTACTTCTGACAATGAAACAATGATTTAATGATTTGAACAATGCATCTCAAAAAAAGGAGGGGACAAAAAAACCCAACCCTTCCAAAAGCATCTCTCCCCTCTAAGTATTTTTCAGTATCACTGGTGACAGCAACATGATGTTTCTTAGCATGGTTTGGTTATTAAATCACGCTGCCCCGTGGAGCATCTGGGCATTCTCAAAGCAGAAAACTGCTGGAGTGACTTGGACAAGCAAAAGTGGAAGCTTTTCCCGGAGACTGAGTATCTGCCAAATTCTGTACCTCTGGGTTAATGAAAACCACAGAAATGCAATTTCTTGGCAGTGCCCTTATTAAATTCTGGTTGTTCTGACTTTATGGAAGTAACTAATACAGAGATGATGTGTGTTTTCTTCCAGACCTCAGAATATATCATTCAAGCCTACAAGTACGGTGCATTTGAGAAGATCCCAGAATTCATTGCGTTTAGAAATAGGCTGAACTCTTCCCTTCACTTTGCGCAAGTTCGCACCGAGCGGATGTTGTTGGACCTCTTACTTGAAGCGAATATGTAAGTACAGCAGTGATAAGTGCAGCACCTCGCACGTGGAAAAAATGGGAGATTTGTGCATAGGCAGAAGAGGGGCTGAGTGAGACCCTGGAGAGCTGCGCCTGCAGCTCTTTGGCAGAAACCTGTGCCTCTGCCTCTAATTTGCTCTTCCCTGCAGCGTCCCTGGCAGCACCCTGTATGTGTAACATGAGCGAACAGTAGAGAGTGTGGTCTGTTGGCGAGCTGTTTTCTGTTTCCAGAGAGGAAACATTTGATTGTTGTTTGTTCTTACGTGCAGATCAACCAGTTTAGAAGAAAGTATAAAGTCCATGAGTCTGAGCCCAGAGGAGGATGACATTCCATGGAAGGATTTGCGTGACAACAGAGACCTGACGGTGTTGTTTAACTGGGATCCGAAAGACAGGTGAGTAGAAATATCCTCAGCTGTAGAGTCACACCTTTTCCTGGCAGCACCCATGGCAAAGAAAATCCTTTCAGGGCAGCTGCCCTATTTAAATGTTCTCTAGGCTGGCTAACTGCAAACTTACCAAGTGTCACTTGTCACTTCTAGCAGTGCTGCCTTTTTACATATTAATACAGTTTTCTGAATTTCTGACCACTCTTTCCTCTTCATACAGTATTTGATAACTTTGGGTAGGCTTTTGTACCTGAGCAAAGCTTGCTACTTTGCAGAATTGAAGAATTTGCCTGAAAATGTTTGCTTTTCCCTAGGGACATTTCTGAAGAACATAGGAAACTCTCACTGGAGGAAGAAACCGTGTGGTTGCGAATCCGGTCTTTAACTTTAAGGCTAGTAAGCGGACTCCCAACTCTTAGTCACACTATTCAACCAAAGAACTCTGAAAAGACTGCAGAGAATGGCGTCTCATCCAAGATTGACACCATTCGATCCCTGCTTCAGCAGCTGGAAGCGGCAGTGGATTCAGGGAAGAAGTTTCTAGAACAAAAAATTCAGGTACCCGTTAAGGAAAAAGCTATCCCCAAATCTTAAATGAACATGAATGCAAGCAGAGAAACTGAATGCATCTTGTAACATCCAGCAGGCTGCAGAATGCACTTAACTGACCCTGTGTTTGTAGTGTATGAATCTGAGAGGTGTGCCAGAGAGAAACACTGTGTTCTGGATGAGGAAAAGCTGCAACACCTTTATCTTTTTCTTTGCTTCTTGCCTAGTATCCTGTCCTTGGCCCTCCTCCTACCCGAATGGCTGGCTTCTTCAGTAATGGCAGCTGTCAATGCCAGACTAGCTTGTTTTATCTTGTTAGTGATATTTATGAACTAGATACCAATGGCTTAGGTAAGTGTTTGAGGGGCAGGGGTTTAACTAGATTGTCATGGCGTGTGGTGGGAGGGAGCAGGACGGCTCTCCGTTAACTTTGAAAACTACTAGGCATGGGGTAATGTTGACCCAAACTGTGTTAACTTAGTGTCATTCAAAAAGTTATCTGGGAGACGATCCCTTAATTTAATGTTTTATGCGAGTCTTCAGTTTTGTACGGTGTATGTTGGTGTAATACTGGATCCTCTTTGAAAGCAGTTGCATTTGCTTTTGACTGATAACGCTAAATTACATTGAAATGCCTCTTGGTTTTCTGGAAGCAGAAAATACACAGACTTGTAGTTTATAACTACGTTTTTTTTTTCCTTTCAGAAGATTCAGCAGAAATCCAGGAAAGAATAGGGAATAGTTTCAAGTCTTTAGTAGAACGACTAACAGGTAACTAGTAACTCAAGAATAAACACTGGTAGCTAAGATGGTGCTCTGAGGATGTGCTGCTGAGTGTGCTGCAGCTATGGGGAGTGTGTTAATGCATCTGCAGACCCCTTTGAAAGGTCCTGGAGAACAAGGCTGAGGTTCCCCTTGGCTTGTCTGATCAGGAAGCTGTTGCATGCCACGGAATGTCATTGTGTCCTGTCATTTCGCTGCCTTGCAGCCTTGTCTTGGCGACTGTTGTCTCCTGGTACTTGGTCCAGGTGTGTTAATAAGTGGTGTGCAGGTACTGTCTGTCATGAAATGCAGTTCAGAGGGCTTTAGAGCTGGACCTTCTGAAGAGGCTTTGGCCAAAGTTATCATTTACTGCTTAGTGGTTGGTCTTCTGACAGCTCTGCACACTGCCCCGACATGCACACTGTACAGAAAATGCGCATTAAGTTGATCTGTGTCCTGAATAAGGCTTTTCTTTTTTTTTTCTTTTCAGACTTGTTCATTAAATGTAAAGGTGACTTGATTGAAGTCAGAGATGGCACCTTGAAAACTCATCCAAACCTGTTAGAAAATCTAGTCTTCTTTGTTGAGGTATTTTTTTTTCCTTTGTAAACTAGAACTTTTGGAGTACTTTAGGGTAGAAATGTTGGGACTAAAACATGGTGGAAGTTTTTTGATCTCAGTCACTCATGAAAGCAGAGTTTTTTGATGCATATTCTAACCACTCTGAGCCTTATCAGTAGGAACACTAGAACGAAGAAGCCTCCTGTAAGTGCAACTTAGAATATACGTGTACCTTTTTTCCAGACGGTCTCCATTGCCCTGTGGGTATCGAGTTACTGTGACAGCGTCCTCCGACCTTTTAAATCCAACCTGCAAAAAAAGAAGAAGAAAAAAAAAGAAAGCAGTGTAGCTATGGTAGAGACAATATTCCTTTCTTTTTCTCCCCCACCCCCAATCCAGCAGCATATTTATACTGAAAGGAAAAACAGGGTAGATAACACGTTAGTAAACTGGTTTTCATAAACTTTGCCTTGTAGAGGCTGACGTGGGTTACTCAGTACTGATTGTTGAAAGTCCTTTTCTGTTTAAAATCAAATGGTGATGTGCCACACCTCTGCCATCACGTGACAGCTTTTTAATAGGAAACACAATTGGGAGTATCGCGGGCTGTCCTGCCTTGAGTGCACCGCAGGAAGCTCATTGCTGGTAGTGTTGATCTGGGTAGGTAGATTACAGCTTGGCACTGGGGGGAAGGAACAGAGCGATAGACGTTACCAAGTGAGTTGTCGTGTAGGATAGTCATGTGAATGGGCATTCATATCTCTTTGTACATTAAAACTATGTGTTTGTTTCTATAGCCACCTGTATTTACACATTTTCTGGATTATGTTACTGAACTACAGACATTGACTTCCAATGTAATAGATCACATCAAAGGGCTTGAAATAATTCTGACTGCACTAAAACTTGAAGAGCTGTCCCTCAAGGACACGCTGCTTTTACAGGTAAGAACTCACGTTGTTGTTTGGGTGCTCTGTACGTTTGTGTGACCGATAACAACCCGTACGTACAGGCCTGTGGGATAACTCTGTTGAAAGCTTCTTTTCACCAAATTGTTTTACTGGAAGGGGAAAAAAAAGGAATACAAACAAACAAAACCCACCTGTTATGACTGACTTCATTGCTCTTAACCACAGGTTGCGACCAGGCTGCTAGAAAGCTTAGTTGTAGAGTGGTGAGTTAGGGGGGCTTTTTTATAGTGACACAGTGACTTTGGCTCATCTGATGAGCTCCAGCTCACTGCAAAAATAATCTCAAAAAAATGAGATCTGAACACAAGAATTCTAAAATACTTTCACTTTGTGTGGTATATTAGTGAAGAAAAACTGATGGTTTTAACGTTATTTTGTTGTCCGTGATACGAGTTACTCTATTATCTATCGTACATGCCATGATGGATGCAAAAGACTTATTCCAGGAAACATGTGAGATTCACCTACTGCTGAGTAGTTACTTCCCTGGAAACAATTACTTGATCTTTACAGAACAGCAAGTGGCAACTTCACCCCCCCACACACACACACCCCTTGGCTATATTGGGAAAACCAAAGGCAGGAGTAGGAGGCACTGCATGTGCCAAACCTCACGCCAAATTCGGACACGTGAAACACGGGCCTAATGAGGAAGCTTGACTTTTTAAGCTGCTGCCATCAGATAGACGAGTGAATGTTACTGCCATAAGGGATGTTCTGTACTTGCTATGAATGGATTTGTTTAAAACAGTGGTTGAGATCCTGAAAGTACCTTTGAAATCAGAGCCCAACTAAAAAGCCTAGAGGTGGCTGAAAGCACAGAATTGGAATTTCCTTCATGGTGCTCTTGAAACAGAGGTGGGGATAAAAGGTGCAATGCGGCAAAGCGGTGGAATAGGCATCATCTTCTGGTATGCAGGGGAGAGGGGCTGAGGGAGTGGTGAGTCGTGCTCCTTGTCAGAGAATTGCAGGTTCCAGGGTAAAGGTTTGAGAGGAGAGTTGTCTCCTCACCAGTTCTAATTTGGGGGGTGGGAGAGACTGAGTAAGGAGAAAGCACAGGCAGGAGCTGTGTCATAGGCATGTCTGAAAACTGCACATTAAAGGCAGTTTCATCCCTTGGGGAAAGCTAGGTGCCAGTGTTGCTGAATCGGTGACATCCAAACCTGTCCCAGGCTCACTGTGGCTTGGAATTTGGTGTAAAGAGTCTCTTGGCTGGTCAGCATTCATTTGCTGTTTGACTTCAGTTCTCTGCTGAAGAAATTTGCTACTTTAATAGATGCTGACTAAAATAAAATGCTATGTGCACACTCAGCCGCAAGTATTTTGCACAAGGATGCTTCCAGAAGTTTTGATGAAATGTTCATGTGTTACCAACCCTGTCTGGGCAATACCAGTACCTGCAGGAATTACTGCTGCTGAGCAGGTGCTGCTTATTCTGTGCTTATTCACTGTGTCCTCATGAATTTCTTCTCAGTGTTTGAGGTGATGGGCAAAGTTTTGACAGGAGGAAGTTTAAACAGTTGCTGCAGAGTGAATGATTTCTCTTTTGCGTTTTGCAGGAAGAAAAAAGGTTTACAAAGACTGTGCAAGGGAAGGTCCAGAGCAGTTACCATCACTCAGTTCAGGAAATTGGAGAGCTGCTGAAAAAGAGACTCGATACCATTAAAAAACTAAAGATTTGAGAAACACATCCTTGACAGACTCCACAGGGGAGTGACACCAGAGTCCTGGACAGAAGCAACATCCAATATACCATCACTTTAATCCAGAACTTCCTCATAATGCATGAAGGACTTCAAATCATAAAACAATTTTTTTAGGTATTACAGATGTATTGAGCTGATTTAAATTATTGTACATAAACGAGAAGCAGGGACCCTTATCAGGGTTTGACCACTTTTTATACATGTTCATAAGCATATTGCAACAGGAGAAAATTAACTTTCTTCCCTTTTGATCTCTAGAAACAACTGGAGATGGTCTTTAGAAGCAGCAATAGAAATCCAGTGTAAAGCCTATATCTCAAAGGAGTTGTATTTTCATCACCATACAGTGTTTATAATTTTTGTATGGTCCTTGCCTTAGAAAAGCAGAAATTGTAGATGCCCGCATTCAGCCACCTCCGATGAAACGAGCCTGTTGTGGAGCTGCCTCTTGTCCCCGAGCCACCTGGTCCTGCGGAGTCAATCCGGTGTGCGGGTGCAGCAGGGAGAGGTGAGGCTGCGCTGGAGGCCCCCCAGCAGGGCCCAGCCCTCCGCCGCAGCGTGGGGGTCTGCTGTGCCAGGCGGCGAGGCAGGTTCCTCCGAGGGCAGAGCTGCTGGAGGGAAGAGGTGGTGTCTGTGTACACCCACGGGGGGTTGTCGTCACGTTGGGGGGAAAATGGCAAACCTGCTGAGGAGCAAACTTGGCTTTGAAGAGGGAAAGATGGGAATCGGTGTCAGCACAAAAAGACAAAACCGCAGACCTTGTACATAACAGCTGCAGTGAAGTCTGGCACTGCGGTCTGATTTCGGTCGGTTTGATGTAAAACAGCAATCATCACAACTTTTTAAAAGTGTGTTTAGATTACTGAAACTTTAAGACTTAAATATTTTAATAGAAATTAAATCCTATTGGCTTTGGTTTTAAGTTGGCAGAGGTAACTCGCTTCCGCTGTGGTATGAGGCTGAGAATACTTTCTGTAACTGTACGCTTGCTTTTCGCAGTCGATCTTTGATTATTCAAGTACTAGCTCGGTAGCCGTTCTGTTAGAAAGTGCGGTCGCATCATCTGCTCCCACTGAATCTGCATTTCTGCTGGATTTTTTCATTTTAAAGGAGTAATGCAGCCTAAAACTGGTAAGCAAAAAAGAGCTACATGTACTTGCAATACAAGGGACAGGTCAGACTACAGATTTCCTCGTTGTCTGATTTAAAGCAGCTAGTATCTGAAGTCTATATTTAAAGTTTTAAGAGAGCTGACAATCCTACCTTTGTCATCTCTGCCGAGTATGTTTTGTTAGTAATACTAGAATGTTGATGAGAGTATTTTTTTAAAATAAATCCCCTGTATAAAAAAAAAAAAAAAAAAATCACATAGCTGCTCTTGCTGGATTTAGTTTTGCTTTGCCCCATCCTGAAAGGGAAAGAAGAACGTCTGCAGGTTGTCTGAATTATAATGAATGTCCTGATGGTTTAATTGCGATGTCTGGTAAGTGCTCTGGGCTGGAGGAATACCAAAATGTGTTAAGTCTGGTTTAGAGTAATACTTTTCCTGGGAAAACACAGCAAAAAGAACCAACAACAAACTGAACTCTTACATGTTGTATAGAAGTACCTTTTTTGAAAGAAGGGTGTGCTCTTTAAATTAAAACAAGGCTGATGGCTGAAGCTGGTGCTTTGAAATGTGTAGGGTAAGTGAAAACAGTCCCATTGCCGAGACGATGCAATTCATAGAGAAGCACTGAGCCAGAAATCCACACTGCCCCTTTCTGTTCAAGGAGGCAAGTTGTTGTTTCTGATGGTCCTGTCCCCACGGCGGTGCCGAGTGGTGAGGGCTGTGTGCGCACACCAGCTGACACCAGCACCCTCAGCCAGAGGGGCTGGGCGGGCTGATGGATGCTGGAGTTTCCTTCCACAGCTGTCCAACAGCTCGAACTCAACCAGGCATATCAGTAAGTGATGGTGAGAGTCAAAGTGAAGCGTGAGGTTGATATAACCAAGCTTTTAAAATCCTCCTGTGTGCCTGAGAGCAGAACTTGCTTTAAAAAAAAAAAAAAAAAAAAAAGGTTTTCTGCATCAGCTCCCTTAAAAGCAGAATTGAAACTCTTGGGGGGGGGGAACGACACGCCACACGGGATGACATGTGTCATCTGAAGCAGAGTCAGAAGAGCTGGAAGCAGGGCTCGCTCTCGCTTCCCATCGCGGCGTTTGGCATGGTGCAGGGCCAGCGTTGGCCAGTCACTCGAACCATCCCTGGGCCAGCCCAGAGGGAATACTGACTGCTGCTCGGTGTTAGCTGCTGGCCTGTTTCCAGTTCCAGCCACTGGCAAACAATAAGCTTGTCAAACAAATACCGTTTTTGGATTGCTCAAGTGTTTTATAAAACCAGATGCCATCTTTTCACAAGCTGTAACTTCTCTGTAGGAGGAAATGGTGTACAAAAATGACAACGTACTGACTGACTGGGGGCTTGGTTGAGGGAGAGGGAGAATTTCTCTCCTCCTATAAATTGTGTACAGTTAAATATATTATATATTTCTTACGAAAGAGCATTTCCCCTCCAGGAATATGTCCCACAGGGACCTGGTAAGAAATTCAAGCTATAACCCATTGCTGCTGTTCCCCCTTTTCCACTCTTGGGATTTGTTTTTGTTTGTTTGTTTTGGATTTATTTCTTTTTTTGGTGACGAATTGAAAAACATACCTAGAAGAAGCTACCAAGACTACTGTTTACAGACTGAAAAAATACTGCTTTTGTACTACTGGGATCATGAGCCGCGATCCTTTTACAGATTTCCTCAACTCTACTCTTTGCTTAAAATCAGTGTCTGGTGTAGATGAAGGTCAGAAGTCTCCTACCCTGCTTTGTCTACATTCAGGACAAAATGTACAATGCGTGTTTGTGTTGCCCATCATTTTTGTACTTTTAACTGTTCAAGAATTGCATTTATATTTTGCAATCATTGATAATCATGACTTTATTTTAACCGCTAGTAATCTTAGAAGGGATTTTTGTTGTATCTGCAGCCTTACCTGAACTTCCTTGATTATTCATTGTTAATTTATGACTGTAGAAGATACGTCTGCCTCAGCCTTCTACGGACTTAAGTGACACCACTGCGACTGATCTGCTTTAAACTGGATGGGTTTATAATTTATATAAAAGTCAGTTTCGTTACAAATCGGTGTTGCTGCCTCTCATTTTTCTGTTTGGGTGGTCTGGAAGCAACTAACGTGCTCACCTAACACTGTTTAGTTTTGACAGCCCCTCACTGAAGCCAGATTGTCCCGGTGCAAGGCAGGAGGATGGAAAAGGGGGCGGGGGGGGAATACTCATTGTTTTCCACCTGCCCCTGGAGTTCAGAATGATGCCTGCGGGGGGGAGGGGGCTTGGATGCGTCTGTTCTTTGACATGACCGTGTGCCAATCTACTGTTCAGGCTTTCTGCATTGCTTACTTGCGCTTCATCCTGGCTTTCAGCGCTCAGGTAAGCAAGGGTGGCAGCGCATGAGGTAGATCCTCTAGAAGCACAGCTGTCCTTAAGAGGGTTGTGACAGCACCCCCGCTGCCTCGCCTGCTGCTGTATACAAACGTATTACACCCCAAGTCCTGCACGGCCGGACCCCGCGCTCTGCCCCTTCCCCCGCCTTCACCTTCTCTGGATTTTGCTGCTGGACGCTGCCCCCTTGGGTTTATTTTCCTGCCCCCCACACCTCAGCAGCAGCACCCCCCTCTGCCCCCGAGGAAAGCGGCACCGCGTTACACCAGCGCTCCCGCCTCGAAGCCCCCCCCCCCCCGCTTTTGGCCCCGGGGCGGGGCGAGGCCCCGGCGGCGGCTCCGCGCGGTCACGTGGCCCCGGCAGCCCCGCTCCCTCCGCGCTCCGCCATGGCTGCGGCGGCGGCCGCCGGCTCCCTGCTCCTCTGCCTGCTCGGCCTGGCGCTGACCGGCGGCAGCGCGCTCCACACCAAGGGCTCCGTGCCCCTCGACGCCATCACCTTCTACAAGGTACCGGCCCGCCCGGCGGGCGCTGACGGTGACAACGGGGGGGGGGGGGGGGGGGAAGGGGACGGACGACACGGCCGCTCCGGAGCGCGGCGGCCATGTGCACCGCCGGGAAGGCCAGAGCGGGCAGCCTCGGGGAGGCGGTGTGGGGGGGCCGGGGGTGCGGAGCGGGCCGCGGGGCATCCTGTCGTCCCGTCCCTTCCGCGCCGCCCCCCCCACCCGCCACTACCGCCGCCACCGGCGCGGGGGAGCGCTCGGGCCTCGCGGAATGGCTGAGGCGGCGGGCCCCGCTGCGCCGCAGCCAATAGGAGCGCAGCAGCCGCGGCGGATAGCCAATCGGCGCGGTCCAAGTGGAGCCGCGCCGCCGGGGCCCCGCTGCGGCCGGAGGCGCGGGGGGCTCGGCTGGGTCCGGCCCGGTTCGGTCCGGCGGCCCCGGCGGGGCGAGGTCCGGCTGCCGCCGCGGCTCCTCGGCCCAGCGCCGGGCCGGCTTCCCGCGCCCCCGGCCTGCGGGCAGGGAGCAGAAGAGCCGCGGTGGGCTGGCTGCTGCTCTGCCGGTTCAGGGCCGGGGAGCGCGCCCGGCTTGGGGCGGCTTCGGTTCTTTTTGTTGTTCGTGCCGAGAGAAAGCAACAGGCTGCTGCCAGGCGGAGGCCTCGCACGGGTTTCCCCCCCCCCCCCCTCCGCTTCACCGCTTGGGCAGGAGGGCCTCTGCCCGGAGCGTGGCAGGTGCCGCGGGCCCGGCTGGAGGCAGATGGCGGGATTAACGGCTGGGCTGCAGCGCTACGAGCTGAAGAGACAGCCTTCGGCTGAGCCGTTGGCAAAGTGGCTGCCCGAAACAAGCTGCTCAGGCGTGAGCAAATATTTCTCACCACACGCCAGCCCCCCCTCCCCGCCCTCCCCTCGGCTTGATTTTTCTGCTGTGACAAGCCATTTTTGGTGTTTTAGTGCTACGGCGCTCTACAACCCATAGGAGCTTCCAGCTCTTCTGCAACAAGAAGAATTCGAAGCAATTGGCAGGACACTGCAAGAAATACCAAAGGTGTCATGCCTGCCCTGCCCGTTTCTTACCAGGAGGGGAAATGAAGGCTCAGGACGGAAGACTTGTGCTAACTGTTGCAACCAGTTGTTCTGTCAGTGCCTGCCCTGCGCTTTGTAGGTGGGGGCCTGTGTTGCAACTTGACCCTGTTTGCTAGAAAAAAAAGGTTTTGCAAGGTCTTCTTCTGAAGAGAGGAAAAATATCCCAAACTGGGTGACAGGTTCCGTTTCCGAGCCCATGTGGAAGGGCATCATCCAGAGCAAAATTCCAAGGCAGCGGTGCAAGCGAAGAGGAATTGGTTCAAACACAAATTCTCCGTTTGCTGAACCGGTAGAGCAGCTCCAGCATCTCCACCTGCCCCCCGCGCCCCCTCTCTTAGCTCGGGGCTGCAGTGTTTGTGCTGGGACGCTTCAGAGTGACGCTAGATTTGGCCTCTCTCCTCTTAATGTCCCACTGGAAATGGTTCGGCTGACTCCCTTCCAAGATGCTGATCAGATATGCAATAAGCAAATCATGTATAATTGAAGGCGTTCTCATCAGATTCCCCAAACCTACCACGTACCATCTTTATCATCTGGTGTAGGAATCCATCCACCCAGAGCTCAGTCTTTCCTCTGCATGGCAGTGAGTCATTTTTGAAAGGCCATAATTATAAAATTTCCATTCCCCCTCTGCATAGGAAAAGAAGGACGAGCTAAAGCAACCTTAGGTGGCGGAGATTGCTCAAACCTGAAATGCTAAAGTTCTGACAGTTTGGTTTTTTTTTTCCTTCTTCTTGTTTTAGGTAATTCCAAAGCATAAGTTTGTCCTTGTGAAATTCGATACGCAATACCCTTATGGCGAGAAACAGGATGAGTTTAAAAAGCTGGCAGAGAGCTCAGGCTCCAGTGAGGATCTTCTGGTGGCTGAAGTGGGGATATCAGGTGAGGAACTCCGGGCAGATCAGTACAGCTCGGGTTGGCGGGGAGGGAATAAACCTCACTGCGATTTCTGATGAAAACAGGTTTTGGGGTAATTCTGATAGAAACAAGATGGGCCACAGCACCCGCTCGGGCTGGTCGCTGCGCCTGCCGTGAGCGTAGGAGTGCTGCTTATCTCCTTTCGGCTGCTTAATGAAGCACGTCAGCCCATGCTGCTCAACTGGATGCCGTCCTCCCTCCTCAGTCATAGCACTTCTTGTCTTTTTTTTTTTTTTTTCTTTGCCATTCTCGTCCATTTCCAGGGAAGACCTTATAAGAATGATTCTTCAGCCACAAGCCTGGTCAAATAAAGCACATGTAGTTGTGGCAAACCCTCCGTTTACTGCTGGTGGAGCGCAGAAAGTGGTTGTTGCGCTGTGGCTGGTGTGACTTGATGTTCCTGTAATTGGCTTTAGGAGGAAAGCAGTGAAGAGTGAATCACTGTCATCTTACTCGCTCTTGCTTTGTGGGTAGAAGTAGCAGTTGAAGCTTGCAGGGACTGTCAAACTGGGAAGTTTCACCCACGCTGACATCTCTAAGCACACGTGGTTGAAATCTCTTTAAGTTACATGTTCTGTCCTCAAGAATAAATGGAATTTATATCAGATGAGAAAACATCTTGTAACTTGGTATGCTGTCAGAACTCAGACATAGAAGTGCACACTTTGCACATAGATCAGGAAAGAAAAACCGTTTAACTGTAAAATCAAATAAAATCAATGGGTGGGGCAAACCAAGGAAAACCATGGCTATGAATTTCCCGTAAGGAGGACGGGGTTCATACGTAGAGGTCCTGACGATGTCTGACGCTCTCACAGCCACAGCAAGGCACCTTTAGAATTTTCTGGTTTTCTTTGGAGAACCTAATGATGGTTTTCCTTGCACAAAGGATGTGCTGGAGTGTTTTCTGTTTCAGTGCATGGCATTTCCTGGCAAAGAGGTTATTAGGACTTGTTGAAACTCTGGAGACGTATTTATGTGTGTGTAGGAGAGAATCCTAAATTAATTTTTTCTTTTAATTAACACACTGTGCTTTTCTGTGTTTTGTTTTCTCTTGACAGATTATGGTGATAAACTGAACACTGAGCTGGGAGAAAAGTACAAGCTGGATAAGGAAAAGTTCCCAATTTTTCACTTGTTCCAGGATGGTGACTTTGACAATCCTTTACCTTACAGTGGCCAAATCAAGGCCGGGGCTATTCAGCGCTGGCTGAAGAGTAACGGCATCTATCTGGGGATGCCAGGCTGCCTGAAAGAGTACGACATGCTGGCCAGCAAGTTTGTGAGCACCACTGAGAAATCAGAACGCCAGTCCCTCCTGAAAAAGGGGCAAGAGAGTTTAGAAAAAACAAAAGAAACTGAGAAGAAGTCAGCTGAGCAATACTTGAAAATTATGAGCAAGATGCTGGAGCAGGGAGAAGAGTTTGCTGCTAATGAAGTCGTCCGAATCACAAAACTGATCGAGAAGAACAAAATGAGTGATGGGAAAAAGGAGGAGCTCCAGAAAAGCCTCAATATCCTTGCTTCTTTCCTGAAGAAGAATAATGAAAAAGATGAGCTCTAATATGTTGGAGAACTTTGTACAAGCTGTGAAACACTGTCAAGAGTCCTAACCAGTTCTCCTTATGCAAGCAAACTTCCCGCTGACTTCAAGAGAGCAGCAGATTTCCTTCTGGTATTCTCAGTTTAGAAGATCAAGAGGAAGACATTCCTTTAAAACACAGTATTCTAAATGTTGAAAAAAATTACCTTAAAGCAAGACACCAGTATTGTGTAATACTCTTCAATAACAGTGTTAAAGTAGACACAAAAAAAAAAGAAAAAAAGCACTAGATTGGCCTGAAGCACATTCCTGGTGGTTTTTACTGCTGTTCCCTGGCAAACAAATAACAAAATTCAGTCTCACATTCCATCTTCCATGTTCTAAAAGGTACAGATTGGGTGCCCCTCACATCCCCACCTTGCCCTCTTCCTAGTGTCCTTGGGTTTTATGCTCATTAATCCACCCCTCCTCCTCCCTTTTGTTTTCTCCGAGTCCTGTTCTTACCTTTTGTTGACTAACAGAGGCGGAGTTTTCTTTTTCTGCCTTCTTCAGTGGCTCCTGTCTCTGTTCGGCTTGGGTATTGGCCAAATGCTGGCAGGCGTAGTGAAGACAGGTCCTCTGTGTATCACAACTTGCCCCTCATCTTCTGGCTGTGTCAGCCGTTCTCCTGAAGCCCTTGGTGGTACCCCAACAGAGCAAGCAATTTGAGCTCTGAGCAAGGACAGAGTCTCTTTGAGGTGCTATTACACTTCATCTTGCCAGTTTGTGCAAAAACTTGTTTTTTCAGAGGTAAATTTGAGTTTTCTGGCTGAAGAGCACATGCAACGCCTGTGCGTTTTGCCTGTCCTTCCCATCCAAGCTTCGTTTCCCAGGTTCAAAATAAGGGCGGGTGAGACCAATAAGGACATGGGAAAGTCTCAAGCCATGGTTAACATGTACAAAAGCATTTTTCTCCAGCCTCATCTTCAGAAGCGATCCACGCTGTCAAACCAAAGCTTCATCAGCATTTGGTAGTTTTAAATATTTGAAAGTGAGGTCTTGAAACAGGAAGCAGAAGTATTTGTGCCCTTAAAAGCCCTGTCTGTACCATTTTAACAGAGATACCTTGCCCAGGGGTCAGGTCAGTCCTCAAAACTTGATGCTGCATGTGCTGTTCGTGCTGTGTGGTGTTCAGATGGCCGCTGGAAGAGTGGTCGGGGTTATGGAGTTGAAGAGAGAGACAGACATGCGTGTTTTACCTTGAAGACTATGCTTTAAGCTGAGCAAAACTGAGTTCTGTGGGAGCTTTGCTGCCTTTTGAATCCTGGGGTGGGTACAAGGAGCAGATATTGCTGCAAGATGAAATGTATTAGTAATTCTATAATAATAATAATAATAATAAAAAGTTCCAATTAATAGCTGTTTAAGCTGCTTTCTAGAGAAACTGCTGCCGATTTCTGCAATTGGAGGAAAAGCCTGACCAGCCACATAATGCCACCTAGAAACGAGCACCCTTCTCAGCGGTGAGGGCGTCCCTCGGGCGCGGGAGGGGAGATGAGGGGCTTACACGAAGCGGTGGGAGGGTGTCCCCTCAGGCCCGGCGCCCTCACCCCAGCAGGAGGAGGAGGAGGAGGAGGAGGAGCCGCCGCCGCCGCCTCCCCCCGGCCCGGCCGCCCCTCACGGCGGAGCCGCCGCCGTCACCCCGCGCGCCCCCTCAGAGGCGCCGCCGCCCCGCCCGCGAGCGCGCGCGCGCTCTCCTTCAAGCAGCTGGCCGGCCGCTCGTGACGTCGCCCAGGGGCGGTGCCAACGGAGGAGAGATGGGGAGTCCTGTGCCAACTCTTGCCGTGCGGGGGAAGCTAAGCAGGGTCGCTTCGGGTCGGCTCCTGGAGGGGCGGCCGGGGAGGGGGGTGCAGTGCTTCGCTGTGTCCTCCCTGGTAGGGACGCGCGGTGGCGGAGGAGCGGGTCGCTGCCCCCCCCGGGACGCTAGCCCCGTTGTTCCCCCGGGGCTTCAGCACCCCCGCCTCAGCCCCTCTCTACGACTGGGCACTCCCCGCAGTCGGCCCCGCCGGCGGGGGGGGGCTGGTCCCGGGGCGAGGGCCGGGCGTGGGGTGGCCCCGGGGCGGAGCGCGGGCGGTGACCGCAGCCCCGGGAGCGGTGGCGGTGGCAGCGGCGGCAGCGGCTACCCATGGCCCTCCCGGCGGAGGTGGCCCGGCTGGACGGGGGTTGGCAGGAGGTGAGCGACACACACCCCACACCCCCCCTCGCCGGCACCGGGACCCGCGGCGGGCCGGGGGGTCGCAACGGGCGTCCCCGCTCCCGGGGCCCTGCTCGGCCCCACCGTCCGTGCCCCATCTCCACCCCATCCCCTCCCCGCATGCCCCGGCCAGCCCTTCCCCAGCCCTGCCCGCTCCTCCCCGGGGGCACCCACCGCTCCCCAGGGCCGGGGCTCCCCGGGGGCACACACCGACCCCTCCTCAGGGCTGGGACTGCGGGTCCTCGTCGTGCTGAGCCCGCACCCCTCCTTCTCCCCAGGTCTACTCGGCTCTCCAGTGGATACAGTTCACCATGGCCATGCTCAGGTACAACGCGCTGCTCAACCCTCGGCCCCGGCATGGAGTTATTATTGCAATGAGGATTTTCACGTGAAAAAGAAAAAAAAAAAATAGAAAAAAAAAATAGATGCAGAGGATGTGCTCCTGTTCCAACCTGCGCTTTGTTTTCTCAGTGTTATAGGTTCCAGCTCCATTATTGCCTACGCCATCTTTCAAAATGCAGTGCGGTCCCCCGAGGTAAGGTCTGCACCTCTGTTTCTCTCCCTAAATCGAGGTGTTGGTGCTTTGAGGATGGGTTGGGCACGTAGCAAAGACCTGTGTGGGTCTGCTAGGAGCGTCCGCGGGTCTTGGGCTTATGTGGTTAAATCTTGTTTAACAGCTGGACTTGCCAAGGATTTGTCCCTTTGTCTGTGACAGCAGCTGAAGGGACTAACCTTGAGCTGTACCCACGGCTGGGAGAAGCAGGTTCCTTAGCCCCGTGCTTTCTGCTGCTCTGGGAAAGTACTCCAGTCGTTCCTGGGAACAGGGATTTGTTAGCGTGACCTCCTCTGTGGGGTAAAATGCCTGGAGGGCTGAAGAGCTGTGTACAAAGCAAGTTGGAGATGCCCCTGGACGAAATGTATTTGCAGGTGTCGGTCTTTCGGTGTCTCTGAGTAGTTTTTCCAGGCAGGTTCGCTACTAAAACTGATAAAACTCAAAGCAGCTGCAAAGTTCAGCCAGAAAGAGGCTGGGCTGAAAAGCGGGCAGTGGTGCTGGACTCTAGAGAGGGGCTTGAGAGGGTTCACCTTGCACAGGAGCCACCAGCGTTTCTAATGCTGAAGCCGTGGGACTCGGGTGCAAACGTCCCTCAGGGTGGGACCGTCCGCACGTGTGCTGCAGATCTGACACACACGCAGTGCCTGGCACGTCCCCAGTGCATCACACGTGTGTGCAGGGAGCCCCGTGTGTCTGGGACACATCAGATGTGCTGAGCAGTTGGCTGGCATGTGGCACCGTAGACCTCCATCCCAAGCCTGCCAGGCTTTTGCTGTCCCCCCCTGTCTGTCCAGGACTCACCGGAGGCAGCGCACAGAGCTGATCAGGTGTGAAACTGGGGTGTGTTGTCCAGGATTTGCAGAGGTCTGGCAGCCCAATCTGTGGACCACGCAGATAACAGGTTACTGCTAAGAGCAGCAGGACAGTAGAGCTGGCAGCTGTGTTGTAACAAAGCTGTAGTTGTACTTCCCTCATCTACAACATTCTTTGTACGTCGTGGGTTTGATCTGCAGCCCAGAGAACAGGACTTCCAGGGAATGCAGGGAGTTATCCGCACAGAAGGAAGGCGTGCAGTCAAGCTGACAACTGACACGTCGTTGGAGGAAGCAAGGTGGGGAGGAGAACATGAGTCCAGGTTTGCAGGGCAAATTTTCATCCCTGACAACACAGAGGGCAGTCTTGCTGCCAGGCAGCCAGCCTGCTGGAAGCTTTCTGCCCAGCATGTCGAGAATGAGCTGTGGGGATCTCCGTATGTTCCTGGGGAGGAAGCAAGGCTGGGACTTCATCTTAGTGCTGGGATGGAAAATCTTCCTCGGCTTGTGCTGCACAAGGTGCATATCAAAGGCTCCCTTGACTGCAACTCCTGCACCTGGGGAGCTCCAGACATGGGATTCACCTGGGGTCCTCCACCCTGGTATGGTACGGAGCTGGGTTTGGCAGGTTTCCCGAGGTGACTCAGCAGCTTCAACCCGTTCACTTCCACGGCTAGGAGCCTGCATTGCTCAGGAGCCCGTGTGCTATCAGTCATATGATGTGGCTGTGGCTTGGGAACTGCACTCTAGCTGCTTGCGAAGCCAAGCGTGGCTCCAGGTCACAGATGGACCCTTCCTGCTCAAGGGAGTCCAGATGTTTCTGCTCAGATTATTTCTGCAAATCCAGATAGGAGGGATAGATACCAGCTGGAGCGACTTTTCTGTATCGGGCTTCCAGGCTCTCGTTCCACTGCCAGGGGAAATCTGTTGGTGGTGTTTCAAAAGTGGCAAAATCTTCAGTAACTTCCCCATCGCCCTGTCCCCATGTTTCTGGTCTTAAGTGGAAATTTGTAAACAAAGGGGCTGGAAGAGATCCGTATCAAAGCTTGCCACAAACAGCTTATTCCCTGAGTCATGAGGCTCCAGAGCAAAATGTTTAAAAATAAACAGCTCTGGTGGCTGGGAGGAGAACAATGTTATAAACACTTCCCCTCCTGCCCCCAGCCTAGGAAATCGAATATTGCATTCTTGAAGCGTATTTTCTGTCTCTACGGGGTCAATAAAACCCTTTACCCTGAGCTAAATCATTCAGAAGAGATGATGGCAAGCAACGAACACAGGATTTCCTCTGTCCTGTCAACAGGTTCTGTGCAGGCAGATGTCGCTGGGCAACGGCCAGGCAGAGCTAAATCAACGTGTACGCTCCAGCCTGGCAGCTCCTCTGAAGCATTACGTCTTTACATTCCCTTCCTCTATTTTATAAATACCATTTGGGTTTTTTCTTTTCCCTTTCGCAAGTAAGAACCATGCCGCCGTTCGCTCACCACCCTGTCACCTTCTTCTTTGTGTAGGTCTGTGCCAAAATAGCTCCTCAACCCAACAGCGGTGCCTCGCTCCGAGGACACCTGTTGCTAGAGGAAAAGGGTCACCTGGGCGATTGCAAAAGCCGCTGCTTTGCTTATTTGGGAGCTGTTTGGGTTTAAGCTGCCGTGCTCGCAAACTGGAGGGTGTCCCCAGCCTGTCGCTGCTGGCCAGGGCTTCAATTCTGCGCCAGCAAGGAAAAGCCTGGTTAAAAAAGGCGTTTGTGAACGCAATGACGTCCAAACGAGCTCCAGCTATTTCGTTAGCAACAGGAGTTTAATTTACTGCGTTGCTGGGTTGGATGGTACAAATACGGAACTGGAAAGACAAGGATGTTGGAGGAGAGAAATCCTGCAGAAGGCAGAGGGCCCAGGAAGGCACCAGGCAGGTCTCCCTCAAACTATGCCCTAAGGACTGATCTGGTTCAATCAGATCTACCTTACTGCTTCTCAGTCTTACTAAGCTCTTGCTCGTTGCTCGCAGGAACAAGACAAGTATCACACAACCCGACGATAGGTGGCAAACATTGACTTAAAGGACAGTATTGAGGCAAATCTCACCAAAAGCTCAGTTCCGTGAAACAAATCTTAAAATCGAGGCTTCCTGAAGTGTTTTCCACGCTGTGTTTATCATTATCATTTCCTGTAGGGAAAAAAAAAGCGCGCCATCATTTTCTCTCCAGGATGCTGAAAATTAAGTCCCAAAGACTACAATTAAGAATCTAGATAATTAGGCTGCTTTTCCAGAGGTCTGCTCTCCCGCTAACAACGAAAACGTTGGCCGGAATTTTGCACAAATGTTTTCCTTCAATGTTTACAGTCCTCTTGGCCAGTGCGTGCAAACTGGAAATGGGCTGGAAACTGCCATCAGAGGAGACGCGACTCTGTTCCAGCAAGATGCAGTGTGCAGCGGGGAGACTTGTGGCTCTTGTGGCGAAAATTAATCTGGCATGTAAAATAGATTCAGCCTTAGTCACCAACTGAAATGACGTGAAGCACGTAGGAAGATTGTCTGCTTCAAGTTATTTCAGACCTGAAGCAGGGTTTGTGTTTACTAAAAGCTTGATTTCTCTATCAGTTGATTTGACAAATAACGTCACTTCTCCCTGCCAACCTGCCCCGTTCTGCAAAATTGTAATGTTCTGGACTTTTGAGCTATTTTCTGTAAGAGCTGATGCTGCTGGGGCAGTGCTAGGGTGATTAGAGTGGGGTATCTGCCTTGAAACAGCTCCTGAGAGCAAGAGTCAGCATGAGGTTTGTCTGCAAGCAGAGCTGCCCTACCAGAGGAGCTGGGGGACGAAAGACGACGGGGTAAAAACTGCTTGGGGGAGTGTTGTGACCATCGCCTGGACCTGCTGACCGATTTCACTTTTCCCAGGTCCGTCCGCTTTTCTACCTGAGCCTCTCCGACCTCCTCCTGGGCATGTGCTGGCTCGCTGGGGCGCTCCTCTACAGCACCCCGACCTCCGAGCAGGACCTCGTCTGCTACAACCTGCAAGCGGCAGGACAAGTGAGTAGCCTTGGCAACACCACTCACGCTGTTACTTTGCTCCCATTACCTTAATTAGCGTCGCTGGTGATCGGAGCGTGGCCGTGGGGGACTGTTTCGAGACAGGCTTTGGCAGAGACGGCCCGTGTGAACTTGGCTTGTCGGATCTCTTTGCCGCGTGTGTAGAACGGAGATAACGATGCTCGGGTTTAGGTGCGCCTGGTTTGTGAGAGGCCATGAGGAAGGCAAAGAGAGCGTGGGATTTTGTGGTTGCTGCATTTGGGTTGCTTGTGGGAAGGGAGTAGATGGGTCTTAACCTGTTTCCTGTTGGACCCGTGCCGACAATGATCTCTGTGCCTCTCACACGGCAGCTTTTCTATTCCTCTTCGTGCTTCCTCCATCCTGGGCAAGAACAGACATATTCTGCGATTCACTTGAGCTCAGACTTACAACATTACTTTTATAAACAGCCCTGCTCTTGCTGACCTGGCCCTTATCCTCTCTCAAACGATCCCAAGGATGCTCAGGAGCTGCTCCATCAGCGCAAGCTCAGCCCCGTGCCCCAGCGATTCGGCTGCCTTCCAGCTGATTTCATGTGCTGGAGCCTAATTGGAGTGGAGCGAGTGAAATACCGTTTTCCTGACAGTTTGCTTTTGTCTCCCTGAGCTCCCATTTCAGCGTTGGGATTTGCAAATCACCGCTCTCAAAAAACTCTGTGGGGTACGGCCAAGCTTGGGCCAGAGCAGTGGTTCACAAGCTGTGATGTGCGGGCTTAGCAGTTTCCTTTTAAAGGAACAAACAAAAACGTGGCTGGGAAGAGCGAGAGGCTGTCGGGAGCCTTGATGTGTGTTGTGTGGGCTCGGGTGGCTCCCTGGGAGTGTGGTGGTACCCGCAGATGGGAACCGAAAGGTCCTCGCTGAGTGGCAGCAGCTGAAGCAGCAGAGGCTCTCCGTGTACCTCGGAGAGGGCAGGGAAGAAGCTGCGTGTGCGGCATGGAAGTGTCACTGGGGATGGGTGCCTGCAGCCCCGGGTTGTTTCAACCCCTTATCTTGTGGGTAAAACCGTGACACTCGTGGTGGCGAGAGCAGCTGTTCTCGTCCTGGGTCGTCTCTGGTTCCTCTCGCTCCCCTGTGCCGCTGAGGAAGCACCGCAGTATGTTCACATGGAGAGAGGGAACAGTGGGGTGGGGGGGACCTGGGCACTTGGGAACGATGCAGAACAATCTCAAAGGTGGGTTTTAGATGCTGGTACAGGGGAAAGTGAGAAGAGCTTGGGAGAGGCTTTTTGGAGCTGGAATGTGGAAGGAGCATGCAGGACTGAGGGTATTTCTGAGCCGGTTTCCTTGCAGCTTTGCCTGGGGCACAGTTGTTAATGCTGGTGTGATCTTTTCATGGCCTGGAGCAGCCGGGTTGCACTGCTAGAGGAGCAGATTGGGTATAGGCAACATGCCGTCATTTCTCAGCAGAGATACTGAGAGCATGCAACGTTCTCGTGCATTCTGGCTCTTTCCTGCCCTTGCTTTTCCAGCCTGTGGCCATGCTTTTCAGGGACACCAGCAAGGGATGGGGGCAAGGTGGGAGCTTTGCTTTCACCCTGGGAAAGGCAGCATGGGTTGGCAGAGCTGGCCTTGGGCGAGTCCTTGCAGGACCTGCCTTGACCTCAGCCCCAGGGCGGGCTGGGGGGACAGTCAGGGCGCTGGGGTGGGGTGTGCAGGGTGCCTGCCACATCCCGACCTTAGCCACAGGGTCACCGGGCTTCTCTCCTGCGTGCCACCAGCAGCCCACCCCCAGGCAGGAGGACTGCCAGGGTGGCAGAGCCGGCTTGCATCTGGCCAGACCTGTCGCTGCTGTTTGCTCTGGAAGAAATTAAAACAAACGGAGCCCTTGCCTTAGCAACCGCGCACGTGACACGGTGCAGGACACCTCCTCACCCAACAACCCAGCAATGCCCTTGCGTGGTGGGAACACCTTGTGCGTAAGTGGGAGCCAGTTTAACCAGCAGCTTCTGCAGAGCGTTAAGTGATCTGTAACGCAGCGACATGAGTAAATCTCTCCCGGCCCCATCCTGCCGGTGCTGAGCGGAGCAGTCTCGCAAGGGGGGGCATCCCTGGGTGCCTCATAAACACACGGGGCTTCTTTGCACACCAACAGCTGGAAGGTGTAAAACGCTCCGAGCGACAAGGGTGAGGGCAGGCTCGGGGCTGCTCAGAAGCGGTGCCTGCAGACGGCAGAGCTCGGAGAGGCTCACACCACAGCCCGTGTGGTTGTCTCAAGGGATTGCTTTAGGAGCAGGACACTATTTTGCCTGGTTCAGCCTGTTTACCATCACTTTTGTCACCAAGGGCTGACATTACAGCAGATGGAACTCCCCTAACATCCATACCGAGTCGTAATGGAGGAGATTGCTTTGTTTCTTGGACTTTCCCTGTTTCAGCCCCAGACTCTTGGTTGATCTTAAATGTAAATACTGCTCCTTTCTGCTGTCCCTTGACTTTGGTCTCTCCTCCTCCCCGCCTTGCCTTTGTGTGACAATAATAAAGTCCAGAATAGAGATTGTGGTTATAATTGCACAGTTCCCCCACATTCTTCCAGTTCAGTTCCATTGGCCTAATAATGTCCTGGCAGGCTCTGCTGGTGAGCACAATGGGGAGCCACAGAAGTGTTATAATGAGGGACTTTCATGTCTCCCAGCCCCTCCTTTATCTCCTCATGGTGAGCACTGCCGAGCTGTCCACAGCCCCAAAGCTGGGGCTCAGGAGAGCAGAACTCCCTTGGCTTTCTGCTGGCAACTTCACAAGTGGCTTTTGGTTTCCCCCTTCCAAAAAAGAAGGCAGCGCTGACATTTCATGAGCCTCTCTAAGGCATCTTGAAGTGCATGAGAACGACCTTTGTGGACTGTTTTGATGACCTTCCCTGGAAGTAATTGAAGGGCAACAAACCCTCATTAAACCTCGTCTAATGAGCTGGAAAGTCACTGTAATGTTCCTGCTGCGACCGTCCCCTTGGGCTCAGCCTCTTCAGAATCAGCCAAGAGCGTTTCCAGCCGAAGTGAAGGAAACCAAGCTTGTTTAGTGACTACTTTCTTGGACTTCGGTGGTAACAGGGTGGCAAACCTGTGCTCCTTGCCTCTTTGGCAAAGGATAGGAAATCCACCGAAAAATTCACTTGTCCAGCCCTTCCTCTTTGCCTTTGCCACTGCAGCATGTGCTTCCTGTAACAAACCCAGCACACGCATAGACACAGCGTGATTAGGCAGCACTGTTTATACTTTGCCTGGAGCAACCGTGGATTCAGAAAGAAATGCAAGAAAGATTTGTTTTGTTTTGTTTTTCTACAGGAGGTTTTAGATATTCGGTCTCACCTCAAGCTGGAATCAAGGGCTGGGAAGTTTTGTGAGAAACATTCTGTATCTTTTCTTTACTCCTTTTTTCTGTGGAGAGAAAAGGGCTTGGGATGTTCACTCAGGCTTAGGGCAGACATTCTCTGCCCCCACTTTCCTCTTTAAGTATACTATTGTTTTCAGTTTCCGTGAATTTGCCGTGTAGTGAGGTCATTGTGCGAGAGGCAAATCGACGTGCCGCTTCTGTGTTGTGTTTCCTAATGGACGTAGCGCAGAGAAGAGGGTCCAAGTGCCTTTGAACCCTTTGTTGCCCGGATTTGGGCCAACAAATGAGCCAAGTCACAAAGATTTGTGTTTTTAAGACAGTCCTGCTGTCATTAGTTCTCCTGTCCCCAGTTTGAGACCAAAGCAAAGCTGCCTTTGTGCGGTCTAACGTGGGAACCCCTCCTCTACCTGGCTCTTCCCAGTTGTGTCCCACTGCAGCCCAGTAGGCACGAGCACAGGGGCTATGCAGGGACCCTCACCTTTGGCAGTCGGCTCCGCTGTTCGGCACCCTGCCTCTTTGGCTTGGGGTTCATCAGGGACGAACTGAAAGTGCTCCAGGAGCTATTTGTATAGGGCTGAAATTCTGTCTGTTTGTATTTCTCAGATATTCTACGTCGCCTCTTTTCTATACACTGCCAACTACACCTGGCACCTGTACATGGACCTAAAGATGAAATACAACCAGAACCTTTTCAGGATGCCCCCCCAGGTGAGTAGGACACGTGCAACAGCTGTTGGGTACCAAGGTCTGGCTGTGGTGGGGTTTAGGAGGTGCATACACAACAGTATATCTCACCACGAGGACTTCGAAGGCCCTTCAGCTGTGTGAACAGACGTGTCTTGCCCACCGAGGTCAGCAGAGATACTGCTGGGCCTGTTGTAGCATCTCAGTGGAAGATCAGGCTTGCAAGACCGAAGCAGACGAAGGCCAATGGCAGCGTGCACCTCAGAGCAGAGAAAGCTCAGGGCTGGGTGTTGGGGAAGTTCTTCTGCAGTTCGAACAACAGCAGTTTGCACCAGCTGAGTAACTGATTTGTTGCTGTCACTGCCTTCTGCCAGGGGGTGCCTGGACAGCCTGGAACTGAGAACAGACAATTTCTGTCCTTCCCAGGTGTCATACAGCGTTCGAGAGCGTCGGTAAGGATTGTAAGAATTTGAGATGGGAGGTGTGACGGAAGTGAGCTAGCGATAAAAGGAGCAGTTGGCTCTGTGAACAGCGGGCCAGTCCTCACTTCATCATCGCTGGCCTTTACAAAAGCCCTTTGGGGAACTGGTGTAATCGCTGGGAACCGAGGAACAAGGACATAGTACTCAGAAAAATGCTCTCTGTGGTGCAGGCTGAACAAACACTTCATGTACCGCGTGACCAAAAATCCCTCCTTGCAGTTGTTTCGTGCCTCACCCCTGGCTAAACAGTGAGGCACCGCCATCGCCATGACTGGTGTGTCCCTCCTGATGTATTCCTGCAAGGTGACAGATTCCTGGTGCAGCTTTTCCCGTTGAACCCATCAGCCCCCTTTCTTCTTCCCCAGACATTTGCTGTGCACAGCAAACTTTGGGTCCCAGATATTCTGTCGGTCGGTTCGGGAGCAGCAGACTGGGCAGGTCAGCCTGTATTTCAAGAGCTCTCATCCGTAGGGTTTGGACCCACCTGCAGGACTGGTTTCCTTCTTGCTGGATCCCCCACTCTAAACATGCCACCTACCATAAGTTCCCCACCACTACAGCTGTGCCCACATGCTGTTGTCAGAGCTGGGGGGTGGATGAAGCTGCCAAAGTACATTTCCTGGTGAGCAGGGACCAGGACGCTCCAAATTGCCTGCATTGCTTCATCAGAACATGAAGTTTCTGAGGAACAGGGCCAGGTGAAGTGAATGAACAGTACCAAAAAATGAGTAGGTTACACCAGAGAGCTCATCAAGTGTCTGCTCCTTGTCCAGTTCCAAGTTCTCTTCTCCAGTCCTGAAGGAGAGCAAGCCAAGTAGCAGGTAGCACCTTCGGGTGTTGCTGTCGCAGATCGGCACAGCCTGAACTCGGCGGTGCTGATTCAGTGCGAAGTGGAAACAAATATTTGTGCTCGGTCTGGGGATTAATCAGCGTTTGAAGAACCCTCGGCCGCTGAAGTGGTCCCTGGGAGGGGCTGTAGGGAAGCAATCGTTTGATTAAGCTCTTTGGACTTTGCAGGTTGCAGATTATGCGAGTTGCATTGGCCGAATAGCAACGATCTCATCCAGGTAAGATTTAATTCTCTCTGGCAGAATGATGTGGCTTTGGTAAACTGTGGTGTGCTGATCTCTGCTTCCTACTTATTCTGAAGCAAGTTTTACTAAAACCTGTAAAGCTCGTTAGTAACAGCAGTGACCTAATGAACTCAGAGGGTTTGTATGCAAGGGCCCTTCTCCAGCCAAGTTAGTTTTAACGACATTAACGATGTGTAGTTTTTCAGAAAGTGCTCCCTTTACCCGTGTATTGCCTCCATGAATGCAAGTGCAGAAGTTAGTAAAGCTGGTGAAATATTCTTCCAGAGCAGCATCGATAAAAACAATTCTGAAGTCCTCTATAGTGACAGAAGAAAACCCAAGTAGTGTTTAGTTTGGGGTGGGAGCAGCGCAGTGCAATAACTAATAACTGTGCCGTTGTCCTTTCTCCTCTTAGCCTGATCCCTTTCCTTCTCATGGTGCCTGTGTTTTGCCTGGGCAACAGCAGTAATTGCTACCAGAACTTCAGCCAAAAGCACGGGTAAGCTTCACGTGCCTCTGAAACAGCCCCACTGCTCACAAGGCGCGGCAGGAGCTCAGGCTGTTCCCTTTCTCCCCACAGATGTCTCTTGATGCACACAGAAATCGCTGTGCCCACCAACGAGCCGCAAACCCTGAGCGGCTCTGTTTGCCGTGCGATGCATTTCTACGGCATCGGGGTCTTCCTCATTTCCTTTCTGATCAGCTTCATAGCCATTCTGGTAAGAAACGTGGTCCTTGCACACTAGCCATGGCACCTAGATGATCAGTGTGAGAAGATTTTCCCCTTTTCATCTTTACATCTTATTTGGATGGTACCAGAGGCCAGGCAATGTCAGGGGAAGAACTGTGTGGTGCTTTTGGAAGGGGTGGTAGGGGAGACAAAAATATCATTGTGCCGCCATATGAGTCCATCTGGAGTCCCGCGTTCTGTCAACCCGTCCCCAAAAGGATTTAGCAGGTAGAGAAGGCTTGGAGCGCGGCAGCAGAGATCACCTAGTGCATGGGTCAACAAGAGCCTGACTCAATTCAGAGCCTTTTGGTTCAGAAAAGGTCACATACCAAGAAACTGCTCTCCCCCAGGGAGCACCCGGTTGCCTGAAAAGGTTTGCCAGATGGAAATGGGCTACTCTGTCCTAGATGAACAAGCCAGATCGGAGCATGTGCCCAAACAGTGATGGATGCTTGTTCTTTTCCAGGTTATACTCAGTCAAGCCCGAGGTTTGTACAAAAGGTTTGTAAACTCCACAGGATTCCTGGGGGATCAGCAGTGGGCCATGATTAAGATGGTAGAACAACGAGTGGTTTTTTACCCCATCGCGTTCTTCTGCTGCTGGGCCCCAGGTGAGCAGAGAGCCGAGTTACTCTCACAAGACCCCCCGAGGCCATAGTGCCTGGCAACGCAACTCCACAGAGGTGGGCTGAAAGCAGTACCCTCTTGTCTGTCCCTTCTCACAGCTGTCCTCCTCGGAATACTGAAGCTGACTGTTTCAACAAACAGCAAAATCTACATGGCTCTTCTTATTCTACAGGTAAATGTCTTCCTCTGCAGCCTTCTGTTTTGCCTTCTCGGCTTGAACAGGCATGCTAGTCTCTGCCTGCTCTAGTCCCTGCTGGGCAAAGCGTGCTCCTCACACCACCGCTGTGTGAGCCTGAGTCTGATTTTGGTCAGCAGAGATCTTTGGTTGGTTGTTTTATCTTTTTCACAGGCTTGAAAAGGTCTTGGTGACCAAAATCACAGCGTTGTGAAAATGGTAGGAAATAGGACTAGAAAGGATCCCCAGAAATCAGTTTCTTTCCCTTTCTATGAAAGTCCCCAAATGCAATTCCTCCACAACACTTGTCCAGCTCCTTGTGCCTAAGGCAGCATTTTGCAAAGTTTATTAAAATAACCACGAGATTCCTATATCACACGGGGGTGCAGGTAGATAAAATCGTGCTGGAAGTGCTTGGCTTAACATGCCGGGTTTGACAGCCTGGGCGGGAGCCGCGGCGTGCTGCGCTGTGCTGGCCAAGACAGCCCTGATCTCCCCTGTGGTCTCTCCCAGGCGCTGACAGCAGCTTCCCAGGGGCTCCTGAACTGCGTCGTGTACGGCTGGACACAGCACGTCTTCCTCTCCCTCAAACGCAACGCCTGCCGGGACGTCGACACTCAGACTCCTCTCTTGCGCTCCCAGAAGAAGTTCTACGCCAGCACGCTCCCCGCCAGCCCGCCGGACGCGGAGGCGTCCACGTCCACCCTGCTCTGATGAATCCCTGGCAGCATCCTCGTGGTTTAGCCGTGTCGGCCAGAGCTGGTACGGGGCTGTCTGCTGCGAATGGTCTGGCCGGCAGCAGTTAGGGGTGGTGCTGGAGGAGCCTGAGCAGATCTGTCAGAGACAGACACTTCAGTGAAGATAGTTATTTATTTTAAAGTTTTGTATGGACTGTAAATGGATTCTTTAAATCCATGGTAAATCTTTAGTACAGACGCCTTTTGGAAATATCTCTAGAAATGCAGCAAATTGTACATAACCGCTCAGAGATCTGGTACAGCTCCTTTGAGGGTAGTTGGTCAAAGGATGTTTTACCTAAGTATTTGCCATTACAAATTAACAGTAAAGCAAAGGTGAATATTTTTCAATCTCTGACTTTTAATTCACTATAAAAATAAGACCATGTATCATACTAACAGCCAACTGCAAGGAATGAAAAATTGCAAAGCAGCATAAAAAAAATCAGCCCTTGCTTCTGTACCTTGACGTTTTGCACATTTTCCTTCTGTCCTTCGTGGCAACTCTTGCTCAGCTAATTCAGAAAAGCAATCTTCTTCGACCTGGTGGAGCAGCTGTCATGAACCAGGTGAGCAGGACTTTGCATGAATCTGTCTATGCTCTTCTAGGTGTTCAAATGAGTTATTTACTAAGGTCCCACCATTTTATAGAAAATTGGTCTTTAGCTGCATTGAAAACAACTCAAACTTTTACACCCTTTTATTTTTTGACAACAGCTTCACTTTTTGGGTCCAGCCCAAGTGTATTTACAGAGTAGGTAATACAAGAAGAGGAAATACTCAAGTTTTGTGTAATTAACTTTCATACAGTTTACACAGTTATGTTGTGTAAATCACTTTGTGGAAAATCTCCTGGGACTAGCAGTCCAGCTTCAGGGACGGCCCCACAGTCCTTTCCAAACCTCAGCTGGTGGGTTTCCCACTGCTTTCAGGTTTTTTTATTAAACATATTCTTCTGTACTCCTCTGCTCCTCATCTGCAGGAGTCTCACTTCTCTCTGTGGCTCAACTTGCACTGGAAAACGCAGCTATTGCCTTTCTGTGTTTGGTTACAGCAACGAGGAGAGCTGAATCAGAATGAGGGCAATGGGAATGGTGCCCCCAGTCACTGTCCTAAACACTTTATTTTGGATGGGAGCCACCCCCCGACACCACATTAAACACACCCCAATCTCATCGCTGAGAGCCTGCTGCACCCTGCTTGGCCTGACCCTGTTTGCTGAGAGCATGATGAGCCAGTGCTGCTACAGCAATTGTTTTGAAAGGGGATTAAGTGGAAAGCAATAGAAGATTACCAGGGGAACAATGATTTGGCTGCTAAGGGGACCTTCAGCTGCAGTGGTGAGAGCCTTCAGTGTCTGTTGGCAGATCCTCCCCTCGGCAGGACATGTCCCTGAATGTTTTAACTATCTGAGGGGAGTTTTCTTGCTGGGAAGGGAGAGGCATTCTTCGGGCCACACATCCTTCCAGCAGTCTTTTCTTGTGCCCCTTCCATAGAGCACCTGCAGCGGGGTTGGCTGCCTTAAACACTCCCAGGATGCTTGGAAATTGGTCTCTCATTCCCCATCCTAATGCTATGGCTGCTCTTAGCCATTCACTACCCGAGGCACTGTTAACTCCTCCGAGGTACCAAGCAGGTGGATGTCAGCTCTTACAGAGATGGCCTGGGGCCCACGTGCACTCAGAGCTGTCCCACTGCCTCTTTTGCTCCGAAATGCTCATGTGACAAGGGTCTAGACCTGGCTGCTGTCAACCAGCCAGTCAAACCACGCTCGAGGAGAACAATATCTCCAGAGCCAGAAAGCGTATGAGTGCCACGCTTGTCGGCACCAGTCCGGGTTCAGAAGGGCTGACAGCCTAAGAGCCGAGGAGGACAACTCCGGTGCTCCCTGGCATCGCATCTCATCGCCCCGGCTCCCTCATCGCCCGCCGTCTCCCAAGCTGCCAGTCCTGCCACAAGTCCCTGCGGGGCTCCCGCTCCAGCCGCTTTCGGTGAAGCGCAGCACCCTGCAGAGACCATCACCCTAAAGGAACCGGCTCCTAGTCCCTGCCCTAAAGCAGCGCCCTGCCAGGGACTGCCCCCGAACACAGCACAGCTCATCCCTCCCTTCCCTGACTGCCCGAAGTCCAAGAAAAAGCCCATGGACGCTGCGGGTTTAACTGGTAGCACTGGGCATGTACTGCTGCCATCTAGTGGAAAGCAGCGTGTAAAAGAGGCCGGTTTTGGGGCTCTATCCAGCCTGTCCTGTCGGTCATTGTTTCCCCTCAAAGCCTCAAGGCACTCCTGCAAAATAGAAAGCAAAGTGCTCACTCACATGGGTAAGACAGGCGGGGTGGGGGACGGAGCGTGGCAGGAGGAGCGGGGTGCTGTTCCCTCCAGCCCACAGCTGTCCTTCCTGCCTCCCCTCTGTACTACGGGGACGTGGGAAGCAAACAAAAGCAGCCACTAACTTTTAAGTTTAGTAAAATCATTTATATACACCGATGCGTAATATTTACAATATAATACTGATCCAAAAGAACCAACATATTACAGGTAACACTGAAAAGGAGAAACAAAAACATTTGAATACACAGAAGTGAAACATGACATGTGAGGACAGACTCAGATCTCCATAAGAAAAACCTGAAGTAATGACAGCAAAACTTTGACATGTTGCTATTTCCAATTGAAAACTCTTTCGCCTAGTCAAGTTCTTCTAACGTTTTAATACATATATATAGCTTAAAATAAATCGTCACAGGAGAACTCAGATATACATAAATTTTTGAAAAGGCCAAATGATTTCAGAGATTTTTTTTCTCTTAAATAAAATTCTAAACCAAACCTACAGAGCTTTCCCATATCCTTTTAGTGTTTGTACAAAGAATGTCTTCTTTGATCCCACACAACCCTTCCATCGCAAGCTATTTACAGTATTCACAGTCTGCTATAAAGGATCAGTAGATTTATTACCCAGCAACACCTTACACAATCAAGACAAGGTAACCTGCATTTATGTCAACCGAAAAATAAAAAACCACAGGAAGGACAAAGTAAAATACTACTTTAAAATGTGTAAATGAATCCATTAAAGTGTATTTAATTTTGAAATCTAAACCATAACTTTTTAAAGAGTAAAAATAAATTAAAAAAAAAAAAATCAATCAACTTCCTCACAGAAATAAAACCATTTGACCTCAAATCTTCAAATTGTGTTTTCTTAATCTGTCCCTCCCTACCTCTGTTTCAGATCAGGCCATTCTCATTTTTCACAGACACTAAACCTACAGTAAATCCACAATGAGCAGTTCCTTCGCACAAAAGCCCGTAGAAGTTTGACTTCCCTCCAGGCACCAACACACTTCCCGCTCCGTTGCCAACGCACACACCTCGCTACCGGCAGCGGCTTGGAATTGTTCTGGGGCACAAGTCAAGGGACCAGGAGGAGAGGAGGGACTCTCTGCCGCGCGGTCAGACCCCACCTCGCTGCTCTCTCCCCCACGGCGCCCAGCACGCACCGGCAGGAGCCGCAGGACGGGCTGAAGCCCTTCCCTACAGAGCAGCGCCCAGACCTCGCTGCCGGCACCGTGAACACCAGAGAACCCAAGGAAAAACCCGGTCCCAGCGTGTTACACCCCACACTGCTCCCGAGGGGCCTGGCAGGAGTCTCTGCTGATCGCGCCGCGCATCGACCGCGCGAGTAGCTCCGATCTGGTCCGTTTGTCCGCTAACGAGCTCTGCCTCCCAAGAAACCACCCGAGTGTTTCCCTTTTTGGAGGGCAGAGTTGCAAAATGCTTTTGTAGGGAATTTTTTGCGCTCCCGTTCCAACAAAGGCGATTTCCTTGTTTATTTCTCTACTTGCCACGCTTAAAAAGGTCCAACACAGTAAGATTTCTCAGAAAAAAACCCAAGGATTTCAAGTTACAAAGGAAACGATCCATTACATTTAGAGATTGTGCGGATGTTGACATGACTTAGAATTTAGGGCAAGGACAGAAATGCATATAATAGGGCCTGCAAACTTGCTGATACTACCAAGAAATGACAAATACTCTTGTCTCTTGCTAATTCTCTACAGTTGTCATCAATACACATCAGTGCACAAATATTCCGTGTAGTGTCAGAGGTACAATTCTGGCCGACACAAAACCCCCGTTTCCATCAGAGACAGCGATGGTTAAGTAGGGACTGTGGTTCTTACTCTGCAAGAAATCGGGTATCGGAAAACTGTCACCAGGATTAAAAGCAAGCTGACGAGGTGTTGACAAAGAATGGGAAACGAAGTATCATCTCCTTCATGTAGAAAAACTAAGTCACCGTTTACAAAATTGTATAGAAAGAGTCAGAGACTGGTTTGCCATCCAAGCTAAAGGTTGCAAAGAAGTCTGGTATAGAAAAAAGACAAAAAAGAACAAGGCTGGACTGCCGTAAGGGTAAATTGGGAGATTCATGGCTCAGGTTTGTAAATGTAAACCCAAAATTAACGAGCTATGAAATAGAACAATAATGTTCAAGAGTCATTACTAATAGCCCTGAATTGGCACTTCAGTCTGCAGACCAAACTCGCTCAATGTCTGCACGGGTTTAGTACCAAAATATCTCTATAAAAAGCCTTCGACTGGTCTTAAAAGAAAGAAAAGCATCAGAAGGTAGAAAACTAGAAATATGTACAGATTCTTTCCATTTGTTTCTTTCATTAAGATTAAAAAAGCAGCTTTTGGAGCCAATGTTCCAGACTAGTGTAAGATTCTGCCCTGGGCAGCCTCATGGTCCAGACAGCATAAGAACGTGCGCCGAGGAGCAGCCCTGCATCTGTCGCTCCCTCAGGAGGAGCTCGAAGGCATCAAAGAGATGAGGAGCTTGGACTCCAGAGGGTGACACAAGAGAAGGATCACCGGTGGGTTCACACAGTAGCACTACAGCCCTCGCCAGGATGGTGATCCCTTTCAAACAAGAGGACAAGTTTGAAACCGAGCGTTGGATCTTCTAGAAAGGAAAGAATGGAGTACCTGGGTGGAATGACTTCTGACCTGGGGATGAAGCAAATGAACTCCATACTTAGTTTTGTCCGTAGAAGATCCTACCATGAAAATAAAAATAACTTGTACGTCAGTAACTAGAACATTCTTCTGTTTGGCTGTTGAACAATAGGACAAAAAGAGGAGTCTTACACTGAATGGCCAATGCAGCCTTAAAAAAGGTCTGAGGAAGATGGGGAAGAAGAAAGAAAGAACGAACAAGAGGGAGCTAAGCCTTAAAAAAGGTCTGAGGAAGATGGATAGAAGGAAAAAAAAAAAAAGAGGGCTACTGCTCAGAACTGAAAACCACCACAAGCACATGGACTCAGGTGCCCCCGGCAAGGCCAAGCGTGGCTCCGGGGTGGTCCAGCGAAACAGAAGGCTATTTGGGTGCCTCCACACAAAGACTCAGAGCTCAGGCGCAGAGGGTCGCTGTGAGGTTTGGGTTTCACAGCACTTGCTTCAAGTACTCACTGAGCAGGGCGTTGAGAAACTGCGGCTGTCCCGTTCACGTGCACAGTCACTGCAGCTGTATGGATAGCAGATGGAAGGCAGCTTCTGCAACTGGTTATTAAGAAAAAGAATGGTCTTTAACAATATAGTTTGCCCCGTCCGGGGGACTCATGATTAACAGTACGTAAGTGATCATATATACCTCAAGGAACTGAGTTTTAAAAAAATATTACAGTACCAATGATTTTTTTTGTATCTACAACTATACAGCATTTTTCAAGCAGTATGGAAATTTAATGAAATAATTATGATTTATTAATTTACATAAAAATACTTTTTACAGTTAAAGAATAAATCTTAAATGGTAAAAAAAATAAGATTAAGAAGCTCCAGCTATTGAGAGTCATGGGAGTTTGTCTGCTCTTCGATGACTTGTTTTACTATTTCTGCCAGTTTTAGTCGATCCACTTTATCTGTGAATCCTCTGCCTGAAAGGAAGAGAACAGGTAGTCAGCTGGGGCCGGGCACAAGGAGGAAAGCAATCATGGCTGGAGTTAGGCACTGACTGAACACAAAACAATGCTTCTCATAGAAACTCAGGGCAACATTTGCAAGGGAATCAAAATGAGTTATTATCTCTGGTTCCACTTGAAGCCTAAATTAAAACCAACCAACCAAAACAGACTGAGGGAAGAGGCACAACCAAGCCCTTGTGAACCTGGCTGATGCCCCTGGTTCCCTTATTCATCAGCATCTGCTCCTGGGGGCTGACACCTCTGCCACCCTGCTTTGTCAAGGAGCCATCTGAACACTCCCAAGGCAGCTGGCGCGGTTTAATTCCGTTTCCTATCCAAACCCAGCAGGAGAGATGTTGTGCGGACATAGACGAGGGCAGCAGCCTCCAGCAGAAAAAGGGCAATAAACAGCTGGAAGGAAACCAGCTCGAAACAGCTAAAGCAGTTTCTAAAGTGATGATCCATTTGTTACGTTCCTACATGATTTGGTGCCTTTGAAAACTCTACCCTGAGCCTCACATAGAAGTTTGCAAGAACTTTCAACCTCATCTATAGGACGCCCATGCTGGCAGAAGGGCTGAAACAGCGTCAAAACCGAAATCAGTTTGGCACGAATTCAAGAAATTTGGTTTTATTTCCACCTAAGAAGGTCACTGCTTCCCCTCTTGCACCCGGCAGTAGCACTGTCCTCCGTGGAAGAGAAAGAGTTCCTCACCATTCCAGCTGAAGCTCTGAAGAGTGTCTCGCAGCAACTTACACTCTCGGTTATACTTCCACGCCTCCTGCATCACTTCATTCAGCTTCTCATCTTCATTCTCTCCTGTTTAGGAGAACAAAGATAAACAGGGGGTTTGTCATTCTGCCTGGCAGCAGCGTTCAGAGCTTCAGCAATCAGCACGTGCAGTCACTCCTCCTCGCCTCACGCCAACCAGCAAACCAGTCTGAGAGCAGACACTGCTGGGTGCAAGTTACTCTGACCGCCCTGCGTGTCACTGTTGACACCCCCATTATGCACGCACCAAAATTCCAGTCCACAGACAACACTTTCCACTTGAGCCTCCCTAGGACAATGGGAGTTTTGTTTACCCTTCCTCACCACCGATTTTGGGGCACAGTACAAAGTCAGTGTCTTGCACATTTAGGAATGGAACTTTCTAGAAGCGGCAACCTTTACCAGCCTGCGGTAGAATGCACTGAGCGATCACGTCTCTGAGCTTTTCCAGAGCCACGTTGGAATCGTTACTTCCATTCTCAGGGTCATGGATATAAACACCATCCTTCGGCTTAGTGCTGCGTGAGAACAAGGAGGAAACAATTACAGTCTGAAGGCAACTCAAGCTCATCACTCATGGCATAACTGCACCAGTACACCACTCTCTTTCACTCTCTGGAAAGCTGGGACTGGGAGCTAGATTTAGCGTGAGCTATAACCATGTCCTATATTATGAAACCACCTTAAATAGGAAGAAAACCAAATATTTCTTTAAATTAATGCAAGTAAGGGTAATCCTAAAATGCATCACTGTATTTTTCAGATAGGTACCTTGAACAAAGAGAGGGAGATTACCTGACTTTTTCAGTAAATAAATGTCAGGATCAGAAAAAAATCTTGGCATTCTTCCTCCCAGTTTGCCTTACCTTACTCCACATGTGACTCCTAAGGGGTCTGGTCCGCTATAACACAGTAACGCCATCCAACCTCCCTCCTGCCCTCACTGGCGTATCTTGGCAGACACACCACGCTGTGCAAGTACGACTTGACTCCAACTACCCTCTTCAGCAGGAAGAGGGTGACAACCAAACCAGACATTCAGGAGCACAGTTACCACGGAATGAACCCGTAACGTGCTCAAAGTTCCTCTCCAGCCATCAGGGCCGCCTACACTTTGATCTTTCAAAACCGCCTTTAGAGAGTTACCCCAGTAATTTCCTTTTGCGCAGGATTGGGTTGTTGACGGAGTGAAGAGGTTTCAGGCTGACTTTGAGGTCTTGGATTCTCATGTTCGCAAGCTGTTCTGCATGAGCCTGTTGTATCCCTGCAACCATCGCCTGAAATGAAAAGAGTTGCCTTTGATGTTTTAATCAGCTTCTTTGTGAATTAAAGAACAACATATGGACAACGTTAGTCACGGACAAAAAAAAAAGACACACCAAAATACTCTCTGTTTCAGAGATCCGTAACAAAAATCAGGTTTGCATTATGCAAGTCATAATTAGAACTAAAGTCATTGACTGCGGGACAACATATCCCAACCTCACAGGGGCTTTATAGGACAAAGGATCATCTCTGCTTCTCATGTTCACAAGCTTAAGAGCGCTGACTGACCTCCTCTTTGAGCAGAGTTTAAAGGGAGCAAGAAGGGCCATTCATTTGCTGCTAATTAATAAGGTCATAGCAGTTGTCAGGTATAAAACATGGGAAAAAGGAGAAAAGACCTACAGAAGAGTCCTCAGGCACGTTTACTGCCGTACTCTGTTCGCTACTTGTTAGCACCTGGGCTACTCTTTACCGCCAATCTTGGAGCACCTTCTAGCCCAAATTTCAAATGGAACTGTTTCCATTTTCTTCCAAAGATCTCAAGCTCTCCCTAAAGCAGAAGGGGAGCTCTTTATCTGCATAACACCACGTGAAAGAAAACACTCAAACCATCCAAGAGCTATCCAGCGCTCCTACGGTAAAATAAAATGTTGTTTAGACCTTGTCCATCATCAGCTGGGCAGAGGGTAGGATGTTATCAAGTGCCTCGGTGGAGTTGAGCCAGGGATGGTCCAGCACACCTTCAATGGTCAGCCGTTCCTCAGGTTTGACCTTCAGCAGCCTGGGAGAGGAATCAATCAGTCCATAAAGAGGTCTTTGTGGATTTACAATGCACTGCTCTGCCTGGGATCAGAGCACTTCGCAATCTCTAAGCATTAGAGGGGCGAAAAAAAGAAACTCTTCCTAACAGCAAAAACATCAAGCTGACCCAAAAGCAGTCTGACTTTCTACCAGCTTCACCGACCCTTGCTGTGGTGATATTTGAACGCTGCCACAGCTCATTCAGTTATATTCAGCAACTCAGTGTAAAAGAAAAGCGCTGAAGGCCATTTTAGTAACAACTCTGAACTGCTGAACTCTATATTTGCATCCTCCCAGATGGGAAATTGTCTTCCAGATGAACTTGAAATGATCCAGAGCGACACTCTCTGGGAATGTACATCTAGAGCTCGTCCACATAGTCTGTACTCATACCAAGGACTCCGGGCATGGTAAAGCAAGGCAAAGTTTCAAAGTCAGAAACCTGTTTGCTGAATTAACTGCTTCCACCGTGCAACTCCTTCGCTTTTCTCCCCTGGTAAAAGCCTCAGGTAACGGGACATTTTGGCAGGCTACAGCACCTCAAACTAAGAACGAGCTTTATTCTGAGATCTCTGAAAACTCAGTGGAATTAAATTTTACTAGAATGAAACCCTGGAAAGAGATTTGGCAGATTATCATGAGAACATGAGTTTATCACAACTGTTTAATAAAAGAGTAAAATTTCACACAGAGTGCTGACAAGTTATTCCCAAGAGTCTAAATTAGAAACAGAACGACTTGATGAGTTTGTCACATTTTCTTAGACAATACTCTGAATCAGCTTCCTGGCTGCAAAGCAGAATTGTTTTACGTACCAAGAAAGTGGAAATAACTTTTACAAAATGTCAGCAGGACCACGGGCTAGCTCATAAATTTCACTTGCAAGGCCATGCTGCCAAACAGGTCATCAGTTCAGTTTTGATACAAGACCCAAGACACACGCATTCCTTTTCTGTAGGTTTTCAAAGTCCTAACCTATTATCAAGCACTCCAGCTCATAAAGCTTGAGGTCAGAAATCGGCTCGACATGCTTGAAAGGAAGCAGCTGCTTGAATGCAAAATACGACCTCCAGAAGGAAGACTCCATAGGAACAGCAGTCTACATAAATAAAATGTGAACTTATCCAGAATTGTATCAAGTCTAAACATATTCCTGTACCATAAACACAGATTCAGACTCAACTGGCTGGAAAAGACAAGCAGGAAAGGGGAGTCCTGATAACATTAGCGAGAGAATTAAGTGAAGCGAACTGCATCCAAGTAACGACACTCTGCGAGCCGAGTTTCATGGTCATTTTAAAAGACAATGAAAGCTACTGACTGTGAAGCTTCTGAGTGAGAATAAAGAGTCGACCTTGGGATAAACACAACTTTCACTGCAACATAATCTGCAGTTTGTTTGGTGAAAGGCTGTGGGCTCTCCTGCACTGCTATAAACAGGGCCGGGCACCCTTTCCAAACAATACTGAGTCACTGGAGATTCTACAGTTGTTAGAGGAGACAGTGACAGTTTAAAATTATTTAACTGATTGATTTTTTTTTTCTATTTATGTTGCTTTTATCCTTCCAGTTCCTCTGGTGATAGAAGCAAAGGCAGTAAGTCCCTCTCACATTTTAAAAAATGAGTGAGGTCAAGACCTAATCAGTGCCACATTCTTGCTTTCAAACAGGACCACGGGATCACAGTCTTTGAAACGTTGGCAATCGAGATGTGCATTGCATGAAAAACAGTTTCCATTAGCATTTAGAATAAAATATCAATGCAAAACCTGATCTCGTTGTCCGACACCTTGCGACAGATCTTAACCTCCCTTTCCACGCCTCTCTCTTGACTCCTTTTAGACCGTGTGTTACGTGCACAGGGTTTTAAGGGACAGATCTAGCAGATCCACTTATGCTGCCTAAATGTCCCCTGAACTTAACACGAGTTCGAACATTATCACAGGAGATATGTGCCTAGAGAGCACTTGCAGAGGTGGCAGCCAGTTGCCCATATCATTCTGCAGCCAGGTGGTGTACCCCTTCCCCCTGAAGACCAAAGGCACAATGCACTCTAGCAACTTCAGAGACAGAAGACATCAAAAATTGAACCAACAGTTGGGGAGGAAAAAGAAAAAGAGAGGGAAAGAAAAATATTTACCAGACTTCATTCGTGCTGAATATGAAACAGAATTTTTCAGGTCTACGTGCTGCAGACAATTCCCCCCGCCTTCCGAAAAATAAGCCCTTGGTGATAACGCACTTCCAAGTGTTTTTCCAATTTCTTAATATAAGCAAAGAGCAATACAACATTTTCCTCAACTGACTCACTTTCGCACAATGTCTTTCGCCATTTCTGAGATCTGGCTCCACTCTTCCTCTGGAAATTCAAAACTTCCTGTCATGATCTTTTTCCGCATGTCCTTTGGAATTGTCCGACTGTGGTGTTTGGAGTAAAACGGAGGGTATCCACACAGCATCACGTAAATAATGACACCCAGGGACCACAAGTCACAGCTCTGAAAGCAAGGAAATGATCACTTTGGGGCGCAATTTGCAGCAAGCAGTGGTGTAGCTATGTTAGAAGTTCCACGTGATTCCCTACGGAAACAGAAACACAGCTCAGCCTCCTCCTAAAGGTCCACCCGAGGACCTTCTTGGATAAATATGGCAAATATGTAAGCACAAGACAACTCCATGCTGCCAAACTAAACTACTTCCAGTACCCAGAAGTAGCTCGTTTACAGACAGCGCTCCTGTAACTGGGCGATGCGTCGGCAAATTGTACGGAAACAGCCAGGGCGTCAGAGGCGTGAGCAAGCTGCGCATTTATTACATCACTTGATGATACTTGAATCCTAGTCTCTCACCATCAGAGCACAAAACAGAATAGTCATTTTTTTAGAATGTGAGACTAAAAAAAGAAACACCATCAAACAAACAAGATACTTAATCAGAGATGTCTGTAATGGAAAACCACACGCCCTGAAAGCCACGGAGATGAAGAAGCTTCAGAAAGCCAGGAGCAGCATTTCACAGCTGCTCACGCTGCGCTCCCTCCTGTCCTCCCACCCCAGCCTGGAGCTCCCTTCCCCTGTGTTACTGCTGAGGTGATACAGAACAAGTTCATCCAGGCGCTGGATCCAGCCAAAAACCAGCTCAGTCAAGAAGCCGAAAGCCAGATCTGTTCCCCATGGATCACTATGTGGTCACACAACACAGATGCTGCTCAGGAAGGAGGGAAGAGGACCGTAACAGCCTAGATTTCAATTTAAGTTGCTGCTGGACTGTATCCTTAAGGATGCAACTGTTATCACTTGGTTATGGCACGGTGCGGGCTCAGGCAGGTAGGACCCGCTCTGACCCTGGCCATCCATTCCCAGTATTCCCGCTGTGCCAAGGCTAGCGTTTGTACCGCTAATTCTTTATTTTTACCAGCTTGGTTTCCAGCCCTATCAGTCCTCCAGGGGACTCCCAAAGGTTTATGCCAGCACAGGGATGGACAGGAGCACACAGCCAAGCGTAAGCAGAAGCCTGAACTCCAGCCAGGTTCAGGTGACTGCGGAACGACATGCAAGGGCAGATTTGGGGAACTGGGGAGGTTCAGCCATCGGTTTACACTGACACAAGTCTGCACAGCTGCTAACTGGAGCAGCCTCAGTATCACCCTGTCTGCCCCAGATTGTATATTCCATCGCCTACTCTAGGACAGCACCAGCGCTCACGAAGCTGCACAGATGAACTCAGCAAACACAGAAGCCCTGCCTCCAGTAACGGTGTTTTGACTGGATCAACACCGACCCAGGAAGGGGCCCTCAAAGGTCAGACTGTTTCCTTCTGGAGGGAATACACTTGGATCAGCTCATACTGGTCAGTACAGCAAACCCTTGCCTTTCAGCTTTTACAAACACGTGGATGGTGACCATGGAAGAAGCTCCAAGGCGTTACCCCACATATGCAGGCTTTCCTGCAAGCTGTTTAAGCCAATTTCAGATGCCTCTAGAAGTCTAAATTGCTATCTAGGTGTCTAAACTCTCATCATTTTTCCATTGACCAGCGATCATTTCTAATGAAATCAACGGGACTTTAGGCATGTAAGTAGGAAACAGGGTGTCTAAATTCTTCATGGATATGTTTCTCAGATTCTATCTCCCAAGAGTCAACCCCCTCCAGCCACGACATACACACTCATATTTGATCCAAACCACACAGCTTAATAAAAATACTCAGGACTCAAAGATGTGGTTTTTCCTCCAATTTAAATCTGTGGGATAGTGCTGCTGATCATGAAAGTGGATCACAAGCACTTCCACTCAGGCTCTGAACTGCTGTGGAAGGGCAGTGTACCTGGGAGCTCATCACAGTCTATTTTGGGGAACTAGGTGTATGACAGGTGCTGCTTTTGCAGTGAGTCCCTCTTGGCAAGGTAAGGACGAGGCCACTTCTTTCAGCAGCCTTTCCAGCTAGCGCCACCAGGGCCGAAAGCAGTTCAGAGCAACCGATCAATTCTTTAAATGAAACATGAAAACAAAATCACTGTGTCACATTACAAATCCCAGAAGATCAAGGCAGCTGAACCTTCTCAGTACATGAGTTTAGTCCAGTTGGCATCTGTTTTCAAGGTTCTTCCAAGTCTGTACAAGAATATGACCCATATTTTGCTTCAGGTGCCATGGCCAGGGCTCTTTGGTTCATTAAAAGAACAAAACAGCTGATAAACCGTTACCAACATGGACAGTGAGCAGCCACTTCTAGGTGTCTCTGCAACTGCATCTACTCCCTTGGCCATTATGGGAGAGTGAATCTGCTTCAATCCATAGAAGTGGAATTCTTGAACCTGACTTGTGAGACTTTCTAAATTTATAAAAACCAACTTTCCCCGTGACTGTGGTTCACACAAGAGGGGACAGAAGAAACTCTGTATTGAAAAGACTACAGGCACCTGCCTGAAAACTCTTTTTATAAGAAGCATCTGGCTTCCATCACCAACCTGTTTCTCCAGGACAGAGAAGAGATAATCATAACCCCAAAGAAGGCTGATTCATGATTAGAAAGCCACGTGGACTAATTCAATGAAAGTTATCTCTGTCTTTGCTTTACCTCTCTATAGAAGGCTACTAAGACATAACATTATATATTAAACTACCTCCTCTAGAGCCATCCTTGAAGCTGGAATCAGTGTAGGTACTTAGCACCGCAGTCAGAAACCAGCTAACTCTAATCAAAATTGACACTCTGAAAGAACACTCAGTGGTTCAAATACTGCTAAGCCAGCAGGAGACAGCAGATAACATGGAGGAAAATGGTTTGGAATGACCAAGAAGGAGACAACCCTTCAGGACACTTTCTGTCATGACTTTGCCAAGACTCTAGCAGCAGTTGTTAATGCCTATGGCTACTGCTACAGACAACACAATACACTATTGGTCATTTTGCAGAAAATCCCTGATACAGACAAGGTACCCCCACGGCTGCCTGAAGAAGATAGCCTAAATAGTGCTTTGCACATCCAGAAACTCTGCCTGACAGCAGCACAGAGGTTTCCTTTGAACCAGCCTCTTGGGGAGGTGAAAGAACTTCCCACCTGATCACACTCCAGCAGAATCATTCTACTCTCTCCAAAATCCTGTTAATATTTAGTGCTCCTTTAACAGAAGTTCTATATTTTTATTTCAATTAGAGGATCATTAATTAGGCTAGGACCAAGCGTGCATTTATCAGAAAGAATGCAGAGCCAGCAGCACCTTTTAATGTGTCACTTCTCAACTGAGAAAGACAGCTACCTGCACAGGTCATTATCTTCTAATTTGACTGAATGAAACCTGGTCTGAACCTAATACATTTGAGGGGAGAAACACCACTACACATCTGCTCACTCCTACTAGGAAAGCTGAAGAAACCACACTTTTCACACAAAATAGCCAACAACGTGACATTTCCCTACTTTTCCTGCAGATCCTGCTTTATACTCAGGGTAAGCTATTAGGCTAGTTAGATGTACTCCTGTCATAGAGATCAGAACAGCTTTATTGCTCCTGATCATAAGTGTGTAATTTCAGGGCAATAAAGTTTATTGCCTTGGGTGACAAACTGTGTCTATAGACTACTTCTACAGCAGATACACCGGGGAGTGGGATGGGGGAGGGAGGACACTGTGCTTTAAAGATACTGACTTGTGGACTGTTTCATAGCTTACCTTGTTATAAGTGTAAGGTGTTGGAGAGGTGGGGATAATACCAGATTTTTCTTTCTGATGCCGTCTTTGTGCCTCCAATACCTGTTGCCAGGGGAGGAAAAAAAAAAAAAAAAAGGCAAAATACATCTCATCTACAGGCACCACAAACAGCAACGCCCGTGCCAAAGATGCCTGATGCTTCTCCATTTGGTGGACTTATTCCAGCTGTCAAACTCAAACTGTTCTTCCTAGGAAAGGCTGGAACTCTCTACATCGGGAAAAATTCAGCTAAAATATTTTGCAGCTTTGGACGAAAACTCCAGTTTTGCCTGAATTAAAGCAATTGCTCACACCTCTTTTGTTCAAAACCTCCAACACCCCCATGCTTTGGAACAAGAACCTAAAGTGTGTTTGGAGGGTGACCCTAACTCCAGAGATGTCCCTTTTTGCCTCTCCCATGAACAAACCACGTTGAATTTGTCCCTTGCCGAGCGAATCTGTGCTTCTGCACTTCTACAAAAATCTCAGTTTAAATATGGTCAGGAAAGGCTTTCTATGGGTTTGGTAGTTCACTTGTTTTATAAACCCTGTCCGTAGTGCACATGGCCCTTCACCAGCAGGCTCCAGTTGAGGAAGCATTTTCAGGGCACTCAGCTGTGGCCGCATGGTCTGACCTCTGCAATTGCTCTTCCTAGTCATTAAAGGCTGCCGGCGTGCCCACTACTGCATTAAATATCTATCAGCAGCTTTCTTTTAATTTCCTTCAGGACTCCAAGAGAAAGCACAAAGGAGAGTGGGGAGAGCAGCACTACAAAGCCCAGCCTGTCTGTAAAGGTAGCTTATGCCTTAAGGCACACTGCCAAGGGGGCCAGGGCAGGGTGAACAGGCAACCCTCCTGCTTTTAAAATGAGTGGTTATGGAGGCACAGGCAATAAAGATCATGATTCCCCTTTAGCCTAGAGCTGTAATCGTTTGTTACCTGAGGTGCTACGTAATATGGAGTGAACTGTGGTGTCATCAAGTCACCTTGATCTACTTTGGCAAATCCAAAGTCACACAATTTAACGGGTGCATCCTAAAACAAGGAGAAGAGGCTTCATTACAAAATCTCATTGTAACAGCTTTTCTAATACATATTTCTCACCTTGTACACACCTTACCTTTGCCACGCACGCTCCTCTTTATACCCTTACCACTGCACAAAGCTGCTAAAAGGTCATAAACCGATCTTGGAAACAATCATTTGTGTTTTCCTGGGTGCTTTGGGTCAAAAGCAGTGCCCCTTGGAAAGCACTAAGCACGTTGTAAGGGGGTCACTGCATAGGCAGAGTGGTTATGAGCAGGAGAAGAAAGAAACAGGCAAGTGCTTGGATACATCAAAGCACCTGTAACGCACGTTAGAACACCCTGATGACACCTAGGGAGGAAACATGGCAGAGCAGATCTTCTCCTCAGCAAAGCAGGAATCTGTGCTGAGGTGAGGAACCTGACCCATGCTTAACAGCAGCAGCACGGACTGCCTGCACTCCAAGTGGATCAGAGCACGGAAAAGCACGAAGTCAAAAGAGGTCATTAGTTTTGGTCACCAAAACATTGCATCAACGTCATTTTACAACTATTCTGAAAGTCACCATTGAGCCATTTTACAGAATTCAGCAGTAAACAAATACCAAGTCTTCATCTTACCAGAGAGTTATCCTTGAAGAGGAGGTTCTCAGGCTTGAGGTCTCTATGTGCAATGTTTAGTGAGTGGCAATGCTGCAAAGCCAAAGCTATCTGAAAAAGGGCACAATAAATCAACTACAATTACAGAACTCCTCCTTTAGCCTGCACAGTTATTTCAGCTTTAACAAGGACATTGCCAACAGAGCTTAGACCCCAAACATTTTCACTCCACTTGGTACAATTCTGAGTTAAGACAAGCCTGGCCAGACTGCACCGCAGTGCAGTAAAGCGATGATCGGGAACGGAAGCCCACCAAGCTCTTCAGTTTGCCTTTCACTCAGAGCAAACAGAAACTAAAAGCTAAGCTGCACTGGGCTTCCCAGCCATCTTAGTCTGACTAACTCGGGGCATTATTAGTCCTCCAGAGGTGAAACAGATCATGAGAGTGTCCGTTCATATGCTGTGCTAGGCCTACAAGGTCACTGCACTTGCCTGCACGCTCCCCAGCAACTACATTCTGTTTCACAGTCAACACCAAGTTCTTGCTTCAATATTTCAATTAATATTTTATTGCATTTGTTACTCACTTAAGAGTCAACATTCAGGCAGTTTTACTCTTTAATTTTTGACGGTACTGCCTGCAATTTACTCATTTCGTGGGATATTACACAGAAATGCATTACTTGATCCTTTCAAAGACCGTTTCTTACGCTGCTGTGGTTTAGAAACCTGTAACCCAGTCAGGAAAGCGCTACAGACTGTGCATTGGAAAGTGCAATTCATTTAAAGAAAAACAAAGCATAAATACTTAAACAGCATTACTGAAATAAAAGTAAGGCGAAGCCACACAACCCTGATTTGAAAGAATTCCTGCTGGCTTCTGTAGGATCCTACCCAACCACAGCACCCTGGGTGAAGCACTGAGTCCTTAGAAGGCTGCAAATTACTGTGATAAGAGAACTTCACTGTTAACTTAGCTCAGAAACAAATACAAACACATTCCCAGAGAAAATGAGGTAGCTTTGTGACAAGTTTTCAACTATTACTGGGTACAAGGAACTAAGACCTGTAGTTCAAGACAACGATGAAGAACCACTAGATGAAAGAATAAGACTTTAACATCGCTTTCAAACTTCAATTGCATAAACATTAAAGCAAAGAATTACTTGGGACGTGAATAACCCAAGTGTACACACAGTCAGAATTCAATTAAAAGTCTTGTCTTTTGGTATAGTTCTCAACGATTTTCCCAACACGTTAAGCCTGGAGACTGCATTGCACTGTCAACATCAAAGAGCCCAAAGGACATGAAAACAAGAATAATTCTGTACTTCCACCTAATTTCTTTGTTGGATGTAACCAAAAAGGTAACAGCACTTCATTAGAAACAAGTCAAAGCACAAGACAGAAAAGATGAAATGATTTGGCTCTCTTTTTTGCCTCAGTACCAAACATTATCTCCCCAGCTTAGGGGGAAGCAAGTGCCTGGGATATAGACAAATTCATAAACAGTCATGTCAATGACAAATGCTGCAATATCTCGTCTCGTGGTTTCTTTCCTTGACTCACTGCAGTGATCACTGGTGTGGGAGCAGGACATTGACTGATTAGTATCTCCAGCACAGCCTTTCACCTACAGCTCATAGGCCTTTTGTTTGGAATGCCAATATAACCTCTGCAAGAAGCAAACTCTGGCCCTCGGCTTCCTGCTGCAGTGCCAATTCCCACGCAGAAGGGCTCAGCCGTTTTGACAGCGAGATCCTTCCGCCTTGTGGTTCCTTACAGCAACCTGCTAGTCCCCTGCTGCGGCTCCCTAGGAAGGCTACCACAACATACAGTCACACCCTCTTTCCTGCAACTCTCCCATTAAACCCAAGCTTTCTGACTGGGCACCACAAGTCATCCAACAGCTTGGAAGTGAAAGGGAACAAGTTCACCCCAGAACTGGGAGGAACTGACACTGGAGATCCCTGCATGGAATCCCACAGAGGCCCTTCTGCTTCATCACCCTGCCTACTCTTGCAGGATATAAGCTAGTCACACCAGAGGCACAGCTAAGCAACAAAGAGCATGATGGACACCAAAACCTCTAGCAATAAATACCGTGGAGGCCATAAAACACATCATTCAAGAGTGAGTCGTGTAGAGAAGTGGAGAGGGAAAAACGACATCAGAACAAACAGCACAGAAAACATGCGCTATAGTGGTACGTCCCTCTTGTTATCTTCCATCATAGGTAGGACTTCCATAAAACCAACTCCTGAACCCAGCTTGAAAACCACTGGCCCAGGACACACGTACATTCTGGTCTGCTACCCCGCCCAAGAAACGCCAAGGCTGTGTCACAGCCAAGAGCGATGCTCAAACTGGAGCTCAGGAGCCACGTGGGGTCTGGTGAGAGCCTGTGGGCTGTTGGAGGGAACACTTTTAGACCAGCGAGGGCTACAGCAGGAAGGTTGTACAAGAAAAGAGCGCTCTCTCTCGTGAAGTGTTCGGTAGACCAGGTTAGGAAAACCATTGCTAAGGACAGCAGAGACACCAGGGTCCCAACGCAGAAGAACTAGCCCACACCTCCAAATTCTTTGCTTCTATTAAAACTTTGGCATTGTCAGGTTATAACAAAGCAGGCAATGATCATCGGATCAGAACTGAGGATTATTTTAGCTTCCTTTTATCCCACCCCCCCACCCCAAGAAATTGTTAAATACTTTAGCCATTATCATTCATGGATTTGTTTATACAGGGGTGTTGACTTGCCTGCTTTGTTACTTGGCTTGCTTGCTTCTCAGTAAAGTGCCGGTGCTGGCTGATTCTGTGAAATAGCTCTCCCCCTTCCATCATCTCCATTACAATTAGGAGCCGAGCCCTGTTCAAAAGCATTTCATTTTGTTACATTAAAAATAATCAAAAAATAACAGATTTGCTAAGCTAATAACGCATACTTCGTATCTAACGATGCAGGCCAAAAGAGAGACATATACGTGCTTCTCCTAGAAGTTAGAGCTATTTTGGTTCGTAATTTTGCCTTTAAGCATGTAAGCTGCAGGATTTTCTGGCTCCCAGCACAATCTGACTCGCTGATTGTCAGCCAGGAATCTACAGTTTGCTCTTCATGTTGGGCTCCCACATCCAGCTGGAACACAACCACGGACATGTCTACATGGATGCCTTCAGACAGACACCAGCAAGCTCCACCCACGAGCCAGTTTGGACCTGGAAGCCATTTAGACACATCCATGTAGAACTCTGCCCTCAAAGAATAAATACAGCAGGTAGAGTCTTGCATTAAACGGGCTAACCAGCTTCCAGGCTGGAGCTGGCTGAGAGCACAGCCCACACCGGTCTGCACCCATCCTCGCAGCCATGCCGACTCGCCAAGCTCTCTGCCTCGGCGCTGAAGATGTTCGTGGCAACTTGGAAGCAGAAGGTTGAGGAATTCTCTTCAATGCTTTTGAGCTGAATACTCTACTGTACCTCATGATTTTAATTTACAGTTTTATTGCCATAATTATGAAGGACAACAAATAGGAAGCGTGGGGATCGGGACTGCTAGATCCTCGAGAAACTAACTTCTAGTTCTTCTCACCACACAGCAAAGTCAGATACACCAGAGACTAAGACAGGTCTCAGCTCTTTAATTCTCTCAGCTCTGATTTTTTTTTCTTAACTAGCACCCACTTAGAAGACAACGTTTGTATCCCAAGTGATATTAATGTATGAAAAATAATAAGTCTGCTTCATGTTTTGCTGTGTTCATTTTAAGCAAGAAAATGTACTGTGAGTTTACGGGGCAGAACTTAGTATTTGTAGAAAAATTCTTTCTTCCTTTTTTTTTTTTACTGAAGACTGGCACTCTTGAGTTTCCCAGTGGCTCACAGGCATCACCATCCTGCCAAAGGATCTCACTTTGGATTCTAGGCAGTAACAAAAGTCACAGCTCCAATCCTGCTTTAACAGTGCTTTGACAGCAAAGGGAGGCTCAAAGGTTACAATTCAATCCAAACTACGAAAGCAATACCAAAGCAGGACGGAAGCTAATAAACTCTCTCAGACAACGCAGTTATCACAGACTGACCCAATGAAAAACCTAAGAAGTGAAGATGTTTACAAAACCAGTAGTGAAGGACACAAATTCATTTAAATATGCAAAGGTCTGGGCATTGACAGGGGAAAAGGCAAGCGCTGCTTAATCTGAAGTACAAATATCATACCTGGAATCCCCTGTAAATACTCATTTTGGTCACACTGTGATTAAAAAAAAAAAAACAAAAAAAAGGCAAACTCCACTATACCTTGGCCTAAACATGGAAAGCAAGCTGTGGGAATGAATCACCCTATGTAATCTTACCTTGGGCTGGATTCGTGTGGGAACTGCACACTGTTAGCGTAAACTTCAATAATTTGAACAATATTTGGATGTGTGGCACACATCATGTGCAGACGTACCTTGAAGAGAAGGGAAGAAACGTTACTGTACACCGTGACATGCACTTCACCTCTTCTGCTCCTCCCTCTGCCCCCAAGGCTACAGCACGCAGGAGCCCGAGCGCTCCTGGCTGTGCTCAGCACCAGTCACACCCCATTTAAAATTATTCAAAAAATAAGGAATGTCTACAAGCGTTTACATGAGTGATTAACAGCCATGACACTACTTCAAGCGAGACAAAAAGATCACGTATTGCCAATCTATTTGTTACAAACCATGGAGTCAAACCCAGCAGAGTTCCAGAAAAAGCCAAATCTTTGATTTCTTTGGGTTTTTAAAATAAATTTAAAGCTAGAACTAGCTTTAAAGTAGCAAGAGAGATACGATTGAAACCGAAAATTCATGAATAAAACCTGAAACTCCATAATCCAGCTTCTTTTACGGCCTGATGACCTAGCACTCACAACACGTGAAACCTCATCTCCTGTTCCAACTCTGAAACAGGCACCTAAGGGATTTTCTCCAGTTTAAAACTACCTGGACTGATGAATCAAGCCGAGGCTTGATGCCCTTTCTAAACAGATGATTTTTCCCTGGGAATATTACGTGAGAATTTGCCCAGTAACAAGAGATGGAAGTTGCCTAAACTCCAAGCACAATTAACGCTTCTAAAACTTTCATGACAACTGGAACAACCGCCCACCGTTTTCAACAGACTGACAGTTTGGTCCCTTGGCACAGCCACAGTAAGCCCCAAACGGCATCAGTGCTGCTTTAGTTTCTCATACACAGATAAACCCACACCATTTAGTGCAACTTGAGCGTTCTTGGTCATTCTTAGAGCAGTGACATCCGAGAGTGAGATGCATGGAAACAAAACTCATTCTAACCTATTGATGTTACCTTACATGGGACGTAGGGGGAACATCAGCTTTATAGAGCTGCATTGTAAGTTACACTTGCACACACAGAGCTAACACCTACAGCAAACTCAGAGTTCAAAAGACCCTGTTTCACCCACCACCTCATCCTGGAGGAGCTGAGCACAGCAAGGCTAGAGGAGCAAACCCGCGGAATCTTGCACAGCAAGATCTGCAGAACACGTGGGTGGGTTTGGGTTTTGTTAAAATCATTGCAACAATTCACCAAAAGGGCGAGACTTTGCGGTGGGTCAGAAGGCAGACAGTATAAATAGGAACTATACCTCATTTCTAGCTTTTGGACGATCAAGAAGAATTTTCAGTGCAAAGCGTTCTTGAGAGGATTTTTTCACGCAGACTCTGGTATTACAGCAACAAAATTATTCAGTCAGCAAGAATGTTAAAGAGACACTTCAAGCAATTGATCTGTAGTTATGAGTTTGCTCTCCGCATGGGAATTAACAGGGATGCCTGCAACCTGGAATGTACAGGGCACCTGTCACCGTGTCCCAGCTTGAAAGCCTCAGTTTTCAGCCTTCCACAACAATCAAATACGTTATGCAGAAACACCTCACACAAAGTTATATTTTCAGCAATGCAGAAAAAGTACTTTGGAGCAATGGGTAACTGCAGACAAGCAGAAAGCACTCTACACATTCAGCCTGAAGAGATGCTTTTGATGAAAAAACCCAAACCACACACTGGCAGCCTGAACATCTCCAATGGAGGGTGTAGTCTGCAATAAATAAAGCGTTTGTGAATGGAAATCCTTGTTTGAGCAAGGCCACCAACTGTGCTGCACACGTTTTTTCTCTCCTTCCCCCATTTAACACGAACAATTGAACTGCGTCAGAGGGAAGGGCCCACATACTAACAGGCAGCGAAAAGAATAAAGCACAAAGGGATATTTTAATAAAGATCAGAGGCACACAGCCACACAAAATGGATGAGGAGAAACCAATTGCCTAGACAGGAAGATAAATGGTGGCAAAAGACCATTGCCCTGTCCACGGCGCAGAAACAGCGAGGCACAGACGTTTGTCCTCCAGAGCTCGTGCACAAATTTCTGCTCCCAAATGGGAGAGTCCTTGCTGCAAAGGGAACGTATGTTTTGCTTTACAGAATGCACCCAGCTCCCACAGGAGGTAGAAATTCACGACAGGCAAGCCTGGTTTGAGATGCAGAGCTCATGGCGCGATCTGCTTTGGCCTCACATGCTGAGCTGAAAAAAATAGCTGGTAAAAATAGCCAAGGGGCAGGGAGTGCTGCTGCCCCAAGGGACGATACCGTAGACGGGAGCAGCGACCTTTGCCCCACACGGACACCGGTGTCAGAAGGACGGAGGTGTCCGAGCAGAATTCTCTGCCGCCACCGTTTCACAACCGACTCTTGTTCTCGCTTTGCTCTGGGCATATGGCAGTGGGATGGGACAAGCCAGAGAGGTGAGGAGTTTTTCCTTCAAATACACCCGGTAAAAGACAACACCTCGCTTGCACATCAGCTACGACCCACGTGGAGCAGAGATGTTTATTTGTTTATAAAGAGTCTTGCCCATATCGCAGGGCTCTGCTGTCAGCACAGGTAAAATACACGCTGGCTTCTCCACAGCTAATGAAACACACAAATCCGCGGGTGTATTGTCTTACCTAACAGGACCACTGATCCCAGCTCCCAGCTTCTGCGTCCAGTTAATGTTGTACTCCTCTAAAATGGAGGTTTCCTATTCAAGAAGGAGCAGGGGGAGGGGAAAGAGAGTGGGGAAAAAAATAAAAATAAATAAATTACTACATCCCTTCCAAAAAAAAAACCAAAACCAACCAGCTCAGCAGATCTGATTTGCAAGGTACCCAAGCAGAGACAGATCCTGTTTTGGAGTTTTCCTTCACCTAGGAAAATGAAACATAAATACAAATGCTCACATAACAACACATCTGAGTTTAAAATCATTTCTGTGCAGCTGAGACTGTCATTTTGAAACAGGATTATGGAGAACAGTAAATGGGATCTTGCACCTTTGGCACAGAGAGCGTATCAAGGGCATTTTCCCCTCATGACTCTTAAATTCAGCATCCTACCCACAAACGATCTGCAAAGGCCCAACTTCAGCATTATTACATATTTTTTTGTCACACGGTACAATGGAAAATTATTTTGCTGCTTTCTTCGAGTCTCCAAACCTTTGGAATCACTATACTGTAAATTAAACCCTGCATGACTAGTTTTAGCCTGTCTGATAATGAACAGGGCTCATGTTTATAATCCTTTTGTCCAAATCCATACAAACAGGGTTTGGTTTTGTTATGACACGGCCTGGGTGCGATCATGCTTAAACATGTCACAGGGCGGGATGGAAACGTAGCTCCAGCGCGCAGCACCTCGGTGAACGCCGCTGCCGCGTGCTGTTGCGCAGCTGGCGATCTAACGGTGGAAACGCTGCCTGCAAACTCAAGTCACCCCGCAATACACACCACAAAATTCTGCCTTCTTTCAGGAACATCGCTACCCGTGTTCAGGAACACCTCTCCAAAAGCCATGCTTTCGGATAAAGCGCAAGAAAAGGAGCTGGCAACAAAAGCTGCCACCAGAGAAGCTTCAACAAGCAGGGAAAATGCACTAAAAACAACGGGAAGAGGCCACCACTTGCAAAAGCGCCTTTGTTCTGATCAGCTTTGCCCCTTCTGTTAACTTCCCTTCAAAACCCGCAGCATTTCAGGATTCACTCATGCTACAAACTATGAGAAAACTGAGAAGGCTCGCGCTCCCAGCTGAGGTACTGGAAATGGCAGCCCCTAACCTGGGAGCGTGGGGCTCTGCTGCAACAGCCGTGGCTGAACATGACTGCCAGGCTGGAGCCAGACCTCAAGCCACAGGGACTGAAAACAAAGCAAGAGAGGAAAGCTGATATTTAAGGCAAGATTTGGAGGGATTAGAGAGTGCAAAAGACAGATATGAAAGGAAAACTTGCCTTTTAACGATGTCTGGAGTGGGTATCACATGAATCATAAATGACTAGTGCGAAAGGCGCAAAGGAAAAAGTTTTAAAAGTTAACTTTTAACAGGAGATTTTATGAAGGGTTTTAAAAGAAAGGGGACGAGCAGTGTAGCGGGTCACACATGGTTTGTTGTTTTCAAGCAGAAGCACAAAGAAACTGCCTTGTCAATTCAACTAACATAAATTTCACATGTGAGAAGCATATTAGGGAAAAACAAATTTAATTTTCCTGATATTCAGACCGCAGGTGGAACGAAACCACAATTTTAGAAGAGCATTAATGAGCACAGAAAGGGTTTCTCAGAGCTGGGGAGCACCTCCTCAGCACATCCTTTCAAGATCACGCTTAGCGTTTAAGCTGTGAAGTCAAACCACGAAGCAAATGCCAAAGGACTCTGGAACAGCAGCGTGATGAAGCGATAACAATTCTTCATTATTTCTTATACAGCTTTGAAGCTGCTGCTCCCGTTCCAAATCCGAGGAAGGGCCTGCCTGCCTCAAAACCTACCTCACCCTTTCAACTGCACAGGTTGATCTAAAAAGAGATACTGTCTTCATGTACAAGCCCAGTCTCGACTAAACAGTTTCTGCTGCCTCCTGCCACTTCTGTGATGGCAGAGACCGTTGCCTTCATTCCAGCTGAGTAAGGGGAACAGAGGCACTGATTAGGAATTGGCAAGGCTGTGATCTATGAATCAAATGAAGGGAGAATAAGATCTGACAGTTCTCAGCTCCTGAAGGACGAGTTCAACTGCAAAGAAGTCCATTTTTAATAAAATTTAATTTCCTCTTTCATATTCTGCATATTTACCATTGTTTCAAACAAAAAGCCAACATTTTTGCTTTCTGCATGTTTATTTGGATTCCAATCTTCATTCCAAAGCAGTTGCACAACCTAGAAGTAAAAATGAATAATCTAGTGATCAAGAAACACTATTCACCATTTCCTAATGGTATGAAATACAGAATTTGAGAACTTTGATGTCCATCACTGTACAGAACTGCTTACATTTTAAATGTACAGCCATAAAACCGCCCTCTGAAAACATCAGGATCTATTTCAACTGGTCAGCCTAAATGCCTTGCCTCTTCATTTAGATTAATGTCCTGTGGATGCAGGCAGCAGAGGGTACGGTATCCTGTACTTAGCTCCACATCTGGAAATAAAATGCCTTACAGTAGCGCTGCTGCACAGCACTGAACTTGTAGACAGGCTGACAGGTCAGCTGGAACTAATCTGCTGCGGCTGGGAACAGAGGAGGCAGAAGGGTTCCAGAGACAGCACTTTCAAACAAATCTGCAGTGGTGCCATTTCTTACAGTAAACGTTTTTGCTCCTACTGTTAAAGGAACTTTATACTTCTGAGCAGGCCTTACATTCATTTCCAGTGGGCAAAGGGGATAAACTGATTTGGAATGTATTGAATCACAGAAAAGTTTCACACAGACTTGAAGCACCGAGCTCTCTCCGACAGCGCAATCCCCTCCCAGCGAGCTCGGGGTACCTAAAACAACGGTTTGAGCATCCTCCCACGCAGAGTCAGCAGTCTGGGATGGGAACAGCCTGGAAAGGTTCCTCCCAGCTTGGTGTCCAAGCTGCTTCTAGGCAGGGTTAGGCATGCACGAGGACTGCTGAGGGGAAAGCTCAAGTGCTTCTCCATTTCCACTGAATACCAATAGGAAAAGGTTTGAAATAAGCCACTTTAAGAACAAATGTTACTCACTACAGGCAATCAAAAGCCTACAGCCTGCTCCTGGGACAAAGTCCGCATATTCAACAAGTGAAATGCCGACAACCAGCGTGACTCCACCTCCACTGCTCCAACACGCAGCCTTTCAGCTTGGGCTGGTTTGCCTTAAACAGCAATCACTACCTTGAATCAGAGACCTTAAACCTGCAGACGCAGGTGAAAGCCAATCAAACTTGAACAATAACCAAGTATTTGAGAAGCAGAGAAATCAGCATAATATATAAAAGTACTCAATTATGGTTTAGATTCGGACAATGTCTATAACCCAAAAGACTTGCCCATCACCTGTTCTCGGGCAGTTCTCCTCCAAACTGAGAGAGGGACAGGAGACAGATGCAGGACTGTCCCTACACTTACACAAATGCTTTGGCCTTTTTGTTTTATTTTTACCCGCTCTCCCAAGAGCTCTGATGTAGATCTCTACTTTAACATGAAATACCACAGAAACACTTGAAAAAACTTGTTTTTGAAAGCCTTCGGGACAGCCACTTTGCCTGCACTGTGCTAAAACTGATAATGAAACAGGAAGAGACAGTAGAGAATTTTGGTACTTGTTCAATTACAGTCTGGGTTGTCAGAACACAGCGCTTAGACCTCCTTCTACTTTGGGCTTCTTTAGTTCAAAAGGCAAGACCTGCATATTTTAAATCAATCCAGATTTCAACAACACAAGACTGTGTTGCTACTTTTCTTGCATTGATTTTTGCCCCCAATGAGCTTTGTAAAGACAAATCCCACAGAGGTAGGGCTAAGGAATGGTGTCAAATGCCAATACACAGGGTCTTTTTACCTACATCCTTAAGGAATTAATTCATGTTATTAAAATAAGCATTTACGAATCTCTGACAGTGAATGCTTTGCTCAAGGTAAAGAGCCTGTGGAGAGTCTTTAAAACATTGTTTTATCGTCACTTTATCTCAAAAGGGTTTTCCCCAGCTTCTTCAGGAAATCTGCTCAGCCAGGTCACGGAAGGATTCACCGGGAAGCGCTAAGCTCACACACAGATTCTCGCTGTAAAAAACGGAAATCCTGAATCTGTTCAGCTCCTCTACCACCACTCGAAACACAAACAGCCCACACGCCAGATTTGTTTTCATGACAGCATCTGAACAGCAACTCGGAGATGGATCGAGGCGACAGCATCGCCTCCGCAGCCGGGGACTGCTGTGAGGCAGAGACCCCAGCTTGCTGCCGCCCCGAGCAGCCCCAGTTCTGCTCCCCGTCGTCACAGCTTCTCCACACCGATGCCCCAAGGCCGGATCCCACGGAAGCCGTCTGCCTGCCGCTTCTATTTCCCTGCCCGGCGTCTGGCGCTCCCCACCGGAGCACTGCGGGTGACGAGCCCGAGGGCAGCCGGGCCCCGCGGTGAAGGGGCTGCGAAGCGCGGAGCCACAGCCGTAAGAGGGGACCGGGACCCGCCGGTCCCCGGGGCTCTGTCCGGGCTGCCCACCTCCCCTCGGAGGGCAGGGGACGAGCGGGGACTGGTGGCGGGGAGACCCCAAACACCGCTGCCTCCTGCCTACCTTGATCATCTTGTCCATCTCGTGATCCTCCGACATCCTCCCGCGGGGCTACGGGTGTCTGCGGGGGGCGGGAGCCGCCGGCCTGTCCCCAGCGAGGGACAGCGGGGCTGCGGGGGCCGAGGGCCGGCGAGGCAGAAAGAAGGGAAGGAGGGAGGCGGCGAGGGGGGCCGGGGTCAGCGGAGGGGCCGGCCCGGGGGCGCTGGGCCGCGCTAAGCAACGGGCAGCCCCGGAGGAGCCTTTGTGCCACCGCCGCACCGCCTCATCCCCGACCGGGCGGGCCGGGGGAGGGGGGGGGGCCGGGACCCCGCACGGAGGCGGGGGAGCGCCGCGGGGAGGGCGCGGGCGGGCCCAGAGCCGCCGCTCAGCTCGGGAGACGCCGCCGCCGAGGCGCCGCCGCCGCCCGCGCCGCCCGGGAGCCAGGCATTGCCGGCACCCTGAGCCGGGCACACCCGCCGGGCACCGCGCCCCGCCGCGGAGCTACCGCCCCCGCCGCGCCCCGCGCAGGAGGCTGCCCTGAGCCCCCCGCCTCCTCCCCGCACCCACGGGGGAATTTTAGGAGCCTCCGCCACCGCGGTGGCGCGGTTTACAGGCGGCCACCACCACCCCTAAATGCGCGACGTGGCCGTCAAGGCCCCCGCGGGGCCTTCGAGCCGCCGGGTGCCTTCTAATGACGTAATGACGGGGGGTGTGTGTGCAATGACGCTCAGCGCGCTCCAGCCCCGCCCCGCGGGCGCTACGTCCCGCCCCCTGCCGGGAGAGCGGCGAAAGGGGGCGGGGCGAGGCGAAGCCTCGCGATATCTCAGAGGGGCGCGAAGGGCCGCGCGCCCCCCTGAGGGGTAGTGGAGCCCTGAGGGGTAATGGCGGCCTGAGGGGCCAGGGAGAACGAGCGGGAAGAAGCCTCTCTCAGCCTTCGCCTTGTACCCCCCGCTCGTGGAGGGGAGCGTCTCCCCCTCACGGCACACCCGCCCTGGTGCTGGCAGGGGTTTCTCCTGCCGCCGCGCTCGCTGAGGCACAGGCCGCCCTCATCGCCCCCTTCCCGCTGCTTTGTCAGCTCTTCTGCTTGCCTTGCTGGGGCCAGCGAGCAGGTGTGGGGCTTCCTTTAACGTAGAGGAAACACGGGGAAAGGGGGCAGCGCAGAAAGCCAGTGAAAACCTTAAAAACTGCGTGAGGCAGGGGGTAAGGGGTGTGTGGAAGAAAATACAACATTTGTGCAGCTGAGCTCCTGCTTAGCTCACTGACAACCTGCTCCAACAAAGGTCAGGTTGACTTCACTATGACAAGAATGTTTATTGTGAGTAGAGACAAGGGGAGCAGCTGAGAACCAACCTTTGCCTCACAGACACGCCAAGAGGTTGCTCTGCTGCTCCATTACTGAGCCTCCGTTCACTTCGCTCACGGAGCGGGGACGTGTGTGTTGGGGGTAAGGGACAGGGTGTATCGAGCTAGCCGCGTAAGCCAACAAAGAATTATTATAAAACCTACTGCAGGGCAGACAAGCATCTGAAGGACTTCTGGAAAACACATTGATCAGATACAGATGCAACAACTGTAACACCCCTGTAATGCATTAGTACTTAATTGACTGTATTTGGTCTTTTAAAAAGATAAAGCCAAGTAACGTTTTTTTAACAAAAGCTCCTTCAGGCACCTTCTAAAGAAACATTTCTTAACGCAGAGTTACATTTTTCCACCTAGGTTTTGTGCGAGTTAAGAAGAGGTTTCCTTGCTTTGTATCTGGTGAAGCTGCATAGATGTTTCCAAACACACAGAGAGGCTGCTGTCCTTTAGGAGTTTTTCTGTGGAATTTTGATTGTCACCTAGGAAAAAAAAAAAAAAAAAAGAACAGTCACAAGTTATTTTCCTGTAGATGGTGTTCAGTTATATTCACTTGGAGGCCGAGAGGCAGCAACATCCTGCAGAAGAGAACCAGAAGACAGTATATCCCAGCCAGCAGGCAGTGAGCGGGACCACCGTGGTCTGGAGACTTACCTAGAAGGCCTGGAGAGGCGGAAGCTCAAAGACTGGGTGACAGCACCTCTCCAGAGGCACCACTGCTCTTTGAGAGGTGGGAGTGGGCTTGTTTGTCCTCATCTCCTGTACCAAATCAGCCCCTTGCCAGTCACAAGCTGGAGGCCCTCAACCACTACGCACTTTGCTGTGTTGGAACTCCGGGGCCATGGGCTAACCACCTCTGCCCAACAGCTCCGTCACCCTTTAGACATCGCAGCTGCACGCAGAGAGCGTGGCAGCCCTTCTGCCTCGTCTTGCAGGAAGTGACTCGGCCCGCAGTGGCGGGATTGCCCAACACCAGGAACCTTGGTCTCGCACGTGGACCCAAGGACGTATCGGCTCAGGAGGGCGGCAGTAAGCACTGGTGGTCACTGCTCAGATTCCCCCTCCTGAGTGGGGAGCACCCGGTTCATCTGCCAGCTCGTACCTGCAGAAGCCTCTACCCACGGGCATGCCCCCCGCCCCCCAGCACAGCTCTTCCTGTTCTCCACAAAATAAACTCACGGAGAAGTCCATACACTTGCATGCTCGGTGCCACGTGGTGCGGACAATTGGTAACCGATTAGGTGACGTATCCTTGTCCTCAGCAGTTCATGTAAAACAGAAGGCTAGTCTTGTTTTACACAGAGTTGTGTTGCGGCCACTTCAAAAGCACAGCTCCAATTTTGTTTCAAGCATTAGGAGGAAGAATTGCAGCACTCAGGGCAGCCTGTACCAACAGGCACAAACACAACGTGGAGCTACAGCAGAGGGTCGGGAAATCCTTGGATACAGGGATACTCACATTTTTCACCTCTACATATGCCTCCAGACCATATTCTCCCAGCTCTCGCCCATTCCCAGAAGCTTTGTAGCCACCAAACGGGGCTTGTGCACCAAACACATCATAGCAGTTGATCCTGAAATGGAAACCAAGAATGAAGCACCTGTAGCTTCAGAACTGCTTAACAGAAGAGCCCTTTCGCAGCCAAAGGACATCTCAGCTGTCTACAACAGGGGGACGGCTGAATTTCTAGGCAGGATTTCCGTATTCCTCTCAGCCAACAGAATTAATCAATACTGAAACCTTATCCTCATCAACCAGGAAACAGCACATCATGAAATCGAGTCATGTCTCTCATTATCACAGGACCCAGCGCCCAGGTTGCCACCCACACCTCCTTCAGAGGACAGATGTCAAAAGCACCTACTTGTTCACTCAGAAGCATTACAAAAAAACCCCAAAAATAGCAAGATCCTGTACCTCCAAAATCTCGTGCTACAACAACAAACCAGTGTTGAGGCACTGACTTTGGCACAGCCTTCCCCACGGCCTCGGAACACAGAGGAACATCCCCCAGACGTGCTCGGTGATCTAATGGCTGCTGGCGCTCGGAGCCCGGCAGCAGCTGCTGTCACGGCCAGCTGCAGGACTGGATCTCTTTTCCCCCATCCCATTCACTAATCCACAGTGGGGAGCATAGAAGCTTAACAGCCCTAAATTTTACCACCAGTTACTGTTACAACTGAAGGTCTGACATTACATTCGGTGAAATACATGTAAAATTGGATCCAAAATAGAGACAGGCTATCAAAGAGCAAGGAAGCTTCCAGCAATTTAGGGAGAAGGAAGTGTCGAGGCTCACCAAACTGTTCCAGCTCGCAGGCCCTGTGACACGTAGTTTGCTTTGTCAAGATCCTTTGTAAAGACGGCTGCTGCCAGGCCGTACTTGGAGTCATTTGCTCTCTCAATCACTTCCTCAATGGTTTTGAATTTCAGAATCTGCATGACCGGCCCAAATATCTGCAAAATCCAAACAGAGCATCCGAGAACCTGCGTAAACTGATCACCGGGGAGGCTGTGGTTGATAGTGGAGTTATGTATGTACGCTAGAAGTCACACAGGACATGGAATTTGAAGTATCACATATTACAAAGGGCCCAGGATGTAATCTGGAGGGAAGTTTAATGTGGTGACTTTCTAAGAAGCACTGAGTTTCACAGCTCATGAACGTCCAGTGCTTGCAGACCCACTTTTTTTTTTGCATCAGAGGGGGGCAAATTGATGAAGAAGTGAAAAGCTGACAGACAGGAAGGCGCTGCAGGTCTCACCTCCTCTCTGGCAATCGTCATGCTGTCCTGCACGTCGCCAAAGACGGTTGGCTGGATGAAATAGCCTCTGTCTGCAGCGGCGTTGCCACCACACAGCAGTTTGGCTCCTTCACGCTTCCCTGTACTAATGTAACCGAGGATCTTCTTAAACTGCTCTTCATCCACCTAAGAGCCACGAGGACAGACAGATCAGCTTCACCTTCACTGGGAGCAAAAAAAAGATTCGACTACAACCTGGCGTGCACGTGGCTGTGCTCTAGCAACTCCTCATTTCAACAGACTGCCGAGCCAGCTTCAAAGGGAGATGGTAATTTTTAAATGCCATCATCAAGTGGAAGTTTTGGCATAATCAGAACAGTTAATTGACTTATCCCCCCTGCACAAGCAAAGAGGTAACGGGCACCGTTCAAAGGATATTAATCGAGAGACCGAAGGAGACCTCCCACTCCAATCAACTCACGCACAACGACTCCAGATCGGGACTGTTTCATGAGGTAACAGTTCAGGACGTTTCCTGCTCTTACCTGAGGCCCCTGTTCAGTTTTAAAGTCAAAAGGGTTTCCAACCACCCTGGACTTGGCCTTCTCAACGCTCCTCTCCACAAACTCATGATATATATCTTCCTGGACATACGTTCGGGATCCGGCACAGCAGCACTGCCCTTGGTTGAAGAACAGGGCAAAATGGGCTTGATCCACAGCCCAGTCCACTAAGATTGGGGAGAGAAGAGAAATCAAGTCAGCAAACAAAACAACCAGGGTCAGTAAGGAACTTCTTTCAAACAACCACCATGCAGTGATACAAAGTCCTTTCGGTTGACAGGCGTTTCCCCTGTTTTGGTAGGGCAGAAGTTACGTACAGATTTGATGAGGGTCTATTAAAGCACTCCATACTAGAGAAAAAAAAAAAAATCTGAGGCACATTACAATTCTCCTTTCAAATTACCAGGTATTAAGGACAAGTTATTTTAGATCTAGAAGAATTTCCTTCCTTACTGCCGTATAAAAGCCCATGTGCTGGCTCATCAAGACCAAAAATGAGTTTATATGCAAGAGATGAGGGAACCAGAACTTCCTAAGAGTGGAAAAGAGCAGTACACACTAAAAGAAAGAAATGAAAACAAAAATGAAACAAAGACTGAAGGAAGATACTGAAACAATTCTCATTTGTTGATAACCGAACTTCTTTGCAGCGCTGGGAAAGGCGTGGGAGTGAAGCACCGCTGCTACACCAACAGGGCAGCCACAGCAGGAGGCACGGAGACTTCACGGGCTGAGAACAGCCAGGTGGTGTCAGCACTGGAAACCCACCACACGTGAGAGGTCTCCTTTGCCCTCCAGCTCTGCTTGCACAAAGCCAACCTAAAAGGGACAGATCAAGTGTTACGCTAGCGGGTGCTTACTGTCCGCATCAGACATGATGATATTTGGACTCTTCCCTCCAAGCTCCAGGGTCACCCTCTTCAGGTTACTCTCCGCTGCAGCTTTCTGGATCAGATGCCCAACCTGCATCGTGAGGAGAGGAGGTATCAGGAGTGAACTCCTACGGACACCTGGCAGGGCAGCTGGTTTTAGCTCTCAGTCAGCAGTTTAATAATAATCCCTTCATTATCAGGGCCTGAAGGGAACAACTGAAGCCGGCCCAGAGTTTCACCTCTGGTAAGAAGCAGCTCAAGGGAAACAACAGGAAGTATACTAAAGGTGGCACTTGAAGAAGAGATTTATGTAAAGTAAAAATCAATGTCACACCCTGAAGTCAGCTACATTTTTTTAAAAAGAAGGGTAGAAGGCAAGGCCCCTCCAGCATTTTATACAGGAAAGGTATTACAGCAATGAGATGTTCTCTAGATCCCACGGGCTTAAAGGTTAAGGTACCTCCTTACCTCCGTGGAGCCGGTGAAGGCCACTTTGTCCACGTCCATGTGGGAAGAGATGGCAGCCCCCGCAGTGGGCCCATAGCCCGGGATGATGTTCACCACGCCTGGCGGGAATCCAGCCTGCCGGTCCGCAGCAGGAGAAAACAAGGTTATTCCTTTTGCAAATCCAGGATTTTCCCCACCCTCATCTGTAAGCAACGCTTCCTTAGGCCTCCCACGAAGACCAGGGCCTCTCCTACTTCACTGTAATCTCCCAGGTCTTTAGTTTTAACGTACAGTTTGCAATAACCAGGACAATTCCTCTCCCCACCCCACACCCTAAGCACAGTTTGGAGCCATGTGTGTTAGTGTTCTGATCACCCTGAAGTTTGTTGTTTAAATGAACCTCAAAGAGTTCTTCCCTAATCAACATCCACCTCCTCTGCACACACATTGATAAGAACGAGGGGTTTATTCTGCTAAATCAAACGCTAAGATACTCAAGACAATCCAGCCTTTCTTTGGATCAGACAGCCCATCTCTGTGCCCTCCGCAGCTCACCAGTCTGGCTGTATCACGCTGCACTCCAGCAGCGACAGGGGGTGGAAACCCGGCCTTTTCACTCACCTCTTTGATCAAATTAGCCACATAGAGAGCACTCAGGGGGGTTTGCTCTGCCACTTTCATCACAACCACGTTCCCAGTAGCCAGGGCAGGCCCCAGTTTCCATGCTTGCATCAACAGCGGGAAGTTCCACTGAAAAACAAGGAGCTATTTGCTGGTCTGAACTTGAAAGTTTCCAATTAACCAGTAAGTAACCCATGAGCTTCGTTCAAATCAGCTGCAGCACTGATGGAAGCCGCCTCTGATCCTTCCCTAGCTGCTCTTCAACGTTTGGCTCCTTTTCAAGCGCTGCCTCCTGCTCAGCTGGGAAAACTGAAGCATGAGGTCTCAGTAAAAACCCAACTTTTTTTTTAATTAATCTTTACTGTCAGTTTAGCCATTAAACGCTCTTCTGAGGCACTTGCAAAGTAATGACAGGGCAACGCACGCAGACCCGTGAGGCGATTACATTCAGGTCTTGCTCAATGCAAACGTGAAAAACACACAAATACAGTACACACAGGGTCTGGCTACTCCTGTAAAGGGGTAACACTATCCACAGAGCAGTGTGTAAACATGGCTCTGTGGTTGACAAACCACCTTGCTACACTTGCTGCCGGCTACTGAAATAAGATCACGTACATAAAGCTGAATTTTGCACGCTAGCTCTCCATTGCCTCATCACGCCGAATTTTGGGTTTAACACTAGGTAGTAGTTTAAACTTCGTTGTGGTTCTGAGCCAGAAAACTCCTATAAAGGGGTTTAATTTTTTTTTTTTTTTTTTAATTAGCAGATACAAAGTAAATCTCAGAGCCCATGAAATCAACAGGTAGTTCTGCACAAAGTAGCAGCCCTCCCAGCTGCTGCAAGCGTAACTTTCTCTACCACTGGCAGGAAGCAGCGTTTAGTGACAGATAATAACTGACACGTTAAGACAACTCTTCCTGCTAACACTGAATTCTTGAAATGCCACAGGAGCTCCTGATACATTTTACTCACTGGGATTATCTGTCCACAAACTCCCACTGGCTCATGTCTTGTGTAACAGAAGAAGTCTCCGTCTAACGGGATGGTTTTGCCGTGGAATTTATCCGACCAGCCTGCAAAGTACCTAGCAACAATAAAGTCTTGGTCACTGAATTTAAAATAACAAGTCTCTTGTCAACAGAGAATAAGACACACTCCCTCCAGCTGTTTGTTTTCCTCCCTGCTTCAGTCACTTCATACCAATACAAGTATTTCCCAAACAGGTGATTTTAAGGGACAGTAAATACAAACATTTCTCTCTCCTGCCTTTGCCAGCACTTCACGTAACATAAATTCTGTCATCCCTGCGCTGAGGCGCAGATCACCTCCATTGGTGTCAGCCCTGTATATAGCAAGACAGAAACATCTGTGTAACAAAAATCCTTTGGAAAGTCACAGGAATTACAGCCTCGTTCTTAGAAAAAAAATAAAAACAGCAGAAAACCAGGTGTCTGACACCCTGCTATGGGCCGAATGAAACCAACAGGTCAGATCCAGCCCTGTCACCCACAGTGCTCGAATCAGAGGCATCTGCTCTCCGCACGAGCAGAGGTTTGGCTACCAGGGGCCAGCCCAGCACAAGCATGGAGCCCCAAGAGTGACCGCGCTGTCCCTGCAGCCTCCACGCCTACCTGAGACATTTGACCACCATGTCCAAATCCACCAGGTAGGAGATGGAGTACGGTTTGCCATTATCCAGTGTCTCCAGCGCCTACAAAAGACAACGGGATTGCCTGAAGGAGTGAGGTGGGGAAAGTCACGCGTATAGATTCAGGTTGGATTCTCTGTTTGCAGCTTGGATCTGTTCTGCCTGGTGGCCTTTTTGCTTTCGGCTTCCCCCAGACTCCTTCCCCATCCTATGAAGCGCTCTCTCACAGCCTGAGCTGTGGCTGAAGTCCCCATCACACCCGCTGGGCACAAACCACCCGTCTCTGCCTCGCTCTCCCCGCAGTCAGGGATCGTGGCAGAGAGAGCTCAGCCACAGAGCACGATACGCACCGCCAGGTAAGCCCGGTCCCTCTCGATCAGGTCAGCAAGACGATTCAGCAGCTTCCCCCGATGAGAAGCGTCCATCCTCCTCCAAGGCGAGCCCAGCTGGAAAGCTGCCTTGGCTGCCTCGACGGCCTTGTCCACATCTGCCTGCAGAGGAGCCCAGGCAGGAGGGTGAGAAAGGAGTAACCAGCTCCCACTCAAAACACAGCTGGAGCCCTCCCTGGTCTCCAGGAGAAAACAGCCTCCAGCCAGACAGCACAAGTGGCTGCTAGCACCGGCCTTTGGCGGGGGCAAGAACTTGACAGCTGCCTCGCTGCAAGACACCCGTCAGTCCGAGGACAGGGGAGCGCATGGGCTGCAGCGCCTGGGCCACTGGCCCCACAAGCACCACCCTGGGCAACCTCAGCACAAACGCTGCCGCTGGTCCGGCCGCAGCTTTCCCACCCTCTCTGCATCCACGCGGCAGAGGGAGCTGAATTGGCAGTGGAACAGACGGGTGCCACCGCTGCGCAGCCTCCACCTCTGCCTGCGCTTATCTCGGTTACTTCAGCTACACAGAGCGCAAATATCGTCGCGTTATTTCTGCAGTGTCACCTGCTGGGTTAATATTTGCATCCTAGAACAAGGCACGGAAAAAGCCCTAGAAGTGTGCTTTTGACACGCTTTCAGGGCTTGATTTTGCCAGCACAGTCTTTTTTCCTTGATCAGATATCTCTAATCCCTCATTTTCTCCTGTCAGGGCATTAACTGGTTTCTAGCTGGTTCTCTGTTCTGGCCTGCTGTAATGGTCCCATCAGGACAAGCCAGTCTACCAAGGACAAGCAAACAACAAAGGGTTTCTTCCCTCACTCACCCCTCCCTTGGGGAACACAAACAAATGTCCAGACTGTAGGAAGAGCCCAGAACTGCTGGGAAACACCACCTCAGCTCTGCCACAGACTCCTAGAAGCGCCTTGCATAAGGCACGGAATGATTACATGACTCTATTCCCCACCATCTCTTTCCTTCCTTGTTTTCCTAGGGCTGGGGACTGTCTCCCACTGCACGTGTACAGCAGAAAGGGGCTGTTCAGGTGAATCCCGACCTTTTGTCCCCTCTGCTCCTGTGGACTCTGGGTCACACCACCAGCACAGCACCCACAGGCCCGCAAAGGTGTCTGCATTCATCCCCGCCTGACCCAGCAACCTCCACCCACGACTGCTCCCCGAACCTCCCAACTCAGGCTCTACTGCACACCCCATCTATTCCCCTCTGCCCTTTCCAGTCCTGGCGTGACACTGGAAAGAGACAAAACCAGAAGGTTTTTGCTGAAAGCAGTAGTCAGGGAAGAATACAAGCGGCACCTGACGTGGTATTTATGGGTCAGACAGTTACTACCACAAACATGGCACTTGGAGGAGCTGCCTCAGTGAGAGGCGAGTTAATGTCTGCAATCCCTGTGTGCCTGCTCACGCCGCAAACAAACTGGTCTTGTCCAGAGGACAGTTACCTTATCGCCCTCGGCAACGTGGCAGATAACTTCTCCTGTTGCTGGATTGATAGAAGGGAAGGTTTTCTTACTGACTGCATCATGCCACTCGTTATTTATGAAAATCTGCAAGGAAAAAAGCAAAGCAGCGTTAAGCCTTAGAGCCAGGTGAGATCGGTAAGAGCTTCAGTTGCTTAACGGCATCTTAGCAGGCTGCTTAATTAAAAGAGACTCAACTTGCACATGCTCCAAAACCGCACCAATATGAAGGAGGTCTTTTAGCCCAAAAGTGCACAACAGAAGACACAGCCTCAACTTGATAAAAAGAATTCACATCTCGGCAAACAGCACGTGAATTGGAAGCGGTTCCAGTCTCTGTTGGTCCCTGCAGGACCTGGAAGCCTGGCTGGAACTGCGCAGGGACACCGGGAGGCTCAGGAGACGAAACAGTGGGGAAATGCTTCAGGCGCGGACGACACAGTTGATTTCGTACACAGCGCTAGAGATTTTGCAGCATTTCCTTGATTAACCAATTTTAGGCTCCCCCTGTACCGTTCTGAAACAGGACCAGGCACCACCAGCAGCTTTTCCCCAATTCTTTCTTTCTCAGTAAGGGTGAATTTTGTTTTTTCAGGTCCATGGCAAGGGAGTGTCAGTGCAAAGATTGTGGTGCTCGCCGAGAACTTGCCAAACGCTCAGCCAACTGCCAACAGCCTTCTCATGGCCGCAGGGACAGGGCAGCCCGGTGGCTTGGGAGAGGACGGCTGTCCCTCCGCCAGCGCCTCGCACAGACGATGCTTTCCTCAAGGCTGCGAGCAAGGAGCGCAGGGTCTCATCGATGCAGACAACCAGCATCAAGCCAGGCACCTTCCCCTGCCTTCGCGCTGCCCTCCGGCACAGCTTTCTCCTTCACCCGTTCGCACCGATGGCAGCCGTCTGCCGAGACAACCGCGGGGATCCAGATAAAGCCCGATGGTAGCGGGACACTCGCCTGGTGCCTCGCCCCGGCTGCTGCACCCAAAGTTGCTTTTTTCCAACATTTCCTGCAACGCCAGGCTTTGGGCCCAAACGTCCGGCTGCTTCAGGCCCTGCCCAGCTCAGCCTCAAACCGGGGCGCCCCCAGCCCCGCACCGCGGTGTCCCCAACCCCGCACAACCCCTCCGGGCCACGGCCGAGCCGGGAAGCCCCAGGAACCCCCAGCCCAGCCCAGCTCGCTCCCGGAGCAGCCACCGCTGCCGCCAACCGGGGCTGCCCGCGGGGACGCGGCCGGCCCTGGCCAACCCCCCGGCGCGGCCCTACCTTGTTGAAAGCGATGTCGGGGCGTGGGTTGGGCGCCGGGATGGGGGAGGCGGCGGCCGAGAAGGGGGCACCGAGCCGGGCCGGGCCGCGGCAGAGCCGGGAAACGCGCACGACCGCCCGCAACATGCTGCGCTCCGCTGCGCTGCGCCGGGGCGGCTCCTGCTCCTCCGGGACGGCCCCGCACCGCCCCCGCTCCGCCCTCGCACCGCCCCCGCTCCGCCCGCCTCGGCTCGGCTCGGCTCGCCTGGGCCAAGTTAGGCTGGGTTGTGTCCGGCTCAGCACAGCCTGAGTGGAACCACCTCGGTTTTGGTTCGGGTTGGCCGGGTTCAGCTCGGTCTGGGCACTGGGGTTTGGCTCAGCTCGGCTCGGTTTAGCTTCGCATGGCTCAGCCCAGCTCAGTTCAGCTCCATTCGGCTCAGCTCAGCCCAGCTCGGTTCAAATCACACTGGCACGGCTTGGTTTGGTGCACCAGGGATGTCTCATCGGTGGCCAGTACCGGCACTGAGTGTCCCTGTCCGTGCTCAGGAACTTTGTTCAGGCAACAAGAAGGAGAAAGGCAAAGGAAAACCAGAAACATCCCTGGTGCACTGGTTACTTTCCCAGGGAAGGTGGTGTGAGGAGGTAAACGGTTGGGGACCCCCGGTCACCTGGACATGCCACCGGTACCGTGTGCACAGGAACCAAAGAAAGAAACTACGGTGTACAGGGGAAGAGGAACAAAGCCGGCGAAGTATTCTCACAACAGGAACATTACTCGGTGCATGCAGATGAGAGGCTTCGTAAAATTGCTGCCACCAACGGCTCAAGGCCTTTCTGCTTGTTTGCTTAAGATGCCCTGTGCGACTTCAGCGTGCCTCGGTGCAGATCCACGTGCGGGGAGCAGAGGTGGGCTCGCGTTATCAGCACCATCGCTGAGGAAGCCACAGACCAAATATACAAAGGGTTATAATCTCCAAAATAAACCTATGGTAATTACCCTTCATCTGACGTCACCTCTTCAGCTCCTTTAGTGAGGGGTCTGTGGAGGGTAACAGGGTGGATGGCTCTGGTTTATTAAAAGGGCCCGCAAAATTGTAGGATGTGTCAATTCAAAAATAGTTTAACCCACTCTCCTGGAAGACCCAGGTCATTGAAAGTCTTGGTGGTAGTTCCTGCATCTGGAGGTCCCCAGGCACTTCACTCAGAAGGGGACTATCAGCCTCGTTGTGCAGGGAGGAACCACAGGGCCCAGAGAGGCAAAACAACAGCCCGAGGTTATCCAGCTGGACTCGGATTAGGCTGCGTGTTTCCTAGCTCAGCTGAAAAGAAATCCTCTTGTGCTGGATCTCATCCTCTGTCATCCTTGGCTGCCCATATCCCCTGAAGGGTGACTGATTCCCTTTTGTTGCCCCAGACAGTCTTGAGCAGCCCTTCAGGCAGTGGCACTCGTGAGGACCACTTGTTCCAACACGCTCTCCCTCCTACTGCAGACCTGCACGTGTTAACTTTTGGGAGATGCCAGAAAGACCTGTTTTACCCATAGAGATGTGCCTACGTGCACTGCATCTCCCAGAGGGACCGGCTCAGGCTGTGCATCCACAGGGCACATCTCAGAGCTGAGCTCCAGCCAAGCTTTGCTCAGGGCTAAGCTCCCACACGCTGTCCTGTGTGTGTCTTCTGCTGATAGCCGGCTGGACAACCGATGACCCTGAGCATTAGCCCTGTGTTAATGCTTTTGCTCCTCTTGAGCAGGACCCTTTCCTTCCCTGGGGCTTGGCAGACAAACCCAGCAGCACTAAAACCACGTGCGATGGAGGAAAACACCTTCCTGGCAGAGCCAGCTCTCAGCCTCAAACCCTCAGCCCTGCAATAACCGGCTGGGATTGAGCCTGCCTGAAAGATGAGATAGTGGGAGGCGCAACGGCCAGGTGCCTGCTAGGAAATCATCCCGACTGTCTGGGTTGGGCAGATACAAGCTCAGATACAGGCTCCCTCCCCCTTCCACAGCAGAGCCAAGCTCCTGGGCTGGAGGTAGAATTTCACCCTGGAGCCTGGCAGAAAACAAAGCTCAGGTTACGAGGCTTCCCTACAGCCCTATGGTCCTGGTGTTGAGCAGCCAGCACGGCCACCCCAGGGCTCCTCCGCAGCACCCCTTGTGCCCCTGAGAGCGGGGATGGGGTGGTAACCCCGGGCAGATGGATGTGGCTTTGTGAAAGCGGGCTGTGAGGCTGCGCCCGCACTGGAGAAGCTAGAGAAAATTCAAAGTGTGCCAATCACTTCAATATTGAATTACTACTAGACTACACGTAAAGAGCACGGGAATTACCACAATTATTCCCACTGTTGTCCCCCTGCTGCTGGCCTCTGTGAAGCACTGAAAGCCTCATTGATCCCATCTGCATTCTCTGTGGTCCCCAAAGAAAACCTGAGAGATTCACTGCAGCCATGGGACCATGAAGTCCTCCCAGGTCCTCCCAGCTCCAGGGGCCAGGCATTGCCTCAGCTCCAGAGGCTCCCCTGAGGCCAGAGTCTTCAAGGACCGGATTCAGTTCTCCCCACCACTGACTGGAGTCCTTCTAGCATCTGCAGGTAGCTGAAGGTGTAGTGCTGAAGGAGGAGAGACACCCTGCTCCATTCTCCTTATTCCCCAAACCGAGTCTTGCACCCCCACCCTGTCATTCCTGGCCAACTCCCTCCCCACAAGGCTGGTATTGACTGCCGGCAGCCTCATGATCCAGGGATGGATTTTGCCCCACGAGCCTGGCAATAAAGGCACTGAGCCCAGATATGAGATAACAGCAAACACTACTGGAATTCAGAAGCTCCCAGGCTGTCATGACCTCTCCCATGCCAGAGCAGTTTAATCCCATGTCCGAGGCTCCCCAGCACTGTATCTAGTGGCTCAGCTCCGGTTTGGAGAGTTTCTTCAGCTAGAGATGGAGCTCAGGTCTGAGTGAAGCACTCAGCTGGGGTCTGCACTGCGGAGATGCTCTGATCCAGAGACCTGTGTGAGAGTGAGGGCAAGTAAGGGGCTGCAGGACCAGGGAAGAATGGCAGCAAATGCCCCAGCCCCTTCCAAATGCCCTGGGGAATGCAAATGTCCTCACCTGGGATCCCACAACAGACAGGACAAATCACCCCTGGTGCTCAAGGGCCCCAGACTGCAATGACTCGTTCCTGGTGTGGAGGAGACCCCAAAGGGATGCGTCCCTGTGTTGCTTGATTTGGGACAGAGAAGGGTCAGATGTGAAGCGCACGTGTCTGCTCCCCTGGCTACCCTGATCCGTAGCCTGTACAGCCACCATCAGAGCCCCTGCTTTGGTCCTGGCACCCTCTGCCCAATGGAAGAGGATGAGAGACATTACATCCTCCTACATCCCCCTAGCCTGGTGCTGGCCCCCTTGCTAGCCACGTCGCTGGGAGTGCAGCTGTGGACCCAGTGCTTTGGCCAGACATGCTTATGCTCCCTCTGAAAGAGAAACTGAGCTTTCCTCTGCTCCTCTGGAGAGGATTTCCCCAGAGATCTGTAGGGATGGGCAACCTTCGGGACTAGTGTGCCATGTCTGCTGGTTCCCATGCAGGACGTGGCAGGATCAGCTGAGCTGCTGCCCTGTTCAGCCAAAAGCGCCTCAGCGAAGGGCATCTCGCTGCCAAGCGCACTGGGACGAACCTCTACCCCTCCTGTGCCAGCTGGCAAGAGGCAGGCTTGCCCTTTCCCTTGGCCCTTGCCCAGCTTATGAGTGCTGTGATGGTCTCAGGCCAGGACTATTTGGCTGTTTCACACTCCACTGCATTATCTCCCTGCCACGGGCAGCGAGACTCCTCCCCTGGCTTTCACAACACACTTCCCCAGCAGTGGACAGTGCAGGGACAATGCCAAGTGAAAGAGCAGTGAGATGGATGGGGAGATGGCAGGGATGAGGGGACTCTGTGGTCCCCCAGATAAAGAGCAGTGTCTCCACCACAAGCCCAAGGCATGGAGTAGAGAAAGCATGGCAGTCCTGATGCTTGGAGACTTGACAACCCTCTCCCAGCTCTGAAGCTGAGTGTTTTGAAGAAGGGCAAGGAGATCTGCTCATCTCAGCACTTCCAGATTCCCCAGGGCTGCTGCTTCCCCTCCCTTTCCACCTTCTCAGTGGATCAGCTGCACACTGAAAAGCTGGGATTTGCTGGTTTCTGCTAGAGCACAAGGAAATGTTTCTGAAGGGCTGAACAACAGATGGGATTTCTTTTTTTTTTTTTGGCAGCTAAAAGGCAGTTTAGTAACCCACTAGAATTTGATAATGTCACTAGAATACATTAAGAATATAATCTCTGTAGAAACCCAAGGATAGGAATGTCTGCTTTCATGACACACTCTGTTGGATGATTACTTGTGACACCACTCCCGGCAAATCTGTTTGCAACACCAGCCAGCCCAGAGCCATGAGCTCACTGAGCCGCACCGTGGCCACCAGCAGCACTGGGAGGTGGAAGCACAGAGAAACCAGACAGTTTGCAGAGCCTGGGCAGGGGGTTCAGCTATCCTGATACCTGTGTGTTCACCTGACCTGCCTTGCACTGGCAGAAGGAAGAGACACGCAATTAAAACTCTAGAGTTTGAGAGCTGATGCTACTCTCATCTCTGCCACTGACACCCCACATGACCATGGGCAAGTCATTTTGGTAGCTGGTTTCTGCTTCCTCACCACCATACCATGGATGACCAGCGTCTCTCCATTTTGAGGGTTCAGGGCTCCAGCAGCACCTGCTCTGCCCAGGAGAGCCCAGGACGGTGGCAGGGCCAAAGTCCCAGGGGCATCCCAGAGCCTGCACGGCCGATCACACTTGGCTTATCACCGAGCACGTGACTGTTTGCTGACAGGGCTGTCTGCAGGGACAGCCCCTGCCGGGGAGAGCAGGACAAGAGAACACAGAGGAGGAAATGAAGCTGTGGAGGTACGAGAAGCTGCCTGCCCTACCTGTGGGACCTCCCAAGGAAGCACCAGGAGGAACTCTCACACAGAGAATTAACTCAGCCTCTCCCACACAGAGGCAGCAGCGAAGCTTCCACGCGACAGGGGAAGGGAATGAACAAAGCACTGGACTGGCAGGTGTTGAAAAGCCCAAGCCCAGCCAAGCTCTGGCAACCCCACCAGCATTGATGGCAGGACCTCGGTGGCGCGGCACCAGCGATTACAGCTGGGCTGGCGTTAATCTGCTCATCTTGCAAGGGAGTGCCAACTTCTGAAATTGCTGTTTCCCAGAACATGAACTCGGTTGCTCAAATGTAGCCAGCGATGGGAACCCACCCCCCTTTCTCCAAGCGCTGAATGCCAAATGTCTGATGTGATCAGGAAAGCAAGGGCACTCAGAGGCTCGCCACGATCCCCCACCCCAGTGCAGGTGCAGCAGAGCAGCTTTAGGGAGGAAGATGTCTCACCTTCAGTCCTAGAACATGATGCAGAGTCCATTTGGGCTGGGAAATCAGAAAACCCCACTGGATGCCCATGATCTTTTCCAGCTTGCAGTAAAGACCCTGGGCCATGCCCAACAGGCTGGTGGGGGGAGTGACCAGGGAGACTTTGGGCACAGGAGCTGCTCCAGAATGTGGCCAGGTAGCATAGCTCCTGCTAAGGAACGGCCCTCGCCCGGCCCAGGTGCTGTAACGTCCCGCAAGAGGCTTTGTGGTGGGGAGGCTGTCAAACACACGGAATCCTTCTTTTATGGCGAACTCCCAAGCCAGGTTGGCCACAAACTCTGCATCCTCCGGGCTGATTTCACCTGGATCTGGCTTCCCTGGGGACAAGAGAAGACACCTTCATTTGAAAGCGCCCATGTTACGTAGTCACATCCCAAACAGCACCACGTGCCCTTGTCTGGGCCAGCCCAGCAGGACTCGAGGAGAATCCTCTCTAAGGAATACGGAAATAACGTCTCGTTTTTCTCTGATGAAGACTCCCAGGCCAGACCTGACCTATGCAGGTAAACGGCACTGAGAGTTCGCGCCACCTCCCTGCTTTCCAGCCTCTCTTTGAAGGGGGTGCTTAGTTTGAAGGTCTGAGAGCTCCACCTGTAGGACACGGCTCTGAGCTCTGAACTCTGGCCTCTGCTCACTTCTCCCGTGAAAGAAAAGTGATCGCACAGCAACCTCGGCTCAGCCCAAACAGCAAACAGGAACGGGCCAGACCTTACATCCAGCAAAAAGCAGCCGCTGGGGAAATGCCCTGGGTGCGCTCCCCTGTGGCCCTTGTTTCTGTTTGCAGGACACAGCCCGCCTGCACAACACAGCCTGCCTGAGAGGCTGCAGCAGCCTCACACCCTCCAGAGCCTGTGCTGGAGCAGGGAGGGAGCTCTGGGCTTTACAGGACACTCTATTCCCATCCCTCTTGTCTACATGCAGCAATAACTCACTGCACGATTACTCCCAGGTCACTCATCTCCAGAGTGAAACAAGATCTCTCATTTTGATCCCTTATTTCCCACAGAAGCTCCAGGCCAAAAGCACAAGACTGCCAAGACATGCCACACTTTGCTGTAGCACCTGGAACTCTCAGGATTCACAGCCAGAAGTGCCTGAACCCTGTAGCACATGCTGCTGCTCCCATGTCCCCAGTTCAGTGTGAGAGCTGTCCCCACACCAGTGCTCGTGTGCCTGTGCTCTGGCTGGAGACCTGTGCAGAACAGAGCTGGTGTGGTTGGGTCCCTCACCTGCCAGAGAGCGTTTGTAGAGCCCCTGCAGCATCGCAGCCAGTCGGAAAAAGGCGAAGGCCAAGTAGAAATTCCAGTTCTCGGGGCTCTCCACTCCCGTGTGGCCACAGTACATCTGGATGTACTCCTCTGCCGTGGGGACTCCCAGGCGCCCCAAATCACACTGCCTCAAGCCTGGAAGATGTGAAGAGGCAACGGTGAGTCCACAGGCTGTGAGGAGCTCAGAGTTTTCTAGGGATGCCAGGAAGCCTGTGGCAGAGCCATGCAGCTGGGGAGCACGGAGACACCTGCACCCACCCAACACCTGCACTGCTGCCGTGCTGTTTCCATACATAACAGTGGGGGCTTGGCACCAACCCACATAGGTGAAATGCATACGGGGCAGTTTCCTTCATAAGGCCGTGAAAGCAGTGACTGATGGATCTTCCTCCTAAATTTTCCTCTCAGTTTAACCCTATATTTTTCTTTTTAACAAGTGTATAACTTTGTGGACAACCCCCTTCTGGGCTGGCCTGGTTCAGAGCTTTCCACCCTGTTATGGGCCACTCAGGCAACTTTTTTGCTGTTTCCTGCCAGATGAACAAGTTGCTCAGCTCTCGTCCTTGCTCTTTCCAGGGCATAATGACCTCACAGGCCTGGCATTCCATTCTCAGGATCAGCAACTGCTTCTCAGGCAGGCCGCTGCAGACTCATGTCAAGATGTTAGCCTAACTTTCAGAGTCCATATTCCTGATGACAAGGCTGAGACAATGCTGTTTGTCAGACCAACCCTTACACACCCAAAAAAAAGTTGCCCAGCTTTACAGCTGAAGTGAGAGGAAAAATAATCCAAACTATATTTTAAAAGCAGTTTTGCAAGCCGTGAAGCAGAGCCCTCCTCTCTGGGGCCATCCCTGACATGACTGCTAACAAAGGGGCGTGAACAGGGTGACAGTACCAAGCAGGACAGGGAGCGCAATGGCAGAGTGTCTGCCAAACAGGTGGCAGATATGAGACAAACTGGGGCTGGGGTGACCATGGCACAGTGATTACCGCACATGCAGAAAGATGTTTCTGCCCTGGAGGAATGCAGGGTTCTTCAGGGAGGGGAGAAAAGGCAGGGCAGGGAATACAGTACAAGGCCCACAGGCCTTTCCAGCTGCAACGAGCCCAACTGCCAGCTGAGCTCTCTGGGCAGGAGCTAATCTGTTTCTGAACTCTGGTTCCTCTCTCCATGTGTCAAACGTGACTTTTTGCCTCTCTCTGTACCTCTCAGTGCACTGAAGTGAGGTGGCAGAAAGTAGAGCATACAGTTATTCGCCAAATCAGAGATGGGATCTCCTAGAGTTGAAAGCTTCCAGCCAAGCACAGCGAGGATTTCTGGCCTGTCTGGATGAAAGACCAGCTTGTTCATCCTGTATCAGAGGGAAAGAGAGATCAGAAAAGTCTCAAGAGTGGAGAAAAAATCCCAGTGCTCAGCAGCAGTAGCTGCTTTCCAGTGCTCTTCACTCTCTTCAAGAATTGCTGAGTCCTTTGGGAGACTGCACAAGTGAAACATTAATTTCTGCAAGCATAGGTCAGAGAGGACTGAGATTACTCAATAGTGAACTCCCTGGCTAATGAACTGAACTGTGCTTTGAAGAACGGAACAAAGTTATTCAGGGCCTCAGACCATTAACAGATGTTACAGGACAGGCTAGCCAAAAAGCAAAGCAGGCAAGTCACCGGCCAGGGGGATCTTCTGGTCATTTCAAGAACTCCAGGCCCTGCACCGCCATGTGCTGCGGATTATGCGTAGTGCAGCCTTCCCCAGTTTGAGCCCCAGGAGAGGGCAGCAGCCTGCTGAGGAGGAAACAGAGAGGGCAGCCATCCTGCCAGGGTGCAGAGAGCTCCCCAGCTTCCAGTCACACTGGAACGGTGTGCGCTAAACCTTGTGGGAAGGAGCCTTGGCCCAGAATTGGCACACACCTATGCTGCAGCCTCACAGCCCCGGCAGCCAGGGGCTGACAACACCGAAGTAGCTCTCAGCATCCCTCACCTCTGCCCCCAGCCACCATGTTCCTGCGTGACTTCACCAGTAACACCAGCAGGTTTAGCCATACATCCTGCAGCATCTCACCAGCCACCCAAGCTCGTTAAGCACCAAATACCATTAGGAAGATGCACCAGGATTGATTTCTGAGTATTGCAGAAACAGCTGAAGATCCTCCAGTGTTTGCAGTGGTTGGGTGAAGAAATGCTGAAAAACCAATGAGGCAGCAAGACTGGAATCGGACATCAGAGTCCAGGCTTTCAGTTCCTGCCCCCAGTTTCCCAGCTCTCGAGTGGCCACTGCTTTAAACCGCCACAGATCAGTGGGCAGATAAACACTGGGGAAAATACGAGAGCTCTGGATGCAAGACAGCACCAGCCAGAGCTCTTGGGATAAGTTTCTCATGACAGATGCGAAGGGTTTGTGGCCCTCTCGTTACCTGGGGGATGCTGAACTCGACCCAGAGCCCAGCTTTCAGACTGCTCTGAAGCTGCTGCACCAGCCCAACTCAGCACCTCTCTGGAGTTTGCATATTGCCTCACACTCTGTCTCCTTTTCTACCACCTGGGGTGTGCTCTGGGGCAGTGCAGGCAGCCCAGCAGTACCTGAAATCACCATGCACAACCGTCGTCTTCTGAGATTCTGGAAAATGCAGAGGCAGCCACTGGATGAGTCTCTCCATCGCTGGGATAACACGAGTTTCCACAGCTCGGTACTGCTTTGTCCAGGTCTCAACTTGCCGCTGAATGTAATTACCTGTAACAGAGGAACGAAGGCTCTCAGGGAAAGGGATGGGCACAAAAAGAGATGCATGAAAGGTGCGCGCAGACAACGTCAAATGGCCAAGCAGATCTCAGCCCAGCACCCTGAGATAAGCTCCAAGAGTTTGTGATTTCCAGAGGTCTCCTGCACCAACAGTGCAGCTCTTGCTCCTGGCAGGAAGCTCTGGGGACAGGAAACACAGACCTGGAGGATCTAAAGCAGCTCTCCACACCCTCCCACCACGCCTGGGGCTTCAGACACCCTGCTGCCCACCTTTGCTTCCCCAACTGCCCCCAAGTTTGTCCCAAATCCCCCAACCCAGCCTACCCTTTGGAATGCTGATACACAGGAGAAGAAAACAGTGGTAGAGGACACAGAGCCTTCTCTCACCATGCTCCCCGAGGTCCTCCAGCTTGGCTGCTTTGAGGTCTACGCTGTGGATCTTGGAGAGGACTTGACTCATGGCAGCATAAATAGCCCTCCGCTGGCTAGGCTGCCGTGTGGGGAGGGAGACATCGCTGTAGATGCACCCAGCACAGTGCTCCATCAGGTAGAAAGGTGCGCCAAGGGTGCTGGGGAAGCAAGGTGGAATTGGCATGTCTGAGGTTAATCCTGCTACCTACCACCCCTCAGATCTCACCTGCCCCTTGAACATGCCCCCAGGCCTCGCCTGCACGGCAAAGTGAGGAGCAGCCTCAACAGCACTTGAGCGCTCACGTCCAGTGGTGGCCTGGGCTCAAGCCCGACTCGGGCTGCCAAGGTGGTGGCACACGGCTGTGGCAGGATCAATCCCGGTCCCTCCAGCCCCAGGAAGCTGAGCTTGGGGCCAGGCTAGAGCACCAACCACCTCCCTGCCTCCCCTGCGGTGGGCTCTGGAGCCGGGCTGTCAGGCTGCACGCGAACACCACCAACGGTGGAACACACGTTTAGCCACAGTGCAGAGCCTTTATTCCTGCAGCCAGCAGAGAGCTGAGCGCAGCCGAGCCGGCGTCTCAGCCTCAGGCTTCCTGCTATCACAGCTGTAGATCTCGGGGCAAGCCGGAGGCCTGGCAGTTAGAAAAATCACCTCTTTATTGGAAAAGTGAGCACACCGGGTCCTGCCACACTGTTTTATAGCAGCTTTTTAAAGGAAGACAGCATTTTGATTAATTGCTCAAATAAGGATACACCTAAAGCAAGCCAAATCAAAGCGTTACCGTCCTTTGAACTTCTAGAGGCCCCTCTAGCCCAAGAGTGGGCGAACACTAATTAGACCAGTGCACTTTGTGAGGCCTGGCTCCTTCTCTCCTCTCTTTGTCTTTGGAGGAATCTGGCTGAAGCTGACAAGCGCAGAGTGAAAGCTGAGGGACAAGATTACCTTCTGTCCTCGCAGAGAGCAAGTACAGTAGGAACAGGAACACCAGCCTCAGAGAGTGCCTTCAGTACCCTGCCAGGGCGAGTCAGAGAGCCGTGTCAGCACAGAAAGGCATGAGGGAATCGATCCTAGAATGGCATTGTGGCTAGGCAGTCACACAATATTAGAGAGAGGCCTGTGGTCAGTTTTAGACACACCAAAATAACGTGGCTGGGGGTAAGCGAAAGAAGCAAACCAAAACCTTCCCATGGCCCACGGCCCTGAGACCTGTCCAACACACTCTGGAAAACCAAGGGGAGATCACAACTGCTCCCCCACAAGCGTCCTGCTGCTCTGCTGCTGCGGCAGAGACCCCTGGCACAGCAAACCGGTTTGCAGCACCACCGCTCCAGCATGGGGCTAGCCCTCCTCTGGGCTCCTCGCTGCTCAGTTGCAGCGCTGTGCTGCGACCTCTCTCCCACCCGAGGTGCCAGATGCGATGGGTGAGATCCTGCATCTCCCAAGGTGTGCTGGGAGAGCTGCAGGATGGCAGCGCAGGAGTGGGGAGGGGGCTTTTCCCAGGCACAGGGTCCCTAGCTGCGTGCTCACGGCCAGCTGCAGGGCGGTAGCACAGCCTCGTCTCTCAATCCAGGACTGCTGGAGTAAACAGACAGATCACAGTCCGGGATAGGGAGCTGTGCAAAATGCAGGGGAGGACGATGTGGGAGGCAGGTGTGCAAACTGTGGGTGTGATGTGGGACAGAAAAGCCAAGGCTGGAATAGAGCACTGTCCCTAGGACAGGGTTTTTGGGATCTCCTACAAGAGTCTTCCCCGGTCAGCCGGCATGAGGAGCACAGCTGCCTTCTCACCTGTATTCCCTTCTGACGGCAGGGCTTGAGGGACACAGGCTGTCAGAGGGCTCCTTCTTCAGCACTAGCAAGCGTTCCCCAAACTTGACGAAATAGGTGAGCGTAGACCGCCCGTGGCCAAACTGCCGTAACACTAGTGGGCCTAAAGAGTTGAGAGCAGAGGGTCAGCAGACAGAGGCGTGAGCTGGGATTATTTCTCACCACTTCTTCAGGTTTTACTTCCCCTTTCTGCACCTGGGTCTGAGCTCTCACTTGCAGCAATCGGGAACCTACACAAATCCCTGGGGAGCATGGCAACAGCTCGTGGATGGCTCACAGGCCGGGAATATTCCTGGCATCTGTTTGGCAACTTGTGCTCAACCCCTCCCAAATGACGAAGTCCTAAAATGTTGCTTCCCATTTCTGGCAAACAGTGACAGATCACTGCAGCCTGAATGGCTGTACTGTTTGCTTGGAGCCTTTCGTTAATCTTATTTTTCAATCTATCTGTTGGATGATGGAAAGAGCCAATGGCTCCAGAATGTGTGAGCTTTCAGACTGAAGAGCAAAAGACTGCGATACCTGTTGCATGGTCACCAAGAACATTTTCAAGGTACTTTTGCAGATGATGTTTTGGGATTTCCATGCTTGGTCTCACTGAACAGGTATATGGAACAAACCCTTGCAAAGGAAAACGCAGACAGGTTTCCAGCTCTTGGAGCGCTGTTTTTGGATCATCGACCTGAAAGCAGGAGGGAGAGAGTAACACTTGGGTGCTGGTTAGAAGATAAGATTGCCTGGGAAAGAAAGAGCTCCGCACACTTGTGATGCATTTATCTGTAAGCCCAACGGCACCGACCCACTCAGACACACGGGAATTCATGGGTCATTCCCTGTCAACCCAGAGCGCCGTCACCAACACTCGCTGAGCCTCCCCGCCCGGGTCTCTGACCTGGAGATGTACCTGTTACTGTGGCACAGGCTGGGCTAAGGGCTGGAACTGCCTCTCTGCAGTCCAAGGGGAGCAGAGTTCACTCTCCTCACCAGTCCCATGCTTCTCCTTCCCCCAGTGGGTAAAACCCCTGTGTTCACTGTCTCCAAAGCCTTGGGTTAACCAGTCAGTCCCTGTCTGACAGATCCATGAAGCATCAGAGCTTCTAGAAATTTATTAAATACGGCTTTTTTTCTCACATCAGGTAGATGTGGTTGCCTCAACCGTACGGTCAGGGCTGGTTCTCTAATAGGGAACCGAGGTTCATAAAGGAGAAGCGACTTCTCCGAGGTGACACTGGCTGTAGGGTTTAGAGCCATGAACGAAACAGGCCAGCGCAGACTTTGCCAGTAATTCTCCCCTTTAACCCCACCACATCCTGTAGGAATAAGGACAGGCTGAAACAAAAGGCTTGGCAACACTAATCTGCCACTGCCATTCGAAAATCCTGAGCCATCCAAGTCAAACGTTGCTTCTGGACTTAAAAACCATACCCAAAGCCCGCCCTGGTGGCATTGCTCTGTACCTTCACTGTTTTCATGCCAAGCTGGGCTGCTGCTTTTAGGTTCTGGCTGCTGTTGTCGAGGAAGATGGATTCCCGGGCCTGAACACCCAAGCGGTCCAAGCACAGCTTGTAGATACGAGGGTCTGGCTTGCGCATTCCTTCCCAATAAGATTCAACCACCTACGGCAACAACAAATGGATTATGCATGAGCCGACTGTGACCACAAACATCTGTGCAGTGTTGGAAAGGGAGGATGGGAGGGTGGGAAAGAGACTGACAGTCCAACAAACATGTGAAATGAAGGACATGAGGGCTGACAGAGCTGGGCAGGACGTGATTCAAGTGACTGCGTGGGCACCAATTGCCTTGGCTGTGGCTCTGTCAACTCAAATAAGCTCAACAGGATCAGCCAGTCCCCAGATGGAAGATATCCAACGAGATGTCACGATGGGGGAGACTCATTGCATGTCCCAGTGCTGAACCAATGGCTCAAGGCTGTCCAAGAAAGCCTTGGAGTGCACCACCTCCCAAATGATCTGGAAAAGCGGTGTCCTGACCATCGCACCTACCAACCGCACCAAAGCAATCTTCACAGCAGCAGAGATGTTGACCATTATCATCTGTCCAAATTTCGACCAAAAAAGTATTGAGTCAGTCTCTGAACACTCACGTTGCCCTCACAACCATGAAAATTCAAGCAGTATTTCACCCCTGCACTGACAGACACTCTAGGAATAGAAATGAATCTATCAGATAGATATAAAAGCCAATGCTAATGGAAATCCACATTCAATTTATCTTTTTTTCCCACTAATTACTGTGCAGTGCTGTTGCCTGCTGTTACAGAAGAGCCACACAGCATGAGTGATGACACCGGATAGGCCATGGTTTTTAAAGTGCTTTGAAACAGTCTGGGATGAAAAGTACCACAGAGCATCAAACAGAGATCACTCCACTACGAGAACGTCACAGGCACCGGTGTCACTAGTGTAATGCACAGAGAGCCGGGTCGCTAATGACAGGATGTTGACAAGATGACTTTAAACAATCTCAGGTTTTAAATGTGCCAATAAGGCTCTTCTTTGCATATTTTGTTGCCTTAATCAAGGCTATAAAACAAACTCACATTGTGAATAAACTCCTGAAATTCAAAGATGTGCGTTGGGGCAGACAAAAAGCTCGTGCTGAGCCCAGCCCTCACAGCTGCCTGTGAAAGCGAAGCCACTGGAACCAGCCTCGAGGCTCATGGCTGATCTTCTGCTTCCTCCTCGCAAAAGCCCCGCGTGCTGGGAGAGGCGCCTCTGCCTGCTCCTCAGCTCAGACTGATCGGCACGTGGGGGTAGTGGGATTTTTTGGAGTATAGGGGACGCTGTGCAGTTCTTTGGGATGAAACAAGCTTTGAAAGAGTAAGGACTAAATGTGAAGCAGGCAGGGGCACTGAGTAGTAGCATTTATTTCCTGTGTAGTGTTTCAGCTTCTAAGTCCTTTATCGACGTCGCTGCCTGTGCCTGTTCCACGCACCCTTGCGGTTGAGTGGGCAATTTGCTACGAGTTTGCAAATGCACAAGCACCTGCCCCTCGCTCAGCCCCTCACCAAGGCCCAGTCACTGCAATGAACTACGCCAGGAAACATTTTCACAGACTGTACATTTACGTCTATTAACAGGTGCTGCTGGTTGCCATTCGTTTGGTACCTGCATGTAAAGAATTTCAGCTGCTGCTTTCTGCAGACCTAAGTACAGAGAAGCATTTTGGAATCCATCCAGGCTTACCACATCGAAGTGCTTTCGGTCTAAGGGCAGAAAGCTCTCTCCGTTCAGCAGGCAGAAGTCATTGCTCAGAAGAGCTGTCTGCAGGCCTTCTGCACGGATACACTGTACTGCTTCCGCCATTATGGGGAGCTGTTTTGTCATCTCATTCCTGATTAAGTCCGAGAGAAAAGAGTCCACTGGAACACAGACATTTGCCTAAGAAACCAGAGAAACCCCAAGAATGATAATTAGCCACAAATGGTTTTTAAGAGTGGTTGGGTAGGCAGGTTGCCTGATTGTCTTATCTGCCTGTTCTACTTCCTTTGGCAGCAGAAGGCAGTCAGTGAATCGCCCAGCTAAATTGCTTAGACCAAATAAACAAGAATCCTCATTTTACTAATTCTATAGAATTAGCAGCAGAGATGAAGGGCTGATTTTGGGAGAGGAATGCACCAGGACTGTGCCTGCCGTGGAATCAAGGCAGGCTAGAGATAAATACTGCTTTACCATTCAGCAGCAAGAAGGGAATCTGCATTTTAGACTGAGCTGTTTCAAAAGGATTTCATTCAAAGGAGGATTCTTGCACTGTGTTCCTGGAGCTGCGGTGGAGGGGCTTCTACTGATCTTAAGAGCCCTCCCTGGAGACCATGGTCTCCATCCATCGAGCATGTCCATGTATGAACTAACAGCAAAAGCCTTTCAGCTGGTCTCTGGCTCTGACTTCTCATCTTGGCTGATCCTAGAGGTGTCTTGAAATAAAAAATTTACAAAATACTCAGGAAGAGGCTCATGGAAGCGAAGGTAAATTCAGCCGAGATCCTGCCTCGGTACCAGAATGACGATGGCAGAGAAAAGTCTGCCCTGATCAGAAGCAAAGCTTCCTCGATGGTAAATCCAGACCCTTCCATCGAAGGATTTCTTTTAAAAGCTCCTCGTTCCTTACCAAACCACCACATCACAGTGGGATCCTGTTTCCCTGCCGCCAGGAAGCACAAAGAGAGGAGGGGGGAGATGGCTTACAATCTCAAAGCACCGCTGTCCCAATTCCTGCAAAAACTCCACAGTTGTCAGCTCTCCTCTTGTGTACTTCAGAGAGGGACTGTTTTCACCTCCAGAGAGCACAGCTTGCTGGATGGTGCCAGCTGGAATACAATTCCGGGCCTCCCAGTCTACATAGAGAAAAGTCAGAAAGCCAGGAAAGAGCACGTACGGCATCACCAGATCTGGGAAATTAGCTTGAAATCCCCCTGATAAATCAACCAGCCCTCATGAGAACCAGCGTGCTGGACTCGGGTAATTCACCCAGGCACAGAGAGAAGAAGTTTGGGTGTTCCCCAACCGAAGCACCTCAGCTCTGCGCTTGGTGTGGTACCCTCGGGGTGAAAACATGGAGTTCTAAGGACTGTACCAACGTTGGGTGGTATCAGCCGGCGTCACTAAGGGCGGTTTCATTACCAGGTGGGTTCAGGCCCTGACCTGGAGCTGCCAACGCAGCTGCCAGTTGCTGTCAGCTCTGGCACTTCTGGCGGCACAACGGGGAACCGTCATCGCCAGGTCTGGAGTATCTTACCAGAACCAGAGGCAGCTGACAGGGACATCCAAAATTTATTTTCCCTCCATGCGTAGAAATAATAGGAGCGAAAGAGAAATGAGAATACACACCCATGGCTGTCCTGTAAGGGGACGGGAGGAGCACCCCGCTTTCGGCAAAGATCACAGCTCTATAACGGCGCCATCCAGATCGCCTCCGCCGGATGAACCCCTGCGGGTGCTGCCCGATCCGGGCACAGAGCAGGTCAGGGGTGGCGGCCATGCTCCTCAGGGACATGCTGCGGAGAATTCGCAACTGGCCCATGCTGACGGAGGAGAGAGGCTGGGATGCAAGTACAGAATTACGATATTACAATATTCATTCGTGCGCACGAAGTGTCCCAGCCAAATCAGGGCACCCCGAATGTGGTTTCACACAGGGTCCTTACACCATGTAAGGTACAATATGACTTGACTCATCGCTAACAGGCACACTCCTGATTACTAATCACAGCAAAACTTGGCCAAGAGCCTGTATGTTTGCAACGTTGTTGTTGCTTGTCTGTCAATCCAGATGTTCATGAGGTCTCGCTGGAGGCACTTTATGATGCAAGACACTGCTGGGAGGGTTTCAAAGATGTGTTAGAGCGGCAATAGGATGCTGGTGTTGATTACCCAGGAGCATCCTTTGTCCTTCATGGATAGCTCTGCGCCATGAAGCAAAGCCCTTCTTTCCAGGACCGGGCTCTGTCTTTTAGTTTCTTTTGCTTAACCAAAGCCTCACATGGCCTTGAGCTGCAAGGTACCAGCATGGTGGGTGCGAGGGGAAAGGAAGAAAGTGGTTTTTATTTGGCTTTTTTTATTATTTTTGCGGGGGGGGGGCGGGGGGGGCGGTATGCTTCAGCCTAGGAGGATGGGGCCTGGTCCCTTCAACTTGGCTGCGTTGCCACGGTAACGGTTCTGGTGCGGGCCTGTCACTGACCCCCTGCTGCTTCCCGTTCCTTCTCTCAGCCCTTAAATCACTCGGGGGACGTCGGGGCATGAAGGTGGAGGGACACAAGCCCCCGCCTCCGTGCCCCGGCCCCGCTAGGCCTAGTCTAGGCCAGGCCTTGCCAGCAAAAAGGCAGGCCTCACCGTGCCCTTTGACCCCAGCACCGCCAAATCTCGCGAGAACACACCTGGCAATCTCGCGAGAACTCAACCCCTCGCAGCCCCCCGCGCCGTCCTCCACCGCTTCAGCCGCGTCGCCGCCGCCGCCGCCGCCTTGACGTCAGCGCGTCGCCGGCGTGACCCCAGCGCGGGGGGGGGCGGGGTCAGAGGGGAAAGGTGAGGGAGGCGGAAGCGGCGCTTCATCTCCCTTGGCCTCCTCGGAGCGCGGCGGCGGCGGCCCGCGGTGTCCGGGCCCATGAGCGTGTCCCTGGTGGTGATCCGGCTGGAGCTGGCCGAGCACTCGCCGCTGCCCGCGGGCTTCGCTTACAGCGCGGCTGGTGAGTCCCGCCGGTCCGGGGCCGGTTCCCTCCTCCCGCCGGGAGAGCGGGCCCGGCTGCCCTGTCCGCCGTGGCGGGGGAGGGGGCTACGCCACGTCCGCAGGCGGCCGGGGAGGGAGTCGGGGTCACCGTCCCGGTGCTGTCGGTGCGTCCCGGTACCGGGGTTCAGCCCCCACCGCTTTGTCCCAACGCCTCCTTTTCCCCGCGCAGCTCCGGAGATGGCTGCGGAGAGCACCGGGGCGGCCCCGGCGGCTGTGCCGGCCTGTTTGGAGGGGAAAGGCCCCGGGGAGCGGGCGGCCATCCTCCACCAGCACCTCGGCCGCCGGGAGATGACTGACGTGATCATTGAAACCATCCAGCCGCGGCCAGGTACCGGCCCCGGGGGGGCGGGTAATATGCTTTTTTGGGGTCTGTGGTTGTTGCCCACCCGGTTTGTGTGGCGGCACCTCAGCGCGGGGGGGTGGGGGAGCGCAGCACTTGCCAGGCACCGGCCCCGCCGGGGACAGCCGTCTGTCGGGGTGGGGATGGCGGGGGGGCTGCTGGGTTTGTGGGTTTTGAGCCCATCACGCCGTTGGGAGAACAAGGAGAGAAGTTAAGGAATGTGGGGCCCGGGTGGGAGAGCTGGTTGTTGCTTTTCCCGCTCCATAAAGGGTTAATTTATTTTAGGCTGTGCCACAGGCTGGGCAGTGTTTTGCTTCTCTGTAGTGATGAGACCGTTCAGCTCTGCAGGCGTTTAAATTCCATGAGAGGGAGAAAGTTTAAAGATGGAAACACCAAATTCTGTCATAACACCCAGCTCGCTCCTCACCCCCGCTCAGCCACCCTGTCCCAGTTGCTTTGTGTTGATACCAGTGCCTGTTGGGATTTCACCCAAAAAAACTCGAGCTGTAGCTCTGGGCTGGGGGAGGAGGGCTCGCTCTGGGTGTTCGGCAGCTCTGGGGTTCGCCCTGGAAGAGCGAAGGCAAGAGGGGTCTCATTCTGCTGCTCCCCGGGGTGGTGGTGTGACTCCCCGGGGTGCTGTTATGCAGGCCGTGCTCAGGGAAGGGCATTTCTGATGCGCCGTTAGTAATGTGGAAATCTTTGGTTTGTGAAAGATGAAGGAAAAGCTGCCGTGGAAGGAAGAAAATCTTCAGAGGCCTCATCTGCCGAGGACAAAAATAAACACGACGATCAGAGTAAAGAGCGTGAGGCTGCTCCAGACTCACCTTCAAAGCAGCTCCCCGACCAGATTTCCTTCTTCAGCGGGAACCCCTCGGTCGAAATCGTTCACGGCATTATGCATCTGTACAAAACAAAGTAAGAACGCTTGACTCATCGCAGCTCCAGTGGGAGCAGGGCTCCTGGATGATGCCATCATCCGGCAGGCTGAGCCCATCACCCCGGGGCTGTGGCTCCTGAGCTGGGACAAACAGGAAGGGTGACTTGTACCGGGAGGGCAGGCGGGTCCTTGGGGTGAGGGTGAGCGTGAGGCTGGCCCGGCTCCCCCAGCCGCCGGGCGGGCCGCGATGGCGCAAGACGAACGCGGGTTCCTGAAAAATGGTGTTTGAAAGCAGCTTCTGAAGGGAGCCCCCCGTGAAATGGTGATCTCTGGGGGCTTGGCGGCCGGCCCGAGGAGCTGCCTGAGGCGGGAGGTTTCATCCCCTCGTTTCAGGGGTTACAATCCTGCACCGTTCCCCTGTAACTGCGTGGGAGCTTCCACCTTGGGGCTGCCTGAAAGCCACACAAAGTGGGTGTTTGAAATGGGGAGAAACGTTGCTCGTTTGTTCTAGGAATGGCTCAGAGCACCTGTGGCTTTGCCAGCTTCAACTGTTTTTATAGAAATGTCGAATGGGTCCTGACAAAACCGTTGTTGATTGGAGCTGCCCAGTTTAATCCTTTGCTAAAGAGTAATAGCTGGGCGTGGGTACGCTGGGCGCTCGCCACAGCCCCTTGCTTCGTGTTGACAATGTTCTGGGACTGTGGCCAGCGTGGTGTACCCAGCTCTGCCTTTGTCCTCTCGGAAAAGAGCTGAAGTTGGGTCACTGTTGCCTCCTCAGCAAGATGACCTCTTTGAAAGAAGACGTAAGGCGCAGCGCCATGCTGTGCATCCTCACCGTCCCCGCTACCATGACCAGCCACGACCTGATGAAGTTTGTGGCCTCCTTCTACGAAGTCATCGAGCACATGAAGATCATCCGAGATTCCACTCCAAACCAGTACATGGTGCTGATCAAGTTCAGCTCGCAGGTAAGAGCTGGAAGTCCCTTTTCTGCGGGAGGGACTGCGCTGTCACACGCAGCTGCTGTTCAGGAGTTGCCGTCTGGCTTTGCTGGCCAGCTGTTAGCCAAGATTGCACTTTACCCTCCAAGAAACAGGCCTGTCCTGTTGCCCAGAGCGTTTCTGGGGCTGCTGACTAGGATTAGTCCCACACCTTGACCCAGAGGCGAGCATCTGCCATGTTCTAGCGAGCCTGTTTCTCGTTGGCAGGATATTTAATAAAAAATAGTACAGATACACAGTTCTGTGCTATCTCAAAGCATGTTAAAAAAAAGAGGGGTGTGTTGCAGCCAGGACCAGCTAGTGGGGCTTCATTTGCATTTTAGGAAAGGCTTGTGCTGCTTTTCTGAGGAGCTGGGTGGCCCCTGCCGGTACGGTGTGAAAGGGACAGTTGCCCCCAAACCTGAGCCTGGGGGATGGATTATAACCAGATAACACAGCGTGCTGCTTACGGGCCCTCTTGAACGATGTTTTCCCCCCGCCAATTCCTGCGTGGCCCCTCTCACTTGTCCCTTCTTTTCTCCCAACTGCAAATGACTTATTTTGGGGGTGGGGGGGAGAGGTTTCCCCCAGCCATGAGCGCTGCGGGAGATATTTCCCGTGCCCGTGGTGCGGCCGCAGGATTTGTGCGCGTCTTGTGGGAATCGCAGCCGTTGCAAAGACGCCTTTTGTGTGTCGCTGTACCGAGTTGCACGGGTAGATATCTAGTGCTGAACAGCCTTGCAGCCAATCTGGGAACTTGTACTCGATTCGCCCTGAAATTCCTGTTTCTGAGGTAATTCCCTGAAGCCCTGTTCCCCAGTGACCCCTAACGGCTGTGTCTGCGGGTAGCCAAAGCAAATCTCTGCAAACGCTTCTGGCTGGAGCGGGCAGGAATGTGGGAATCTGGCATTCAGCTACCTTGCCTCAGTCTGGGGTGATTGTTGGTGAGAGAAAGGGCTTGGGGAGGCGGCTGGATGATGTATTTGACAGGTTTTGGTTTGGTTCTGTGTCTCTGTGAGCGACTCTCGGGCACAGTTCAGAGCGTGCCTGAACTGTAAGCGGTGAAATGGATCCTTCCCCACAGTTAAATTGTTGTGCCTTTCCCTGACACAAGTATCAGCATCCTGCACTGGGGCCCTCTTCGCTTTTTGCAGAGACCAAATTCGCTTTGCAAATGCACTGAAATTGCTGACAAAGGGCAGATGCTGAAGGGAAATCCGTTGTTCCCGCTGAGTGCTCAGATACCAGAGGAGCTGTCGCTGCTCTGAGCTTCGTTTCTTGTCTTCAAGTGGTGACGCTAAACCCCGTGCCAAGATGCGATGCCTGCTGGCAGGAGCTGACTGTCTGAAGTATCTCCTCTGATATTACAGGCCTTGGTGGAGGGGAGACGAGAGGCTCCAGCAGGTTTCTCCTCTTCCTCACTGCAGTAGCTGCGAGGTTTCGCTTGTTAACTGGTTTCCTTTGTTCTGGGCGCAGGCTGACGCGGACAGCTTTTATATGGCGTGCAACGGCCGGCAGTTCAACTCCATAGAGGAGGACGTTTGCCAGCTGGTGTACGTGGAAAGGGCTGAAGTCTTCAAATCCGAAGATGTAAGTTTGTTTTGCTTTGTTTTCCCTGCCCTTCGGAGAATTTTAATGGGGTTATTGGGACTGGGCAGGACGCTGCGAGAACTGCTGAACTGCAGCAACCCAAACCCGTTTCCCGTTCCGGTGCTCCTCGGGAGAGTTCGCTCGGTGACTTCACGGGTGTTGTGCCTCGCCACGGCACCGCCTCTGAGCTAACCCTGCCGTGGGCAGTAGAGGTGGTGAATCCAGAAACCAGAACGGGGCTGGTGGCAGATGCAGCAGCCGCCCTGAGGCTGTGCTGCGATGAGGATCCTGGCTGTGCTCTCCTGAATGTTGTGCATCATTCCCCCCCTTTTTTTGTTTTATAAATTTCTAACCACTGTGTAGACCCACGGGATGACTCTGTAGTGGTTTTGTACCCTAGTGCCCCCAGCAATGGGAGAGAAGTTTGACTTTTTCTTTTGTCGGTCCTTCGTTTGTGGTGCTTGGAAGGTGCTGAGCAATTTGTCTCTGCTTGTTCTTTTGAAGGGGGCCAGCCTGCCGGTGATGGATCTGACTGAGCTCCCGAAGTGCACAGTGTGCCTGGAGAGGATGGATGAGTCCGTGAACGGGATCCTCACCACGCTGTGTAACCACAGCTTTCACAGCCAGTGTCTGCAGCGGTGGGAGGACACCACGTAAGAGGCTTTTCTTTATTTCCACATCTAAAACTCTTACTTTGAGTGCGGTGGTGACATGCTGACAAGACCGGCTCTGCTCAGCAGAGTGTGGGGGCTGGATTACTGCAAGTTCTAATGCTCTTTTTTTCCCCATTAAGGGACTCCCAAAGAGAAATCTCCTCGCAAAGTAATTGGACAACATTTCCCATGGGCCTCGCTGCTAAGGCAGGAAGGGAGTTGTAGAGTAATGCTGGTTATTTTAAAATATTGTAGGATAAAACTGCTGGGGTGAACAGCATCAGAGGCACACACATCCCGGTTTCACCGAGTCTCGTCTGTTGGTTTGGTCACTGGTTTCATTGGCAGAGCTGAGGCTGCACCGTGGGCAGATCCGCACGCCTGGCTGGAGTTTGGGAGCCTGTTCGGGAGCCCTGGGGTCCTGCTGCCTTGCTTAGGTGCTGGGAGAGGATGAAGCAGAGCTGGGCCAGAGCAGGTGTGCAGGGGGACGGGGCTGGCAAGTGAGACAAAAGTGAGGCAGGGGAAGGAAGGGACGGTGACAAGATCACTGGGGCAGGTGGCCGCTCGGGACAGGCCGAGCGATGGGAGCTGGTGTCGCTGGTGCAGGGAAACCCTCCGTGGCACTGGGCAGGGCCGGGGGGTCAGACCCGCACCTGTCCTCAAGGCAGCTCTTGGTTTTGCGCCTTCCAGCCCTTTCCTGTTCTGGCTCCTACAGTCCTTCGCATCCCTGGGGATGGGAATTTCGGGGTGCCTGAGCTCCTGCCTGCAGAGCCCCCACCTGGCACCCCGGTGCCGCTCTCGGTCGTGTGGATTTTGCATCCTCTGGACGCTGTTGTTCTGCCGCACACCAGGCAGTCACAGATACCGCAGCAGCAGGCTGCTGATCTTCCCTGTGTTTTCTTTTCTGCCACTGGTACCCGATTGCCTGATTCTCTGATGGATTATGAGGAAAATTTTAGCCCTCTGTACACCGCTTGTGCGCTGAAGCGACAGAACCTCAGTGAGGTTAATCAGATTTGTAGCTGTTCAAGTTTATGGGCTGCTTTGCTCAATAAATCAAAACCAGTTTAAATTTGAAGCGGTGGAGCTTAGCCAGTGTAGGAGCAAGATCCAAAATGGCACTTAGATATCTAATGTACGACTTAAACAGAACTTACGCTCCCAGTCTAGAAGAACGATAAAAGAAAATCCCTGTACGCTTTGCTTAGGCGCCACGGAGGCTGTAAGTGCCTGAGTCTGTGTAGAAAGCTGACTGGAATCCAGTGGTCTCCTCCCTTGAATGTTTCTGTAGCTTTTCCAGCAGCTAATGAGAAATACATAAACAGTCCTGGCAACAGGACGCACAGCCTCAGTTACCTGCCCCCTGGCTGAGCTTCTGGTACTTAGGGTCTGCTTCCTCCTGGTCTTGGGTCAGCACAGTGTATAGTTTCACAAGAAATCGTGGCGGGGTGCCTGCTGCTGATTCTTTTAGGGTACAGTTGTGGGATGTTCTTCCTGGAAACTGAATCCATTGGGTTGGGGTGAAGTCGAAGCATCTCCCTCATCTCCTTTGGGTTGTGTTAAGCACAAAGGGCTGTTTGCAAAGTGTCGGTGCCTCCCTCTGTGACTTGGCCGTCCTCAGCAGCGTGTAGTTACAGCATCCTTCCACCACAGCGTGTAGCTGCTGCGCAGAACCCTGCGGGTAAGGGAGAGCTGAAGGTGTCAGTTGGCAGCAGTCCGGAGCAGCAATGCTGAGAGATGTGCAACACATCCATCCAAGCGCTGCTTGCGGTGTTCCTGGCTGAGGCAGGGAAGTGTTTTCTCGAGCTCGGTCGTGGCTTTTTCTTCCTGGCAGAGGCTGACGTTGCTGGCAGCCCCGCTGGCGCTCCTGGTTGCAGGTGTTCTCTGTGCTTGGGCTGCAGCAGAACCAGATCGAGCTGAGACACCGAAATGGCTTCAGAAGAGCTGTTCTTTGTGCTTCCGTCGCTTACTGGCTTAAGGACAGTAGCGCTGTGTGGAGTGGAGGCAAATCTGGGTGGGGTAAACGTGAACGGAGAGATGTGTGCGTATGGGGAGCATCCCACTGCAGAAGGCGTTGACTTGGAGCTTCCTGGCGCTCTCTTTAATTACCGTGGTATTGAGATGGAGCTCCTCGTGTCTAATCCTGGTGCTTATTGCCCTCTAGGTGTCCTGTCTGCAGATACTGCCAAACGCCTGAGCCAGTGGAAGAGAACAAGTGTTTTGAGTGTGGAGTTCAAGAAGTAAGTAGGTGGGTGGATGGTGAGTGAGATCTAGACTAGATCTGACTGCACAGCTGCTCTAGTTGCTTTTGGGGTTAATTCTGTGGCTGCGTTTGGGCTGATGTTACCAGTCAGTGGTGCATCTGCTTTCCTTTTGAGATGGAATCGGTACTGGGAAAGGCTCTTGCCTCCCAGGTTTCCTGTTCTGACAAATCTTTCTGATTCTTAGTAAGAAGGATTAGCGTGTAAGCTGGCCAGAGCGTGCGTGATGAGTGTGACAACAGGCAGCTCAGCAAACACTGAACTTGGTGGCCCCTTCAGAGCTTGCTTTTGAGGTCCTGCTGAGGTGCCTCGTGCGTTAGCCAAGGCCATTCCTCCATCCGTGCTTGTGGCAATCCATCAGCATGCCCAGCAGCTGCAGGCTTGTAACTGGCTCGAAGGAGCCGGTACCTCCTTCCCTTTAGCCTTCCAGCTGAGCAAGGCTTCAGAGGAGAAGACGGTGTTTTCAGAGGTGAAAGCCCCGTCCGCTCTCCGAGGCAGCGAGTGGCTGCACGCGGCACCAGCAGGCGGTCGGTGACAGATCCCACCTCCTGAAAGCCCCGCTGGGCAGCGGGGTCCGTACAGAGCTTTCTTGTGCCGTTGCCAGAACCTGTGGATCTGTTTAATCTGCGGGCACATCGGCTGCGGCCGGTACGTGAGCCGACACGCGTACAAGCACTTCGAGGAGACCCAGCACACCTACGCGATGCAGTTGACCAACCACAGAGTCTGGGACTACGCTGGAGGTAAGCGCTCCTGCCCCTCTCGTAGGGTGACCTTGTTTGGGTCAAAATGGCTTTTGGGACCCTTTAGTAAGAATAGTTGCGGTAGAGTTTGCTCAGAGATTAGGGGGGTTGCATCTGCACTAATACCTTGTCTTTTGGGAACATCCATCTCCTCTCTAATAGCAGTTTTCATGGGGCTGGAGCAGATGGAGGAAGGAGAATATGATTCTGTAATGACCCGGGGCGGTCCTGTAGTCTCTGTGGAATGTGTTTGTTACTCCCTTTCCATCAATTTGCCCTGAGGTATGGGAATGGGCTGTTGTAATAAATATCCTGTAAGGTGTCTGAGCGAAGTCTGCTAAATAACAAACACCTCTGACGTTGGCTTTCTGCCTTGCTAATATGCTGTTGCAGCAGTCTGCGTGGTTAATTGTGCTGCATAAAGTGTTTCCACTGGTGTCAACCTGGGTGTTCTTAAGCTAAAACTCCCTGTGGTTGAATTTTCTCGTTCCAGATAACTACGTCCATCGGCTGGTTGCAAGTAAAACCGATGGGAAGATAGTTCAATATGAGTGCGAGGGAGATATGTGTCAGGAAGAGAAAATTGATGCCTTACAATTAGAGGTAAATATTTTTGCCTTGTTGGACTCTGCATCGTGCTGCTGGGTGGAAGTGTTTCAAATCCCGATCTGACTACAGGACAATTACATCAGCTTATGCAGCAGACCTGCTCCCTGATTGTAGGCAATCATCTTCAGGCAGAAGCAGGAGGTTTTTACTGCACTTTTTTTTAAAAAAAAAAAAAAACAAACCAAAACCCAAACCCAACCTCTTCTTGGCTCTGCAGAGCCAATGCAGCTTCAGCGTGAGCTGGCTGCAGCTGTGTCCCGTGTTCACCGGTCGGGTGCAGATCAGCTGCTACAAACGCTCCGGTCACTGGAGAGAGAAATGGGTCCCAGTGCCCAGACTCGCTCACCAGCCCTTCCCAGGGGGTCTTGTCCTGGCTCGAGAGCCGGGATGTGCACGGAACTGCCGATGTGAGTGGTGCAGCCTGCAAACTGCACAAGGACGTAGGAATCCGTGGCTGCGTGCTTGCCTTGGCTGTCAAAGAGAGCCGGCAGGCTCGTCTGATACCAGCCCTGTTCTGCTTTCTTCCTGTGAACAGACCCTGCGGGGTTTTTGGGTTGGTTTTGTGTTGGGGTTTTTCTGTACCTGTTGACCAGCTTCTCCTGCCCTGACTAAAGGGTAAAGGAGAGGCACTCAAAATTACTGCCCCACTGAGCAGATATGCTGCAGCATGATTTCAGCCACGTTAGGCGCAACGGTATCTGAGGAGCAACAGTCTATAGAGACCAAACTTTGTAAGCTTTTTTGCTCAAATGAATATTTGGTTGCTTTTCCATGAATTTTCTGAGTCATGCTTAGACGCTAAGCCAGCTATTTTTAACCCATTTTTCTGGGAGTTTGGTACTTGGAGTATGTAAGACCTCTCTACTTGGCTTATGAGATCTGAATATTTCTAGAGAGAATGAATTTGGGAATGTTTCGCCACTCGGATATTACTGAGAGTGTTGAAGGCTTTTTGTACATGTTCAGTTCTGTAGCGAATGCCAAATTTGGTGCTTGTTACCCTGATGATTCGAAACGATCCCGTTTCCCCACCTTCTCATAACCCATTTGCAGAGCCAGAAAGGGAAAAATAGGGACATGAGGCGTATATCCCCATTCGGGTGCCAAAATAATGGGGCCATACGTGTTGGAGAACAGTGATTGTGAACCATTACGCACCGCTGAGGGTGTTTTCCCAGAGCCGTTCTTACAGTGGAGCTAGATCCTGCATTTACCCTCCTGCCTGGGGTTTGGGGCTGAGCGGGGAGCTCGGCAGCTCAGCCTTTGGGATCTCAGCCTCTCGTGACAGGGATGGTTGATGCTTTGTTTCCCTGCAGAGTGTAAAACTTGTGGAGACTTTTTTTTTTTTGCTACTACAATGAAAAATCTGTCTCCTCTTTAACAAGTTCTTGGCACGATACTGGATACGGCTCGGTGGGACTTTTATGTTGCTGTTGTGCTCTAAAGGCTTTCGTAGACTTCAAAAAGAGTCAGGTGGTTTGGTTTTGAAAGGGAATTGGTGACACACATCTGCTGGCTCTGCAGTTTGAATGTGTGTTCAGTGTGCTGCATGCTCGATTCCATCAGATTAAATGGATTGGTCTATTGGAACCCTTCGGGCTTCTTCCTCGGCGAAGCCGCCCTTAAGGAAGAGCTGACTGTCCTGTGTGTATCTTCTGTGTTTCTAGTACTCGTATTTGCTAACGAGCCAGCTGGAGTCGCAGCGGATCTATTGGGAAAACAAGATTGTCCGAATAGAGAAGGATACGGCTGAAGAGGTGAGCTCTGCTCCGGGCACGTGTGAAACTCTCTGCTGAAACAGGCTCTGGACGCTGCGAAGTTACAAGGGCGATGGAGCTGTTCAGCCTCTCGTCTGGCCGGAACGGGGCGTGACGTGGCCTCGCGCAGCCTGTTTCGCTGCCGGCTGAGAAATTGGCTCCGAGACATATCGCTTATCTCGGCACTCAGATCTAGCAATTTGCCGCTCGGTGGTGCAGAAGTAGGTAGATTGCCACCGAGATCGAAGGTGGATTTAAATGGGCTGCTCAGGAAACTGCAGCAGTGGTGAAAACAAGTCCGTGCTGCTGCAGGATCCCTGCTTGCCGATGCCGTCTGTCTCGCTCTGACGTGTATCTCGAGGGAAGGTTGGCGTAGCAGAGACAATACGACTTTAATTTGCTTGGCTGCGGAAGGTGGAAGCTGTCTTTCTGCTCCAAATGCATATTGATTTGCCCTTTCTTTTTGATCCCCTCTCTCTCCTCCTCACCCTTTGGGAAAAGTTCAGAGTCTCGTCCTATAAAGCATCCTGTGGGCAGGACTGCTTCAAAATGCCATGAGCAAAAATCCAGCGAGAATATTTTAATGCTCTTCACTCCATGTAGATCCTTTCAACCAGGTTTAAAGTGAGTCGGGATTTAGGGTTGAGTCCTTACCTGAACTTTCTACGTGACTTCTAATTAACTATTTCATATCTGCAGTTAAGTAGCATCGTAAGTGTAGAAATTACTGTTGAAATAGTGGTCATGGACCTTGGTCTGAAGAACAGTCCTAGAAATCTTATGGAGGGCCCTATCAAAGGAAAAGATACAGCACAAATTATCTCACGCGCGACCAGGAAACATGATCCACAAAGCAACTTCAAAGGGAAACGACTGTGACACGCGCCCCAAACGTGGGTTCGTGTTTACACATTCTTACAGTTTTATTCGTGGCACTTGCTCCGTGTCAGTCCCGTCTGGATCAGTGCCACTGTGCAGTGTGCGCCATGAGCAGCGCTTGGGCTCCTTCCCCAAATTAACCATCAGCTGCATAAACATGCGGTGATTAAGGCCGGAAGGCTTAAAACCTGCTCTGCATTGACTCTGGCATCGGTGAAGGCACCATGTGTGCTGACACTGACGCTTATCCAGATTGCTCCTGCAGGAAAGCATTTTTCCTTTAAATTCCTGCCTCCACAATGAGCAAGCACTAATACAGGGGAAACAAGTATTTCCATCCATAAATCTCCTGTAAGTCTTACAGTAGAGGTTTTGACATGTCCTGTGCAGTGCCTAGAGATCGGGAGCTTGCTTTTCTTCAGCCGTAGCAGCCTCGAGTTGTGAAGCAGAGGGGAAGAGGAAGCCAACGTACGCGTGTTGCTGTTTGCGTTTTGCATGAGTAAGATATTCGTGTCAGTAGGTCACTGCCTTATGACAGCGAGCTGCTGAGTCAGTGCTGAGCAAAGTAGCACGTTGATTTTCAGACTTTGACCATACTTATTTGAGGTTTACTTTAAAATGAGCAAAAGCCCGGCATTGTAAAGCCTTAAGATGGAAATTTCAGTTTGCTGACAGGTACAAAACCACCGGAGAGAACGGCTAAATGAATGCTGAAGTGCCCTCAGTAAGAAGTGAAGGATCTGATGCAGCTTTTGTTTGAACGGGGTGCCTGGCACGGATCTGCAGCCTGGGTTGCTGTTCTGTGTGAGCAGCTTCCACGGCAACGTGGTTCCTTGATGTGCAATGCAGAGGGTCTTCATCAAAATTAAGCCTTTTCTTGACTCAAAGCCTTTGCTTACCTGGATATAGCAACTGGTCAAAGTCTGGAAACCGCTCCAGAAAACGGAATGTCGTAATGAAAGCGCAGAGGACTTTGCTCTGCTGAAATGCCCCTGTGTTTGTTTTTACAGATTAACAACATGAAGACCAAATTTAAAGAGACCATTGAGAAGTGTGACAGTCTGGAACAGAGGCTGACTGACTTGCTGAAAGAAAAGCAGTCTGTCGAAAGGAAGTGGGTACCGCTGCCAGGTTTAGTTCCATGCAGCCATTAAAGCTCCGTGCGCTGACACCCAAAAAAGGAAAAAAAAAAAAAAAATCTCGCTATTCCTGGGTGATTTTGAGCTATTTAAACGGGTATACTGAGAACACAGCATATTTTTAAAAAGAGCTCTCCTTTCTGGAGGTGTTCACAAAGTGAAAGTGCCTGTTGAGCAGAACGCAGCTCTTGGGCTCTTGGCTCTTTTGTGCACAGCCTGCGTGTTTAGCATTCAGTGATCCTTCCGCTGCCTGCTCAGGAGCAGCCGCCAGTCTGGTTTGCAATTGGCGGGTACAGCCGCAGAGAAGAAAGGCAGCTCAGCAGAAACATCTCACCCAGCGCAGAGAAAAATGTAGATCTTAGGAAGTGCTTAGATGAAAGATGTCAAGCGTGGGGACTGTGCGGGTCAGGGTGTTCCAGCCCCCGCATGTGGGACTGTGGGCTCCGGTCCTCCTAGCCCACCAGGCCCCTGGTGCTGCTGCCTCTCCAGCAGCCCTGGCCGGAGCAGGGAAGCCGGGCTAGTGAGCTGTGGTTCCTGCAGCTCTCCTTGCTGTGTGGAAAGGAGTCTGTGTGTGACACCAGCAAACTTCCAGGGCAAAAGCACTGAGTTGTTGGGAGGAGGGAAGTGCTGTCTGTGAAACCTGAGGTTACCAAGATCCTTGTGGGAGCATTTTCCTTCTGAGTCAAGTTGTATCTCGGGGTCTTGTACTCGGAGTGTGGCAGGAGCTGGCCTCTGGGAGTCCCTGACTGCCCTCAGCTCTCTTGGGGACCCCGTGTAATCTCTGGGCCCTTTCTGGTGCCCGTTCCGTAAGCCGCAGGTGCGTGCTCAAGGTTACAGTCCCCTGCTCCCAAACGCCGCCTGTTGCCTGCGCTGTCGGCATTTGGCCCAAGATGGAATTGTTGAACTTGCAAGGGAGGGGGTTCTCCCGGCTTGCACGGTTTGAGGGACAAAGGAAGGGATCCTGCTTCACAACATCCCGTCCCACAGGCAGGCGAAGGGGTGCTAGCAAGCCTTAAGATGGGTCGAAAATCCCAGGGGGGATTTCAGAGTCCTGGTGGTTTGCCTCCCCTTGCCCATCTTTTGCCAGAAAACCAAATCCCAGGTGGTCTCGGTGGGGCTGGGGACGGCTGGGGCTCAGTTGCCCCGAGGGGTTGGAAATGAAGAGGGTGCAGGCGTGTTTGAGGTCGGTGTAGCGCCCTGCTTTCCTGACTTGTGCTTCTATTTGGAAGGTGTTCTCAGCTGAATAACAAAGTGGCTAAACTTTCCACCGAGCTGAAGGAAGAGCAAGAACTGAACAAGTGTTTGCGAGCGAATCAAGCCTTGCTTCAGAACAAACTAAAGGAGGAGGAGAGAGTGTTGAAGGAAACCTGCGAACAGAAGGACCTGCAGATCTCCGAGATCCAGGAGCAGTTGCGGGACGTCATGTTCTACTTAGAGACGCAACAGAAAATCAATCACCTCCCGGCTGAGACCCGACAGGAGATTCAGGAGGGACAGATCAACATTGCAGTGGCATCTTCTGCCAGCTCCTCCACGGGGAGCACAGGCAAACCCTCTTCCAGGAGAGGCCGTGGCAAGAGGGGCAAATGAAAATGGGAAGGCCCTGCTCCCCCGCTGGAACTGGCCGCGCCGGTGGTAGGCCAGGCTCACCTCTTGGGACTCTGGCTGGGAACGCCCAGTTCACTAAAGCTCGGCTAGAAATTGTCTTCGGAGCTGCTCATAAAACTGGCTGCCAGTCAGTGGAGGTGTCTGTGGTATTTAAAAGCATTTCACTGCACTATTTAGCTATTTTTTAGGCAGATCTTGATGACCATTTTGCCTTCCTACCTTTTCAAAGCCCCTCCTCTCATGCGTTTGACTTTCTTCTTGGGGAGTGCACTGGTTTGGGTGGGTGTGTACGCGCTCAACGTGGCGTTCCCTGCGGGGATGCTGCAGAGTAGGCTAGGCCCGGTGTGTAAGCCTTCTCCAGTTCTCCTGGGTTAAAAGTATTCTCAAATAAGAAATGATTTTATTTAAAAAACAGTGTAAATCAGATTATATACATCTCCTTTTAGTCTGTGCCGTCCTGACGCTGCGGAACGGCTGGTGCAGGAGTAGAACTGTAGTTCGGAAGTAAAAAGGAGTGAGGTGTGGAAAATCAACCATCTTAGCGGGGTAAGAACGAGTCCTAAAGGCTTGTAGGCTATTAAACGCTCTAAGGGACTTTGCTACTCTCTCTCTTTCTTCATTTTCTCTTCCTACACGCCTGTCCCCAGCCGTTGCGGGAGCTGCAGGCCGCTGCCTGCAGGGCTGCTGTGCCCGGCTCTGCGCTGCCCTGTGACTGGACCCTCGCCGCTGCTGCTGTTCCCAGTAACTGGGATTGCTTGGCGCTGCCTGTTCTGCTCTGAAACGCTGCTCTGGCCAAAATCGTGGCTGGCAGAATTTTTGTGTTGCCCCAAAGGTATGCGGATCCTGTAAGGGAAGTTTGTGGACAAATGTGGGGGGGTTTTTTTTGTTGGTTTTCACTTAGACTTGGTGCTCTGGAGTGGGAAGAGTTTTGCCGTGGCTGGAGAAGCGACTGTCCTGGTTGCTGTGTTGCGCTCAGCAACCTCAGTGTTTAAAAGTTAATCCTCTATTAAAAATGGCTGGGGGCATCCCGCAGTTGTCTCTTCAGACCCTAGCGGGGTCGTTCTCCGTTGCCCAAACTGCAGGACAGCCCCGATCTTAGTCTGGAGCGCTGAGGCTGCAGCTCTGCCTGACCAGCTCCAACTGAGACCACAGAAACAGCTAGTCCTTTACTGCTAGAAGTTGGTCTTTTTGGCCAATTGGAAGGAATGAGTTACAGTAAATACAATGACTCTCGGGAGGCGAGTCCTTACAATCTGCTTCCCGACTTTATGGACTGGAAGCGTTGAACTTCCTCACTTTGAGAGCCAGGGCGCTGGGTAGTTGCATCCACTGCTTGGGTCTGGAGATCTGCCCCGGTCATCTGGAACTTCAACCTTTTCTAACTTTGTAGCATGAATGTACACTAACTCTTTTCTAGTGTGTGGATTGTACAACCAGGCCTCTGCCTTCTGTAAATTATTCTAAGGACCTAGAGATGTACAACACGGCTTGCTCTCCTATAGAAACTATTTTATTTAAGATATATTTTTACACCATCTAAGATCCTCTGACCTTTTGCTGAAAGCTTGCTTTGTGTAGAACACTAAGATGCTGTACTGTATCTTGGAATTCATTTTCAAAAAATGTGATTGAAAATTAAAACAGCGCGCTGGAGTGTTGTTGGTGTATTCCACTGGAAGGGGAGGGAGGAGGGGCTAGGGAGAAAAACAAAACCTACAACTTATTCTTTTTGAAGCCTTCTGCTTTTTAACTCGAAGGTGAAGCTGTTCAAGTGAGCTCCCTGGCAGGTTGGGGTTGGGGGGAAGTTCAGCTCAGCTGTGCTGATAAGACAGGGCAATTCTCTCCAGCTCCTGAGAAGTGGGCAGCTCAGGCAGACAAGGCAAGTGGTATTGAATATTTTTGCATTAAACCAGATTACCCTCAGTCCTTGTGTCCCCTCCAGCTGCTTCTAAAACCATCCCAGGTGCCAAGGCAACCTGCAGTATCCACCTGGGCCATTATTCACTGCTGTAGAGCAACCGGGCTCCCCCCAGGCTCCTGCGGGGTGAGGCCAAGGGCACCCTCCCTCCCGAGACTTCCCCTGCGGTGGGACCAGGCTCTGTCTGGCTGCAGGGCAGAAGCGGCGCCGTCGGGGCTTGAGCCCGCTCGTGGTGAAGGGAAAAGTCCCAGCGAAGGCTGGTCCGTGACTCTTCCTCACCCCTCGGCTGCACACCCGGCTGCTCGGCTCTCTCCAGCCTGCGGTCAAACTTTGCCATCTGCGACTGGAACAACAGGTCAGCTTTGTGGCTGATGACTCAGTATTGCCACAGCAGAAGGTTGCAGCAGCATCAAACGGCCCCTAAGCACTGGACAGCTGAGATTGGCCGAGCTCCTGCTATGATTAAAAACCTTAAAATAGCCTCTTTTTTTTTTTTAGAAAAAAAAAAATCATGAAAGAATCACACATTTGCCCCCTGATGAACAGCAAAGGGGGTTTACTGTCTCTGCAGGTGCTGTGTTGGGTGGCTGGAGTGGTATCAGAGAGAGCTCTAGGACAAAGCCTGCCTTGGCACTTGCCATGTGGGCTACGTGGCAGTACTGGTGAGGAGATGTTCCAGCAGCAGCAAGAAATGGGGCACCTGCTCTCCCCTGACGGGTGGCCAGCACGTTCTATGAACTTCAGTGCATCCTGCTGTTCCCTCTGCAAAAGGTCCCTGATTCCCAGGCTGGCAGAGAGGGAACAGGACAGCGAAACAACTCGTGATTCTGCAGCCATGGGCAGGACGGTGACGGTGCAAACGTCCGAGGCGGCCCAAGAGCCTCCAATGTCAGCTCTGCACCTCCGTGGCGAGAGCACCCGCCTGCTCACACACGGGTCATCGGGGACCGCAGGAAAGGCTGTGGGATTTAAAAGGACCAGGGAGAAACCCAGATGGAGCGGAGCGACGGCCAGAAGTCGCACGACGCTTGGCAGGGTCCTCCGCGCTTTGAGGATGCTGAAATGATTCACTCCGGCAGCTGTTGCCGAGCGCGCAGAGGGGAGAGGCGGTTTGATGGCGTGACGGGTCGGCGCGGCTTCTCCTCAGCTGGGAGAAGCAGCGCCCACAGCCGGAGGGACGGTGGTGACAGAGCAGCCCATGCCCCCCTGCTTGGAAGGGGAATGTAGGGAAGCTCGGGGTGAGCTTGTGGGTACCGGGTTTGGGGTGAGACATGTGGTGACACTGCTCTGTTTCACACGGTTCCAGGGACTCATTAATTTGTCAGTGGGCTAATTTGCCCCTTGGGAAGAACCTATCCCCTAACACCAATTAATCCCCTCCATGACACTGATTCTCTTCTAGGAGCTGAGGTGACATCTCTCTGATTCATGTCCCAGAAAAACGTCACACAGTGCCACTAGCAGAGCGGACACAGGGTCACCCCACGGGCACCCATCTGTCCGAGCAGCTGGAGCACCCCACGGCCACGCCGTGCTCCCTGTGCCTGCGCCGCAGCCAAGCCCGAGCCCCTCCGAGGGGACACGCTGCCGTCCCACCACCCGCTCTCTGCCCCGTTCACCTTTTCACCAGAGCCCCATTCCCTAAAGACCCCGTGGAAAACTCCTGCCTTGATCCGCACCAACCGACTTGTCTGTTCTCATTTGAGCTCTGAGAAATTCGCATCGGTTTCTCCTAGGCTTGCACCCCACACCTCTCTTTACGTAAATGGGCATTTTGGGTCTAATAATTGTATTTTAAAGGCAGACACATCCAGCTCTCCACAGCGGGTCCTACACCGGGACAGTCAGCGGGGTTTGGAGGGGAGCTTTGCAGCACAGGAGGGACATTAGTGTTTTCATTCCCCAGCCTGAATTCCCGCACACGTTTCCCAAGGCAAGTGCCTGCTCTGTGCACCGGTTCACTTCAGCCTCCGAGGGACAACAGCAAAACAGCGACAGGTTTGCTTGCAGCGGGAAGCAATTCATGGTATTTGCTTTCATTTCAAGCCCAAGTTACAACCCCACACCTAACGCTTCCTGCTCCTGCACCACCCTTGAGCAAACATTATTTATAGCAGCCAGCAGCATTTATAGCTTTGCCCCTTCTTGACCTGGAAGTAATTGGTTAATTGAGTTAGACAACAAACCTCAAAGACACTCACATGGTTTCCTTCCACCTTCTCACAGGGAGCTGGAGAGTCAAGCTCCTTCCATCCCAAGCTGGTTAAAAACATCAAACACCTCAGAGAGAACAATGTTTACTTCCCCACCAGGAAATTGGTCCCTGTTGAACCTTCTTCAGGGCCAACAGCTTCTATAAAGCTGCTGCTGGAGCTGGAGCTTGCTCTGGGGTAGGTGGGACCTCATTGCAGAGGGTTTCCTGAGCTGTGCTGAGGCTGGGGAGCAGCTTTGCTGCTCGCTGGTGGGGGCTGCGCTCTGAGCGGAGGCGTCTGAGCTCACCAGGAGGCAGGTTTTGGTCTTTCACGCAGGTTTAGTAACGCAATGGTTCTGTGGTTGTAGAGGTTACCTGGGTTTGAGGGCAGGGGGGTGAGGATGAGCTATCGTCTGGCTTGTGCTGTGCTAAGCGTGTGCCTCATTCCCAACCTGAGCTCCCTGGGGCCATGCTGGTCCCTGGTGCAGGGCCCTGCGTGTTCCTTGTTATCTGAAGATGACCCTTGAGTGGCAACGCTTCTCTTCTGCACGCTGCTGAAGCCGTCATGCTCTCAAAAGTGCTGAAGTTTGAGCTGCGAAGCCCCTGTGTTTGTGCTTGGGGGTGTGCAGGGAGCTACAGGTGCTCCACCTAATGCTGGTGGGGCTTGCAAAACATTCACAGAACCCCCTCAGGCTGCCTTTGTGCATGTAAAGAAGGCTTTTCCTGGAGGTAGCCTGCAACTTCGCTGTTTTTCTTGCCCATTTTCAGTGTCTCTATGGGGTGGCAATGGCCTTGGAGGACTGTGGGGGTTCTCAGCTGGACTGAGGCCCCTGAACAGGACGGCTTCGACCTTGGGAGGATTCTGGTCTACCTGTGAGAGAACAGACAGGAGTAAGAAGAGTTGCAGCTGCAAGATAAGCAAGCCCTGAGAAAGTGTCGACTACAAGACAAGCGTGCATGTCTTTTTGGCAGAAGGGATGAGTTATAATGAACAGTACAAATAACAAATGAGGAGATTGTATAACAATTCTGAACCAATTAGAAAGAGACACCTCTGAAAAAGCTAAGGGGAAAGAGAGTGTAAATGTACAGGCAATAACGGCTTTTGTGCTACCAGGCTTTCAAAAAGATTTTTGTCTTGTCGCTTTGTCCATCTCAACCGCGACAGAGGACCGTGTCAGTGTAGGACGTACCTTGGTTTTCTGGATGCAAAGGTGATGTTCTTGACACCTCTTTGTGCACCTCTGCCTCCCGGCCTCCCTTTTCCCTCGTGTCTCTATTTACATGTGACTTTGTGGTATTTATTAGTCTCTATTGATGCGTGATGCTTTTAGATGACGTGCATCCTCTTGCCATGTAAAGCAGAGGGGGGTTAAGCACGTGAAGGAAACCCACCCTGGTGGGCTCCTCTCTGGGGTGGTGGGAGACCCCCACTACAGGTGTGAGCGAGGTTCCAAGGCAACTTTGTGGTCTCCCTCTCTGAGCTCTGTAAACCTAAAATAAAACCACAGTAAATCCATTTCACATATAAAACGTGACCAGACCTCCTAGAACAATTCCTCTGTGCTACTGGTAATCTTAGTCCAAGCAGAATTAACGTAGGCTGGAGAAACTCCTAGTGCTGTTGGCTTGAATCCATGGTCTGTGTGGAGTCCCAGCTGGAAAACCTTCTGTGAGGGCTGGAGGAGCCGAGTGGGAGAGGCAGGCGAGCGAGATGGGTGAGCTGGAGTTGTCCACAGGAGACAGGGACGCTGCTGCAGCCAGCGGCCCCGTGCTGATGGAGGGGGAGCTGGCCCGCCTTGTCCAGGCACAGCCAAGAGTTTCCCTCTGCAAGTGCAGGGGTTGCATGAGGAGCAGAGGGGACTTTTTTTCCAAGCAGTTCTCCTTGGCAGCTTTCGAACGCATTGCGGCTTCGCTGGAGCGAAGAAGAAATCCCCACTGGATCCTACCTGCTCAGTGAAGGAGACCTGAGAGCTGAGCACGGCCCCGGGACCCAGGAGGTCCTGGCCTCCACCCCTCGCTGGCACACCCCTGCTGCTTCATCACAGGGAGCCAAACACCTCCTCCTCCTCCTTCCAAGGAATCAATGGGGAGGGACGAACAATGGTGTAAAAGCCGAGGTTTACAGGCAGCCGGGTGGGAACACAGGGAGCACGCTGAAACCGCGGCATTTTCCTCTGCAGCGCTGGCAGTCAAACTGCAGCAGCAGTTAAGAGGATTAGGTATTTTTGATCATAGTTGCAGCTGCGCTAGCGGTAACCGAGAGGAGAAATCCAAACGCTTCGTCTTGGGAAGTGACTCTGTGCTTGGCAGGGAGCGCTCCCTCGGGACCCCGCATCTGGGTACGCATGTGCTCAGACCCGGCTGTTTCGCAGAGCTGCCGTCGTTCCTGCAGCTGCAGCAGTGGCGCTTGGCTCCCTGGAAGACCCTGTGGAAAACTCGCCGCGAGCCAGCCTGGATGCAGGGCTCCGAGCTGCAATAACGTCTCCAAAATGTCAGCTCCCACGCAGAAGGCCTGCGTCTCCCAAGCGCCACAGCCCGAACGAAGCACGCTTTAGAAGTCCTGCCAGGTTTAGACCCAGATGTGAGAGGGGAGATCCCTCCCTGGACATCACTGAGAGGATTTCTTTCACGGTTGTCTTAGCACCACGGTGCTTTAGCAAGGAAAACTAATTTCACTGTAAAGTTTCAGTGTCCAGTTTTCGTGCATTTAGCGCTGTTACTGTCCAAATAAAAACACCTGATGGTTCCCTCTGAAGCTCAAGGCTGCAGAGATGCTGGCAAGGCGTGGCCAGCACTGTAGCAGGAAGGTCCCCTGCTTTTCCTGAGGGACACCTCTGACAAGCCCTTGGCTCCCACCGCAGGCAGGATGGTCTGAGGGGGAGTATGGAATCCATTAAGCTCTTTTTCCAACCTTCAATAAAAACGTGGCCTTGTAACCAAGGAAGAAGACATCACTCCTTGACACCCGCGCATTTGCTGGAAGCGCTTGACCCTGCTTGCAGAGGCTGCCTGGGGTTCCTGTGCGGAGGGGTGGGGGTCCTTTCTCCACGGATGGAGCCTCAGATGATGCTGCTGGCTGGGGCAGGCAGGTTCCTCCTGAAGCCAAAATCTCAGATCTAAACCCTGGGGATAGTGTGAGAGAGGACGGGAAAAGCTCCGCATCTCGCTTCCAATTTGCCTGATGATTTTAGCACGGAGCCTTAGTGAACAAGGGAAAGAGTGCTGGAGGTAATAAATTCAGCCCTTTCCAAACATGGTCATGTGGTAGTCATCTGCCAAAAACATCAAACAAGATCATAATCCTAAATTTGCCCTTTCAATGTACCTGTGCCTGTTCTGTAGTAGTTTCCTTCTAATCTCCAGGGATTAATCCTGAAGTGCATCGAAACATTTGAGGTGAAGGGGCACAGTGGAAATTCCTTGCAGGCTGGTAATAATAACTGAAAGCCGCTCTGTGAAGCAAACCTGAGGCTGACTTGGTTTTTAATGGACATCTGTCTGTAGGGGGAAAAAATGCCATGGCAACTGGCTTTCTTGTTGGCATGCCTGTCTCAGAAAAAGGGATGGGGAGAGGATGGGTATTGGCAGGTCTCCGTAGCTGCACATGGGAAATGTGGAGGTGCAGCTCGAGGAAGCTGTGAGGCAAAGGTTGTTTATGCTCTGCGAGCACCAGATCTGGAGGGATTTGAGAGCTAAATCTTGGCATAACGATTGCTTTGTGCGCTGCTGCTTAGCAGGAGCTAGGCTGGGTTTCCCTCCCTCTCCCTTTTGTAAAACTCTAAAAGTGTAAAGTGCTTGGTTGAAGACAGCCTGGCAGTTTGCTGGGCAGAGCTGGCATCTCCCAGTTTGCAGCTCTGTCCTGAGAAAATTGCTATGGAGCTAGAACATCGCTGTACAGGTCCTGGAGCTTTGCCTCCCAAGGAAGGAAATGTCCTTGTTTAGTGCCAGAGGCCAATGGAAACGGAGAGCGAGTTCATTAAAATACTGGTTATAGGTAAAATGAGCTCTGGCACTTGTGCACCTCTCTCCTGAGCGCCACGGACATCATCATTTCCCTTCATCTCCTGTTGGAGAAGCAGCTGGCACATGTGGCTCAGCAGGCACGTCGGTCATCCGCACCCTGTCTGAGCTGGAGAGGGACGCTGGTGGGCTGAGAGAAATTGGGAAGAAATAGCTATAAAAGTGCAAGTGCAGATCCAAAACTGTACCTGATGGGAGGTGGTCTCTGCTGGGAGCCGAGCTGTGGATTTGAGCAGCTGCAGGCAACGAGCAGACACTCTGCAGAGACTAGGGCAGGGAAGAAAGGCGGAGGTAGGCACTGGTTGTCCCTCCTGCTCCGTTTGGAGCTCGAGCTTTGGTTTTGCTTGTTGTTGTGGTTGTACCTCCTTCTGGTTCAGCCAGTAGTGCCTTCATCAGGTAGAAAAGATGGCAGGTTCGCTGATGAGCCAACAGTGTATCTCTCTGGGAAGTGCTTCGTGCGTGGTAGAGTGCCTGATTTGTTTTCCTAATGTCTTTCCAAGTGGCTGGAGATCCCTGTGCCTGTAGCACTGGTCACTAGGCTTTAGTCTCCAAGAATGGGGTTAGGGAGGAAATAACAGACGTCTTCAGGGAAGAGAAAAATGCATGTGTAGAAATGCTCAGTTCTGTGAGCTTCTCTAGCAGCTGATTTTGCTTGAAATCAAAGCTGAGAGCCCGTGTTGGTTGTCCCTTCGTAGACATGCGTGTTTCGTCTTGCTGAACGCTGTTGGGGATTGCCCCGGGTAGCTCAGGAAGAGAGCACACCCCCTAACAGCAGGTTAGAGCGAGGAAGCGTTACATCACGTAGCACTTCCTGGTAAGTCATGATATTATCAGACTCATTCATCTTCGTACGCCAATACAGCCGGCACACGCAGTCACAAATCTGAATGGAAATTGTAGGCTTGAAAAAAGAGCAGCTCTGACCTGGAAGGTGGACAGAAAGGGCAAACAGAACGTGATTCTCCGTTAGCAATGGTTGCTTTTCTTTCTTGACCACGGAGCAGGTGACTCTGAACGTTTCTACAGCTCGACCACTGCACCCACTGTTGGCTGCCCTTCGTCACAACCTCATTGGCAACCAAACTAGTAGCTCTAATGGTCGGGAATAGCAAATGAGTGAGAAATCAATAGAGCCAACCCGTGAAGTAATAAATACAGAATATCGGGAACGGTGGGCTAGCAAAGAAGAGTGTTTGCAGGCAAGAAGTAAAGGGAACGATGTGCCATAACGGCCGCATAATCCCATTACGCTGGAGTTCTGGGTCGCCCGCTGCAGACGTGCACTCCCAACAGGAAGGTGAGGAGCAGGGCTTGCGCCAGCCGTCGCCAAAGAACCCGGCTGCCACTGGGAACCAACCTGCAGGTTCTCTGGTGGTGGTTACTGCCCGAGCAATTGCAATTTGCTCGCTTCCATATTTACTTTCATGCGGGTTTTTTTACGAAGATGCTCGACAAACAAGAACGGGAGGGCACAGCGAAAGCCAAACAGGGCTTAACAAAACAAAGCACACACTGAAGGAGAAAACAAGTCAAACTGCAACAGCACTTGAGTCATTACTGCAGACGTGAACATGTCTTACTCATACACTGCTTTCCAAGCATGTAATGTCACACTAAACTACATTTTGCGGTGTTCATATCATGCCTCAGAAACTGCCTCTGCCCACAGAACTTATTTCTGTGTTTTTGACATCCTTGACTATCAAGGGCTCCATCTCTGCCAGCGGGACCCCACAGCATGGCTGCCACTCCAGGACACTGCACACTCTTTAATAGTTCTTAACCTTTAGCCACATAAATAGTGACTAATTGCTGTGCACTGTAAACATTCTTAGCTGAAAAAGCAGTCGAGTAATGTCTTCTAAAAAACCCCAACTATTAAGTGACCTGGATATGTTACACTTAGTCTCTTATCAGACTTCCTTGTGCGTTTTCTTGGAAACTTTATTTTAAAATGCAAAGCATGCTGATGAAACACACAGCTGAGTAAGTCATCTGTGCTAGCTGTAGCTTACCTGAGTTTCCAGGCGTATTTTGGCTCTTCAAGTTCCTTTCCTGCTGCATTTCTCCTGGCACGGTAGCTTGGAGGGCCTCTACTTGAGGTCCACCAGGACCAACCAGAAGCTATAGAAGACCTTATAAACTATTCTAAAGGGTTTGGCTAAACGCAGGGTTTTGTACACTAGTGGATTTTATATACGTGTGTGTGTGCATATATATATATATATATATATATAAAGGTCTTAGCGTCTCTCAGGTAGTGTTATCCCATCATGTGCAGCGAAACAGACTTCTGCTTTTACAGTAAATGGTCCCAAAATTTGTGCCAGCAGTAGCGCGAGCTGTCTTCAGCTCTGGAGGTGCTGGTGTTTCCTATGGAAACTCTTGGTCTGCAGAAATCCTTGATATCCTTCTCCCTTGGTTCCGTGGCTGTGAAATAGCAAAGTGTCTTGTGAGCTCACTCAAGTGACTGAAAAATGTTTCCTTAAAACCACTGGCTCTGTTTAGGGCAAGTATTTTCAATGGAAAAATTCTTTGTGCTGAGCCCCTTTTGGCTATTATCTGTCATTTAGCTAATAATGCGTTAACCACAAGGTTTTTTGGGCCTGTAAGGTAAAACAAAACAAGCAGTTTAACAGTCAGAAGTGTAGGGAAAAATGCTAATTAAAGAAAGCTGTTAAATATTTGTTATCTTTTTACCATTGTGTGGTGCCACCCACAACTCTTCCGACCGCATGGGAAAGCTGTTGCTTTACAAGCAAGGTGTATAAATATGCCTGCCTAAGAGCACCGCTCCTTTTTATTACATTTGAATCCTGTGGGATTTCTAGAGCATTTCTATGAATAGATTAAACCCTGAGCGTTTTGAGTAACCATGGCTATAAATCAATTTAGCTCTTGGTTTTCAAGTTACATCTGCTCTTACTAATCCTATACGTACACAGATTTTTATTTTAATTTTTTTTAACAGGGCAGACCATGCTTTATTTTTATATATTGGTATGAGCTGGTGAAACCACCGCTCGCCATAAAGCAGGTACCACGAACATGGCAGAGCCGACTGGTCACTGCACCTTGGATTTCTGCAGGAAGCCTGGTGATGGTGGACAACACAGAGCGATGGGAGAACTGGCATCTTGGGCTCAACTATTCTGTTTCTGTCAGTGCAATGCAGATTTTAATTTCTTTGGACTGCAGCGATCTGGGAGGGTGTGTGTGTGTGTAACAACAACCCAGAAATCCGTACAACCGAGGGGTTGTCAGCAAGGAACGTGGCAATCCCTTCAGCCCCATCTTGCTTTCCCGTAGCTGGCTCCACGAGGAGGGCGGCAATGGGCTGTGTTTTCTGGGGATAGTTTGGGATCGCTGTGGTTAAAGGTAGGAGCCGGGCTGCAGCTTGGCGAGCGAGCGCAGGGGGCTGGGGTTCTCCATTTCGCCTTTCACAGCTAGTCGGCGACTCGGCCATTTTTTTTTTTCCCCTCCTGTATTTTGGTGTCTCTCCGTGTCTGGATTCTTTTGAACGATGCGCTGCCGGGCCCAACCCGCCGCCCTCCCACTCTTGCTCGCTGGCGACCCCGGGGGGGCGGGGGGTGGTGGTGTGTGGGGGCGAGCGGGGCCTCGGCGGGGCCGGGCGGGCAGCGGCAGGCCCGGGCGGGGCCGGTCCCGCCATCCTCTGCCCCGGCCAGGCCTCGGCCTGCAGAGGAGGCCGCAACCCAGGGCCCTGCGCCGCCGGGCGAGGGGGAACGCTCCCCTCAGGGGCCGGGGGCTGCGGGTTCCGCTCCCTCCTCACCCGCAGCGGCGGCGCCGACGGTGTCCGCCCGGCTGGCACCGGCTCGGGTTTGCCCTTGCGGCTACCGCCGGCGAGGGGTGAAGGCGCGGGCGGGCTGTGAGGGCGAGATGAGAGGGGCGGGGGGGGTGGGGGTGGCTGCGCCGGCGGGGGCCTCACGGCACCGCCGGGCCGGGCCCGTCCCGTCCCCTCAGCGGGGCCGCGGCTGCGGCGGGAGCTGCCGCCGTCCCGCGCCGCCGCCTCACGTGTCCCCCCTCCCCTCCCCGCCTCCCGCCTCCGCCCCTTCACCCTCGCCGCAGCACCGCCGCGGCGCCCTCCGACTTCCCGTAAAGAGTCCGCTCCCGTCGCCCGCTCCGGCCCCGCCGCTTCGCTCCCCTCCCTCTCCACCACCATCCCGCTACCACTGCGGGGGTGTCCGACAGGCGGCGGGGGTGACCGCCGCTCCCCTCCGCCCCGCCATTCCTCTCACCCTCCGGCCGGGTCCGGCCTTCCCACCCCCCCTCACCCCCCCCCTCCGCGGATCCCTCCGCGCCGCGCTCCGCTCCCTCCGCCCCGATCGCACTGTTTGGGAGCAACCGGCCGAGCCAGCGGCGCCCCGGCCCCGCCAGCGCAGCGAGGCCCCGCGGACCGGCCCTCGCCTAGCCCCGGCGCTCACCCCCGGCCCTCTCCCCTCTCGTCATGTCCCTCAAGCAAGCGGCGGCGGCGGCTCAGGCCGCCGGCAACAACCGCAAGCCCCCCGGCGGCGGCGGCGGCGGCCCCGGCCTCCCGTCAGCCGCGGGCGGCGGGAGGCAGAACATGGGCAGGTGGGTGCGCGGCGGCGGGCCCGGCCTTGGCCCCGCCGCGGAGAGCCCGGCGCGGGCGCCGCTCCCCCCTCCCCCGTCGCTTCTTTCCCCCCCCACCCCCCCCTCCCCGCCCCCCTTTCCCCTGCACCGGCCTCCATGGGCGGCGGCGGGGCGGTCGGGAGGGGGAGCGGGGCCTGCTGCATGGCGGGGGACGCGGCCCGGCCCGGCGCGGGGGGCTCCGCCCGGCGGGGCGGGAGCCGGCATGGCGGCGGGCGGGGCGCACGCAGGCCCGCCGAAGGGCCCGCCGGTTCCGCAGTGCCGCCGGGGTGAGGCCGCCAAGCCAGGCCGCGACCGGTGCCCTTCAGGCGGCCGGGGACGGCGGGAGGGCACGGCGGGACCTCCATTTTTCGCGACGGGGTGGCGGGCGAAGCCCCTGCGGCCTGGCGAGGCCTACGGCGGGGGCGAGGGGCGCCGCTTCCCCCGGGCCAACGTGACCCGCCTGCTGAGGAGGAGGAGGAGGAGGAGGCGGGGGGCGGCGGGGGCGAGGCGCCGTAGCCGGCGGCCGCACGTGCGCGGGGGGACGGCGGCGGCGGCGGGAAGGTGCCGGCCGCGATGGCGGCGGCCTCGGGGCCGGGGGGCGGCGGGGTTTGTCCCGGGCGGGGGAGGGGGCAGCGTTCCTGCCGTGTGGAAGTCGGCGAAGGCGCCCCCCCCCCCCCCCCCCCCCCCGGCCTGCGATGGAGCACCCGCAGCTTACCGGGGTTTATTTTTATTTATTTTAATTTATTTATTTATTTATTTATTTAAATCGCAATAAAATTCTCGCGGGAAGGCAGGCCGCAGGAGCGCTCGTTGGCCTTGCCGGTGGATGGTGGTTCCAAGCACAGCTTCACTTTGTCAGAGGTTTGGGGGGGGGCGAGGAATTGGGGTGTTGCAGCTGGCTCAGATTCCCCTCCTCGTATCTTCCCCCTCCCCACGCATGCTGCAGAGGCCCTGCTGTCTCATACTGCCTCTGGAAGATTGATCCTGCCTCTGTTTGGAGAGAATTAGCTATTCAGATTCACATATATTTGAGGGAGAGGAAGGAAAAAAAAATAGACTTTCTAGTGGTGTGAATTTTTCCAGTGCTGGGGGGGGGTCATGAGAAACAATCGAAGCAGGACGGTAACAGTTTTGAAGGTCATAGTCACTCAGAGTGATTTAATTTCAAGTTTTATTCATCTTGCTCTTCAACTTGGCTTTTATTCTTGCTCAGTTTTGTGCATTGGCAATAAAACAGGATTTACAGTGGTCCCATTGTTGGATGTCACTGGAAATAGGGTCTTACTTTGTTACCAGTCTGTGGAGCTGGGAGTGGAAAAGCTTTGGTAGGGTTGAAAAAAACAAAATAGACTTAAATAATAACAATAGTACCTCAGCACTATAGTGCAATGATTTAATAGTTTTTACATCTGCCTGTTTAGATTGAACATGATGTTTACTGTGCTTTGCTAAACAGTTATCCCTGCCAACACAGAGTGGCACTGTAGAGGTTAACGTGAAGGGCAACAAAACCTACAGCTTTTTTTAAAAAAAAAAAAAATTCAGTGTGATGATGAGTACTTGTCTGTGTACATTAGGGGATGTGAGCTTCAATTTCTCTCCAGAGTTTTAAGATTAAAGCCACTGGATTTCTCCGACCAGTGTTGCCTTTCTAGTTTTGTTGGATAAATTCCACTTCCGAACTCCTTAGGGAGTTCTAGTGGGGCTGTTGAGCAACTGACACATTCCCTCAGAGGTGCTCACACTCTTTTTTTGTTAATCAATTTTTAAAGTTCTTTCCGAATGAAGGGTCTGTAAAATCACAGTCCACGGGGTGATGGAGCCCAGTGGAATGCTGTCAGAGAACTTCTTTCTGTTGCTGTCCTAAAGAAAAGTCTTGTCTTTTGGGGAGTACAGATGCAAACATGGTTCATGCTGCAAATCTGTTGATGTAAAGACAAGCTAAGTGGCTTTGCTATTGAAAAATCAAATTGTTTTGTAGCTGGCCTGCATCTTGGTTTCGATTGGAAGCTTTATATGATCTCATAGAAACTTCAACATCTCCAGTTTGTGCCAAGCTTTCTTCCTAGTAGCTCGTTTCTGTGCAGCACAAGCATTCTCTTTCTCATCTTTCTGAGATGCAGAAGAATGTTACTTTTCGTAGCTAAGTTGCTCTTCAAGGCTTAGGTTTGGGTAGATTGATAGTTAGTGTTTATTACTGTAAGACTTAGCTGGGCTGAGTACCTGGGCCTTCTGTGTCTGATGGGGAGCAGAGGGTCAGCTTTGCTCACTACGTTTGTTTCCATGGTTTCATAAGGATGGATATATGTATTTCATATTAGAAAAGGTAAAACCTTGTGTGAGCAACCAAGGCATTCCAGTATTTGTTCTCGAGACATCAATTTCTTTTATACAAGGGGAAACATCACAAATAAAGGTACCTTTAAAGGTGTTCAAGGAAAACAAACAAGAAGGTTTAATACCTACTTCTACAAAGAGGCTGTGAGCGAAATACTGTGTTTGTTTAACAGCAACTGCATGTGCAATATGGCAGATGGGAAATTGGGCTGTAGGGGGGATGCCAACAGCAGGTTGAACTGTAATTGGAGAAAACAGAGACCTCGTTGCAAACCTGCTCGCTGTGGTAGTCAAAACACGATCTAGTATCTACTTTTGGTGTTTTAGTTCAGTTTTGCCCCTGCACAAGCACAGGAAGGTTGGCTGTCCTGTGGCTGAAAGTTGCATCGTCCCAGCATTCCTTCAGGCACTGCATCCTTTTTTGTTACCTGTTTTTCCCCGTTGTTATTTTGTCTGAAGGCAAAACAACTCAGCCTCGGGTTTTGGATGATGAGTGTAGTTACAATTGTGGCAGAAGATCTTTTTCTTTTTTATTTGGTAACTTTCTTGCCTAACTGGACTTGGGAGTCCTTTAAGAGTGCTCCCAAGTTGCAGTCTTTTATAATTGGCTTTGCCCATTAAAAAGTTGAAACGGAAATGATCCCACGTTGCGTAGGTTGCTTTTGAGAGTTCGCTTCTTGCCTACTCTTGCTTTCCTTTTTCCTTCCATCCTTTTTTATCAGCCTAACTAAAGGCTTAAGTGAAGGCCAGAAGAGAGGTGTCCGTGCTGTTCAGACAGAAGTAGTGGGGGCTGTTGAGTGCTGAGGCGCTCTGGTGTGATGGAGGTGACTGTTCGGGAGGTTGGGTCACACGTGCCATTCAGAGCTTTTCTAGTTTGTTCTAACGTCTTTGTGTTGGGTTTAATGCAACCGTGCTAAACTGCTGAGCAAAATGAAGGGATAACCTGCAGGTCTCTTTCTTATTGCTGTTAATGCACTGTAGTATGATATTATGTACCCACTTCTGAGTAAGTTTGAATTTAACAGCTGATCCGTGGTAATGTATGTGAAGAAGGTTCTTCAGTGACTAAATCCATCAACAGGTTACGGGTGTGCACTGGGTCAGACTTGAGTGAGGTTACTTACATGTTCAAATGCTACAGAATTGTCATCTCGTAAGAAGACGGGAGTTGACATTATTAATATAGGTATTGGGGAAAAACTACAGAAAACAATGCTGCAAGAGCTCTTGTATAGTCTTTATTTCACAGACCTATTAGACAAATAGTCACAAATACAAATACTCCACTTAAATAAAACTTTGTGCTTCTGATTTCTCCCTTAGAAGAAAGCTTTACCAGCTCTCTGCACTGGTAATGCACGTCCTTTAGAGTATCTTGTACATTTGTTTCCAAAGCTGTAGTAGTGCCAGCCAGCGCTCCAGAAGCATCTATTCAGTCTCTTAAATTCAGTGGTCTTTGTAGTTGCACTGCTGCTCCAGACACTAATTGCAGTATGGTTGTGTTTGTTTCTTAGTCTCAAAGTGAAGGTGCTGCTGGAGAGAAAACCCGACACTTTCTTTCATGTCCTGGAAAGACTTGTGTCTCTTGCATTAGTTTTCACTTAACTGGGAAAATATAAATGCGTGACCTTGTTTTGCTTATGTTTGGCATGTAAACATTAGGGTGGGAGGTGAGGGATGCTGAGGAATAGCATAGTAAATGCTCATAAAAATAGAAAAAAATTTGCAAGTTGCTGCTGGGGAACAATGTTTGTTGTGCAGCATTTGAGATTAAGCCCTTATGGAGAATTTCACTCTTAAGGTGTAACTGCTGGCCTGCAGTGAGTTGGTTACTAAGTTCAATTGTTTGGTCATTACTTTGGTGAAGCGTCTTTCTGACTTAGTGACTCTGCTACCCCAAAGCAGAGGGTTTACAAGTTGGATTTGCCAAGCTGCTGGGTAAAGGCTTACCTTTTAACTGCAGTTCTGCAATACAAAATGTATTTTTTTTTAATTTACCCTCCTGTAATCGAGGTTTTAGGTAGCAGTGCCAAATTGCTACTGACCCTTCTAGTTTCTCCACCTCCATTTCTTACCGTTAATCTCATGGTTTAAATTGGGGTAAGCTGGAAAAGACCATCTACTTTCTGCTTTTGTAGAAGTCCTAGTTTTTATTCCTATGGTGCATCAAGGATGTGTCAAAGGGCAGTTTGAGCTTGAGTCTTCAGCAGTTGGAATATAAACATCAAGTTGGTGGCCCTGGTTTTAGCAGAAGACACACAGAGTTTTGATTGAATTGTAGCATTGGCAGAATGGATGAATGTCTTTTTTCATCTTGGTGAATGTCTTCCCTTTTTTCTGATGGTTTGTGTTTAATGCTTGTACCTGGAAGACGAGAGGTCAGGTTTGTAAAGAGATCCATTAGGTCAGAGTAGCATATGGAATTTCTGCAATTAGCTTGACTCTTGGTCTGATGTGGAAGTTAGGACCTCTTGCCAGTCTGGATGTACCATCAGATTGTTTCTTAGAGAAATGTGGTGAGAGATGGAAAATCTAGAACGCTTAGGTTGGTGCTTGAAGGGAATACTCCAAACTTTCTGACCAGTCTAGCAACCCAGTTATTTACGGTCTAAGAATACTTGTCACTAAAAATGGGAGTGCTTTCTATTTCAAAACCACCAAAGTCTTTCACTTTTGACCATTTGTATAGCTGATGTAGGAGTATCTTCTAAAAATTCTTTGAGACCAACAGAGGGAACTGGTGAAATTGTTTGACTTCAGCTGTGTTCTTTGAAAGACTATGTTGTCAACACTTTTAATTGTTAAAAAAAAAAAAAACAAACCAGAACTGGACTGTACCTCTCTTTTATTTGGATGTTTCACATCTGGCAAAATGACTTTCAGAAAGAAGATGATCATTTATCTGAATATTATGCAAAAATCATGTTCCAGGTTCACGAAGGGCTCACTGCAGTGCTGTGCTGCAGGTAGCCATTTGACAAGTGGCAGGCTTAGTAAATGGTGAGACCTGCATGGCTCTAGAGCAAGCCTGAAGTTGTGAAGCTTCCTCGTGGAAAGTTCAGGCTGATAGGTAATAGAAAATGGGCTATTTGCATTGTTTTTTTTTTTGTGAGATTAGTACTCTGCAAGTTTTCTGAAAATACCAGCTGGACATCCAAAATCTGCAATTATTGCCGATCAGCAAATGTCATCAGTGTGCGTGATGCTCTGCGAGGCTACGTTTCTGTTTCAGCAGCTTGTTTTCTTAAACGAGTCAGGTGATAGTTTAGTACTTATTCATTTTTTTCCTGTTAAGCCTTTCATGGTTCTCTGATGGACTTGCTTATTTCTGCAGAATTTATTGGAGGGATATTTATGTTCAGTGGGAGAAATTCCTTTGATTTCTTGACTAACTCATGAGCTCTGTTTATAAGGGCATGTTGTTTTGAGAGCAAGGTTGTAGTCAACCACAGCATGGTGCTTTCAAAAGCAATTGAATGCAGTTGACATTCAGCTGGATTTAGATTTCAATGTGGTTTGGATATTTTGGAATGTAGACATGATTCTTTGGGTCTCCTTAATTAAATCGTTGTGCATCTGTAAGGTGGGTCTATTTAAAAAACTGACTTTTTTTCTGTGGAGGAGAAGACTTCATTTTGCCTCACGTTACAGTGCGCGCTCCTGAAGTTGTTGTAATACAAATCTAAATCACTATGAGAAATATTTGAAACCAGGACTTCTTGGTACAGGGAAGTACCTTGGAAATAAGGCACACCAGTGAAGTTGAAGAGTTGTAGCTGTTGCGGACTTGCCAGCTGCAGGGATGCCGTTGGGATGTCTGAGGTGGAGGGCACAGGCTGTTACATCTCAGTTTGCAAGGTAGTAAGAGCATACAGGTTAATTTAAAAGCTTTTGAAGTGTCCCGAGTGCTACACTTTGACAGGTTTGCATTAAAGGTAGTTATTGTTTTTGAGGGGAGGGACAGAGTTAATTAGGTTCCCCTGCTGGGTTGTGATAGTAGTGCCAAGCAAGCTGTTTAGGTAGGGCCTTACAGGCAGGGCTCCCCTGTAGCTTGCAGCGTGGCTCAGTGATTTGGGTGACAGTGACCATGTACTGAACCTCTAGTCTTAAAGAAGGGACCTCGTGCCAAGGAGGGATTGGGCCTGAAAGTGGTGTTTGGTTTTGGGTGCCGGTAAGTTCTGGAATTTACTTTAGTTGCAGGATTCTGCTTAAGAGATAATATTTTGGGGTTTTTATAATGACATAGGCTTAGCATTTTCTTCATTTTGTCCTTTTCATTTATTGTAGGTCTTGCCTACTAACCGGTGTTCCTTGCTTGTAGGTCAGTAGTTTGGAGGATAATGCTGTGGGCTCTGTAGCTGTCAAGTTCTGCTCTAGGGGAGTGCTGTTTTTCCCTGATCCCGTTCTCAACACTGCATTAAGATGGGTTTTTGAAATCTTTCCTGTTGAGCAACCTACCAGTTTTGGCAGTTCTTTTAATCCTATCCCATGTATGTATTTCATTTCAGAGGTCGCAGCAGTGGCAAAGGACCGCCTCAGCCTACAGTAAGTAGATGCTTTTTCCTCATTGTGCCACTTCTAGACACAAGGAAACCACTTACATACAGTGAACCCAAGTTTCAACGTAAGAATAGCAGATACTGGAATATTCTCTCCATTTTTTCCTTTGGATACTGTGATGAATATGTTAGACTGAGATAAAGGTGCAGCATCTTGCATTCCTTTAAGTCTCCTGGGAGGGTGAAGGGGAGAAGGCTCACTTAAACTTCTAACTGCGCAGGTACAAATCTGCTGCATTTTCTTGCAGTTGTAGTTGTAGATATGGATAACCCTTAACTTAAGGCAATGTTTTTGAGTTAGTTCCGCTCTGAAGATTCTAACATTAGCTTCTGCCTTAAACAGATGACAGTAAGACAGTGTTTAATTCAATAAAAATATCGATTTTGCATAGCTTTAGTATAAAATAGCTAACCCAGTGTTACCAGTGACCTGAATGTGTAGCTTTAGTTATCGTTGAGGCTATATGTTGTTGAAGTGTAGGTGTGGCTTGACTTGTAGAACATAATTTTATCAAAGCTAAAGATGTGGATCGCTATTTAAAGAGTGGATCCTTGAATGCATTAATCAAATATTTTCTAATTTGTTGTTGGCCTGGTTTTCAAGGATGGCTAATTTTGGGGAATGGGGCAGAAGTAGGAGGGTTTAAAAGGACTGCAGCTTACATCAATGTTTATTGATCCAGCCTCTTCAGTAAAAATAAAGAAGCTTTGAGGAAGAGTGGTGAAAAAGGTCATATGCAAGCACTAAACATCATGTGTCCTCTGTACTGAGTGTTGAGCGTAGGAGCGTCCTTAAACGTGTCTTTTCAGACCAGGAGGGTGGCTAATGTGCAGGAGGGAGCGGATGAAGTAGCTGACAGTTTAAAAGATATGTCATCAGTTAAAAAGCTCAGAATATGGTGAGGTCCTTACATGTTTCAGCATCTCGTTTCACAAGCATGGAGTTGACAGAGATACCAGCTGTTGCAACAGAACACAGACACCCTCGCCACTTCGTGTATGCTTATGTGAGCCCGTCATCCAGCAACCTGGGTGATACTCGGTCAGTTCTCCTAGTGCAGGGTCTCTGATTCTGATCCTGCAGTGAATTACTTCTGACTCAGTTCGTGATGGGCTTTGTAGCTCTTTGGTGCTCCATGATTTGATGACTTTTAACTTCTGTTAATGCATGCAGTCACGTCTGTTAGGTGAAATGATGTCATTCAGCAGGCCCTGAAAGCACCTTTTTACTTCTACAGCAGTTGAAGTACCTTACCCTGTTGATGACTCTTAAACCAGAGAAGAACGTTAATAGGGCTTTTTCAGTGATGAATCTCTGCATACGAGCTTGACCCAACCAGCAAGAGAATTTCCTTATTGAGTGACCTTAAGGGCACTCTGTAATGTTTATTTGGTTTGGAAGGGCGTTCAGATCTTTAATTGATCGGAGAAAGGGCTAAGGGTCCTCTGGAAGTCTCATGCAACCCAAGTTCTATGTATGTTGACTGAGTAAGATTTTGGACCAATGTTTCTAGGAACTGGTATGTGCTGGTGAAAGCCTGCATTAATGTTTGGCACATTTTTGGGTTGCTGTGTGTTTTCTCCTATGTTCAGGACAATGTCTTTTTTATTTTTCAGATTTCTTTCGATGGCATCTATGCAAACATGAGAATGGTTCACATACTTACGTCAGTTGTTGTAAGTCTTCGTATTTGGAAGGAGGGTAAACAGTTTCTATAGTGACAGAGATGTTAGCTAGTCTGCTAATTGTAATATAATGGGGTGAATATTAAACTTTACCGCTGGGCGTCTCTTGCCAAGATTGAACTTTAAAGAATCACAGTAATAGCTGTTCTGTGTGTTTGGCTTGGAAAGGTTCAAATACAATTTGCAGAGGTATAGCAGATTTCTTAGGTGCACTGGTCCTATTTTGCATTTTCTGTCTTAGAGAGGTTATGGATAAATAAAATGAGTCTGTGTGCAGGAATTGGGGGCCTTTCTCCCCAGATTTAAGGGAAGTCTTGCCATGCCAAAATTAAGTAAGGCAGAACGTCCCACATCTGCTAGAGTCCAGGATAAGGCTTCGTCCTTATTTGTACCCACACATATGCAGAGATTTTGTTTTTGCACAAAATCTTGTTTGTGTGCATAACTGGTCAAGTCTTGTGAGTACCAGATATGCTTCTGTGAGTGCCTTTAAATCCCTTCAGAACAAATGTTGTACACACCCAGCTGTTTGCATCTGCAGAACACAGTGGCGTATTTATAAATGGGCAAATGTTGAATGAGTAGATGTGACTGAAAACTGAGCTGTATTTTTACATGTTGTACTTAGTAAAAAAGATAAATCTTTGGGAAAATCACTCAAATGTCATTTGTCAGGCTGGTAGAAATCTGTATTTTCATTTTTCTTGCATTCTAGGGATCCAAATGTGAAGTACAGGTGAAAAATGGTGGTATATATGAAGGAGTTTTTAAAACCTACAGTCCTAAGGTAATTTTTTTCATTTTGACTCTTCCCATTTTAAAAGATCCTAATACTGACTAATCAATGTTTGATTAAAATGTGAATATTTATTATGAATTACTTTGACTATTCACGTCTAGGTTTACACAAGCAGATTAATTTTTGCAAGCTATTGTACATGTCTGGTTTTTGCAAGTATGTGAAGTTACCGAGTAGCTTACTGTGCATTAAGTTAGTGTGTTCTTTTTATGTCTCTAATAGTGTGATTTAGTGCTTGATGCTGCTCATCGGAAAACTGCAGAATCCAGTTTGGGGCCAAAACGTGAAGACATACTAGAGAGTATCTTGTTCAAGTCTTCAGATTTTGTTATGGTGCATTTTAAGGATATGGATACCAATTATGCGAGAAGAGGTATACTTGTTTTTAAAATTGTCTTTATCTTAGATCATAAGTCAGGATTTTCAAATTAGATGCTTTGGGATCCAAAAACTGAAGTTCACATTTAGACTCTTAATTCTTAATGAGTGTGGAACATCCAAATACCCCATTAAAGTCAATGGAAAGAGCAGATGCCCAACACCTCCCAAAATCACAATTTTATGAAAATTTAAAAAAGAGATTGCAGAACCTTTGTGAGGGCACACTGCTGTGAGCAGCTCTCCCAGGTGTCTGGAAAGTAAATCCTTGGTGGTGTTACAAAACATTTTACAGATTTTGTGGGAGGTTGTTGGTTTTTATTTTTATAAATGTCTTTCTAAATTAGTCTGTTGAAATGTTATATGAGAATCCACGAATGTACAAATTCTTTATAAAAAGGCTATTGTTCAGAGTTGGTGCATATATAAAGCCTATATTTAGTTAAGCGGCTTTTGTCTTTAAACATGTATTCGTATAAATATTCTAAAAATACTACTACAAATGGAGCAAAAAATTCTTAAGATCCACTATTTGTGTTTTTAATTTCTGCTTTGCTACTTGTAGATCTATAGACAAGGCTTTCCAAAATACAGAAGAACCTAGTGAGATGGCAGGCAAGTGGTCTTAAAGTCTTGGAAGACATGGCTTGAAACTGTCAGAATTAAGTGATTTTGCAGGCAGGCAGTCTTCATGCTTTCTCTTTTAATGTCTGACCTCCAAGACCCTAATTATTTTTCTGGAACCTAAGAGGCTCGTAAGTCAGACAGCTCTAGTTCCTTTTCAGATTATTACTATTTTTTTGGGGGGTGGTGCATCTCAAGGGTTTTTATGCTTGTGTGCCTGATTTCCCAGGCTAAATGCATACATAGCAGTCTGTGCCGTGGAGTGAAATTGCCAGTGTGTACGTTCTCAGGTTGATCAGCAGCTCTCACTGGGAGCTCAGTGGTTATTGTAACACACATGCTTTATTCCCATGTAGCAGCGACTTAGAGATGCGTAGGGACTGGTGGACGTTTAATGAGATCTTTCCCTCTTCACCTTGTATTTGTACGTGCATATGTTCTTGCCTGATTAAAGCTGAAGAATGAGAGGCTTGTTGTTTCAAGGAATTTGCTTTTCCCAGAAGAAGATGCGTAATATCAGAGCAAATGTAGCATTAAAATGCAGATAAGTTCCAGGTTCTGGATGGAACTTCGAATTTAAATTACACAAGAGCTATTTTATAGTGGGTCTGCTATGAACATCACTTTAATGTGAATGCAAACTGGGCTCTCCATTACCTGGTCTTTATAGATTTTGAATAGATGTAATGAAGAATATACTGCTGCTTCTAGGAATAAGTACTCAATGGAAGTTTTCTAGAAGGAAATGACTGCTTCAGGTTGAACAGTCGCTCAGTTGACTTTATTAGGTGGAATGTCTTTGAATCTAAATCTCTTAAGTAGCTGGAGGGGAAGAGCTGAAATAAAGCTGTAGAGACTTGGAGCAAGATAAACTAGAAGGCTGCAAAATTTGATAACTCGTAGTGGGTAAATTAATCTACTTTCCATTTTGTCTCAAAAATGCATTATCTTGAAATGACACTTGAAAGTGTAAGTCAGTCTCTGATCACACCTGCAAATTAGAGCAATGAAGGGCTTTCTGCTTCTTGGGAAATTAAATAAGCAAAGATTCAAAAGAACGGAAGTGTATAAACATGTGTGCGAGAACTGCTGGCCTTTTGTTCTTAGAAATAAACCCAAATCTTCCTGGTACTGAGTCAGATAAGCCCGTGTGATTCGCAGTGAAAACTGAGTCTGAACTCGTAGGTGAGGAGATGGTGCTCCTTGCCGTGTTTGTGTTGGGAATGGTTGCTGTCTGGTGCCCAGGGAAGTTCGACAGTGTTGCACTTAATGAGGAACAAATATTTTTGAATTGCCTAGCCCACGATGTGTTTTGGCTTTCACAGACAAGATAGCAGACAGTTTGGACCTACTTGTGAGAGCAAGCTGCCTTTCCAACTGTCTTTAAAATAGTAGTCAAACAAAAGGGCTCTTCACAAGCACACTGTTGCCATAGGAGAGGCTTACCTAGAGTAGGGTTTGTTGAGGTCCGTGTATGTAGTTTTTTCCCCTTAGGAGGTGACTAGACTTCTGAGGAGGCCTTGAAATAAACTTAATTTCTGCAAAAGGTACTGTTTTGGAAATTTTAGTGTGTCCTGGTTTCCTGGTTCGGTATAAATATCTGGAGTCCTATGGATTTTTATTCTGGCCTTTGCTTCTCTGCTGAGCTGGAGGAGCGTGGACAAACGTTGCTCCTTACTGTGCGTCTTGATCTTCTGCCTTACCCTCAGACCTGAACAGCAGTGATGTTAGCTGCCTTGTCTGCCTGTCTGACCAAGAGATTTGAAGAGCATTGGAAAAGAGGAGCAGGTGGGGAGAAAGGGGATGGGATGGATTCTCCTTTCAGAAGAGTGGAAAATACTGTTGTGTTTGAACGATCTGAAATGGTCTGCCAGGCACCTTTCATTGCTATCGTACTGGTGCAGCTTTGGAGCAGTGAGCTGATAATTCATCCCGCAGCTACATCAGTAGTGCGAGTGCGGGGGAGGTAACGAGAGTCTAGGCTTGGGGTGGGTGAAACCTCCCCGTTTGGAAGCAGCAGTCTTAGATTTGTTTGTGCCAAGCATGACACTGCACCTTTAGTGGGGTGGAGAAGGTGGCACCTGCCCAGATTGTAGAAATTGGAAGGGTTGGGAGAAAAAATAGTAGGTCTGTGTAGATTAGGGGTGTTCTAACAGTTGATGTTTAAAAAATAAATCTGTCCCTCCTTCCTGGGCCCTTGTTTGCAACTCTTGTCAGTCTGCATAGACCTTTGTGGTCGTGTAGATTGCTGCCAGGCTTCAGAAGGAACGGAAAGGAGTCACCTGAGGGTCTCTCACTGTGGAATTAGGGCTTTCTGCAGTACAGGCAGCCTGACGAATGAAACATGCATTGGAAGACTCGGGTGAAATTGTATTCTATCCATCATCCCCCTTTCAAACTATTGTGTCTGCATTGAGGGAGGGACACATGCTGTCTTCTGCGTGTGGCGGTGGAAATTGCCTGCTAGAAATCCGCTGTAACGTGCAAGTTGGAATCCTTGGCTGTGCGTTGGCATGTACCGTCTGTCTCCTTCACCTGAGGCAACGGTGAAGTGCCTGGATCTCGTAGTTGCTAGATGACTTGGGCTGCATGATTGAAATAGGGCATATTTCTCCTGTGTTCTACAGAACAAGCTTCTAGCAGTGTTTCCTGCAGTCCTAAACACTGATCAGTCGACAGTGCTGGTTTACGTGATTCAGATTTGAGTAAGGCCTTGGAGTTGCCTTCTTGGCGTCTCTTTAGAGACGAGACAATTCAACGTCGTAACTACTGTTAAAGTAAAAGGCTTCTACAATTTTTATTGGGTTTTTGGCACTGTTACTGCACTCTTGAGAAAAATATGACAAATCCAATGAAAAAATGCAGGAGAGAATTGGCTATTTAAGTTTTTCCTTGAATTAGCACTGAAAGTGGCATCCTTCCAGAGAAAGTGTTGCGAGGGGGATAGCAGTAGGCATCCTATGAACAAAGGAAGGAGATGTTGGCTCTGCGAAGCTGGTGGTATAACTGGTTTTAGTGTTTCACATCAGTAGTAAGTAGTCACAAAACAAAGGAGAGTTTACTGTCGAAACCCTTAAGATGAAACCTCAGTTTACTTTGGGCCGTGTTGAACTTGATCAAAGCTTGCAGTGTGCAGCATGAACACCTTGGGCACGTGATGCCGATTGGTTTAATAGCGTTGGAACTGCCAAGTTGCACTTAATTGCGTATTTGTGCTCTTCACCATTAGTAACTCAAAATGTATTTGCAAAAACAAGCATGCTAAACACTGAAATTAATTAAACTTGGACTCCTAATTGTTCTATTCTGGCATTTTTTTCTTTAAGTCATTTAACAGCATATACTTGAAGAGCTTGACCAAACTGAGTTTTTCTCAGAATATGTCTATTTAATTTGCTTTTCTGTTGCACAGAATTGTCCTTGGGATTTTTTTTTTTCCCAGTCAGCAGGCTTTAAACCAAGAAACGAGGTCTTTGATATCAAACTTCTTTGCTTAGGAGATGTCACATTAAGCAGGTGCAGAGGCAGTGGGGGCTAATTGACTGTTACAGCTCAAGCTCTTCGTTTGACCAGTTTTCATTTGATCTTGAACTTGGGTTTTACCATGTAGAAAAGGAGTTGATTAAAAATTTGGCCATGTCAAGGTGTCATGTGAATTGCTCATTTAACAGCTTGGAGATGTGAGGCACCAGATAAGGGGGAGGCTGAGCCTGTGCGGTCAGTGTCATGTCTGTTGTTACTCTGCCAGTCAGCACTTGTAGCAGCAGTTCATGTTTTAGCTTCCACTTTACTAATTATCTTAAGAGCACTATTTTTGCTCTGGAAGCAATTGTTTGTAGAATTTATTTTTTATATATGTTCCCAATTTTGTTGCTCATTAATTTTGGTAAAGTCTTGTTTGACTTGCTGCATTTTTAATCTTGGTGTCCCATGTGCCTGCCTGGCTGTTTGTTCCAAGAAAACAGTGATCTGTGCCTTGGGGTGCCGCTCTGCTACGTTTAAACTTTGCCTGGATGCTCATGAGACCATATTGTCTGGCTAGAAGTCTGCCTTTGTAGCTTGGATTTCTCTTGACTCTGGATTTTCTTTTGAGTTGTAGAGGTTAAACTGATGTTGCAGTCTCACTTGTGACTTTCATTCTAAAGTGAGAGAAATGAAGAGCAGTGAAGCTTCCTGTGCCCCATGATATACTGGATTCTACTGGGAAACTTAGCATTGACTGCACATCTTACTCAGAGCTGTAGCATTTGTTAGATAGTGGAGTGTTGGTTTTGACTTTTTTTTTTTACCTCCTGGTTCATCTGTATCATAATTTTTAACAGCACTCTGCTGAATGTTTATGTGGCTTTTTAAAAATAAGACAATTAGTGGGTTGAGTAGAGGAGTCTTGTTAAGCTAGTATTTTATTCAGTGTCCAAAATGGCACAGTTGTGTATGGAGTTTGTGTGAAGTAATTAAATAGAAATTAAAGAGATGCCCCTCTGCAATGCAGAAGATTACCTCCATCAGGTGCTATCATCAGTCCTCCAAACTCGTATTTGTCTAATCTCGCTGAAGAAGAGTTCCCTCTGCTCCCAGTGAAGTAATGTAGAAGCAAATTTCACAATTTCCTGAGTGACATAAGCAGCCTCCAGCTTGCATTTGGTGTAGAACGTCCAGTCTGAGAGGATCAAACAAGAAGCACTGCATTAATGACACTCGGCACAGAAGCAGTGCTGGTCTGTCTGGGTTGCAGCAGTGTTAGCTACGGGGTATTGATAAAGTAAACGTAGAAGTTTCCAAATACTTGGGCCTTACTTTTGCCTCCCCGTTAAATGTGCTCTTTAGGTTACTACTTCACCGTGGATTGAGGTAGCACTGTGTTACTCTGTAGTTTCAGTTTAAGCATATCTTCTGTTATATTTTAAAAGCTGTTTGTGTCAAGGGCAACTGAGACAAGTTTTCTTTCAAGTTGACGTGCCTTAGGGATCTGTAGGCTATTCAGAGGGTATTTTTTTGTGAAGCAAAATGGGGAAGTATGTGGGGCTGTTACTAGGTGGGAACATTGCTGAGGTTTTACTGTGGAGATGATCTTTGCAAGGTGGGAGATGTATAGTCAGTTTGAGTAAGTCTGTGAAAGAGTTTAGCGTTGCCTGAATTCAGCCATATGATGTGAAAAAATCCACCTGTATTTATATCTGATGTCTTCCAATTTTTTCTCTCTCCGTATCTGTTGTAGTTCCTTCAGAAAAAGGTAACTTTTTTGGCAGTCCCTCTATGTCTCTGCATCTTGCCTTTCATAAAGCTTTTGTTACCATAATATGTAACAGAAACTTAGTATCTTTGCTCGCACATTTACGGCACTCTAAAACATGCATGTGTAACTTCACAGAATCATTTAGAGTATCTTGCAGTCAGTCGGTGACTTCTGTTCTCAGCCTTGATTTTTACATATTCTGAACAGTTGAAAATGCAACAATTGAAATTTTGCATCAGCCCTTGGGTGGTACAATGGTACGATGACTGTTTCAGAAGAGTTTACAAGTAATCTCAGAATGGGCCTGCTGAAGGCATCGCGTTCAGGGACGAGCTAAAATACCGTCTCACCTGGAAGTGTTAACCTCCAGCGGCGGAGGTGCTGTCACAGCCTCCTGGGCAGACCGTGACATCTCGCCGGGTGATCGATGCGGGTTTTGCAGTTTCACGAGAGCCCTAACAGTGGTGTGCCTACTCCTTAGATGTCGTTCTTTCATTGGGCTTTCCCTTATTTTACTGATTCTTTTGTACTTGAAATAAATGTTTAGCTAATAAATTTCTCTTATTTGTCATACAACCTCTGTAACATTTTGTTTCATACAAGCTTATTAACAATGCTTAATTGCTTACCCATAGTTCCTTTGGCCTTTGTGTACGAGTTGACTGAGCATTTCACGAGGTAGTGCTGAATGTTGTTAGGCAGGCAGTTCACTTTTATGACAGATCATACCAATATATGTGCAGAACTTCACTGTGAAATTGGGTAAACCAGGAGTAATAAGTTATGTCAGCAGTCCCTCTTGAAAAAAATCTTCAGTGATTGTTTAAAAACTGTAACATCAGTGGCCAGCTTCATATGTTGTGAATTCTTTTCATGATGGCTTTAAAGTTCGTTTTTCTTAGTGAGATTTCAGATCTTGCCAAAAGTTAATTTAAGCCACATTCTTCCGTATCTGGCACTGCCTGGTGGTTTGATCTTGTCTTTTCTAAAGGTCTGAAATGTTTGCTCTTTATTTTAGCAGTAGAATGAAAATAGGAAATTCTAGATTGAAAGCTTGTTTATTTTAGGTTTATTTATTTATTTATAACAAGCTTATTTTATTTTTTAAAGTTCTTTAAGTATGGCAGCTCTGAGATCTAGCTGCTTACAAATATAAAGGCTTAGTTTCCTTGATGAATGGCTTTGTACATTTTTTTACAGCACATTAATATTCTAGTACTATTCCTTCTTAAGTCTGGCTTGAATGAAACATGAACAAGTGAAAATAAAAGCTCATAATCTTTATTTTTTATATAGTTATAATAATTTTTATAAAAAATAGCAGACCGTTACTACTTACTTATTTTCATATGCTGTTGAGAACAAGAGGTAGAGAGTTTCCTGCTGTGTGATTTGGGTGAGCTGCTGCTTGAAAAAGCTCTCGCAGCAAAGAAGACGTCTCTGTTCGTGTCACAGTGAGCGGGTGCACCAGGCTAATGGGTAGTTGCGCTGCGCTGCAAAGGGAGTGGAAGTGTGTGCGTGTGTGCTGGCGTGTTGAGGAGTTGTGGAAGTGGAAGGAATGTGGGTGTTTGAAGGGAAGATTGTGTTTTGCCCATGTAGGGAATGGGATTGGGTTGTATTCGTGCTTTTTTTTTTTTGGTATTTGCATATTATGTTAGTGTGCAGTTGTGTGGGCTGTTTGGAAAAGCGTATTAGACAGGTCTTGGTTTTCTAGAGGAATCCCCGGGGATCCTCAGGTAGTGTGGGGTTTTTTTTGTGTTGTATTTTTTCCCCAAAACTATACATGTAGATTGTGTAAAATATTTTGAAACAACTGAAAGTCATTACTGCTATTCTTTGATACATTAGGAGTTAGTCTGTACCTTCATAGTCATTCTCGGTATGAAACAGGCATCTTTCTGATGTAGGCCTGTTGAATACAGCAACTATGAGAGAAGGTGAATGATGTTTAATGTGCCTGCGATTCGGTTTTGTTTGGTTGTTCCTCAGATAAACTAGCATGTACATCTTCCTGTTCTTAACCAAACTGATTTCACCCCCATCCCTCCCCACTCCGTTGTAGATGCTTTTACTGACTCAGCCATCAGTGCTAAAGTAAATGGTGAACACAAGGAAAAGGATCTTGAACCATGGGATGGAGGAGAGACCACCGCTACTGAGGAGCTTGAAGCATTAGAGACAGATGTTGTAAGTAATGCTTTTTGATCGTCTATGTCAGTCTGTAGAAAATAAGTTATTTCTCTGGCTATGCCTTGCAACAATTCCTTAATTTTAATCTAGTAATGAACTTCTGACTAAAATTGGTGGCCTGCATTGTTAACGGGTATATGTTCAGTCTTTGCTCACAGCTGCCACAGTACTTCTTTACGATTTGAATGAGAATAGCTGGATTTCAAATGCCACTTTTGGCAAATATTGACAGATGGCAGCTGCTCTGGTAAGGGACGTGTTGGACTCGTGGACTGGTTGAAAGTGGAGCTTTTATTAAGGACTCCAGATTCAGCAATACGCTGAAGTGATTTATGTTTAATCAGAGCATTCCTGTCTGACTGTCATTGCATTTGGAAATTATGGCGAAATTGTGCTTAGCTTACTGTCTCTGAGCTAAGATGAAGGAAATTGATGGAAGTCTGAACCATGGCTTAATAAGCACAGATACAATCTCAGTAGATTATGAATCGTTAGATGAAGAGTATGGTCTCAGATGACATTTCTTTATCATAGCAGTCAGCTTTTACTCAACCATGCATTCTTTTTTAGTAAGGTACTCGGACTGCAATATGTTAAAGAAAGAAGATAATATTGCTGGTTAGAGGAGAATCTAGTCATGTTACTGTGGAACATATTAACTTTGTCTGGGTAGAACAGTTATCCTGTCAATTTTAGCATACATATTGTGCAGCTGAGATTTATTAGAATACTGTCAGTGCTTTTATAAAACATCCAAAGCATTTATCGTTGTGCTTGAGTGCTGTAATAGCAATTTTACTGAAGTGGGGAAGTTGTGCAGATCAACAGAGGTCTTCTGCCTGTGGTGTGTGTGCCTCAGGTAATTGCATTAGGAGTGCATTTGGGAAGTTTCAGCACTTGCCATAGCAAGGGACACTTCTCATGTTCAGAAGTGTCATTTTGCGCTTTTTGGAAAAGGCATTCGTTTATGGATGTATCACTAGCCAGTCAGCTTCTGGCACAGAGTGGGCATGGTGCTTAAAAAAACCCACACAAACACACACAAGAAACAAAAAAATGGCTTTTGAAGGTAAAATCTGTGCATCTGATGAACAGAATTCCCTGAAGTAAATTGTGGCTTTGGTAACTTTATCTGGACAGTGAATTCAGAAGCCCAGGAGAAAGGGCAAAAGGTTTAACTTCTGCCATCAGCCCTGAATTTTAGGAGAATGTGTTTCCAGTGTTTCCGTTTTGAAAAACGAACATCATTTTCTTCTAGTCTAATGGATGGGATCCCAATGACATGTTTCGTTACAATGAAGAAAATTATGGTGTAGTATCAACTTATGACAGCAGTTTATCTTCTTATACGTAAGTTCCAAAATATTTTGTTACTAGATTTGTATTTGATGTTCTCCCTGGTTTGACCACTTTATGTTCTGAAGATAATTTTACGTACTTTCTAAAGTTGTGGAATCGAATAACTGAAAAAGCAATGAATGAATAGTGCTGAAGAAACCTTGCCAGCGTTCTGGGAATAGTTAGCTGTAGTAATCATTATATATTCCCTTAAATGGGCACAGTTCATTCCCATTGCGACATTTTCTGAATTTAGGCATGCAATAATGCTTATTTCTTGCAAGAACTTTTATGAATAGTGTGGAAAATACCAATTTGTGAAACTGTCTTTAGTATAGTCTTTAGTAGCTACTATACCTATAGTTTGTGTTTAACCTAGCAGAACAGTTTGACTAAATCCTAATTTTATTGAGACAATTGATCTGGTAGGTACTGGAATGTTGAAATGTTGCTGATAACCAAGGGGTGGGGGGAGGGGGGTGGGGGGGGTGTGCTGTGGATGACTTGTTTAGCAGACTTGTCCAGATCTAAACTGAAGTTTTAGTTTCAATAATATAACAACTTGAATACAAAAGCAGTATAAAGCCTGCTCTGGCTACTTTGGCAGCGTGGGCCTGTTCCCGACAGTCTGCAGCTATAATGTTAACTGCGAAACAAATCGATTGCAGATGTTCAACAGCCATTGTGAAACGTCTTTAACATTTTCCCACTCTTTCAACCCCCAAAGCCTAAACGTGTTTTTGAATGTCAAGGAATTGCGGTGAATATTTTGATTTTTGCGTGTACAATTGGAGCACTTGTCTACAGCTCTCTGGTTCAACACTTTTATTTTTACTATTTTGTTAAAATAGACCTGTGACATGGTGATAATCAAAGCGTCTTAATCGGCTTACATTTGAATCCTGGGGAAGCTGTTCTTTCGTATACTTCACTGCTCTAAGTACTTTTTGTACTTTTGAACTTTAGTCTTCCATCTTTCTGCTTTATGGATATTAATGGAAACAGATTAAAAACATGAAGGTGGCATTAAATTGCCAGAGACAAATTCCATTGTTTCCCAGTCAAGCAGCTTGCTTTACATATCAGTCTGCTAAACTGGGAAGCCCTTTTCCCGATTCTCCAAGTATGGGATGAGCAGCAGTGTAGCTAAATGCTTATATGTGCAACTGGAGGATTGTGAAGGATTTACTGTTTGGTTGTTTTCTCTTCCTAGAGCTGAGCATTAGCAGGTATAGTTGGTCAAACTGCGTAAAGGTGCAAGTTTGCACTCGAGCGAGTGTACTGCATTAGTGTGTTGATCAGCTGCTGTACGTGCCTCTCTCATCACTGGGGGTCTGAACAGTGTCATCTTGCTCATCCCCCTTGTTTCATCTTTAGTGGCCTTTTCCCTCTTAGAAAATGTAAAATCATTCTTCTGCTTGTTTAGGTTGCCATCGGTGCTACTGCATACATCCCTTCATTTTTTTTCCAGTCACTTTAAATAAATGGGGATGTGTCCCCCTTTCTTGCCTGTATACTTAATACAGGGTGAGCGAGGCTCATGACTTCGGGTTTGCATGCATTGCGTTCGTGCATGTCTTACTTGAGCCAAAGCTTTACGCTGAAGGGCGAGGTTTTTATTTAATTCTCCTGCAGTTACCATTGATAAGACCGGTAGATGTCTCGACTGGCCGAAAATGTGTGTGTGGGGAAAAACTTGTGATCCAGTAGCTGAGTGCTGGCTTGGAATTTGGCAAAGCCACTTGTTTTCCTAGTTCTGCCACCAACACTTTGAGTAATCTTGCATATATTATTTCATACTTGGCTTGTATCTCCACCTACTTTCTTTGTTCCTCTTTTTTATATTATTCAAAATATGTGCAGTAGTGATTATACAATGCCCAACGTAGCACGGTCCAAGCCTCAGCAGTGTTCTGTATTTTTATGTAGTTTATTCTAAAGTAAGGTTGGATGAAACAACTTTTGGAGCTCAAAATTAGAACCAAGGACAAAGCGCAAAGTTGTTTTAGAAAACCCGACACTTTAAAAAAAAATTAGAACAGGTGAGAACCAAACCCACATGTGGACAGAAGGAAGTGCCAGGTATGATGTCCATCTCCAGTTATCTCTTCCAGTATTTCATTGCTCGTGTATTGAATTCTTACTTGGTGGCTTTCCTAAGGGATCTACGTATGGTTTTTTGCTATATGCTATTACCTAATGCAGATACACAGAATGAGTGGTTTTGAGGTCCTAGGACATGGCAAATGAGTCACGGGTTTCTGGTCCCGTGCTCTAATGTATTGCATTCATCTTTTCTGCAGTTATTCATAACAGGAAGAGCTGAAATTCTATGGCTGGAATTATCAAAGGATTAAGCATGTAACTCTTTAATTTCAGTAGGATTGGGGATTCTAGTGTCTGTTAGGAAATAGCTAAAGAATTTCAAATTTGGTCCCTTTACGGTAGGCTGCTATCTAAACAACAGACTAGGTTTTTTTCCTTTTATTTTATTACTAATGTGCTCCACCATGTTAAAAGTTGGAGCCTCTGCATAGCTTTAGGGACTGGGGATTTTGCGAGTCATATGGAAAAGCTCTGCACCCTGACCTCAGCGCTCTAGGCAGGTAAATGGCACTGAATTTGCACATAATATCAAACCATTCTGGGAATATTGCCACAGTAAAAAAGACAGCAAGTCTGCTGGCTTAAAAGCAAGGTTTTTTTACTCTGACTCGGTTAGAATTAACGCTGTGTAATTTTTGTAGCTCCGTGGTACTTTCGAATGCATTTCAGAGGTTCTTTTCGTTTCCATTGTCTTTTAGGGTGCCATTAGAAAGAGATAATTCAGAGGAGTTTTTAAAACGGGAAGCCAGAGCAACTCAATTAGCAGAGGAAATTGAATCAAGTGCCCAATACAAAGCTCGGGTTGCCTTGGAAAATGATGAAAGAACAGAAGAAGAAAAATACACTGCTGTTCAGAGAAATGCTAATGAACGAGAAGGACATGGTGTGAACACTAGGTACTTGCATACACTGTGAATGGTATTTTTATTTAAATGATGCGCGTATTTTGGTACAGTAGTAATTTACTCATTGAAACGGTGCTTTTTCAGCAGGGCTGATTAGGTTAGGAACCCTGTGTTAAACAATCATGTGCTGGTTTTGGCACTTGTGTGAAGTTGTACACCTCTGCCTGGCCCTGTATTATCGCTGTAGTGAAACGGGCTCCCCCATTCTGATATGTCACTGTGGTGAGTTCCCACCAGATTACAGGAAAGCACAGTGGTTTCGGTATGTCATGGAGAATTTCAGGCATTAGTACTAAACCATTTAGTATCTGTGGGCTCATAGAAAGTGGCCTGTGTGGTCAGTATCAAAAGCCAATTCATGAGGTCAACGTTAGGTCAACATCTGATAGTATTTAGAATTTTCTTTAGCTTAATTTGAGAAAGAAAATATCAACAGGGCCCTTGATCGGGGACTTTTCATTGCCTTTCGGTTCTGTCTTAACACTGATAGAAATTTGCTGTGTTTCAGAGAAAATAAGTACATTCCACCTGGACAGAGGAATAGAGATGTCCTGTCCTGGGGAAGTGGAAGACAAAACTCACCAAGGATGGGCCAGTCTGGATCAGGCCCACCGATTTCAAGGTCTGGATCCCATACTTCAGAATTCAGTCCTAACTCCGGAGCAGATCAAAGAGTAGTTAACGGAGGCAAGTATCCGAAGTCTAAACAAACGTGCCTTATCAAATTTCAGCCAATTATCTGATTAGGTTGAAACTGCATATGGTGTGGTCTTAGGATCTGTATTTCATACGCTAGGTTAGCATTCGTCATTTAACACAGAGGTGGTGATTTTGATTTGGGTTTAATTTACTCACGATGGCACATGTGTTTGACTGCGCTGTCTGTAGCTTTGCGGAGCAGAAATGCCGCTTGTTTTCCCTCTCAAACACCTTTGTCTTAGATGATGGTGCAGGATGCGGTTTTTAAAGGTGAAAAATTGCTTTACGTATTGCTGCTGCGAAGCTCTGCGTGGAGGAGTAGCAATGCTGACACCTAGTGAAAGGGAGGTGGCAGCCAAGGAAGCATCACTCATCCTTCCTGGTGCAGGGGTCAGGAGGGATCTTTTTCCCATGAAAAAGAATAAAGCAGCTCGCTGACTTTATGATGATGGCAGGGGGGAAAGGATCATTGTTGGGAAAGCAAGAGAAGTGTTAGGGGGAAAGGAATCAAAAACCTTCTCTCCAAATAGCTGTTTGAGTATTTGCTGCTATACACGTGGATGATACTTGTAAACAGACATCACTAGGCACTGTATAGCAGGTTTCATAAACCAAACACCATTTTTTGAGATGGATTTCAGCAGTAGGCTATCCTTGAGGCATTATTTTTATAAGTTAAAAATGCTATTATATGAGATTGATGTGAATAAATGAAAAATGTATAATACTCAAGTGCCTCTATCTGGAGAGGAAGTCTGAGAAACATCTAAAGGTAAGTGAGACTTCCTTTTTAACTACAGAGTCAGCTGTATAAAGGATGTACAACCGAGTCTTGCCCAAACAATGCTAACCTTGAAATTTGTTTGTAGTTTTTGTGGTTTGTGTCATCCTATTAGTCTGCTGAATGAGCATCATATACCTAAAATATTCAGAATGGCTTGTGAGTTCAGTTCCTTTGTTTTGGAAACAACAAACCCTGTATCCTAGGTTAAAATACTACGTTAATACTTCAGATAACTGATAAAGGCATAAATGTCAGGATTCAGACACTGAACACCGCTGTTTTTTGTAAAGATACAGTTCCTAGAATTGATATTGCTCATCATTTGGTTTGCAAGTAGCAGTTTGTGTAGTCAATACTATATGTGAACCGCTGTTTGAGAACCTCTGGTAGCTATTTAAGGACCTTGTTAAGAGTGATGCGTGCTGTAGAACAGATATATGATAGGCTAACAGATCAAACTTTACTGTCTATTCCTTAGTAGTATTTGTAGATCCTAATTAACCCTTTGGGGAGTTTGTGACATTCAGATGTTAAATTTGACCTGAAGTGGAGGAAATAACCTTGCAGAGACTATTTCGTTGGTTGCAGGAACAAACTAATCTATCCCCAAAGGGTTAAACATGAAAAATCATTTTGTCATATTTTACTTTTTTTTTCTGTTGACCTTTTTCCCCATAATTTTTCTTTAGTTTTTATACTTTCCTTCATATCATTTGTTCTGTCAGGTGTTCCCTGGCCATCGCCTTGCCCATCTCCTTCCTCTCGCCCACCTTCTCGCTACCAGTCAGGTCCCAACTCTCTTCCACCTCGGGCAGCCACCCCTACACGGCCGCCCTCCAGGCCCCCCTCGCGGCCCTCCAGGCCCCCGTCTCACCCCTCTGCTCATGGTTCTCCAGCTCCTGTCTCTACTATGCCTAAACGCATGTCTTCAGAAGGTACAATACCACGATTTGTTCATGTTTTTGTTTGTCTTTGTTTAACTCCTTTGTGAGTTTAATTACAAAATTGTTTTTCCTCTTCATTACTTAACCTATAATTTGTGTTTAACTTTAGTTTATCAGACTATTTCTATTAACCTTTTTATTTGAAGAACTTTACAAAAACAAAATAAAGCTGTGAAATTTCCCAAGTTGGTATGAAATCAACTCAGCTTTGTAAACGCTGCTCAGTGTCTTAACCAACAGCAAGATGCAGGACCTGATAACTTTAGAGGGCATTTTTAGGAATATAAATTTATACAAAATACCAAACGTTTCAGTGTAGGTGTTCCACAAAAAGCAGTTTCAAATCTAAGCCATTGAATTGCCTCTTGTAAAAAAACCCAACAGCCATAATAGTAAGAATGCTGTGTTCGGAGAAGTGCCCTGTGGGATGGGACAGGTTCAGCTACTTCAAAGGCAAATCTGTAGAAAACTGTAGATCGGTTTGCGTTGAGGCAGAGCAGTGAGTCAGCTCCCTGGCAGTCAATAATGTGCAGAGAAAGGCGAACCCCTGAGTCTTCGGTAACTGTCTGCAGCAGTATCTGAACTAAATTGGTTTGTCCTCTGAGGGTACAGTAAGAAACACATCTTAAAATTTTTATTTTATTTTATTTTATCTAAGTGCACTTAGAAACTAGCCTTCACAGCACAGTCTAGCAAGCCTGGAAAAATGCAAACTGGTTATACTAAACTCACTGGAAACTTGCAGTCTCTGCTATTAGCTGGCTCCACTGGAGCCATGGGAGAGAGAACAGTCGCCCTGCTAATGCAGTCAGCAGCACTGTTCTGCAGCTTGCCTGATAAATGCTCAAGGTGGTCCGTAACCAGAAAGTGGATGGGTGCAGGCACGTCTGTCTGGCATGCCACTGTCAGTTTATCTACGTGAGCTTTTTTTATGTGGGAAGATGCTGAGAATCCACGTGCAAATTTGGTCATTTTTTAGCACTTGTGATTGATTTGTCAGGCATGCAGTGAACTGCTGCTTACTGCAACATTTAATTTCTACTACTAGAAGAGGATTGCTGGGAAGTGTGTGTTCTTTCAAATACTTGCCTGTATATAATTTGGATTGAAGTGTACTTTAGATTCATGGTTAAAATAAAGGCTGGCATTTAAAGATTTATGTAACCAGAAGAGGTACTTGATATTTGAGAACTTTAGCTGAAACCAGAAAGCCATTATCTGAACTTTGCTCTATTATTGACCTACATTAAAAATGATCTGTAATCAGCCAGATTGTCTGCTGTTCATAGAGAGTTTTTTCCTCTTGAAGCATCAACCTTTGAGTCTGATCTTGTAAAGAAAATGTTTGTTAGGATGTAGAAACTGTATTGCTGCTTAGACTTGAGCATAACTATTCTGTGGCAGCTGCATAAGCTGTTCAGAATTACTGTATTCGCTTATGACTTTAGCTTCTGGCGTTAAACATGCATGACTTGAACCTTGGGATAACAATAACTTGTTTAGTTGCAGTTTTGCTGACTTGTAAATGAATTGTGACCTGCTGCAGGCAATTTAGCCTCGGTGCAGAATGCTCTGCTGAAATTCCCCAAGAGCATTGGTCAGCCAGTGGTGACTACTCTGTAAATAAATGTTTGGTATCACTGACCACCTGACAAAAGCGATGGAAATTTTTTCTTTTCTGGAAAATGTTTGATAGCCTGGAACTGTGCTTATCCAGAGGGAGCTGGGCCACTAACCTTTTTGGCTTGTCTTGTAGTAAGCAATATTGGATACTGGGATTCAAATATTTTAAATCCAGGACTGGCATACCTGTTTCGATTCTGATGAAGCTTTTAAATATCAATGAACGTGAGCTGTCATAGCAAGGTGATGAGAGTGCTGGTAGTCTGGCTGGACCAATGGCTTGGCCTTTTTAGTCTCGTGGATCCCTGGTTCTAGTCGATGTCAGTGTAAATTACTTGACTGTTTTACTGCATTATTGAGAGTTATTAGATTAAATCCAGTTTTAAAACCAGACAGTATGTTTGGGTACTCTTAGTGATGGACGTTAAGTACTTATTGTGTGGGGTTGTGTTCTTTTTCTCAGGGCCTCCACGGATGTCTCCTAAGGCACAACGGCACCCTCGAGGTCACAGAGTCTCTACTGGTAGGGGTACAATTTCAAGTGGCTTAGAATTTGTATCTCATAATGCACCAGGGGAAGCATCTACTACTGCAGTGGCACGAGGCAGCCCTTCAGGTGGGACGTGGTCATCAGTTGTCAGTGGGGGTAGGTAAAGCTTGGCTTATTGCAGATGGCTTGCCAGGGGTACTTTAGAGTGTGAATGCTAAGCAGAATACTGCGTTTCTAGACAATGCAGGCTCTGAATAAACACTGGTCTTGCTTAGATGAAGTGGAAGAAGGATGTTCCCAGATAGCTTAGCAAAACGGTTGGTGAGTCGGTCCTTCAAGCGCAACATTGTCCTAACTGCAGAGAGGTTGTTAGATGCTGTATGAAGAGAAAGGAAGGAAAAATGTGGGAATTAGTTGTTGAAAGAAGTAATTTTCTGGAAAGTTGTTGAGGGAGACAAGAGAAGTTAAATGTTTCCATTGCGTCACCAAACTTGGTTAATGGCAGTGTAACTGGGTTGTGGTTTACAAATGAAGGAGGTGTTTGGCTAGAGGAAGGTTGGTGTTGAAAGAGAAGATGACATGATATTCGAGTTAAGTTGGATATATTTTTCCTTTAAAAATTATGCAGGTTTTAAGTGGTCATTTTGTGTTTGCCTGAGCACTGTAGTAGCAGATACAGTCAGTGTCTCTTTCTTTTTTTTCAGTGTCAACATCTTTTTTTAGTGTTTGACTTCAAATTTAAAGCTCAGTCTTGTGACGCAGGCCCTAGTCTTGAGCTTTTGTAGTTGAGGCCACGTTCTAGTGAGTTGTCAGCAGCTTGGCGCTTTCTTGAATCGAGGGGCAAGTGAGCAACAGCTTGAAGTCTGATACCTTTTAGCAGTGGTAGAATTCTAGAGGAGTGCAGTGGGAATGCATTTTTCAGAAAGAACGTATGAATTAGACCCCCCGTAGACCTGTTGCCTGGTGGAAAAGATTTAAACTCTTCTGGCATTATCTCTGATTCATCTTCCTTCCCCACCCCCACTTTATATATTGTTATATGCATGTAGGACTGTTAAATGACTTACCTCTCTTTCTCCTCGCTCATTTGAAGTTAAATACGTGACGTAAAGCAACTCACTAGCCACAGTGGGAAGAGCAGGAAGCAGGAGGTGCAACTTCTCATTTAAAGAATGTACAACTTTCCTTGCTACTTTAACACAGGGGCAAAAATATACATCAAATAATCTTCTTTCAATAGGATATGTTGTTTTTTTTCCAGCTGGCAAACCTCCAAAAGAGGACGCTGTAAAATGGATGTGTTTTTTCAGCCCTTTTAAAAATGTTTTACGTCTTTCTGTATGGAGACCTGACCACCTTTTCTGTTCTGCCTGAAACTGTGTTAATGTGAGCTGTTGTAGTTGTACTGCTTGGGGGGCTGGAGAGCGTATTGCAGTTTCTTGGTGGGACTACAGGGCAGTGATATGTATATTAGGGGACAGGCTGCAGAAAAATCGCACCACTTATCTGAAATGCTGCGTTGTAAAGAACTAGGAGATGTACCTGAAAGGTAAACAGGTTTTCAATTCCTATATAATGTTCTACTAAGTATTTTAAAGCATGTTTTTAGTCATTTTAAAAGTAAGCAAACTGCTGAGCAGATGAGGAGACTTATCCTATAACTGTTTTTTCCTGTTTGTTTCTAGTTCCGAGATTATCCCCTAAAACACACAGGCCTAGGTCCCCAAGGCAGAGCAGCACTCCCACAGGACCAGCTCTGCCTTCTCCTCAGCCTGGTACTATTCCCACTGAATCTGTTGCCATGCCTGTTCCAGCTGCCTCTCCTACACCTGCCAGCCCTGCATCCAACAGAGCAGTCACCCCTTCCAGCGAAGGTGAGTTCCCCTCCCTAGCTGGCTGGTGCTCCCTTTCCCTGATCCCTGACAGCGACTGTGCCCGGTCAGGAGCAAAGCTGCTTTCTAAATGATGGGATGTTGCTGCAGAGTGGGCTTCCCTTTTCTCATGGTGCTAGCTTTAAACTGAGGTTGGAGAGAGGCTTCTTGATTAGTCTGTATAATGAATTTCTTCTGGGCTTTAAGGAGTATGGGCTTAGAGGTATTGGACTTCATTGAGGATTTTTTTTTAATTTTTGTTTCAAACTGAGTTCCTGGCTGTTTTTTAATTTGAAGAAACCCAGGCCACTAGTTTCACAAAATATTTTGAGCGCAGCAAAAGGAAGGGGGGAAAAACATTCAAGAGCACAGTCAAATGTCTAAGAACTCTCAAATCTTTGTAGCATTCTGTGTGAAGAGCTTGGACTATTGAAAATAATTTGCTCTCTGTTTATAGGATTTTTTTCAGCTAGTTAAGGTTCTGTGTATGGTGAGAGGCATGTTGGATTGGGACTTTTTCATTTGGCTTAAAGATGGTAGGGTGGGGAAGCAGGGAAGATAACCCTCCAGGCCCTAACTAGGTAGCAGAAAATATGATGTAACTTTGGATTTTTCTTTGGTAAGCTAAGCAGTTAAATCTCTCTTCTGTCTTGCCATCTCTCTTTGCTCAGTTTGAGTTGTGTGTAAGAAAATAACTTGGGCAATTTCTTTTCTAGCTAAAGATACTAGGCTTCAGGACCAGAGGCAAAATTCTGCAACTGGAAACAAGGAGAATATAAAGCCAAGTGAGACTTCTCCTAGTTTTCCTAAACCTGAAAACAAAGGTTTGTATCAAAAACTTTCATATACTCTTGAGTAATGTAGCAATTCCAAGCACAAAATCTGCTATATCGACGGCTTTAGTTAGCAGTTCAAGGAAGACTTGGAGGCAATCTGACTGGGGTGTTCTACAGCCCAAAGGCGGTCATGCAGTTGTGAAGTGGCAAGGCTACAATCTTAAATCATTTCATCAACGCCAAATGGGGAGATGCTCATGTGGATGGTGTGATTTCTTTTTACTTTTTACACCCCCCCCTTTTTTTTTCTTTTCCTGCTCACAAAGCTGGTTTTTAGCTCTCTGGACTGAATGAGTGTTTCTACTTAGAGCTAAGCTCACAATGCCTCTGAGCATCGTGGTCAGCATAGTTTTTTATAACTGTACTTCTTCCTATTATGCCTTCAACTTGGCTTTCTCTGCAGCATTGCTTGTACATTCAGTTCTCAAAAAAATCTCTTCATTTTTTTGAACTTGATCAGCATTTCACCTTTTAATTGCTATGTCTTGAAATGCTGGCGTGTTATGTTTTGAGAGTCTTAGTGGGTGCGTTTTTGTGTTGAGCTGAGTTCTGCAGTCCCTGCACTTCAGGGCTTCTCTGTTGGTGTGATGTGTTGGAACTATAGATACGTCAGTTACGTAATGCCTTGGTTTCCCAGAGTATTTTTGTGTGCTCATACCCGTAGTTCGTGGAATTGTACCTAATTACAGTCAAAATGATATCACTGTGTTTCATTTTTGGATATGTAAACATTACCTTTTGGCAAATTTAGAACTGTAAGGTTTGTATATAAAACTTGTATTAGGAATGCTTGGACAATGTTGGTCTTATGTTTGGCAGGTGTATCTCCAATTGTTTCAGAACATAGAAAACAGATTGATGATTTAAAGAAATTTAAGAATGACTTTAGGGTAAGTTTCTCTGTCTGTTAACTTAATGGTATTGTAGTTCTCACGTGCATCCAAAATATTTTAATGCCTTGAATGCATTGCATGTGTTAACAGGAAAACAAGTCCTCACTACTTGTGCTTAATTTATGAAAATATCTATAAGAATTCATGTAGATGTTACAGAATCAATGCTGACTCTTGCTAGTTCGGCTGCCTAACACATGTGACTGTGGATATTGACTGTACACTGAAAATAGTACTTGAAACCTGTTTGATTGTTAGGAACAAGTAATTATCACATTTATGCTCTGTATGGAAGAGCTGTTCAAAGTTAAATAAAGGGTTTTGCTGAGGAAAATTGAAGAATTCATATTACTTATTTCCTGGTTAGAGTGGTTTGTTAAATCAGGTTAGCTTTTCAAGTGTTACTGTTAAATCACACAGGGGGATGAGTCTAGAGGGTTCTTACGCTTTCCTGTCACTTCCTAATCGACATATAGGTCAGTTGAGTTGCTGAACAGCTTCTTTCACAATGTAGGCTTAAAACATTGTCAATGTCATAGATTTCTTTTCTAGTAGAAATGGAAATGTATGTTTTAAAAGGTCATTTCCAGATGATTGAGGCCTATGGGACTGTATTTTACTCTGTGTATGTGATAGCATTAGATTGTCTCTCCCTAGTTCTGTGTATCAATTTACTGAATATATTTCTTGGGGTTGTTTTTTTTTTTTTCAGTTACAGTCGAGTTCCTCTTCAGATGCAGTGGATCAGCTGCTAAACAAAACCCGAGAAGGTGAAAAATCAAGAGATGTAGTTAAAGAAAAGACAGAATCAACCCCTAAAGAATCTATCATAGAAACTGGCAGTAATACTAACTCTAATGGTGGCAGTAGCAAACCTAATAGTCCAAGTATTTCTCCTTCAATAAGTAATAGTTCTGAGCAAAAGCGAGGGCCTGAGGTAACTTCACAAGGTGTACAGACATCTGGGCCTGGAAGTAAACAAGATAAAGAGGATAAAGAAGAGAAGAAGGATACTTCCGAGTGAGTAATTCTGCCTTTTAGAATAAGCACGTCTGTCATGAGCATTTAGCTGTTTGTAGGAAAAGCTGTTACGAGTATGTAATACCTTTCTGTTTGTGTGGGTGATGGACGTGCTCTGTGTTACACAGAGAGGACAGCAGGTGAAGTGACGGCTGAAAGTTGTCTCATGGCAGAGCTGCCTGTAGAGCTCCGGTCCTGTTGATGCCTAATTGATACCTAAATGCTTATTTAAATGTTTTCCTGGCTCATTTGAGCTGTAGTGTCAACAGCAGGAGAACTTTTTTTTTTTTTATGGATAAGTATAGTAAGAGTGCTATCAGTAAGAGTGGATGTTTACATGCCGTGTGTTGCTTGAGTTCTCAAAAATCTGACTCACAGATGGAAATGAGGTATTTAATCTCTTTAAATTTTTAATTGTTAGGGAGTTCTGCAGGTATGCTTGTAAAAGAATAACGCTGAACATAATTTTTTTGCTGTGTTTTTATGCTTAGGCAAGTTAGAAAATCAACACTTAATCCCAATGCAAAAGAGTTCAACCCTCGATCTTTTGCTCAAGTAAGTTTTTTGATACTGTTTAACATTGCCTTTGAGTAGATCTTTATAAGCAAACCTTTTACTTGGAGGATATTCAAGCTAATCTTGCCTATGCATTGCTGAATTCTGTTTGTAGCCAAAACCTTCTACTACACCAACCTCCCCTCGTCCGCAAGCTCAGCCTAGCCCCTCCATGGTGGGTCATCAGCAGCCAACCCCAGTGTACACTCAGCCTGTTTGTTTTGCACCAAATATGATGTACCCGGTTCCAGTGAGTCCAGGCGTGCAGGTAAAGTACAGCCTGTGCTGCAAACTTGTTAACCCTTGTCAGATGGCTGTCAGCAGGGTGAGGGGACTTAGGAGATCCAAGTTAAAACAATGAGGTGACACAGCTTGTATTACTGATGTAAATATGGGCACACTTACATTGTTGTTAAATTTTAGCTAGGTAAATACTGACTTTTCCCAGTGGTCCCTCAACCTAGATGTTCTAATAGTCTCAAACACTTGTAAATTCCAGCAGTTCTTACTCACGTTGATTGTAATCTGTGCAGGCTTCACCCCAGTCCTCCAAGCATAGTCTCACTCTTTTTAAGTTTTAAGCAGCTGTTGCTTTCTCCTTCGCTTCCAGCTGTGTCCCACTAGTTTCTGGTCATTGTAGGAATTACTAGGATTTCAAATCTAGCTCTGTTATACAGCTGTCTGATGTAGTACATCGCTTGAAGCAGCAGTAGTAGCATTACTTGAGTGGTCGTTGGAAACCATGTGGTCTTAGTTGTTTGTGCATGTAGACTGAAACACAGTGATCCAGGAAAATATCATAGGTTAGGCAGAGTTCGCTAAAGTGTGTAATACAACAGAGCAAACCACGTCAGAGCTGAGTGGGGCCCCCACCCCGATGCACCCTCACTGTTTAAAGGAATATCATAGCTTCAACTCCTCCTTCTGTTTCAGCCTTTGTATCCTATTCCCATGACGCCCATGCCAGTGAACCAAGCCAAGACATATAGAGCAGGTAAAGGTGAGAATAATACTGCCTGTTTGGTTCTTAGTCTGCATGCAGCATGAATAAATTGCCAATGTTTGTGTATTTTCTAATCCATGTTAATTGGTTATCGATTGAGATTTTGAATGCTATTTTTAATAAAGGGAAGTAAGTGGAAATACTAATGCGTTTCTAGATAAACTAATTTCAGCCAAAACATGAGAGGTTTGTGTAATGGGGAGTTGCTTGGTTTGGAATCTGATTTGACAAATGGGAAAATGTCGCTGTTACTTGGAACGTTAGGGTAAGCTGATAATCTCCTCGATTTCTTAAATGTTACGGGTTTGTTTGAAGGGAACTTTCTGCACTGGTTTACAGCAAAGCCCTGAATGGTGCTTTAATAGAGGTTTGAGTGTGGGGTTTTTTTGTCAACAAGCAAAATCACTTATTTTTTCGGAAGGACTGCTGCTCTGCTGGAAAGGACTTAGTGCTGGTTCCAGTTTGTTCTTTTGCATTCCTTCTGCAACAGTAACTGAACAGCTGGACTAACACCACCACGTTTTTAACAAGTGACACCTGTGGCTGTGGAGAGGAGAACATGCGTGGCGAGATGCGCTCTGTTCTGTGCAGTGCAGCGAAGGAGCAGAAAAATGATGGTCTTGTTTTTATAGTCATGTTTCAGATAACGCTCTTAATTCTACACAGTGCGTGCTTTCTTGCAGTGTGACACAGTGGTTCCTGATGGTAGGTTCCAGTGCTACAGCTCCAGTCACTGGAGGAGGAAATTGTTTAAAAGAGCAGTTCTGCTGTTTAGAAATAAACAAGTAGCCTTTGTGAATGCAGGGAAGACAAAAACCTGCACAATGTATTTCTATTTTAAAACACACTAACTTGACTGTGGCTTGACCCGTGAAGTCTTTGGGTTGGTAAAGCTGAGCGTTTCAATCAGAAGGACGTTGCTGTGTGCTCACTGGCTGTGTGAGGCCGCTCTCCTCTTCTGAATTCCTTGTTCACGTTCCGTTATTTTCTGCATATCCATCTGTGTGCAGCGTAGTCCTGAAGGAGCTGCGTGGGTTAAAGTTCAGTGCCTTTACGCTGTTCAAGTTGTGTCCTGTATTTACTTTTCTCTATTGTTGATTTGCAGTGTAAATACATTCATCATTGGGTGAATTTACTGACATCTTCAACATTTCCCTCCTTTCCTCTCTCTAAGGGGTCTGTCTACATTGCACACTGCAGTGGAGTTTACAGGTGCTTGAGTTAGCATAGTTATTAGTTGCAGTCTCACTGCAGCAAGCTGGAGCTCACCTTGAACTCTCATGCCCTGTTGCTTAGTAGGCTGAATTAGTTTGTTCTGAGTGCCTTGCTGCTGTGGTTCGGTCGGTCGTCTTATGGATAGCTCAGGTAGTCCCACACTACAGTGCTCTGCTCTCTTAATCTTTCTTCCCTCTAATTGTTCCCACTCCTCTTCGTCTTATAGGTTGACTTGTCCCCTTCAGTGTTGTCTGTGACCTAAAAGGTGCTTTCTGCTATCCTGAGGGGTAGCACAGAGCTTAAAAGATGAGAATGCCTCAAATTGCGGCTCGTGGAGACCTTTATTCTGCTCTCCTCAGCCATAAGCACAAGTAATTTTAACAGACTCAGCTTTCCAGTTGATGGAACAGTTGCTGAGTCGTTCCCATAGAGGGTGAATTAAGCCTTTTGAAGGGGACAGGTACAAATTTGATTAATGTAGGTATCCTGATATAACCTTTCTCTTCTGTTAATGATTCTTGCCAGTCTTTCTCTCCCTCCACCTTACTTCCTTCCTTCAGAAAAAAAGCAGGCCTGGGTTTGTGGCTGTATGCATGGCTCAAAGGCAGTGATGAAAATCAAATGTTTCTTGGAGGAACTCCTTTTCACGCTGTTCCTTTTTGATAGAGCTCTAATATGTGCTTAAAGGTGAGGGGTGAGGGTATTCCACTTGGTCACAGTGACATTGTAATGTAAAACCTCTCAGGAAGGTCATCATTCTTCGTCCTCTGTTTCTAATGTGAGGCACTCTTTGCTTTGTAGTACCAAATATGCCACAGCAACGGCAAGACCAACATCATCAGAGCACCATGATGCATCCTGCCTCAGCAGCAGGCCCTCCAATTGTAGCTACGCCACCTGCTTACTCAACACAATATGTTGCGTATAGTCCCCAACAGTTTCCTAATCAGCCTCTTGTGCAGCATGTGCCACACTACCAGTCTCAGGTAAGAGTCCTTTTAGTGTACGTGGTAAGTCAAAGCAGAAATAATTAAGTGGCTCAGTCCTAAATACCCAGTTGTCTCCAGCCGTAAGAAGTGACTCTGAACAGTTTCTGGAGTGTACTTGGTGGGTGTAATGTGCTTCGAAGTCTGTAACAAATTTTGAGGTCAGTTTAGAAGTTGGCATTTATTATTGGCATTACCTTTTTAGCTCTTTGAAGAATTCCTTTCGGGTCATGGCCAGGACATCTCCTAGTTATGTGTTCTAAAAATAAACGATTTTTTGTACTGTTCTTACTTCAAAGGCTTTTAAATATACATAGGCAATTGGATAAATACATAATTACGTACGTAAGCTTACCACATTATTAGAGTGGCAAAAATTAGATACGCCAATGGTTTTTGCCAGTCTCTAGCCCACTGCAGAAAATGTCCTTAAATTTTTAGAAACGATTGGGATAATTGTGACAGTGTGAAATCTTTAGTTTGCTCTGCATTTTAGTGAGGCCAAGCTATTACTGTTTCTAAGTACATAATTATTGTGTAGACGACACTAGTTTCTTCGTAATGGTCCCCCAATTAACTGTGTGTTTTCTTCTTTCTGTTGAATGCAGCATCCTCATGTATATAGCCCTGTAATACAGGGCAACGCTAGAATGATGGCACCACCTACACACGCACAGCCTGGTTTAGTATCTTCTTCTGCAACACAGTATGGTGCGCATGAACAGACGCATGCTATGTATGGTAGGAAACGTTTTGTGTTATATGTAACTTTTTAAGTTCTTATGTGGTGCAGGGATGTATTTAATCTCAAGCTTCACACATGGGTATCATTCAGATTACACCAGTAGATGTGGTTTATATTTTGTAAGATGATGAGCAGAGCATTGAAAACTGAGCCACCTGGTTAAAATGAAAACGCAAGTATGCTGATTTCAGTAGGATGCCAGTGACCAAGATGAAATTTCAACCTGGGAGCTGCTAAAGAATATCTGCTGAAAGAAGTTTGTTCAAGTTCTCTTGATGCTCTTGACACAACATCCCTTGATTGTTTCTTGATTATAATTAGGACTTGTTTTATTGCAAGGCTATGGCCTCAGTTTCAAAACTTGACTTTAGTTCTGACAACTAGTGAAATGCTGTCTTTATGATACTACTAGCATTATTAACAGTATGAACACTGCTGTTTAAGCAAAATAAAACATGTGTTGCTTACCTTTCTTTTTTGGTAAGTCAAGAATAAGTATATGAAACAGCTCATGTATTGCTCTGACTTTGACAATTAGTCTCCAGCATTATCAGATGAGCCTATTTCACTTACAGTGAAGTGCTGAAAATGTGGGTTACCTTGTTACAAAGTAAAATGTGAAAGAACTTCTAAAGCATTATAAATGTATGATATATCAATGCCCAATTCAGAGGAAAAAAACTCACTGCAAAACATGCTATTGAAAGAGCTAGAATCAAGGTTGCTAGAAGGCTTGGAAATTGTCATAAAATGTCAAAACAGCAGATGGTCTCTTGAAAACGTGGCATTTCAATACTTGTTATAGCATCTGAGGAAGACTTTTATTGGGTCACGTATATTATTGACTTAGATTCTAATAAAAGATTTTCTGTACCTTTAGACATCTTTGTATGTTTTCCGGTGCTTAGTTTTACACTGCTACTTAATGGAAGTCCATAATGTGTCATGAAAACTTACAAGGCTAAGAAACTGAAGTTTAGTGTGAAGTTAACTCTGATTTCAAAAAGTCTGTGTCTTGCCCATCTGAATACATCCTGTCAGATCTCTGCAGTGGTATGGTAACATAGCTAAGAAACAAAAATAAGAGAGAGAAACCTTTTTTGACACTTGGAGGAGGAATATTTCAGCTCATTTGTGCTGAAGCTGAAATGAAAGTTACTTGTAGAGATTAAGTCTTTCTCTCACAGGTCCTTGCTAATTGTATTACTTTGATCTTTTCAACTCTTGTGCTTGAGGTGTCCGTGTAAACAGATCTTCTGTTTGCTTTTTCATTAGATTAAATAGAATTCCAATGAAGTGAATGATCAAAGGCTTTCAGACCTTTATTGGTGAAAACTCTCCTCTCAAATCCTAATTAAAATAAAACCAAACATGAGATAATCTGAGATTTGATTCAAAATGGTTGCATGTGACTTCCTAGCAATTTCCCATTGTGCACCATCCTTATCTTCTGTAACCAGTGGGTTCTTCAGCATTGAAGTACAAGCCTGTTCCCTTGGTTGGCTTTGATCAGATGTCTGTGTAGTTTTTTTCACTGATACTCTAACTTAACAACTGTCAGATCTCATTTTGTGTTGGTTTTGCAGCTTGTCTGTTGTAGGTATGTGACTACCTACCAGTGCAAACAACTGAGTTGGGTCAAACTTGCAAATTCTTTGGTATTTCCTGCCGTGTAATTAAATATTACTTTTCCAAGGGGACCTAATTTAACAGAAACTGCATGTCCTCCTGTCTTCTTTCAAGTAGCTACTTGGTGACTCTTCTAAATATTCTCCCGCCTTCCCAGTAAATGATCAAGTGCTTGATATTCTTGTTACTGAAACCGTTCAACCCAGCTGGATCATGAACTCCATATGAGACACTTTTTTTAAAGACTGTATTCTTGCCACGTGCAGACATGTTTATTGCCTAGTGAACACAATTTGGCTCAAATATACCCCCGTAACTTACAAAGTTTACAGTTCGCTACATGTGAAATGACTTCTGATGTAGCGCAGCACTGTCTCAATTCAGATTGTTGCAAGTCTTCCATGTGCCGAGCGCTTGAAGACCTTGCCTAGACGGATGGTGTTTCCTCAAAATGTGTCCATCTGTAACGTATTCACTCCAGCTTCCACTTACCGATACGTGAACACTTGGGAAAAATGTAGAAGTGCCTCAGGTGATAAATATAAGCTGCTTACGGAGTACATTGCTAAAGAACAACGTGCTGGAATCATTCACATCTGCCTGACTGACTATGAGAAAGTGTCCGTAACTTATGTTCTGTATTTTGGGAATCTTAAGTTTACCCACAGTTATCTTTGAACTAAATACGCCGATGTGCCAGAGCACAAAACTAGTTTGAAAGTACAGAATAACAACTTCCTGAGAAACAACAGCCGCTGCTGCTTTTGATTTCTGGAGCACTTGCTCAAACAAGTTCTCAGAGTTCCTTTTGGCTCTTTAAAATTGTGATCTGATTTTTAAAATAAATACATTATTATTAATTTTTAATTTATTTTTTTTTCCCCTGTTGATACCAGGATTCAGTGGGCTATACTGCCCTTTTATCCTTCAAGGTACTAGTGCTTTCTTTGAGATAATTCTTGCAAAATTCACTCAGTTTTTTTCCTGCATGTGTGGTAGAGAGAAGATGTCTGCAAGGACAACCACATTGAGACGTGGGGGTTGGGGGGCACTGCTTATGAAGTGTTCTTAAGGTGTGAAATGTTTTCTGGTGAGATCTGAAACTCCATCTTCACTAATGGTTTGGGACAAGTTGAAAGTCTGTAGCAAGTAGTAACTGCCTGCCAGCGAAGAAAAATGCCTGTTGATCCATTAAGTGAACTTCCCTCACTGCCGAAAGTTTGGGTTTTGTTTTCCTTCCTGTCTCGTGAAGAGCTAGCTGAATCCAAAATACATACAGTGACCTACACTTGTTGATAAGCACTCTTCCAGTTTAAAGAAAAGTATTTAAAGAAAAGTATTTCTGTCTAATGCTGTTTAATGGGATATTTCTGCACTTCTGGGATTTCCTTGCCAGTCGTTACAGTGTCCTGCTTCTGTGTCACAACCTGCTGTTGACAAGAGCTCGAGAGGAGCAGAGCAGCTGAGCTGTGTGGTCACCAGTAGACCCATCTAAACATATGACGGAGGAGTGTTAAAATCATTGGGTTTTTCCCCTCAAAACACAATTGGGAAGGACAATGTTCAAGCAACTGTCTGTCTTCCCGTCTACCAGCCAGACGATAGAAGCGTCTATTGCACCCTTCAGCTCTGGAGACGTGAGCCACTGAGCTGTCCTTGCCGAGGGGCGTTTGAGACGCAGGCGCTGCCGAAGCAGAGCAGTGCCGCACCTCTGACCGCCACCCGCACGCACCTGCCCGCGGAGCTGGCGCTCTTACCCCGCACGCTGGTTGCAGAGCATGCCGGCTGTCTGGGAAGCGTTGGCTCGGTGTCATCTCCCCGCTACCGATGTCGTTGGGCTGGTGGAGTTTGCTGGCCGTGGGTTGCAGTTGGAACGGCTTGGGCTGTGTCGCACAAAGGCCCAAACTGGTCTTGTGCTGCTAGCAGAAAATTTGGTTATCCGAGTAGGGGGTGGATATATTCATTCCTGTGACAATGAACTTGGGCTAGTGTTACCGTCTAGCTGAAGTGCCTGTGTTTTCAGGTAACTGGAGTCCTCTGAAAAACTAAACTTCTGTGTTTAAAAACAAACTTGCGTAAAACCAGACCTTGGTTTTGTACAGATGCATTTCCTGTTTTTTGTGCTCTCATTCCTGTCCCCGTTCTCCCTTCCCCTTTCCCCTTCTGCATATGTTTTACTGGTCTGGTGTTGTCTCTAACTTTATCTGGTTTCTGTCTCAGCAGTAGAGTAAATTCTATTTCCCTGATAGTACAATGGTGGATATAATATAAACTTCAGAGGATTCTCCAGGGACTGAGAGTGAACCAGTCACCAAAGGTGTCTTGGAACTGTTAAGAATGACAGTGATAGAGCTGAAAAAGCAAGGGGCCAATTTCTGGTTTAGTGTAATTACATTTTAACCTTCTTATTACAGTGGACTGTAATAGACCATTAATTGACATAAAGTTTATTTTCGTGTTAATTAAGAACTGAAGTCCTCAGTGTCACGGTTAAGAAGGAAAGCTTACTTGAAGCTTGTGTTGTTTCATCTCCACTCATTTGTAAAACTAGATATCCAGCTCTAATAGCACCTAAGTAAATAAAAATATCTGCATGGTTCTACAATCTTGAAAAAAAAAAAATTTAAAAAAAAAAAATATAAAAAATGACACTGACCTTTCCAGAAGACGGGAAGTATGCACGTGGCAAGAGGCTAATTTACCTTTCTATTTCCCAAATTCAGCATGTCCCAAAATACCATACAGCAAGGAGACAGGCCCTTCTTTCTACTTTGCCAGTGAGTTGGGTTTTTTGTACTAATTTTGATTGTACAGAAAAGCACTTTCTAAAGAACAGATGTTAAAGGAATGGGACGTGTTGAGGGAACAAGTTTCCTTGCACCAAACCAGTATGTGGAAAACGCAGGACGGTTCCTTTCAATGGACTGGGGGGGATGAAGCTCTTGAACAGATTTATGTGACCACAGGAAGCCGATTCCTTTTTAAAATATATTTTGCATGTCGAATAATGTCTGACTTTACTATCCAGTCTTTTCATCTGCAACCAGGAGTGAGCGCTGCAGAGTGGATAGCCTCTGCTTAAAACCTGGGTGAACTGCCTCGCGCCCGTTCTTTCGTGGCCTAAACGGGATTTTTAAAACTTGGCAAGTTAATTGGCTTCCTGAAAGGAGGAGTATCTTGTGCCTCATCTCTTTAAAAGTCGATGGCTCGAGTTCTGAGCCCCTGGGAGGAAATAACTGGAGTTGCAGCTGAGGTGAAGGAAGCTTTCTGTCGAGTTACTGCGGTGCCGCTGAAGGAGCGCTGCGCACAGCGCACAGCGTACCTTGTCGTTACTACAACAGGAGTGACTAGATGGGGGCTCCTTGCCAGTGCGTAGCATGGGACGCTTCCTCCTTGGCAGCTGAACGTTACCAGTTACGTTACCCAGCTCCGGTGCTCCTGTATGGTGTTGCTGGTGACCTACTTCAGCGTAATCAGGGGGAGAGGGGCTGGTGTTCTCCATGCTCCCAGTACACAACAGCTAATACAGACTTAAGTTGCACATGTGTACTGGGAAAGGCAGGTAACTAAAAAATACTGCCTTGCATGTTGGCGTTCATCATAGCACTCTGAGGAAGCTGGTTTTTGGGGCGTGGGGTTGCAGGATGAACTGTAGCTGTCACCCAAGACACGGGAGAGGAGGACTTGCCGTTTCAGGATGTTTTCGTACTTGTTCCTGTCCTGCAGTGAGACTTGTTGCTGTGACTGTCTGCAAGTCCACGCAGCCTGTGCCAGGCACTCTTCTGGGGTTTTTTGAGTTAGCTCATGCAAGAGGGATGTGAGAAATACCACTCGTTCTCCAAAAATCTCTTCTGGAACAAACTTCCTGTGCTCCTTGTACAGAAATGGTTCTGCGTGAACCAGCGTTGTAGGGTGCTGACCTGTCCTGTTTTCATGCGTCTTGGTTTGGTGCACTGAAATAACTTTTAATAAGCTCGTTCCTTTCATGGATAATCTTTTAAGTGAAGTCCACTCTACCTGTGTAAAATGACTTCTTTAAATGTTTGTATTATGAAAGAAACATTTGCTATTTCTTTGCTTCCTACCATTCAGGTCTTTTAAATGTAGTTATCCTCACCATCTTACTGGGTCTGGCAATAGTTTTGAAGTTTGTTCACTGGTCAGTTCTTGAAAATAGGCTCTTCAGTGCCTCTTTGGATGATGACCAACGATGACCACCATTGGCAGCATTGAAATTCCTACCAGGGAAAATAGGAAATTCCATTATATGGTTTTTGCATATACCGTTGTAGCTGGGAGTTCTGCTTGGTTTCTGCTGCTCTCACCTCTTTTGATTTCAGCTCCTTCTCTGGGTTTGATGGCTGACTACCGCTTGTTTGCCTCTCAGAAAAATGGGTTGCACTTTTGTAGAGTTGAATTCAGTAATTCAATCCATCTGAATACTTTTGCTCACTTCATCACTTATCTTCAGTGTATGTCCCTGCAAGGTTAGTGCAGCTAAATATTTCATGTTAGGAACCGACTGGATCAAAAAGATGCTGAAGGGAAGCAGGTTAGCCCAGGGAGTGTTGCTGGGGGAGAGAAACTTAAGGCCTAAAGGGTGAGAAAAAGTGTGTTTGTGCTGGAGTGAGCTGAGGCTACTTGCAGCAAGATACGCAGAGCTGTTTTGTCTGGATACTAGGTAGCCATTTGGAAAATCTCCGGAGTACTGACGATTGGGGAAAAATGTTGAATAATTGGTGATTTTTTTCTTTTTTTCTTTTTTCCTCCTGTCCTACCTCACTTGCTGTTTGGTAGGTGTAGCGAGCTGTTTTGATGAACAGGCAAAGATTCTTGAAAAAAAGTCACAGTGAAAGTGCTTTAGTTATGGCTAAGCGGGGGAATTTCTCATGACTCTTCTGCCAGACTTTCACGGGCTTGCTGGTCTCATAGATTTCATTGGCTTGTCACGAACTATTAACTGCACTAGCTAAACATGGAGAACCTTTTACATTTCTAGAGTTGAAGTTTGAACTCTGGTTTTGAACTAATAAAAGGTCTGTGCACGTATTTCAGACTTGCTGCCACTTGCCTTGAACCGTTCTTGATTTGTATGCGGTGTCTGTACAGGATTTAGATAAGTGTCCAAATAACATTTTTGAAAGGCGATTTTAATATTACTATTAAAACATAATTTGCAGCAGCATCTGAACTAGTTTTAATCAAGCTTGTAGAGAGCGGTAGAGTAATTTGTTAAAGACAAAATGGGGGAGAGGAGAAGCTAGGCAAATAAAAATTCTTTGGTATAAAAAACCTGGTACTTTAAATTCAAAGCTATGGATAAAAGATATTAAAAGGTTACGGAAGAGCTGCTACTATGTCAAAAACTTGATCCTCCCCCTGCTTCTCTATCTGTTCTTTGGGGTACTGTTCCTCGGTTTAACTGGTTTCTTAAGAGAAATTCTTCATTGTGAGGTTTTATTGTATAATGTATCTGGTTCAGAATAACTCAGTTTATTATTCTCTTGGCTATAAAGCAATGAAAGATGAATTGCACAAATGGTTTGAGGGAATACCACATTATTTTGGGGGTTCTTAACAAGTAATGTGGCAGGATGTGGGAAGCCTTGAATATCTTATGGCTTGGAATTAATTTTGATGTACATTTTAAAACCTCTTGAATGGAGTTGAAGTTCAGTTGTAGTCAGGCGTGCCAGCTCTGTGGCTGAGGCAGTGGGATGAGAGCTGAGGAAGATTTCTGGTAGGATGCCCTTTGGCAAGCAAGTCGATCCCTCTGTGCATTTATTTCTCTTACTTTGACAGAGATGATAACTTCTGGCCTTCTTCAGAGTGTGAATAATAATGAGGTTGAGAAATTTTCCTACTGTAGGAGGCTGTAAACTTCATACTGTAAAAATAATCAGTGTTTCCATTGATAATTTTCACATAGTCCTTGTAAGGAGTGATGTTTGAAAGTCAAACAGAGGCGTGGTGGGGATGCTGCTGCAAAATAAATTTTAGTAGTGATATGAAAACAAAAAAGACTATTCTTGCATTTGAAAGTGTAACAAAGTGCTATGGCAGAAAATACTGGTATTTTGCCAGTGCACGTAGAAAATACTGAGGTTTTTTCAAAACCCCTTTCAATCAGAAATGTTCATAGCGTATGAGTGTGCGTGTACACTGGTGCTTCAGTACCCTTACGTGCTCGTGCATAAGTATGGTAGGATCAACTCAGACTGTGAGGATTTAGGGTTACAAATGTACGTGAAGTTAATCTGCATTAACAGCCTCAAACTGTAGTGCACGTCACTGTTAGACCATTTGCTCAGTGAAGATTTCATAGAGCTTTCAAGACAGCAGGGTGGGATTAAGTTAAACGCGGTAGGCAGTTACTTTCTAAAGGAGAGACCTTCATAGCGGCCTGTCCAGGGGAGAAAAATCTCAATTAGGCAAAAAGATGCTGTCTGTATGTATTCTAGTGAGTTTGAATTTGTTAGAACTAGTACTTATAAGCTTTACAGCAAGCCAAACTGGAGGAAAACAAGTATTTGCACAGGGTAGTAGCATGTCAGGGCTGGTTAATAGAGCACAGTAGGGTTGCTGTCGTCTTGAGACTCGCTTTGTGCTTTCTGAGTAGGATTGTGCTTTCAGCTGCAGCTACATTTTTGTCCATTTTCTCCACCCATCTTGTCTTTCATCGTTTATATACACTCAGGCAGGCCTGTGTATTCATGAACTTCGAGCCCAGCGCAGTGAGAGTCATCAGAAGCTGCAGCAGCACCTTGCAGAAGCGAGGTGACCCACCTCCCTGGCCGTGAATACCTGGGACAGGGGGTTGCAGCCTAACGGTTGCACTCGAAGTTCCTCCCTGTGCCCAGCTTTTCAGGTCTGTTTACTAGGGCAAGAAAACACCACTAGAAAACCCGTCCCTTCTGAAGGTGTGCTGAGCTGGGCCCTTCGCTGGCCAGCGAGCTCTCGTGTAGAACAAACCCCATTAAAAAAGCTGTAACCCGCTAGGTAATGAGCAGTAATTAACTTCAGTCAGAACGGTGAAAAGGTACCGAAACTGATGAGGAACGGGGACGATTCAGGAGGAGGTTGATGGTTTGCTTTGACTATTTTAGCGCTATTGTCAGCAAGACCAGCGTCGGTCTTGATAAGCTGTGATGTCAGAGAGTCGTGCGCATTGTCACGTGTGGAAGTGTAGGTGCAAACATGGGCTGCTTGTTGCACAAGATGTAAAAGCCATAGAGGGGGATAGGCAAAACATCGTCATTTTCTTAGGGTCTTGCCTTCCAGTTGCATGCTTTCTGTTTAAAGGAAGAGTTGCTATTGTTATGGCTTTTCATACTTTCTTAGATTCCCTCAGAAGTAAGAAACGATCTAATGTGGCCCATTTTGAAGCAGAACAGAGCAGGATTCCTCATGGAGGGACTTGATACTGGTTTGTTGTTGGAGACTGGTATGGCTGTAGCGACAGATGTAGTTTCACTGGTGTGAAAGTTTTATGTTGTTAGGTTTTTTTCCTTTTTTGGGGGGATTTTGTACCTTGTTTGCCACTGTTTGAAGGAATTGAAGAATTTCATGGCAGTGTTGAGAAGCTCACAGAATGGTGGTGATCCAGAACAGACTCTGTAATTGGCCTTGAGGGGAGAGGCAAGATACATTACTTTAGTACAAGATACTGGCTTCAGCAAAAATTTGATGCTCAAGCAGCCTCAGTTTTCTCAGCTGTTACATATATACTGTGTGTCCCTGGAGCTCTTAAGCACACATGCAGTGTATATACTTTACACTGACTGTACTGTGAGCAATTTCCAGAAGAGTAGCATGGTGAGGTTAGCCAGGTATAAGGCCAAAGAATTTTTTGGATGGTGGAAATAAAAATGGCTTGTAACACCTTTGAAAAGTATATTTCGTGAAAAACTAAATTGTATGAAAATGATAAATTTGGTATTTTAAACTGGTCTGTTTGACAAAACCGAAGATGAAATACTGCTTTTTTCTGTGTAGTATCTGTTACATTGTCAAACTAGGGAAGATGAACTGTCTAATTATGGTTATTTATAGACTTTCCTGCAAAAGCAAACTACACAAAAGCAAGGTAAGATGCTCAGCTATTTGCAAGATAATTTTTTTTTTTTTTTTAGAAGGGGGAGGGAATATATTTATTTACAGTATATTTGAGATATAGTGAAATCTTCAAGTGCAGATGGAGACTTGATGAGATCCATGTTCTGTATCTGTTGGTAAATACTCTTCTTTTTCATCCTAGTTTCCACTGGCTCACTTGCTCAGCAGTATGCCCACCCTAATGCTACCCTGCATCCGCATCCTCCGCATCCTCAGCCTTCTGCCACACCAACTGGCCAGCAGCAAAGCCAACATGCTGGAAGCCACCCTGCTCCTAGCCCCGTGCAGGTAACAGAACTCAAGGGAGTGAATGTCTTTCAATTGTATTTAACATGCTCTGCTGGAAGGTGTTGCATCTGTCTGATGTTGACATTGACATACTGATTTCTTTGAGAGGAAAATGGTAGGGTGGAGCGGTTGCCCAAACGAACTGCAAGTGACAGATCTCGTGCAGGACTTGTCTAGATTCCCCTCTGTTTTCTGGAAGGAAGGAAGGAGAGCTATATAATTTAATTTTTCTCTCCTTGCGGTGGCTGGGGCTCAAAGGCGGTAGGCTCATGACATAGTTTGTTAGATACGCTAGCAGGGAAACTTGTGGCAGTCGCTTTTCTTTCGTAAGGACCAATATCAGAGTCCAACCGTTCATTTCTCCCTCTTCACAGGGGATGGGGTATAGCTTGTTTCCATGTCACGATTAAGAAAGGATCATCATTTTGTCAGACCTTTAACGTGAATGGAGTTACAACTGGAAATAGCAGATGAATGCTGAGAAGCATTTGATTGTATTTTGTCAAAGACAAGCAGCTGAAAACAAAACAGGCCTCGCGATAGCGCTGCGTGCCAGAGCTACCTACTGGTAATAACCTGGGGCTGCTGAGTGCAGCTGTGAAGTATATCCAGGTCCGTGGTTGCAGGTTCTCCTTACTTCTACCTGGCCGTCTAGGTTGTATTTTCCACACTCTGCTCACGTGACTTTCTAGTGCAAGGAGAAAATGAGCCTGGCGGAATTGAAATGCATTTCCTGGTGACCATGGGCATGGCGATCCTTGGATTTGCCACTTAAAAGATTCGCTGTTGAGAGCAGTTTTGCAGACCTTTCTTCCGTTAGTTTACAGAATAAACGTGTCTTGCTTCTAGGCCATAATCTAAACGATCTTCTGTCTCTTTTTTTTCTGCAGCATCATCAGCATCAGGCTGCTCAGGCACTCCACCTGGCAAACCCGCAACAGCAGTCGGCAATTTACCACGCAGGTCTAGCTCCAACCCCACCTTCCATGACGCCAGGCTCCAATACGCAGTCTCCACAAAATAGTTTTCCTACAGCACAACAAACAGTCTTCACCATTCATCCCTCCCATGTTCAACCTGCATATACCAATCCGCCACACATGGCCCATGTCCCCCAGGTAAACACAGTTTAACAACCTTCAAGACTAAATGTCTTAATGCCACAAAGTTAGGACAGTCGGGCCTGCTGAAGTGATTTCCATTCTGTCACCTCTCAGCGCAGACTACCTGTTGTGTTATTTAGGTTTCTGTCTGTACATTGCCTTTATTTAGAATTTTACAAGATATTTGGACCTCAGCTTCCAACACCCAGTGCATCTACAACTGTAGTTTAATGAAGACATCTTAAGCTGGCACTGCTACTGAAAGGAATTGAGCTCTCTTCCTGGTTCCCGGCTCCCATCCTTGTCCTGCCCCACCATTCTGCTCACAGAACTGTTTGGCCATGCAGCAAACCAGACTGGGGACATGATTCAGCTGAAGCGTGCCTCCCCTACCCCCGTTTTAGGCTATTTCGCAGTCAAATCAGTTCACTGCTCAGGTTCACTGCATGATCACAGAAAGAGCTGGCATACAGAAAGGTTGGAGGTGAGAGCTGAGTGGAGGAAGGCTGAATTGCTGCTTTTGGTGGCAGATTTAGGCTCTGCATTGTAGTCAAATTTGTACAAGTACATGCAGTAAAGGATATTACACAGGATTATTAGGGAGTAGCAAGGCACTGCAGTGGGAGATAGGTGAGATTGAGTTCAGATAACTGTAAGACAATCCTTGCTGAAAGAGAAAACCTGTGTGTGTGTGTGTGTGTGTGTGTGTCTGCGTGTGGTTCTAAATGAACTGCTTGTGCAGAAGATCCCCAATGATTGTTGGGCAACTTAACAGCAGCCCTTGCTTCAGGATCAGAAACCGACTTCTCTTAACTGCTCTCTTGTGGTCAACTCACTGAAAAACGGGTTTTGGGAAGGGAAGCACATGATTGATTAGTCAAGAGCTCTGCGTAAAGCAGTGTTAGAGATTTCCTGATGTTTACTAAATCTCATGGGTTTAGTGTGCTTTGTCAAGGAATGGACAGTTAATCAGTAATTTGCCCGCACAATTTCTTCTTCAGACCAAGTACTTTGTGTCTGGCTTCTGCCTTCTCGTACAGGTTAACAATAGTTTGGGATATCATGACTAACTGTGATTAGGAAGGTTAGTCTGATAGGTTTCCAGTCCCTTGCCAAATTCTGATAAAATCTTTGCTTTGGTCCCTGGGACAGTCAGTTAAGCCAATGAATTAATAGTTAGTTAGGAATTGTTCTACTGATGTTGAGTTTTTAGCTTTTTAATCCTGTTAGGCTTTTAATTTTTCTGCTTTTATACTGTGGGAGGATAAGGAGAGGATGTCCGAACTTGGCTACTGCCGTGGCATCTTGCCGTGTCCTCCCAGGCTCTGGTTTCAGAAACAAGATACTTGCTCTGCTCCGGGGTGGTGGCACTGGTGTGAGTGCCTAGGTTGTAGAGCTTCCCGGGGTGCCTCGACTGCAGCCTCCTGGGTTAGTGGCACGTTCAGTGCCGTGCCTTGAAACGTGGAACACGATTGTTTCGAGGTCTGCGTACAGGTAACACCACCCGAATTGTGCTGTACACGCCACGGCCAGGCCTGGGCCTGCGCTGCAGGGTGCAACCATTGCCTTCCTTTCTGTGTGCCAACACTTAATAAGCAAATCAGATGCAAGTTTTAGTCAGAACTTGACTGCTCGGTCAGGATTTTTTAGCAATCGCAGGCAAAGCCTGCCTTACCCGTGATTTTTGACTTGTGCAGTCTCTTCTGCTGTCATTTCTTTAGGATGAAAGCTACCATCTATAATCCATCATATTTATACCAAACTAACTGACTTTTCAAAAGGAAGTAGTTCCCTCAAAAATCTCTTAATGAAGGAATAACTTACAGTTCTGTAAGAATTTTTAAGTGCATGTAATTATTCCGTTGTGGGGAAACTAATCACTGGATTTAATAGTTTCTTAGCAGCCTCATTTCCAACTTCTGAAATACCACGTAGTAGGAATTTCAGTCAGGCTAACACAGGGGGTCAATCTGAATTTCCCTTTAGGTTATCAAATGAATCTGGAGTTGTTAGATATCTCACCTGAGAAACAGTACTTCAAAATTCATTACAGCACACTGTCAGCTGCCAATTGGCAAAGCGTTTGAGCCCCAGCAGAACATTTTTACCCAATGTGTGTATTGAATAGAGCTGCTGTAGGAATAGCCGCTTTATAGTGATGGCTGCTGTAATAGCATGTTTGTCGAAGTAAAAATGGTGCTGATCCTGAAAGGTATTTCTGTTTCACAGCCTTATCTTCTAAGCCTTTTTTTAGAGCAAGAGTGAGATTTGAATTGCAGTTCCTGCCTTTAAAGGCTTCTTGAGTGCTACTAATACAGTGCAAGTCTGATAAAGAGTTTGAGGAATGTCTGTGATGAGTCAAGTCACCCTTTTGTCTTTAAGAAATAAAATTGTGGCCACTACCTGCTATCTGTCTTTACTGGCATGTGAAACTTGTGAGGCTGAAGTATTGCACCGTAGCGTTCTGTTAATGGGATATGGTAGAAGGACAAAGCAAATCTTAGGTACAAATGCTTTTATTTTTCCCCCCAAGAGAAACCCACTGAAAGCTCTTAAGAGTTCCTTCATGTTTTGTGCTTTTAAGAAACTAGTGTTTACTAGCTTTTTAAACCAAAAGAATTGATGACCTCTAGAGTCATGAACTGCTCAGAGCTAAAGAAGCCAACTGACAAGTTACTGAACGTGTTTGCCAGAAGGTGATCAGCCATCGTAAAGATTAATCTCCTTTTTCCGCTGAGACTTAACTATGATTGCCGAGATTACACAAGGACCTTAACTGTGATGAGCTTAACTGGAAACAGAACAAAGCTGATCTAACAGTATAAAGGGATAAAATCACTCATCTTAGAGTGACTGCTTAGATGAACGATAATGTGGGCACAGGTCACTGGAGAGGGTGGTTTCTAGGGCAGGGAGCCATGAAAGAATGTGGGGTTGTGCAATGAGCCGCTGAGGAAGGGATGCCAGGCTCCCAGTGCCTGTGAAGTTCCTTATCTGTACCCGGTGCGTTCTCTGCATAGGAAGTGCTTTGATCTAGGTTACTAACAGTAATGTTTTGAAGATTTGTTGCTGAGGTTTTTTTGGTGTTGTGGGGTTTTTTGTTTGTTTTTTGGGTTTTTGTTTTTTGGTTTTTTGTTTTTTGGTTTTTTTTTTCCCCAAATACCCACTGTTAAATGCTGGCAGTTTCTCCCAGCCCTCGCTGTCCAAATGGCTAAAATTGAGAATGTAACTCAGAGCCAGCAGTAAGGATTTGAGCCCCCCCCCCGCCTTTTTTTTTTTCATTTGTTTTTAGTTATTCTTTTTGTGTTAAGATCTCTAACTTAATCCCTATAGCTAATCTAGTTAAAATGGAGCAAATCTCTGGATTTACTGGTACAGCTGGAGAAAACTTGCCAGTCATGTGGCCGGGAGTGATGCCTCCTTGTGACCATGATACTAAAGAGCTCTTTGTTTCAGGCTCATGTACAGTCAGGAATGGTTCCTTCTCACCCAACTGCCCATGCTCCAATGATGCTAATGACGACACAGCCACCTGGTGGTCCCCAAGCCGCCATCGCTCAAAGTGCACTACAGCCCATTCCAGTCTCGACAACAACACATTTCCCCTATATGACGCACCCTTCAGGTGAGGAGTGTGTGCCCGGGAGACCTGCACCGTAACTGAGCCAGGTCGTGGTAGTGAGGAGAACTGTTGTGAACCAGATGTGGGGAAAAGAACAACAACAACAAAAAAAAACCCCTCCATCCTTAAGATGTCCTTGTTAGAGCGGCAGGCTGCTGAAGGCAGGTTGTTGCTGCCTTTAGACGTTGCCAGCCTGAGCGCGAGCCGAGATAAGCGTGTGAGATTCAGCTAATTGAGCAAAGGCTTTGCTTCTCGCTAGCTGAAGGAGAGCAATGGATAACTGTGCAGACGCTGGCACTGCGGGACTGTGTTCTTCCAGGTTGTGCCGTGGGGGATGGACTGTCTGTGTAGCCTGTTTATAATGATCTGGGGGGTTATTAAATTTAAAGTGATCGGTCTGGAGGATAGGAGTGAAAATGTTGCTTGGGGGTAGGGCTGTTAGACTTCTAATGACTGCAGTAAAGTGACAACTGAAGTCTAATCTTTAATTCAGAGTAACATTCTGCAGCTTTACTTTTGGGAAAAGTAGGTGCTGGATGACTCCTTTCCGCTTAAATTTAACCTGACCTAGGTTTCTTTATTATTCGTTTCCAAACGGCCTCTAAACTTTGGTAGTGAACTAGTTACCTGATCTTGTATCCTGGGGAATGTGTGAGCAGAACAAGGCTGCTTTCTGAGGGTTTAGGTAGGGAAAAAAAAAAAAACATCCAAAGGACATCTTGATATTGCAGGGTTTTGTTTTGTTCTCGTGGAAAAAAAAAAAAAAAAAGAAAAAAAAAAAAGAAAAGAGAAAAGAAAAGAAAAAGTTCAGCTCGGTAGTTGTCCTGTGACCACTTTACTAGCAAACTGTTGTGTGGCTTGCCAATTTATTATTTACATTTGAACTTTTTTTTTACAGTACAAGCCCACCACCAACAGCAGTTGTAAGGCTCATCTGGAATAACTGAAAGGCTGGATACCTTTTGTAGGCCAAATACCCTCCTTCTACTGCTTCTGCCAACTGGAAGCACAGAAAACTAGAATTTCATTTTATTTTGTTTAAAAAAAAAAAAAAAAATTGATTTCTTGTAACATCCACTAGGAATGCTAACAGTTCATCTTGCAGTGGGAGAGATTCGGACTGAGTAGAGGCATTTAGGAACTTGTGGGCTATTCCATAATTCCATGCACTGTATCTGAGTCCTGCAAGTGCCCCAACTCTGCTTGCTGAAAACTGGAAGTTATTTATTTTTTAATGACCCTTCAAAGTTATGAACTCATCAGCTAGCAAAAGAAGTAACAAGAGTGATTCTTGCTGCTATTATCACTAAAAATCAAGACTTGGAGATCCCTTTTACTTCTAACTAAACTTGAAACAGGTTCAGTAAAAAAAAAAAATTCTAATCGTCAAACTGATGAATTATTATTTATAAATCACGTTTGATGAGATAATCACTATCGTGAGACAGTGATGTAACTTTTAAGTTAAGAAAACTTTTACTTTGTAGATAATATAAAATAAAAACTTAAAAAAAAATTAAAAAATAAAAAAAGTTTTAAAAACTGACCTACTTAGTGTTTGTGTCATGTTTTACCAGTACCTATCTTTAACCTGTTCTCCAGCTTTCAGTCCCCATCGGAGCAAGTGATTTATTGAGCCTCAGGTAAGCTCTGCGGGGTGTCTGTCATGTGTGTCCCCCCCCGCCGTGAAACCCGATGGTCGTCTTTGACTCGTGAAAAGCTCTCGAGAGCAGAAATCCCAGCAGGTTTTCCACCATCTCTCGTGTTCCAATCGATTCCCTGGTGCCTCAGCCTCGCACTGGTTCCGCCTGCTGTCCCAGAAGATGTCACAACTGGGCCTTGAGGCTTAAGGTGACAAAGCTACACGTCAGTGGTGCTGCTGGAGGACGGGGAGAAAGCGGGGTAAGCGTTTGTAACCGTTCCTTGGCGAAACGACCGGGGGAAGGACAGGGAGAAGGACAGGAGAAAGCAGTCGGCTGCCACCTCCCTGGTTATAAAGCGCTGTGGTCTTCCTCACTGCTCCGTAGGGCGCAGGCTCACCAGGAGGTGATGCTGGTGAAACTGGGATCCCGATCTAGTTGCGCTTCAGCGGCAGCCGAGCGAAGCGCGGGGGCTTTGGTGGGCGGCCGCGAACGTCGCGTTGCGGCTCGGCAAAAACCCCGCAGGGGAACGCAAGCTGCGGCCGCTGGGTTAGTCCGTGCAGGTGAGCAGCGCGAGGAGACGGACTGGTGCGTGTTCAGGTGGGCAGCAGGGGGCACGAGACTGTCGCAGGCAGCGGTGGTGACCTGGGGCGCGACACCTGGAATGAGTCTTCGGAGAAGGAACAGCTTGCTCACGCAGGCTGTTGGCTTTTCAGTTCTAAGGGAGGGTTTCTGCCTTTTAGCATCCAGTCTCTGTTAAAATAGCAGCCAGGCACCTAGAGAGATTCAGGCTAAAGACTAAAAGTGAGAAACGAGTTCTAAAAACAGTTTATTAAGAGCAGATTTTTTTATATTATGGTAAAATTGCATTATTCAAGAATAAGTTACTTGTACAGTACATACAGAAACAATATATAGAAAAACCTACTATACAAGAAGAACTTTTCTGTGCAGGTGAAAAGTAGAATTTTCAGATCAATACGCTTTTCATCCAACAAACTGTTGGCTTTAATCATCCTGCTAAAGGCTGAGTTAGAGAATGCACAGTCGCCTCCCCACCTGTGGTAGTTGCTGGCGAAGGTTGGGTCTGTTCCCATCGAACAAGCTTAAATAAAAATTTGGAATACTCAAACCTGTTAGTCAAGATTTCGAGGCTTTGTTAGAGCATTGGTTGGATGACAGCAGTGTTCTGTGGTCTGGAGGCTGTAAGAAATGAGAAGCTTTGGCCTCACCCCGGACCCTTTTCTAGAAGCTTTGCTCCAAAATACTTTTGGTGCCAAAACTATGGGTGAGGCAATGGTGGTGTCAGTGTTTGGTAACCTGTTCTGGATCACTGGTGCTGCTCCTCAGGGCTGGGATGCAGGAGGGAGGGAGGGATGAAGAGATTAAATGATGCTTCATGTCATGAACCTGTCACCACCCATAAGGGCACCGATGGGGATGGTCTGTCAGCAAACAGCAAGTGGTTTCCGAAGTGTGAGATGGAGATGAGGGGAAGTTCTGGCCGGACCAAAGTCTTAGGTTATGCACTCAGCCAGGTCCCTGCTGTCACAGAGAGCGAAGGCACTGCCTGTTTTGCATCTTTATTGCCAAAAACAACTGTCCTGAGTAGCTGGCTGAAATGGGGCTTCCCTCCCTGGCAACCCTCAGGGGTCATTGGGCAAAGGCTCCAGCTGAAGGCACCGAGAGTCGCTGCCGGGTGGGTCGTTGGATCCAAACTTGCGTTGCACATGCCCATCTTCAGGGCCAAGGCACGAGCTGCTGGTCACATCTGATGCTTACATCAGCTTGAGGAAACGCTCCTCTCCGCGGGAGCCCAGGAGGCAGCCGTACCTGCAGCACACAGCCCGGCGGGGGATCTACCTTTGGCTTCCCCTCCTCCCAAAACTCAACGCTGGTACTTCATAAACGCAGCTAAAAGCCCACATGGGCTGGGGAACTAAACCTGCCAAGTCCTAGACTGTTTTCCCAAGTTACCAAAAGACTATAAAAATTCCTTCAAGTTCCTTATATTCCATAGAATGGAACGGCTTAATGGTCTTTGCCCGCCGCTGCGACAGAGAGGAGTACCTGATGGGCTGGATTAATGTCTGCTGGCAGGAGCAGAAGTAAGGCTGTGTGTCCGGCTCTGACCTGTGTCACAAGCCAGATGCTTTCTAGAAGAAAGGGGATTTCAAACTCAGCCCTTCAGGAGCTGGGGGAATAGCCCAAAAAAACACCCTTGGGTCCCAGCGCGGCTGGGATTGGGACCGCAGCAGGTCTGAGCTGCGGCAGAGCGGAGGACTAAGGCGGGGTGATGGTGGAGCTGGGTGGCTGGACAAAGCCCTTGGCTACCTTGTTGGTGAGGTCTGAGAGGGAAATAACTCTCTTGAATAACAAGAGCGACTTTCCCTCGGCTCACTAGTGGGGAGAACGGGAGTTTGTTTGCACAGGGGAAGTGGCTGACGGGGCGATAATGAACTCAACATATATTTTGCTAATCAAGCACAGCAATTTCCATTTAAACAATGGAGAAACCCCTCGCAATTAAACTGCAGGTTAAAAATACCACATGTGTGTGCATGTTTAGTTGTTGGCGCTCGAACAATAAGCCCCGGCGTGCCAAAACAACCCATCCCAGCAGCAGCATCTGATTTATCTGGCAAGGGCTGCGCCGGCTGTGAAGAGCAATCCCTTTTCCCAGCCCGTTCTTTCTTGCAGATGCTTTGAGCGTAGGGTGATTCGGGTGAGCCCACCTCGGCTGGAGCTCAGCAGGACTAAAATCAGCTCTTTGAACCTTAGCAAGATTTAGGTGTGCGTGCTCCGGGAACCGTGCCCCAAGCAGGCAAAGGAGCCGGCAGCTCGCGCTGTGCTTCCTCCCCTTCCCCTCTTCATCCCTAGAAATGCAAGACCAGGGCGAGTCACTTCTTAGCAATGAAGGGAGCTGACTTCCCTGGCACAAACCAGCCCTGGCTCTACGCTCCTGCCGGTCGGTGCAGCCTTTCTGCTGGTCCGGGGAGGAGAACGGGGTGCGGATACGGCCGAGGACAGGGCTGCCTTTGTGTCTCCGGCAGCCTCGCCGCCTTTGGCAGCGCTGGAGGTAACAACCAGCCAGTGCAATTTGCTCTGAACGCTCTGGTTTCAGGAGCGAGTGTGTGACGGTGTGTGCTGAGCGCCGGGAAACGCCGATCCCCGCCCAAATACACGATTGCTTCCCGTGCGCCCGTTTTCAAGTCGTTTTAAACAGAGGAAAGGGGGGGAGACCTTGCCTGCTCTGAATGAACAAAGACAGCCCGGGAGAGGGCTGGGGCAAGAGATGGGGAGGCACAAAATGCACGTCCTAAGTGGTTTCTCAGGTCGATGGTATCCAGTTTCTCCCAACCCTCATCCTTCAGCTTATAAAACCAGATTTGCAGTCCCTGGCCTGCGTTTGGCCCTGGCTATTTTGGCCCTGCCCAGTCCTGGCCCCTGCTTGTGCTACCTCAGCCCTTTCTGGACCAGCCCAGCACCATGATCTCGCCCTTCAGTTCCTGACCTCGAGCAGAGCTTGGCTCCTCGTGTTTTGACTGCCAACCCAGCTCACTGCGCGCTAACGGCAAAGCCCTGCCTAGAGGCTGGATTTTTGCAAAACTCTCTAACTCAGCCCCACGAGGCTTTTTGCTTGCTTGCTTTCAAAGGAATTCCTAAACGTTAATACTCCTGAGGGCACCCACCTCTACGGCAATTTCAAGGCAAATAAAAATACGAGGCTGTGCTGTACAGCAATCTCAAGGCACGTTTTGCATCCGAAATCCCGGGGAGCGCCGCGTGGGCTTGCGCTGAGAAATCTGGAAGTTGAATGCTGCGAACATCCCCTCCTGTGTGTCGCAACAGCTCCAGCCCCTTCCTTATTCTTAAAATAACGGCAGCTTCTAAGAAGTGGTTCCTCTTTCTTGGCACGGCCGCGCCGGCTACCCCAGGTAAAGCAGCACCGGGGCTCGGCGGCACCGATGGCTGCAGAGCCTGGCAACAGCAGCAGAAGTTGGGGCACGGCCGTGCTCCGGGCTCTGGAGCTGCTCTCCTTAAGCGGGCGCCTTCGTTGGGGATGGGTGGGGGGGACACAAGTCAAGCCCCTGGGGATTTGGTGGATTCACAGTTGTTCCCGCGGGAGTTACGGTAGTGCCTACGTCTTGCTCGGCGTGCAACTCACCGCGCGAGCAACCGGCGCTTGGGCGAGACACAGGTGGGCCAATAGGTCAAAGCGCCTGTTGGGTCCCTCCAGCCATCAAGATGCCGACCCACCAGCCTCCTCCACCTAAGGCACATCGGGGGGTGCAGCCCCTCTGCAGGCTCGGAGCGGGGCTGGCTGGGCGAGGCTTCTCCTCCAGGCGGGGAGGGGTACACCAAAGGAACCCCCTGTCACCTGCAAGAGGCTGTTGTGTAGCTTTAAATACCGCCAAACTCTTGGTTACACTGTGTTTTGGGGGGAAAAAGAAGGCAAGAGAGAGCGGGGTGGGCAGCCGCCTGCACTTGGGAGGGAAAAAAAAAATGGTTTGGGTAAAAACTTTGTGCCTAAAATGCTTCCATCACTGGGATAAAACGCCTCCATCACCGGGATACACCACCTCCATGGCCGGGAGGAGCGGCTTGCTGTCAGTCTCCGCGTTAGTTCTCAGCTAGTGACATTATTAACGATGGAGCAGTTAGTGTTCGTGTCTTAATTAGCAAGGCTGATGGTGTAAGTATTTCTCTGGCTGCTGCAGGGAGTGACTGCAACTGTGCTAGGTTAAAAAAGAAGAGCAAGAAAAGCCAGTTTTTGCCTTAGCTGAAAATAAAGCCCAAACTCTGATCGTGATCATCATCTTCGCCCAACGTGGGAGCTCAGCTCCGGCAGGTCGGGCTTTGCTGGTGGGTTTGGCAGCGGCAGCACGTGCTGGGGTGGGAGGATGGGGCTTGTTTTTGCCTGCGCGGCCTGGAGCAGCAACTGGTTGTTGACTTTATAATCCACCTTTTTTTTTTTTTTTCCTTTTTTTCTTTTTTTTTTTCCCTTTCTCCAATTACATGGGTGTAACACAAGACCCCGGTTCCTTCGCTGGGCGCTGTCGTGTCAGGGACAGGCAGGAGACTGAGCCCGACGGTGCGATGCTCGACACGCAGGGACGCAGGCACGAGCGGCGTGTGTAAACAGTAACGAGAAAGCTTTGATAATAATAACTAAAAATAAAAATAAAAGGCCCTTTAACAGGCCGAAGAGAGGGAGCACACCCGTACAGGAGTGAAAAATGACCCCCTTCCTTGCAAAAATATAATAATCATCCCTAACCAGAAGGAAGAAACTAGGTACATTCTTTCTCTCGATCCGATACCTGGAAGGTCTCTAGGATTTCTCCACCCAAAAGTGCATCCCGGTGCTGGCGTGGCAGCCGTCAGAGGGGCGTGTACTGGTTGTCGATGGCACGGACGTGGCCCCGGCCTGGTGCCTCCACCTCGTAGTCCGAATCGCGGTGCCGGGGGCCGGGGGCTGCGGCTGCCCTGCTCGGGCGCAGGCTCTGCGCCAGCTCGGCCGGCGGTGGCACCAGGTGAAAGATCTGCTCCGGCGGGGGACCCGGGAGAGTCTCGTTGGGGCCGTGGGGGCAGGAGGAGCCCGTGGGGGTGAGGCTGAATTCGGGGCTCCAGCCGGGGATGGGCAGGGGGAGAGGGACGGTGCTGCTGGAGCCGGGAGCTGCAGGCGGAGGGGAGAGACGGCCGGTCGGTGGGATGCTCCTGCCCCATCGCCCCCACTGGCGGTATCAGGGTGGGGGTGCGGGGTGCATCCTGCACCCTCCCTGGCCACAGTGGGGAGCAGCCAGTGGTTTGGGGCAGCTTCTCCTTTCTCAAAAGAGGAAGCCGGGAGCTTGGGAGTCACCTTTTGTGCCGCCGCCTGGATGCTTCCGCTTCCCCCCACTGTGTGTGGCCAAAGGTCCCAGCTCTGCCCAGCCCCGGGGACATCCACATCCATCCTGGGGACCCTCCCACTGGGACAGGACCCCCATCCCTACACCCCATGGGAACATCCCTGTCCCTCCGTGCTCGCGTACCTTGCGGCTGGGGCAGGACGACAACGTAGCTGGACAGACGGACGTCGCAGGCTGTCCCGCACTCCAGCGGGATGGGGTAGCGATGGAAGTGGTGCAGCATCTCCACAATGGAGGAGAAGCGGAGGTGTTGGACACGGCACTGGCCCCGCTCTGTCAGTGTCAGCCGCAGGTGCTGCGGGGAGGAGCACGGAGCCGTTACCCTTCCACCGGCTCCTTGCTGGAGGAGATGATGGTGGGACACGGGGATATTTGGGGTGGGGGGACACAAACGGCCTTAGCATGATGTGCTGCATCCCCAGCCCGCGGTGCCCTGCTTGCTGCAGGGGGTTTTGCCCCCCCAGGAGCTGCCATGGGGCCCTGTGAGCATCGGGGCAGGGACCAGGCAAGGAGAGCATCTCCACAGGGTGGGATGGGACAGGGACCACACTGCCTAAGGGGCCCCTGCAAGATTCCTTCCCTCCTCAACCCTGCCCCCCGCCCCAGCCCCTCTCCCGCCCGTACCTTTGCTCTGCCCTGGAAGTTGAAGGTGAGCACGTACTCGCCGCGGCGTGTCTCACTCTGCCGCACCAGGAAGACGCCGTGGCCCTCCAGCCCCCCCAGCTGCACCAGTTGAGCCGCCTTCACGCGGGAGATGGGCCCGTGGAACCAGGGGCAGGAGGAGAGGAACTGCTCCATCTTCGGCCCTGCTGCCTCCCCTGGGCCCCCCGGTGTCGCCCCTGCCAGGGCACAGGGATGAGTGCCCCGGGGAAATGGGGACTCCTGCCCGTCACCCCTGTTCCATTCCCCTCTGGCTCTGACCCCCTCACACCCCATGCCACTTGGGGATGCCCCCAGCACCTCTTCCCTGTCCCCAGGGTCCCCCCCACATCCCCAGTGCTCACCTTGGCTGAGGGCATTGGTGCTGGTGGTGGGACTGGCGGCCGCAAGGTCAGGGTGCCGGCACGCCAGGAGCTCGGGGTCTCCCACATCAGACCTGCCGGGGACGGGAGAAGCCGGGCTGAGCACTGGCGGTGGGGGACGGAAACAATGCTGGGGGACACGGTGTGGCTGTCCCCATCCCCAGGCTCGGGGACACCCGCCAGGCGCTTACCCCCTGCGTGTGCACTCCCGGATCTCGGCTGTCCAGGAGCTGAGCTGCTGCTCATCCCCCGCCTCGAACAGGACATCGGTAGCATTGGTGACCTGGGGGCCATCAGAGAGGGACAAGAAGGCTTCAGTGAGAGAGATGGGCATCGTCCTCCCACCCACCCATGCTGGGGACCAACCCTGACCCCAGCCAGTGCAGAGCATCCCCCCCCGCCATGTGCCACATCCCCCCCCATGCACCCCTTGCCTGGCTGGGAAGAGGAACTGAAATTTGGCACAGGAGCCTTTGGCAGCCACATGCGTCCTGGAGGGTGGAAAAGACCTCGGGGCCGGCTGCAAACCCCCTCGGCCGGGCCTTACCTTGAGGACAAAGGTGTGGAGGTTATCGGGCATCTCGAGGCGTGTGCACCTCCGCACCTCCTGGACGGCGGAGCAGGCGGCAAGCAGCTTCGGCTTGGAGCCCTGCGGAGGGGAGTGCGGCAGCTGAGCTGAGCCCCAACACCCCAAAACACCACCCCATGTCCCGCTGCTTTGCCGGGACAGGATCGAGCCTGCTGGGAGCCACCCAAGGCACGGCAGCCAGCAAGGAAATACCCCACTCTGCAGGGAAATACCCCATCAGCAAGGAAATACCCCACATGGCAAGGAAATACCCCGGCGGCTGTTAGGGCACCTTGCCAGGGGCCAAGCAGTGCCGGGAGTAGGGACCCATCTCCGTGACCCCCCCCCCCAAGGACCCAGCAGCAGAAGGATGGGTGGAGGAGAGGAGGGAAAGGGGGGTTCCCAGCACGGCAGTGTTTCAGGAAGACTGTGTTCATTGCTGGGGAAACTGGGGTGCAGGCAGGGAGCACCCCGCTTACGGGTGCAGGGGTTGGGGGCGCGCTCGGCGGTGGCGTGCCGAGAGCGGCCCGTGGTCACCCGGCCGGTTTGGCGCTGACACAGGCATATGACAAAATGCTGAGCAAACACTTCCAGAAAGACTAATAATACCCCTCCCGGCAGCTTTCAGTTCCTCTGTCACCCAGCACGCCCCGTGCGCCGGCAAGCGAGCCGCTGATGGCTGCCAGGCTGCGGCACGCAGTGCCCACCCAGCTGCAGCCGGGACCGGGTTGTATCCAAGATGCCAGGGACCCTCCTGGGTGCAAAATGCCCCTGGGGGACCACGGCACCAGTTCCGGACCCAACACCTCCCTCCTCAGCCCTGTGGCCGGAGCGGAGCGGGCAGCTCACCCCGTACAGCCCCAAAAAGCCCAGCCAGTGCTGGTATGTGCCAGGTATGCTTGTCCCCCTGCGCCAGGCTTGCTGTCAGCGCGCCATGGCAAAATTTTGGCTGGCCGTGATTGACGCAGCAGCTTCAGCATCCCACCGGCTGGGTGGCAGCACCCTGCGCTGGCTCCGGCGGTCCTCTGTCCTCCACGGCCACTGTCCCCACAAGGATGCCAGGCTGCAGGTGCTTCACGGCGCAACGGCGTTTGCCAACCAAAGCCCATCAATTCTTCCCCGAGCTCGCGCTGCTCGCTGCAAAGCCACTGCCATAGCCCCAACCAGCTGCATGACCCCAAGGCAGTCCCCACTGGGCGCTGGGCAACTTGGCACTCTCCACGCTCACCCAAACAAGCCGTGTTTCATTGACTTTTTTTTTTTTTTTTTTAATTATTTATTCTTTTTCCACACCCCCACCCCTTCCTCCCTCCCTCGATACTCTCGACTGAGGACTCGGTGTACTTTGGGGCCGGAAACACAGTGTGAGAGGGATTGGCCCTTATCAGCACCAAGCTGTGCCAAAAAGAAAGTTCTTAGAAGTCTCTTGCCGAACGGCATCGTGCAAGGGGGTTGATGCTACCGCAGTGCAATCACTGTCGCCGGCGGGGCCGGGGTGCCGCGAGCTGCCGCGGTGGCACCGATTGTTTTATCCTGAAGGGGTTTGATATTTTTGCCACCCTTGGAAGATAACCGCGTCCTGTGCGGAGTCCTGCGGGGAGAAAGCAAGAGGGTTGTTGCCCATCCTGGCTGCTTTCCCACACGTGGGTTGTGACACCCGGCACGTCGCCAAGCTTGCCGGCGCGGCAGGTTTTATCAGCATCCTGACCACGGCATTGGGGTCAGCCTCCTGCTTTCTTAGGAAGTGGGAAATTCCAGGAAAAGGGAGTTCGGTGAAGCCCGCTGCGTCCCTCCCTGGGGAGAGTGCAGACGGGGAGCGCGAAGGGAGAAGGAAATGATGCAGCAGAGAGAGATACGGCGCCTGAAAAACCAGTCTGGCTTCAGAGAAGTGCCTACCGCAGGCACAGTGCCCCCACCCCCCGAACTGCTGCACCTGACCGCAAGATACCCTGTTCGATGGCGGCCGGTACCAAGAAAGGGATTTCTCGGTAACCAAAACTGCACACTCAACACACCGCGTGTTCACCCAGCACCCAACGGGCTCCTTCTCGGCAAGAGAGGTGCCATGGCAGCATCGTGGGGCTGGGTACCCGCTGCTGCTGGCTGGGCTTGGGATGCTCAGGATGGGACAGGATGCTCAGGATGGGATTGGATGCTTGGGATGGGATTGGATGTTCAGGATGCTCAGGATGGGACGGGATGCTCAGGATGGGACAGGATGCTCAGGATGGGATTGGATGTTTGGGATGGGATTGGATGCTCAGGATGCTCAGGATAGGACAGGATCCTCAGAATGGGATGGGATGCTTTTAGGATGTTCGGGATGTTGCCCCAGTTCAGTCCTCAGCCCAACCAGCATCAGCTCCCACCCTGGACATTTCACCCCACCACTCTCCAAAGGATCCTGTGCACATGGGGCAAACCTCAGCATGAGGTTGAGCACCACTCCCCCCCCCCCCCCCCACCCCCCAGAAACCCCCCAGAATCACCTAGGGACACGATGCCCTGCAAAGCTGCGCTGGCAAACCCCCAGAACACAGCCACCACCGTGCCATGGCTGCAGCATCCCCGAGCCTGACACCTGGTGTGCAAAACCAGCCATCCTGGGGTGTGACATGGGTGATCCCTGGCTCACGGGGCTGACGGCAGCAGGACCCAGCCTGGATCCCACAAACCCCCTCTCCCTGCATGGGCTGACAGTGGCTGGGCACTGCTGGGGACATCAAGCCACCGATGGAGATGATGGTCCCATCGGCTGGGGATGGAGGAGCCACGCCGGCTCTTGGCGCTTGCTTAGATTTAGTGCTTGAGAGCAGCGTCCTCCCACCTGCGCTCTGCGGATCCCAGGATTTGTATTTTTGTTCTTTGCAGGTGATTGTTCTAGAGTTTAAAAAATACAAAGCTTCAGCCAGGCCAGAGCTGTCCCCAGTGTCATGGGACAACCTGGAAGATAGAGGAAAACACCCCCCAGGGCGAAACCCTCCTGCTCCCTGTCCAGAGCATCCCACCCCAGCCCACTGGGGGAAGGGAACACCCCACTGCACCCCCTGTCCCATGTCCCTGCATCCCTGACCCCCAGGTTCCCTGTGGGGCGTCACGGGGAGCGCCGGCACGGCGCGGGGAGAACCAGCACGGCAAGGGGAGTGCCGGCACGGGGTGTGCCAGCACGGCATCTGCAGCCACCGCGCACCTGGGGAGGGCAGGGTGGCCGGGAGAAAAGGGGATTTGCCGGCATCTGCCAGCTATAGGAAGGAGCCCGACGCCAGCTCGGCGCTGTGGTCGTGCCAGCAGCGTGAGCTGAAGGTCAGGCCAAGGTCACGGCTGCGCTCGGGCGTTGCAGGCGCGGAGAGGAGCTGCTGCGTTTCCGCCTCGCAAACCCCTGCTAACAGCTCTTGCCGCAGCTCCTTCGCCCGCCACTTTCTTTACGACCTGTGCTGACACAAGGGCGGCCGCAGTGCCAGCGGGCCGCTCACGCCGACGAGCACCGGCGGCTCCTTTTGCCATGATCCTCCCGCCGGCAGCCTCCACAGCCCACCTCGTGCCTTCCGTGCGAGCGGCGGTGGGGAAACCACCACCTGGGAGGGCTGGCACGGCACAGTGGGTGCCCCTGCCCCTCTCCAACAAGGATATTTTCGATTTATGTTCACGTTTTTTTCGGAAGCAAAGCTCCTCCCAGGCTGCCCATGCGTGATGCTCTGAGGCGCTGCCACAAGGAGTACGACCCGCACGGGCGCACAGGGGACCCGGCAGATGCTGGGAGAGCTTCTTCGGGTGGGGGGGAAGAGGAAGGCAGGTGGCTTTCCAAGAATGAGAGTGAAATGATGCTGCCATGCTGCCCACGCCCGGGACAGCCACGGGTGTGCCTCTAGGTTTGACCAGCGCTGGCACTGCCCATGCACCAGCAGGGTGGTGGCACCCACCGCCCACCCAGACACCCCCAGGCTCAGCTGATTTCTGCCAGGTCCCCAAAACACTGCCACCACCCGTAATGCTGGTTTGCACAGGAGGGAGCTTCCCAGTGGATCTGACCAGTGCCCAGTCCCCTGCTGGCAAAGGCAGTGGTGGCACGGGGATGAGGATGGTGAGAGCAATGAGGTTGGTGGCAGGTGGGAGGGTGGTGGCAGGGTGGATGATGGTGGCGGCACAGCAGTGACGGCGGTGGCACGGCAATGACGGCGGTGGCACAGCGATGGGGGTGGTGTCACGGCAGTGACGGCGGTGGGAAGGTGACAACAGCGGTGGCATGGCGGTGATGGCAGTGGCACAGCGGTGACGGCGACGGTGCAGCGCGGACAGCGGTGGCGCAGTCATGGCAGCGGGGCCAGGAGGCCAAGACTGGATGGAGCAAGGAGCAAATCCTTCGAGAGCGGCGGGCGCTGCCATGGGCCCCTCCACGCGCCGGGGATTTCCCCACGCCGGCTCTTTCGCTTCCCCTCTGAGTCACGCCGTGGGAGGCGGGGAAGCGCCACGAGCCCTTGTGCAAGGTCCCCGACGGATACGGGCGAGATTTGTTGGTTCTTGTAAATCACGGAGCCCGCCGGGTGCCCTTACGCAAGGGACAAACCTCAGCCGGAGCTGCAGCATGGCCGGGCACGGCTCAGCCCCACCGGGCTGTCAGTGGACAGACAGACGGACAGCCACCGAGAGCTGCAGCGGTGCGAGCACTGGGTTATACCAGCATAAAACCCACATCCCGCACCCCCGGCCCTGGGGAGTTTTGTGAAGTTTCCCAGCAGCGCGGAGACACGTCGCCCTGTCCTGGGGGATGCCGGGCGAAGTGGAGGGGAAACACGTCCCATCGTTCCATTTCAGGGCAGCGGGGTGGCAACAGGGGGTTCTGTGGGGCTGGTGGGGGGCAACAAGGAGGGTGCAAGGTGCCTGCTGTGTCGGTCATCGTCCTCAGGGGGTTGCACAGTGGGTAATCCCAGTGTTCGTCCTCAGGGACTTTGCATGAGGGATAATCCCAGTGTTTGTCCTTGGGAGTTTTCACCACAGTGAAACACAATGCCCGTCCTTGAGGACTTTGCACCAGAGATAATCCCTTGCCCCATGGCTAATCCCAGTGTTCATCCTCAGGGATGTGCACCACGACTGATCCCAGCGCTCAGCCCCGCAGGTTTGCAGCACAGCTAATCCCGGCCTCTGTCCTCCAGCGGCTAATCCCAGGGCTCCAGGGGTTGATAGCACAGCTAATCCCAACGCTCCTCCTCGGGCATTTGCACCACAGCTCATCCCAAGCGGACAGGGCCACCCCAAGCAGCCCCGTGCCAGTGCTGGTGTTGGGGACAGGGTCTGGGATCCTGCTGATTGGGCTATTTCCCTGCACACCCTTGGTCTCTCACACACCTCCTCACCCCCTGAGAGCTTGCTGGGGAGGAGCCCAGAGTGGTACACCCTGGCCTCTCTGCCTGCATGTGGAGGCTGTTCACTCTGAAAACTACTGACAGCAGCAGTGAGCACCATCATGGGTTTCTCTGTTCTGGGCTTTGGGAACTGGAGGTAGGTTTCCTGCCTCTGTTTTAAGCAGAGAAAACACAAGAGGTGACCTCTGCTGCAGGCTGCTGTGCTTGCTCGAGGTCCCCCAGACTTTGACCATCACCTCCCCAAAAACCCCTCTCTGCCCACCCCAAACCCTCGCCAGCATCCTCAACCCACCAACACCAGAGGGACAAAAGGGTTTCCAAGATACCCTGTCTCCAAGCAGCCCCAAAGCCCACGGCAGCGGACAGAGCCATCCCCGAGGGGACCGGGCTCAGCGGTGACAAGAGGCACCGTTGTGCCAGCCTGAAGCGCTGGCTCGGGGGCGGCCGGAGCACAAAGCACCTTCTGTTCCCATCCCGGGCGGCTGCCGAGCGCCGGCGAACGGCGACGCAAGAAAACACAACCCGGACCCCCACCAACCCACCGAGCCTGTATTTCTTAAACCTGGGGTGCTGTGAAACGCCACCCCAAGAGCTGCTGGGTAAATCCATACCCATGGGGAGGGATTTGGGGGGGGGTTGTCCAGCTAGAACCCCCCGCCTCATCCTCGAGGCTGACTGCCCCTCTTTGTGCATTGATAAACCTCCACCCAGCAAGGCAGCGGCTGCCAGATCCGTGCAAATGAGTCAACATTTTGCAAAACCCAAAACCCCTGCAAACCGCCCCAAAAACCGGAGCGCCCAGTGGCTCATGTTCACAGCAGGGTTGAGGAAGACGGGGGCTATGAACAGGATTTGTAAACAGGCAGCGTTCCCCAGCCCTTTTAATGTTTATTATTATTATTATTATTATTATTATTATTATTATTATTTATTTTAAGCCAAGCTCGCTTCCAGTGTGGGCTGCTTTAATAATTTCCTGGAATAAATAACGAGCGCAGAAAGTAAACAAGGTGTCTGAGTGCAAGCAGGAACCGGCTGCAGCCAGGCACTGAGTCACCCCAAAGCCTGGCCCCGGAGGGCTGGGGGACATGGGGTGTCCAGCACGGACCCCGAGGCATCCCCGCAGTCCCCAGGATGTCCCAGGATTTTGCATTGCCCCAGGGTTTTGCATCATCGAGGGGTTGTGCATCACCCAGGATGATGCAAGAGCTTCCAGAGCCCACATGGGACCTTCAGTCACCTCGGGTGGGTATTTGGGTCCCAAATCAGGACCCCTTGCCCGGTGCTGCACCCTGCCTGGCTGAAGGAAGCAGCTTGTGCCTAAAAAATGCTTCATTTTTAACATAATTTCAAGACGATGTTGAACATTACAACAGCCATCACGGACATCGGTCGGAGCTGCGACCAGCTACGTGGTGGGGAGGAGCAGGGTCCGCCCTGGCTGAGGATGAATCCTTCCAGAGCCCGTGCTGCCTGTGCAGGCTCTCATAAATATTTACCTTTGAAAGAAGCAGTGCTCAGCCTTGAAACAACCACATCCTGGGCCGTGAAAAAAAAAAAAAAAGGGAAAAAAAAAAGAAAAAAAATGGAAAAAAAGAAAAGAAAAAAAAAAAAAAAAGAGATAACCACCCAAAAAAAACCCCACCACCGGGCATCTCACAGCAGCTGCCAGGGCTGAGCGGGACCCAGCAACCTCCTGCACCCCGTGGGCCCTCGCACCCTCTGCTGCAGGAGGCTTGGGGGCGAAGCAGCGCGGTCCTTGAGTGCTCTCCCAGTCCCTTTCTCTGTGATTTTCTTCATATCTGCATTTTTTTGCTCATTTTTCAGCTTGCATGTGGTGCTTTCCTACCCAGGCAGCTCTGCAGCATCCCTGCAAGGGAGACGGCCCCGATTGTGAGCAGCCGTGTGCTGGCAGGCAGCGAAGCATCCCTGCCATGGGGCAAACCCCCATGCCAGCAACAGCAAGATGGATTTTAAAGGACAGGGTTAAAAAGAAAGGAAACCCTCCAAGCCCCTCTCCCGCAAACCCCAACCACCCCAGCACCCGGGGAAGCGGCAGGTTGGGACTCTGTCCCGCAGCCGTCCCCTCGCAACCCAATCAAGCCCCGGCGAGCTCCATCCCAGCAACACAGTTTCCAAAAAAAGAAACTCTGCTCTTCAGCAATTAACGCCGGGGCTGTGGTTACACTGCTAAAAGTGTTTTTTCCGTCCATGACCAAGGATGGAAAAAGTTGTGGTTAATAAATGACAAATAACCTTTTGTCTCATCGCCCTCCCCCCCGCCCCCCCGCGCATCCTCACCCTGCAATACCAAAAAAAAAAAAAAAAAGGGGGGAGCGAGGGGGAAATAGAAAAAGTCACCACCAAAATCTCAAAAAGCCAAAAAGGCTGCTCAGCCCTGCGCGCCTTCGAAGAACAGCGCGGAGCCGAAAGCGAAGCAGCGAGGGGATGCGCCGCCCGCCCCGCTCGGCGGTGAAAGTCCGCGAGTTTCTGTGCAGCTCGGAGTGCGGTTTCACCTCTCCCGAGGGGATCGCAGTACACCCAAACCCCTCTGGCCCTCACCCCATGGCAGGTTTCTCAGCTCCTGCCCCTGGGGATGCCAGGAGAAGGACGTGGTCCCTGGGGATGCTGGGAGAGGGATACGGTCCTTGGAGATTCCATGAGAAGGATGTCAGGAAAGGGATGCAGCCCTTGGGGATGCCACAAGAAGGACACCAGGAAAGGGATGTGGTCCCTGGGGATGCCACGAGAAGGATGCTAGGAGAGGGATGCAGTCCCTGGGGATGCCACAAGAAGGACGCCAGGAAAGGGATGTGGTCCCTGGGGATGCCACGAGAAGGATGCCAGGAGAGGGATGCAGTCCCTGGGGATGCCACAAGAAGGATGCCAGGAAAGGGATGCAGTCCCTGGGGATGCAGGGGGAGGGATACAACCCCAGGGGATGCCAGGAGAGGGATGCAGTCACTGGGGATGCAGGAAGAAGGATGCCAGGAGAGGGATGCAGTCCCTGGGGATGCAGGGAGAGGGATGCAGCTCTCTGGCCACGTGTTGTCCAGCTGCCAAAGGACGATGCAACAGGGTCGCTCTTGGCTGGAGGATCAAGGCAGCAACCCCCGCCAGCCTGGGATTGTTTAACATTTTTATTACAACAAAGAGGGAAAAAAAACCCAGGCAGTGCGAGCCGGCTCACCCCTAGGCGAACCACGGGGACAAGGGCAGGAGCACACATGGTCCAGCCCGCTCCAGCTTGCAGGATGGAGGACACCAAATGGGATCCAGATTGACGCAAACTCGCTTTTCCCCAGGCCAGGGTGATGATGGGACACTGAGATGCTTCCCATCACCGGCAAACCCCTTCCTGTGGGGCATCCGTTGCCTGCGGGCTCCGGCAAACCCCTCTGGGAGTCCACAGGCAGCAGATGCCTGGCTCACGATGGCCCTGGGAGAAAAAAGACCATTTTGCATCTTTTTTTTTTTTTTCCAGAACAGAGGAACAGGGGCTGCAGCGGCGACAAGGGCATTTGTGCATCCAACACGGCGCATCCAGTTTTTAAAAATCACTATAGGTCACTAATAAGAGGAAATGTGCTTTGGATTTGAAGCAAAGCATCGTGCTGCAAAAGAGAGGGGGAGGGTTTGCTCAAGTCCCTGCCTGGGATAGGGATGCAAACACAGCTGCTGCTGGGGTCAAGGCTTCCCAAAATGTGACCTCTCCACTCCTCTCCGCCCCTGCCTCTTCATGTATCCTCGGTTAAGTCACTTAAAGCCACCTTTGAGCAGCCCCAGTTCCTCGTGGAGGTACAAAGCAGCTCCAGGAGGAGCCAGGATGGGGATGGGGACCACAGCACTGGGATGTCCCCCACCCCACGCCTGGCCAGCTGCTGCGCTGAGAATTGGAGCCCAGTGACGCAGGGCCTGCTTGCTCAGGAGGTGGCAGTTCTCAGAAACCAGCTTCAGGTGAAAGGAAGGGGAAAAAGAAAGAAAAAAAAGAAAAAAAAAAAAAGAAAAAAAAAAAAGGAAGTTAAAGCAGTCTCGCACTGAGCAGAGATAAAATACTGCTCCTCCTGTGGCCACGGCTGAAGATGTACGAGCCACGACACAGGCACCACGGGTTTTCACCGGAAGGAGTCTTCCCGGCTTGTCTCGGCATGCCATCAATTTACGGGACGAACTGGATTTCATTAAAAAGCTATAAAGAAACCAGCGCAAATGCAAATCCCATTTCCCTTCCCCTTCCTGTAAAAACATCTGGCCAACAGAAACTGCTCGGGACATTTCCGTTGCAAATCACAGTTTTCACGGAGTTTAGGACTTGGCCGTATAAAAGGCACTTGGGGCTGGGGCTGATGGACTGAAACCCTGCAGCGCTGCATGTTTTAGAGCAAATCTGTTTTGCCAGGTTTGCCTTAAATTGATGAAGGTGGAGAGGCCTCAGAGCTCTCCAGTCCTACAGGAGAATAAATGGCGTGGTAGAGGAGAAAGCCTTTAGTGTCTCCGTGGAAAGCAGGGAGAACCGGTGAGCATCGCCCTCATCCTGGATACCAGGGAATCCACCTGGGCTGCACCAGGACCACATCCAGGATTTCACCGTTTTCCCTGTGCACATGTATACACACACCCATACGTACAAGCGTTATACCCCCCATATCCCCCTGCTCCAGGTGCTCTGCATGTCAGGAGGGCCCCACTGGTGCTGGGTCCGGCCCCAGCAGCCTCACACCACAGAGCATCGCCAGCTCGCCCTAGTCGGTGGCACAGCATCCTTGCACTCCTCCTCTCCCCCGGTGCACCAGCACCCTCCGGTGCATCCCCGGGGTGGGGGTTTGGGTGCCTCCCACCCTGTGCCGGGTGACCCGCTCCCAGGACAGCTCCGGATCCGATCCTCTCCAAACCTCTCCTTTGCAACACCTTTTTTCCAGCGCTCGAGGGAGGAAGGCACAATGCCAAACCCAACCCAGCAGTGGCTGCAAGCGTGGGAAGCCCCACCTCAGCCACCTGAAGCTCCCAAGAGACCAGCACCTCCCTGGGGGATGGGATGCCCATGCCAGGCAGCACTGCAGGGACCACCGGTGGCTCCGGCACGGCTCGCCCACACTCACCCCTTCGCCCAGCGCGGTGCCGGCCGCAGCCACCCAAGCAGTAAATGGGATTGGGGCCCTTCAAAGCGCCCTCCTCCCTTTGATGCCGGGCATGTTACGGGATTAAGCTGAGAGGCCCCACTGGAGCGCACTACGGGGGAAAGTAGGGGGAAAAAAAAGCTCAAAACTGCCAAAAGCAGAGTGCTGGAGCAGCAGCCGAGCCGCGGAGGGGCACGCGTGGGGCCACCCCCCCCTTCGCCATGTACCTGCCTTGCCAAGGTCGTTGCAAGGCGCTGGATATTTGGGGCCTTGGCTTGATGAGGCTGGGCTGAATGTCCATTTACATCGTATTATTTAAAGGGAGAAGGGGAGGACGCTTCTGGGGAGACCTTAGGAGTGACCAAGCCTAATGGTCCAGAGACCAGCCGAGGATGAAAGTGCCCAAGGACTGTTTTTACAGTTGCTTATTTAAAACCATTAATCTTTCATGATGCTCAACAGCATCTTTGAATCATGAACAGATCCAGCAAAGGCAGCAGCAAAGCCATACGAGCATCCCAGGGCCACAGGATGGAAGGGAGGGGGCTCCCTGCAGCCTTTCACGGGGGAGTTATTGGTTATTTTTTAGTTAAAGGAAAAAAACCACAAACCAAATCACCAAAAAGCTGCTCTGTTTCCACCGCTCTGGGGTTTGTCCCCTTGCTGGGGTTGGGGAGTGGGACCCACCAGCACAGTGCAGGGCTTTCCACCACCCCCAGAGTTTGACCGCAGTTACTGGGAAAGGAGCTGGACTGATTCTGCTGTAAAGGAGACAGGATTTGGCCCCGGCCCAGTTAATTAGAAAGGAAGGACCCGCCCTGAGAATATTTGCACAGGAAGCAATTTACTCCGGAGACTCGCGAAATGCAGCAAGGAACATCCCCCGCTTCTGCGGAGCTGGCTGAGAAACCCCCCTGCTCCGCGCTTCGGGGGACCGGAGGGTCTCTGGCCACGTGATGACGGGGAGGAAATCTCCACGGGACGGAGATTTGTTGCAAACTGCAAGGAATAACACTGCCGAGCTCTGGGTGAACTCGCTAAATGTCTTGTTTTAAAAGCCTCCTGCCCATGGGTCAAAGGCGGCCAGGGGCTGCGGGGAGAGGAAGAATGTGCCGTGCACTGGGCTGGCTTCCCAAGGGGAGGGCGGGGGGAAAAGTAAAGAAAAAAGGTGGGGGGAGAAAAAAAGAGGGAAAAAACCAGCGTTTGCAAACGCCAGGTCCTGGGGGCTGGTCGGGCCCGACTGGGTGCGCATCCTGCGGGACAAGGGTGCTGCTCCGGTGTGCAAGAGCCAGCGGTGCAACGGCTCTGCTCCCTGGGCTGCGCCAAAAGCCTTTAGGGGAGAAGGCTCGGCTCTCCCCTACGGCTGTGCCACGTCACTGGGGATTTTACCTGGTGTGAAGGTGGCCAAATCCATCGTGGCTGCAATGTGCATGGGGAGAACAACTGCGCAAGGGTTTGGCGCCCGGGTGGTGGGGGGCACGGGTGGGTGCCCATGGAGGGGTGTGCTCGTCCCTGACTGCCCAAGCCCCGCCATGCAGGGGAGCACAGCCTCCCCAGGAGGGCATCCCCTCGCTTCGCCTTCGTTTTTGGCTCTTGCAAAGCCCCGAGGGCTGGTCTGGGCAACGGCCACCAAGGACGAGGAGGAGCAAAGTTGGCAGCAAATTTGGCAGCGGTGCCTGAAATAGCACCAGCCCAACACCTCCTCCCCAGCAGCCGGGCCGTTCCCTGCGACAGGGTCCAACATGCCCAGTGCCACACGGGTGAGCCGGCGTCCAGTGGTGCTGCCCAGCTGCTGGGAGCACCCTCCAAGAGTCCCAGAATGATGCTGTTCGGAGCCAGACCTCCCCGTGCCCCCGATTGGGACACACGCTCCCACGAGGACAACTAACCGCAACCTCTGACCCGACGGAGCACAACTGGCCTTTGCTTTCAGATTGTACAATTTTGGTGTTTTTTTTTTTTTTTTTCTTTTTTAAATATTGGGGTTGTTTGACAGAAATAGCAGGAATTTAGCCTGCTGCTCCCTGGCCCAGTGCCGCAGTGAGCGGCAAACACAGCCCGAAGGCAGCGACAAGGCTCCGGCTCTAACCGAGGCTTCCTTCTTCCCAAGCACAAGTTAGTCATCAAAGTTAAACAAGCACACCCATAAAAAAAAAAAAAAAAAAAAAAAGGAAAAAGAAAGAGAAAACCCAGCCCATCACGCCTGCATAAGACCTGCCATGTGGAGGAACTGTCTTTTTAAAGATTAAACACCACGGCTCCCCCCGCATCGCTCCCCGTTCACTCACATCCTGCATCATCTCCGCTCCAGCCAGTGTCTAAGCACCACAGGAGCTCCCCGGGGTAGCCAAGATCTGAATTTCTAGCCACAAAAGTACTTACAAAAATAAAACTAAACTCCCTTACAGGTCCCATGGGGAGCAGAGAAAAGCATACAGCCTAATTTCTGTTTTCCCCTGCCTTTCCCAACTTGCCCAGGCAAGCAGATGCCCTGGTTGCTGAAGCCACAGCACAGTGGGAACAGGGTGAATTTGGGGTTCGCCAGCCCCGGTGATCCCCAGCCTTGCTGGGACAGGTTCATGGGGCTGGGAACGAGCGGTGCAGAGGCCACCAGCCCCTATCCTCGGCTCTGGTGCTTTGCTTCTAGCCAGAAAAGCCAGGTTTGGGGTCCCAGCAAGGACAAACGCAATTGCATCGCAACTGCTTGCAATAATTAGTGCTCACATCACCCTTGGCACATGGTCATGGCATTATTTTTGCCCCCTGTGGCAGTGATTCTCCTATCTCAGAGGTCTCAAATACAGGGTGCAGCCTCCGCTTCTCCCCATGGGACACGCCAGCATCATCCCCAGCCTGCAGCATCACTTGAGGGACCCACAGCATCACCTGGCCAGGGCAAGAGCCAGCAGGTCCTTACCTTGGGTGGGTCGAAGAGCTCCAACACGAACTCCTCGCCGTCGGGCGTCCCCGCTCGCCGCAGCACCAGGCGGCAGCGCTGCCAGCGTGTCCCGCTGTCCAAGGAGGTCTCGTCCAACAGCCCGTACTTGAGGAACCCCTCTTTGCGCACCTCGGGGGGCTGCTCCCGCGACAGCCCCCACGGCAGGATGCGCTTGCCCAGTCCCGGCTTGAGAGCGGCCTCCGCTGCCGCCTCCCCATCCCCATCCCCGGGGAGGGTGTCCGAGGAACGGCGTCGGAAGAGGCTGCGCCAGCTCCTGCGCAGCTGGCTGAGCGAGAAGGGCCTCCGCGCCGGCCCCGCCAGCTCCTCCGAGCTCCAGGACTTGCGCAGCCCCGTCGGGGCGGCTTCAGGGGCTCGGCTGGGCTGCTCGGGGCAAGCGCCCGGCTCCGTCTCGATTTTGGTGGCCACCGTGCCCAAGGCGGCATCCGTGTGCTGCCGGTGCGCCTCCCGGTAATCCCGCGCCGGGCCAGCGGGCAGGATGCGGAGCTGGTTCATGGCAAAGCCTTCCTTCACCTCGTGGCAGAAGTACTGCTGGAAGAGGTCGGTGAACTGCACCGAGAAGTTCTCAGCGGCCAGGAGGTCATGGTGCGGGTGCTCGGTGGCGAAGCGCAGGTAGTGCCGCGCCAGCTCCTTGGCGGTGCTGATGGCGTGCAGCTCGCAGAACTCATGCCAGCCCCGGGGATGCGCTGGCGTGCCGGCTGGCAGAGCGTGCCCATTCATTGCCGTGGCTTCAGCGAGGCGGACGCGCTGCAAGACAGAGCACACCGGTGGCGTCAGGGCGGCCCCAACACCCCGATGCCTCCCCCCCCCGGCCCCCCAAGCCCCGGCAGTACCCTGGCCAGCACGGATGTGTGCCCGCCGGGCAAGCAGCCCAGGCTGCACCATGGTTAGCTTGGCTCCCGGTTAAAGCTGGGCACCCAGCCCCGCCGCAGCACCTTGCATCCCCATCCCCACCTAGCAGGGCCGTGCCTCAGTTTCCCCACCTGCGAGGCGGGGTGCAGGCAGGTCCCGGAGCGGGGTGTCTGTGCAGCTTCCTGCCAGCACAGCTGCCTGCAGCTGCCCGCTGCCCCGCGGGGACGCCCGGCCAGGCTGCATCCGCTCTCCTCCTGCCAAGGCTTCGCAGCGCCGATGAGTTTCCCTCCAGGGACCTATTTCAACGGAGCTGATAAAACTGGAGTGGGGGCGGGAGGGGGGAGGAAACAACATGAAAAGCTCCAGAAATCCAGGGACGGAGCTGCCTTGCCTGCCAGATTCACCCAGCCCCACCGGCCTGCGGAGCCGTGGCTGTGCTGCCGGCACAGCCAGAGACGAGCACGTGTCCGCGGGGGGATGCTCAGCTGCCGGCGGGACCGAAAGGCCATCGGGCTCCGGCAAACCACGCCGTATCTCTGCCCCAAGCAGATTTTGCTGCGAGGCCAATCTGACGGCACCCCATGGCCGGCGTGCAGCTGCCCCGGTGCGCCCGGCTGAGCCTGGCAGCGGCGTTCCCCACGGTGGCCCAGCTGCGCCACACTGCTTACCACCGCACCTCGTGCTCGCCCGCAGCACTTATCGGGGCCGTGCACTCCGCTCGGGCAGGAAACATCAGCCAACCCACCCGGATCCTGCCGTGCCGGCATGGGCACCACCACCTCCCCAAAACTCCAGCCACCCCGCAGCAGCACCCTGGCTACTGCGAGGGGCGAAAAAGTGATTGCATTTGTCTGGGGGGGGTGAGGAAAAATTGAATAAAAAAAACAAAACCAAAACCTGAGGGGCCAGGAGGAAGCAAGCGGGACGATGCGGAGCACGCCGGCATGGCGGATCTTGTTTGTAGCCGGCGAGGCGATAACACTGGGAAGCAGACCTCTATCTCTGCCCACCCGCCGCCCTTCCTAGCACGTCCTGCGACGTTTCTACTCGAGGGGAGATGTTATCTGCCCCCCACCAGCCTCGCCGGGGCCCGGCTTCTCAGAAGAGCCACCCGAGGTTTGGGGATGGCCAGCGTCGCGGTGGTGCCGGGTGTGCGCCCGCCCGCGGCCCGGCTGAACCCCCCGGCTGGGCCTCCCGTGCGCGGGCGTCTATCAGTGCCACCAGCCTGCCGATGACTCAGCATCCTCCGGCTGCGCTCCCGCTTCCTCCCGGCACCCGGGAATCGCCACCGCGGCCGCCGGCGTTGCCGGCACGCTTGGCGGGATGCTCCCCCAAAATGCAGGGGGAAGCAGGACGCCCACGTGGACAGCTCTCCGAGCTAGCAGGAGATTCCCAGAATGGGGAATTTGCCTTCCAAGTTTCCAGGCTTGCTCTGCATCAGCTTCGGGAGAAGTTTGCGGCGTGGGAAAAGCCGGGCTTTGCCTGTGCCACGCGGTGGGAAGCAGCCGAAGGCCATCTCCGGTAGCAACGTGCTTTTTCCAACCAGCACGACGATGGGAACTACACCCCCAGAGCTTCCTCCCGACGGCACCGGCACAAACCACGAGGCCATCCTCCCCGCTCCTGCCCGGCGCATGTCTCACATGGAAATGGCTATCCTGGCTATATCCACACTCGAGCTACCGCAGCAGCACCCTGCTCCTCTGCCTGGCCCCAGGTTTCGGCAGGGACATGCCACAGGGATGCGAGTACCCACTGCTGGGTGGGCTTCTCCCTGCTCCAGCCCGTCGTGCTCCACGACGCCAGAATTCAGCAGCCAGCGGCTTTAAGACAGACTTTACATCCGCATCCCTCATCCCCCATAGGTTCCTGTGAGGGGTTCCCAGCTGTCCTGCGGGCCAGCGCCGAGCAAAGGACTTGTCGCAACAGCTAATTGCTTTCATTTGCACTGAATGGAGAATCCAGCCCACCCTCGGACACACCACGGGCTGGTTGGGATGGGGGATATAACGTGTGTGTCCCCAGGCCACTCGAAGAACTGTGCATCACCCAGCCTGCCCCATCTTGGGGCTGTTTTGGGGTGCTGGGGTTGTTTTGAGGTGCTGGGCCAGGAGCTTGAGGAAGAGCGGGACGGGATGGACCGGCCACGGGCTGGCTTTGATGCGGGCTGGGGCGGCAAGCCCCGGCTTGCGCAGGATCCAGCCCTGCAGCCGAGCCGCCCCCGGGAGATCTCATTAAATTCTTGCCCAACATGGCGAGTGTCGCTGCAGCAGCGGGTGCCGGCACCAGCCGGGAGGGTAACCCGTGGGCTGGATCCAGCAATGGGTTATTCGTGCTTTTGTGGTAGCAAAAATCCCAATAAATGCATTTGTGGTTTAACTGCAGCCAGAGGAGCCGGCAGCACCGAGCAGCACCAGGGCAATGCCAGCAGGAGCCAGCACCGCAGCTCTGCCACCCGCTCCCGGAGGACGAGTGCCTGGGAGCCAGCTGGCCAGCCTCGCCACCGAGGGGGCTGCAGGATCCAGCCCACCGCCTTCCCACTGCAAAGCAGCCACGCAGGGGGGCTGCGGCCGCACGGGAAGGGCACCCTCCAGCACCCAGCACCGCAAATCCAGCTTCGAAGGGAATCGGTCTGGAGCGGAGCCCATGTCGCCGTGCCCTGCGCCGAGCGAGCCCTGCTCACGCACGCACACGTGCACAGGCAGCCCCGGAGCATGTGCAGCGCAGCCCAGCGCGCCGCGATCCGAAAATGAAACCGGCCCCGACGCCTCGCCGCAGCTCTCCACGCCAGGAAAATGCGCGCCAGCAACGTAAATAGGAAATTTGATTTATCTGCCGGCTTTCCCAGGAACAACGGTTCCCCAACCGGAGGAAAAGCAGCCGGCGGCATTTTCAGCTCCCTTTTTATAAGCACCAGGCTATTCAAAATTCACCCCGAGGACTATTTTCGGAAGGGAGCAAAGCGAGGGGCTGGGAGACGCCCTCGCCGGCCCCGCAGCTCCCCGCTTCCCGAGTGGCAGAAATACAAAGTTCCCACAATCCCAAGAGCGGGAACATTGTTCCTTCCCAGGATGTCCTCCATGAAAAGAGCTATTCTGAGCCGGCAGCAGCCTTTCTTGGCACGGCCCCGCAGCCCGTTTGCGAGGCTGCTATAAAAGGCCGGGTTACAATGAACAACACTTTTCAATGGGAGAGCATCCGGCGCGGGGGGTTTGGGGGGATGCAGGTCCCCAAGGGATCCAGCCGGCCAGGGGTGGGCTCACAAGGGATGGGTGGTGCAGAGCATCCCCCTGGGATGGGGATGGTGCAGCCCCTCTCTGTACCCTGATCCCCCGGGGACTGGGGTGGTGGATGCTGGAGGACCGGCTGGATGTGACCTCGGGGTTGACAGCGCAGAGGGGGACAAGCGGGGCGGCCATTTGGGGGTGGGCATGGAGATGCAGCCACTCAGCAAGGCAGGAGGGGCTGGTGAAGGGGGAGAGATGGGAAAGGGTCTGGCTGGAACCTCCCGATGCAGGATAAGAGGGGTGTTGGAGGGGAGCACCCCAATTTCTCCCTCCTCCAAGCTGGGTCACAATGTGACATGTTCATGGCGCATCTCCTGCCCTGGGCACACTCGCTGCAGAGCGAGCACGGCCAAGGACAGCGGTCCTGACTCTGTGCTCACAGAAAGCCCCATGAAGTTTTACTGCTGCCCTTCAGCCAAGCCTCCTCTCCCTTCCAGCAGCCCACTTTTACCACTGGGGTAAATATTGCTGATTTACCCCCGAACAGAACAGAAAGCCCTAGCCCACACACCCACGGAGGCAAGGAGGGGGACAGGGCCCCTATGGCCCACCCCAAACCAGCACCCACATATTTCCAGCATTACTAGAAAACAGCTGAGGCCATGTGTGCGTCAGGCCAGCACAATCCACAGCAGAAACTGCCCGGCACCATCCTGCTCTTCTCTCTGGGAGCAGCCCCCCGCAGCAGTGTGGATTCTCTGGGGTCTCATAGGGAGTGATGGCACAGCACCATCACTCCCTGCGACCTGCTGGCTGTTTCCACACCAGCTGGAGGACCCCAGGGTGTCTCGGGACCTTCCCTCTCTCTCCTTTGGCTAAACCAAACCAACAAATTAAAAGCAACAGAGGAGCAGGTTGGAGATGTCTCCCACACAGGCTGTGTTTTCTTAGGAAATCGGGTTAAAAGCCAGGAGGGGTGGAGGCTGATTTTGCTCTCCTATCATCGCTTACTGGCAGGACATACACACCCCTCTCATTTGACTGCCTGGCACTACACGACTTGCCATATTAAGGGCCAAAGCTGGCCTTAATCTACGGCTCTGCGTGGGCTGAGGAGCGCCGCAGACCTCTGGGGACGCGGCCGATGTTACAGCACTTCAAATCCAGGGGAAATCCACTCTTTTGGCTTCCCCCGATTGCTCCACCGGGAGAAACGGGATGGAGACAGCCCATCCCGACCCCACTCAGGCCAAACGCAAGCTCCACGCTCACTTGGCCTGCAGGAACTCACCAGGACGAGCCGCTGTGGCCATCCCAGTTCCTCCAAAACCCTCTCCTTGCTCCCGTTCACCCGAACGCCCATCACTGTGGCATCTGGCACCCTGCAGGCCGGTTTACACCATCACGTTCTCTTACACCCACTGCCTGCGGGAAAAAGCCTGGCAGCTGGGTGGCCTCTTTCGACAGGGTTTGTTTTGTTGCATGAAATGAATCGCTGCGGTGTAGGCGTGGGAGAAGCCGGGTGCAGGGAGCGCTCCCAGGGGAGCAGCCGGCTGGGGGTCCCCAGCTTCCGCCACGGGGATGGTGGGGAGGAAGCAGCCAGCAGGTCAGCTCCACACCAACCTGGCTCTCCCTCCCCACCACAGCCGTGTCGCCACCCCCCCCAGCTGGATTCGGCCCTTTCTCCTCGCCGAGCTGCAGCAGCGCTGGCGGCACCACAAACCCCGCCAGCGCCGAGCTCTCGCACTTTCGCTTCATCTCACCCGCTGGGATTTGTCCTGGTGCCTTTGCAGCGCTTGGGTCGGTCCCCGGCAGCCCCATGGCTGGGGAGGGTTTGCTGTGGGTGGGGAGGACCTAAGACCCCTCAAAAGCCACCGGCAATTGCACCCCAGTCTCCCCAGCGTGATACAGGGTGCTGGCAGACCTGCTGCCCTGCGGGCTCTGGCAAAACCCAAGCGGATCTTTTCAGAGGCAATAAATGCATAAAGCAAAGGAGAAAATAAAAGCAGTATTGGGGGCGGGGGGAATGCACAGGGACAGGGCTCTCCTGCTTTAAAAGCAAGTTTAAAAGAAATCCGAGGCGTTGATCTAGTCCCAAACAAGTCAAAGTGAAACCTGCCAGTAATTTCACGGGCCTTTAAACTCCAGTCCCGTAACCTGCCAGCAAAGCCCGACAGCAGACGGGGACATGCGAGAACAGGTCCCCACGCCAGCCACCTCTTCCTCTGGCTGCTTTTCCTACCTAAGCACAGCAACCCAAAAAGTCCCTGGGCCACCAGCCCACAACTCCAGCACATCTTGAATCAATTTGCAACAATATCGAAATCGCAGCTCGACAACACGTCCCGGTTTCCTTGACAGTAAATCCCAGCCTGGGCAGCAATGACTGTGTTATTACCGCTGTCAGAGCCACCAGGTCCAGGCTCTCTGCGGGTGACCCCATCAAGGCTTGGCACGAGCAGGACTGGGCATGCCGGGAGGGCACAGGGAGGCCACCAGGATGCTGCCCGCCGGTGCATCGGCCTCGTGCTCCGAACCCCTGCGCCTGCCAAGCCAGGCAGAGCCTGTGAGCCAACAAAGTCCACAGGGAGCAGAAAGCCAGAGAAGCCGCTTGGCAAGCTCCGGGCTGGCATCTCCGCTTGGCACTCACAGCGGGCACGGGGGCAGAGGAGAAGGGGGCAGTGGGGCGGGCAGGCAGGGCACGGCCCCCACGGGCAGGGCAGCACTCCGCAACGGCGGCTGGGGAAGCTGGGCATCACCCCACGGGGTCCTGCGCCCTACAAGAGGGGCCACCCCCATGGTGGGGGGCTGCAGGGGTCTGAGGAGAGGCGGTGGAGAGGGGCAGGGCTGGATCTGTGCACGCTGCACCCCTGGAGCACGGGTGCTGGGAAACGGGGGACCTTGCGGGGGACAGGGACCCCAGAAGACGGGGTGCTCTAGGCTAAAGGGGTGCTAGACAGATGGGGGTCCCCAGGATTGGGGGCACCCACAGGGCATAGGGAGTGCCCATGGGGGAAACGGGTGCTGGGAGGACAGGGGTCCCCGAGGGAAAAGTGGGGACTAGAGGAAGGGACCCGGGATAAGAGTGTCCCCCCTGGCAGAAAAGGGGTGCGGGGCGGTGGGGAGAGGTCCGAGGGCCCGGGGACGGGCAGAGGAGGGGGATCACGCTCCCGGAGCTGGGACACTGGAGCTCCCCGGGGGAGGGGGGAGAGGGTCCGCGCCCGGGGCTCCCGGAGAAGCAGCTCCGAGAGCTGCGACAGGAGAAGCGGCCACCGCGCTGCCCCCCCCCCCCCCCCCCCCCCCCGCCGCCGCCCGCCCGGCCCCAGCCGCCACTTTCGCTTTGCAGCAGCCGCTTCCCGGCGACAAACCGTCCCGGTCCAGCCCGTCCCGGTCCCGCTACCCGGTTACCTGCAGGAGAAGGGGTCCGGCTGCCGCTCGCCCATGGTGGAGCGCGGCGGAGCGCCCGGGGATGGGATGGGACGGGACGGGGCGGGCGGGACGGGGCGCACGGCTCGGTACGGCACGGCACGGCACGGCCCGGTACGGCACGGCCCAGCTCAGGCAGGAAACCGGGTCAGGCGGCTCCGCATTTCCGCGGAGCGGAGCCGCGGCGGCGCGGGGGGGTGCGGACCCCGGCCCCGGGCGGGTTATGTAAAGCGGAGCGGAGCGGCCGAGGGCGGAGGCTACGCGGGGGCGGAGCGGAGCGGTGCGGAGGGGCCGCGCCGTCTGTCTGTCTGGCTGTCTATCCGTCCGTCCTCCCCGCCTGGGCTCCGCCGGGCAGCTCCGCGGGTGCGCACCGCTCCGCGCCGCCCCTCCCCGCCGGTGCCTTTATCTTATCGCATCCGCGCCCGCGGAGGCAGAGGCATAAACAGCCCGGCTGCGCTCGTGCGGGTTGGTTTTATTTATTTTTTTTTTTTTTCCCTAAAGTTTTTATGACTTGTTTTCAGTTTTCTTCTCTGTGGATTTGGGGGTGCTCGGGCATCCGTAGCCACCTGCACCCCCCGGCCCCAGCCTGGCCCCTGGCCCCCGGGGGTCGTGAGGGAGCCCGGGCACAGCGTCGTTTGGGGGCTCGGGAGGGGTGTGTGCAGGAAAACACCCCGCTTTCCTGTTCCTGCCCAGCTGTGTCCTCACACGGCTCCAAGGGCTGGGACCCGAGGGACCTCTGCGGTGGCAGCCGTGGGCGAGACGCCGTCTCAAACCCCATTTCTCATCATTTTCCTCTGCTTTTTGGTCGAGGAAATTATCTTGCTGCGAAAGGCACCGCAAGGCATTACCCACGCCCGGCGGGAGCCGATCAGGTCACAGGGCCCGCAGTTGTCCCACGCCGTGGGCGAGGGCTTCAGCTGTGACAAATGGAGTGGTCACAGCCCCCCTCCAGTCCCAAGCAGGGCTGGGGACTGGTGTGGGTGTATACGGGCCAGGCCCGGCCATCCTGCTGCTGTCCTGGTGCCATTCTGTCCTGGGGGAGCAGGGGCAGCACGGCAGAGCTGCAGCTGCCCACTCTGTGAGCCGTGGGAAACGGGAGGACAATAAACTTTCACCGCACCTTTTTCCAGGAAAAGGCTGGTTTGTGGTCTGTACTGTCAGGTCTGGCCCATCGACATCTCCCACCCGCGTCACCAGCTGTCCCGAGAGCTCCTCCAGGACCTCATCCTTCCTGAGCAGCAGCAGTGCAGCGAGCGGAAGGGCTCTCCTTGCCCCACAGACCCCCACACAGGTACCGCTCACACCAAACAAGCAAGAGCCATAGCAGAGCAGCCCTGCCCAGGGACTGGCACTTGCCCAGCACACCAAGCCGGGGAAACCCAAGGAAGTGTCAGATGGGATTTTACAGACACCACGCCATTGATTTGTAGGTGTTGGGAAGGTGGAAGAGGCAGGATTTTGCCCTCGGAGAGCGGGCTGAGGCACGCTGAGCTGTTTGTGAACGGGCATCTGTGTGCCACCACCAGTGGGCTCCATCCTCAGTGATGCTTTAAAGTACACCCCAGTTGCTTGCCCCATCCATTCCCAATCCAGCCCCTTCCGACAAGGCAAAGACTGAAATGGGAATCTCCCACTGGTGCTGTGCCCTGGGGCTGGCCATCGCCAGACCACAGCCCTGGGCTGCTGCTAGTGTGGACACAGCCTCACTGCCCCCTTCCAGCCCCACCAACCTCCCCCAGCCCAGATTTGAGCTTTCCCGCAGGGCTATAACACCATGTTCCCCTTGGGCACTGCCTGCTCCAGGGATCCAGGCGACTCTGCAACCAACCAGCCCTCCCCAAACCCCACAGGGAAGTGGCTGGGAGCAGCTGATGTGATAAAATCTTACCTTAAAAGCTTCTTTTTAATTCCTCCTGCCGTTGCTTTATGCATAATTGCACCTTCTGGCTTTTTTTTTTTTCTGAGCACGGACGAGCGGTCGGCGGAGCTCAGTTCCTGCCCTCCTTCCCACAGGCGACTGTCCCAGCTCGCAGCTATTGCACACTTTTCTTTATGAGCTTCATCTGTTTCAAAAGCGCCCTCTCAGCAGTCTCAGCCCCCATGGCCTGAGATTTCTCTTTTGTTTTGCTTCCTCTATGGATTTTCTACAGTCCCCAACTGCTAATTCACTACCAACGACTTCTGCTTTTTCTGTTTGTTTATGCAGAGCTGCGCAGATGCCCTTGTTCACGCACACGCACACATGCCGCTGCTTCCCTTCCGCTCTGCACCAGGTTCAGCTTTTAACTATTGCTGCTTGCTTCTTTAAAAGCCTTAACCAGCTTCCAAATGTCCTGCCCACTTTTGTCTTCAACTCCCATGCTCTGGCCCACTTCATTTTCAGGATGCGTGGGGTGGTTTGGAAGTGGCACATCTGCATTTCCCGGGATGAGATGTAGTCGGCTGTGGGTGATCTCTGCCATCCCACAGTGAGATGATGGTCCCCTCTCTCTGCCCAGAGTGGGTTTGGGGGTGACATCTGGAAATGCTTGGCTATGGAGGGGGTCTGTTCTGAGCTGGCAATGCCACCTGAAATCTCAGCCTGGCTTTTATGCGCCCCTTCAGAGGGCAGGGTGGTGATGGGCTGGGTGATGATGGGCATGGTGGTGATGGGCAGGTTGGTGATGGGCATGGTGGTGATGGGCAACTTGGTGACGATTGTGGGGTGGTGATGGGCATGGTGATGGGCTGGGTGGTGATGGGCTGGGTGGTGACAGGCAGGTTGATGATGGGCACAGTGGTTATGGGCATGGTGATGGGCAGGTTGGTGAAGGGCTTGGTGGTGGTGGGCACAGTGGTGATGGGCAGGTTGGTGATGGGCTGGGTAGTAATCGATTGAGTGGTGACTGGCATGGTGGTGATGGGCAGGTTGGTGATGGGCTGGGTGGTGATGGGCATGATGATGGGCAGGGTGGTGACGGGCAGGTTGGTGATGATTGTGGGGTGGTGATGGGCATGGTGATGGGCATGGTGGTGATGGGCATGGTGGTGGTGACGGGCAGGTTGGTGATGGAGCGGGTGGTGATGCAGCGGGTGCCCCCTGCCGCCCCCCGCCGCGCCCGCCGCGCCCCGCAGCGCTGCCCGCAGCCGTCGCCGGGCTCCAGCCGCCCTCTCCCGGGCACCCACCGCACTACAACGCCTCCCCCGCACCCCCGCGCCCCAGCCCCAGCCGGACCCCGGGCTGCCAGGCCGGAGACCTGCGTGGGACCGTGAATCTCGCGTGGGAGCGGGACAGGGGTACCCACACCCCAAAAAGACACTGTGGAGGGTCGTGCCAGCCCCGCACCAGCGTTTCTGTGGCGGTCACAACTTGAACCCCAGCTTCTGGGCATCCCTGGGGACTATTCACTACTGGTCATGATGGAGACCCACGCCACTTCTCCTCCATGTGCTGGCACAGCGCCGGGCATCCAGCAGCCCCTCGGTACCCCACAGCACCCCCAGACTTCCAGGAGGGCCCCCTCCAAGCCAGCGCTGGCCGTGACTCAGAGCTCCCCAGCTCACCTCGCTGAGCCACCCGCCACTGCGTGACCACGCACCAAGTCACCGGTCATGGGAGCAGCAGGAAGAGGAGGCCAAGGGCAGCCCACGTCCCAAATGGCACCCAGCAGCCCCTCACCGCCTTTCAGACCCTTCCTTTTCTCTGCTGTCAGGAAAGATCAGCACGGGAATCAATTTTCCCATCTTTCCCAGCAAGACCTAGCAGGGGAAACCGAGGCAGGGGCTGTGGCCTCCTTGCCAGAGCAGGGGACAACAGCAAAAACGTCATGGGGCCACTCAGAAGGGGAAGTGCTGGAGCCTGTGCAGCGGCACGCGGCCGTCCCAAGGGAGACTTAATGGGAAGCAAAACCCCACAGGGGAATTTTGCTGGTGGTTTTTGAGGAATTGGGGTGATTCTCCAAAGCAGCTTCTGAAGGGCTCCCCAGGAAGCGGCTGCCATGGAGGAACAACTCCAGCTGAAGCCCGGGGTTTTGGAGTCCCAGGAAAGGAAGGCAGAGCTGGAAGCACAGCCGCCTTTTCTCAATTACCCCAGCTGGTCTAATAAAGATATTGCTTCTCCCCACGGTCCTTCCCCCTCCTAATCTTGCCGTGTGAAAGGGCACCTCTCACCAAGGCAGGGAGATAAGCAGTGCAGAGAGACCCGAAGCTTCCCACCAGCAGCCTTGAACAGAGCCACTCCGCTCAGGAGGGAAGATAAAGCCCAGATGGTTTTAGTGCTGGTTTAAATCCCTTTTTATAGTCTGAAAGAGAAAGTCCGCAGGTGGTAGGAAAAACCCTCAGTGAAGTGAAAACCGCTGCCGGGAGCAGAAGATTGCAAAGCCCCGAGCAGCCATGTAGGGCAGTGGGGGCATCTACAGGGGGGGAGTGGTGAAAACCACAACCTGTGGGCCGTGACGGTTGTGGCAGGGGGTCAATGACAGCACGATTTCTTAGTTGAGGGCCTGGAAAATGAGCACCAATGCCTTGTTTGCTAAAATATACAGATTGCTGTGCAGCCGAGCAGGGAACGAAGGAACTGGAGGAAAGGGACAGCGATAAGGAGAGCAAATCCTTGACGCTGGTATTTATTGGGGCATGGTGAGGACAGCGGCGCTGCCAAGGTGGTCCTCAGGCTGGTGACACTTCCAGCGTGGAAGGCCAACCAGGAGCAGAAGTCAGCCTGGAGGCTTCTCCCAGCCAAAAGGTTTATGGTTGTCCTGGGACGTGGGTACCAGCAGGCCCAGCCCCAGTGCTTGGCACTGCTGGACCCACTTACCCCTGGCCCCGATGGGGCAAGCGCTGGCCACCCGTCCGAGAGCGCATCAGCGGCTCGAGTGCCACGCAGCTTCTGCGGTCAGGAAGGAGCGAGGGGGTCGGTGATCTCTGCCCACGCGGTTGCACAACACCCAGCAGCTTCAGTGCTCGGCTAATGGCTCATCATCCCCTGCTTTCTAGCTCCTTGTGCCAGTTGTCACCTTCCCCCAGACGCCCATCCGGGCTACCCAGCTCCTTCTTTCCCTCTGACCTAAGGCAGAGACGCCCCCTCCCCAGCCGCTTTGGCCGAGTCTCTCCCAAGGACAGGGCTGAAAGCTCAGGAGAGCAGCCGGGTCTTGCAGCCTGGGCTCTTGCAGCATCTCCCACCCATGCAGGACCAAGTTCTGCCCTGTCGCCTTTATCTCCAGCCCTCCCTGCTGGGCTTGTATCATCTACCCCCATCCATCAACCCCTGCCTGTTCCCTGCCAGATGCTCCTGGGCAGCCACTCTCTGTCCCAAAAACCTGACTCAAAAATCCAGTGTTGTGCAGCCACTTTCAGCACTAAGCTCCCAGGTTTCCCATCCATGAGTACATCCATGTGTACATGGAATCATAGAATGGTTTGGTTGGAAGGGATCTTAAAGCTCATCCAGTTCCAGCCCCCCTGCCATGGGCAGGGACACCTACCACCAGACCAGGTTTCTCCCAGCCCCATCCAGCCTGGCCTTGAACTCTGCCAGGGAGGGGACAGCCACAGCTTCTCTGGGCAATATGTGCCAGCGTCTAACCACCTTCACATGAAGAATTTCATCCTAATATCTGATCTAAATCTCAGCTCTGAAATCCTTACCCCTCATCCTATCACTACACTTCCTGATAAAGAGTCCCTCCCCATCTTTCCTGTGGGCCCCAGTGTACATCCATGTGTACATCCATGCACACGTATATCCGTGCATCCATGCACATGTACAGCCATGCACACCTACATCCATGCATCCATGCAGCCATGCACCCATGCACACCTACACCCATGCATCCATGCACACGTACACCCATGACATGCATACACCCATGCACCCGCACCCCCCCTGCACCCCCAGGATCCCATCTCTCCCCGGCGCCGCCTGGACCCTCGGTGCCCGCAGGTTTGACCCCCCGAGGGCTTCGGGCCGAGCCCGGACCTCCCAGCCCCGGGGCCGAGATCTGGAGCGGTTCCTCCGCCGGGCGAAGGGCTCCCCCGCCGTCCCCCGCCCGCGCCCGCCGGGCCGCCCCGAGCCGCGGTGAGGGGCGGTGGCGGAGGAGGAGCCGGACGGGAGCCGCGCTCCGCCCGCCGGGGCCGAGCCGAGCCGAGCCGAGCCGGGGCGGCGGGGAGCCGAGGACAAAGGTGGCCGTGCGGGACCGGGAGCGGGGGCCGGGAGCGGGGGGCCGGGGGCGCGGGGGGCCGCAGCGGAGCGGGGCTGAGCGGGCAGGAGCCGACGCGGAGCGGGGCCACCTGGAGCCGGGGGGAGGGCGGCTCCCCCCGCTCCCCAAAACGTCCCCAAGACTTTGGGGACCCCAAAGAGGTCCCCAAGCTGTGTGGGGGAAAGGAGTCCCACCTGCCCCCCCGGCGCTGGGCGCCCCGAGAGCCCCCATCTCATCCCCTTGAACCCTGCGAGGTGGCTTAATAAGAAAATAATAATAATAATCCCGGCGCACGTCTGCCTTGTGCTCGGCAGGCTGGGGTGACGCACGCAAGCTGCGGGCGTTTCGGTGCTGGAGCCAAGGTGCTGGAGCGGAGACACTGGGGTGCTGACCCCCTTACACTGGCCCATCCCAGACCCCGCGCTCCCACGGCCGCCAGGGCCACCCGCCGTTGCTGATGCTGGAGACTGGAGCCAGAAGCAGAGCGCAGGTAGGCAGAAAGCCTGGCACGACGAGGCCACCGGTGATTAGGGGACAAGGGGAGAGGTGGCCTTGACTGGGTGACAGGATTCATGGCCACGGCTCTCTGGAGCGGCAGCCGGATCTGCGACGCAGGCCGTAAACCCTCCCTGCGTGCCGTGGGGAGGAGTGCCGGGACACAGGGCAAACACGGCGCCGGCGGCAAGGTCACCCGCTCCAGGTGACGTGGGGCACCGGGACGAGCCCTGCCTGGGGCTCCTCTGTGGGAAAACACTCATCTGGGGGGAAAACCCCTCCACAGGGAGCCCCGACCCACTCGGCACCCGCTGGACACAGCACCTTGGGTGGGAGCAGGGTTATCCTGGCTGTCATGGGGCTGTTTATTCACCGGCTCCATTCACTGGGCGCCGGGGTCGGTGCTGCCGAGAAAAGCCGATGGCTTATTACTATGCAATTAAGGCGCACCCATCCTCTCCACATGCGGGCGGGTGGCTGAGCACCTTCTGTCCCCACAGAGCACGGAGCCATGAAGCTGAACGAGCGGAGCCTGGCCTTTTATGCCACCTGCGACTCCCCTGCCGACAACGCCGGCTTTCTCTACAAGCGCGGCGAGCGGCACACGGCATACCATCGCCGCTGGTTCGTGCTGAAGGGCAACATGCTCTTCTACTTCGAGGAGCGGGAGAGCCGGGAGCCGGTGGGTGTCATTGTGCTGGAGGGTTGCACCGTGGAGCTCTGCGATTCGGCCGAGGAATTCGCCTTCGCCATCCGCTTCGGCGGTGCCAAGTCTCGCACCTACGTGCTGGCGGCCGAGAGCCAGGCCGCCATGGAGTCATGGGTGAAGTCGCTCTCGCGCGCCAGCTTCGACTACATGCGCCTGGTGGTGAGGGAGCTGGAGAAGCAGCTGGAGGAGATGCGCTGGGGGCCGGCTGGTGGATGTGGGGGCTGCCGGGGGTCGCCCAGCTCCTGGAAGCCAAAGTCCTCGGGGCCAGAGCAGTTGCCGGAGCGGGTGCCGGCTCTGCCGGCCATCCTGCCGAAGGAGAACGGCTGTGCGGTGTGGAACAATGCACAGGGAGCGGACCGGCCGCCTGACACCTCTGGCTGCGGTGGGCATGATGGCGAGGGGAACCCGCGGCCACCGCCACTGCCACCGCGCAGGCGGGCATCGAGCAGCGAGGCAGGCAGCACCGGGGGGGCTGCGGCGGAGAGCCCGTCCACCTTCTGCCAGCTCCACGAGCGATATGGCCGGGAGGTGGCCCAGCTGCGGCAGGACTGGCTGGAGAGGCGGAGTGGCCCCCGGCCCTGAGAGGTGACCAAGACTTGGGGACCCCCCAGGACCCATGGCAGGGAGGAGGTGATCACCCTTGGTGCCGCCTTGATTCCCTCCTCACCCTGGGATGTGCAGCGGCAGTGATGGACACCTGCTGATGGTGCCAATGAGTGCCCAGCACCAAGGGACACCAGTGCTGCTGGTGAAACGCCAGCCCGGCACTGGTGGCAGCTGGGCTCAGCGTGCCACCAGTCAGGCGTGAAACCCCTGGGCTCTCAGGGCTGCTGGGCTCTTGGGCATCTCGTGCCAGGGAGCAGGTGCTCCCTGCAGGGGTGCGCCCCTCCGGCCGTGCCGAAGCGTGGGTGCAGGGTGGGCCACCCAGCTCAAAGGAGCTACGAACCACTTGCTGGCTGATGCCTCCTGGGAACGGACAACTGCACTGGGTCTGCTCTTGCGGCGGGATCATGCACTGACAATGCTTTTGGAGAAGGGTTTTGGTGGGATCTCACCCACCTCACCCCTGCCTGGGTGTTTCACAGCTGGGGAGCCTGCTACCGCCTTCCCTTCCCTGCCGAGCACAAGCAACCGGCTGAGGTCGGCTGAGCTCTGCCGGATCCCTCTGCTCCAGCAGGATGTGGTTTGAAAATGAAAATATCAGCGAGCGCAGCCCCTTCCTTAATGGCAGCTGGTGACACCCGTCCCTGGGTGTTTTGCATGGGGCGATTGCTGCTTGCAGCCTGGCCGGTGAACCCATGCAGGGGGGAGACCCGAGGGGAACACGGTGGCTGCGGGCACCACCTTGCTGGGCAGATATTTTGGGGCAGGGCATCATCCCCAGGCCAGCTCGCTAAGGGGAAGAGTCGCTTGCGGCAGCAAACGGGAACGTATGTGTCAGCAGCAGAGGGTGTCGAGTGATTCATGTGCCAAACCAGCGCGAAGCCGGTGTCTCATGCCGGTGTTTCTCTTTTATTTCCCCAATGGATTATATTGGCGCTAAAGTGGCTGGCCCGGAGGTGGGGCCTGGGGGGAACAGTCAGGGTGCCCCAGATTTGGGCTGGGTGGCTCCGGCTCCCTTTGCCCCCTTGGGACAGGCACAATAAAAGTTGTTTTAGAAATTCCCTCCTGGCCTTGGTTCTCATTTGCACCTCTAAGCCCCTGGGGAGGGGACCCTCAGTGGGAATTAATCCTCCATTTTAATCCCCTTCCTGTCCCCACTGTGTCCGTGGGACTGGGCAGGGACTGTGTCACCTGAGTGGGACACAGCCAGTGCCAGGGGCTTGCAGTGCCCTGGAGCCCCATGTCTGCTTGCAGGGATGGGATGGGATGGGATGGGATGGGATGGGATGGGATGGGATGGGATGGGATGGTGCCAACCTGGGGACATCAGGACACATAGCACCAGGGCTGTCCCACAGCAGGAACAGCAGTGTTCTGCCCTCTGTGGTGGCTTGAACAGCCAGGCACAGGTGGCCAACATGGGGGGGTTGAGCACTGGAAAAGAGCTGGGAGACTGACTGGGAGCACAACCTTCCCACAGTTTCATCAGTTGAAATGGCACCAGGTGCCCCATTGTGTTACAGGCTCGATGGGGTGTTACAGCCATCCCTCCAAACCCTGGGTCACAGGCAGCACTGTGTGATGCCACCCAGGTTTGGGTGCCCCTGGTTGGGTGGTGCTGTGCCCTCAGTGGGATGTTCCCACCCCTCTGCCAAGGGGTCTTAGCTAGGGACAAAACGTCTGTCCCCTTGCTGGGGCCGGTGACCCTGCCCTTGTGGAAACGGCCAGCATGACCTTGTGACATCCCACCTGCGTGAACATCTCCAGCTTCTTGCTAACCTGGGGTCTTGCAGCAGGTTGGGGGGGGGATGCCTTTTCGGGAAACTGAGGCATGAAGCCAGCCAGGGTCACTTGCTCACCCAGAGCACTGCCGAGCGTGTAGCCCTGCTCCTGGCCAGGCATGGCACCCTGATATGTGTTTCGGCATTTGGAGCGGTACCGCCGAGGGCAGCCGGGGTGCAGCAACACCCGCAGCATCCAGACGGGTAACGTGGCCCCTTCGGTCAGCTGCAGAGGAAGGTTCTGGTTTCCATGGCAGCCAGCCCAGCTTCTCCAGACGTTCAGATATTCATGAAAAATAAATCCTTCCCAACATGTTAGCCGACAAACAAGCTTAAACAGATATGCAACATATGGTTTTATTAATTCATTAAATGCAAACACCCCCGCTTCGTGTCAGAGGCTGCAAACTAGCCTGGTGATGGCTGAAGAAGAGCCAAGCTGGGATGCAGTGCCATCCGGCAACGCTGAGCCAAACCTCACGCCGGAGGATGCCGAGTTACCCTGGGGGCAGGAGCAAACCTGCACCAGGGATGCGCACAGGACTTCCACGGGGCAGGATTGCACTCTGAGATGGACTAACGCCATTTAACACCCTCATTTTTTTTTCTCCCCAAGCGCTGGGAGACGTTTATGGCAGTGAGAGCTCTTGCCACAAACCCAAAGCGAGACTGTGACTTCCAAGGGAGCCAACATCAACCCAGGCACCGGGTGAAGGCGAGAGGAGCTCCCACGCTGTCTGCCTCTGGACAAAAACCACCCCAAGGCCAGAGTCGTATCCAACTTCTGTATTTAGTGGCTCTTTACAGAACTTGTTCCTTCCAAAATTGTTAAACAAAGTTCATCGATCTCATAGAAACTTTTGAAGTACAGTACATGAGCCTAACAAAAACGTGACCGGTATGTCCCGCTAGCTTTAATACAACAGGATTGCCATGTCCAAGACTATCCTAAGTGCTTCCTCGAATCCCGTTCCACTAAAGCTCCCGCTGGCGCACAACGGAGAAGAGCAGTCAATGGTTGCGCCTCGACCTTCTGCAGCGCGGTGGCAGGGAAAAGAGTGGCCGTGGGCAAGCTGGGGCTCGCTGGGGCAGGGTAGGCGGGCAAGGAGAGCCATGCCTTCACAGAGCCGCTGTTAGCGTCGCTCATCGACTACCACCCAAATATAAAAATACCTTCTATTCTGATAAAAATGTAGACAGTGGAAAATCAGTCAATGCATAGCCTCGGAGCTTGGCAGGGGAGCCCTCCCGACAGCGGTGGCCTTGGTGGGTGATGGCTGGTGCCTTGCAGGGAGGGGACAGGGCAGAGCAGCCCAGCACGGGCCACCCTGTGTCGTTTCAAGGCATTTCGTTAGCAGAGGCCGGCTGGCGGCGGTGGGGTCAGGGAGGCGGCGAGGAGCACGCCAGGATGGTGCCACCGCTGAGCTCCTGCGCCTTTGCACGGGGTCAGCCCTGGAAAGCCAAAGCTTGATGGTGCTTCACCCAATTCAGGCAGGAGCCTGGCGCAACACCCCAGGGCTCACCCCGGCTTCACCGGCAGCCACTGCCTGGGGACACGGCCGCAGCGAGGGGATGCTCCTCCCGCCCGGGTGCTCTCCCTAAAAAAAAAAGTGCTTCAGCCACAAGAGCTGGCTGTGATGCTGGGAGCAGCCCTGAGCAGGGTTTGTCCCCACCCTGCGAGCAGGCGGCTCATGATTTTTGGGTGCTTGTCCCCAAGCACCGGTGCCCCAGGGGCAAAGCTCCCAGGCTCCCTCTCTTTTTTCTTCCCCAAACGGATGAGGGCAGAGCGCAGGGAAGCGGGATCCCATGGATGTCCATCCCCAGCGAGCCGGAGCCATCGCCAAGCATCACACCCGGGCACCTCTTCCCATCTCGCTCCCAAAACAGCAGGCACAGGTTCCTTCCTTCGCTTTTCCATTCATTTTTTTTTCTTCCTTTGGGAGCTGGCAGGAGCCGCACCGTGCTGTATCGGGGCTGCCACCGGTTGCCGGCTGGAGGAAGCGCGAGGGACGGCGTTCAGACCATGCTACATCTTGTTCCAGAAGGCTATTGCAGACATTTCTACAACATATACAACCGCACGGGACATTCTGTGTTACAAAGGTTTCAAAAAACATAAACCACCAGAACTAAATACATACTCGATGGCATCAAGGTTTTCGCTTTAGAGTCTTCAGGGACTATGACGCAGTCTCTGGCTGGGGCAGAAGCGATGCAGTGTCTTATAGACAGAGGTGGAAACCGCTCGGCAAAAGTTTATTAAATTTGGTCAGTCTCATAGTGCTTCTTGATGGCTTTGCTCAGTAAGTCTTTTCTGTGGGGGGTTTTTTTTGTTTGTTGGTTTGTTTTTTTTTTTTAATCTCATCCAGTGGCAAACTACAAGACTTCAGTGTACATTTAATGACACGACTGCTACATCATCTTGATTTTATAGCTATCTTTAATATCAAAGCAGCTTAAGCTGTTAATAAATTCCAAAGTATCCTTTTATTAAAATATCTAAAAGAGGTCTATAAATATTTTTTTTTCTTTTCTTTTCTAAAATTGTTCCCAGTTTTTCACATTTAAAACAAAGCCGGGGGGGGGGGGGGGGGGGGGGGGGCGGGTGGTGGCTTCGTAGTAGGGGGCCCCCCCCTTTCCACGGGCGCTCCCTTCCATGGCGCCGGCCGCCTGTCGCCTCTCGGTGTGCGCTGCATTTAACAAAATATATATATATAATGTGGGGGTGTATATATATATTTAGGGCGCCGGAGGGGGTGCTCAGAACTCCCACTCGAGGGCCTCCTCGCGGTTGGCAGCCCGCTCCAGGCGGTGGATGATGTTGTTGAGGTTGGCCATCTTCTCGTGGCGCCGCTGGACGCTGGTGCTGAGCCGGGGGCCGGGAGCCGGTGGCAGCGCCGGTGAGACCGGCCCGGCAGAGGATGGTCCTGGTGAGGCCGAACCGGCGAGGCCAGGCGAGGAGGCCGCCGAGGGCGATGTCGGGGAGACCTCCAAGCTGCAACGGGATGACCCCGCGGAGGACTGGGAGCTGTCGGGGTGTGGTGGCGGCGGCGGTGGGGGTCCCACGGCGGCAGCACCGGCACGGCCCCCCCGCCGCGGGAGGCTGCTGGCACTAGGGGTGGTGGCGTGGGGGGCTGCCCCCCGCTCCTCCTGGGGAGGTCCGGTCCCCTCGGCCGCCCCGGCCGGGCTGCGTGAGTCCCGCCGGCGGCCCCAGCCGCCCGCCTCCCCCTGCTCCTCCTTCACCTTCACGGGGGCAGCAGCACAGGGGTGCTCGCCCCCCCCAAACACAGGTTTACGGTCCTCGGCATCCGAATCGGGGCTGTGGGGGGCCCGGCGCCCAGGGATGGCTGTCCCACCGCTCTGCTCCGGGTCCGTGTCGTTGTCCTGCGTGCCCTCCACCAGCATCTCCCGGCGCATCCGTGACCTGCCGGGGGACAACCGCAGAGAGTCAGTGACCACCAACCGTCACATCTTGAAAGAGCATCTCCGGCCAGAAAAAAAGGTGATGACATCACTTGAGATGCAAAACCTCACCTTGTCGGCCTTTAAAAGGTTTTTTTTGGGGGAAAATCACGGCTACTTGAACACATGGAATGGATTTTGCAACATTTTGGGCTGTTTCCAGCCAAACTAACCCAGTTTTGCAAGTGTTTTCCACTACCTTTATTTTTGTTGTTGTTGTTGTATGCACAACATTTTTGAAAGGTTTATTTTAGGGCAGTTGTGTTTACTGAGAGCAGGGGGGGCTTTCCTGGGACAATGCAAGGGGAAAGGTCACAGGTTTAAAAACCCCATTAGTCAATATTTCACCAAAAAGCCTGATTTTTCAAGCTCTCCCATGCAACGGCTCCATGCAAGAAACCTCAGCCAGCTGCCATAAATATTGACCATCAACTTTACGCTGCCCAGGAGGAGCTGGAGGCAGTCGGAGGCTCTGCGGACTCGACACAAGCACTTATATGTCTTTTTATACTGGTTTATACAGGGGTGGGGGCACGACCCATCACCTGGGCCGTTGACTCAGAGAGTGGGCAGCTCCTGGTGTGGGTCTGGGGAGGATTCAGGAGCCATGTGACCACCTGCAACACAGCCTGAGGATGAAGCCTGTGCTGCTCCCCAGGGCCGGGCTGCTGTGGGGTTGGATCCTGTGCTCCAGGAGCCTCCATAAGGCTTTCCTCCACCCATCACGGAGATCCCACTCCGTGGCAAATGGTGTCCCATGCCGGTGAGCAGGTGGACATGAGGACAATAACCTCTTTCGATGCTCAACATGACTCGGTCAATGTGGTCAGCACCTCTTGACCACCTGACAGCCAGGGCACATGCCGCATTTTGGCTGCAATCCTGTACCTGGGGACCTCCAGCGACCACGCGTGGGTCTGCACCTCCCCCTCTAGGCAAGAGGGATTGGGAAGGCTGGAAGAGGAACAGTGACACCACCTTGGTGGCACAACACCATCAGCCACCTGAAGCCCAGGAGCGCCCATACCTGTAGTTGTGGAACCAGTTGATGACAGTGTTGGTCTTGAGGTTGAGCTGGAAGGAGAGCAGCTCGATAGTCTGCTGGGAGGGGTAAGGCTCCAGCTGGTAGGCTTTCTTTAGGGCTTCCTTCTCCTCTGGGGCCAGCACCACCCGTGGCTTCTTGATCTGGAGGAGGCTGAGGTCCTGCGGCTGCAGGCTGGGGCTGGCACACTCGGAGCGGGCGCTGGGGGACTCGCTGTCTGAGCCGGTGCTCATCAGCCCATACCGACGTTTCAGGTAGGCTGCAGGAGAGGAGACCCAGCTGCGTGCCGCTCGCCCCCCTGGCCTGGGGAGCCCCCCAGCTCAGCTGGCACCCCAGACCTGCTGGGGCTGCATCCCTCTGACCCTCACCTTTCTTCTCCAGCTTCTTCATGTCGCGCAGCTTCTCCACGTTGTGGGGGTCATTGAGCCAGAGCTGCATGCGGACGAAGGGCTCCCTCCCCTTCAGGCTCAGCTTGTGCCATGGCTTGGGCCTGGAGAGGAGATCGGACACCGAGCCCTGCGTCAGGCCCAGGATGCTCTCCCCGAACAGCCGCTGGCCTGGCGGAGGAGAAGCAGAGGTGGTTAGAGCGGGGCAGAGCAGCGGGGCGGGCGCTACAGTCCCCCTATGGAGCGGGTGCACCCCATTTCCTCCCCAGCATGCTGGGATCCCCTCGAGCACCCTTAGCGAACCACAGGGGGGGGTCTGCAGCTATGGGAATCGGGGTGATGCATCCATGCAGCCTCACCAGCAGCTCCCGAAAACCCGGGCGGAGAGAGGGTCCGCACCTAAATTGTTGTCCGTCAAGACCTCCTTGACCTTCTTGGTGATGGAGTAGGTGTCCAGCTCAGGGGACATGGCGACGATCTCCTGGATGCCCACAGGTCCCTGGCTGTTGGGGTACGTCTTCCCACCCAGCGCAGGCGTCGACCGGCTCTCGGGCTGCTGGTTTTCTTTGCTGCTCTCCAAGGCCAGGGTGAGGGGCTCCTGGCAGCCCTTCTCATGCTCGGTGGGGCTGGGGGGTGGCGAGGGGGACGGCTGGGGCTCCGCCGGGCTGGCTGCGTGACACCGGGGCAGAGGGGTCAGTGGGAATGGAGGGAGGGGAGAGTGGCAGGGACCCAGCAGGGGCAGGAAAGTTATTTTGGGGATGCTGCAGCTCTGCCCTCCGGAGAAAGGGGATGCCAACCGAGTGTCTCTGGCAGCTATAGCAAAGTGGGAGGTGCCAGTGGGATAATTAAAGAGAGAAAACACCACTGATATAAAAAAACCCCAGTTACTACTTTACTCCAGGCACAAAGCCAAAGATTTTTGTTGTTTTTTTTTTTTTTTAAACCAGATGACTTTCAAAACCCGTCTCTGACAACATTTGAGGATCTGTATTACAGCCCTAAATTGTTTAAGCAACTAACTAAGGGGGTTCAAAACGAGTTCGATGCATCAGAGGAGAGGGGGATAAAAGGGGCTTCCCAGGATTGGGGTGCGGGTGGGGGTGCTGGGGGTGGCAGAGGCAGCTTTCCTCGGCGCTGGGGTGGAGGCAGGACAAACTTGCCCTGCGCTGGGATGCGTGGGACGGATGCAGAAGCACCAGGGGCTCTGATGGCACATGGGGACTGCAGGGACAGTGGCAACACTTACCTTGGGAGGGGGTCTGTTGCTGGCTGATGCCTTGGCCCAGCTGGTCCGTCAGCCAGAGCTGCATGCGGATGAAGGGCTCCCGACCCTTCTGCGTCAGCTTGCTCCACGGCTTGGGCCGCGACAGCATGTCGCTCACGCTGCCCTGGGACAGCCCCAGCACCTAGGCACCACGCAGGTGTCACCCACCAGGACCAGGGTGTGCTCCCCTTGGCACCAGGCTGCCGCCTGCCCTCCGTCCCCGCGTCGAGGGAGGGGAAGGAGGCTGCCACCTGCCGCCACGCTCACGGCCGCATGGCATGTCCGAATCCCTTGGCCACAGCCATGGGTGCTGGGACCATGGTGGGTCCCCCTGGGATAGCCAGGGAGCTGAGAGGATGGTCCCCGCAGGGCTCTGTGGAGGGGACAGAGCAATCATGGTGGGAAGAGCCACCAACCCGTTGGTGGTGCCACTGGGAGACCGCTTGGGGTTGGGTCAGACCCTGAGGATTCAGCATCCTCCAAGGGAAAACACACCAGGGAGAGCAGGGACCCTGGAAGGAGCTGGCAGAGGCCACCAATGAGCCCCAGGCTCTGGGTCATGGACTAGAGGTGACACCAGACCCCCCTTCTCCAGGCTGGTACCTTCTCTCCGAAGATCCTCTGGCAGATGCCGTTCTTGGCCAACTTCTCCTTGACCTGCCGGGTCAGCTCCAGCGTGTCCACCTCCCTGTACATGTACATCTCGTACTGCTCCGGCGTCAGCGGCGGCACGGTGGGTTTCAGGGTCCGCGGCACGTAGGCGGGGTAGTAGGAGAGACGACCGCCGGCCGCTGGCTCCACACCGGCTCCCTCCACCTTCATCTCTGTCAGCCGGTGGGACTCATCGTCCGCCGGCGGCAGCTCATCCTCGTTTGCACCACCCTCGCCGGGCTCGCCCCGTGGCCAGCCCCGGCCGTTGGCCATGCTGGAGTAGCTCGAGGAGGAGGAGGAAAGCGAAGGTGAGACGGAGGTGTAGGGTCGGCTGAGCAGGCTCCGCTCCGATGCCCAGTGCTGGTCGAAGTAGGAGCCGGCGTCGCCGATCTCCGACTTCACCTTCCGGATGATGCTCTGGACAAAGGCGGCAGGCGAGAGGACGGCCAGGGGCGTCTGTGGGGGGCCAGGGCTGGCCCCGCTCCCCTCCTCCTGCTTGACGTACGTCGGGACAACGTTCTGGTTGACGGTGGCCAGCGTGGAGCGCTCGGCCGGCGGCGTGTCCCCGGGGCGCCCGCTGCTCCCCGACTCCATCTCCAGCAGCGCCTGCTGCTGCGCCTGCATCTCCCGCCGCGCCTGCTCCAGGATGCTCTTGATGGCGTCCTCCGAGCTGCTGCTGCCCGCCCCGTTGGCCACCGCCTGCGACGCCAACGGCGTTTTGGGTTCGCCTGCAAAGAAAAGGGGGTGAGAGGAGCTCCGAGGCACAGCACGCATCGCTTTACCAGGTCGTCATCATTCAAAATGCAGGAGAAAGGGGATTTTATCCGGATCTGATCTGGAGGGCTCTCCATCGAGCGGGCGCGGATCAGAAGGACCCACAAAGTAAAAGCTGCGACACCCCCGTCTCAAAGTGAGCTTCTTTTTTGACGATTGCAAAATAAATCCCATTACCAACGACGGCAATAGACAAACATGTTTGTTTTCCCTGTCTGTTTTTCCACCATTCCTGTCTAATTTAATTCTCTGGGATTCTGCTTTCTCAGCAGACTACCTGTTTTAATGTATTTCATTTCTTGTAATTGACTGCGAGCGCAGCTGCTTTAATGATTCCTCGTGCCAGATGGATCGTGCATCCTCATTTAATCATCTGGTTTGGGGCAGGCGGGGAGGAAAGGGTAGATCCAAAGTTTCTGAAAGCCCAGGTACAAACACCGCTGCCTGGGGACTCTTCCGTCCCTAACAGCATTTATGAACATTTCTTCCCACCATGCCCCAAATCTCTACAGATGTCAGCAGGAGAAATGCCAAATAAAGCCCATTTTGCCCCAGCCGCAGGGTTAGCCTGGTGCCGAGCATCCAGTGCTACCCTGCCCAGGACTGTGCCGCGAGTGCCGGGCTTGGCAGGGACCGGTTAACACTTCCTAGGGGAGGCAGAGACCCCTGTGCCGGATGCTGTTGGTTTTGCAGGTGTTTCGGTGTGCCGTGGGACACACAGCCATGCAGCACCCAGCCACCGGCACCCCTCTGGGTGCTGCACCCCTGGGGCCACCCACATACCAGCACCTACCTCCCTTCTGTGACTCGATCTCCTTCTTCGCCTGCTCCAGGATGCTTTTGATGGCGTCATCAGAGCCGGTCTCCGGCGTCCTGATCCGCGGCGTGATGCTACCTGATCAAAGAGGCAGGATAACAGCTTTGTCACCGGCACTGGTTTTACAAGCTCCACTTGTATGTCAGGAAGTATTTACTGCTCCTCATGTACAGTTATTTTTAGGAATGCTGGTTTTAAGAGAAATGTCACTCCCAATTAGTTGCTAGCCACAGCACGGGGAGCCCCGGTAGCCCTGGCTGCCAGGTCTTGCCTCCAGCATAACATCTCCCAGCCACCTTGCTCGCCCCATCCAAGGGCACCCACTCCCCACCAGCAGGCAGGGTGCTGAGCAGAGACGCGGGCACGGGGACCACATTTCCCATCCCTGGCACTGCGCCCTCCTGGCTGTGCAGGTCAAGGGTTAATGCTGGATCGGGGCCAGGGGATAAATCGGAGCCCTCTGGGTTGAAACGCTGGCAGACGCGTGGACCACGGACCTGCATCACCCAGTCCCTGTGCCACCGTGGGGACCTGAGTGACCGGCTGCCACTGCTGCCACACTGAGATGGGGCCAGGAGCCGCCATCCTCGGAGCTGGGCGTTACCATTTCACGGCGGTGCCGACACCGCGTCGAGGTCCCGCAGCATTAAGGCTTCATCATATTAACGAAATATTCCCGAGCACATTGATTCATACCCTATGAAACAGCCTAATGAATAATTAAATGGCACTTGTCAGAATAAATGAGTAAAGCACGTCCAGGGATGCAGCTTCCACAGCAATGTGCTGTTGTTAATGGCCACCATTTGCCAGGGCTCCATCCCACCCGGCGGCTGGCTCCGCCTTGCCCCACAGCAAGTTGGGGGGACCACCAGGGACAATCCCTGACTGCCACTGGTGACTCCGTGTGTGTCCCTGCCCTGTCTTGCCAGCACATCGTGGGCTGGCAGGCATCCCTGCCACGGCATGGGGCACCCCGGGGTGCTGCTGGGGTGAACTTGGGTGCATCGGGGAGGGGATCCCACGGCACCACTTGCAGCATCCCGGGGCAGAACGCGTTGGCCGGGGCCACCCCAACCACTCACCTCTCTGGCGCACCTGGATAGTCCTCAGGGCCAGCACATTCTGCTCATCGGAGAGGAACTGCTTCATCTTGATGAACGGCTCCTTGCCCTTCACCGTCAGCTTGCGCCAGGGCTTGGGCCGGGCCAGGATCTCGCTGACGGAGCCCTGGGACAGCCCCAGCACGTAATGCCCGAAGACCCGCTGCCCGATGTTGTGCTTCAGCAGCTGCTCCTTCACCTGGAAGGCGATTTCGGCCGTATCCAGCTGCTCCTCCTCGGCAGAGCTGCCGGCACTGCCCTCGGACGGCTCACCAGGCGGGCTGGTGGCGCTGGTGGCCGGCGTGGTGCCGGGGGGCACAGTGCCGCTTTTGGCCCCAAAGAAGGTGGAGGGGAAGGGCGGCCCCCCCCCGGCATTCTCGCTCTTGTAGGTGGGCGGCAGGACGTGGGGGGTCTTGGGGTCCCCTGAAAGCCGTTCGCCCCCCGGGAAAGGGGACAGCGAGAAAGTCCGGGGGCCGTCAGGGGCTGCGCCAGGGCCGAGAGGAGGCGGGAGGGGAGCAGGGGAAGTAGGTTCATCCGCCGGGGCGTGCTGGGGGGATGGGTATGGCTGCTCCATGCCCAGCGAATCCTTTCCCGACTCGTCTTCGGAGTGATCCTCCTCTAGAGATGAACGAGAGAGAGGGAGACGCACTAGAGTCCCCCCAGCCAGCAGCCCCGGCATAGCCCCACAGCGAAGCATCTCCTGCCTCCGTTTCCCTGGGTGGCATCCCACCGCCTCTCCTCCCCCCTGCCCCACTGCTGGCTCTGAGCTCCTTCCCACAGTCGGGGCAGGATCTGGCCCTGCCACCCATATTCCCAGGGATGCTCCTGGTGGGACCGGGGATGCCATGGGACCTGTCAACCCTACCAGTGCTGGCCAGGAGGCTGGGCTTCTCCAACAGGTACTTCTGGGAGGGGTAGAAAGCCTCCTTCCCCAGCAGCAGGGCCTCCTCCGCCTTCGTTATGCTCTGCAAGGAGCCAAGCCGAGATGGGAAAGGGTGGCGGGGCCACCAGCGGCAGAGCTGGCACCCGCGCCCCAGCCCGGCGAGCACGTCGGCCGGCACCGCAGCACTTGCCTGGGGCAGGCTGCAGCTGGCGGAGGCCACCTTCATCGCCTTCAGGATGCTGGGAGGGAGACAAGGGGGAGTGACTCGGTGGGCATGGCTTTTCCCTGCCATCAAGTGTGCCGTGGGTGCCGGCAGCACCCGGCTGGCCAGGGGACAGGCAGGCACCAGGTACGGATGCCGGTCGAGCCATACCTCAGCTCCGTTTTGATCTCCTCGTAGTCCGCCTGTGCCTGCAGCTTCTCCTCCAGCTTCTGCGGAGCAGAGCAGGGCAGTCCTTGCAGCCGGCTCCCGGTGCACACTCGGCACGGCCGGACCCACGCCCCACCCCCCACCCCAGCAAGACCTCAGCCCCTGTGGGCGCACCTCGATGGCTTCGTTCTTGGCGGCCAGCTGTCCCTCCAGCTCGGCGATCTGGTTGGCAGAGGACTCCTCCAGCTCCTGCAGCGAGCTCTGGAGGTGCTGGACATCCTTCAGGAGCCGCAGAATCTCCCGGTCCTTGGCAGCCAGAGCCACCTCCAGCCTCGACCCTGAGCACATGGAATAGTTCACTTTGTCCTGCCGGGAGAGGGGACACCGTCAGCTCCCAGCCGCCCAGTGCAAGGACAAGGGCCACCCTTCCCATCAGACGTGTCCCTGCAGGGTGCAGGCGAGCCCAGGACTCAGCCCTGTGGGACGGGGTCCCTGGGTGACGCAGCCACGGGCAGGGACAGACCTTTCCTCTGCTCTTACAGGTCTCCCAGGTATGTCTGCTCGGTGCTAGGGGTGTGCACATCCCCCTCCCCATAGGAGGCCGAGGCTGCAGGTAGGACATGGCCAACACTACCACCCCATGGTGGAAAAACGCCTCGGTCACAGGCATTATAGGTTTGTCCCCAAACATGGTGGGTGCTTCCGAATGCAAACGGGTGCTCCTGAATGGAATGGGGTGCTCCTAAGCGCAATGGGATGCTCCTGAAAATGCCAGGGTGCTGCTGGCTGCTATGGGGTGCCCCTAGCTATGGTGGGGTAGTCCCAGCTATGATGGGGTGCTCCCAAGTGCAATGGGATGCTCCTGGCTATGGCAGATGCTCTTGGCCGTGATGGGGTGCTGCCAGCTCCGAGGGGGTCCTGCCAGCCCCGAGGGGGTCCTGCCAGCCCCGAGGGGTGCCCTCACCCCTGCAGAACCCGGTGGGGAGCAGCAGGCCAGGCGAAGGGAGCTGTTGACGGCTGCCAGCTGCTCCCGCAAGCTCTCCACCTCCCTCTGCGCCGCCTCCGCTCGCTGCAAGAGAGCAGAAAGCTCGTCAGGCCGGGCACCCGCAGCTCGTCCCATCCCACACAGGGCAGAGCGGGACCCCAGGATCTGCACCAACCCATGCCTCTCCCGAGCATCCAGCTCCCAGCAGTGTCACCACAAGCTCCTCGCAATGTATTTCGTCTCTCCACATCCTAACGCGGTTCCCAGTCCCAATCCCTGGGCACTGGCTGCAGCCGACCTCCAGGACACTGCCTTTTTCCACCCAAAAGGCTGTATTTACATGCAAATTGCTCTTTAAGCCTCTTATATTATTCAAGCACATTTATTTATACCTACATTTTCAGAATTAAATAAACCTCAGGAATAGGAATGGATAGGACCAGAAGTAATTACACCAGAAACCAACACCAGGCTGGTGCGGGTCGTGCCCTAAAACACCCAGGAGAGGCTGGAGGTGACAAATGCTGGCTCCAGCAGCTAAAATGGAGCCTGGCAGAAACCTAAACACACCAGTGACCCCCAACATGGGGGTCCCACTGGGCTGGTTTGGAGAAGCTACCGTGGCCCCACTTCCCAGTCCTGGAGCATGGCCACCCCTTACCATTTTCGGGGACAGGCACCTGGGTCACGCGGATGCTCAGGGTGCTGCGGTGGGTGCAGGACCTGGGCTTTGCGGGGCGAACCCCATCAGCCCTGGGGGGGCCACAGCCGAGCACAGCAGAGGGGGAGCAGGGTACGTGCCCTGCACTGGCTGGAAAGTCACCTCCCAGCTCACCTGGTTGGCTTTTTCGAGGTTTGTCATGATCATGGCTACTTCGTCTGCCCTGTGACAAGAAAGCAGGAGGCGTCAGGCAGCACGGAGGCTCGGACACAGCCCTCCGTGGCTGGTGAGGGCTCCTGCCTGCACTGCGGCCGAGGGCACAGGCAGGGACCCCCTGCAACTCGGGATGCTGCTGGGGTCGCTTAAAGTATCTCAGCTCCTCCAGACATTCAGCAGCACCACGGGCACGTCCCGGCGCTGCTGCAATGCCACAGGCGGCTCAGCTCAGCCTTGGGCACGCCAACAGCCTCCGCACACAACCGAGCACCACCAACAACTTACTTGGACGCAGCTTCCTCGTCGTATTTACACCGCAGCTCCAGCAGCTCCGTCTGGGTGGCCTTCAGTGCTGGGAAGAGGAAGATGAAGGTGAGCCGTGGGGTAGGGGGCTTGACGCCCTGTGGCTGGTGGCCCCTGCCCCAGCCCCCCTACCTGCGTGGAGCACTTTGATCTTCTCCTCTGCCTCCCCGAGCCGAGCGGCCAAAGTGACCTGTGCTTCCTGCAGCCCCCTGCGAGAGACGGGCATCAGCGACGGGCCGGTGGCACCGCGGCCATGCCGACCGCAGAGCCCCCCGAGACACCCTTGCTGCGTCCCCTCCTCTACCCCATCGCTCGGTGACACCAGGGAAAGACCCACTGGTGGATGCCAAGACGTGTTCAAGCCGTGTTATCCCGTGATGCTAAGGGGTTTATAGCCCTGGGAGTAAAAAAACTGACTTTGGGCTGAAAACAGCCCTGATCCCTGTGGCTGCAGCCCCTCTGATGGGGGGAATGGCAGCCCACCCCCACCTGTAATTAATTGGAGGAGGGGGGAAGCAATCAGGGAAAAGTTATTCTGCATTATTTATAGCCTGCACTTGCCAGGAACTTACTCGCAGAGATCTGCAATTTAGGGTTTAAAGATTCCTCATTTGTTTCCCGGTGCAGCGTGTTAAGGAATAACAATGAAGGCACTGAGAAAGCTGGGAGCCTCCAAATTAAAAGGCCATTTAATGAGGTTCATCCACCGACCTGCATTTAACCCACTGGCCCGAGCGAAGCCACGTGCCAGGGAGATGTGCGAGGGGCCGGCAGGAGAGACCTGCCCCGGCTCTGCCTGCGCCCGCCACTGCCCAAAAACCACCTGGGATCGGGGATGGACAGACAGACGGATGCTCAAAGCACCTGAGACTTTGTACCAGGCTTCTGGACAGGGTGCGTCCACTCTCCACCCGGGCAGCAAGGGAGGTGAAAAGGGAAGGAGGAGAGGGAAGGACGGACAGACACCCCCATGCGGGAGTAGGGACAGAGCGACACGTTCCTGCACCACCCCGGAGTGACCCCGTCCCCGGTACTCACGTACTTTTGCTTTTCTGCCTCATTTCTCTGCAGCAAGGTTTCTGGGCACAGTGCTTTGCTGTCGATGCCGGAGAGCGGGGGCTCGGCCGCTGCCACAAGCCCGGCTGCCGGTGATGTCCCCTCTCTGCGCTCTGTGGGGGGACACATTTCACACAGCTGTGTAGGGGACAGCAGCGGTGGCTGCCAGGGACCACGGGCCAGGGGACAAGTCCTGGCCTTGAGACACCCCCTGCATCCCAGGGATGCTTGGATGCACGTCGGGGGACCCATCCAGGGACCACCACTGTCACCCTTGTCTGATGGGGTGGCCAGCACTGGGGGGTACCTTTGGTGCCGACGAGCTCCGCGTGCTTCTTCCAGGGGCAGCTGAGGTCCTTCAGGGGGGGAGGTTCGGGCTCGAGGCGCTGGAGCTGCTGCAGCCGGTCCTCCAGGCTCCGGGCAGCCTCCAGCACAGGAGCAGGGTCTGTGGGACACGGGACGCAGCAGTGAGCGGCAGGGATGCCCACCATCAGCCCTCGCCCACCATCAGCCCTCTCCCACCTCCCCAGGGACCCGCTGCCCACCCTCCTCACCACCCACCCCAGGGCAGCCACCCTCCGCACCCCACTTTAAACCAGAGCAGGTGCCCTCCCGTGCTACTGGGTGCCACGGGGTCGCTCCTTGGTCCCACACTTTCCATCACCAACCCTTAGGGACCACCAGGGCTGCGTGGGGGCATCACCTCCTCCCTGAGTGAGTCGGTGGCACCCGCAGCACCGGTGGCCCCGGTGCCGCCAGCGCTGGCCCGTTTGGGTGCAGACAATGGCGGTTTGTGCCGAGGTAAGCAGGTGCATTCAGAGCCGTCCGTCTTCCCTCTGTCAGCATTACACCATCATTAGCTAGTGTCTGCTCAGCAGGGTGTGCCATTATGTCTCCCAGGGCTGATGTAATTATACATTGACATAATTAACCCAGCAAGCCCATTAAGCAGGCCAGCTAAAAATTCATCTATAATTATTTGTTGTGTGCATGCTAATGAGTCCATCTGCACTGCCATTGTACAACACGAACAAATTAATTTACAAGTCTGGATTTTTTAATAAGTTCAAGAAAATGCCTCCTATTGAGCCAGGTTAATATAGGTTTGGGTTTTTTTTTTTTTAGAAAAGAAGAGGAAAGAAAATAGATTTGAATTCTCCAGGGTCAAAAAGTTAGACAAACAAGGAAGTGGGACGGAGCTGGGCGCGCTACTGTACGGCACGGACACGTGGCAGGCATCCAAGGGTGAAAAATAATAACGGTGATGGAAAAAAAAAAAATCAAACAACTGGCTGCCTCTGCTCAGAATGTGATGCAGAGCAGCTCTTCTGCTCAGTGAGTCCCTGGCTGAGATGGCAGCGGTGCAGGAGGAAGGGGGCCCGGCACCACCGTGGCCACACCATGGCATTCAGGGTGGTCTGGGGCTGTGCCAGCACAGTCCAACCGCAGCACCGGGTGTCTTTGGGGTGAACCTGCTCAAAAGATGCCGGATTTGCCCTGTGATCCTTGCGGCAAGTGCCCAGCACGGATGCTCCTTGCGAATGAGCGAAGCCAAGACATGTGTGCCCCAAGACGGGGTTTTTGGGGGTTGCCCTGACCCACCGCTGCCCTCCCATCCCACAGCATTGCTGCCATGGGGTGCAGGGCTCCACCGCAGCACCCGCTATGTGGCTTCCCCACAGGACCAACGACTGTTGGACCCCGCGTGCTAACGCCGAAAGCCCCCGGAGCATCCTCCTCCACAGGGATCATTCCCCCTTCCTTGTGCTGGACATCACAGAGACCCCGCGGACACACCGGGATAAATGGTTTGTGCCCAGATCCTGGCCACGGGGATGCATCCAGAGGTGGGTGCTGAGCCCTGCCGGCACGCTGCCAGCTTTGCCACTGAAACGGGGACTTGGCTCCAGCTGGGACTCTCCTGGGCTGCTCATGGCATCCTTCAGCTCGGCATCCTTTGGCTCAGCACCCTCCAGGCTGGTTGCCCATCCAAGGATGTGGGAGTGTGCCACTGAAGGGGGTCGCGGCGATACGGCACGGCCCCGCACCGGACTGGGTGCTCTCAGAGCCATTAATAACACCCGTAAGTACATGAGCTGAGATAACGATACGGCTAATTAAACCCCGCGCTTCAAGGCCCCAGCTCACAGGCTGCAGGCACTGGGGGTCCCCCACGTGCTCCCCCGGCCCCAGGGGCTCCGTGCCAGCCTGTGAGCTACCTCTGTGGGGATAAACGCCGGGGCTGGACCCCTCCGATCTGCACCAGCAACTCCTCTCGCCTCCGTGATGAGAAATAACATGGAAGAAACCAGCTCGAGCGATAAAGCTCTGGGGATTTTCCTCGGGTCAGTGTTTTCCCTGCCATGAGACGCAGCCCTGCTGCTGAAATACAGCCGGGGCGATCCCCCAGCGCGCTGCTCTCCGTTTGGAGCCGACATCCCAGGATGAAGCAGTTGGGAGCGGAGCTTTTAGAAGGGAAAAGAGGGAGCGGTGCTTCGGCTCCGCTTCCTCCGTCAGCTGGGGCAGCGCTGATGCAAAACGCCTGGCTGGGTGAATGACATTGTGCTAACACCACGCTGGCCATCCGTCGGGAAAGCGCCATCCTCGTGCCTGCGAGGGGTTCGGATGCACCAAGGGGCTGCTGGGACCGGGCACCAAGCTCGTGCCACGCTCACGCCACGCTTGCGCCGTGCTCGCACCACGCTCACGCCATGCCTGTGCCGTGGTGCTGCCGGCGAACAAACCCTCCTGCTGCAGGGCTGGAGAGAGGGAGCACCCGAAACCGAGCACGTCGCCTCCTCACGCCAAGACACCGCGGACGTCACACGCCGTCACACTCTGAGCCATGCGGGAGGGCTTGGGACACTGCCCACAGCGCAGGGGACAGTCCCTTCCTCCGTGGGTCCCGGCCCCACTTGGGACAGGGTAGAGAAGACGGCGCTGACGCCGCAGCCATGCAGCTGCGAGCCCCGCCGCGGCAGTGACTCACCGGCAGCACGGCCGGGTGATGGGTGACGCGAGAGAGGCATGTGCCAAAACCAGGACTCGGGGGTGCCGCAGGCTCCGGCACCACATCCGCCCGCGGCAGCTTCCACCGACGGCGCAGCCAGCTCACGTGGGGAACGGCGAGTCCCTGCCGCAAAGCAGAACCTGCTGCCCAGGCACGCTCATCTGCCACTCCATACGCTCACCCACTATATATATGCACACATATATATTTTTTTTTATATATATATATAAAAAAAATAAGTGCTGCCACTAGCTGGCGTTATTGGCTGTCCTTTAGTGGCACTGGCAGTGCTGCAGCAGGGATGGGGGTGGTGGGCAGGGGTCCCTCCTGGTGTTCCCAGTCTCAGCATGGGGTAGTGGAGCCAGGGGCCCTTCCCTGTGCTGGAGGGGGTCTGGACCACCAGCAATCCCACTCCCAGACACCCCCACCACAGCCCCGTGCAGCTCCTGCACGGCCACTGCAGCAGCTCAAGGCACCGGTGTGATGGCGGGATGGGTCCTGGGTGCTCGTCACCTTCTCCTGAGCACACACAGCTCCAGGGAGCACCTGCTGGTCCCCAGGGCCAGGGCCCAGCCACTTGACCTAGCCTTCGGTGGAGGTCTCTGTGCCGGGGGCTGAAGGGTGACAGCCGCTCCGTGCTGCTGCCCAGCTCCAAGAGGAGCACGGGGCACCCACGGTGCATCTGTGGTGCATCCACGGCACGTCTGCGGTGCTGTCACCCCTCCCACCGGGGTGGCACCTCCTCCGTCACCCCATCCCAACCTGCTCAGACACATCCACCGGCACCCTCCGAATCCCTCCACGAGCCGAAGTCAGCCTTAAATCAAATCATCCCCAACAACAATGACATTAATTATGCTTTTAACACATTTTACTGCTTCCCCCCCTTCCCTTCACGCCACATCTGTGTGAACAATATCCAAAAGATTTACGGTTTTCTCCCGTAATTACAGACACACAGCCAGCTCACTTATCAAAATACTTGCTGAGCAATCAGGCTCCGTTACAGTCTCTGCCAGAGATTTGTGTTGACAGCAGCCATTCAAAGCAAAAAATGTCGAATCAGGACTTATGTGGCGCTTGTAAAGTATTCCACAAAGAGTTCGCCTGTCGAGAGACACACGGACATGTAACAGACGGGGACAAAATGATGGGCGGGAGGATTTGGGGAGCAGGAGGGGAGAGGGGAGCAAGAGATGGATGCTGCAGGAGAGCAGAGAGAGGGGAGAAGGAGGGGTGCAGAGACCTTAGGGGCGCAGTTTCGGGGTGTGCGTGTGCGTGCACGTGTGTGCATCCATGTGCACGCATGTGCACACATGTGCGAGCATGAGGAGCACAGCGGGTGAGCGCGGGGAGGTGGGGAGGGAAGATAACTGGGTTCTGGAAACCGAGCTGACATTTGGTTCTTGTAGCACAGGAGAAAATTTAATGAGGACAAAAATATGTCTCCCTAATTCCCCTAAGAAATCATTAAAACATTTTGTTATTCCTAAATGTCTGGAAAATGAATTAGCGGCCCTGCAGGAGCCCTTCTGCGCATCTTCAGCCGTTTGCAGCTCTCCAGCCTCGCCGTGCCGGGGGATGCTCCGTGCCGCCATGCCCGGCACAGCCGACCCCCCCCCCTCCCCAGCTCAGAGCACAGCAGAACCCACAGCGAGGAGCGGGAAGAGGGGGTCCCAGCCCCTTACCTGGCCCTAGCACCGACTCTGCCAACACAAGCCTCAGGGCTGCCCCGTGCCTCAGTTTCCCCCTCCCACGACTTTACGCGGCACCCCGGACGGCGGGTACGCCCCGGCACAGCGGTGAAAGGGGGAAAGCCATCCCCGAGCCACGGCCGGTGCCAGGAGCCGTGCTGCGAGGCGGCGCTTGGTCGTTTCGCTTAACTTACCGTCGAAAAGACAACTGGGGATAGCCGCAGTGTTATTACAAGGGCTGAGCAAATGTATTCCTTTCCTAATGTCAAGATGCATTTGGCTCAGGGGCTGAAACACAGCGATGGCAAAAGCTGTTTCCACTCCTCTCTTCGGCTGGTATCTCCAGAGCACCATGCGCGAGCGGAGGTCGGTGACGCCAGCCGGCAGCGGGGACGGGGACGGCAGCGCTGCCGCGGTCCTCGCTGGCTCCTCTCGGCACCGGGGCCAGCACGCGACTCGTTAGGCAGCCAGGTCGCCACCGCGTTGCTTACCTGGAGCTTCGATTAACTGCTTGTAAACGCTCAGGAAAGCCGTCTCAGCCTCCTTGTTTCTCTTACTAAGTGCAATCACCTGCGGGGAGATGGAAAAAGGGCGTCAGAGACGGGCTCGGAGGAGGGAACTGGCTCTGTCAAGCCACCAGGACCGGTGTCACCCATGACCGGCACACGGGTGCCCCCCAGCACGGCTCTGTGCCTGCTCCACGCCCCGTGCAGCCGCTCGCTGCCTTTGGCTAAACTCCTCGCGCCGCTGCCATGTCACGTCGCCCTAAATCATTGATGCGCTCTGAGTAAATGAAAATTATAATTTAATGTCGGCGTTTAAATAAGAAATAAAGAAGCCTGGCTGTTGTTGTGCTTGCCGGGCCGGAGCCGGCACGCAGCCCGCCCCAGCCGCCCTCCCGGTACGATGCTGCGGGCAGAAGCGATGCTGGCGCCAGGACCAGGACATCTCCTCTTCCTCACGGCCCCGTGCCCCTCGGCTGCCGGGGTGCCGGTGAGGCTCGCGCCGGCTGGGCGGTGGGGAGTCGGCATGCTGCCTCGCTCATAACCGAACAACATATTAATCTGCCGCGCGCTCCCATCCAACATTTATGAGCATGAATCATTTACTCCCCTTAATTTTTCAAGGCACGCCGACACCTCAGGGCGGGGGGGCTGCTGCCCACCGGGCTCCGGCGCACTTTGTTTGCTGAGGGTCCCCTTGCTACCTCTGTGCATCCAGCCCTACCTGCAGTGGGTGGGATGGGATGCCTGTGGGACGTAGGGACCTCTGTGTCCCTGTCACCCCCGGCACAGGAACTGGGGATGGAGGTGACCCATTCCCAGCTGGAAAATGCCCAGTTTGATCCAAACTGGGCGCCCACATCACTGGGAGGAAGAGGTGCCCACCCAGCATTCGGTGCTGGCAGACACACTATTACCAACAGCAGACTAGTCAATTAAACCACTCTTAAGCCACCGATGGGCGAATTATCAAACAAAGTCCAAACTTTGCACCTCAGCCCGGTGGCAGCTCCTGCACTGGAGCATCTTTTGCCTCCGCCCACCCGCTCTGTGCCAGCAGAGCTCCCAGCTCGCCCCACCAGCCTGGATTGCGATCGCTTGTCATTCAAACCCAAAGCAAACCGCTCATTTGTAATCCAGCAGCCACCTGAGCAAACCGCCTTCTTCTTCCAAGCTCGCAGGCACTGGAGCACAAAGATCATTTTTCTATTGTTAAAATTGTATAAGCCGGGCTTTTTATAGCGTCTCGTACACAAACCTACTTTCTCAGCGCCGCATTTCCAGCGCAGGAGGAATTTGGGGGCTTTTCTTCAGCGTTCTGCAAAAATGATTGGCTTCGGGGTGCTTTAAAATAATAATAATAAAACGGGGAAGAGAGGGGGGAGGCAGCAAGCAGACGGCAAGCGGCACTGCCTGCGTATTTGTAGCAGGACAGCATCGCGCCTGGCGAATTGCTAGTGGCACGTGGTGTTGGGGTGGCACGGGGAGCCCTTCCGAGGAGTCTGTGAGGATGCAGAGACACAGCGGTGCTGAGGTGCTCCGTGGCATCAGCCCTGCGTGACCCCCACTACCCCTTCCTGCACCCTTCGGACTTGCCGTGGGAGAGAAGCGGGCACAACCCATCAGCACGGGGGTGACAGGGATGCCCGGACCTCCTCAAGCTGCTCTAAAGAGCTTCATCTTCCCTGAGACAGCATCGACCAAAGGGTGGAGAGCAAAGAGCCAGCCCTAACATGTTCTCCATCACCTCTCCGTCATCTGTGCCTGCCCCCATGCAGCTCCAACCTGTGCCAGCGTGGAGGAGCCGGCCCAGACCTCCGAATCGGGCTGTTTCGGCTGAATTTTGTTCCTGAAGTCACACCATAGAGACAAAGAGTTTTTCAAGTGGAAACTTTGAAGCCTTTCCCTCTCCTCAGCAATCCCAACAGAGACCCGAGCATCCTTCACCAGGAATGTTGTGGCTCTGAGACAGGCAGGAGCCTGCAGTATCCCCACGCCGTGGTCCCGTGGACCTCGCCTCTCCACGGCCACCGGCCACAAGCTCACCAGGGACGGATGCAGGTTTCCATCTGGTTCGTGCTCAGCCCACCTTCCCAGGGAGCATCCATGGACGCAGTCTAACACCTTTCTACCCATCAACTACCACCAGCATCTTAATTGGAGCCGCAGGACCCACAGCTTGCTGGTGAGGAGGCATTTGGGGGCCATTTCACCAGCCTCAGCTCCTGCCCTGTCTCCCTGCACCAGGCTTTGGCTCGGGGCTGGCACGTTTCAGCCCACGTCGGTGCTGGGGCATCACTGGCACCGGCCGGTGATCACATTGGCACTGGCCCATCGGTAGGACGGCGAGCCAGGCATCTGCTCTGCTCTTTCGGCGTCCCACTAAACCTCAAGGAAGTGTCAGGGAAAAAAAGGTATCTAAAATTTTTAGCAACCTTTTCCAGATGGGGATAATTCACCAAAATGCCAGGGGAGAGTCCTGCTGGAGCAGCTCTGAGTCCCACACAGGGACAGCCCACCCCAACCCTGAAACCACTGTTATCCCTCATGTAGAGCTGAATAAGCACCCAGAAAAAGCCCACATCAGTCCTAAAATCAAGGTTTTGTAACAAAAAACTCCCCAAATCATTGCTTTCTTGGGGCAGAAGCTGGGACTAAACCCTATGCAGCCATCTGAGAGGGCGACATCACCAGTGTCCTGCTAAAAAGAGGAGAAAAGTGGCTAAAAATGGGGGAGCTGAACACCCCCACGAGCAGCCCCAGCTTGGTGGGGTCAGGATGGCGTTGTCCCCGCTCCCCCCATCACCACAATGCCCACTGGTGACAGCAAACCCACTGCCAACCGCCCTCCCTCCGCCCACAAAGCCCTTGGCAGCCAGCGGCGAGCTCTGCCTCCGCATTATGTATCGACGTACTATTAATTTCTGTTTCTTTTCCCCCTCCGTCTCCCTCCGCAGCATCCACGGGCTCAAGGTGAGGCATGGCAGCGGCGTGGGATCGCCGCCGTGTGATAAATTACATTTACGCGCCGGGTCCTTTTCATGGCTGGTGACTTTCCAGCAAAGCAATTATCACTGTAGAATGCGTAATAGCCTAATTAATTACTATTGTCAGGCTGGCCTCTGTGCCATGATTATACCTTCCGAAGCCAACTTTTTAAACATTTGGAAGCAGAAATATTATTATAATTGACTGACAAAATGGTAAAACTCCCCCGGCGCAGCCGGTCCTCCTCCCGGCACGGCGGCAAGGACCGACTGTCTGAGCACCTCCTCTCCAAAGGCGCAGGATTTGCATCGCACCGGCGGTGAGTTTATTCTTATATCCATGAGATCAAGTGCAGGATAAGTAGTGGGTTATTTCCATCTAAATACTGGTGGCAGTAAACCACAAATGAGCTCTTTTTCAGCGGAGAGGAACAGCTGTCGGGGGAGAAAGCGGCAGCAGAGACCCCAAATGTTGAAGAAAACTGATGAAAAAATACATTCAAGCCTTCGCTATTTTCCTCGCCTTTTTTTGCTGATGTGTAAAGAAGTCAGGGAGAGTGGGAGGGCTGCGGAGGGGCGAGGGGGGAGAGCTTGGGAAGGAGCCGCTGTCCCAGAGGAAAGCTCCAGGCGATGGGGGCTGGACCCGCCGTGCGGCACCGGCCTTGTGCCAGGGGGTCCTTTGCTGCCTTCCCGGTGCCCCGTGTCCCACCGACTCCTTGAACCCACCACCTAGCACCATTGCGCACCCACAGACCCCTCGCACAGGGACAAGCCTGTTGCACACACGCACAGACCCATCGCACGCACGCACAACCCTGCCACCCGCCCTCCTGCAAACCCACTGCGGACACCCACAAACCCACTGCGGACACCCACAAACCCACTGCGGACACCCACAAACCCACTGCGGACACCCACAAACCCAGCACACAGGCACACAGACCCACCACGGGCACGCACAAAGCAGTTCTACACCCACACAAACCCACGGTGCACACGCACAAACCCATCGCACGCACGCACACACCCACTGCACGTGGGCACAGACCAATCACACACGCACAGAGACCCATTGCACACCCACAAACTCACTGCACGCTCACACAAACCCACTGCACACATGCACAGACCCACTGCACACACACAAACCCATCGCACACCCACAGACCCATAATGCACTTATGTACAAGCCCATTACACACATGTACAAGCCCATTTCAGAGACGGACCCATTGCACACCCACACAGACCCATTGCACACCCACAGACCCATCACATACACATGCACAGACCCACTGCACACCCACACAGACCCATTGCACACATGCGCGGACCTGTTGCTCACGCACAAGCCCATCACACACCCGCAGACCCACAATGCACGCATGTACAGGCCCATTGCACACATGTACACGCCCATTTCACAGACAGGGATCCATTGCACACCCACACAAACCCACTGCACACTCACAGAGATCCACCACACATGCACAGACCCATTGCACACCCACAGAAATCCATCACACTTGCACAGAACCATTGCACATGCACAAACCCATCACACATGCACAAACCCATCACACATGCACAAACCCATCGCACACCCACAGACCCATAGTGCACGCATGTACGAGCCCATTGCACACATGTACAAGCCTGTTGCACACCCACAAACCCATTGCACACCCACACAGACCCACTGCACGCCCACACAGGCCCATTGCAGACAGGCACAGACCCACTGCACACGCACAAACCCACCACACACCCACCAACCCATCGCACACGCACCCCCCATTCCCACTCCTGCCGCCGCACCCCCCCGCCCATTCCTCCGAAGGCAGAAGCAGCTCACAACGTTTTCACAAGGCCAAAAAGCAATTCATGTCAAAAAGATCAATAATATAAAAATAAAGCCTGAGAATTCTAGTTAAAGGGAACGTCATAGAAATATGTTGTTCACGTTCATGATTCGGAGATTAAAAAAAAAAAAAACAAACAGAATCAATAGAAGTTCTTCAGATGATGTTATTTCTAATGAGAAATATACCAAGACTGCTGCAAATAACTGCTTAACGGAGAAAAAAAATGCATTAATAATTTACTTTATAAAGCATAGGATCCCAAACGCAAGAAAATTGCTGCTGGTTCTTAATTTTGTTGTAATACTTCCTGACAAGTTCAATGATGCTTTGGCAAAGTTCCTGAGAGCAGAGGCAGAGGACGTTCAGCTCATTAGGTTAGGTTTTTCCCCCCCCCGTTTTTCCGCAGCATCCCGGCCCAGCCGGCTCCAGAAGGTGCCCGAGCTCTTCCCTTTCTCCGCACTTTCTTGGGCTGAGCCCCCAGTTCGGCACTGGCCCTGCCAGCCCCTGGGCAGGAGCATCCTCCTGCCTCCTCCTGACACCCGTCCCCAGGTGAGCTACAGCCTCCAGTCACACTGCAGCAAGCAAGGAAAATATTTCAAGCTTATTCTACCGTCCTCACCAACGTAATTTAATATTTTTTTTTCCACTGGCTGGTTTGGTTGATTTTTTTCATAATTAATTCTTTTTCTTAATTTTTTTCCTTTATTTTTTCTCAAATTTTTTTTTTTTTAGTGCATTTGCTGACAGTTGGCAACTCCAAACCATCTGCTACCGCCGCAGACGCCGAAACGAAAGGCTTCAGTGTCGAACCCAACGCAGCTCAGAGGAGCAGGCTGATTTCTGACCGTCGGCACGAGAAGCTGCCACCCGGGTGGGTTGATCCCCAGCGGGGCTGGATTTCTTGCAAGCCCACAAAATTATTTTCCTGCAAAATCATGCAAAATTCCCCGGGTGGCTGGTGGCAGCGGTCCAGGTCGGCAGAGGAGACGGCCAGGGATGCGTGGGGCTCTGCATCCTCGGGGTGGATGAGGTGGGGTGATGAGGGGGTTCCCGCTGCTCCCTGGGTTTGGGATGGAGCCGAACTGGCTCCAGCACGTGGGTGCACCCCGAGCATCGCAAAGTTTCACCTCCCATTTAGCAGAACAAAACTTTTAATTTAGATGTTTTCATCTATCTATCAGAGTAAAAAAAAATAAGTTTAAAATAATGACTGTAATAAATGAAGGTAATTAATTGTAGTTTGTTCCTTTACTGTCTAGTCAGCTTAATTTTACCTTTTCATCTAATAATGAGAAAATAATTTTTGTGCTCTGAGGGTTAATGATATGTAACTGCAAGAGCTGCTAATTGCATGTTGCAAACTATTCATCAAAATCCCCATCTGCGCTACTTGATTATGTTTGCTAAATTATTGCTTTGAATTATCTTTCATAAAGCAACTTTTGTAATTAGCAGGGCTTTCGCTTTGCTCTTTTCTCCGTCGCAAGGATATTCAAACTTTGTCCGTCTCAAGCTGTTGCCATTAAACTGCCGTCACGGGCAGCTTTTGGTGAGAGAAAGAAATTGCCCTTTAGCTAATCGGGGGGAAAAATAAAAGCTGGGTTTATTCTCCGTGGGTACAATTTAATCTCCTGGCCCTGCTCCTCCTTCCTCGAGGAAAAAATTCTATAGGAAGGATATAGGACCCTAAATGGATATGAGCTGTATTTGGGAACGGCAGAGAGAAATGGCCCGAAAAGCCCATCCGCCACCACCCGGGTTAATATTTCAAAATGATTTTTTTTTTCCCCTTCCCATTTAGAAGAAGGAGCGGAGGGGGAACGCTCGCCATTCATCACTGCGCTTTTATGGGCTCCTTCCCGTGACGCAGATGATGTAGCGCTCTGCTCTGCCGGTTAATATTCATGGGGAGCGCTGAAAAGTGTGCTTTGTGGGGGAAAGGAGGTATTAAAGAAGTATTTTAAAAATTTCAAAAAGGGAGGAAGAGAGGGGAAGAGTGGGGAGAAGAGGTGGAAAGAGGGAAAAGGGGGAAAAGGAGGGGGAAAGGGGAGAAAGAGGGGGAAAGAGGAAAAAAGAGAGAAGAAGGAAAAGGAGGAAAAAAGGGGAAAAAAGGGAGAAGATGAAAAAAAGATAAAGGAGGGGGGAAAAAAAAGAAAAAGAAAAAAGGAGAAAAAGAGAAAAAAAAAAGAGGAAAAATGGGGGAAAAAGAGAGAAAAAAAAGGCCCCTGCAAGCCTCGCCCCAAGAGAAGCAGCAGCACTCTGGTGTCCATCCCGTGTCACCTGGCACAGAAGCGGCCAAGAAATCTGACCTCAAGGGACTAGAATCCACCTTTTGGGATAAAATCCCCCCAAACCTCCTGGGGAAATACACCCTGGGGGGAAGGAAGGTGGCCGAGCAGGGGAATCAGCTGCTGCCAAGCTGGGAATCGCATCCCGCTCTCCCTTACACCCCCATAAATCCAGAGCCACTTGGGTGGAGGGACCGGCCAGGGCTCCCCGAAGGACATAGCTCATATCCTCGTAGCGGATCTAATGAAGACTATTGGAAAAAATGCAGTATTTAAAAGACTGAAAATGTATTCCTATTGTTATCACTCTCTTTTATGTGTTTATGCATAGTGCATCGGAATGAATCAATACTGGATTGCCCTATAAATAAATGAGCATATCAGTAAACCCAGTAATAAAATGAAGTGATGAAAAATATGGAAATCAGTTGCATTTGTGTAAATCCACTTATTGTTTACTTTAATATTTTCTTATGCAGTTCCGCAGCTCCAAAGAGACAGATTTAAAATCAGGTAATGCTCAGCAGATGACAGATCCTAATGTGTCGCTGCTGGCAAGCTCAGAGTACCGGCAGCTCTCCAGGGGTTTCCATCGAAGCACATTAGAGGAGAGGAGAAAGCAGCCCCCAAAGAGAGAGCACTAAAAAGCCGGGGAGAAGAAGAGGGATCCTGAAGTGCAATGCATCTCTCACCAGCGTCGGGGTCCAAAGCCAAGGCATGCACGGAGCCTCCGGGAGGGGCACGGGGCTGGGGAGGGCCTGGGTCAGGCTGGAGGATGAAGGGAGATGCCTTCTGCAGCACCACAGTGGGCCAGGACCACATCATCCCACCACGGTGCTCGGCTCCTCCTCAGATCGCCCCTTGCAACCTCACCTGCTGCATCCTGGCCACGTCGTGGCATCTCCTGGCCGTGCTGTGGCATCTCCCAGTCATGTTGTGGCATCTCCTGGCCATGCCATGGCACCTCCCAGCCACACCATGGTACCTACCAGCAGTGATGGCTCCTTCCCTTGCTTGGAAGCTCTCCAAACAGGGCCACCGTCCCTGGTGGCCTACAGGGGACATCAGGTACAGCTCACCTGTACCCCTGCCCACACGTGGCACAAGGACCACCCAGTACCGTCTGGGAAGGCAAAGCAGATGGATTTTATCAGCTGCAGAAACCCCTCAGGGGTTGCAGACAGTGACCCCGTGCCTTGGCCACACCAAGCCGGGTCCAGCCTGTCCCTCCTAGGGCTCTCCCCTTCCCGTGTCAACCTCCCAAGAGCTGATGGGGTGGGAAGGGCCTGGGATCACACCCGGCACCATGTGGGACAAGGGCAGGTCCTGCCCACTCCCCTGCTCACCTCTCCTTCAAGCATCCCCCTATAACGCTGCCAGTTTTTCCTCCCACCCAGGCAGGCAGAAAACACCTCTCCCTGCACGGCCTCCGAGGAAAGCTATTTTAGAGTTGCTCTTTTTTTTTTCCCCCTTCCCATCTTTTTTTAAATTATTTTTTTTTAAAAAAACCCAACACATCTCCCCCCATCTGGGCTGCGAGCTGGGTGCCAGCATCTCGGCGCCAAACGCTCAACGTTTGCTTTTTATAAATGCCTCGAAACCCAAAGTTTCCTCCCGCGCTGCCGGGATGCATCCAAGCGGACGCTGCATCCCCCCGCAAAGCCCCTGTCGCCCCCCAGGCACCCAGCTCTGCCCATCCAAAGAGCTACTGGAGGCAGCGAGAGCCAGAAATCCCCATACCCCAAGGTCAGGGGCTATAATTCATCTTTGTGGCTAATTAGCTTTCCTCCTTGTTAGTCACTTACATCTACGGTTCTCAAAAATCTAGTTGTCGGGGAGGGAAATCCACTGTCCTGCCGAGTTAATTCTCTAACAGCAAATCTCCTGTACCTCAGGTACATTTTTCTTAAATTCCTGGCTGAGTTCAATTAAATGTTTATGAGACTGTGCGCTTTCCCCCCACCACACTGTCAGCGCCGAAGCAACAGAATTAAGCTCCTCTTGGAACAAAACAAAAACAAAAGGAGGAATGGGGAAAAAAATAAAAAAAGAGGAGGAAAAAAATAAAATAAAAGTGGTTTAGGAGGGTTGGGTTTTAAGATCGAAGGAATATAATTCCCCCGGACTGTTTTTGCTCTGCGTCATGCAGCCACGGCGCGTTGGCAATATCGACAAGGGGGTTTATATGAATAATTGAAGAAATTCTGTATTCCCCGTAAAAGAAAAGGCAAGCCGAGAGGGTTGTTGAGATAATCAGGAGCTCGCTAATCAATATTCTCAGCCCCAGCCTCCTCCTCGCTTCTCCAAAAGGAGCAGTGCCATAAGCTCATCAGTAACTGTAAAAAAAACATCGCACTCTGAGTGTCAAAATAGTCAAGCACAGCATATTGTATTGCCAGATTTCCCTCCCGGTCCACCCCGGTGCCAGATTACATCCATCAGCGGGGAGGGAAGCCGTCCAACGATGACTTACTTACGCTTAAGTGTTCATAAATAAGGTTTTTAAGATATAGATGGCTTTTTAATTTTGGTGGAATGTGGAAAAAAAAATAATAAAAAATGGTGGGGTTGATGTGACGTGGAGTGACTTCTTGGGTGCTCCCCAGTAAATCCCACAGCACGGCCGTGCCGGGGGATGCCCTGGTCCCTATCCGGCTTGTATCATGGTGAAAACAGACGGAAAAAATTTATGCTGGCACCATAAACCATGGCAAAGCCTTTGTCTGATGGAGAGATATGGCGAGAGAACGTGTCCCCACCATGAAAACCTCATTAGACAGATTCTAATTACTGCCCTGCAGTCGGCGGGAAGAGACAGGAACCATAAAACCTGAGCGGGGAGGGGGAGGATATTAATTGCTTTTTGATAAATTGGGGGCTGGGATGCTGGTGGCAGAGGGCGGGAGGTGCCTGCATGGGGCTCAGCTGTGCCCCAAGCACCAGCCACCAGCGATGCATGCCCCGTCCCTGACTCACCTGCCCCAGCTCCCAAAATGGACACTTTTGGGGCAAACTGGGTTTGCAATGGAAAGAGGTGCTACCGTCAGGACCAGCAGCTGGTCCGAGCTGCACAAGCTGCAGTCTGCTCCATCACCCGCAGTTTGCTCCATCACCCGCAGTTTGCTCCATCACAGGCAGTTTGCTCCATCCTCGCATCCCACCAAACCTCCAGACCGTGACCACCGCGCTCAGCATGGAGCCAGCCTTGCACCCCAGTGCTGCGGGGATTTAAGCCACAACTGTCTGAATCACAGGGGACCAGCTCCTTCCTCCCTGCCATCACCAAAAACCCCACGTGGCCATGCCGTGGTAGGACATGGGGCAGGAGGAGACATGGTGTAGGGTGGCCACTACCATCCCCTGCCAGACAGGCCGTGGGGCAGGTGAGGTGACCCTGGCCATCAATCACCCCCCACACACCGTACGTAAATCCATGATGCTAAAGATGGATGGAGCCAATTACCAGGGGTCACTGCTGGGTATAAAATTCAGACAACGAAGCTCCTGGTCTCAAATGAATTTGCGCAAGATTGCAAGCTTACTGCCTTTTATTGGACAATATAAATATTTCACAGTTATATAAAAAAATATTGGCGAGAAAGCAGATCAACCCGAGTCCTGTGTGTATACAGAGAAGCAGGGAGTGAAAAACGGCCGTCAGCATCTTTTTAACAGCCTTTGGTGCAGCACGGGAACACGGGTGGCGAAGGCGGTTTGATGACCGCAGCAGTGAGACCGGGGGACCCGGGGGACCCCCATGCCGGACCCACCGGGGCTACGCCAGCAATGGGAGCGATGCCAGCAGCACGGCCTGGACACGCGGGCGGTGATGTGGTCCAAGGGGTTGGGTCTTGGTCCGTCCGTGATGGAGAGCAACACGCGGGATGCAGAAGTAGACACGGAAACTTTGGAGGCTCGGCACGATTCCCAAGAAGTAGATGCTGCCCCCAAGCACAGGGCTGAGCCTGTGCCCTCCGCAGAGGATGCCCAGGAGGGGATGGTCAGGAACCGACCATTTGGATCAATCCCAAATGTATTTTCCTAACAATTTGCCCCAACTTGTCCTTCTGGGATCATATCTGTCCTCATCTGCAGCCCCCTGTGCCAGCACAGGACATCCTTATTTCCTGCTCACCAATACATCAACCCTTCCCTGTGACAATAAAGCAGGAGAAAAGAAAAAATAAAAAGCCTACAGGAATCGATACCTCTTTCTCTCTTCCTCTTTCCACCTATATTTTATTAAAAACTTTAGCATCAATATTAATGTTTAAATCCTCACCAAGCTGAGTTTAATTACCTGTAAACTGCATCCACAGCTACGTGGACTTTGCTCCTCGCTGCAGTAAATAAAACTGAGGAGGAGCAGTGCCAACACCGCTGAGCATCACCTTCCCGTCCCCGTAGAAGCGGCCGTATCCAGCACCCCTGTGCCTCAGCAGCACCACCCGCCATGCCGGGAGGGGACAGTGGGTGATGGAGATGGAGCCATGACCCAGTCTGGGCAGGGCTGGAGCCAAAAGCAGACAGGGGAGATAAGAGAAAGGGAAAAACTGGGATGCTGGGAAGAAAATGATGCATAAATATAAAATATCTGGGGCTCTTGCTGCCAAAAGGTATCTGCTTTCAGCCACTATGTGAATCATAACATTTGGGAGGGGGGCAGGAGGGAGAAGCATCTGAATGGAGTCCATTAGCGGCTGAGGACGATGAATAACTCGCAGGAACCGCTTGAGCCGCCGGCAAGTTCACGGACGGCTGGCACGAAGGGCTGGGAGCCGCTGGAGAAACCAACTGGGGCTGGGAGCAGACCCCACTTAACCCACCCAGCAGCCCCCAACTCTTCCTCCCTTTGTCCACTGTGCCAGGAAGCAGAAACACAAGTTTGTCCTGTTTTCCCGGCTGCTTCGGCCGTGCCACACGTGCAGCCGCATCCTTTAACCGCCGGCACACGTGGGCACGGCAGCTGGGAGGGAGCAGAGACCGGTCCCACCGCTGCCACCAGTCACCCCGGGGCCTGTCCAAGGGTCACTGATGGTCCACGGTCCACATGGCAGACGCTGAGCCACAAGGTCTCAGCATCTAAAATGGAATCGGGGTTTACAGCGTGTGATCAAAGGAGTTGTAATGGGATCTCGCAGAGGGCAGAGATTTGAGACATGCATCAGATTTCCAGTCCTGGGGAGACAGGAAAAGGCTGGGTTTTTAAAACCCCATGTATCAAGGGATGCTATCTGACACGTGGTATTGGTGGCTGCTCGCAGGCAGCTCCACCGCCCCAGAATTTTGCCATCCTGCTCCTTACCAGAGGCCAAAGAGGGCCTGAGGGAGGGGGCCAGCCTGGTCCTGCCCCCCCAGATCCCACAGCCCTGCAAACCCCTCTGCAAACCATCCTGTCGCCGCTTCTCCACAGCCTCGGCTCCTCCCGGCCAGCTTCGTTAAGGCCCCTTCCTTATTACAGCTAATACAGCGGCTTCCCAAGGCCAGGGCTGGGACAGCGACGGTAGCATTCGAGGGCTACACTTCCAGAATAATATTCATTACCATATTCATTCAGTGTTTATCTCGCAGATGTACGGATCCGTTACAATGGAGAAAAAAGAGAACTCAGAATTTGTTCTCAAAAGATATTCAAATTAGTTAATCAAGAGTCCTTTTATTACGTGTCTCATGTACCAGCAGCAACTATCCATCGAGATAAATGATCAGCTGCTAATAACTGATTACATTGCAGCAAGTGTTTTCTTATCCCTATTACCACCATGTTTAAAGACATTTTATAAATTTCTAATTATTGTAAATTGTTTCTCCTTTTGAAAACATCTTCCCATAGTCATCAGCTGTCAATTTTCCCTGAAAATCTCTCTCTGAATGAGCTCATAGCAACATGCTCGGGAAGCAGAGAAAACCCTTCCAGGCTCCCGGCCGGCGGGGTGCAGCCCAGCCACCTCCAGCCCGGGGCAGCGGAGGACCAGGATGCTCCTCCAGCCCTTTCATAAATGGCCCGAACTTGAAAGAAAAATAAAAGCATCCGTAAGTTGGATCAATCCTGGATGGTGCTGCCTTTACCTGCTGCATGATGCCAAGGTACCGCACGGTGGAACGGGCCATCACCCTGGAGGGATTCGCTCTCCAGAGAACCCCGAATAAATAAATAAGGCAGCAGTACATAATACAGCTCTTGAGAAGTGCAAGGCACCCGCTCCTACTGACACTGGCATCCGCGGGCAGATCTGGGCTTGGGAGAGTCCTAAATCAGATCCCGCTTGCTTTCTGTGTATTTTACAGATGAAAGCTTAAATAGTTGAGAGGGGTTGAAGCCAACCAGGACTTTAAATCCAGCAGCCAGCCTTGAGCTGCCTCTCCAGCCGATTTCTGGGCTCCATTCATTCTTGCAATCAATCAGCTTAAAACAAAAAAAAATAAGACCGCAAAAACAACAATAAACCACCCTCTAAACTCTCTTAGACACTTTAATGGAAAAGGTATCTCCTTCCATCTTCCCCGGCTGTGACCGCGGGGCTGGAGCAGCAAACCATGTGCCGTGGACCAGGCTGCAGCCGGGAGGATCCGTAACACACCAGGGACTGGCATGGCATGGGCAGAGCATCCATGTGCTCCTGGAAGGGACCCAGGATGCAATGAGCCCCCCAGCACGGTGCCAGTCCGGCCACACCACTGCCACCACCTTGGGTGACGGTGGCTCCACTGGTGACATTCACTGCCTGGGGGTGGGGATGACCAAGACAGAAGCACATCACGGCCATACCTCATGGCATAGCCAGACCCTGCAGATATTTGCCAGGGTTTGGCCAAGTGCCTCTGTGCCGGAGCTGACCAAGCCAAAGCTGCCGGTGGCAGCTGTACTGTAGAAGCACAGAATGGGAGGAGGAGAAGGACGAGGAAGGCTGCCCAGGACAGTCTCCTCGCAGAGGGCCAGTGTCTGGCCAAGCACGTTCACCAGGCAGAGCAGGGCCCACGGCTGCCAGGAAAGGGAGGAGCAGCCAGTGGGATGCAGAGCCTGGCACAGAGCAGCCAAGGTCCTTCCCGGCTCCAGGGGGACTCAGACCAGGGGAGGAGACGCCGCAGGCACCAGCCATGCCATTATACGCTTTATTGATGCTGTTCTGAAGAAAGCTAATCAATATATTAGATTTCCCAAAGAAAGAAAACACCAGCTGCCAGCAGCACATAACTCCTCCGCCGCGGTGCATTTTTCCATCAAGCCCCGGAGCCGCGCGTGTCTGCGCAAGATGAGGTCACGTTCAAGAGGAGACCTCCCGCTCCCCCGGCGGCCAGGTCAGGGCCAGGGCCACAGCCACCGCTTCGCCACGCGGCAAAGCCCAGTTCCCCCCACCTTGAGTTGAAATAAAAATGTGAAAATCCCCAAATAAACTTTCACCGGCACCGCCGCGGGGTGCAGAGAGACAGCCCAGCACCCAGCAGGACAAACCCAGCCTGGCTCAACAGGGCTCCCGAGGGATCCCGCCCCCCTAGTCCTGATGCCTTTGCACCCCTGCATGGACCCACAGCCCCCAGTGCCCATTTGGGCTTCAAGGAGGGTTCCCGAAGAGTTTTCACCGTCAGGAAAAGCCATCTCAGCAACCGCCCTTTGCCAGCCGCGTTCTCCTGGCAGAACCATTCCCGCAGCACCGACCGGTCCCAGACGCGGCCGCTCAGCCACACACTGGCACTGGAGAGAAACTGGAAAGCATCAGACCAACGGATACGCTTCTCAGACCAATGGATGCGCTTGGCAAGAGCGGGATCCTGGCAGACAGAACCCCGGCAAACCGAACCACGGCGCCCAGCGTGCCGTGCTGCCTGCTGCCTACACCCTGTCACCTGCCACTCCAGGATAGTCATTCCTTAAACCACTAAAGCTGATGCCGCCGCAGCAGCTCCAAAAGCTGTTTAAAAAAGGACAGGATAAATCCACGTTGGACCTAACACTCGGCACCGGCAGGAAAGCGGACTGACGTCACGGGGAATTGATTAGTGTTTTAATAGAATTAGATCATTGGGAGGGTTGCAGACCTGCTTCAGAAACCCAAATGTTACGCAGATTCGCATTCAAAACCCTAAACCAGGGCGCATTTAACCAAGGCAGAGTAAATGTCCCACATTTCCCCAGGATTATCTGAACCATATCAGATATAATCCAATGATCTGTAAAGTGATTATACCCAACTGAATATAAGAGATCTCTTCTGCTAATGCAATATTTCATCCAGCTGCAGACATTAGGAGGAGGCAAACAAAGGAGGAGATTTAATAAAACTATAGGCAGAGATAGTTTTAAATTTATTTTTTTTTGTATCGCATCTAATTGCAATCAACAACAGACATCTGACACAGTGACAGCATCAGCAAAATTGCTGCTGAGAGCACAGAATCTTTGTCTAAAAATAATCAGACATTCAGCGCGCCACTGTTTGTTATAATGGTAATCGATGCTGGAGGCTTTGAATTCCATCAATTTATAGATCTGCTCTGTTCTGCCTGGTGATTGTGTTCTGCACACATCCACTCCCGCTCGGCACAGGCAGCGCCGGGGCACTGTGTGATTAAGATAAGCTCAGATTCCTTTCATACATTCCTTATCAGCTCTAATTCTCCACCAGGCAGAGATGTTCACAGCAGTTAAAGATTAGTTCAGCTTCTCAGACGCCAAATTTGAGGGTATTGATCAATAAATCAAATCACGGGCAATCAATCGCCCGATCCGAAGAGTCTAGCCGATGCATTATTACTGGCGCCTTCGAAGCTGAGGCTTTTTCATGGGTTTCATCAAAACGCAGCTTCCCTGGCTCCCCGCCAGCTCCCGGGCTGCCTAATAGACTCCACAGCAGAGGAGCTCCAGCCCAGCAGAAGAGCAATAAATTTCTCATCAAACAGCCGATAGAGAAACAAGATGAACATCTGTTTTGCTGCAATGAAACTCCTGTGTTCTTCAGAAGCTGCAAACCAGGTCTGACAGACCACCCCAAAGGCAGCTTTGCCTTCAACAAAAAAGGCAAAGCAGAATATTTGCCGGTTATTTCAATCAGGTAATTTAAGAAGACTTTGCATTCTCCTCTCTGCAGCTGCCGGAGCTTTACAGACAGGATTCCTGCTCAGTCGATAATAAAAGCCATCCTGGGACCCTGTACTATGAAGGCAATTTTATGATACCCATTATGTGGCAATGTAACTTCATTAAAAGCTGTTTATTCCCTCTAAGCATTTTAAGCACTTTCCCTCACCCATAAAGAAGAGCCTCTCGGTGCACTGGAAAGGTTATTCGTGCCAGGAGCCGCTTTTGGATATTTCTTGCCGGGGATGAGGGTTGTGCAGGCAGCAGGATCCCCAGCAAAGGGGCTTCTCCTCCCGGCCGGCAGAGAGCCAGGAGCTGCCGAGAGGCAGCCGTATATTATTTTTATTATACACTCAAGATGAGCTATGTTTACTGGAGCTCTGTTTAAGTGACATTTATTATGCCAGATTCTCTTATAAATTAATATGGACAAATGCCCTGAAAATTTGCCTCTGCTGCAAAGCGGGGCTGGCTCCTCTGCATACCCATTTGCTCTTCTGTTTGGGACAATTTGGGTGTCTCAGCCCCGAGAGCTCACTTTTCCAACCCAGCATTATAATTCAGCATCCAGAGATGGAGACGAAATTATGGCAAAGAAGGAGCCAGACCCCATCCTGCAGCCAACTGCATCCCTGCAGCATGCGAGAGTCACCTCGCTCCGAAGGAGCGACAAAATGGAATCCTTAAAAACCACCAAGCAACCCCTACATCTCAAATTTAATGCTTCTTATTCCTGCTGGTAACATTAGCAAAAAAAAACCCAACCCAAAACCTGACCGTTTGATCCCATCCTGGTGCACAGCAAAGTATTAATTTAACAAGTTCATTCTTCGTAAGCACGGCTGATGGACCAGGGTGGGTTGGGGACATTTCTCCCAGATCCTTCCAAAACAAATCCCTCCTGGAGCTAATGGGTTAGCCCATGGTGGGGAGGACGTTTGTCCCCGCATGGGATTTAGTAGCCCCTTTGTCTCTCCAGGTTGACAGAGCAGTAGGTCTTTGAGACATCAAGCCGGCCGTCAGTAAATGGCTGTTTGTGCTCTGCTGATATTCGAGAGTCAGTGAAACCACCCAGCAGCCACCTCCCCATCTAACGATGCATCCCCAATTAGCCAGCGGACTGGGACAAATTATCCATAAAGCAGGGCAAGCTGGGCCACGTTTGTATCTTCGCCCTAAAATAACGCGAATTAAAGAAGAGAAAAGGTGGGGAATGACAGACAGAAGCAATGGCTCGCAGAAAGGGTTGAATCCCCAATTTTTTCTGCTCTTGGCAAATTTTCTCCTCTGGCCACCGAGGTTTCTCCCACCATCCAGAGGCTGTGATGTCTTGAGGGAATGGACCTAAAGGTCCATTTACCACTGGACCATGACACATCACTCTCGCATCCTCCTGAGGTAATACACCCCAAAAAACACCTCCGGGAACGTGTTCAAAGGATGCAGCTGCATCTTCAGCAATTAATAATCAAGACAACCATTGGAATGAATATCTGTGTTTCAAGGAAAAGAAATTTCCCTCCTTACCTCCTTCAAAAAACCTGCACCTTTCTCCAAACAAACAGGCAGAGACTCGCATGGCTTGTGGGAAGGAAGCGGGGCAGGGCATGCTCCCACACTCCTCGTCAAGCACGGAACTCGACAGCAACAGTTCAATATTCTCCCATATAGGCAGAAACGTACACAAAATACTGTTAATGGCTCGGTATTTCTTTAAACAGAGTCGCCAAGGAAAAATAGAATTACTAGAATACATTTTAATTGATTTACAACAGCACTTAGTAACAGTGATAAAAGAAAAACTTGTTTTATTGGACCTCCTGCTAATTAGCTCGACTGACTCCAGATTAGAAAAGCGTATCCCTCACAACCCGGCACAACCCCAACCGGCACCCGACACGAAACAGCTTTTATGCACGGAAAATTCTTTGTAATAATCAGAGAAAAACTGCTGCCAAATGGTTATTGCCAACAGTCACCGGAGGGAAGAGGCTGCTCCAAGGATGGAGCCACCGAATGGGATAAACCAGCCTCTCTGGTGTATTCGAGCATCCCGTTTCCATCCATAAACAAGCCTTTATTGTGATTTTGATATATCCTTCCCTTAATGACTTTTAAGGGCAGTAGATAAAGTCGAAAGAAGCACACAAGCAACCAGCAAATGTTTAATATTCAATAAATGTGTCAATTTTACATACGGAGGCAAATGGGGCTTTATTGAAGAATTGGTAAACTTCCTTGGAGGAAAGTAAGTGCGTTTTAGCCTTCAAGGGGTCCCTGATGAATAGAAATGGAATGTGATTTGTGATAAAACTCAGCTGCTCTATAAAAGACGTTAAATAAATGTTGCTGTTTCACTAGGGATATACAGAATTGATTGCATTATAGACTGATTCGAAGATGCACGCTCCCTGCAAGCTATCTGCTCCCTCCTGCGCGCCGCGCAGCCCATTCCCATCACCTCTACGTTGGCCTCTTAATACCTGCGCAGAATTTTCTGGAAACGCTTTAAAACCACCCTTCCCCGTGGTTTTGCCCGCTACGGCATCCCGAGCACCGGCTGCAGCAGCACAGGGCCGGATCTGCCCCAGCCTCAGGGAAACGCCGGACCCTCCAGCGCAGGGCGAGTGCCACCGCAGATGTGCCCAGGGCAGCTCCATTCCTCCCGAAACACAACATTCCCCTATTAATTGCATCGCTGCAGTTGATAGAGCAGAATCTGGAATTATCATGAAATGCAAAACTAACAGGGAAGGAGAAGCAATGAAAAATGCCACTGAGACGAAGCCAAGTCCTCGGCTGTCCCGAGCATCCCCTGCCGGTGCTGGGGGACCCGACCCATCGGAGCGACGAGTGACACCCGGGAAGGGCAAGGTAACCAAACCAATCTCCGACAGATAAATGAGAGGCCAATGGTACCACCGCAGTGAGCGCAAACTGTGATATAATTGCGCTGCTGCTACATCATCTTTAATCAATAACATCCAGGGCTGCCACCGCGCGCACAGCCCAAATCCCAGCCTCCGCCAAGAAACAGCATGTTGTTAAAAAGCCCAATAGCTTTTTCCCCGCTAATAGGTGGCTCGTTCCCTCAACCCTGCTGATTTTTTAAATAAACCTAAATTCCAATAATTGGTTAATGTTTATTTTTATTTAGCTCTGGTTCACCTACCCTGGCTCTCCATGTCAAAAATTGATATTTTGCTCCGGTGGCTGGGGAAAAAAAAAAAAAAAATTAGGGAACTGTTAGTTATGTCTCGTCATGGTTAGACTGTGCTGTAACCACATCTCAGGGCGGCCTCCAGCCCACCAGAGGAATGGCTCTACTCGCCCTAAATTCATATTTCCTCCAGTTTTCCAGGGATCAGCTTGCCCCAGGACCTCTGGGAAGGGCTCCTGGCACACAAGGGCTTTCCTATAAACATGGGATTTTTTTTTTCCCCCTGTCCAACAAAAGCATGCATTTAAGCCCAAAAGAGATGCTCTTGCTTTCTGGGTGGATTCATCCCTTCAAAACCCACCAGTGCCAAACGCCAGTGCTGCCACCTTCCCGTCTCGCCCCAAACAGAGTCGAAGGTGGTTCTGGAAAAGTACAGGAAAGCTACAACCAATTCCTTTAGGAGATCCATCACGTCAGATTAGCAACTTAGTTTCTTATTAGCTATTTTCCATCCTATCATATTAATATTTGTTTTCACTAATACAATGCAGGAGTCTTATCATATTAGCAACTTTCACATCACATTAGTGAAAACAAATACTAATACAATACAATACTAATATGACATGATCTGATGGGAATTTGCTAATACAATAAGACTCTCCTACCATATTAGTACAGAAACATTGTGTGTCCCAGTTATGGCTGTCTTTGAAACAGGTAAATACCCGGCATCTCCAAAACCAGCCACGTTCATCGTGTCCTAAGGTGCACGTGAGGGACTGGGGGATGTGCAGCATCGGGCACCGAGGACCCTGCTCTGCTCATGCGGTGCAGATGACCCACAGCAGATGCATTAAATTGCAATGAAAATTCTGTATTCAGAAGTAAATTAGCGAAATTTGGATCCCCCCCACCATGTGACCGCCTCCCCTGGTCGGGGCGGTGGATGGAGACCCAAGCCAGCTGCCACGACTCGGGGATGCTGCACGGCTCCAGGAAACATTGTGGCCTGAAAACTCATACAAGCAACAGTAATTTGAAAGAGAAATCTAATTAAACCAAAGAGCCCATCATGTAGTTTTGGCATTAGCAGCTGCCTCTCACCAAGCCCCCGACACTCCCCGAGTCCTCCACACAAACCTGCAGCGGTGCTGGTGGGAGCAGCCACGGTGCCGGGGACTGTCCCCAGGAGCAGGAGACTCCACAGCCAGTTTGCAGCAGCAACTGGTGCTGGGAGCACATTTGAGATACCAAGGAGGGGAACGTCCCCAGGCAGAAATGCCACGAGGAGGAGAAGGAAACACAGAGCTTACGCTGAGCAGGAAGGTTGGACCATGGGAAGCCCCAGTCAGTGTCATGGTCCCTGAGACAGGGATGCTTCCCTGGACCTCGAGGCATTAAGCTCAGCATCAGTCCAGGAATGAGATACGATGCACGCATCAGAAAAAGCAAACATCTTAAATACCAGCTCCATCAGGCAGCCTCCTCTGGCTGGGGCAGACGGCCCCGGCAGGGAGGTTCACCCTCCCACACCACCTTTATTTCCCTCTTGCCTCCAGCACCTGGAGCCATTTTCCTGCTCTTCTGCTTCAGTTCTCCCGCAGGTCCTGCCTAACACCTCCTGACCCCTGGCTGGGAGCTTCAGGCTCCAAAGCAAAGGGGGATTTCTCACCCCAGCTCCTCAGCAAAGCCGTCTCTGGAGCCGCTCCCTGGCTTGGCATCAGCACGCAACCAGGGATGCTCCATGCCGCCCCAGCCAACTGTGCCACCAGCCACTGCAGAAAATAGCTCCAGCACGGAGAGAGGCAGGCAGCGGATCTCCTTCGAGCAATGCCCAGCTTCGGCACGCTCAGCAATTTTCTATTCTCTCAGCAATTTTCTGTTCTACTGAATTAGTAGTTTGTATTGAATTAGTATTCATTTTCCCTAATATGATATATAAGCATAATCATGTTAGTGACTTTGATAGCGCATTAGGCTCCACTGCCGGCATGCAGCCCGGCCCCAGCAGCGCCGGGTGGAGAGCACCACGGCCAAGAAGGAGCCTCCAGAGGGAATATTCCAAATGTGAGGTTGGCTCCTGCTCTCACCAACCTCCCCCGGAACTCCCCCAGCCCCACGGTGCTGAGCCGAGGTCCCCACCAAGGGCAGGATTTCCCCGCTCACGATGGCGAGATGTGAACCAAAATCAAGGGTGCTGCATCCTGAACATGCAACTCGTTGATCTGAAATAAAAGATTCCCCAAGGCGAAAGCTGCAGCCGCGCAGCAGCAGCCTAACAGCACCCACCCGCCGAGGACGTGTCGCCGGCAGGACTGGGTGCTCCTCTCCTTGCAAAGCCGTGGCAATTCGGGAATTAAAAGCCGAGCAGACAGTGGGATGCAGCCAAGTAGATCAGGGTTACAGCAGGGTTAGGGGATGCTTGCTCCGCTGCAGCCAAGAGCCGGCATCCTCCCATGGGAAGACCCCAGCCAGTACCCAGCCTGCCTCAGTTTCCCCATCAGGATGACAGAGGGCTCTGCAGGGCACCCACAGACCCCGGCACAGGCACACGGCCCCAGTCCTTAATTAGCTGATGAAGTTGCAACGAGCACAAGCAGCGAGAGTGAGACAGGGAGGGGGACAGGGAAGGTCCCTGCCCCACGGGGTGCAGAGGGATCGGGGAGGGAGCGAAGGGGCTCGGGGTCAGCACAGAGCTGCCGCCGGAGTGGCTCCGGAGCCGATGCCGCAGGGCTCAGCGCGTTTGGCAGCGGGACAGGAACGGCCTTTATGTCAGGTTGAGCGGCTCCCAAGCTGCCTCGCCCGCGCACATCTCCCCGCTGCTGGTGTCGAGCCACCGGGTAACGGTTAGCGATCTGCCGCATCCCTAATTAGCTCTTTTATGGACTCAAATAAATTGTCTTTGCTGTAACATGAAAGCGCATTTCTTTTAATCCACTGCCCACGAGGCTCCGAGAGCACCAGGCCTGCACCTCCGACCGAGATCTCATCGCCCACTGCACCGGGGCTGGCGCAGAGCTGCCCAATCGAGCATCGGCCAAGACCAGTCACGTTGTAATATATATATTTTTATATATATATATATATGAAAATCCCCCTCCTGCTGATGCCCACGTAGACATCCCCGCAGAGCCAGCAGCTCTCAGCACCAAGCACCCAACCCAGAGCCCAGAGGTTACCCCAAGAAAAGAGCTCCCAGCCACGCACAGATGTGTACACGGGTGTGCAAACACACACAGAGACGCATATTTTCAAATCCTAAGAAAATCCTGAGTCTTCACTGTCAGTGCTGTATATCACTTTGAGATATATACCATATTAGCAAAAAGAACTGAATTATATTGCATTCATGATGCAATTAAACACTTCACTAGGAATCAATGTAAAACTGATGAGGCCTGAAAGTAGTGCATATGGCTTAGAACATTATAAAACATTACCTTCACTCAAATCCTTTTCAGTAGCAATTTAAATCTTCTTACAGTTACTGCTGCCAATGGTAAACCATCTACTGATTCATAACAGTGCATGGGAACGAATGAATTTTTTTAAAAATTTATTCAACTACTAAATTACCCATGAAACCGGAATAGCTGACAGGAGTAATCTGAATTATTATTAGCTCTGCAAGTATTCTGCATTAGCCAATTTAAAACCACGGCTCACAGGCAGAAACCAGTTAGTACAGGCAGGGTGTTAAATGACTGCCATAGTTCTTCATTTTACTGCTGCTTACGTTTAAAGGTCAAGAGATAAAAATTACATATGACTGCAAACACAGAAAGGGTGTTTATCTTTTTTTTTTCTAGGAATCAGGTCAACCAGAAACTTTCAAAACATTTGGAGATAAGAACATATAAACCACGATGCCTCTAAACTACCCCAGGATTTAGGAGGGGGGCGCAGAGGCTGCATCAAGGGGGGTTGTTCTTCCTCCTCCTCCTCATCCCCATAGCTTTTCATGCCAGGAAAACGAGAGAAGATAGGGATGAGATGGTCCTGTCCTCTGAAACTCATGACCCGACGCCCAGCCGAGCGGTGGGGATGATGCACCGGATCACGCCACGGTCATGGAGGGTCCCATCGGTGAAGACCAGTGGCAGCTGGAGGGGATCTCTGAGCCCTCTCCACCACCGAGCCAGCGCCGGGACCCACTCGCAGGAGGATGAGCAATTCAGCCCTGGCTGAAATCCCCGCTGGACTCCTAACCCACGGGCTGACTAGTCAGAAAGCAAAACTACCTGGGGATTCGGGCACCAGCTGCTCCTGGCAGCGTCAGCCGGGGGGGCAGGGGAGACCCTGGTGCTCCCTGAAACAAGGGGAGGGGGCGGCACCCACGGGCAGGCACCCACCGCACCGTAAAGCTCCATCAAAGTGAGAGCAGCCCCCTCGGATGCCAAATGTGCCACACCCCTCGTTTACCTCTCCCAAGGCAGCTAAAGCCTGTGCAAGGCAGGCAGAGGGGTGGGCTCAGCCCCTGGCACGGGCACCCTTGGGGTCCCTGGCTCCCCACCTGCCCATTTTGGGGGGCGAAGAAGGCATCTGCCCCCCCCCCCCCCCCCCCCCAAACAACAGCAGTGATAGGCAAAGTGATGCCAACAGATGCACACACATCCCACGAGGATCTTGAGGGTTGCTTTGCCCATTTTTCATGGATGAAGAGGGAAGGACGGGGCGGGTTTCCAGGCAGAAGCCCCCGGTGCTGGCACGGAGCGGAGGCGGTGTCTCTTTAACTGACCATAACACTGCATCATCCTTTCTCTTCCTATTTTCAGTTTTATTAGCAAAGCAGCACAATGTTTATACTAGTGGGTATTACATTTGCCAGAACAATTACGGTATGACAAATGGCACATCAATGTAATCCATCAACTCGGCCGAGACAGGAATCCTTTATCCTGGGCTGCCATTAATTCCCAGCCGGGTCTCTGGGGTCCCATGCGTCAGTAACCATGACAACCCGGGGGACGCCAGGCGGCGATGGCATCTCGCTGGGAGAGACGGGCGCCCTGGCGGGGCGCTGGGATTTCACCTTTGGCGCCGGCACGTCCACCTTGGGATTGAACGCGGGGGGCGTTCGTGTGGTGAGACCCCTCCGTGCAGCATCTGGACCCTGCAGGAGCCCAAAGTCAGCGTGGGGACAATGGGAGGAGACGCAGAGGATGGTGGCACTGGAGAATGGCGGCTCAGCCCAGCTATGGCAGACAGCTCCCATGTGGATTCTCCAGTGTCTATTATGATGACTCTGCTCGCTCCCCCCCTCTCTGTAGAGGACAATCATTTAAGGTTGTTTTCTTTGTCCCATTTTCATGAAAGTTTTCAGAGTATCTCTTAAAACACATCTCCAGGAATCGGGTTAAAAATCAACCAAAGGAATCCAGCGTCACTGAGAGGGATGGACACCGAGGACAAGCCTCAGCCCTGCAGGAAGCCAGGCATGGGGCGATGGGGCTCCCTGCCCGATGGCACGTGGCACAAGCTGGTGGGGATGAAGACCATGGAGCTCACCATGGTCAGAAGCGTGACGGGCCGGTGGTGCTCTTACAGGTGGAGAGCCAGCAGCGTATCCCGCCCCGCACAAGCTCCAGTCAAGGGGCACGGCTGGAGGGCTCCTGCCCAACCCACTGCTTGGGGCCACATCCCAGTCAGCTCTGAAGACCTCCAAGGATGGAGGTCCCAGCATCTCCCTGGTCCAAGGCGGCATCTCTCCATGTGGATAAGTTTTTTCCTTCCATCTGCATCCTCCAGGATGGAGACCCTTGTCCAGCGCAGTGACCTGTGAGCACACATCTTTAGAGCAAGGACTCGTACGTCTGGAGAAATGAATGCTTGGCATGAGTTGACGGATTTGGGGTCTCAACAGCCAACACAGACCCCTCCTCTGCTTCCCACTGACCATCTCTGGGAGGAGACTGCAACTTCCCTGAGTTTCCACAGTCCATGGTGGGTCTGAAGCTGTGAGCAGCATCTGCAGCGTGAGCCAGGATCATGTCTGCTCCCTGAGCACCATGTTTGGAAGCAACCACACGTCTCAGGTCCCACCAGGGCAAAACTGACAACTGTATTGAAGTCCATTACAAGATGAGATATGGCTGCACCAACCCCTGGCCAAAACCACCTGCCTCCCCCTGCCGCCAGTGATGCCTGGGCAGGCACAACCACTGCCGGGCTCCCCAAACCCCATGCTGGGAGATGACCCCAGGTGCTCCCTTCCCACTCGTGAACACACAGCTTGGCCACTTCTTTACAAAAAGACGAAGACAAATTCCACCAGGCAAGAATTCCCAGGGGCCAGCACATCCCCCCACATACTGAAAGGAGCCAAGTGCTGCTACTCAAAAGCCAAAGCCAAGAGGAAAAATCAAACCCTCCCCCTGGCCACGCTCTCCAAAGCACCGAGGGGTTTCTCCTCCGCTGCCAAATCAATCTGGCCCTGAACCAAAGCTGTACACAGACAGCCTCAACTACCTCCTCTGTTTTACTAAGCCATTACCAGAATCATCTTATCCCCATTTATAATGTTCGATACACGGTCTGAAGACTTCCCTAATCCAGTAATTAGATGCAACGCTTAGATGGATGAAATTGGGAGGGTATTTTATGCAATTACGCTGTATTTTCCAAGGGTCTGCCCCAATTTCAACCCCCCAAGCGGTCGGCTGTCGGCTGCATCCCGCACTCAGAAAGGGCTTGGCTCACTTTTTTGGAAAGCAGATAAATTTGTGGGGAAAGCAAATGGGTTTGTGGGGTAACACCACCATCCCAAACCCCCTTCACATCCACTGGGGTCCTCTCCCATTCCAGCACAGAGACAGGCAGAGCACAGATACCCAGGAATATTCCCCACAGCACCCCCACCCAGCACACACCCCGTCCTTCTTCCCATCCATCCCCAGTCAGCACTGAGCCAGGAGGAAAATTAAGGTTTTCCCCATCTTTCTGTAGGTAACAGCACCGGCCGCTGCGGCTGCCACGATAAAGCCATTTTCTCTCCAGCCTCTCCCACGTGCAGGGCCAGGAGACAGCTTTATCCCCCTGAATCCTGTAAATCATCTCAAAGCCATCCTTGCAATTTATAGGTAGGACATTAAACATTATAGCCACTGACGGCATCAAATTACACTTGAAAAATTGAGTTCTGCTGGAAAATGAATTTAAAAACTAAATTAAATTAAAACCTAACTAAATTAAAATTAGGTTTCTAAACTAAAATGACTTTTTAATATTTTCAGGAGGGAAAAAACCCAACCACACCCTTCTGTCAACTAATAAAATTTGCCAGTGTCTTTTATAGCTGACAAGCCCTGTCTGAGAGCAATTCTGGTTATGCTGCATAATAAATAACTGGAATAGAAAAGACAGCGGAGGACGGGACGATCAGCTGTGCCATCTTGGCTCCTTCGAAGGGGGCTGGGAGAGGACAGAAAGACCCCCAAGCAATTAAAAAATAATCATAATTAACACAATCTTGAGCAAACAGCCAGATGGGGCAAATCCAGCCATGACCGCCCTGGTGTAACGATGCCGACGGTGCGCTGGTGGGGTGTTTGGAGACCATCACAGCCCATGGGTCATGCATCACCCCACGAAGATGTTGTGTTGGAGGGAGGTTTGCTGAGGCAGGACACAAGGGACTGGGGAAAAGATACACCTAAAGACATTTAGATATATCTTTTCCTCAGGTCCATTCCCTGCCAGATCTGCAGGAGCTCACCACACCCTAGAAATTTTGGTCGGTCTCATGCAGGTGGGGACTGTGGACCACAGCGTCCCAGACGTGAGCTGAAACATCAGCGACCAAGCGCCATAAGATACCACCTACTCGCTTTGTCTCACGCTCGAGGCTCCAAACCATCAGCTGAAGCTTCCTAAAGTCTCTCCCCAGTCATTAATGGCGGTAATTAATTCATCCTGCTTTTTAAATAGCGTTCGATGTATGAGCCTGCCTGCTCGCATCTTGATCTCGTGTTGTCAGGGCTTTGATAGAAGAGATACATAAACAGCCTGGGTGACCATACATCTATTGATTATTAGCGCAGGCAGATTTAACACGAACACCGTAATAGGACACATCCAAACGAGCTTTAGGAGACGAGAGAGATCAAGCATGCGGCAAGCGGGTCCACACAGCCTCGTCTGACAGTTCCCAGTATCCAGGAGGAGCTTGCAGGTATCTGGCCCTGCAGAAGCAGCTAGAGGAGCAATGCCGGGCGGACGCTGCCGGATCCCAAACCAGCACGGTCCTCATTGCTCAAGAGAGAACAGAGGCTCAACCAGCCACAGCAGCACTGCATCCCTTTTTAAATGTTCTTTTTTATCTCTCAATATTATTTATTGCTCCGTTAAATTGGCAGTTCCCTCGGTGGGGAACGTTTCCCCCCCCCCTCCCCGACTTGCTGCTGCTTCACAAGATGCCAGACTCAGGGGCTAGCCTGCTAGACGCCAACCCAACGGTCCTCTTTCAACAACATTAATTATCTCGAGCTTTCCATAACAAAAAAAAAATATCTTGATCCCACTGGCTGCCAATAGTGGAAAAGCTCGCGGAGAAAAAGGCTTTTATCTTCGCATCTCAGAGAAGAGCCTCGTGTTTGATCAGTCGGGGTTTTTTTTTCTTCCCTCTTTGTACATTTTGAACTTTATAGACTGATTAATTCCTCCTATCACGGTAAACTGCTGTGTATACTCTCGAGTGTCGACTTGATTTTCTTTCTATTAAAAAATAAATATCTTCATAAGAAATTAAAAGAGCTTAGCACATCTTTGCTCCGTAAGCAAGTTAGAAAGAACCTCAGTCTGGCATAGTGGGATGGAGGAGGGGAAAGAGGAGAGTTGAAAAGATTTCTTTATTTTAAATTAAAGTTCAGGATTAAAGGCATCAGGCTTTCAAGAGTTATTGTGAAAGCCTTTTTAAAAGTCCCAAGTGGATAGTCCATAATCTTCTTTTAAATGGCTAAATTTAGAACAAGAAACCCTCCAGCCCTCCAAACTCCAGCCCTCCATTTCTGGCACACAGCACCAGCGAGGGCTCGGGAGTTGGCGTTGGGTTTTTTAGACGATCACTGTTTCACAAACACCAAAAAAGATTTACGTTATTTTTGTAAGCCCTGGGTCCACAAAGCCCAGCTTTCCTGGGCTCAGTATCAATAGGGTACCAAAGAAGTGCCTGTCCCTGCTGCCCATCAGCACAAAGGATGAAAGTCAGGAGAAAAAGATCGGAACCACTGAGTTCAAAAGTTAATTTCTCGAGCTAGGCAGGGAAGGCAGAGGCAAGCACCATCCCCCATATTGACAGGCCAGATCAAAGATCCCATTTATTGTAATTTATACCCTACCTTTTCATTTCACCAAATTATCTTAACCCTTACCGCTTATCACAGATCAATGGGCTAGCTGGCAGAAAGTCTGAGCTGGTCACAGAAAATATGGTTTACGCTTTACTCTCTACCACGCAGTTTAAGCTCCGTAATTGTGTCTAACAAATAAAGGATTTGACTGAGTTCACAGCTATTTCAGATAATAAATGCTTCCAGATTTATGGTAGTTATTCATGCAAGGACTACATTACATGTAAATCAATACCATAAAGAACAATTTGCTAAAAATACAAATACCATGTTTAGGCTTTAACGATATTAGCAAAGCGGGATTCTTCGTGGCTGTATGTAAAATAACTGCACCTGTTCGAGTGCCCAAGCTGAGATCAGAATAGTGCTTGACACTAGTCCACCCTAAAAATACGAAATAACAGCAATGCCTGCTCTTCCAAAACACCTCCTGAATCCCTGAGGGTCTGGGGGACTTGGCTTTCCATCCACACGGATGTTCGGTTACAGAAAGCACAAATCATTGCAAATAAATGCAAAATAATTTGTAAATAAATGCAAAAGCTGCTGCAAACCCACTTGCAAGGAGGCACCAGCCTTCTGTGGAGACTCGCCCCCCTCCTGCCCGTCCATCTCCCATCGCAAACCGGAGCTGGACTCAGCGGTGCCACACAGCCGGGTGCCGGCGGCTTTTCCACCTTGAGTTGTCCACCCAGCCCGACCATCACCAGCAGACTCTTCCTTTGGCCAATTACAGGCCAAAACAGGTCTCTTTTTGTTGTGGTTTTTGGTTTTCCTGCTCCAGCCAGCGCTGGGCATCCCACGGCTGGCAGCGAGGCGGGATGTGGCACCCACACCCAGGCAGGACGGGCGCAGGGAGAAGGACCTTTTCCCATGGGATTGAGAGCTGTGCCGAAGAGAGACATCTCTCCCTGTAACTACATAACTCAGAATAAAAAGCCGAAGCTCGAACACAGCACAATTAATGCAAGAAGCATCGATTTCTGCACGGCACCAAGCTGGCTCATTAATTCCAGGTGCTCCTACAAGCCAATTCCAGCACTGGCCTCCCTGCAACAGGAGACAAACGGGAGAATATCGAAGGCTGAAATTCCTTCGCGCAGTGACCTTTTATCACCACAGAGCTTCAAAAAACCTCGTACGCTCAGCTGCTCCCCTCCTCAAAACTCACATTTTGGCTACCGGCATTGCAGAACCACTCGAGCCACCACCCTGGAAAATGCCACCATGGGCCACCATTTCAAGGGCAGCATTGCCTGCAGCCTCCTGCCTGCCTCTGCCGGGGACGGGGGTGATGCTCGGATGCAAGGGATGCTTTTTTGGATGCGAGGGACAAGCTGCCTCTACACGCCTCAGCTCAGCCCCTGCCACCACATCCTCACAAAAACCCCTTAACTTCCTGGTCTGCCTAGCAACACCCTCTTTCCCCCAGCATGGACACAGGCAGTGGGGTGGGGGGGATCCCCTGAGGTTTTGGGGAAGCCTCTGGAAGTCTCTTAACCTCCTGCAAATCACTGGAGATGAATGTCACTGCTCCAGTGCCACCCAGCCAGGAGAGCATCTCCCCATGCCGTGACCCTGTTGCCCTAAACTGCCCCCCCCCCCGGGACACCTGGATGCAAGAACATGGATCAGGCAGCCAAAAAATAATCCCCGAGGTGGGTAAAACTGCCTCTTTACCCCAGCCCCCGGGTCCATGCGGTTGGAGGAGCAGATGACGCTGTAACCCGCCTGGGAGCTGTGGGGATGGGGATGGGAGACAGGGGACCCCTGCACCCAAAGCACTCCCCCTGCGCCGTACGGGACCACATCCCTACACAGGGCTTGGGTGCAGCGGGTGGTAGGGAACGCGGCAGCATCCTCCCCGCTGGAACGAATGCCAAATCTGGTTTGCACTTGATAGAGCCTGACAAGAGCAACAATCACAGATTAGGAAGAAAACTTCTTGCTTTTCAACAAAGGTTAATAAATAGTGACAGCATTAAGTCTCTTCTGATTAACTATGCTGAAAGATATTATTGCCGTTTGTAACACAGAATCATTATTGGATTAAGCACAGTGTATAAAAATGAAATGTGAGTTTTAATCTCAAACGCAGGCTCTCCACGCTCCGACGCAGACCGGGCAACTTGCAAAAGCTTCCTTGTATTAAATTCTGTAACTCCATCTGTGGAGAGATACCATCTAAACCACGTCGCCTTTCTAGTTTTTTGGGGGATTTTTTTCCTTTCCTCGACTGTAACAAAGCCACCGCGACGCGACTTGAGAAGCATCTAAAAACGAGCCACATGTTCTGGCTAAAATTAAGCCCCAAATCCCCTGTCATTTCCGAATACGGCATCTCCCAGGGAGGATTTCACTGTGCTCCAGCCCCCAGTGTGGAGAGGGCAGGGATGAGGGTGAGGAGCAGGAATTGCTGCGCTAATTAAGGAGGCACTAAATTAAGCACTTCTGCTCATGTGTGACCACCTCGTGTGCTTCCTCACCCCATGGCTCTGGGACATCTCTGGGGCCAATGCCCAAGGGCAGAGCAGGGCAGGGGACAAACCCAGTGGTGGGGTCACCAGCACCGGGCATCACTGTAGAGGTCAGCATGGCCCACGGAGGGACCCCCACAGTGACAGTGAACGGTGACGGGATGGATCCTAGCTGGTGATGGGGTGGGATGGACAGGGAGGGGACCATCCCCAGCACCCCAACCCTGGGATGAGCTGCCTGGGATGTACTGTCACTCTTTAGGAGAGGGGACACGATCCCGTGGTATTACACTTCCTAAGGGACATCCCACTCCCGGTGCCAGGCTGTGCTTGCTGCACCAGTGCTTGGAGGGGAAAGATGGGATGGGACACGGGATGGTTCAGTTGGAAGCGACCTACAACAATCATCTAGTCTATGATGTTCAAAGGGAAGAGATTTTCTGCAAAAACAGTCAAAAACAAAACTCCCGAGGAGACCAGACTGAACGCTGCGTCCAGGCTGATGCCGCTTCTGCTGTACAGCACAGAGGGAAGAGAAAACCTTCACGTAAACCTCAGGATTTGCTGTAACCTAACAATTTCCATACGTCACGTAAATCCTCCTCAGCTGCTCATAGGGCATTTGTGCACAAACCCGACACTCAAAACAGAAAAAAGGTGCTGCTGCGTTTAATTAGACATACTTGGGCCAAATCCAGGCACAGTACAGGCTGCCTAACGCCAACATCGTTATAGCAGGTAGGAATTTTACCCATTTCTACTCAAAATTGTCTATTGAAAAAGAAAAGCTCATGACTGAGCAGAATTTTGTCAGCTTGGCTGTATGTTCAGCATTCCCCCCTCCAGCCCTCCCACCAGGACTTAAAACATCTCCAGGCTTGGCTGAGAGAAAACTGGGGGGGGGGGGGGGGGAAAATGACAAAGAAAGCTAATAGTAGAAGTGGTTCTTTTTTATGGAAAATGCCACTTTTATGAAAAACAAGACGTATTTTCTCCAGAAAAGGCATTTCGGAAGACGTTCTAGCTTGAAACACAAATCTGAACATCTTCCAAAAGAGAACATTTCTGTTTTATTTTAGGAGGATTCTCTCATGTTTATCATTCATACTTTTGATATTATGCCTACCTTATTTCACTCCACAGCACTGAGGCTAGTTTATAATATGACATAATAGCTTAACTACTCTATTATTATATTTTTTCTTATTTTAAAAATTATTAACAGCAGCTGCTACTTAGCACTGACTGGACCCCTTATCTTCTTTTCCAGATGAAAGTGGGGTCTGTTTGTTGTAATGAAACCAGTTTGCACCTAGATCAAAGTCTCTGCTGTCTGCATCGTCAGAAAAGTGTTTGACACTCTTGTCAAAGTGTCAAACTATTTCATTACTACACAAAGCGGAGACACTTTGACTAGAGGAGATAAGATGTTTCCATCAATCAGCATCCAGAAACAGCCTCCCCACGATGATTAAAAAAATAAAATAATAAGGTGGTTTCAGCCACAGCATTCGAACCGTGGCTGCATAATGAAGCAATGTAGTAATAAATAATGGCACAAAAGCAAAGCCCAACAGCAATGCATGAGCACCCCGTGATGCTCCTTCTGGGGTCACCGGCCAAGGGGAAATTCCACCTGATAAACGGGAAAACAGAGGGAAAATAAAGAACTGCTGCCTGAGGGGAGAGGGGATGCTGCTGCCGGCTCACCCCACCATCAGCCCTGGTGCTCCAGGCTTGAGGCTGGAGTTTGTGGAATATCCCTGGCCTTGTAGGTGGGAAAAGATGAGTCAAGCCTGAGAAATGCCAGAAAGCCTAAAAACAACCTATTTCTGCTCATGGAAAATCAAACGTGTAGGTGGGAAAGCCCACACCTTCGCCACCTTGCAGCCCAGGGGCAGCAGAGATGAGAATGCACCAGGGACGGGATGAACCAGAGGAAAATTACAACACTCTTAAATAAAGCACCAGCCCAAGCCAACTTTTTCTATGTGATGCCACCAAAAACACCCCAACCAGGCAGCCTCAAGGAGCAGGCAGGGCTCAGGGATTTCCACGAAGACAAAGAGCCACCTATGAAAGCAGGACCAGGTCAGCAAAGCCCCAGGAGGGAGGTAGGACCCCTTGGATACAGCAATGGAGACCGCAGCAAGTTGGATCCTGTCTTAAGGGACTCGTCACATGTGCAGAGTGCTTTTGCATTTGGAACAGACAGAAAGTAGTTGCAAAATTTAGTTAGAAAGGAGGATCTTAGGGGCCATCAGCTTCACCTCCTCTGAAAAGACCACATAGTGGCTGTTGGTGGTCAAAATTGCTTTGGTGAAACACCCCTGAGATGTGCTGCTCCCTATTTCTGCCCATTCCTCCCAAATCCATCTCTTGCAGCAACATGTGGTCAGGGGCTACATGGTGACATGAGACCAGAGGACACTCATGCTTGGTGCCAGGAGGCAGAACAGTGTCTCTGCACAGCATCGTCCCACCGGCACCACCGAGCGATGCCAAAAACGACCAGCGCACTGTAAATGGGCTACGGAATCTTCCTGACGGTGGGTGCAATGAATATGTTTGTTCAAGGGAAAATAGAGTTGGAAGCAGCAGCCAGCCATGGTGGAGATTACAGCAAAGCCTGCTTAGACCTGGCCACGCTGGAGGAGCCGTAAAGGAACACTTCATCCCTGTGTAAATACTGGCACTGTAATGCTGGCAGAGCCGCTGGCTCTGAGACCGGCTAGAAGTTATCAGCTAAGCAAATTCTGCATGTTTAATTTTACATTGCCTTCAGGCACACTCACCTCTCTGATTTTCCACAAACGCTCTCTCTGGAGGAAAGACTTATTCCTTGGGCTCACCCTCCCATAGGACCCACACTGATTTACAGGAGCAGGAGAACAGTGGCCACAACCCACACCGAGGACGCTTCCCAGGTTAATTCAGGTCGGAGGCGAGCTCCTGGCTGGAGCGAGCTGTTTGGGGCGCAGATGCAGATCCTCTCCGCTAACCTCTTTGCAAACTCCTCTTGCAAAATTGGTTTTTAGCAAAGCCACTTATCACCTTAACCATCTATCGATTCCCTGACTCCTGGCCAGAGCTCCCAGGATCCAACACCGCGCGGGGAAGGGAAGCAGAAAAACACAACTGCAATGAGGGCACCAAAGCGCGCGGCCGAGACCGCCCCGGCGAAAGCAAAGGCTCCCGACCGCAAGCGAAGGTGGCGGTCGCAGGCTCACCAGTGACTTCAGCGCTCTTGGGGCAAACGTTGCTGGACAGAAAACTTCTGCTATTTATTTTGCCACATCCAGCAGAGGAAAGATGCCGGTGAGCCAGCTCCATCCCACAGTGCCCAAATCCAGCTTTCTGACGCGGTTCCATCACCGAGCTGGGACCTGCGCACATCTCCAGCGTGATGCCGGGACCCCCAGCTCCCACCTGACAGCTACAAAAGAGAATGAAAAAAAATAACGCCTGCCCAAGAATCCCTCTCCAGGGAAACACCACCAACCCCCCTCCCCTTACAGATGTGCCACCTAAATCCGAGCTCCGCAGCCAGGACTGCCTGGGAGCAGCCGGCGCCAGGACACGGGCTGCGAGCAGGAGCTCGCCGGCTGCAAGCAGGAGCTCGCGGCCCCGTGCGCTTCCCGGCAGTATCGATCCCCCAGCAGTAACAGCCGGTATAATTTTGCTTAGCTTCAAATACCTGGCGATCATGAATTCTTTGGCCACAAGGTTATAAAGCATTCTCTAAAACATGAGAAAAAGATTAAGCCTGCTTATACTTAATAATATACTGTACACTGTCTATCAAGCTGGCTGTTTGCTATTGAGAGCCTACTATTAGACACTTATTTAAAAGGCCTTTCAAGGCTTCCCAAGAAAGTGCAGTTATGCATTTTTTTTTCTGGCAAGAACCACTATAGATAAACATCAATTCACTCCTGCAGATCACAGTCGCAGTAAATAAATTTTTCAGGAAGCTAAGTTCCATACAAAGCCTCCTCAAAGCTCCCATTTCACACAACATCAATGTTTGGCCTCTGAGAAATAAAAAGCTCTAAGGTTGCTTTATCCAGAGCTAAATTATCAATTGTAGCTGCTTAAGAAAAAAAATAAAAATAGGGCATTTCAATGAGAAATCAGTGTGGGAGGTAAACAACGCAGTTGCTAGATGGTGATGCCGGTTAGAGACAAAATGGGGAAAGACAGAGATTTTGCTGATGATTGATCCAGACCCTCTGCAACGGCATCTGCAGCCCCGAATGCATCGCTGCGGTGCCACATTGGCGATGGTAAGGAGCGAGCAACCAGCTTCGGGCAAGCTCAGCAGCCAGCGCTTGTGCTATTTTCTTTTACAGCTTTTTAAAGTAGCAGACTGGGATTATCCATTATCAAGTTATTTGTCACCAAAAAAAACCCACGCTGGTTATAACTGTAAAAGCAGCAGCTCCTTGGATTGCTCACAAGCTGCTCATAGAGGTGGGAAGGAGGAAGAGCCACCCGGCACCCAGCCGAGCCCACGGCAGCCGCAGCGTGCCAGATTTTGCCGACTCAGGCTGTGGGAAGGAGTTATGAGCCATCGGGGTCCAACAGTGCTTTTTGAAGCAGCTTGCCAGGATTCAGCCACGGGATAGGAAGGGAGGGAAGGAAAAACATCTCGGCTCACCTCTACCTAACGATGCCCTTGTCAATTTGAGTGGCCGAGCGGCGTCCCGCGTGGCTGCTGCCCCCTGCCTGCCCAATAACATGGTCCTTGGGGGGCACATCCAAACCCCGAGCTCCAGGACTCGCTGACGCCGTCGGAGCCAGGACCATGCTAATATTCAGGACGCTCCATCTGCTCTTTAAATAAAGAGAAGCTGGGCTCTGTTATCGTTTAATTATTAGCCTAAAAAAAGACCGAAACACTGAAACCCTTCCAAGCTCAGGTCGTGCATCCTGGTAGGAGGGGAGGCTCTTCAATAAGAGAGCAAGGGATGGGTAAGGAGAAGAGGACTGCTGCCAAAAGGCAATCCTCATGTCCCCTGCGGCTACCCCTAACAAACCCAAATACCCCTGCAGCGTCCAAAATTGCAGGAGCCTCTATCTAAAAGAATGGCTTAAAAATCAAGGAGGAAAAAGGACAGGACTACATGCTGGTCTCAGTGACTCCAGATTGAATCAGCGCAGCTTTCAAGCAACACACGGGGTTGTACCTGCCAGCCTTGGGACCGTCATGAACACAAGTTCATAGACCCAAAAATGAACACCCAGCTGCAAAGGAGCAAGCCCCTCGCATGCCCTTCAATTGCCAACGAAGCAGCAAAGCCCTGTCTCCAATCCCACCAGTGTGGTTTGCTCCCATCATGCTGCACCCATGGGGGTGGCAGAACCAGCCCCAGCGCTGGTTTGGGTCAATCCTGTCTGAAGCAATGACACTAAAACCCAGAGACTCATCAGCGATTCATTTACTCAATTGCTAAATACAAGGGCAATTTTGAGAGTTAATAAGTCACCAGAGGAGCCGCTGCCTTTCTCAGCCACAAGAACTGGGCAGCTCCCCATTGCCCGACAATGGACACTAAACACCCATCATCCATGGTTTCTAAGCACCCATTATTAAACAAAAAAAACAGGTCAGCTGCCCCTCTACTCTTCGCAAAAACGTTTTTCTTTCAACTCATCTCAGAAAATAACCAGCAGATGCTCAGAGCGGCACTAAAATAAACTTAATTTTGAAGTCGTGAACTTGTGACACCCATTGCTCTCCTGAAAATAAACCCGCCAGGGATGATATAACATGCATATTTAACCTTCTGATGTTGCTATCGTTTTCAGCAGAAGCTGATACATCGCCCGTGCCCGCTGACAGGCACGAGAGCCCACAAGCTATTGCTGTGACTATTGGCAAACACCTATTACCTGCAGCGTTATTTCCAGGTTATAGAAATGAGCCCTCGGGCTTATGGCGCTGTAATAGCACTGGGCACTGCAAAGCCCCAAAGGAGACCTCAGATCGTGGCTGGTGGCCAAAGGCCAGCAAACACAGGGGACACGCATGGGGCTGGAATAGGCTACGGCACCCGGTGGGACCAGGGAGCTCATCCCCACGCTCGCATCCCAGCGCCGGCCAGAGGCTTCAGCATGCTTTCCCTGCTGTGTCCATCACTACCTCATCAAATCAACAAAACCCCTATATATATAAATGCATAAACACACCCCATTTTAAACAAGGGGCAACTCCTTCAAGAAAAAAACCTGCCAGGAGCAAGCCCCCACACAGCCACGATCTTAATTGATTCGTGGCAAGAGGGAAAATATTTATTTAGGTTGAGGAGACTGCCAGAAGGCACAAGTTTTAGAAGGAAAATCCCAAAGCACCCAGGGCAAAACCATGCAAATTACCATCACGACTGAGTTCTTATCTATATCAATATCTGCCAGCAACGACCATCCCCAGCCAGCCACCAGCACCCAGCCAGCAACCGCAGTCATCTGTACCCTAGTGACACTCTTCCCAAAGTTCTATTTACAAGATTTTTACCTTTTCTGACATTAAAGAAAGAAAATAGAGTTTCATTTTCAGGAAGTCGTGTAACAGTGGTTGTTACAAAAATTTTGACCCAGCTGACTCCATTTAGGGAAAAAAAAAAAAAAATAAAAAAAAAATATGCACATCTTTACAAAAATGCATGCGGTTATCAAGATGTCATGCAATATGTCAAGTTTGGGATGCTTTTTGTGCCCCGAGCAATCAAAATAATTTAAAACCAAAAGAAGTATCTGGCCAGATCCCTACCCAGTATTTAACTTTTAATGGGAATCCAGCTCCTTTAGTATTAATGATGAAATCAAAGTTAATCCCTCTGAAACTTTGCTCGCATTCAGGAATTTGCCCAGGACCTCTCTGTGTCCCACTGGGGTTTGTCCGAGCACCCACAAGCTCATCTTGAGGTGCTTCTCGGTGGCTCTCGAGGAGGGATCTCCCTGCCAGGATGCTCAGGAAGGGGCAAGCCAAGCACCCCCAAGGTGCTTTTACAGATAAGATTTGGCGATTGGTAAGTAAATGTTTTTCCATCGATAACAACAGATAGCTAAATCAAAGCTCCAGCGTGCCCTCGGATCTCTTAAACAGCATCATGGATTTCCAACCGAATCAGTAGATGAATCAAATACCTGGCACGAGGCTGTAAATAATCCCGATGATTTATTTTGGGGGAGCCGGGGCGAGGGAAGGTGGGGGGCAGGCTCCAGCCCCGGTGAGGATTTGCGTATTAGTAAAAACAAACAATCCTGTAAATAACGAGACCCTCGTCCTGTCTCCACCACGCTACTCTTATTGAGTGAGTCAGATGTTCTGCTGATTAAAAATTGATCCATTTCAAAATCTAATCAACAGAATAGGATTCTTTCATATGTTATCAAGGCAGCTGCTGACAACAAAAACCAAACCTGTTATTAACCCATGAACCCCGATGACCTGAACCTGGCTGGGCTCTGCAACTGTAAATTATTCAGTAGTCCAAGAGCAATACCCGTAAGCCTGATGAATTTACGCCCCGACTGGAGCCAGTGGGGGTTAAAGCCAATATCACAGACCCGGGGGTCCCCGGGGACGCGGTTCACGACACGCTGCCACTCTGTGTCATGCCTGGGAATACATTACCGGTGTCTGCTCGGCATTGCCTTGCAAATGTCTAGTCCTTTTTGGTGGGTTTTTTTTTTTGTTTTTTGTTTTTTAAATGACTTTCTGGATTCAGCACGGCACTGTGGGGAGCAGCCCCACGCTGGCAGCGCAGCAGAGCCCAGGCAGCCCTGCGGACACAGCCGGTCTCTGCTCAAGCCCCAGGTCACCACCGTCAAGCAAAATCCATAGAGCAAACGGTTTGCATCCCTGCTTTAACCGTAGCCCAGCATTGCTGGTTCAGCTATGGAGGAACAGGGAAATTGGGGGAGCAACTGGGATCTTTTTTTAACATGTTAATCATTATTTTGAAGCCCCGCTTGCATTCCTCGCCCACGCTGCTCAACACGAAGATGGAGACATCGCAATGGGTTGATGCCACCGCTGGGTATTGCCTCTTGGATCTTGCTTTATGAGCTGGTGACATTCCTCCGCAGTCACACCGTGCCCAGGGGACACCCAGCTGGCACGGACCAGGCTTGGCTCTGCTGGGGCCGCAGCGCCGAGCCTGGGCACTTGCGTGCTGCTGACTCGTACCTCCCCCCAAAAAAATCCTTCACCCAAAAGTACCCGGGATGCAGATGAGCCCCAGCTTCACCGCAGGCTCCGACCCCGCACTCCTGCCAGCACCCAGAGCGAACCGGGATGGCTGCTGGCTGAGCCACAGCAGCATCACTTGGCTTCCCAAACCTCAAATCAACACCTTTCTGCAAGTTTCAGCGAGGGTGAGGAAGTGGCAGTTTTAAGTGCAGGTTTTGATGCTTTTTGGGGCAAAGATCCCCTGCCCAACGCTGTTGAACACTATTTTCTACCCCAAGCTGCCCGGGTGCTGTCCCTGCCACAGGCAGCATCAGCCTGGTTGATCCACTCAACGTAAAGGCTTGAACCAGAATGGGGAAAAATTGGCACCACATAAATGAAGCTCAAAGATAACAACGGCTCTTCTCTAAAACTGTGAAATATTTATAAGTTTAATGACTCTCTGACCTCTCCTTAAAGCCCAAATAACCCCTGGGGAGTCCCCTCAGCCTGGCCACAATCGATCCTGACTGGGCTGCCATCTCCCAGCGAGCCACACCTCCCGGGAATGCTCCACGCGTCGGGTGCGAGGCGAAACCCCTCCTGCCCTCCCGAAAAACCCACTGGGTGCCAGCAACATGCTGGGGCTTTTCAGTTATTTAATAGTGAGCCCAGCACCATCCCTCACCCCACAACCTCAGGGGGACTCAGGGGACCCCAACCGGCACAGTATGGCTCCAAATACCAGACACTGACTTTTTTTTTTCCCCCTATATTAAGTCCTAAAGCACTTTAAAAACAACCCAGAGAGCCACTGGCAGCAGCAGCAGCGCCTGCAGAGATGCTGCCCAGCTGCCCTGGAAGCAAAGCCCGGGCTCCTCCCCAGCCAGGATTTTGGAGAGCCGTGCTCTCCTCGGCACACCGAAGCGGCTGGAGTCACAGCCCATCCCCGCAGGCCTGACGTCAGCGCGCAGACGTCACCTCCATTGATTTTGGATCCAAATCCCAGTTGAAGGTATTGGGGCTGGGGGTGTGAGGGCAGAGCCCAGCCCCCTCTTACGCAGGGGTGGGAGAAATAAAAAAGCAGCAGCAACGGGGCAGCGAGTGCCATCCCCACCAGCAAAAAAAAAAACACCAGCAGAGCATTTTTGTGGTGTTTTTCCCTTTTTTTGAAGCCTCCCTGGTGAAAGGCTTCTGGCTGGACATGCCCAGGCTCTGCAGAGGGAGTTGATCACCCACGTAACTCCCGGACCGGAGCTCTACAAGCTCCCCTGCTATGAGGGACCTGGATTAAACCCCCAGCAGGCTGCAGCCCCGCACCCCTCCTCATGCACGGTTCTGCCCACCCAGCTCCAGGGCTGCACAAAAGCCCCGCAGCGAGACCTCCCCACGCACTTCAGCATCCTTACGGGGATGCTGCCCGGTGGGATACCAGAACGGTTCAAACACGGAGAACGCAGCAGGGTTTGGCCTCTTGGTAAATCAGATATTCTGTATAACTCATTATATTACAAGGTAGATATCGGAGAAGGAGTCTTGGAAAAGAAACTGAGCGCAGGACCCAGCCCAGGAGCAGCCGAAGGCTGGCACAGCCAGCGGTCCGTTCCTGCAATCTGCTAGTTGGTCTTGCCATCACCATCATCACCACCGCTCCGGGGACCGCAGCGGCTCCCTCGGTGCTGCTCGGGCCGGCAGGCTCACCCAGCACCGACCATCTACCCCTCCGCTCCCTCCTCACTATCTAATAATCACACTTGTGCAAAGCTGTTGCCGTACATAAGGAAAAGAGAAAACATCCTTGGAGAGCCTAACAATCAGACAATTTTTAAGATCATGGAGCATTAAACCATTCCCAATAGGGTTTACTAATCAAACAGCCAAATCCTTCATAACCAACCAATCCCTACAGAGCAATTAAATCCTTCCCCTTTAAAACACTTGGCACGCCGTCTGGGGAGAAAAAGAAAAATTTGCAAAATTCATTTGATAAATTAACCAGGGAAAAGAAAGAAGTGAATCAAGCTTTGTTCTTTTCATTTTTTTTAATTATGGAATTCACAATGCCTGAATAATGTTTAATAAGAACTATGAAAATTCCTAACAGTATTACAACACAACACAAAAGAATTAACCTGGTTACCGTGAAAAATTGCATATTTAATTAAGAACTGAGAGTTCAAAACTATCCAGAGATTTCAAAAGTACCGTTGCCTAAGGGGCTAAATTACACGCTCGCAGTGCTGCTAACAGGGCTGGAGCGCGCAATCATTACCCAAGTGTCCCCATTAAGTGACAATGGGCAGATGACATCAAATTCATTTCAAAAGCAACAGGAATTGAAGCATTCGCTTGGGTAGTGGAAGGGAAAGCGACTATCCTGCTGGTATAAACCAGACCCCTTGTTGATAAAGGCAATAATTAAAGAATAATGTTAATTAGCTGCTTTTATTTGAAAGAAAAGTGCAGTGGCAGGAGACGCTACCTCTCCGGCGTGCGCCGAGCGGAGAAGGGAGCGGGCAAAGCTGCTGGCCCTGGATGGCCACCGCTGTCCTGGATGCCGGGACATGTGCCGGAGTCGTGGCCTGGGTGGGTCCCACCAGCCCCAGGCACCTGCTGGCCCCCACCAGCCTTCAGGCCTGCCGGGGCTGGGGGCAGTTCGGAGGTGGGATCAGCGGAGCGCAGCCCATCACCGGTGCCAGAGGAAGGGAATCGGAGCGGCACAGCCGGGGCATCCCGATCCGGTACAACAAATGTGGCATCAGGGGACGCTCGAGGGGGCAGAGACCTCGCGGAGAAGCCTTCTTGGTAACTCGAGCACTGAATTTGGGGAGCGAGGGCGTTGCTCAGGGGACTTCGGGGGACCCACCACAATGCTCTGCCCCACCAGGGAGGCTGGCGAGCTGCTGTCCTGGGCGGTACGGGGAGCTGCAGTCCCCAAGAGCCTTCCTCCTGGAGGGCACCATCCTCCCCATCACCCCATCCCAGCCGCTGCGCACTGCTGCACTGCATGTGGGCATCATGGGGGGCTTTGGGGGCTCCCCTAAACTGTGTCCCTACGGGGCAGAGCCCTCCGCTCCCCAGCTGCGCCGCCGGACCCCACTGCTCCCCCCTTGGCCAGGGGGATGAGAGGGGTAATAATTACCCAGCTCCCAAGGATGAAGCAATGTTTGCAAACCGCTTCGAGAGCCGCAGACGAAGGCAGCTCTCCCTGTCGGCGTGATTAATAAAGAATAAATGTCCTCTGCAGCCAGGCTAAGCAATAACACACCAGCTCCGGCGCCAATGAGCGGCTGTGCTTACACCGCACATTACAAGACCCGCTGCCAGCACCAGGTAATACTTTATTATGTTATCCCGACGGAAGAAAACAAAGGATGCCCGAGGTCCTGACTTCAGTGTAAAACTGCGGGAGCGTTACCAAAGGCAACGGCAGCGTGCTCAGCGAGGCTGACGCACGGCACAGCTCCCACCAGAGGAATATTTACACGGGGTTCAAATTGGTTATTTACTTTTTTAGAAATCCGCGTTGCAGAAGAACTAGCTAGCACGCACACGCCGAGCAATTAATATTAAAACGGCCACGCGTTAGCGGCGAGTCGCTTAAACTGCAGCTAAATCAATACTCTGGGGTCCTGTTGCAGCTTTGGGGAAATCATTAAGTGCTACACCAAAGTAGTCAAAAAAATAATTACACAGCAAGGCCGTATTAAACAATTAAAAAAAAACCCAACCAAACAAAAAAAAAAAAAAAAAAAACAGAAAAAAAACCCGAAAAACCACTGAAACCATTTTGGAAGGAGGTGTTGGCGTGTTCAGCTGCGTGAAATCAGGAAGCTCAACTTAAAAGCAAAACCACCGATTGTGCGATTGCTGCAAAGCAGCTCTTCAGCAGACAGGGCCAAAATATATCGTGTTAAATACACAGATGAAGCTGAAGGAGCCCATCGTTGCACTCTGCCCTTCCGACAGGGTTCCTGCCTGCAAGTCCGGGGTGAGCGCTTATTGCGCCCCTCATCCAGGGCTCCCCCTCCACCCCAAACCCAAGCCCAGGATCTGCCAGTGCTGGCTGGGGCCAAGCTGGGAAGGGGCAGACGCTCCTGGGCCCCTGCTCATTAACAAGCACTGCACTAAATAACGAGCACTTCAGCTTTCCAGGCTATCTAAGCCTTCTTTTGCTGATGACCCCCCAAGGCTGGTGGCTTGCTGGCTTCGAGAGCTGGTTCTTCATCGCACTGATACAGCCTGGACCTCTCCCCAGAGATGCCCCCCGAGATCCTCCGCATGGGCAACCGAAACAGCACATGCAACCCTACCGAGGGCCCTTTGCCACGGGAGACAATGGACAAGCACGCAGGCACGCAGGATGCTGTCAGGTCCCTTCTGGGGTGATTCACCCCAAAAATCCTGGTTTGCAAGAATATGCCACCCTCAGAAGCAGGGAAACTGAGGCACAAAGCCATTGCCCAAGGCAGCAAGCTGACAGAGCCCGACCCAGCATCAGAGCTGTTTCACCCCATCCCAAATCGCACAGATTTCTCAGCCTGCAACAGAGAAGGGGATACAATCCCATTATTTTACTGTGGGCTGGAAGCAGGAATCCTGAGTTTTAACTCTCCCACAAAAAAGACCCAATGCCCCAGGCTCAGCCCCACCCACAGAGCCCAGAGATGACGGGGTGAGGCACCCCCAGACCCTGCTCCCCTCAAACCCCCCGCTCCATCACCAAAGTCAAGCCAGGAGAGAGGGATCTTAGCAAGGCAGCGATCTCCAACAAGCCAGACCCAGCACAGGGCCGAATCCTGCTTCCCAGGATTTGCTGTCTTGCCAAGACACACCAAAAGCTGCAGGAAAGCATTCACCAGGAAAAAAAAAAAAAAAGTAATTAAAAGAAAACTCCGTCATAGCTCCTAATGCAACACGCACAAGAAAGTGTTACGAAAGGGGAAAACTTTTTAATAAAGTCTGCAAGTGTATATTCCTCCTTTATCAACCTCAAGATTTATTGACCCAAGAAGCCATATTGACTGAATAAATCTTGATAATGACCCCAGCAGAAGTCAATACCTGCTTATTATCTCCCAAGTTGGGGAATTACATCTTTCAGTAATAGGAGCAGGATGGTACAAAACGTTCTGAGCAACTTCACCCAGGCTTTTTGGGGGGAACAGATGCTTCTAACGTGCCTTTTCCCATCCGAGAGGGAATCTGCTGCACCATTAACACAGTGAGCAAGCTGCAGTGTGGTTTCTGTCTCGGGGTCTGGAGCACACACCATTGGTTTTGAACCCTAAATTAATTTCATGTCAAGGCAGGCTGTTGAGGAGCAGGACGCTGCAGGTCACCATCACCCTCCCTCCCTGCAAACAACGGCCCCACATTTTCAATTTGCTGTGTTGTGTCAGCAGCTCCCGGGATAATTCCCTGAAATTCAAGACATGGGAATTCCCTCAGGTGGGGACATACAGCACCGTGATTACGCCGGCACCCAAGAGAGGAGGGGAGCAGCATCGCCACCATCCCACGGGACACGCAGCCGACCTGAGAACCCAAATACACGGCTTTTCTCCAACCAGCAAAAATAGGATGTGAAAATGAGGGAGCAGATGGGCCACTCCAGCCCCCAAATCCACAGGCAAGCAAAGCTTTCTGCATTTAAAGATGGTGCTTCTTTTGCCAACAGTTAACTTTCCATTCAGCAGAGAAAACAGTAGCTATGGGACCAGCGCGCACAACAATTATGCCTGCATTTTTATTTGAAGTCTCTGCAGACAGCAAGAAAAATTAACTGAAGGGAGCAGCTCCTGTGCCAACATATGGAGGGAGATGAATAGCGAGTTCTGCATGCTCCGCTGAGGTTATCTAGTTAAGCAAGTACCTCCTAAAGGACTCGCAGGCTGGGAGTGTACTGTTTGCTTAATCTGGTCATAAATAATAATTCGGATCACCAACCGTTTTAACATTCAGCTCCACCTGCAGCACAAAAGCCCTGCCGAGCCCTGCCAAACTCATGGCCGCAAGGCAGCGGGAGGTGACGACGCAGCCCAGGGACCCCAACGAAATGGCTCCCCTCTCGCCACCAAGCCACGCAGGGCGTCGATGCAAGAGGCTCCTCCACCACCGGAGCTGGGGGCAACAGGCAGCTGCCTCCACCTCAGAAGCCCCCGCCGTGCTCTCCCCCGTTTCGGTGGGCACAGCAACCCCCAGCGCTTGGCTTGCTGTCCCCATGCCAATCTCCAAGCTGGATAACACACCAGGAGGCTGCAGGACTGATACCCTTCCCTTCAGTCCCACAAAATCAAATTATATTTCCATCCCTGTCCCCTATTTGCCTCTTGGTCACAATCCCTTTTTTTTTTTTTTTGCCTCCCCCTCCAAGGCCACGGAGACAATCCACTAAACTGGATCAGGAGGCCAGCGCGTACATCTCTAATGGGCTGCAGCACGCACACAATTAATTAATGGATTTATTAATTAGGGAAGAAGTCACTCTTCGGGCTGGAATTGGGGTCACCAGTTTCTAAAGTGAGAGCTGCAGAGCTAAAGATAAACTCTCATTTTCTGCAGCTCTCTCCTTGTCTGGCAGCATCTCAATTATTCAGCCACAGGAAAAAAAAAAAACCACCACATTTCACTTCAGGAACTTCACGGTCCGACTTTCTGCCGACACACAACACAGACCCAACAGCGGGTGGGACCAGGAACGTGGCCCATCTCATTCTCCCCTTCACATATAAACTGGAAATATTAGAAATATCAAGTATTTGCTTCTAATGAAAGACTAGGGGGGAAACAGTGGGATGCGGGATGGATGCTGCACCTCAGCCTGTCCCAAGGAGGGAGCTGCAGTGGAGGAAGGGGACACCACAAAGTGGTCAATGACGGTGACATCCAGAGACACACGAGTTCCCCAGTAGATGAGGTTTTAATGTGCCATGCTGGAGCATCAGCTACGCTTCGGTCAGTTCATCTGAACCTCCTTGGTGGCACATGACAAGCATTCCCAGCTGCCATAGCCCTAAATCTCTAAGAAAACAGGGCTCCTGGGTGAAAGAAAGAAACGTCACCAGTGTCCCTGCCCAAGGACGGGCCACAGAGCACAGTCACAATAGGAGACAGCAAAGAATCCACATGAAGAGCACCATCACCAACACCCTGGTCATTGGGAACCGCTCCAGAAGAGCGCACAACTATCAGACACCAGATAACCCAATCATGAAAGAGACATCTGCAGAGAACCAGGCTTCGTTAGTGCCACTGCTCCCAAATTCATACGAATTGTTTAAAAGGGACAATTCTGCAGCCCAGGCTCCCCCATGCCCTGACACACAGGGAGTAGCTGGAGTCACTGGAAAGAACAAACCAGTCACAACCCCACAGTGCTCCTCAGCCAGCCCCGGGCATGGGCTGCACTTGCACAAACCCTGAGATTTCAGCTTGGAAAGATGAAATTCCCCTGAGTTGGGGACACTCAGAGCCCCCTCAGGCTTCCCCCCACCCTTTCCCCTTGGGCACAGGCACCACCCCACCTCCACAAAGCAGGGGTGGGAACAGTTAGTGTTGGGTGCTGGAGGAAACTGGAAGGTCCCACTAGTCTCTCCATAAGAGCCCTAAAAAACATATGGGACCTGAAGAATTTGCAGAGATGAAGTTCCCCCCATTCACAGCCCCAAAACCACCTTGGCCTCCCCCTGAGGTTATCCTGCCCACGGGCTGCTCCACAAGAGTGCAGTTAAGTTCATTAGTCCAAGCTCCAGAAATTAAGCTTCAGCCAAGAGGACTGATAGCTTATTTACTGCTGTCGTCTATATAAAGAAGAATTTTGACACATTGTTAAATGATAGCACATTTAGATAAGTCAAGCTGTCATATCATTTAATGGATGTCTAAACTCCCTCTGTAGCTGATATGTAAAATTTATGCACTTCAGAATATCATAAGGTTATAATATTTTAATCACATCCACAGTTGTTTTTTTTTTCCTCCCCTCCCCTAAACTTTGAACAGCGAAAACATTCCATCAACCGCGCCGCGCGCCGAGGCTGCCGGCACACCGCCATCCGGCAGAGCCGCCGCCGAAGTTTCTGCCCAACTCCGCTCCGGCACGCGGAGAGCATTTGCATTACGGGAAATAAAACGAGGAGCATTTTGACGAACCAAACACTGGAGCCGTATAACCAGAGCTCATCTGCATAATGAGATGTGAAGACATTTATAAAAGATGGCTATAATCGGTCTCTCTCCCTTCACTCGCGGTTGTATTTATTATCCCAAATCAGCAGCTCACAACTCTTCCCGTTTTTTTGCTGTTTCAACACAGAATGGGTTAGATTAAAACAGCATCCGGCACACAGAGCATGTAACCCACACAGTGCTAACTGCAACGTAATAAACCAAGAGCAAATTAAAACACAAAAAACCCATAAAGGTACGAATCCCGCTATGACTATTATACACAAGAAAGCTGTAAAAAAATACTGCATTAGTAATGTACACAATAAAACAATCTCATAACCCAGTGAAATATGTCTGGTATTATCTTTGATAGAATTTTATCTCTTCTCATTTCCGAGACTGTTTGCTGTAAAAAGGCTCAACGCCGTTTCGATCAAAGTGCTGCCGAGGAGCACGTTATCTGCATGTTTTACATATGCCCACCATTCATCAGGGTTGCTCAAACTCTGCCATTCCTGGCCAGCCCCAGGCCAGCCGAGCTGCTCAGCCACATGCATTAAAAAGGAAGGAGGAAAAAAAAAAAAAAGGAAAAAGCTCTTGGAAGAATAATAAATGAATTGTTTCCCCTCCTTTTTTTTTTTGTTTACTTTTTTTTTTTTCCTTCTGTTTTAAATAGAGGGCATCAGACCAAGCTGGCACAAGGTCACCTTTCCCACCGTGATCCCAGCGAGACGGCAGAACCGCTGGCTGGACAGAAGTCAATCCCCACTGCTCCCTCTCCAGCTCCGCACCCCAGCCACGGCCACCCAGTCAAGCAGAACGGCGGGGAAGGAGAGCTGCCCACCTCCCTCCCAGCCCACCTCTCCCTCTGCCAAAGCGTTCCCCCCCACCCCGCCGCAACAAACCCACGGAAAAGTAGCTGCCAATATTTGTCTTTAAATAAAGGTCTGTGCGCACCCAGGAAAAGTCATTAGCGTGATGCAGCGAGGAATGCTTTTGTATCCGAAGCGCTTAGACCCGTAATCCCTTTCCAACCACAATGCCATAACTGAGCAGTCATGGCAAGCCGACCGGCCGCCGTACCTGCATTACTTTTAGGGTCGCGTATCACAGATGTAGCACGTAATCTGCTTAAAAGCCAAAATGTATTAAATGCTGGAACTGTTGATACAGCACCGAAGCCCCATAAATCGCATTTCAATTTGTTTACTCCCCGATGAAGCACGCTGCATTTTAAACTCCGTAATATCCTACAGGGATAAACCCATTTAATATCCATGTAAATGAGCGTTTCAGCTTTTGTAGGAGATCCAGGTTGGGTTTCATCCCATTATGTTGGGAGAGCTATTGTGTTAATTATCCGCCTCCCCGCTACACCGGTGCCTACGTAAGGTCACAAACTGTCAGCATCCCCTGACGAACCTTCCCTCGGACACGTTAACAAAGGACTTACCGTGAATTTCACAGACCGAGGGCACTACGGCGGGATCCGGCAGCCGTGACCTGCCCAGAGCCACAAAGGATCTCTCTCCCGCCGCATCCATCGCCAGTCCCAAACGCCGGTACCCGGCCCCTACCCGAGCCGGCCCGCAGGACCGGCTGATGCCGATCGCCTGCCCTGACATTCAGGGCTCACCGAGCCCCAGCACCGGCACCGCAAACCCCCGGCCCTCAACAACAATGGGAGCGCGGCGGGGCTCCGGGCAGCCCCGCTCCGCCATCCCCCGGGCTACCGCGCATCCATCATCATCATCATCATCATCATCACCTCGATAAAGAGTCTCTGCCCTCCACGGCTCTAAACACGAGCAGGGGATGCAACGACAGAGCCGCCCCCCCTCCCCCCCCTCCCCGCCACTACCGGGGAGGGGACACACCGGGGACACTTCGCAGCCCGCGGGCACCTGCGGCTCCGCTCCGCGGGCGGGGACCGCAAGAAACTTGGCGGAGCGGTGCGGGGGGCCGCGCTCCCCGCAACTTCATCCCGCGTAACTTCCCTCCCTCCTTCCTTCCCTCTCTCTCTCTCTCTTCTCTCTCCCTCCCTCCTCTTCCTCCCTCCCCTCCCCTCCCGCCGGGGCGGAGCGGCGGCCGCCCCCCGGCCCCGCTGTCACCTCGGGGGCGGCGGGGCGGGGGCCGGGGCGGCGCGGCTCCATTGCCGCTAGCGCTGCTCCACGCTCCCGGGCGGCGCCGAACAAAGAGCGGCGGCGGCGGGGATCAATTTCTGATACCTATCGATGGGGAAGGGCGGGCGGAGGGAGGGAGGGAGCGGAGGGGGGGGGGGGGGGGGGGAGGGAGGGATGGGGGCGGCCGCCCGGATCCCCCCCCCCCCCCCGCGCCTTCCTCCCCTCCGCCGCCGCCACCAACCTGGAGCCGGCGGACATCAAACCGCGTCCGGTATCGAAACATCGATCCCACGTCGGCGGCCATCTTGGGGGAGACCGGCGGCGCGGAGGGGGCGCGTAGCGGCGCGGAGGGGAGCGTTGGAGAGCGATCGCTCGCCCGCCTCCACCGCCGGGGGCGGCCCCGCCGCCGCCTCGCCCCGCCCGCGCTCCGCGGGGAGGGAAGGGGGCGGCCCCCACGCTCCCCCCCCCCCGCCCCGGGTCATCACCCCCCTCGGGGCCGTGGGACGTTCCTCACCGGGGAAGGGGCGCACAGCCTTGGGGTAATTGATTTTTTTTATTTTATTTTTTTATTTTTAAGAACATCCAGCCGCGTCGGGAAGGTGGAAAACCGCCATTCGGAAGCTGCCAGGTAAACTTTTTCAAGGTTTTTTGTTCTTGTTGTTTGGGGTTTTTTTTTTTGGTGGGTTTTGTTTGTTTGTTTTGTTGTTGGTTTTTGTGGGTTTTTTTCCTCTAACCTGACACATCCAGCACCTTTGACCCTGGTGGGAATTGCCACAGCAAACATGCTCACAGCACACCACGGCCAGAAAAGTCCCAACGTTCAGACTGGTTTACCACTGTATTTTAAAATCATTTCATGCGGTTGGGCTCTGCAGAATTCGAACTTAAAACAGAAGAATGGGGCACAGCCAGTAGCACTGGGGCAGTAACAAAACCCTGTCCAGAAACACCCCTTCTGCTTTCCTAACAAAAAAAATAAAGAGCTTTACGTTTTCTGCCCAGAGTTGCCCCATATCCCATCGTACCAACCACTCCAACATCCCAAGGGCTTTGAGCATTAGTTTCCACTCCCCAATGGAAAGCGGTGACCCCCCAGCAGAGCCATGCCGCGTTTGTGCTGGAGGGACCCCAGCGCTGCTGTCCATGACTCACTTTCGGGCAGAGAAGGGCTGAGCTGCCCCTTCGGGCACACTTTGCAGGCAGGTATTTGCAGACCAAGCAAGTGCAGCATTTTAATATTCCTGCTAAGGGGCAGGTAACCCCCCAAGCTGCCATGCGGACACGTGCACAGCTCTGCGCGTGGAAGAGCCCGGGGCTCCTGCCAGGCTGTGACACAAACCCACACCCCAGCTCCCCTCCCCGAGACCCAGCGTGGGGTGACTTGGGCCCCCTCATCACCCCACGGAGGGGGATGCAGACTCGGAGTGTGGCCCCAAGCTGGCAAGCCATGGGCTCTGTGTTGCCCCTGAAAATGCAGAAAGGATGAGGGCAGCACGCAGCAGCCCCCTCGTTCACCAACACACCGGTCCCCCCCATCTTACCTGTCACCATTTGGCACTGCGGGGATCCCCGTGCTCAGAGGGGCTGGGGGGAGATGGTCAGCCAGCCCGGCAGCCTCTGCTACCCGTGGGCATGGACACTAGCAAACCCAGGACAAGTGCTCCTGCGGCTGTCACTCATGGTCCTTCCCTGTCCCAGCCCCAAAGCTCTCTGCTCCTCTCGCTGCAGCAGATCTCGCAGCACTGGAGAGATCCTCTCTCTGCAGGTAGCTGGGGAAGAAGCGGCCCCTTGGCCATCCTGGGGCTTGGCCCCACCTGGCAGCTCAGGAATCATCCTGCTGCTGTTCCCTGCATTTCGCAGGAGCCTTGGGAGTCCACTAAAAAGCACAATTTGAGTTCAGAAGACACTGAAGAAGAGGAGCATCCTTCAAAATGCGCTCTGCTCTGCAGGTGCTTCTGGCTGTCATGGGGACAGGTCTGCTCCTTCCCTTCTTGCTGTCTGAAGCTCACCTGAGCCAGAAAAACTGTCCAAAAGGATAAGGCAGACACCCAAATGACCTTGGCACCACGCTGTAGCACAAGCAGCTAGGAAATGATCTCGTCCTTCTCCTCTCTTCCACTCAGAGAAACTCAGAGCTGCTCGCAATCCCGCAATTGCAAAACGCCTCAGGCAGAAGAACAAGTGAACAGAAAAATCAAAGTTCAAAGAAAGGATTTGCAAGAGCCAAGGCAGTTTGTGTTAGAGACAGCCTGGATGTTCCTGCAAGCCCTGCTCCAGCCTCTTCCCCACCTCCAGAGCTGGAGAAGGGAGCTCCCACGGCAGATCCTCCTCATGGTGCTGCAACAAAAGCATCTGCCTGGAACTGGTGAACCCCAGGTGCAATTGCAATGCCAAGCTGAAATCTCAACCCCTTTGTCATCAACAGCGAGCCCATGGATGCTCCGAGACATCAGGTGCCTCTGCACTACCCCTGCTTAGACACATCCAAGTCAAGGACCCAACTTGGCTCTGGGAACCAAAGCGCTATAAATAGATCCTCCCTTAACCCCACAACCCCAAAAATCAGAGAGCCCAAACCCCTGAGAGACACTGAGGTTTGCGATGAGATTGGGGCTGCTGGTGGTGCCAGGCAGGTGCTTCACCTTGGGCTTAACAAGGCTGCAATTAGCCAGGGGTGAGGGCACAGGCTATGCAAGGGGGGTGCTCTCCAGGGGAATTCATTTCCATCCCTCTCTCAGGGCCGTGCACAGGGGGAGGTTTGGTTATAGACGGATCAATAAACCCAGGTGGGATCAATGGTCTTTGCTGGGGTGAGTGCTGGTTCCTGCTGCTTGATGCCAAGGTGTCCTCTCCGTGCCAGCAACGGCGATGGCTCAGTTCATGGCCAAGATGCTCCAGGTATCTGCTGTCGGGCACCATCAGAGATGGGTCCCAGCAAGGGGACCTTCTCCGTGTGCCCACAAAGCTGATCTCATGCCCATAAATCACCGCCCCGCTCTGCTGCCCAGGGAACAGAAGAGCCTGCTCATAAATCAGAAATAAAACTAACCTGGCATCTTTGGCGAGCAAATTAAATTGTGGGCTTTGGAGGAATGTTTCTGTTTAGCCAAATCATTAATAAATCGATGGGAGCCGTAAGGAAGAGGAGAGGGGCTGCGCCCCATGCCGCGCAGAGGGATGGAGAGCTGCGGGGCCACATGCTCCGTGCCCTGTGCCCCTGTGTCCCCTGGGCACCCCAGGGAGAGCAGGGGGAGCCCCATCCCGTCGCCCCCTCCCCACCCCCCAGGGCTCATCCGCCCCGGGGAGAGCTGCGAGGCGCAGGTTAATAAATCAGTTTGTCTCCAGAACGGTTTGCTTTGTGCGCCTGACAAAAGCCCGTTGTAAATGGCAGCCCCTTGCCTCCTCTTCTGAAAGGCTTTTAATTAAAATATGGAAGGGGCTTTTCTGTGTACTTAAAAAAAAAACAAACCCTAGTTAGATTTCAGCGCACTCCCATTTCAGGCGTTAATTTATTCTCGCCTTCCTGCCGCTTGTGATCCACATGATAAGTCCTTTGTGTGGTGATTCGGCCCCATGAGGCGGCCGAAAGGCGATGTTGGCGTGGCGAGGGGCAATGGGGTGATGTTGGTGTGGTGAGGGGTGATGGTGGTGTGGTGAGGGGCAATGGTGGTGTGGCGAGGGGCAGTGGGGCGATGTTGGTGTGGTGAGGGGTGATGGTGTGGTGAGGGGCAGTGATGCTGTGGCGGAGGGGCAACGGGGCAATGGGGCAATTGTGTTGTGGTGATGTTGGTGTGGTGAGGGGTGATGGGGCGATGTTGGTGTGGTGAGGGGCAGTGGTGCTGTGGTGGTGAGGCAATGGGGCAATGGTGGTGTGGTGAGGGGTGATGTTGGTGTGGTGAGGGGTGATGTTGGTGTGGTGAGGGGTGGTGTTGGTGTGGTGAGGGGTGATGTTGGTGTGGTGAGGGGTGGTGTTGGTGTGGTGAGGGGTGATGTTGGCAATGGCGAGGGGTGATGTTGGCATGGCGAGGGGCAATGGTGGTGTGGCAAGGGGTGATGTTGCCATCAAGAGCCACGCGCCAGCAGTGATGGCGAGCTGGCTCGGCCGCCTTGCCCCGCGGACGGGCAGGGGCCCGGCAGAAGCCGCACCGGGGGCCAGCGGTGCCGTCAGAGCGAGCGAGGCCGAGCCAGGCCCTGGGGCCGGCCGGGAGCTGGGGCCCAGCTTCAGCCCTGGGCACGGAGCAGAAAAACCCTCGGGGAGACCCAGGCGGCCGCTCCCAGAGCTCCGTCCCCATCCCGGTCGGGGGAAGGCAGCGCAGCCCCTGCCAGCTGGGGGTCCTGGGGTCCGGGGAACCCCGGCAGGGTCCGTCCCCCCCCTCCCCGCCGCCCCGCTCCCCCCGCCCCGCCGGGGACCAGGCGGCGCCCGCACCGCGCCCGCTACGACGGCGCCACTTGGCGGCCGCATCAGTAACTGCAGCGCGTCCCACCGCGGGGAGGGGGGGGCCCACAAGCACGGCACCCCGAAGGGGACACTAAGGGACATAAGGGGGGAGGGGGTACACGGTGGGCACAGGAGTGCAGGCTGGGACACCGCAGAGGGGGGCACAGCACCCCTCCACCTCCCCTCCGTGCCCACCGTGGCTCCCGCAGGATATGCACTGAGCTGTGCCCGGCCTCAGCCCTCGGTGCGCCCCAGGTGCCCCAGGGTGGGTGCCCGGGCCCCTCCGCGTTTCTGCCGCAGCTACTTATTTCCAAGCGCGTTCCCCCTACAATTAGCACGTGCTCTTTAATTAATTTTCCTCTTTTATTGCTTCGCCCAAATTATCTCAGCTATGGCGCTATTCGGCGTGCACATAGCACATAATGCTGCTATTTATGGCTTTCCCCCGTCAATGCCGCAGCTCGGGAGGCCAGGACGGCCTCCTCCTCCTCCTGGGGCCACATCCTGTGCACAGCGCAGGGCACATTCCCAGGACGGGCCAGCAGGTCAGGGATGGGGATAGCAGCCGTCCTTGTCCCTGTCACCTGCCCCGTCCTCAGGCCAGCCGGCCCCTGGCTGTGTTCTGTAGGTGGCAGCTCTTCCCCAGACCCCTGAGCTGGGCAAATCCTCCCGGCCATCACTGCGCTGATAGAGCCTTCCGAGTGAAAATGGAGCTGAAGCAGGAAAAGCTGCTAAATTAGGTCTATCTGGAATAAGATGTTAAACATCAAAACCTTCTGAACACCAAGGGGAGATGGATAAAACCCTCCAAAAGCTCCTGAAGACACTGCCAGCAGAAAGGGGCTGTGGGGGGGAGCGGGATGAGCAAGGATGAGCCCAAGGAAAGGGAAGGATGCCCTCCAAACCCCCACCCAATGGAACTGAAGTGCAGGGATGTGGCCGAGGGCCCAGAGGCCATCTGTGGCAGAGGAGATGGGCTTCAGCCACCAGCCAGCACCGGGACACGTGGGCTACCCCCACGGCCCCCCTCGGTATGAGCATCGGGGTTGGAGTGGCCACCATGGGCAGCTTCAAACTGCAGCTCCGAGCTGCACAGGAATCCATCTTTCTACCTTTAATAAACTTTCTCCCTTTAAAAATAATCATTACCAATAAACAACTATACCAGCCAGTGTACATAAGCATCAAATTAAGTAGCTACATGCATTTGTTATATTTGATATAGCCTTGTTAACTGGAAATTCCTAGGTTTGGAATACATATTGATTTCAGCAAACATATATTATTTTACTGTAAGTACCAACAGCCATTGTAGTTAATATACAACAGTTTAATTTAAAATGCATTAGTTTAATAAAAATGCATAAAATAGAATTGCATTAGCTTTAATAAAAAATTCAATTTCATAAATATTATCCAGTGTTAAAATGCATTGATTTCCCGGGAAAATGTATTGGTCAAAGGTAATTTACATTGGTTTGAATGGGAATGTACGGGCGTGTATACATATGTATTAGTTTAGTCAAATGTATCTGATCTCAGAAAAAAATATCGGTTGGAGCAAAAGATATTCGTAAGGAAACCTCAACGGCGTGGAGCGAGCGGCTGCGCGGGCTGGCTCTGGACCATCCCAGCACGCCGACGTGGCCACCCTCAGCCAGCCCTGGGGCCCAGACACCCCCAAATCAGCTCCGTCGATGTCCAGGCTCGGGGCTCCCCATGGGCACGGTGCTGCCGGGCTCGCTGGGCCGAAGGGAGCCTGTTATCGGCCACGGGCAGGACTTGGCTCGGGCACAGGCACGCGTCTCGCTCAGGCAGAGCACGCGCCTTGAAAAGAGCGGGGGTTAATCAAATCCTTTTGACTCCATTTTTTATCGAGCTCAAGAGGGGCTGTCCTATTAATTAGAAAGGCTTTTTCATGTAAAACACGGGCTCTTTTGCAGATAAGGAGGGACGATGCTTGATTTTGCCGTGGCACAGATACGTGTGTTATTCCCTGACATCCATTCACAGGCTGCAGCCCCTTCCCAACAGCTCTTTTGTTCGCTACAGAGCTCTATAGGCACACATGTACATACGTATATACTTAAAGCACTCAGGTTTTCATGGATGCCAGTGAGTCCCCCAATATCCACAGCAGGGGAAAAGCAAAGGTGTGCCTGGAACCGCCTCCATCCCCAGGCTGGACCAGGATCGCCACCGAGGGGTGCAGGATGCGGCCCATGCAGCACAGAGGATTACGTCTGACAGCGAGAAGTGAGCAGCGGAGCAGATGCACCGTCTTACAAATTACGGCAGAAACACAGGCAGCCATCTGCACCCCAGCCCCGGCCAGGATTTCTGCGCTGCGCTCAGCACCGCCGGCCCCTCAAAGCCCCCAGACACCATCTCACCCCCAACCACCCCATGGGCAACACTGGGGAGAGACCCAGGTCTGACCTCTTCCAGGCTGGGCAGGCAGAAATGGTGCTTCCCCCACCCCCAAAAAAATATTCTGAGAAATCTCCACAGCTCCAGGGCTGCCTCCTGCACCGTCAGCCTTGCCCCGGCACGGGTACGGAGCCAGGGACAGGCAGTGCCCAGGCAGTGCTGGCGGCTCCACGGCCAACCAGTCCTGTTAAACCGCTACACATCACTTCCCTGATGCTTATGGATTTTCCCTTAATGCCACAAATTAAGGTAATTGGGCTCGGCTGGCCGATGAATCCAGCTGAACTGGGCAGGAGGAGGGAGCGTCCGCTCCGAGATTGATCCCCCTCATCCCTGGCTGTGCCTGCATGCCCGGGGCTGATCCTCACCCTAGCTCTGCTCCTCGGCTCTGTTACCTGCCCTTTTGCTCAGACAGACCCCAAAACCCAGCCTGAAATGCCTTCCCTCAGATGCAGTTTCATCCAGACGAGGTGGTCATTCCTGGATCAGGAGTTTTCTCCTCTCCGGGCACTTTTCCCTACATTTTTCCCTGCTGCCTGCTTAAATCGTCCCCATAATGCCACCCTCACTGGCTTGGCTGCAGCAGCCGGGCGTTGAGGTGCGACCGAGCAGCAAGTGCCAGCAATTAAACACGATATTTGTGTCCTCTAGGGGAATGAAGGCAGCATTTAGGCAGAGCTCAGAGCTCCAGGGATCTGGTTCCACGCTCTCTTTTGTTCCCAGCCCTGTCCCAGCCCTCCCCACTTGCCCACCAGCCTCCTCAGCATGCGGAGGGGACGATGCCGGGCAGCGGTGCAGGCAGCGAGGTCAGCAGCCCCCTGCACCCCAGCCATGGGGTCAGGGCCATGCCAGGCATGGCAGAGCTTCGGGGGGTGCAGCAGTGGCTGACAGGCACCATTGGGCCCCCCGTGCCATTCCCACCCCAGCACACCCATTCCACGAGGGCAAGGTGGGGGGGGGGGGGTGTGTGTAAAATTAACAGGCTAAAAATACCAAAGACAAAACAAAACAGCCCAAAAGGCCTGGTCCTGGAAGGCTGCAGGAAGGCAGCAGACCCCGGCAGAGGTTTTGCAGGATTGCTGCCTGCCTGCCTGCCTGTGGTTTCCGTGGCTCCTGCTGCAGAAATGCAGCCTGTGGCCAGGGCTCCTCCACCTCCAGCAGCCAAGCAGCTCCCAGCTTTGCCACACCAACACTGCGATGGGATGTGAAGGCTTCCAAAGATGCCTGGCAGGATCGAGGCAAAACAACCAAGGCTTGGGGGATTGTAGCCAGGGGTTCCCTCCTGGCCAAGTCCTCCCTGCACGTCCCAGCAGAGGGCAAAAGCCCAGCCCCAGCCCAAGTGCCAAACGCAGGTGGAGTTGCTCCTCTGCAGTCCCCGCCACGGGTCAGCATCTCCAGTGTGGGAGCTGCAGGGCCGCCTGGCACTCCATTAACCTTGAAACCCTCTCTGGATCACATGTCACATCAGCTGGTGACAACAACAAGCTGCTGATCCAGACTAGAGAGAGAGGGACAGAGAAAGTCAGAGACAACAGGCCTGGGGGAGGCTAACTTCTCTATTACAGCCAGAAGTGGGCATGGGGTTATTTTTAACCCAGAGAAGGATGTATTTGTTGTTTCAGCCCAGGGGAAGCGAGGGACTGCCTCCGAGACACCTCTCACAGCAACATTGGCACCTGTGCAAAGCCATGGTGAGCACCGAGACCCCAAAGCTCTGGTGGGAACAGGCAAAATCCATTATCCTTTTCACCAGGATAGCTTTAACAGGCAGGGAGCGATGGAGGTGACAGGGATGTAGTGACCAAGGATCCCTCTTGCCCTGGAAAGGAGGTGAGCAAGTTGGGGAGCATCCAGCTGCCTTTACAGCATCCCATGGGAACAGAGATGTGTGCTAGTAGTGCTTTCCAACCAGGGCAGACCATTTCGGGGTCCAAAGGACACATTTCTGCTTTCTCTTTCTTCTTGCAGCGAGAGGAAGGGCCGTTGTGTCCCCCAAGCCAGCGCGGGACCCCACCTGCCGTCACACGGCAGCCAAAGGCGGCTGCGGCAAAGGCAGCACTCGCCGAGCAGCACGGCTGGAGACCTCGTCCTCCACCTTATGCCTGGTCCCGAGGGATGCTGGTGCCTGAGCTGTGGGGACAAACCAGAAGGGAATCCAGGGATCAAAGGGGATTCCAGCCATAGATTCCTCCGAACCCTTTCCTATCGCTTTTGGCGCAATGTTCGGTAAGAGCAGCCCGGCTCCTGAAAATCTGCCAGGCTCACGAGCAGCGAGCAGCAAGGAGGAGGTGAGAACAGAAACAAATAAATAAGCACACGTGGCAGCTGCCTCCACAGCGGACAGCGTTTTCCCTCCAGACAGGTCTGGCAACCTGGACTGCAAAAACCTTGTCCACGTAATTGCACACAGCAAAGAGAAGGACTAACCCGCGCTTGGCGCCAGGGCTGGCACCCGAGATCATCTCCCTCTAGGTCGCACTGGGGGGTGTCCCTTTGCCTCTCCCCCTGGGGAACACCTGAATGGCATCCACATCAAACTGCCTTTTGGCAAGAGGAAATTCAGACGCTGGTATAAGCTTTGTGTGGGCTTGTGTGGTGTGCCTGTGCCCAGCGGGAGCCCCCAGACCCTGCTGCCCCCAGCCTCCCGGCCCTGCTGCACATCACCCTCATGTGCCCTCCAGTCCCTCTCTGCCTTGCCGTTTCCCAGCCTGGCCCAGCTCCCAGCCCCAAACAGCCGTTTCACACTGGGCTCTGGCTAGCAGCCTCCTGGTCCCACCAACCCAGGACCAGCACTGAGCTCGGCTTGGCTTTAGGCAGCAGAGAGCTGCCTGGTTCCCCCAGCTTAGCAGGGATCACCCAGCAAGTGTGTTCATCCCTGCTGCATCCCCCCATACCCTCCCTGGGCCCCCTGGAGCAGGAATAGCGCAGGATCGGGACAGTGGTCCCCATCTCCTCCCCAGCAGCAGTGTGATGTCTGTCTGCGGGAAGCACGTTGGCTTGTGCAACGAGGACAGCATCCCGCCGCAGAACAGCTCTTCCCAGCCATGGCTGCTGTCAGCAGCGGGCGAAGCCAGCTCGAAAGAGCGCCCGGAGACCTTTTGAAGCCTGCACAAGGTGTTGGGTTCCTCTTCTAGACGGGAAGGGAGGTGGAAGGACATCCAGGGTGCGGAAGCAGAGAGGCAGCTCAAGAGTGGAATGATTTATTGAAGAGTTGACATCTTCACTCTAGTCCTCCACCTCCTGCCAGGGCTGGGGGTGTTGGCAAGCTCCTTCTCTCTCCTCTGGAGCATCAGCTGGCGCAGCTGCCCGTGGTCCAGCAGCACTTCCACTGCCCAAGAACATGGCCATTCTGTCCTGCACCTCGGCACAGGCCTGACAACGCCGGTGGGGCAGCACAGGGCACTTGGGACTGGCCGGGGCAGCCCGGGGGGAATGGTGGATTGGCCGGCAGCGTGGCCACAGCCCCTCCCGCCCACCCCCCACGCTCAGAGGCGTCGACGGTGTTGGCGGTGCCGTTCGGGGCAGGGGGCATCGGGCTGTGGTGGTTTGACCCCGGCTGGATGCCAGGAGCCCACCAAAGCTGCTCTATCACTCTCTCCCTCCTCAGCTGGACAGGGGAGAGGAAAATATAACAACAGGCTTGTGGGGTCGAGATAAGGACAGGGAGATCACTCGGCATTTACCATCACGGGCAAAACAGACTTGACTTGAGAAAAATGTAATTTATTACCAATTAACTGAGAGAGGAGTAATAAGAAATAAAAACAAACCTTAAAACACCTTCTCCCCACCCCTCCCTTCTTTCCCAGGCTTAACTTTGCTCCCGATTTCTTTCCCTCCTCCCCCCAAGTGGCGCAGGGGACAGGGAATGGGGGTTGGGGTCAGTTCATCACTGTTGTTTTCTGCCGCTCCTTCCTCCTCAGGGGGAGGTCTCCTCACACATTTCCCCTGCTCCAATGTGGGGTCCCCTCTCACAGCAGACAGTCCTCCACAACTTCTCCAGAGTGAGTCCTCCCACGGGCTACAGTTCTCCATGAACTGCTCCATCGTGGGTCTCCTTCATGGTGTGCAGTCCTTCAGGAACCGACTGCTCCAGCGTGAGCCCCCTCACGGGGTCACCAGCAGCCAACCTGCTCCAGCGTGGACTTCTCACTCTCCACGGGCCACAGGTCCTGCCAGGAGCCTGCTGCGGTGCAGACTTCCCACGGGGTCACAGCTTCCTTCAGGGATCCACCTACTCCGGCATGGGGTCCTCCACGGGGTGTAGGCAGGTATCTGCTCCACCGCCCATGGGCTGCAGGGGCACAGCCTGCCTCACCGTGGTCTTCACCACAGGTCACAGAGGAATCACTGCTCCAGCGCCTGGAGCATCTCCTCCCCTTCCTTCTTCACTGACCTTGGTGTCTGCAGGGTGTTTCTCTCACATATTCTCACACCTCTCTCTCCTTGCAATTACTGCTGCGCAGTAACTTTTTTTTCCTCTCTTAAATACGTTATCCCAGAGGCGCAACCACCATCGCTGATGGGCTCGGCCTTGGCCAGCGGCGGGTCTGTCTTAAAGCCGGCTGGCATTGCCTGTATCAGACATAGGGGAGACTTCTTGCAGCTTCTCACAGAAGCCACCCCTGTAACAGCCCCCCCCCCCACTACCAAAACCTTGCCACACAAAACCATTACACAGTCAGAGCTGGGCCAAATCCATCACCCAGAGGAGCCCAGTGCTGCCCAGCAGTGGGTGGATGAAGGGCTGGGCCAGGTGGGAGCCCCCAGCCGATGCATAGCGCGGCATGGACTCCTGCAGCAGGAGCTCGCGGGTCCCTGCCCAAATCTGCCCCCACCTCTTTGCTGAGCAGGGGATCCGCTGGTTTCCCCAAGGCAGTGCCGTCAGGCAGCCTGTCTCCCCAGGGGCAAGGGCCCAAGGCTGGCTCCCAGAGCCAAGAGGAGGACTTGGGGCTCCACGGGGATCTTCACACAGCCACAGGTTAGCTTCTGAATCTGTTGGGAATTTGACACCCCAAAACTCACATTCAGGACACCCATGAGTGATGGGGCAGGGGGAAAACCAGCTCAATTAAACCACAGTGCAAGCGGGTGGTGGATGACATGCGGGTCCAGGCCATGTGGCAGGGGAAGACGGGCAGCCCTGACCCACCAAAACACTGTGCCGGGTTTTCTCCAAGCCGCCCCGCTGCCTTCACAGTGCCGCTGGTGATTTCTTTGAGCAGGTGCCTCCATGCCAGATCTGAGCTGGACCAGGAATTTGCTGCTCTCTTTGACTCTCTCCTCGTACCAGCTGGCTTCTTCCATCTTTTCCGTTAGTTTTCCCTATCAGCAGAGGTTTTGCTGGGTGTCACACCAGCCCCCTGCTCTTCCCCCACACTCCTCAGACACGTGACAGGACAGACAGGGCTCTGCTGCCCTTGCAGAGGGAAATCCCAGCCCCTGTACCACCAGTTCCTTCAGGACACGAAGGCTGCTGCTTTCTGCATTCTCCTGCTCCATCCCGAGGGCTATAATTTCACTCTGTGTACACACAAGCACAAAAAGTTGGTCCTGGCTGAATGCCCCTGACAGAGCCTGGGGACCATCCCTCTGCCCTGGCAGCAGGGACATCCCGCTTGACCCCTCTGGGGACCACTGTCCTCAGGCCAGAAAGGCAGCTGATGACTCCACAACAGGTAGCACTTCTCACTCCAGCCAGCCCCACGCATGGCCAAGGCAGCTCTTGGCTCTCCTGGATCCTGCAGTAGTTTTGCTGGATACACGGTGGCAGCATTGAGACATTTTTGCTCCGAGAACGCAGCGTTAAGGCTACTGGAAGCTCTCTTTTGGCTGCCCCTTTGCATTCCCCTAATCCCACCCCTGTGGCAGGCTCTGAGCCGGGCTTTTGTGTGATTCTGGACACGTGGGAGAGGAAAAAAACCCAGCCCAGCCTAAAAGTACCAGCTGAGAAAGGGGAGACATAAAAGAGCCTGGAATAAACTTGAAGGTCATTGATTCTCCGCTGCATCTTCTCCATCTCGTTGTTGAGGTCGATGGAGTAACGGGCAAAGTCCTTCTCCTCCTTCTCAATGAAGCTGCCTACCAGCTGGTCAATGTCCCCATTCTCTGCCTGCTCCAGCAGACGCTGGTGAGCCACCATCCAGCTCTCGCAGCGCTCTGCTTGGTTCCGCCTGGCCCGCTGGGCTGCCTTCAAGGCTGAGTGAGAGATGGAGAGTCTGGGCTGCGCGTGTCCCCACAGGCTGCCCTTGGCAGAGCCTTCCAATGCAGGTGCCATGGGGTTTGGCAGGGTGCTCGGGGCACACTGGTCAGAAAGTGTCTTGATTTCCCTTAGCAATGAAGTAAGGAGCTCACGGTCTGTGTGGCAATGGGGCAAACACAGCGGGATCCGTCCCCAGGAGGATAAAAGGATCCACAGCTGCACATGGAGGCGGGTCCCTGCCTCTCCATCCCTCACTCTCCTGCTTTGCGGCCCCAGTTGCACAGGGTTTCTCTCATCTGATACCTTTTTTCTTTTGGGCCTCTTCCTTCTGTGCAGAGCGGTCTCTGAGTTCGGTGTTCATGAAAGATTTCAGTTTGGCCGGCTGGTCAAGGACACGTTCCCACTCCTGCAGCTTGACATTGTACCGGACAGTGTCTTTGCTGTGCTTTACAGTCATCTCCGAAATCCTTGCCAGAGTCTCCGTCCTGCACACAGAAAGCAGCAGGTTACACCACACACAGATGGAAAGATCTGTATTCCTGGCCATCTCCATGCCTGACCTAGCAAAGCTCTCATGCCGATGCAGCTGTGTCAGCCCAAGGCCAGCAGCAAGCTGACAGAGCTCTTGGTGGGGTTTTGTGCTTGGACACAGCACCCAACTCTGGCAGCCAGGCTCACTTTTGACCAGAGCTGGCTGGCCTCTGCTCTGCCTCTGCTGCATCCCCTTGCGTGGGCTCAGGTGGGACCCAGAGGACAGCAACTGCTCCATGGGGCAACTCACCCCATCCTGAGAAACCTCTGGAGACACGGAGTAAAATCACCCTGGAGGTAGCAGTCTCCCTGCACTGACCAGGCACCTAAGCCTTAGCACCCAGCTCGAGACAAGAGTGGTGAATCCTCTCTCTGGAGCTGCCATCGGTCTCTTTACATCAACGCTCGGCACTGGCATCGCCCGTCGGTGCCGAGTTTGCCGCAGAGGGATCGCAAGGCCACATACCGCTCCTCGTAGGCTTCTGCAGATTGCTCAAGAGCAGCGTTCATCCTTCTCCTCTGCTTATCCAGCTGCTTCTGGAAGGAAGGAGAAGTCCAACACAGCTTTCTGCATTCACAGGCTTTCAATCTCTTCTCACAGCTTGTGATTTCTGCTCACGGTGGTATTGAAACAGACACTGACCCGGGTGGAGAGAAGCAAAGGGTCTGCAGCTCATGCGGGACTGGGGGCTCAGTCTCTGCTGAAAGACCTTGACCAGGGCTGGGACAAATGCAGCCCGAGAGATTTTGAGTTGCATTATCCTCCTCCTTAAGACTGCACATGCAACTGTAGGCCAGGCCGATCACAGCAGCGACCTGGAGCTGGCATTGTCCAGCGCAAGGCGGCCTCAGGCAGCTCGGTTTTATCACTAAACCAGTGCAGGCCTTCAGGCTTCTTGGCACGGCACAAATGCTGCATTTGGGTCACCAGGCTTGAAGGAGCCTTTCAGATACTCTGGGAGCAACCAGGCCAGGGGAACAAGCCAGGTCCTTTATGCAGCTTGCGGCAACCAAACGCACTTGCATCATTACCCTTTGTCCTGACCAAAAAAGCATTTTGCACACAGGCCCCAGCGCGGCCCCACATATGGTCTCCAAAGGTCTGCACAAGGTTTGTTTCCATTGTTCAGATGCATCTCCAGTGTCTCAACCTCCTGTTGCAGCTGTTTGCTACTGTTGGCTTCCTTCACCTTTGCTGCTCTTTGGTTTTGCTTCACAATCGTTTTTTCCAGCTCTAATATCTGTGCACACAGAGAAGAGAAAAAAAAGAATCATCTCCACCGCTATGTTCTGGACTCTTGTAGGACACTTAGCCAAAGAAAATACCCTCAAGTTTCAGGCACAGGGCTCATTCTGTGACTCTGCTCTACCATGCTCAGACAGGGAATGGTCCTCTTACCTGCTTGTCCAGGGCAGCCAACAGGGCTTTTCTGTCTCTAATCACACTCAGATCTGCTCTGCAAAAGCTGGTGGAGCTTCATAGAGTTTCTCTCATCCAGCGTCCAATTTCTCCGGGACGCGAGCTGGCTCAGCTTTAATAACACCTCTTTTTGTTCTTGAGCCAGCGGCTCTATTTCTTTGCTGTAAAAACAAAACAACAAATGACATTTAGCCCATCCCACCTGCAACGCCGGAGCAGGTCCTTACCCCTCCCCATCTCAGCACCAGGGTCCCCACATCTCAGCATGGAGGAGCTTTCCAAGCACAACATAACCGAGCCAAGCTGCACTTACTCCTGTTCGCACCATAGGACTTCCTCTTCTCCGCAGATCTCCAGCCTGCAGATCTCAGCTTCAGCCAGCTTTCCTTTCTCCTTCTCAGAGGAGGCCAAAAGCTTCTGCTGCCACAGAGGGAGAGTTTGGGCACTTGAGCAAACCCCACCAGCAGTGGTAGACAGCAGAGCTGGACACAGGGCAGCAGATTAATGGCATCACCACCTCCAGTGCTTTGTCACCACCTTCAGCTCTTCACTGCCACCTAAGATACCCATTACCCTCCCAAACACTGAGCCACACAAACCAGCTCCATGAGCACTTCTGATCCACTTCCAAGCAAAGTCCACCGGGTGCTTCACTCTGGAGTAACCCACCCCTGTGCTACCACCACTCCCCAGGGCAAGGAGGCATTAACAGCAACCAAAACCAGTGCGGCTGAGCCTCAGACAGAACCTCGAACCCAGGACAGGTCTCTGTCTCTTACACTCATTGCAGAAGCATTTGCTTTGCTAACGGGGACTCTTTTCACCCAAACAATGCTCAACTGTCAGACTTGCTCTGAGTAAGGGTGACTTCATCTGGAAGGACCTTTAAGTTGTAATTGGAGCAGGGGGAGATCATCTGTGACACTGGAATCCAATGAATCTCCATCTCCTGGGAGAAACAGAAGAAAAGTGGCTTCTATGCAATTTTCATCTTAACCCATCTTCCCTGATTTAACAGGTACATTTAGTACTGATTGACACGGAGAAATTATTCCTTCAGCTGCAGATTTGGGGTCTAATTAAAACTACTTGTACTATTTTAAGGGCCGAATTCTGATCTGTTCAAGCAGCACAAATCCTTTCTGATTTCAGCAATGATTTTCCTGTTTCATTGGGACCAGCGAAATGGTGGCTAACAGGGATGGTCAGAGCTGGGCTGGCTCTCATCTGAGCTCCCCTACCTGGGAGTGTCCCATCGATGTCAAAGAAAACCGGTGGGGTAAGCTAGAGAATCAGGCCCATATTTTCATGCAAATGTAATACACTCATGTTACTTAATGCCTATTTATAACAAATCCAGAACTTAATTCTACTTAACCCGTCTTCGGTGTTTGACACATGAAATCTGTGAGTCAGAGGACTATATATGGAACTGGCAAAACTTTCTTTTTTCCCTCCCCTAAAAGCCTGGATTAAATCATAACCCCCCCCCATTCGCTCCAGCAGCAGCATCGGGAACAGCAGGAAGATGCTTACAACTGCTAAGGCAGCTGGTGATGGGGAAGGATCTTCTCAGCCAGCAGCTCAATGGCAAAACGTTGCAGAAGAAGTCCTGAATCGAGACACATGCTAGGTCCATCTTTGCTGAAATATCGCCCCGTAGACCTGGAGTGATACCTTGGCCTCAGGTGTCACCTTAGCCAGACTTAGCTTGGGAACGGCCTCCCACGAGCACATTCTCTACCCAGGTTTTTATTTCTTTCCTCCGATAAATGGGTATCTTCATACGTGCATGAACCATACCCCTTCAATGGGCAAGACCAGTTTTGGTCCCAAAAGCATTGCAAACACATTGAGAGTTGTAGACCTGCAGCCTTCTGCGGCTGGCCTGAGTTTTGCTCCATGTGTTTCTTACAGGAAAGGTTTCTTTCAAAATACACACCATCTAGTCCTCAAACGCTGAGCCGTTCTCTCCCTGTGTGATATCACTGCTTCTTGGCTGCCCTTCCTTGGCGTGCACCCTTCCGGGAGAGAAGGCTCTCATGCCCAGCACCTGAAACAACACTGCAAACTTCTGATGTTATTTTCCTTATTTAACACTTCAAATCTCAACAAAACGAGAGCCCAATATGCCAGACGCTCTACAAGCGTGCAGCAGGACACCCTTCTCACGCTGAAAGCTTACAGTGTAAAAATAACAAGCGTGTCTCCATCATTAGAGACGACAAAATAACACAAAAGCAGCTGGTTTTCACCTCTAGGTATGTTTTTCCCAAGAGCCTGCAAGTGAAGCAACAACGGCCTCTAGGCAGCAGGGTGGGGTAGAGACATCTCTGTACGGGCACACGGCTTCAAGTTTTAAGAGTAATTGGTATTAAGTAAGGGGAGAGGAGGCTGTTTGCTGGCTCCTCGATTACAGTGAAGAGGAATTACAGCTGTAATCCATCTTCACTCAAAGAGGAAATTGTCATCGTAATTTCCTGTAGATGGGTTTCTTCTGAATTGCTGACACCAAGCGAAACGTGATCTCCAGCAGTGAACTGACTCCTTCGTGGCACTACTTGATATTTTTTAAAGGGTCATTTCAGGAGCAAGTTCCCCAGGCCTTGACGTTGGGAAAGTCAAACTCTTCTCCACTGCAGGCTTAGCCCCTCTGGCGGAGCCTAATAACATGGATTTGCTTCATCCCTCTGTGCTAACTTACAGACGCCTCTGACTGCAGCAGGTACACCGTGCTGAATTACTGCTCAAAGGCTGCCGCCGCGGGTGGGAAAATGCAGAAGCAAAATAGCTGAGGACGTGCTGCTGTCTGAAAGCAAGAAAAGACTTCCAAAAATGTCACTGGCCTGAGGTCAAACCTGGCACATAGTGAGCACTCGTACGCTGCGGGAAGATTTTAGCTAAAGCAAGAGAAGAGAACAGAGGACTCAAGGACAAGCTGCTGTCACACAGGGTCTTGCCTGACCTGGAATGGAGCTCTCTGTGCAGAGGGTTGAGGCAAAGCTGCACAAAGAAAGACTCTTAGCAGGGCTGCTGATCCCTCAGCAGTTTTGGAGGGACACAGCCGTTTCACAGCATAAATTCCCAAGCAGGAGGCAGGGGTTTTGCTCAGCGGTGGGATACGGACTGCAATAGATCTGGAAGTCCGGCCAGGTGCTTGGCTATGGCAAAGCCAAGCTAATAAGTTCTGTGAGCTCCCAGATCCCATCCTTCCCCAGGGAATTCTGTTGGCAAATCTAGATGCTGTGCTGGAAACCCTTCTTGCCAGCTCTAGCTGGAGAGCACTGGGAAGAGGGGTGGGTGCATGATTTGGGGCTGAGAAAGCAGGACATCACAGGGGGAGCTGGGAAGGAAAGTCCCTTCCCCATGGACCCCAACACTCCCTGTCAGCTCTGGGCAGAGCTGGGCAGCACAGGAGAGCGCAGCAGGTACACCCTGTTTTAGAAGTGCTGTTTCCAATTAATCATTCCTGATTACCGTCCCATGCAATGCTCTTGACCAGGACTAAGAATTACCTTATTAGTTGAACACACTCTGCAAGTGGCTTAAGGCAGCTGAGGATTTGCCTATCTACGATCACCCAGGGAAACTATTTAGAATTAACATTTAAAGGCAATTAATTAAACTGCTGTATGTGTGTTCTACACGATCAGCATTCAGTTTATCTTCTTTTTCTTTTCCAAATTAAATGAAGGCCACTTGATGTCTGGGTTGGGCACAGGAGGAAAGGATCCTGGGGGAGCCCACAAACTCCAAGGAAAGCAGGACAACTGAAATAAATCGTCCTGGAGGAATTGCACCCCAGGTCCAGCCCGGTGTGGTGTTGATATCGACAGTCCCAGACCTTTCTGTCTGCCCAGACTTGGTTTTACAGGAGAGGTTTGGGCACTCTGGTGTATCCCCTTTCCACAGCAACCGCAGCACCGTGCAGGAAACTGGGTGTACCAACTGCTCTCCTTCTGGCTCAGTGACGTTAATGCCCGATTAAGTAGGTGACGGTATGAGACAGTAAAGTGCACGGCCAAACGCAGTCAAATGACCTGAGGTGGATCAGCAGGATTTCCCTGCCCGAGCATCAGCGTGGCGGCTGCGCTGTGGGAGCTGAAAGTTGTGGACACGGCAGCAAGCAGGTCCGTGGGACAAGGCAAAGCACAGCTCCTTCAGCACAAACCTCCCTGGAGAAGAGTCATCCCAGCGAAGTCACTTGCAGTCTTTTCATTTGATTTAGGACGTGTCTCCTAGTAATTACCCTGTCTTGGCCCTGCCATTTTTCTGCTTCACGCCGAGAATAGCCGCTTTCCCAGCCTACTGCCGGCACCACAGCCCTTCTCTGGAGAAGGAACAGATTGTTCTGAACAGTCTGGTCCATTTGCCATTTCTATGAGCTGGCTGGGTTTGCTGTTTATTGCCACTCACTCAGCAACTGATCTTTTGCAACAGTGAAGCTATCAGCTGCCTCTCCTCCCGTCAGCCGTTGCTTCATGCCTCTCACTGCAGGTCCAAAGCTTTACGAGGGACGTCAGCTGATTTTTGTAACGGGCGGTTGTTACTCAAGAGTTGATTTAAACTGAAAATCCCAAGGGTTCAGGCTGTATATTTCTCTTAGTGTGAATGTGAAGCAACTCCCAAGGAAATGCAGAGGTGACACGGATCAAAGTCAGGCTATAATGAGTCCTCCTGGGTGTTTTGCTCAGTGTGTTAACACACATTTCTGGGACTAGTTCAGAAGGAAGCTGCACAGCTCAGAGATGGGTTGGAAGAGAGAGAGCCCGTTTCTAACCCTGCTGCTGACGGCGATTTGCCATGGGTTGGGTGTGCTGGAGTGGTCATCCCATCATCCCACTGGTCAGAAGCATCCTGTCCCACCAGCCCTGAGTGGTCCCTGCCTTTCCCTGTGGTACCTCCCCAGGCAGGCGGAGGCAGGCTGGCTTGGGCAGGGAGCGCTGGGCTGGCCAGGGCAGAGGGATGTAGGGCTGCAGCCATCCCCTGTCAGCCCAGTGCTCAGAGGGAGGAGAGGAGCAGGAGGCAGCAGAGCTGTGCCAGTTGCTTGGCAACTCCCCTGTAAATCTCCATCCTGTCAGAAAACATTTTTTCCAGCGATTCAGATGGATTTCACAGGATCAGGATCAGGCCTGGCTGATCAAGTGGTTTTAAGAAACCGCACACTGTACCTGGTGGGGCCATGCATCTGCTTTGGCTTGGTCCCAGCCATGCAACCAGGCATGGGCTGCGAAACAAGCAGGGAGGGCTGCAAGGGGGGTGACAAGGCTTCCCGGGGCTCCTACATCCCCATTTCTGCCTCTGCTCAGGGACCACAATGCTCTGCATTATCTGTGTCCTGGCAAAAGACAGGGGATGCAGCAGTCTCTCCCTTTCCCATCCGCAGGTAACCCACGAATGGGATTTTCCTCTGGGATGGAAATGAGTGGCCACTGTGAGCCCAGGCAAGGTGCTCCCTGGTCCCACTGGCTGGGGCAGGCCCTCCATCAGCTGCCCCTTGCTCTCTCTAGGCTGAGAGAGAAGCTGAACTAGGCTGATCTAGTCCAATCTTTGTGTCCCTCCATCACTGCAGGAGCAAGGCTGCGGCAGCACCATTCCCTGCCCATCCCAGCCAGGCTTTCCTCTGGTGTCCCATGCTTCAACCACCCTTCAGTCTGTACCTGGCTTCCTTGAGCCCCCAAACTGAGTGGTCAAACCTGGCCTGAAAATCCATCTAGCTCTTCTGTGACTGCCCAGCGTCTGCGGTCTTCACTCTGCCTGCAGAGAGGAAGGAGAGGGAAGATGGGCCAGGTTGTTCCCACCTTTTCATGGAGAACAGGGACAGGAGGGAGCATCCTCACAGCAAAGTAGGATGATGGGTGCCACACTGGGCTTGGTGGTGGAAATACAGCTGAAGAGAAAAAGGGCAGGAGCAGAGGGAGTGCAGAAGGACCACACATCACTGCCCAGTAGGCTGGATCCTGGCACATACAGCATCTCTCTGCATTTCTACTTTGCTCCTCTGCCTCCTGCATTTCCCACCGGAGCTGCTCCTGGCTTTGCCACCTGCGAGCAGCAGGTCCTGCAGGAACCCAGCATCACCCTTACCACCCCGGAGAGGAAGGATGAGCCATCCAAAACTCTCTTTAACCCCCTCCGCTCTTTGGCATGAGCCAGTTTGTGTGGGAGCTGATCCTTCTGCTTGGAGCTAATGAAGTGGGGAATTTCCTCAAGGCAAACAAAATGGCCTCAGCCTGAAAAGGTTTTTCTCTTCTGGGTTTTTTGGTTAGGAATAGTGGCTGGAATTTTTCTCGGCTACACTGACACAACCCCTTTTCTTCCAGCGTGGGAGGGGAATTTGGCCCGCTGATACTATAAGCCAAGTTTAGATCGGGATAATGATATACTGTTCAGGTTTCTATAGATTCTCGGGTCACTTTGCAAACATGAATTAATCTTGACAACGCAGCTGCAAAGAAATCGAGGTTCTATTGTTCCTGATTTAAAGACAGGGAAACTGAGACCCGAGGAGTAAATGCTTTTCACAAGGTTGCAGCGAAAACAAGCGATGGAGGCTGGGAGCGAACCCAGGGTCCCGAAAGCCTTTCCGTTTCTCGCTGTGCTGCAGAGCGCTCCTTCCCACACAAACCCGTTCTGAAGCATCATTTTACACCAGCCCAAAATGTAACTCTCTTTTATATTTAGCTCCCAGGTTCTGTAAAGGGACGTTATATAACAGACCTCAAGTGTGGCATTTTATAATTTACCAGCTCAACCGCTTCTAGAAACCCGCCTGTGCAGCGCATTCCCCAGCTCAGTGCTAAGCCCTCTCCCATCTCCTTCTGAGCTGGCAAAATACCCCACCGGGCACTCATGTAGCGCTGTCGTCAGCTCCATTTTCGTTGCTGAATTTTTTACTCTTACAAGAGGAGGAAAGGAAGTAGCTGGATGCTCTGCTCTCAGAGGGTGGGCGCAGCCCTCGCTGGTTGGAAATCCTCTTTTGGGTAGGAAAATGGTCCAATGGGCCCTGAAATCCCCAAGGGGACGTGGGGAGACAGGGCACCCAGGCACCCCTGCCCAGCTGGGCTCTGCAGGGAGTCCCACCCATCCCTTTGGCAAAAATTGGTGTCTCCAGAGCTGGGGGTAAGTGAGGTGATGCAGCCAGCAGTCAGCGCCATACAGAGATGGTTCCACTGTCATACGGTCCCTGCATCCCTGCTGCTCCCAACCCCAGGGACACCAGGAGGACTGTGGATCCCCATGCATCAGAAATGGGGGAGCTACCATCTCCCTGGGATGCACCCCCAGGGAGATGAAACCCAACCCCGAAGCTCGAGAGGCCACACGGCGTCTTTGATGCTCAGTGCTCCCGACAGCCTGTCTGGTCCTCTCCGGATCTGCCGCTCCGGTCCAGCGCAAGAGCCTGACGCTTTGGGAAGGCCCCACTTTGCCACACACACTTGTCCCCACACGTGTCCTCTTTGACTGATGGAGAGTTAAGCACGGACCCACCGGAGCGGGAAGAGCACGTTGCCTAATGGTGAGAGCTCAGCCTGCTCCCTCCGCCTGCAGCAAACTGGTGCTGCTGGGCTTGAGAGAATTTTCCAGCAGCTCCTCTGCTCCAGCAGTAGGCATCCTCCCCGGACACAGCTGGTCCTGCCGGGGCACCCGAGTCTGCCATGGCACAGAGCAGAGCAGGCAAACACCAGACCACAACCACATTGTTCCTTTCTCATACTGCAGCACAAGCCCAGCGCGCCGGCAGCCTGCAGACCCCCGCTCCATCCACGTGTTGAAGCTTCTTGGTGCTCTGACGGTGTATTGACTGATGAAGAGCTTGGAAATCTGGGGTGTAAAGGTGAGGAGGGAAACACCAGGCTACCAGCTTTTAGGATTCAGCCCTGGCGGGTGCTGGCATCCAGCTGGGGAGGCTGCAGAGATGCATTGCGGGTTAAACACTACTGCAAGGCTGACACCTCCAAGGTGAGCTGAGGCTGGCAGGACAAACCCGACTGACAGCGTTTCTGGCTTAAATCCCTGCCCTGCAGGCAGAGGCGAGAAGCCACATTAAGGAATATTTGCTGAAGAGCCGTAGAGGAGGGCACCTTGGCTCAAGACCCAGTGCTGCAGCCCCCCAGCTCCTCCGGTACCATGAGCCTGCTGCTTCTGGGGCCTGGGAATAGCTGGCAGGAGCCCTGGGTGGACAGACGGACAGACAGTCTTGCTGTGCTCAGCTCCAGGCCAGGGCAACAAGGCTGATGCCTCACCTCTTTCAGCTGAGCTGAGCAATAACGTGGAATGGCCTTAAATCCTGCCGTGTGCCTTTTCCAATACATCATTTCTATAATAATATATATAAACTGGAGCTCCCTGGAAGTTTTGCCGTAAGCTTGGGTGCCTGGTGCTGATAAGCAGGGAGAGTTCATCCTGCTCCTTGCTTCCTTCTCCCTCCAAAAGCCGAGCACTTAACTCCCGGATTATTGTGACCTTCAACATCCGCAATAAACAACAGAAAGGATTTGGCGCCTGACTCAGAGAGGGACAAGGAAGTGACCAGAAACTTCAAATCCTGAGCTGAAATTACTGTTTTACTAAAAATACATGTCCAGCCCGTTTCAGTGCATGAGACTGTCTCCGCCCTGGGAGGTGAGTTTCAGTCACATCACTGAATATCATCGTCAAACAAGTGAAACAGTAGAGCATTAATTAATCAAGCAGTTGATGGCGCAGCATTTAAAGGCTGTGCTTGGGAGAACCTGGGAGCAGCAAGCAGAGGATTTAAAGCATCACTTCATGCTCCCACTGCAACCCAGGGGAGTGGGAGACACTCCGCAGCCCAAAAGGCATTTCCAGAGCAGAACCAGTAAAAGCACAGCGATGTGTGGTCACCCAGCAGGGCATATATGACAATCTCCATATTAATCACAGCACAATAAAAAAACACCAAAGAGAAATGAGCTGATAGGTGTGACCAAGCTCTGGGCACATGAGGATGGAGTGTGTTATCATCCTGGCCGCTTGCACCCCCGGGATTTCCAATCCCTCCTTGCGCCCTGGTTTTAAGCCCCAGGGAATTCAGCAGCGGTACCGCAGTTTCACCAAGTGACTCACATCTCTTCGCCTTCAGACCTGATTTCCTCACCGCTCCCCGCTTTCTCATGCAAACGTTATGCTGGGCCGAGATGCTGCAGCTCCTGGAGTTTTTCTGGCATCACCTGCTGCTGCTGGAAGAAGCGAGTCTGGATGAGACAGGGCAGGTCGCTTCACTAGCTGGGGCTGGGAAGAGACTGCAACACGCACACTTGATAATAATTAAATGCATAATAAAAATACATACCACCTTGATAAAATATAATTAAATAAATTAATTAAAACACGCCTGGGGTCAAGCAATTTAACACTGCAGAGAAGAGCTGCTGGCTTGTACCCCCTCCTCCTCCTCTGCAGGCAGCAGCAGGGACCGAAGCACCTGGTCGTGGCACAAGGGACACGAGGCAGCACGGCTCACGAGGGATGAGGACATCCAGGTCTGAAAAAGGCCATTTGAGCAACCAACATTTAAAAGGGCGCAGGAAGAAAGACAAGAGAGGTAATGGTGGCTGCTTGCCTTGTTTTAACCTGTTGCCCTGTTGTTAAAACAGCGAGCGAGCTGGTGTTCACCCGGGCTGGAAGAGCAGCGGAGATAAAGCAAATAAAGTCTGGGAGAAGAAGCATGCGCTCTGCCATGAACGTCCCCATGGGTCACAGCTGTCAAGGCATCTCATCGGCAGGGCAGGCTCCGCAGCGGCCGGGACACTCATCTCCTGGGGTCCCCAAGCTGCCCCAGGGCCCCTGAGCAGACCCTGGTGGCGAGAAGGTCCCAGGGGGCAGCTCACAGCCCGCGTCCACACCCTGGGCTTGTCCTCAGCAGCTGTCCCCAGATCCCTGGCCCCGACACGTGCCACAGATTTCCTTCCTCAGCCGGGGAAGGGCAGCGACCTTGCCGCTGCTTACACCTCGCGTGTGCCAAATCGCAGCTAAAAAAGGGAGAAAAGTTCAGCTGAAAAATACGACTCACCTTCTTATAAAAGAATATGAGATCTGTTACATTCCAGCTGAAACCCTTCCAAAAAGCCAGGTGGGACTTTTTCTATATATATCTAAATAAAACCGTTTCTTTCAACAAAAAATAAAAGAGCTCTGGCAACTATCCCACGCCAAGAAAGACATTTAATTGAAGCCACACAAAAGGCAGTTGGTCTCACCAGCAATTGCACTTCTATCGCCTCCAGAAAGCTTGATGCACGGATTCAAAACCAAGGATGAATGTCAGCTGTCAGGTCCCTAAGGCTCTCCAGTGACCTACATGCTACCGAGAAAAAAAATACCCAACACTTGTTTAAGGTTGCGTTGGGAGAAATGACAAAGGTAGGACAGCTTGGCAGGGGGGGGTCACCGTGCCAGGAGCTGGGGTGAAGCATCCCCCATGCAGGCACTGCCCAGAGTGAACTCCTCTCCTGGGGAGCTTGTGGTATAAATCCATCGGTGCACAGAGCTACTCAGGAGCAGCTCTTGCTGGTTCCTTCCTCATCCCGTGTTAGAAAAGTTAAATTCACAGCAAGCTTAGCACAGAGGGAACTCTTTGCAGGGAAGTCAAATGGTGTTGGGAAATGAGTGAAAGTTGAGGCCAAGGGCTGGAGGCCAGCGAGGCTTTCACCGTTGGTGGAGGCTGCAGAGAAGCAGGTTGTGCGGGTGCACGGGGCTTCTCTGATCCCCCCGTGGGGTTTCGCCCTCTCTGGAGATGTTCCTGCTTCATCTCTGAACGCTTGTGTTTCAGGCTGATCTACCTGGGAAGAAGTAGTTGTGTTGGGAAGAGTGTCCCATGAGGAGGTACACAGAAGAAGATATGATGGTTCAAGTTATCATCAGATAAACCTTCAGGTCTGCACAAACTACTTCTAAAATGCTGCCTCTTGGCCTCAAAATCCACTTCTCCACCTCATGTGCAACAGGAGAGGACCCGTCTCCGTGGTGGGTTTGGCCAAGCTGCACGTGCTGAATCAATGAGAGTGTCGGGAGGCGCCATGAGAAGGTTCAGTCTGATCCTCACCAAGTCTGTAGAGCCTCGCATGGGGTGTCTCTTCCCTCCTCCAGCTTTGATGTGACACCTACTCTCACCAGGCACATCCTGGCTCGTGCCAGCTTGGTGGCGATGGGCTGAGCTGGTGTGGCTCCCAGTGGCTGGCCGTGAGTCCTGTCTGATGTGTGTCTGGAAGGGAACATGAAGCCCATCCCCCTGCCGCAGCCAGATCTGACACGACGGCGCTGAGTGCTTGAGCTGAAAGGACCGGCACGGTCCTCTCCGCTTTACAACGCGTGTTCCCTTTTCCCACATACCACGATTGCCCAAGGCAACACACACCCAAGTTTCACTCTCTGCCCATAGTTTGCTTTGTACTCCTCTCTCTTTCCCACAAAGCACACTAATTTCTGCAAACTCCCTTAACCCAAACCCACCAAACTCGGTGGTGAGCATCCCCTGGAAAGGAATGGGAGGGCATGATGGGAATTCAGTAACAAGGTATAATGATACGTTTGAACCCTAAATGCATCCTTGAATAACCAAAACTGTTCTGGCTGCAGAGTGAACCATCCTATAACCTTTTTTTTTCTTTTTAAAAGGAAAAAACAGACTGCCCGTGCCCACAGCCATTCGCTCTGAGGCAGAAGTTTAACATCAGCCCCCATGTCCAGCTGGCTGTCCCGGACCCCACGCGATGCTGAAGTCTCACCCAATGCCAGTCTTGCTCTGGGCTGGACCTCACCCTCTGCACAAACACACGCAAGGTGTTCTTACTGCAAACAAGGCATCTTTTTTTTTAAAGGCAAAAAATCACGTCAAGTAAAACATGGTGGAAAAGAAGGGAAAAACTGAGTTTCCAGAGAGCAGAGATTGGAACAAAAGTGGCAAGTTTCCAAGGCTGCCTTTTCTCCACAGATTAATGTTTCTGACTCCTGCCTCACCTGCTGCCTGACAGTGTACGTGTGTATGGAAGCATTTACGTAAAAGCTCAATTTATTGGCTAAAAAACCACCATTGTGCACGCTACCATTTGCAGTCCTTAGATTTATCACCACATCCAGAACGAAACACTCGTGATTTACCACCAAAGACAGTCGGCTGTAGCCCTGCGTGGGACAGAGCCTGGCTCCACCACTTTGGGTCTGTCTGTGCTGCGACCCAGAGATGGGACTGCAGCTACCTGGATCCCATTTGCTTTAAACCATCTCACAGCAGCTCACAAAGCACTGGGGATGCCACAGTGAGCCCACCTTTCCATTGGGTGCACCCCACAGCGATTTGCAAGCTCTCCAGCATGCTGGAGATCTACCAGGTCTCCCTCTCCGCTGCTGGGCTGAGCCCCTACGTCCTCTCCAAGGGGTGCCAGGGGCTCTGCCCAGCTGAAGCTGCTCACAACGTGAAGGAGAGACCGTCCCAGGAGAAAGAGGGCTTCCTCAAGTCGCTTAAGGCATCCTCTGTGGCTGCGGGTCTGTTGAGCCGAAAATACAGCTCAGTGCAACTCAGGCTGAGGATTTCAGATGGATCCAATCCATTTCATACCCACTCCCTCAACCAGATAATTACCGTTAATCAGACAGGCTTGAACTCTGGCCACGCTCTCTCAGGGGCCTGGGAGATGCTGCTCTTGTAAGCGGCTGAGTGCCCAGGAGAGCCAGCGCGGGACCCCACCTGCCGTCACACGGCAGCCAAAGGCGGCTGCGGCAAAGGCAGCACTCGCCGAGCAGCACGGCTGGAGACCTCGTCCTCCACCTTACGCCTGGTCCCGAGGGATGCTGGTGCCTGAGCTGTGGGGACAAACCAGAAGGGAATCCAGGGATCAAAGGGGATTCCAGCCACAGATTCCTCCGAACCCTTTCCTATCGCTTTTGGCGCAACGTTCGGTAAGAGCAGCCCGGCTCCTGAAAATCTGCCAGGCTCACGAGCAGCGAGCAGCAAGGAGGAGGTGAGAACAGAAACAAATAAATAAGCACACGTGGCAGCTACCTCCACAGCGGACAGCGTTTTCAAACGCTGCATGTAAGCAGAAACTCCAGGTATCTGAGATGGGATTGTTCTGCATTTTCAGGAGCGTAAGGGAAAACAAAACCTGGATCAGCAAAGCCACTGCCCTCTGAACACTTATTACCTGTCCCAGGCCCGGGAAGGCTTTGGTGCACCGGCCTTTGGGAAGCCTGCAGGCACCTGCAGGTGGGATTTCCCACATATTTCACCTGAATTTCGAAATCCCCAGTGGAGTCAGGGATCCCCAGGGTGCGTGGAAGATCTCTTTCTCGCTCCTGCACCCACTGGGGTCTGCAGAGGCACAGCAGGCATTTGATCAAGAGCAAATCAACAGACCTTCATGTTATTTCCACTTTCCCACTCCCCTGGCAGTCCTCCTGGTCCTCCTTTTTCATCAGTTTTAATTAGAGAAACAGCTCATCCATGAAGCAGAGTTATGCTGGGGTAAAATCAGAGGAAGCAGAGAAGACAGCCATGTCCCAGGTTGCCAACATGCGTTTCTGGCCCATGCAGTGAGGAGCACCCACTAAGAGCTTTCTTCAAGCCACGTGAAGCTGGAGCTACACAAAAATGCCCCACTTAATCTTTCTGAGAAGCACTTGCCTCTCCCCACCTTGCAAGGTCTGTTCTACCCCACGGGGCAATTCACATCCCTCTGTAACCACACCCAGGCGGACGAAGGGGAGCCGTGCAGAGAGGCACTCCCCACCGCCTCTCCCCTCGCACAGCAAAGGGAAAAGGCAGATTACGCTCACCCCACCATAAACCAGCTGAAGAAGGGCTGAAAAGCCCTTTGCTGGATGTGCAGCACAGGCTGGAGCGTACGTTTTTCCCTTTGCCCCTCTGTGATCGGCTCAGCTGAGCCCCACGGAAACCCACAAGAGCTTTCTAGACAGTTATGAAACTCAGGCCTTGGCGGAGCACAGAGATTCCTGACCGGAGAGGGGAAGACAGGGGCTCTGCTCCTTGCCAAAGCAGCGACAACTGATCCGCTACGGCTGTTCTCCACTTAAAGTAGGACAAAGCCTCCTCTAGCCCCGTTTCTCCTGTTTTTCTAAGCGATGGAGCAGACCTCCGCCACGCTCGCCCAGGGATGCTCAATGGGGGCAGGACACCAGTCTCCAAATTGCTCTCGTGCCTGGTCTAGCCTTAAAACTCAGATTCATATAAGAACCTCACTGAGAAGGTGGAGTGTGCTGTGTTTTCTTAATCCAAATAGCTATAGCAGGAAAAATCCTGCTGTGGTCACTGCTATATTAGAAAAAAAAAAAAAGTGACTTAGGACATTTTTATATGAGAAGGATTTTATTGGTAGTATTTTTGCAAATATGAAACTTCCAAAACTCACCAACAGAACATTTTTCCATTTGAAAATACTTTTCATCAGAAACCCATGAACTCCATCAACTTTCAACATAAAAAAAAAAGAAGTCGGAGGGGAGGAATGGCAAAACACATTTCTCCCATGTCAAAATGGCCTGTCTCGAGATTTTCTGAGCAGAATCTTTTCACATTCTTTTACCAAAAATTTGATTTTAACAGACTTAAGATGGACTTGTCGTCGTCATTGACAGCTTCTGTTGGTGGGAGGTTTCAGCTGGAAACCAGCTGTTGAGACTGCGAAACCTTTGGCTCCATGGAAATCAAGGCCTGGCTCTGGTGCGCAGGGTATACCAGCGAGGACAGGGAGCATAACAAAGTCTCCGGGGAGGCATCCTGCTGCTGGGTGGCTGGGGATGGGGCTTCATTCCCCTTCTGCACATGGTTTGGGGTCCTTGGCAAGCCCTAAGGCGAAGCCAGAGGCTCAGGAGCAGCAGCCAGCCCTGAGCTTCTCACCAGGTCCTGCACGGCGCAGCCGCCCGCCTGCAGTTTGCAGGTTTTGTTGCTGGAGGAAGATCATTGCGCTGTATGTTTTGTAAATAAAATGTGACACTAAGAAAACACCTGCCTGTGCGTCATCAGCTCTCTTCCAAACAGGACACGGACCCCTACATCTGCAGATCAGCCTGGTGGCATGTTCCAGCTGCTCCTCTTTTGTCTGACAAATCGGCGCTGTCTACCCCCAAAACTCTGCAGCATCTGAAATTCAGGGGTCAGCAAAATATTGAGGGCATCCGAAGCAAGAAGCATGCCTAAAAGCTGTATCTTGACTGTAGCACAAGGAAATCTGGATGCAAACAGTAGGAGTTATGAAAACATTTAAATCCTGGCTGTGTATCGAGGGAGGAAAAATAACATTTGACCCACGAGTCACCCGTTCCTGTTTTTGCTGCGTTTGAACAGCTCATGTAGATCTTTGTTGGAAATGTACACAAACACATTGAATTTCACGGACTTAGCAAATATGTAATCTATGGCAAGGGGAAGTGTGGGTGACTCGCATTTCTTGGGATCCACCTACACAGAGGGATAAAATAAGGAGTGTTTCATTATTATCTGCATATATATACACGCACATGTGTGTGTATATATAGTGTATACACGCATTATATTATACACACAGCATATGTGTGTGTGTGCATGTGTCATGGATATATATGTACAGAACAACAATGAAACGCTCCTTATTTTGCTCCTGTATGTAGGTGGGCATTATATATATAATATACATATTTTTAAACGTAGCCAGATTATGAGCAACCGTACAACAAACAAAGCGGCATGCGCACAAGACAGCGAGGACAAATCAGTGGGGAGAGATTTTTTACACGGAGGCTTCCAAGGAACGTTACCAAAGCAGTGATTTATTTGTGGAATTCCACGGGGTGGGGGGAGGAGGAATAAGACACAAAGGTCTCAGAGCTGCGAGCGAGATAAACCATACATTATTATGTATTTAGCAAATGAGAACGGCAGTTGTAGACAAATAGAAGGGAGGGGAATGTATGAACTGTAAGCTTCAAAATTATGGAAAGCTTCAAGCCTGTGTGCAGAATTTAAGGACAAAGGGATTTCCCTGATTGTTCCCCCTCTAGAAATAAATCATTGTTGTGAGCAACACCAGAGAACAAAATAGTTTCAGGATATTTATAACACCTTGGCTGGGTCCCTTTTCTAATCAGAGATGCTGTGTGTGGGGTGAGGCTTGTTATTTCCAGCAGAGAAAAGTTATCTTATTAAAAAGATAATTTTGCAGTGGCATTTTAATATCGCTGGCTTGTCACCGAGTTTACTGCTGTTAAGTAAGGGTCCTTCTTTTTTATGGTCACGTAGCAAAACTGTAAATGAGAAAGACTCTGTGCAAAAATACAGCCCCTCCGAACAGGACACCCGGCGCTGGCAGCTGCTGTTGCGACGCGGAGCTGTAGCAAGGCATGTTGGTTATCGAGGTGATGACGGGGCCTCGACAGATTTGCCTTTATCTGTCACTTCTCTCCCTTCCCCTTGGCTACGCCTCTTTTAACAAGAATTGACGGTGCTTTGGACCTTGCCTGATGTGGTTCAGTAAGTGAGATATATTCTTTGCCCTGATCAGTGTATTGGAAGGGTCGGATCCTTCCTTCCAGAAATACGGTGTTTCCAGTGAATTCCCAAGCACATCTCCTGTGTCACACTCTGAAAGGTGCTGAGCTCTGCCTCTCCACCTCGTTTGCCAGAGCATTAACAGGAGTGAAAGGGACTCAGCACCCCACAAAAGGTGCTCAGACCCTCGAAGGACTTGTCCCTGGAGACGGGGATTGTGGGGGTTCTCAGCTGGACTGAGGCCCCTGAACAGGACGGTTTCGACCTTGGGAGGGTTCTGGTCTACCTGTGAGAGAACAGACAGGAGTAAGAAGAGTTGCAGCTGCAAGATAAGCAAGCCCTGAGAAAGTGTCGACAACAAGACAAAGCGTGCATGTCTTTTTGGCAGAAGGGATGAGTTATAATGAACAGTACAAATAACAAATGAGGAGATTGTATAACAATTCTGAACCAATTAGAAAGAGACACCTCTGAAAAAGCTAAGGGGAAAGAGAGTGTAAATGTACAGGCAATAACGGCTTTTGTGCTACCAGGCTTTCAAAAAGATTTTTGTCTTGTCGCTTTGTCCGTCTCAACCGCGACAGGGGTAACAGCTGAAGGGTAAGATGAAGATATTTCCAGCAAGGAAAACAAGGCCAGAAAGGTTCCTCTGGAAACACGGGACCAACTTCCCTTTTTAAATAATTCAGCTAAGTCCAAGAGAACAACTCGCCCCGCAGAATTAGAAAGGATTTGAAAGAGAAAGCAAGCATTCGGTGCCAAAAGCCGGGGGGGGCTGTTCCCCAGGAAGGTGCAGCACAAAAATAGATGTAAATCTGCAAAGGCTGTCACGCTGAAGTAAATCTGAAGTAACTCTATTGTCTTCAGTGGGGTTACTTTGGGCTTACACCAGCATGACTAAGATTAGCATATCAGCTTGGGCATGCTCGTTACGATAAGCGTTCGCTCGGGGAAGTCGAGTGTTGAAGCTGCGTTTTGCAACGGGCAAGCGCCTGCGTTTCAGGTAGATTCTGTCTGCGCCCTCTTATCTCCTTCCTCCCACCAGATCTAAGGTGTGCTGAGCGTGCAAGTCCTTTGCTTTATCGCCCTCACGAACCTGAACTCTGCTCTGGCCCCACCACGGTAATAAGCTGTCATGAACGTGGTGTAACTGTCGGCAGGAGGAATCCGGCGTGCAGAGCGGGAGCAATTCACATGGGGAAGGGAGGGGAGGAAGAAAGAGGTTGACACAGCCATTCCTTCAAATTAAAGCAGGAGTAAATAAAGCAATTAAACAATATTCAATCAGAGATGCAAACAGAACAGTGGGAAAGGCCCACACAGCCCATCTCCCTTGCAAATGCAATCCAATTTATGGGCAGAGCCTCACCTAATTGCTTGTAGCCAAGCTGTAGCTACACATAGAATAAAGTAAGGGCAGAAATGTGAAATAGAATAGCAAGACGGTCTTCAAAGAGTAGGCTAATTTCTCCACCCATAAGGATTTCAAAGCGCTGTACGTTTGTCACTTAAAAGCATTTGCAGGGGGAGAGCCACGTCTCTGAAGTTGCTCAGGAGCCGAAGGGCTTTGCTCAGGCTGCAGGAACTCCTGTGGATGAGCAGAGACAGCCCAGCAGCGACCAGGCACCAGGGCAGCTCTGTGAGAGCCGGTCATGGGCACCCAGAGGCCATCGGTCTCGGGTGGGGGACCCTGAGGGCCAGGGGCCACAACGTCGTCCAGGCTGGGGCGTGCAGGGAGCGGGAGGGGGCCATGGCCGCCTTCACCTGTCCCCCCCACCCGCGGCACAGCCCCGTGTGCTCCCACAGGCCTTCCCTGGGGCAGAGCGGGCGTGATTTTGGCGTTGTTCGCCCTGTTTCGGGGCTGGGGAAGCGACAGTTCCCCGCAGGGGGAGCGCACCCCTCCCGCCGAGCCGCCACCGCCTCACGGGCCGAGGCAACGTGGCCTCCGAGCGGGTGCCGTGAGGAGGCAGCGCTGACAGAAGCCCGATCCCGGCCACCGCCTCCCGCCATCGGCAGGCGCCAAACGGCCCGCTAGGCCAGCCCACGGCCGGGTTTCGACGGACCGAGGCCGGACCGGACCCTGTGACAACCCCAGCACCGGGAGGCGGCAGCGCCGCACTATTTCACCCCCCGTGAGCGGAAGGATTTTTCCGCGCGCGGGGGAACGGGCGCGGTACATTCTCCCGCCGCGCTCCGCCCGGCTGGCCTCTAAAGGGTTTCCGGCGAACCGCGTCGCGCTCGTAGTATCCGTGCGCCGGTCGAGCTCGTTGAGGAGACGGCGGCCATTTTGTTCAGTGCTGGCTCTCTGCTGAGAGCGGCGGTTGAGGGGGGGGCGGGGGGGAGGAGAGAGAGGGAAGAAGGCGAGCAGGGGGAGAGGAGGAAGGGGAGAAGCGAGACAGAGCGAGGAGAGAAGTCGGGCCGGCCAAGCAGCGAGCGGAGGGAGGGGAGCGGCGGGGTGGGGTCCGCCCGGCCGCTGAGAGGCGATGGCGGATATAGACAAGCTCAACATCGACAGCATCATCCAACGGCTGCTGGAGGGTGAGGGTCGGGGAAGGCACGGGGCGGGTGGCCGGGGGGTGGGTGGCGGCCGGGCGGGTGCCCGGGAGCCCAGCCGTGCGGCTCCTCCGTGGTCCCGCCGCAGCCGCCGCCGCGGGGGATACACCGCGTCCTGCCCGCCCGGTGGGGTTGGGGGCACCAAAATGGAGGGGCGCCGAGATGCTTTGTCTTCCCGGGGCTCGCCTCCGCCCCGGGCTGCTCTGCCTGTCAGCCCCAACTTTTCCATCAGCCTTTGGGTTTCCGAGCTCTTCCTGCCCTCTGGTCCCCTCCGCGCTCCCGGTGCAGTGTTGGGACCAGCCGGCTGCCCCACTTCTCCTCCCCTACGACTCCAAGGAGATGCTTAATTTAGTGCTGTATTCGTAGGAATGTGTTTTAAAAAACCCTGGGTATTTCTCTTGCCTTCCACACATGCACATGGGGTCTGTGCTTGGTTGGGTAGTCGTGGGACTCTGGAAAGAAGACGTAGCGTGTTTAAAGAGTCTGTTGAGGCAGCTTTTCAGAAAGTCGGGAAGAGGCTTGCCTGGCTTTCAGGATCTGGTCGGTTTAGCTTTCATTAGCTGCTTGCATTAATGCTAACGTGGGACTCTGGCTCCGAATTCATACCGTAGGGTGGCTTTTTAGGTGTGACTAGAGGGTTGGGGATTGGTGTTTCAGACAGGCTGTGGAAAGGTTTGGTGTGTTGAAAAGAGTTGCATGGGAGCCTGTAATCAAAGGAAGACCTGGAAGTTGCAGGGGATGTCTTTAGTGTCATCGCTTTGGTTGCAGGGGTCTGATCTGTCTTAGGGCAAAAGGCTTAGAAGTAGCCAGTGACAAATTTTCTTCCAGGGATCAAGGCACATGGTAATTATTTGGAGAAGGAAGCTAGTGTGATCCAGCCTCATTCCACGTCTGTCAGGGCAGGCATCTCATCTGGACTTAAGCTTGGTCAGGGATTTAACTTTTTCCCATTTGGCACAAAAGCATCTGAGATGTTGCTGAGACAAATGGTGAAGAAATGTCATTCAGCGATATTACACCCGTTCCTTCTTACAGGATTTTGCTTGTGTAATGGCTTGGTTAGCAAAAGGTCAGGCAGAGGAACAGTAGTGCTACTCTGGAAATTGTTTGGAGTTAAAAATCCTATAGATGTATTATGGGATTATTGAACTAGAATAAGTAAAAGTAAATAGGGCTTTTCCTCTGATCCGTTTTGCATTTTGCCTGTTACCCATTTAAACTGCCCTGGTTTAAATTATTTAAAGGCTTCCCTTCATAAATTTAGACCAGGATTTTCCTGAAAGTCTGGTAGTACAATTTGTAGATGTCAGGTCCCGTCTGTCCTACGTTTGGTGATGTACTAATACATGCTCAGTTTTACTGCAGGTATTAGTTACAATTCTTACTTGGTTTCCCGTAGTGTAACTAGTGTAGTTTTCTCAAAGTGTAAGTTCGTAATATCAAAAACGTGGAATAAGATAATCCTATGAAGACATCTAAATGATTTTGAATTATTTCTCTTGTGTGAAGTTTCAAAAAGTAGTAGGATTTGCTGTGTCAATATGTTATGTTCTTACGCATCTTATATCGGTATTACATGTTTGGAGGTGGGAGCTGGTAAATCAGCCTTCAGAAGGTTCACTGACAAGGTCTTTGAAGAGAAGGTTCGTGCAACTAAAGATGTTACCTGAGGTTGCATCAGCTGCCAGAACTGAAATTAATTTTTTTTTCTCTATAGACATTTCAGCTGGGATTTTGGATTCCTTTAGGCAATGATTGTCTTTCAATATTTAAAACAATTACCAATGTTAGTAACCTAGGCTAGTTCTTTTTTGTTGCATATTAAATTTCTGTTATAAACGTCTTTGCCAGACAGAGTAATGGTTGACCTTTGTGGCAGTCTGTCATTTTTATACCCTTTCTTTTTTTTTTTTTTTTCCCAGAAGGCGCAAAATGATACGGCATTTTAGCAAACACTGCATTTTTGGTAGAGTGCTAAATTGTGTGAATTGCTGTGCAAATGCCATTCTCTTTGGTTGTTTAAAATTTACTCGACTCATCCTTTCCCTGAAATTATTAAGGTCTGGCAAGGTAGGTGACAAGACTGAGCTTCCAGGGTGGAGATCTGCATGGTATTAAATGGAGGGGAAAAAAATATCTGAAGTATATGTAAGAAGTCTCACCCTATTTAGATTTGGAGCAAACCAGAAATTCTTTTTCAGTGTGGTTCTGGTAGAACAACTATAGAAAGTCCGGTGTGCCTGTACCAGGACTCTTGTTTCAAGGGAGATCCTTTTCAGACAAGGTTGCGCACAGATTTAAATCATACTCAAGCATGAAAACACTGCAAAATCTGTTTTAATAATCAGCTTACTCACTAACAGATCCTTGTGCAAGCTTTAATTTTTAAAGCAATTTGGTATTTCATTACAGCTGTCTTTATGCTTACATGTTGTTGTAACAGGTAACTTTAGGTGATTTTGCTAGTAAAATGCAAAGGATATGAACAGCAGCCATTATCCCTTCCTTTTTGGAGGTAACAAACCCAAGTATTGAGGAGATGCGTGATGAAATACTTCAAATCCATGAGAAAATACAGTTACATAGGCAGATTTATAATATGCCTCAGCATTGCACTGTTGGAAGAGACCAAGAGCTGTGCCAGTGGTGAATCTAGTCTAATGATCGAGGTAAAGTGAGGTGTTTAAAGGTTGAATTATAAATTACTCTTGGTTTTGTTCCTAATGTAGGGTATTAGTAATGTACTTGTGAGGGAGTTCTGCTTGCTTTCTAGCCTGACTTCTCTGATATTTGTTCTTTCTTTATTTTTTATTCTCCCTTCTCTGACGTTATTCTTACTTTTCCCCCAAACAGTTGATATTCTCCCACCCACATGGGGCTAGTTAGCTGAAATTATTAGGTTGTTCTTTAAAAGGCCTGAAGTATATACTTAGCTTTTCATTCTAAGGCAAGAGTCTGTCTTGCTCCAGATGTTTACAGTACGGAGCCATTTGGCACGGCAATGTCACAAACCCCATTTTTTCAGTAACATTATTCTCAACCTTGGAAAGCCGTTCAACGAAAACATTGAACATGCTGATCTTTTTTTACTGTAATTTAATTTGTATTTGTTGCCTTCTTTACTCATGAGGGTTGTGTTCTGCTAGGAAGAATTTCATGAGTACAGGTTGTCTAATTTTGTCGCTTCCACTAACTGTACTAACAAGAATTTTCCCAAGAATAATGCTTCTGAAGTCTGGTAAATGACAGTATCTTGCACTGAGCATTGAGATGTTTCTTAAGTGTCCCTCATAGCAGATAAAGGCTTGAATATTTATGGAACTAACTCACTTTACTGAGGACTAAGAAGGGGCAAACATGAGAGCAAATCATTCTCCTTCTAGGAGGGGTGTTGTAGGTAGTAACTTCTGAGCTGCGGCTCTGCGTGTCTGCTAAGTGAAAACTGCCAGTAGACAGGAAGATGCGAGGAAAGCTCCCTGTAAGATGAAAAACCATTGGCATCTGTATGGTCATGGGAAGGGCTGCAGGAAATGGCAGAATTCCTGCTCGGCTCCAGGTAAAGAATGAGCGACAAATCGCTTGATTCCCTGCGTGCGAGCATGGCTTCCTTTCCATGTCCTGTCCGGTGGCGTTACTACAACTCAAGCCCCTTACTGGTTTCCTTTGTCTAGGGGGTTGGCAGCTTTCACAGATGAGTAGGGTCTGGTTTGAAAATGGAGCCTGTAGTAACATAGGTAGAAAACAAGATTGAAATGTACTGGTCTTCCCATGGTAATGGTGAATAACAGGGTGAAATAAAACCATTTCAACATACGTAAGTGGAACCCAAGGTGAAATATGGTTCTGAAAATCTTTTCTGTGCCTCAGCCTTTGCAAATGTTATGAAGGGAAAACTAAGTGATGAATGGAGGCTACTTTGGAGAAAGCCACGTGAGGCTAGAATGGTCGTAGGCATTCTGAAAGCTGAAATACTGCTTAGTGCACTAAAAACAGCAAAAAGACTCCAAATCCTCAAACTTCCCTGTTTCTACACCCACAGATTTCTATTCCCAGTAAAGCCTGTTGTATAGCTGTCGAGATACTCTCTCTAATTTGTTTTAAATGGGGAAAGAGGATCATCCAGTTATTAAAAATCGTTGAGTCAAAGAGTATGGATAAACTTTTGCTGACAACAGAGGTGGCTACTTTTTAGAAATGCAGTTCTCAAATTTTTTTTCACCTTTCTGCTGAATACAGCATTGATTGGGTCTGGAGGGTTGCTTGCTGTGTAGCTTCAGATACTGTGGTAAGTGTCTGGTTCTCATGGATGTTAATCTGAAATGTGGTGAGATTTCACTTGTTGATGAGCTGGGATACTGTGATAAAGTTTCTGATAGCAAGCAGCACTTGTTGACCTCAAACCGTATAATTTTTCCATAGTTTGAGCAACTTAATGTCAATTGTTTCCTAGTGTGTTGCAGCAGTTTCTAATAGTGGGAATTAGGAGTTCGGCACTTTGAAGATGAGGATTAGATTCCTGTCACTGCCGTGGATTCAGATAAATTTTGTGTTTGTGGCTCAGTCAGTGAAGTGGAAGAATTTGTCATCCCTGAGTCCGTGTGATCAGCGTGAGTACCTGTTGCTGCGTAGCAATATCCAGCGTGGAGGTAGGTTACAAGATGAAAATTTTGCAGTTGTGCAGAATCTTCTGTTTGATAACGCTGCTGTGAACTTCGGTCACGCTGGAAAGTAGACTAGAACTTTTTAGAGGCTTGAGCACCGAGGAGTTGCTTTTCCATTTCAGTTTTGAATTTGAAATGATCAAAGTTGGTAGTGCCTGCAGTAAAGTAAAACCTTTTTTACATCAACCACTTTCAAGTTATTTATTCCCTTTGTGCCTGTGGTGCAAAACCGAATGTGAAACTGTCATCAGGAACTGCTAAAAACAAGATTAAAAACAACCTGCCGTATTTTTGGAAATATCTCTAGGATTGCAGACATCTTAACGTAAAATGTGGTAAAACTGACTCATTTAATAAGCCAAAAAATGAACTGACCTGCTGATATACAGTTTTCTTTAAAACATTTTCTGTACAATTTCTAGCACTTCAATTGACAGCATTTCAGCTGCTTCTTTAAATGTAATACTGAAGGAAAATGAGATGTCGAATGACTGAAATTTCTAATATTTTTGAATTTTCTGTTATTTTTGAATACTTTCCAAATTACCTGTCCCTTTCATGTTAACCTTGAATGAGGTAATATACTCAGTTTTATAAAGGCATTTGCCTTCGTTAAAGGATTGTGTGGCACCAAACTGAATGTTGGAAAACGCTAGCGATGGGATGTAGTGTAGAAGTCTGTTGAGCTCTACGTGCGTGGGGTCTTCTGACTGTTGTACCTTCTAGGTCCCTCGGCTGTTGACCCCGTTATCCTTTAGAAAGAAACGTGTGAAAGCGATCCTGGATGGCAAGCAGTGTTTTAACTCCTGGCAGCTGCAGCCAGCTTCGTACTAGCTCTGTTGGCTTGCACCAAAATGACAGGGGTGCCCTGAAGTTCTTGCTCTTCTTCGTTTTCCTTCCTTTCCCCCCTCTGCCGGGTGGCTGTCGTACTGCACTCACCTCTGTAACGCACTTTCGTTTTGGAGTTGGTCTCTCTTGTGGCTTTCCAGCAGTTTTCCCCCTTGTCTTGGAAAGCAACATTAATTTTCATAGTTGGAGCCTATGTTAAAGTCAGTACCTCTGCAGAGATCCTCCAGCCTCCAGGGAGGGATCTTTTGTGTAGTCTTTTCCGTCCAGTGGAGAGCTTGTTTTTTCCAAAAATTCTCATGCCTGCACAGTGGGGAAGATTTCACTTGTAAGAAGGTGGCCCAGACTGGGCATTGAAATTCAAGCTCTCCAAAACCAATTTTTAAGAACAGGAGCTTCTCTGCCTAAAAGAGGCTGGGAATATATTACTGTCTGGAAATAGTGCAGCAGTACTTTGAGACAAGGCATAAATAAAATATTATTGGAAATGGGCTGACTTTTTTCCTCAACTGATTAATCTTTAGCTTGTTCCGCTGTCAGTTCCAGACTGTCATTTCTGAGAGAGGTTGTTTTTTATGCACTGAAAGAACAAATGTGTGTGTACAGGACTAGCGAGCTGCGCTTTTGACTTTATGACCAAGCTGCCAATTAGCATTGTACTGCGTGATCTCTACAGGCTGCCTTGTTTTGGTCCAAAGCAGAGAAATGAAACTGTAAACGCAATCTATTTTTTATAGCATATTTTTTTTGCCTTTCTTAGTGGGACTAAGTAACTTGAAGACTCGATCGGAGAAACCTTTTAAGAAGTCATTCAAGACTGAACATCCTGAGTTTCCTTGCCAGCTCTTTCATTGGAGATGAGAAAATCCGTGCACTAAAAATACAGCTTTCTCAAACCAACGTGCACCTCTGCATATTTGAGTCTTCTGAAGCCAAATGTTTTTTTCCAGCTTTTCAGCGTATATAGGTCAATGTTAGAAAAAAAAAAAATTCTCTCTTGTTTGTTCTGCACCAATTCCATGTTGGACAAAAGTGGTCCAAATGTCACTGGCAGGCAGCGTGCTACAGAACTGAATCAAATTGTCCTGTTCTTCTTTCATCCTTCTTGTGTCTGTGCTAGTGAGTTTGTGAACTGCAACAAAGCATCTTTTTATCTTGTCAAGGTTTCCTGCAAGCAGATGAACGCGTCTGCACAAAGATTATATTGGTTCAGTGAAAATATATTGGAGAAACATAGGAAACTTGCATTTGAAACAGTCAGTTTTCCAATTTTCATTTAGTCTTCAGCAAAAATGAATGCATATGCTTTATTCATGAGCTTTAGTGACTCAGTGCATTACATAGCCTGTATAATATTTTATACTTTTTAATTTGTGGATGCTAGATACAGGGTTTGATTTTTAGCAATTTCGAACAAGACCAAATCATGGAAGGTTAGATTTTTGGCTTCTCAGAAAACTAAACACAAGTATATCGTATTATCTCAAAAACAAAGCTGAATTGTAAAATTTAAGAGTAGGGAGGAATTTAGCATTCCTCATTCAGTCAGCTGACCACTTTATTCTATAAATTTCTGTTCTTTATTGCTTCTGGATATTTGGCATTTTGAGTAACTTGCTCATTGCTCAGAAGTGTTTGGAAAATTACTGTATGGATGAAAAAATTGCTGTGTGGATGAAAAGCCTCATGCGTGATAAACTTCTGTGACAAAGATTTAACTTTCATTTATATGCTTCATTACTTCGAATATTTTAATGGAAGACATGAAGCTTAGTGATAATTCCAGTGTTGCCATGTAATGTCAGTGTGGAGTGAGAGTACATAGGCGGGGAATAATAAAGGAGCATGTATTGCTCAAAAGACAACATTATTAAAGCCAGGACTTTTGACCTATGATTAACTTAATGTCGCTGCAGTAAACGTTGTCATTTGGACTAAAGTTTAATTTTGAAGCTTGTTTGAGGAAAGGATGTGTGATTTAGGGTATTGTCGGCGATCCTGTAGGGCAGCCTGTGCCCCCGTGACTAGAGTCTCTGGGAGTCGGTGTGCAAGGTAGAATTGTTTTGGTAGTAACACTCTTTAAGTGCTGGTGGAGATTGCATCCAGTGATGCTTGCTTGTATGGGTGGGTATTACACAATCATTATTTTATTCTCGGTCTAGATAAGATGCACGCTGACTGAACAATGTTTTCTACTCTTGACGAGAGGCTTGCACAAAAGTCTGAAGCTTCTGTGCTAAGGAGAAATTGTAATCCCTTTGGAACAACTGTGTTTGTTCTTACTCTTCCTAAAACATGCCCCCTGCCCCAGCCTCTCCTGCTGTGCTTCTCGTTTTCATACGGTGCAAGGCCCGCAGTGACAGTACAGAGATTCGAATCATCTGTAGTTTCCAGATTTCTCCCTCTGAGGTTAAACAGCACCAATGGAATTAGACCAAAATGGTATCTTAAAGGTTATTTAGGAATTCAGGAAGATAATATCACATAGGTTCTTGCATTGGAAAGGGTTTGTGGTTTTTTGCTTGCTCTTTTCTGCAACTGAAGACCAAGGCGTTTTGGGTAGGAGCTTAGGTCCTTCAGGCTCAGTGCTGTGTGAGCTGTGCGCAGCGAGTCGCTCATCTCAGCAGCATTACCAGTGCCGTGAATTTGTTTCTGGAGGTGTTGTCAGAGTGTTTCCAGGCATCTGAGGCTAAAGTTCTGAGGTCATTCGGCTTTGGTGCGCTAAACCCAGGGGTTATGTTGTAGAAGATGACTGCTCTTATTCCATAATCTCATTGACATTTGCTACAGGTTTTTTTTTTTCCTTCAGCCTTATCAGTGTTCCATGTTGTTACTGGTTTTGACACCAAATAAAAATATAATCTTCACCAGCAATGGTGTAATCACATTTTTTTTTTTTTAGTCCTATCCAACCCTTGATAAATGCTGTTGCATGTGAGCGAGCCGCTGTTCCAGCATTGCTGCCATAGAGATGTCCTCTATTGCTGGGCAGCAGAGGTGGGGGTGGTAGATAAGGGGAGGGGAAGCTATGCTGGTGGCTGGAGAACCTTCTTCAGGCCAAGCTGGTATCCTTGTTGTCCAGACTAGGAAAGCAAGCTTTGGTGGATACTGAAGGAAACCCGCTGTTGGGAGTTGTTACAGACTGAAGCTGTAATGGAGGGGGCGAAGGATCGGGGTGGGGGGAAGTGATCTGAGGCTGGGCGGTGGGTCTCCTCCTGGCTTGTCTGTTGCTGCCCTCACAGGCAATGATAGGGTGAGCTGTTTTGTCGTTGTGATCCAGTGATGTTTCCTTACGTACAGTTCTGACCTCCTGATCATGGGCTTGTCTGTCTGCCACGTCTGCTGGCTGCAGCACAGCGTGTATCGGTGCTGTGGCCTTGTCTTTTAGATACTGTCTTGGGCAAGGTTATCTGATAGCTCAGGGGGGTTTGCGGTGTTGGTGATTAAATGGGGGACTTCCTTCTCTGAAGTTCAGACAGCTTTGCGGAGAGCCAGGGGATAACTGCTTCATTTTAAAAAAGAAAAAAAAAATATATATATATAGTCACGTTGTCCAGGATGAGTTTTATAATTAAATAGAACTAAACTGATGCTATTTAAAATGTGACATTTAACGAGGGAAGTGTTGAGCCATGAATGCTGTTAAATGAAAGTAACACACAACTGAAGCAGAACACACTACCCTTTCTCTGGTAACACGGCAGTGCAGTTTCACCTCAGCAGACTGGTATTACCCTGTTATCTTCTCGTTCTGTACTACAGTGGCATTTAGTCAGGCTCTTAAAATAACACTCAGGATGTTGATTTGGATAACTGACTTCTGACTCCTTCCGACAGTGCGAGGATCAAAACCAGGCAAAAATGTCCAACTTCAAGAGAACGAAATTAGAGGACTGTGCTTGAAATCCAGAGAAATCTTTCTGAGTCAGCCTATTCTACTAGAACTTGAAGCTCCACTGAAAATATGTGGTGAGTGTTGTGATTCTGATTTGATGCTGGGGGTGATGTCAGGTAAATGCAATCCTTGGGCAGAGAATAAATGCCTGATGATACTTTCAGTTGTGAATAGTGGAGCTAACAAATGATTGTAGCAAAAGGGAAATTAAAACCCTGCTGGATGCTTAGGGTGGAGGAATGGGGAGGAGGTAACAAACATGGGAATTAGAGTGGGGACCAAAATAATCCAAACCCAAAAAGTAACTGGTCCAGTTTCAGCAGGTCCCTCGGGGAAGGGATTCATGTGAAGTTTTGGAAAGGGGCGTTTGTATCAATGAAATAGCATTTGGCCCAGTCATGGCTGAACAACGGGAAGGCAAGGAGAACTGCAGTAGTTCATTGCAGCTGCTACTCGGCGTTGAACAGGGTTTGACAGTATTTTAAAATCCTGCTGGAAACTTAAATTTCTGTACTGTTTCTTGGAATTACTTTCTGGTTTGGTTTCACCATACTTGTACACAGTGGTGCTCATTTTGCACACACATACATGTCTAGTTCTGCTGAAGGAATGAAGCATGTCAAAATAAAAGCCTCAATAAATGTACTTTGAAAAGCTTACAGCATTTTGTCAGACTCTTGACACTGAGGATTTACTTCAAATTGAAGTAGCTTGTTCAATATTTATAACATTGGTAGTCCAAAATCATTATTTTGCTTCTCAGAAACAAAACCATGGTTTAAATCAAAGGCAGAAATACCAATTTCATTTTCAATAGAACTTCACTGCTAAAATGGGAATGTACTGAGTGTTTCAAGAAACCACCAGCGAAGGTACAAAGGAGAGCAAATTCCCCAGGTGGTCACTTTTCCATCAATATTTCCAATGCTCTCTGGAAATACCAAGAACGAGGTAGAGGCTCCTGATCTCGCAGCCGCTCGTCAAGTGAAGGCTTTAACTGGATGTCAGATTTTTATTTGAACAGCAGTTGGTTTCTTGGAGTCCCGATGCTGTTTTACACCCGTGTGAATACCTCTGAGTAGCACCATACTTCATCTCAGTGTGGTTAACCTTTGCGTGACGTAGGTGGCAGACTGCAGAATGGGGTAGTCCTGTATACGTTAAGATAAACTGTCATTTTTAGATATGTTGTAGGCAGTAGCGAACTGCAGGCTTTTTTCTTCCTGAAGCATCATGCATTTGTTCTTTCTCTAGCATCAATCAAAGAATGTAGCAAGGGGTCACTGACGTGTCGTTCCCCGATACTCTTTCCAGGTGACATCCACGGACAGTACTATGACTTGCTTCGACTCTTTGAATATGGAGGTTATCCACCAGAAAGCAACTACCTGTTCCTTGGTGACTACGTTGACAGAGGAAAACAGTCTTTAGAAACAATTTGTCTTCTATTGGCCTACAAAATTAAATACCCAGAGAATTTTTTCCTCCTCAGAGGGAACCATGAATGTGCCAGCATCAACAGAATTTATGGGTTTTACGATGAGTGTAAGTAAGACAGATGTGTGCATCTTTGGCTTGGGAAGGCAGGGCGGGCAGTGCTAGTGTTGTAGTGTTAGATGAGTCTTTCTGAACTTGCAGTTCCTTTGCACACTTCAGGGGGCCCTTGGCCTGTTTTAGGAAGGGAAACATGCCCTTTCCCTGGTCCTGTTGGAGTCTGATCCTCACGGTACAAAGCCACTTGCAAGTGGGTGATTTTATTGATTGGCTGCTATGTGAGCTAACAGTTCTCACTGGTCCATATTGTTAAAGTTCTTAAGGTCGTCTAGGGAGAGGTGAGAGACTTCTACTTGGTGTGCTTTACGGAAGTTCACCACTGAGGGATGATGGTGATGTACTTGTGTTACAGCCTAACTGGCAGAATGGGCTGGTCTTTGCTGTGGTTATGTTACAGGGCTTGTGACCTACTTCGTATCAAGACCTGTAACTTTGTAGCGTTAAAAAAAGAAGACTTTGCCCTTCTGTGGTCGCAGTCCTGCTGTGCTGTGTGCTGTTGCTTTGCCCAAAACCACTGTTTCCTTTCATAAATGGGGCGAAGTGAGCGTGAAGCCTTCGGTGGGATGCGCATTTGGGTGGAGCACCAGGTACTTGCTCCTGCAGAAGGCAGCTTCAGCTGCAGAAGTCGTTACTGGAACCAGTGCGTCCGCCTTCAGTGGAGGAAGGTGCTTGTGTCTGTGTGGGCTCGCGAGCGCTCTGAGCAAAGGCAGCGTTGCCGCGCAGTGAACGTCCGGCTCTGGCCCTGCGCAGTGCACGAAGGTCTGCCGTGACAGAGCTGGTGTGGAGACCTTACCCTGACGTAACAAGTCATTTTGATGTGAGGTAGAAGTGTGTTCGTGCTTCAAAGGATGTGACTTCACAAATCCAGATCATGGAGAGGAGATTAAACCATTAAATGCGCACTGGAGCGTTCACACGACTTGTGTTGTGGGACGTACTTGGCTTGGCGCTTACAAGATGTGCTCTCTGTGTCTTGTTCTCCTTCCATGAGGAAACAAAAGATCTGTGGTATTTTGGAGTTGACTCCTCAGAGATTAATCACAGGCTTAGTCATGTATTGCAAATATGTTCAGGGTTCGTGTCTGTTGGGAGAGTCCCTTTGAAAGTAAAACTGGAGCACTTTCGTTTTTCAGTCCTGTTTCTCTGCCTACAGAGGCTTTATGTGGCAAAGTAGGAGCAGAAATTTAAAGAAAATCTGCTTTCTGAGAATGGCTGCCTTCCCCTGAAGAAAACAGCAAACGGCAAGGTTTTCTGAAATGGATCAGATTCTCCAAGGGAGAATTTTCCAAAGCAAAGTTGGGCCTGGAGAGTCTGGGTGCCAGCGGTGGGATGTCATTGTGTTGTCCTCAGAGCCACCTCGGAGCGCTCTGCCGCACCGAGACCGACCTTTGCAGCTTCCTTACGAGCCGTGAACTGTGTCAGTGGGTAGCAGAGAAGATAAATTGTGTACAGGCTTTAATGCTAACCTTTTGCAAGCCTTAGTAACCTTAAGACAGCCATATTAGATTGGTTGTAGTTGTGTTAGCAAAGCATATTGACTCTTTTTCTCCCAAATACCTTCTAGGTAAGAGGAGGTACAATATTAAGCTGTGGAAAACCTTCACGGACTGTTTTAACTGTTTACCGATTGCAGCCATTGTGGATGAGAAAATATTCTGCTGTCATGGGGGTAAGTAACGGTTCCGTAGTTGGTGTTTGAGAAGCTGGAGTATCAGTCATGGCCATTCCATGTTTACGTTGCTAAAGCTTCACAACTTCTGGGCTCTTTCTCTGCCTTGGTTCATGTAGGAGGTCGGGTTGAGCTTGGTTAGTGTCCATTTTGCGAGTCATTGGGGTGGCAGTTCCGTAGCTTCAGACACCGTGATCTGCTTTTCCTTTTGTACCAAAAGGCGTGTTCAATAGCCTCGTCTGTTGAGTAAAGAATCCTTACAGGTGTTTTTTAGACTTTATATTAGACGAGGAGTTTTATGTGCTTTCTGAAAACATCTCTTCTCATAGAATCGTGGAATGATTTGGGCTGGAAGGCACCATTAAAGGTCCCTCAATGGAATCCCCTCTGCCGTGGGAGGGACCTCTTTCACGGGGTTGCTCAAAGCCCCATCCAACCTGATGGGTTTGGAGTTCCGTTCATAGAAATCGGATGTTACGCACTGTGTGACCTGCTTCACTTGGCTTTTCAAAGCAGTGCCTTACATCTTGCACCTTAAATGTTTTATCACTTCAACTAGTACAGTTGCCCAGGCAGACGTAGCAGTGAAAAAGGGTATGAGAGCTGTTTGGTACTTTCTTTCATATTATTAGGCCTGATGGTTAAAGTCAACACGCCCTGTGGCTTGTAGTGTTAGTGCCTCTTCTCCTTAACAGCTCTTCTAACAGACACCTGCAAAATGCAGGAGCGAGATTGTTGTAATCCTGTAAAACGTGGAGATGGCTTTGCTGGTCCGGCTTCCGGTAAATCTTCTAGGAAGTGGCTTGTCTTCTGTCACAAAAGCTTTAAAACAAATGCTGGATTAAAAAAAAAGTCAGTTAACATTTCCATGGAACTAAAATTGCATCCGTTTGACTACAGATTGGTTTTGTCTTGAATGGATAGCTCAGTCCCGCAGAGCAAAGCTGGACTAAAACGTGAACCTCATGTCTCTTGACTCTGACAGGTTTGTCACCAGACCTTCAGTCCATGGAACAGATAAGACGAATCATGCGCCCCACTGATGTTCCAGATCAGGGTCTGCTCTGTGATCTCTTGTGGTCTGACCCGGACAAGGATGTCTTAGGGTGGGGTGAGAATGACAGAGGAGTGTCCTTCACGTTTGGGGCTGAAGTGGTTGCTAAGTTTCTCCATAAACATGACTTGGATCTCATATGCAGAGCTCATCAGGTATTTCATTCTTATACCTTACACCGTAGAACAACGTAGGTTCCAAGGGCCCTGAGGCGGTCACCCGGTCTGACCCCGCATACAGGCACTCAGCACAGACAAACCGGCCGCAGCCCGCGCTGCTGAGGACCTCGTCCAGCCCGGTTTTAAATTGGATCGAGGCTCCGCTGTCTCTGAGCAACTTGTCCCCGTGTTTAACCACCTCTGTAATGAACATTTTTTTTTTTTCTCAATACGTACAAACTGCGGCTCTGATTCCCGACCGTGATTGTTGGGAACCTGGCAGAATCCTGGTTTTCTCGTTGCTGATGGATTCTGCTGCTGAACTGGATCCTGTGGTGGTGTAAAACTCAGAGGTCGTGCTCCTTAGATGTAGCCAGTTTTTCAGCTGCTGGCTCTGATAAAGCTGCTTTGCGCCTTGGCAGGAAGAAGTTGTCCAGTCTCATGTTTCTGCTTTTCTCTCTAAAGGTTGTTGAAGATGGATATGAGTTTTTTGCAAAAAGGCAGTTAGTAACTCTCTTTTCTGCCCCAAATTACTGTGGAGAATTTGACAACGCGGGTGCCATGATGAGCGTGGATGAAACTCTAATGTGCTCTTTCCAGGTACAGTGTCTGACGGTTGTACCCCCTCGTTAGGGCAGTCACGCTTCACGCTGGCTCTGTTCTGACTTGATGCTTTGCTGTCACCCACCCGTGGTGCTCGTTTGAAAGGGATCTTTGTGGGTACCACACGCAGGCAGGGCTGCGTTCACCCTCCTGTCTTCAGAAATGGGGTGAGCCCTTGATGTGTGAGTAGATGAACTGTTTCACCCTGGAGTTAAATCATCCAGGCAGAGCCACCAGCTACCAGTTAGCCTGCTGGTGTGGGCTCTCCGGCCAGCTGCCCCAAGCCCTGCCGTACCTCTGAGCAGGAGACGCGTGTCTGTCTTGGCACGTTGGTGACTTCCCCAGATGACCTGTGTGACACTTTCACTGGCGAGTCAGTCGGATGGTTGTAAGAAAGCAAAAACTTTCTGCAAAGTGACTGCGCCGTCTTGTCGGCTTTCTGACCCATCTGCTCAATGACTCAACTGTCTTTTCAGATTTTGAAACCTGCAGAGAAAAAGAAGCCCAACTCCAGCAGACCTGTAACGCCGCCCAGGGGTATGATCACAAAACAAGCCAAGAAATAGTCGCTTTGGCGCTGCCTTGTTGGGACTTGTATCATAGCACCTAACCTCCCTTTTTAAAGCTGTCATGTGTACTGTTCAGCTTGCTCCGATAGATAACGTGTTTGTGGTTTCCCTTCCGGTTTGATGAATGGCATTTGCTGGTTGTAACAGCGAATGAAAGACTTTCCTCCCTCCCAGGAAAAGAGTTTTAAACTTCCCTTCCGTTGGTGTTACGGCTGTACACTCCACAGCATCTTACCCCGGCGTTATGGGTAACTGTACAACCGAGTAGTGTCAATGCTTGTTTTCTTCTTTAGGATCTAAAGAGGGCACTAGTGTGCTGTGAGAGTAGAGGTTTGTTACTGTCAGAAATCACATACTGTTTATACGAACCACTGTGAACTTTTTTTACGTTAAATTTTGTTTTAAAGGGATTGCTTTTCTTCTAATGTCTCGTCATGTACACGTTAGGTTTATTGCTGTCGACATTAGAAATAACCTCCAGCCTTGCCGGCGTCACTGGTGTGATATTTAATTCAGACACACATCCCTCTCCGCATCCTTCAAATGACGATTAAAGCCATTATTTTAAGTGTTTGTGTCTCTTTCCTGAAGCCAAAGTTCACTTAGAAAACTGTTTGTACCCGACCCACCGCACCGAGTCGGCAGGGCTTCCCCTTCCCCCTTCCTCCTGGGGACAAAAGGAAGTCCTGGCTCGAAATAGCGAGTGGAAACGCTGTGCTGGTGGTTCTGGTCGTGGCCGAAGCAAACGCAGTTTTGGACAGTTTCCGTACGTTCGTGCCAGCGGACGGTCTGGCAGCGGCGGCGGTGCTGCGGCAGGCGGCGGCGGGAAGCTGGACGTTACAGAAATGGCTCTGGGTCCGCCTGCCTGCCCGGCTTTGGGCGTTTTTAGCCTAAAGACTTTGTTCCACAAAGAAAATCGCTTGATGAGCCAGCTGGAGGTGTTGATCTTGATCACTGGTTTGTAAAAATCTCACAGAATCTTGTTTTTTAAAAACTTAATCTTTTTTGAACAGATAACAGTGTACAATACCATGTAGTGAAAAATCACTTATTAAATGAGGAAATTGTTACATCTTCTCGGTGTCAGTTTATCACAGCGTATACACTACTGCTATCAGGAGACCTGACTTAGATAAATAAATTGTTCTGGAAACCCACAAGTTCTTGGTTTGGATTTGTCTGAGCTACAAGCACCACAGCTACGGTTTCAAGCAGGAGCGGTGGGTTTGGATCTGGTTCTGGAGTCGCTGTGTCCGCAGGGGTGGGGAGCTCCTCACCGCGGCCGTGGGGCTGCAGAACGGATCCAGAACGGCCGCAGGAGGAACCGAGATGTCCCTGAGATGCCCAGCTCAGATAAGCCACCAGCTCCGATTGGCATCTCCTCAGCGGGCGAGTTTCCCTTCACTGCTGGAGCGAGCTGAGCTGTTCTGAGGAGAATGTGTTTTCCAGGCACCGCCCGGCCGTTGATTTGGGGTTTCATGTATTTCTTGGGCCAAGTCCAAGAGCCTTTTTTCCCCAAAGACTTTCCTTCCTCCCTCTAAAGCTAATTAATCAAACCACCTCTCGGTAACTCGATGAGCTCGTTAGATTAGGGATCAGTTCAAGGCTTTCTCACAAACTTACTTTCACCCTTTAAATCACATTTGTGGTTTTCTTTATAGCTCTATAATTTTTCTCCCTCCTTGTAAAATAGTCACCTGCGTGTCTTTTATTGTCCTAGTGAAGGATGGGGCACACGTGGAACCAGCTCTCCTTTGACCTGTATCCAAAGGAGGGCATTAACCCGTCTGCAACCATCACCTCGCCGGCCCTTCTGCCTGTCACCGGGTCACACCTTTTTCCTCTGTGACTTGTTTTTTTTCTCCCCTCAAACGCACTTTTAGCGACACGTGCCCGTTCTGGGCTGCGTTTTCTGCTCGGCTGCATTCCCCCACGGTGCTTCACGTACTGCGGGCTGCCCAGCTGCGCGGGGTGAAGGAAGTCCCACGGCACCGCGGTGGAGGTGGAGACGTTCCTGCTCCACCGCGCAGGCAGGAAGGAAGGACCTGCTGATCTCCCCGCGGGTCGTGATCAAAAGTTCAGAGACATGTTTTACGCCCGTGTTGGGGTTTTTTGATGGGTGGAGGGAGAGGAGGAGCAGCAGCTGCCCATTTCCTATGGTTTTTCTGTAACGATACTTGTAGGAACATCTAGTGTACGCGCGGAATGAACAGAAGAGCCCGTGAGCCTCCCGAGGCCCTTCTCCCTGCTGGCCCAAAGCTTTGTGGATGGCGCAAGGGGCAGAGGAGCAGGGAGGGGTCCCAGGCTGTGCTGAAATCTCCGCTGGGGGCAGCAGGGGAGCTGTGATAAACCTGAGTTCTCTTCAAAGCTCATCTCGTGCCTTCGGCAGCGCGCCCCAGTCTGACTGAGGTGTGTTACTCTGGATGAGGGTAGTAAGATCTGAGGTGCTGTTCCATCGATTTGGATGTTCCTCGAGATAGCGGTGATTTTCTCTGAAATGAAATGAGTCCTCTGTCCTGCTGAGCTGTCGAAAGGCTGTTGTTCAGCACAGGTCATCTCTGATGGTTCCTGGTTTGCTTTAGAATGTGTCAGTGCTATTGTGGCTTTCAATCCTGAGCTGTTAGGTGAAGCTGCGGTACTTTAAAACCAACAACAAAACATTAATTTTGCTCGCAGGCCAAGACCCGATCCCCAGCGGCGCTCAGCTCTCCGTGGGAGGAGGATACGGGAGTTTCGGGCACAGGAGCCCCTGATGAGTACAACGTCCTTTCGACCTCGTTTAACCTCTGAACGATACTAATTGTTGAATGAGAACCGGATCTAGAAAAGAACATTTGGGGGTGCAGCAGCGTCAGGCCCCTGTGCACTGCAAAGCATGGGGACCCCCCCCAGCCGAGGCGCCGGGGCCATGGTGGGGCGTTGGAGGGGGCGAGGGGCAGAGGCGGGGTGCCCGAGGTGGCGTTGAGCTGCCCATGCGCTGCGCCCGCGACGTGCCGTGTCAAGCAGTTCTTATTCAAAGCTGTGGCTTGCAAAGCATGACAGGCGGCGCGCTCTCCTCGGGGGTTTTCGGCAGCTGTTCAGTCCCTGAGGTCGAGCTCTTTCCAGGCAGTTTTCTGGGGGGTTTTCTACCCTTCCCACTTCCATTGGAAAATGAGGCTTGAGCTTCAGGGGTTTCAGTGTTAGAAAAACATCTTTCTGGTCTCTTGTTTTCATGGGTATTTGTGTTGCAGTCCAATCCCTTCATTCCACCAGCCGCCATCTGTCCCTGTTCCCCTTCGGCGTCAGGTGGGCAGCACCGACACCCAGGCAGCACCAGTCTCTCCTACGCTGGAATTTAACTGCCAGGGGCCAACACTGCCCCAAGTACCGACGTCCTGCCCCAGGGGCACGGCAGCCCCTGCTGACGGTCCCAGGGCTGGCAGGGGTGCTGAGGGTGCCACGAGGCTCTGGCCTCTGCCCCGGTGCTTTGGGGAGTCCGTGGGCTTCACCCTCTGCGGCTCAGGCACACGATCCTGACCTCTGTCGGCTCAGATCAGACAGGCTCAGACTGAGATTAACAGACTTGGTTTGTGAAAAAAGGTGCTGTTCCTATAAAAAGAAGTGTAGAAACTGGGAGTTTAACCCACTGGCGGGCTGGGAAGAGGTTTAAGGTGAGGCCCTGGGGTGAGGCAGCTGAGCTTGCCCCGTTCCAATCCTGTAACGCTGGATTCACCCCTAAATCATGCCCTGGGCACCAGCTTGGTCCTCACCCCGAGCTTGGCGGCTCTGCTGGTGGCATCTCCTCCTGCTAAACTGCCGAGGTGCCTCACAGACATGGTTAACGTGCAGCCCCTCGGAGCGCTGCATGCACATACCAATTATTGGGATTTTATTCAAGTTCTGACAATGAGGCTCCGTGTTTGTGATCAGCTGGTAGCTCCACTCAGCAGCTGTGCTCGTGGGCCAGGTGGTCCCGGGTGCGAAGAGGACTCAGCTCACGGGGGATCAGAAGCTGGCTGTTTTCTCCTTAAAACCTGCACTCCTTACCAAAAAGGGTGTCGGGTCTGTTGAGCTCTTGGGAGAAGATCTGTTACCAAAAAGGGGGTCGTGTCTGTTGAGGTCTCAGGAGAGGATCTGCCATCTGCAGTTCCAGTCCTGAGCTGGTGCCTTGCACCATGAGCTGCTTGTGTTGGTGTTTACTGGAGTCAGCTGAGACCAAAATGCCTGAATTAGCTGGAAACTCCCAGGATAAAACTCCTTCCTGCTGCTGCTCCGGGGTTGTGCCTTTGCTGTTCCACTCGTGGGTGCCCAGCTGATCTCTGCAGGTAAGTGGGGTGAGGGTCGAGGGTTTTGGAGCTCTGGGAGGGCGTTGGCTGTGCTGGTTCCGCATTGCCTGGGGAAGGAAGATGGGGGTGGGCCTGTGTGCTTTGGAATAAAGGGCTGGAAAATGTTCATGTTCCAGGAAGTTTTAGATACTTTCTAGGAAGAAATCTTTTCCAAGAAACAAATGTCTTTAGGCTTTTAAAGTGTAAAGATGAAGAGATGCCCCTTCATTAGGGGAGAATTAGAAATGTTTGAGGTTTGTCCCAGCAGAGGTGTAACAGAGATGGGACCCTGATCCCTTTTGCAACCGAGTTTGCTCAGGGCACTTCCAAAACCAGCTTGTGTTCAAAAGACAGAGAGGAATCCTCAATAAAGAAGCGGCTTTCTGATAAAGCATGAGCCTATAAATGGAGACAGATTAATCCAGGCCTAATTTCTAGTGTTTATGCCTTTGTAATCCTTTCGATCCCTGGACCTCACCGACTTTGTGGCACTAATCTGTGTCCCTGCTCAGCAGCCGAGCTCTGATCTCAGCAGAGTCTCACGATTTCGTTTCACGCCTGTCCTGGATGTCCGCTCGGTTTGTCGGCGGGGCTGGGGCGGCTGATTACAAAAAGGTTAAAAACAAACCAACCCCCAAAGTTTAAACTCCATCCGGCGCGTCCTGTTCCGGCAGCCCCCGCTCAGGGACGTACGGCAGCGAGCCGGGGCCGGGCCGGGGGGGCGCGGAAAGCTGCGAAAATAGAAAACGTCGGAGCTGGGACCCCGGTCTGGGGGCTCCGGGCGGGTCCTGGAGCGTTTTGGGGCGCGATGGGGGAAGGAGCGGCGGGGCCGGGCCGGGGGAGGCGGGGCCGGGCCGGGGGCGGCCCCGCAGCGGCGGGGGAGGCTCAGGGCGGCGGCGGCGGCGCAGCCGGGACGGGCACGGTCGGTACCGGGGCTGGGGGGGGAGCGGGGACGGGGACAGGGACGGCGGCCGGGGCGCTGCCGGGGCTTGGCTCGGTGAGTGCCGGGGCGGCGGGGGTGGGGGGGTTGCAGCGAGGACACCCCCCCCCGGGGCCGCCACGTCCTTCCCCTCGGGGGTCCCGCCGGGGCCCGGGGAGCCGCCGTGGTGGCTCCGGATGGGGCTGCGGACGCGGGGAGGTTGGGGAGCCTCCACCAGCAGCCCCGGGGGTCCCGGTTGCTCCATCCGCCGGCGATGGCTCCAGGCCCCGCGGCCCGAGCGAGCCCAGAGGCCGTCCCGCAGGGGGCCGGGGGCTCGGCGCCTCGGGGAGCTCCCCGGTGGGCTCCGCTCGGTGCCCGGTGGCTGGGAAGGAGGGTGCCGCTGCCATGAAGGCAGCGTGGGGCCATCTCCAACTCTGCAGCAGGTGACGAGGTGGTCCAGAGCCTACGTGCCCTCCAACAGCCACCGCAGCCGTGAGTGGGTCCCACTGGGACCCCCAGGACCTCCACTCGCAGGGAGCCGAGGGGAGGGCGAGCGGCCTGGGGGCACGGGCAGACCCGTGGTGGCTCCAACGGGCCAAGAGCGGCTTGTGCTGAGCTCCCCAGTGGGCTTTGGGCAAGGACGGGTGCACGGAAAGTCCCGCTGGGGATGGGGATGTGGTTGTCTGCCGGCAGCAGGAGCGGTTTTCGGCAGGGTCTGTGGGCCAGGCAGTCTTGCCACGTTGCCCAAAGAAGACAGGCAAAGCGGTGGGGCTGTGACACGAGAGCAGGTGCGAACGGAGCCTCTCCTGCGGCCATTCTTGGCGCCGAGCTGCAACCGGGATCATCTATGGGTTTGGGTTTGATCCTGGCCCTCGCTGGGTGCCCACAGGGAGGGGCTGAAGGCGGGATGCCTGAGGGTGAGGTTGGCTCTGGGGGATGGAGGAGGACAGCATCACCTGCCGGCCGGGCTGAAACGTGGAGATCACCTGCAAAGGCTGGAATAATGGGGGGCCCTGGTGTTGATGAAGGGAGATTACGGCTGATGTTCGGCTTGGGGGTGTGGCTGGAAGGTGCCTTAGCCCAGGGGCAGCTGGGCTGCAACCATGGTCACCTGGAGGGACGAGGGCAGCTCTGGATGCTCAGCAGAGGGTTTGTCTCAAACCCGATGCTAACAGCAGCCTGCCTTGGTGTGTAGGGGATGAGAGAGCAAAGGAAGGGGGAGGAAGTCGCCTGCTTCCAGCTTCTGACCAGTAGCCTCCATCGATCAATGTCTAATAGGAACACAGTGGCTCTTTCCAACGGGCAATCGTCAGCTGCCTCCCCTTGCATCACGAGAGGCGAGATAAGGGCTGGTGGTTTTTTTTCTCCTGTAATCGATGCTTTGTTTTGAGGGGTTTGGAAATACCTCGTGAGGAAGTTCCTCGTGTAGAGCAGCATGACAGGGGTGCGACCAGCACTAGGGAGGGCAGCGTGGGCTCCACGGGGCGCCGTGGGAGGTGATGCAAAACAAGCGGCACCACCGTTAAGCAATTTCCCGTCAGCAGGGGCCGTCCACACCAGCTGGCTGCATCCAAGTGAAGTGTGGTGCTCTTGTCACGCTTGCCGTGGTGAAACGAGGGGGATTTGGCATCTTTGGTCAGCGCCCAGCAGGGAGGTGACGCTGTGTTCTTCTCCCTCAGACGTTGGTGGGGTGATGCCAGCTTGATCCAGAGCCATGTCCAGGTACCTGAAGCACTTCACGGTGGTGGGGGACGACCCCGTGCAGTGGAGCAACAACTATCAGAAATGGGAGGAGGAAGAGGAGGCTGGGGAGAATGGGCAGAAGCAGCCGGATTCGGAGATCAAGCTGGAGCTCACCAGGAACCGCGTCTCCTTCCAGGACATGATGAAAAAGCTCTTCAGCTCCCACAGGTTTCAGGTGAGGCAGGACAAGGGGAGGTGAGGGTGGCATTTGGCAAAGGCCCCTGTGACAGCAGAGCTGATGGAGCAGCATGAAGCTCATGAGCACCCAAGGTGCCTGTGAGAGCAGCTGCTGCCTCCGAGCCGAGCCGTCCTGTCGGAAACGAGCCGCTCAGCAGCGGCCACAGATGTTTCCTGAGCGGCGACAAGCCTCAGTGCACGTTCGTCACGGTGCCTCACGTGCTCTTTCCCAGCTTGAGCTCCCCGAGACCCCCCACACCAAGCGGTGGGAGATGGCTGGGTTCAGTGGGTAGCCGGGTGGTTTTGTGCAGGCGAGACTCTGCAGGAATAACCCCCCGGCCAGGAGCTGCGGGAGTGGGAGTCCTGGGTGGGAGCAACAGAAAGCTCTGTGAAATGCAACCAGCCGAATTAGGGCAAGGTGTTGGGGCATGTTTAGCTGAAGGTCACATTGGCTCCTCGTGCTTGTGTTGGGAGAGGGTTTCACATCGGTTCTTCTCCTCCGACAGATCCTGGTTGTCTGCTTGGTCGTCCTGGATGCCTTGTTGGTCCTTGGGGAATTGCTTATGGACTTGAAAATCATCCATCCGGACAAATATAATATAACTCCGAAGGTAAAATGCAGGGAAGTGTCAATGTGAACCTGATTTCCCTCTCTTTGAAGTTCAAAGCCCACTAGGTAGGACAACCAGGCAGGCAGGACCTCGACCAAGCTGGCAGCCGCAGGCACACGGACGAAGGTCTCGCAGGGACTTGTGTGACAGCCCTGCAGTGTGCGAGGCCGACCTGGCTCAGCTCACGCCGGTCTGTGCAGCAGCCTCGTATTTCCTCGGGCTGCAGCAGAGCTGAGTGGCTCTTGCCGTTCTTCTCCTGGTTGTCTTCACACGTTCTGGTCTGGCTTACCCCAAGCTGCTGGCGGCCCAGCCGTGCTTGCTCTGGTTGTCCCCTGGAGCAGAAAAAACATCCCCAGCCCTCTTTGTAGAGCCAAATCAGATGTGCCCTCAAGTGGCAGAGGTTTTCCAGCCTGTCCTGCTTATGTGCACCCAGGAGGGGTTCTTGGCCTTAAACCTGCACTGTCTTTCCCCAGGTTTTCCACTACCTCTCCCTTTCCATTTTAACCGTCTTCCTGGTTGAAGTGGGGTTTAAAATCTTCGTCTACCACTGGGAGTTCTTCCAGCACAAGTTCGAAGTGCTGGATGGGATTGTCGTTGTCGTGTCATTCATCCTCGACGTCGTCCTCATCTTCCGGGAGCACGAGTTCGAAGCCGTCGGGCTCCTGATACTCCTGCGGCTGTGGCGGGTGGCCAGGATCATCAACGGTAGGTCAGGAGCTTTCCCTGGCGCGTGGGCTGGATTTGTCAACCTTGCCTGAATTATCTGGGCTCACTTCTTTGCTTCCTTCTCAGAGCTCAGGGTCTTGCTCTCCCAGTGAACTAGAGCTTTAATTAGGCTGCAGTTTTTTTGGAGCAGCCACAATCTGCTGCTTGTGTTGGTGTGATGCCTCGGTGATGGGGGCACGGCAGATGGCCAGGGCTAGCAGAGATCTCCAGCTCTAGCATGGCAGCATCAGGCACGTCCCCCCCCTAAAACCAACCCATAATCTGTTCTTGCATCCCTCCCTCCTGGAGGAGGATGGCTCATGTCTGAAGTATGCATCGTAGGATCCTTTTGGCAACACTTAACAGGGGAGCAGGGTAAAACCCTGCCCTCCTGAGCCTACTGCTGTAGCAGAGTGGGTTTTATGGCTCTGACCTTCTGCTGCCACTCTCATCCCCTCCAGGGATGCTCTGGGGACATCCTGCTGTCACTCAGGGTCTTTCTTGCTTGGATTCAAAGGGCTCACTGTGAAAAGAGGAATATAAAGTGTCCCCAAATCAGACCTTACTGACTCTGCTGTTGTAATTGTGAATTGTTGTGAATAGATGTAAACTCAGACACTTCTGAAACAAGTGTAGCTGGAAATGTTTTCTTCCTTCTCAGGGAAGGAATTTTGGGATTCAAAAAAAAAAAAAAAAAAGTGGCAATGAGATTATCCCCAATTCCTGCATGAAGTCTCAGCCCAAGCGCTATCCTGTGCCTGAGTGCGCTTTTGGCGAGTGCTCTGTACTTGATGCAGCTCTAAGTCTCGTTAGCTGGGCCAAAAGGAAGGGATGTCCATCACCCACAGCCCCCCACTGCCATTTTGATGGGGAGAACGTGCCCAATCGGCAGCAGTGGCCGGCAAGAGGGAAGATGTGAGAGCAGCTCGTGGCTCTTTTTCAGTTCAGGGTCAAAGTCGGAGACAAACTGGATTCGTGTGCAGCTGCGTGAGCCACAGGAACCTCCGTGTGTCTTAACAGACCATTTTACAGCAGAAAAAGTATTGCATTATAAGTAAATCCCCTTACCCTTGAGTGCTCCTGGCTTCCTCCCCCCCAGTTTTTGCTTGGAGCCACAGAGGGGACCAAAAAATCTGTCCCAAGCTTTGAGTGTTGGGTGCCTAAGCCGAGCCAAGGCACGGTTCGCTGCCTTCAGCTCCTGTTGATTGATAGGGACCGGGTTCCTGGCAAGCGGGGACTGTGTGCTGTTACCAATGCAAATAAGCAGCAGGGCTGCTTGGTCTCCAGAGAAATGAACCCCCAAACCCCAAGCCTGCTGCCTCCAGCACTGGAAACCCAGGCAGGCGTCAGTGCCTGCCTCCGTGCACGTTGTTCTGTCGCAGCCGGAGAGCTCTGTCGGGTGGGAAGAACAGGATGTTCTCGACGCTCTTACCAAGCTGCTTATTTTTTCCCCCCGCTTGGAAAAGGGCAGGAGGAAAATGCCTTTACTGTGGGGGCTGAGTTCACGTGTAATAACTAACAATACTTCGGTAGAGAAGTGACACCTCGGCTGTAAGGAGAAGCTGTGGGCCCCTGCTGCAGCCACACAAGGTGAAGCCAAGACCTGAAGGACCCGATGATGTGCCGTGTCCCGCTCCACTGACCCGAGCGATGTGCCCCGGGGAGGACAAGCCTCGTTCCCCAGGCTGGGCCGTGCGCTGCTGTCAGAGCAGGGCTCCCAACTACAGGAGACCCGCTAAAACGCAGCCCTTGCTGACAGCAAAGCTGCCAGTTACGTCCCCCCCAGGCTCTGCCACGGGAGTGAATTCAAATTCGGGATTTGAATGACAGTCTGACTGATTAATTCAGCTCAGAGGCCAGACTGCCTCTTCCCAGCAGAGTATCAGTATCTGAGTCCCTGAGGTGGCTGATTTAAAACCCTCCTCATTAAGAAAAGCACTTGGGAAGGGTGGTTTGGAGATGACAGAACCAGAGCTCGAGAGGAACATGTTTAACTCCTTGAGTACAGACCCTGCGTACTGTTAACCTCCTGCTCGTGGCTGTTTGACACTGTAAAACGAATCCACTGTGAATTGTTTCACAGGAATAATTTTATCGGTGAAGACCCGCTCTGAACAACAAGTGTCCAAGCTAAAGCAAGCGAACTTGAAACTTGCAACCAAGGTTGAACAACTGGAACATAACTGCGTAGAGAAGGTAAGAAAACACTTAATTTAAACCAAGTTTACCTGCTGGCTGCTCCCCAGGACAAGCTGGCTTGGGATCCTTTTGCAAGGTTGCCACTGTCAGCTTGGTTTCTTCACCAGAAAGCTGTGGAGCAAGCTGGGCTGAAGAACCACAGCCTCGCCTGTGCTTCCCTTGGCTGCTTGCTACCTCTGTCCTACTTACTTTAGCCAGGTTGTCCTGTTTTACCACAGTGAGATATCCTAAAATAGTTTCCCAGGTTCCTACAGATCTTCCCACTGCTGAAGTGGAAGAGTTCTGTTAATGATTTGACTTTTGTCTCCAACAGGAGCAAGAAATTGAGAGGCTTAACATGATATTAAAACAGCACGGACTCGTCAGCGAGCAAAAATAGGAGGCCAGTTTTCCGAGGTGGAGAAGTCTGCCCCGGAGAGTGCCGTGTTGAAATCGACCCGTTTGACCTGAAAGGTTTTCCTGTCTCTTTGCTTTCTCTTGTATAGTGTTGTCTATAAATGTTTTCTATTTGACCACACTTTGATTAGATCTTGGGATTGCAAAAGTAGTTTTGCTGGAAAATTAACCATGCGTACTGCCTGTAAACAGGGATTTCATAAGACCTTACTTGTACGGTTGTACAGTCAAAACTGCAAAATAATTTAATAAAGACACATCTCTACAAGCTGTACACCCATGAAAGTAACACTTATTTTAAATAATTTCATTTTTCTGTGATGATGTTCTTTGCTTGCGATGTCTTGTAGAAACTTGCAGTGCGAATGACAAGAACCCAGGCCGAGAAGGTCGTTTCTCCTCTCCAAGCTGACCATTCGTCGTTAGTACAGCTGCTCTTTGCCAACCATTCTTTTCCCATTGTTGGTAGTTTCCCCATTTCTGTTGCTGCTTGTGCCACTCTGTTATTTATATAACATCCATTTCAAAAATACCAACATACCACTCCTTTCGTTGACAATCAAATCAGCACCAAAACAGAGGCAAACGTGTGCCGTCTTACGTCAAACAATGCCTTGTCCCCAACAGCAGACTTGAGTTCGGAGACTGCATTCTCTCCTCTTTCTTCCATTTTAAGTGTTGGTTTGCAGCCCGCTGGGCTACAAATTTCTTTGTTTCCACAGCTGATAAATCAACACATTAAAAGAATTAGAATATGTAAGAACAGAGGTAGGTGAGTGGACTGCTGGGAACAGTTAGACTCCAGAAAAGCCATTAAAAAGCATATTCTGATGGACCAGGCTGGTGTTTGAACACAACGTGAACTTTTTCAGGTACTAGAAGGTCCATGTGGAGAGACTATTTTATAGGTGAAGAGAAAGATTCAAGAAGTTGGATTTCTGAAAGGTGTTGACTGTAGCAGGTGTCTGCAGTTGATTTCAGCCAGGGTTGGCTGGAAGGGTCACAGAGCTTTTCTGAAAGCATCACTTAACTGTTCGGATTTTTTAAGAATGGTAATTAATTAGTGGCTTGGAAAAAATAGCTAGAAATATGTGGCTTATTCATCTATGAAAACAGATAAAGCAGAGGCCTTATCTAATAGCACATGATTACTTTAATTAACAATTTAGCCCTGATGTTCACAGAACAATGAAACCTAGTTTCCCACAGAGCTTTACTGCGTCCCTGTGGTCTTCCCTTCCCCTCCTGCCCCCACGCTGCCAGGCAGGCAGCTCAGACTAGTGCTAGTTTGGAGCATCTTCTGTGCTTGTGGCTGTACCCGTGCTGACCGGGCAGCTAGAGCCACCACCGAGTTCATACGGCAACTTTTTTCGTCTCGGCAGAGGTATAATTGGGAACTTTCCACTTAATGTGGGGGCTTTTCTGCCCTTAAGCTTCTGACAACCCTCACAAGGGCTCAGCCTTTCTCTCTTGGCCAGTTTTAACCCAGTGTGTCTACAACTTAGAAGAAACTGATGGCTAATCACAGCGACTTGATAAACCTCACTTCTTTAGGAACTGGACTTAAAAAGCAGAAATACGGCCCTTTTTTTGGGTTTTTTTTTTTTAAATGCATACCTACCTTAGACAAATGGGAAGAAAAAATCAAAGGGTAACTTGGCATTAATGGTGGGCCAAGCTTTATAGCCTGGCTCTGCAGGTGAAGAAATGTCAGTGAAGACGACAGAACTTGTTACAGGAATAGTCCTTTCCCTTCCTGAGGAAAGCTGCAATGAAAATACAAATGGTCATTAGCTTCAGTCTTCTCTTTGGAGGACTGCTTTGTTTGGACTGGGTTGTATTTCAGCTGTTATTTGTAATAAGTTTGGGGTGGTGTTTTTTTTCATATACAGTTCCACATTTCTTTTCATGAATGGTGTACAGATTTTTATTGAAGTGTGTTTTGGCAAGCAGCCCACAGTTGTGTTTGAGTTGGAACAGAAACTGCTGGGTGCAATACATTCTGATACGAGGTGTTACCTTTAGATAAAGAGATTAACTGGGTCACTGTCACACAGCTGAGACCTAAGCAAAACAAGCCATTCTTTTTATCTTAAATCCTGTAATTTAATTACATACCTGCTTCAATGTGGTGGTACTGATTGTTGCTGTGACATTCACTATTCTGGCTTGTGGATTGACTAGGGATCCGTATTTAGTCCACTTCACTTCTATTTCAAGCGATACTGGTATTTGGCATGAGCTCTGAAAAGTGTTAGAAGTTCTCTCATTGTCTGACTCGTACAAGAGTGACCACGTTAATTATTTATCTCATTAAACTGGCAGAATGAACCCAGAAAGCTCGTTTGGGAGGTTACCAGAGCAACTACTCCAGGCCCTGGACTGCTGCCTGCGCAGGCAGCACAGGTGCTCGCAGCCTTGGTTCAGGGGTGTCCCTGCCCTTCCTCCAGAGGTGACAAACCGACTCTGGATCTGCACTTCAGGCAGGACTGTTCTACCTCAGGCAGGACTTTGGCTCTTACTGGTGGTGCTGAGCTGGCTCTTTTTAGTAGGAAGACTTATTTCAGCAATACCACCGGGTCAGTAGAAAATCCTTAACTCTGCCAGAATTTGGAAGCCTACAGTCTTAAATGTTTTTAGGTATTTCTTCTTGAAGTGCTGAGTTTCTGGTTACAGAAATCACTTGCCGTTTCGTTGCAAAAGCAAGAAAGGTCTATACAAGGTGTCACAGCGGGGGTGCTGTCATTCAGCACACACCAAGCAGCGCTGCCTGCCACCAACAGCAGGGACTGTGCTGCATCGGGAGGAAAAGGGCTAGTACAGACAGTGTCGAGAGTAAATGCGGTGTTTGGCTCAACTGTTTCTGTGCTTTCAAGGATTCTGGCTATCTTATTCTAACCTGCATAACCAAGGAGAAACACTGATTCTGTTACTTCACTCTCAACCTTACCTCTTGTGCTTCATTTTGTACCCAAGATACTGTCCTGAGCCATAACTGAGGTGCCTGGATACCAGCTTGATTAAAAATAAACCCTGTCTTCTACAGCAAGAGTGAAACTCCTCATTTGTGATTGTTCCAGGAGGACTATCCTCCAGTTTGTTTCTGCATATTTTTTTCCCCCATAGGTCTGAGAAGCCTGAACTGCTGCTGCAGGATGGGTACAGATCTCAGGAGAGAGAGGACAGTAAGAGTGAAGGGGGGGGGGGGGGGGTGGTAGTGGTGTAACTTCCACCTGTTCTGAGGTGTGGAGGTGAGTTATCAGCACCCAGTCGAGTACATCCTGGGCTTGAGAATTTCCAAATGAGGCCACGTATTCAGGAAAGCTTTGTCCCTTCAGTAAGTCTAGGAGGGTCTGAGCCAAAGGCTGGCATTTCATAGCTGCAGTAATTCTCACAGAAGAAAAAAAAAAATAATTAAAGCAAAATCCATTGGTTTGGCACAGTAATAATTTCTCATTGCTCTCATGCACTGTTTAAGCCTTCTGGCTACGGTTGCTAATGTACACAATCTTTTCAAGAGAAAGATCGCTGTTAATTAAATGACTCTTTTTTTATATATAATTAAATACTCCTACAGCAGTATAAATGTCCCAGGACCTGAACGGATCCTAATGAAAAGAGTTGTCAGAGCATAAACAGCACTAAATAGAAAAAAAAAAAAAAAAAAAAAAGAAATGTCCTCTTACCGTAACTTACAACCTGATATCATGTTATAGCCAAATAATATCGGGGTTCTGGCTCCCTGTGCTGCCAGACAGTCCTGACTGGATGTACTTTGCAGAATGGTAAGTTGACTGTATTTGTTAGTGTTCTGGATAATGCCAGATGTAACACACAGTTAAAGGGAAATTCAATACTTGTGTATCATGAAGAAACAGTCCTTAATCATATCCTTAAAATATATCTGAAAATGCTATAATAGCTCAAGACTCCTCTGACACTGTGAAGAAGCACTAGAGTGCACAATGAAGGTCTAAATCTACCTCATTAAGAAGTCCCAGGAGATTGCAGTCAGGACTGAGTCATTTGCTACTTCTAAAACAGAGCTAAAAAAGCACACTTTTACTTTTGGTAAAGAACAGATATATTTTATAGATGTCCGTGCTCGTAAGCGTTTTGAAGATGGACCAGAACAAGTGCTGCCAACAAAATTTCAACAGGGCAAGGATATCCTTGTGGCCGGAAGCCCGCTCTTATAGGCAGTCCAACAACATAACCAGGATTACCACTGAGAGGAACTGGTGTTGTATTGACCTGCAATGCAAACGTACAGTCTTTAGTTCTTATCCTGCACTGAAATGGTTGGAAAACACAGAAATATTTCACTTATTTTAGGATGATTAACTGCCTTGAACAATGGCAGTAGTAAGACTGCTCTGTGAGACTGTAACAGTTCTCTCACACTGGGGCAGGCTTTGCTTTCACTGGATACAGTTAGAGTCACAAGATGACTCTTCTCAATGTGAAAAACAGACTTTGGAGGACTTTATTGCCCAATTCTGAAATGCTGCCTCATTTGTGTATCCAGGGCAAGTTACATTTTACCTTGCTGCTCACATTTGTTCTGATTCAAGTTTAATAAGTTTTGTAATTAAATGTCTTTCAACAAGCCGTCCGTAACATCTCCAGCAGTTACCTGAGTAAAGCTGATTTCAAAGCTCTGCTGTATGGAAAGTGCTTCTTTGTTAATTGCCCCCAAGACAAAAGAAGCAGCTGCTTCTATTATTTCTCCTGCGTCTGTGTATGTAATGTGATAACTCACCTGAAAATTAAACGTTTTAGATATTAATTAGAACAAATACATAAGAGTATGAACTAGAAAAAGGGAATTTTAAACTATGTCAGTGTTGTTTTCTTTCTTTCTCGCTTAAGAAACACTCAAATGCATGGTAGAGATCGATTATATCCTCTAGAGGCTGGAGTCTCTTCAAAACTGACTTCTTGATAAGCATCTCTAAGCATAAGCCCAGTGTTCCTCTATTTAAGTTGAAAAGATGAGATGATTTGCACTGTGTGTTCCTCTGCCACCACTGGGCCTGAAGTCATCTTCTTCCAAGCATAACATAGATTCTAAACTGATGTTACTGTCTGCTATGTCGTATACACACAGTAATAATAGAAAAGGATTTCGTCCTGTCTCCGTGTTCTGTTGCATATAGTTATTATCTTGTTGCAAAACATTCTCTTCTATCCCAAAGTCAGCGTTTCTCCTGTCACATTTGCTTTGGAGATGTCACAATCTATGGAAACTGTGCAAGGCCCTTCTCACATCTTTGCAATTTGTGAATCAGAAGTGAATGGATGCATCCATGCTTTCTGTCAAACGTGAGGAGGAAAACAACTGCCATACCTACCCCAAGAACCACATTTATGCACAGTTCATCCAAAATCACAGGCAGCCTCAGGACATCACTACCATTAAGCAAAGTCCGCATTCCATTCAGAGACTGCACAACTACGGACTGGACAGTAATATTAACCTGAAAAAAAAAAAATCATGTCATTTCTGAATATTGTGTATAATTATTTTTGGCTTTTTCTGTATACAATAACAGAGACAGCAGTCAATAATGCTCTGAACAACTACCATGTTACATGTGTTGTTGAATTTCCACAAAAGGTTCTATTTTTAAGTAACTAGAGAGAGGTACTTAAAAAGAGAGAGTTTTAGATGGGGGAATGCATCAGGCTTAAATGTTTGCAGGTAGCATATTATCTTGGAGTTGCTAAGGATCATTACCAATAGAAAATTATAGAAATGTTTAGATTTAAAGATTAAGGATAAAGTCCCTGTTCTGACGAAATCAGTGAAAAACTCCCACTGACTGTAACTGAGTCAGAATTTTGCCCCCAGCCGTACCAACTAAGCTAGAAGGATACTTACCATCTGACTTGATTCTGGCACCTAAAAAAGAATAAAAGAACAAATTCAAACAACAGCAAGGGTAGGACCTATTACAAGTAGCAGTTAAGTAAAGCACTTTAAGGCTCAACGGCTTTGCCTATTTAACTCTGTATGGTTACAGCAACTTTTACATTTTGGAAGTGATTGGATAGACACTGCTGTACCCAGGTAGCGTGAAAATAGCTGCTGTTCTTTGTGGCTAGTAGGCAAAATCTTATTGTCAAATCCTCTTCTTCCCCTGACAGTAACTGGAAAATTTTAGTGACTTCCACCAATTTTTCCATCAGGTCTAGCTTTGAGAACACTCCCAATGATAACTACACAGTGCACTCAATAAGTAGTAGATGAATCTAGTGTTTCCCTTGGGCACCCTATTGCAAGTCAGAACTAAGAACCACTGAACGTTTCCTTGCATCAGCAAGGCGACCCGAGAAAGGCATCTCAGTTTGGCACAACTGTCACTGTGCATCGTATCGTTTGGCCTACTGAGGGCGTCAGAGAACATCGTTCCTACTGCAGATCTGTGCAAAACCGCTTGTAATTAATCACGGACTGCCAATTTAGGAAGTTTGCCAGGCTGTTCGTACCCAAAGAAATGGGGAGCTTTTGTTGTCCTGTTCTGACGTTAACAAGTCCATAGTTTCACGGTCTCTAACCAAAGAAACGAGAAGCAAGTATCCCTCTTGTTGTTACACAGCACATGGACATGTGCAGTTGCCCCACTGGAAAATTTCCATGGCAAGGCAGAAATGTCATCAATCAGGCCTGCAAAATACTCCTATAGAGCACCATTTTGTCACAAGTTTTATTTTTGTGACTTCCCAATGTGTGTTTGATTCACATCTTTGGGAAGGGACCAAAAATTGCGAGTCTGACCATGAAGCAAGTTCTGCAGAATTATGACAGGACACAAAGACCGGTCTGCTCGCCTAACATCGCAGCAGAGAACACATTTTGATGAGCTGGAGACCTGAAGGTGATGCAGGTAAAGTCTGTCACACGTTGTCACATATCGATATCAACACCTTGAGGTACCGCTCAGCCATCAGAATGAGCTGCACGAATTAAAGTGCTCGTAAAGATTAGACTCATCCTTCAAGGAAGCATGCTGCTTCTGACTAGGGTAGAGGGAATGATCACCGCTCCTAAAGTTCTATTTATCTGTGACTGGGGTGATGGATTATGTTTCTGTAGGTCAGGGGCAGACAGCACTCCAGCCTCACTGCTGCCTCCCACCGACTCCTCTTCCCACTAGCCAGGGAGGCAAGGAGGGGCTTCAGCAGCTACACACTACCCATGGCGTGAAGCATCACGTTATGAGTATCTTGGCAGAGGGTTCCAAACCTCCCCAATGCCCCTCGGGTCTGCTGGACAGGCCAGGGTAGAGAGCAGAGGTTAAACGCAACGGTTGCCAAGACCTTCGTATCACTCAAGGTGCCCAGCCCGGCGGTGAGGATGGGCTCATGAAGGCAGGGTTTTGTGAAGGAACCGCTGTACCAGCGCTCTCACCGGGGGCTCCCAGTCAGCCTCCCTGGGTTGATGTATTTTCCCATTTCTTTTGCTGGCAGCTCCACCTGCTGGCACTGGAAGTGCTCCCTGCTCTGCCCTGTGACCACTCTGCCCCCAATACCCATCGCTTTTCTATTGCCACATCCCACCTTCAGCTCCCTTCGGGAAGGGGAGCTTCCTACAGACCACCTCTAGCACCTCTTCAGCCTTCTCCAGCTCTTGCATCTGATCTTCCCTGAATGCCCAATGTACTTTGGACCGAAATCTGACCTCTCCAGAGCTGGGCCGTTGTGCTTGGCAAGCGGCACGTGGGTAACGTGTTACGTACTGCTGTAGTGAGGAAGGGGAATTCATCTTTTAATTCAAAAACATTCAGCTGCCAGGAGCCTGTTCTGAGGGGTGCTTTTTCTTTTCTGGTTCTGCAGCCCCCAAGAACTCTAACTTTGGGTGCATGTGGAAACACTCAAAGACCTTCTGAGGCAGAGTTTTCTCCACCTCTTCCACAGTGGGATGCTCAAAAGCTAACATAGGTGAGCAACCCTTTGCTGATTTCAAGGAGGTCCTCAAGGACCAGGAGAACGATCCCACCTGTGAGAACGTGAACTACTCAGTGGGCTTTCCTTTCCTGTTGATAGCTTTGGAGCCTGTGAGGAGACTGGAAGGGGCCTTTAAGCGGTCACTCACTGGAGAGTACTAATTAAATTAATCTAAATAATTACAAAAATTAAAAAGAATTTAATGGTGGAGAGCACACTGTTTTGCGATGACCTTTGGCTTCTGGAAGGAGCTATCAGGTATTATGTATTTCACTTTCAATTTTGCATGCATGATTTCTTTGTCTTCCTGAATATCTGTAAAGGGGAGTTATTTATACATAAGACATCATCCTGCAGTTCAAAAAGGAATGAAAAAGTAAGCTTAGCTTTGAAAAATAACCACAGACTGGATTTGGTAGTAGGCTGGATAGAAACGAATTTGCTCTCAGTGGGGTAAAGGTCATGTTCTTTGAGGAGTACAAGGAAGGCTTAGCACGCGTGTGCAGTACCTCACTGTTAAGAACCGAGGCTTGTAGGAAAGGTATCTATGCAGAGGAATAAACTTTACAGGTTTTTCTGTAAGTACAAAGGTTTAGCAGCTCTTTAAAACTCAGTATTTTTAGAATTATGCACTCTGATAACAGGCTTCTTGGAAAAGCTTGAACATCCACAAAAGCATAAAACTACTGCCACTGCAGTAAGCACTAGCTCAGTGACGCAAGCTTCTCTCTTTGAGACCGTTATTTTTTTTGGCTAAGCAGAGAACAGCAAATGCTTCTGTTACTGAAGCTTGAAGTAAAAGCATTTCCAAAGGCTTTCTGTATAAAAGTGTGGCACAAGAAGATCTTTTTTTTTTCTCCCCAGCACATGATTTAAAAATCCAAATAAAACCGAGCGTATCCTTTAGTAAATAGAAGTTACTTAATTCTGGAGATGCAAAGAGATATGCACTATCAACCACCAGCTCTATGACTGTGTCAAATCATACTTACGGCTAAAATGCTGGAGTTGATATAGAAGAGCATACTAATTGCTTGAATGTTGCCACATTTTTCCACACTTACTGATCTAGTGCATTTTGTAGCCTGGTTTACTAAAAATCCTGGAAAAAAAGTCACAAAGTATTACTGAATGAAATTAAAGAGTAATTATGAAAAGCAGAAATAAAAAACAATGTAAGAACCTCAAGTACAAGCAAAAGTAAACGTAATTTCTGTTGCAGATAAGGTTTTATGTGAGCTTTAAAGAATGATACTTTCTTAGATTCTCCAGAAATGCTGAGACAAAATATTACTTCTTAACAACAGAAGCTTAATAAAAGCTAGAAGATTTATGACTTCATTTTTGAGATCTCATAAGTTTGGATTTGGGGGCTTTTTTCTTTCACAGGAGACTTTAGTTTTCCTAGAGACATCATCATGACTGTTATTATACCATGTTTAATAATAACAGTGAGTTTTGGAAAACACAGGTGTGTAGTTTGGTTGTGGTTGTGTGTTTTGTTGTTTGTTTTTTTTTTCTCCTTCTGCAGATTTTCAGGAAACTGTGTGAAAGGTTAAAATGTAGGGCTCAAGCCTGCAAGTCTGACTTGCATTCAGGCTGTGAAAGGAACCTCATTATACCAGAGGCACACCTTACAAAGGCTGCCCAGTTAGGTCTTGCTTTGTGTAATAGCCTCTTCCCTCGTGGTGTCACCCTTGTACTATTTTATTAAATCAATTATGCCAAATAGGATGTCTTATTGCTGGATAAACAACACATTAACAAGACTCTCAAGGATTTGCACTGAATGTTTAATACAGATGCAATGCAACTTCCAATCTATGTCTAAAAAAACCCCAGAGAAACAGAAGCTATTTGAAAAACATTTGTTCTTGAATCCTTATCTGAATTTACATTTGCGTGTGTGCCAATTTAGTGACTGATTAAGCTCAAGTCAGAGCAGAATACTCTAAAGCAAACAAACTGGAATTCAAACACATTTTCTAACCTGCAGGATTTGCATCAGAGCACCAAGAGGAGACAACAGGACTGGGTAGTCTTAGAAATGCATCTGCTGTCTGTATAGGAACGCCATACTGCCAAATAAAACAACATATTCAAGTATAAAGGCGTGTTTCAGTCCATGGAAAGGTTCAGAGCATTTGTATTAGCAATAAATCTGAATAAAAGAAGTACTTATTTCCATCATGTACGTCAACACTGTATGCTACTTTGTGCATTAATTCTTCAGCCACTGCTAACAGCTTTATGTTTACAATAGCAAAACTGCTACTTATTTTTCAAAGATCTTAAAAAAATCTGGTTCACTTTTTAAGTAAGCTAACACAAAATACTAAATTTCTTATTTTTACATTTTTATATTTAAAGACCAAAACAATGTTTGTCTTTTCCAGAACTGCTTTTTTTCAAAAGCAGATGCAAACAATGCTTACTTGTCCTTTTATGGAACAATCTAATACTAATCAAATCAGAAAATTATTTACCTCGTATCTGTAAGTTTCATTCGCATCAGAAGGACTTTGAGCATCTGTGTTCGTATTCCAGCTGTCAGGCTCAGCACTGAAAGAAGCACTTCCAAACTGTTTAAGCAACCGATCAAAATTTTCAGGAGTAGGCATTTCAGGGGAACTGAAGGAAAGTGCTTGTTTATCTGTCAAAACATTTAAAGAATGAGATAACTTTTAGGCTAAAAGATACAGAAACAGTATTTAGTAACAATTTGTCTTTCTACAGTTGTTAAAGACTCAGTTACAGAAAAGCATCCACACAGCTTTTCTTTAAGCTTTCCCTTTCAAGATAGGTAGTATCTTAATCCACCATTTCACCGAGATCCATGAAAGCACAAACTTAAGGGAACAGGCAAGTCCTTTTCTTTCAAAATCATGGTTTCTAACAGCATCTGGTGTTCCAAAACAGAGACATGTCAATTAATGTCTAGAGTTTCCATGCTAAGTATTCGGATGACTACTGCAGAGTCAGAATTAAATTACGAGAACACAGTATTGATCACTTGTTACCTCCCTACGAATCCCGTCAAAGCTGGCCATAAAGGACTTGTACCACTGGGGCCTATTACACACTTACAGTAACAGCTCAGGAAGGAGACAGTTTCCCATGAGACAAGTTTAAATGTGATTTATTTAGGATGGTAAATTATTTACAAAAAAAAAAACCAAAACCAACCAAACAACAATTTTTTTTTTTTCCAACAGGGAAGACTAAGAGAGCATGAGCTGTTTTAACTCCATTGTTTCACAGGTGAAAGCATCACAACATAAGGACTGTGAGCACAGAGAATAACCAGTTCTCTGAGAGGTTTAGTTACTTTTAATTTTAGTTTGTTTCTGGTACCTAAAGAGCTTACAAAGGTAACAGCACGATGCTTAGTATTGGCAACAATGCTACTTACAGTTTGTAGCATGAATGCAGAAAACACTGGGATTGACTTGGTCAATTAATTTAAATATCCGTTCTGGTGGATTTGCTTCAACATCAAGTGAATACACAGCAGCTTTCTGACTACAAAGATTGCTGTCACCTCTGCAAACAATAATAATAAAATCAATAACCCACTAGAAGTTAGCATTTAAAGTTCTTTTCATGTATTGAGGCAGCATCAAAAAAAGCACTCGAGATTACTTGTTTTAACACAATTTGTATAGCAGTTGTGCCTCCTCAGCAGGTTCATTGTGTTTTGTAGGGCATGCTTAGTAATAAATAAAATAATTCTCCAGCATGTTTTCTCTAGCAGAGGAAACCGTGAGCAGCAACATGAAGAAAGGTCAGAGACAGACCGGGGGGAAGGGAAGATCCTGACAGTAAATATCAGAGCTAAAATGACAAGCTGGCTGGGATCCAGATGGTGTGAGACACCACAAACACAGGGTGCACGACAGGCTGTAAGCGGCTCGGAAGCACTTTTATTTATACAACACAAGTGGGAAATATGACCTTTAGGGTAACCTGATGGCATGTAGGCCAGAAAAAAGGTCAGTTTTGTGAATATTAGAATAATATTGTGTGCTGGCGGGGGGGGAAGTCCTACTTGAGATGCATGTAAAGGAAATGTCAAGAGTGAGAAACAGGGAAGTGGAAAAAGCCACCCAGTTTGGGAGAAGTGTTTGTAGATGTGCCATGGGTCCATCAACAACAGCCCAGAACTGCAGTAGGCTGCACAGCGAACGTGCCAGCTCCTACTCGGAACAGCTCTGGTGTGTCCCACATGCCAGAAATACAAGTGATGATCCCTGTGAAACCGGTACTTAGGCAGGGTTAGAGCAGTCAAGGGCAGAGAGTGAAGAAGTGAAATGACTTTTAGAAATGACTTTTTAAGCAGGGAGTTAAACTTTTCCATGAGGTGAACCATTTGTTAGCAGGAGCACATCAGAAATCAAACGCCCTTTTTCTGCTGTTTCAGAGGCCACATCGCCTCTTACTTGTGATCAGTCAAACCCTTTCAGTAACTAACACCGTTATGCAAATGTATACAAATCTAGATGTAAATAATGAGATCCACAATACTTGGAGTCATTGAAAATCCCATGGATTTTCATGCAAAATGTTCATTTTACATAAAAGAATTTGGGAAAAGAAACACAACTTCATTTTATGCATTTCTAGCTGACAAAGCCAGAACAATCACCTGAGACAATTAAACTGTCACTCAGGAAGGCGTTGATTAGACCTCTCTGATATATATAAATATCTATAAATGGGTAGCAGTAGTCATTGTGTGCAAGAACAGTAAGAAACCAGTCTGGCATGACTGCTAATGCAAATTTCCAAGCACCAAGAATAAACCCCAGTGTTCAGACTGGCATAATTTATACAGAAGGTGGGCTGAAGAGCTGCACTTATTGTTCTGCGAGGTCACCAAGAGACGTTTTACATTACAATTTTGAAGTGAGCTTTTTTAACTCCTTTTCGAGAAGATGGAATTGGGTGAAGGTGTTTTCAGACAAACAGTAAACAGCAAAGAAACAGCTATCGGCGTTACTGTATTGATAGGTCACAGTTCACTGTTTGTAGTGTGACAGACTGGCAGAGGGGCAGCAGGTTGGGACGCTGGCTTGTCCAACTAGGATCAGAACAATGCTCACATGACTTTGTTAAGCCCTGAGTTGATCAAGTTTCTAGCTGGTATCATAAACCGTAAGGAAAGAGGTTACTGATAACCTGCTGATGACCCACAGAGGTGGCCAGATGGTCCCATGGTATCGGTGTTCTTAACTTCCAGACACTGCATTATACTGATGAAAGCCTAAAGACACGTTATTCTCCCCCCAACACAAGGCACCACCACCTAAGTGCCCACAGACAGGAGCACAGTGAAAGAGGAGGAAAGCAAGGAGCGTGGGTTTTGGAGAGGGAATAAGTGAAAGAGAAACGGGGAAGGGGGCAATTTGCTGTTCTGCCTGGTTGGGGCCAAAAGTTTACTGGCCTAGTGCAGGAAGGACTGGTGAAAGGGTAGGCAGGAGCTGGGATGGCAGGAGTTGGGGTGGGTTAGGAACTAGTAAGAGGCAAGGACAGAGCCCTTACAAACGCCTGCAGCAAATAAAACAGGGTCTTGTATTTCACAGAGCTATTGATCCACTTACGTGACAACAGGAACTGAACACGTAGTAAAGAGGCTGAAATCGTCCGCGCTGCAATCGGGGTCACAGCAGCAATTCACATCGCACTGTGCCACCAGCAGATCACACACACACAGCTTGGCAACTGGAGGAGAGATTTAAATTAGAATGAGAATTGGAACTTCACACGTTACAGCATGTTCCACAACACTTTCCTTTTTCACCTCGCCTTACTTTTGACAATGGTCAAAAGTCTATAGCCAAATTCACGTGCTTTTTTTTTTTTTTTAAGTCATTTTTAAAAGCCATCTTTTCTGCTACTTAGCAAATCTATTTGGAACACAATAACAAAACCAAGGGCACACTAAAATCCAATGGTGTGTTCCCTGTGAAACCAAAAAGCAACTTGAGTTAATAGGAATTTTGAAGTTATGAAAATATACTCAGCTCTGCAGAGGGAAAAAAAAAAAAAAAAAAAAAGATACAAACCAGGTATGCTTATCTACTTGTTTCAGCTTATTGGGGAAAAAAAAATTATCAAAACCATTTTGACAGAGCAGCGAGAAGTTTACAAGTATTCAGCATGTCCCAGGGTCCAGTAATACACTTTCCTGATGTGCCAACATAGCTGACTTTGAAATTGTTCTGTCTGTCTTTAGATACTGTGAAATACTGTAATAATACAAAAGGTAATTGCTAGCAATACCGTAAACTGTCTCAATAAAATACATTTGGCAAATTCTTAAAACACTCTTAGGTGTTCAAGTTTATGAATTCAAAGAACAGGTATTACTCTACTGAACTGTTTAGGAGAGTTGCTTTTCAATAATAAATCTAAAGAATAGTACAGAATGTAGACAATGAAAACCAGCACTCTGTAGGCAAGGCATTCAAAGAACGCTCGTTTTCATAACTACTGCTTCTTTTCTTTGAACTTGACTGTTGTCCATTTCTCTACAGCCCCCTGGATGCTCTCTGACCATCTGAACAGTATCCAGGTATTTCCTGGAACCTCAGAAGTCCTGACTGTTCTGTCAGCACTGGAATCCTTAGTTCACCTTGTAAACAAGAGAAGTTTAAACATGGATGACTAGATGGCACGGTTATGTTTCTGAGATCAGGGATTTAAGTCTCTTTTCCCTAAGGAAACATGCACTAGGACGTGTTTAATTTGGCAAGTAACCAAGGGAAGCTGAACCGATGGCAACAACACTGGGAAATCAAAAGTTAAATAAAAGTATACCTGCCGATTAGAAGACAGTGGGCAACACCTGATAGCACAGTAACACAAATTTGTGATCTATATCACCACAGCACCGCTGTACATCCACAGAGCCGGGGTTAAATTAGGAGTCTTGGGGCAAACCGCGTACGTGCCCAGCTCCCTGCGCTCTCCAAACACATCCAGGGTGAGTCCGGGTGCCCTCTGCGAGGCCAGGCTCTGCCCCGCGGGCTCGGAGCAGGGTGCTGGGTGGGCACCAGCACCTGCCCTTCACCGGTGCCCCCTCTCAGGGCTGTGCTGCCAGGATCGGCGCGGCCGGTGCCCGAAGGCTGTGCGGGGCCCGCTGAGCCCCCCTTTCTGAGGAGGCTCCACGCCTGGGCTGGAGCGGGGCGCTGCTAGAGAGGGGTGCTCAGAGTGCTGACGAAAGGTCACCATCACGACAAACTTATCTACACAGTTGCAGATAAGCAGAGGCACTTCTTTATTGCAGCACTGGCTGCTGGGAGAGCTCCACCTGACGTGCTTCAAAGTTACACAAAAAAATTCAGCATTTTATACCCTTTTTCTGCAAAGTCATGGTCTTTAACATATTTTAACATAAGCGTGCATGTTATGCCCGCTATTAATTTTGACATTTACAATGATTGGTCCACCCTATTAACTAACTTTATTAGTATTCCTACACTAATATAATCACTGGTTATCCTACTGATCAAGATCTCTGATGTACAAATTAGAATGGGGAGGATGTGAGGGTCTTCACCTTAACATTTCTTAGTTTCTCTGGTTTCATCACATAAGATGATATGCCAAGAATGTGCACTTTCACTCCCTATACCTGTCTCCCTGTTCTGTGTTCTGGACAATTTCACAATTAGCAGCAGCTTTAGCTTTGACCTTCTTTGTAAGGCCTGCAGCTGTTGTTTCTTAGCGTAAGTGAGGTTTTGGATATTTCTTACTACAATGTAAACGGATTGCATTAATACAAAGCGTTAGTTATTCCTTAAAGCAATTAAGTCGTTCATTAAAAGCAATTAGTTATCAATGAAAAGTAATGATCTATTCAAAATCCAAACTTGATTATAACAAGAGCAGCACTGCAGCACAGCCCCGGGGGACCCCAGGGCGAAGCAGGGCCTGTCCCAGCCCTGAGTGGCTGCAGTGGGAGCCGGCGGGGGGACAAGGACCCAGCGGCGACAGGAGGCCCAAGAGAGGCCGCAAGCGGGGCTTCCCTCAGCCCGGGAAGAGCCGCCGGCGCCCCGCGGACCCCGCCCCACGGGGCACCCACCGTCCGTGACCGGGGCCGGCCCGCTGCGGGTCCCCGCCTGGGCGGCAGCGCGGGTCTCCGGTGACGCTGCGGGGCCCGCCGCGCTGACCGCAGGCTCCGCGCTCGGCTCTGCTGCCCGGAGCGGCAGCAGGAGGAGGAGAAGGAGGAGAGCCCCAACCTTCAGCACCGCCGCCATGGCGGCCGCCCTTAGCAACGGCGCGGTTACTAGGGAGCGCGGAGCATCACGGGAAGGGCGCGTTGCGCCCCTCGCCGGGGCCTCACGGGAAACAAGGGGGCTGCGGGGCACGATGGGAAGGGGGCGGGGCGCCGCGGGCAGCATGGCGGGCGGCGAGGGGCAGGCCGCGGCCTGGCGAGGCGGCGCTGGGTCTGTGTCCGGCTACCATCTCCCGCCGCCCTCAGCCTCCCTCGGCGCGGGGAGGCTTAGGGCGAGGCCGCACACCGGGCCTTTGGGCGGACATGGCCTCCCGTGGGGCTGCCCCGCTCGCCTCACTGCTGCTGTCATGGTGGTCTCAGGCCTCTGCTTGTGCCAGCCAGCCCCTTCAGGAACGGGGGGAATCCGGGTGCCGGCAGCCCCTCGATACCCAGCCGTGGGCTTCAGGAAAAGTTTTAAGGCATAGCAAGCTGAGTGTCAGCCATGTAAATGGCTTGGGCAAAAATGCTGCTGGAAGGCCATATACCAACAAATGTGGGGAGTGGCCTGTTGTGAGCTAGAAAATCCTGTGTTTAGCATATTTTTGTGACTTTGTTTTTAGTAATCTGCTTTGTTTAAACTGATTTTTAAAGTCTTACCAATTTCTCCTTTTGAAAATGCCATGGGTCCTTAATGCTCAGTGTGCATATTCATTAATTAATCTTGTTAGTGGCATATACAGGTAGTTTTATGCTCATTTGGAAAAACTGAGCTAGAGAATGGCCAAATTTGCACTATTCCTTACGTTTATCTCACAAATCTTAACATCTGTGCTGCAGTTCCAACCAAGAGGTGACTTTTTAAAATTAAACTTGCTGAAGTTTGTGTTTTGTTACCTGATCAAAAAGAACTTCACGTTTGTTCCTGCATCAAACTGACAAGTACATTGTTTCACAGTGTTTCTTATTTTCCTGACCAGGTTAATTCCCATTATCTTGAAGGGAGGCTGACAAAAGCTTTAAGACCACGAGAGGGCACGGTCTCTTTTCATGTAGTACACTTGCCTGCTCTCCGTGCCAGTCACAACATCTGAACAGCAGGAGTTCGTGCTGGCAGGCGGATTTAGCACGTTGGAGATGTTCCAGCTCCTGTTGAAAACTGAAATAATTCCACGGTGCACGCAGCATGTTTGTCGCTTCTTCGTGCCGTCCTCTGCTGCGCCAGAGCCGGTTAGTCACAAAGGTGTTGGTGAGTTACACAAGATGGGCTGCGTCTGCCTTGCCCGCTACGAGGCTACCAAGGGCATCTGATATTAGCAAAGAGATAGTAACTTAGGATGGATTTGAAATAGCTCCACATCATGTGGCAAAATCCCGGAGTCATCCTTCCTCTTGGAAAGCCCTTGTTCTTCTAAGGACATGGTGACATGAAGGTGAGAATCCAGTACTCCTCAGACCTCGGTAGGCCTTAGGTGCAGTGACAGCCTCGCCTGGGTCTCCAGTCTGCATTCCTGCTGCTAAATGTAACCCAACATTACTGCATTTGCCGTCTTCCTTGGGGAAGAAGAACTGATCTGTTTAGTCTCTGTTTCTTTGCTGTTCCTGAGATTACTTCGATTCAGTTGGAAATACTCATGCATTTCCTTTCAGGAAGGTCTCCTAGATGATGTTACTAGAGTTGGGGTTTATTTCAGGCTTGAGTAACGGGAACTTCAAGTACGCTTCCATTTTGAAAAGTAGCTGTAAAGATGTCATCATAGGACTCCTTCTTTCTGCTTCTCACTAAGGCTGTGCCAGGACTGGCTGCAGCCAGAGAAGACAGCCTGTACCTATACTTGGAGAAAATCATGGGAACCTCTAAAAAGCGGTATCTTTCATTGTCCCACAGCAGGGAAACGGCTGTCTCGGCCAGTTTTCTCGCTTAGATTTGCGTATTCGTAGCCATGTCCAGGACAAACTGCTGCACTGCTCTGAAAGCTCTGGTGGCTTTGGCCTTGCTTCCTACAGCCAATAGGCACCGGGTGCAGACGGCAGCCAAGGATCTGTTTGCAGCGAGCAGAGCTACAAGTCTTGTGGCTTCAAGAAGAAGGAGGCCTTGGGCAGGGAGCAGTCCCCTACGTGACGAAGGCTTGTTCTCCTGCCTGTTAAAAGGCAAATTCTTTTGTCACTACTGACGGAGTGAAGTTCCTGCATCCTCTCGCTTGAGGGAAAGTAAAACAGATTTTGGAGTTTTACTTCTAATTGCTGTGGTGGTTGTCTCAGCTGGGAGAGGCAAGCCTGCAGGAAGGAATAGTTTGAGCACGTGGCTGCTCTCTCCTTCGCTGCCACATGTGTGAGATCAGGTGTCTCTGGGTGAAGCTGACTTGGGAGCTCACGGTCCCTTGAACTTCCTTGACTAATCTCCCATGCGGGCAGTTAACGAGGATGAAGCTGTTTCTCCTACCTAGAAGTTCTGCAAATTTTGAAACTTGCAATTTATTTGCAGGCTTGGAGGGGGAGTGGTGTGTAGTTTGTTGTTTGTCATCCTTGGTCGTGTTCTGTCTTCTGTATTTCTTGTTCAGCCCCATAAGATGGGGTAATGAACAAGTAGGGGTGCTTCAGTATTAGCTGACACATTTCCGATGCATTTAAAGTCGGTAAAATGGGCTATTGACAATGCACCAGGGAAAATATAATTTAATACATTCTTTTTGCATCCAGAATTACTTTGCAAAAGCTGATGGTGCACAGGGGACCAGGCTCCCAGATGACAACTAAGCCTTGCTGAGATCTGCGAGATATTCCCCAGCACAGATTGCATCCTGAATGCATGTGGGCAGGAGCTGGATGAATAAGGAGGTATTATTTCTTACTGCATCTACCACTGAAATAAAATAGAACTGGGCAACTGTTCAATAGCAAAGTATAATGTAATTAATCTGGTTTTCTCATTACTTTTTTCCTTTTTTTCCCAAAAGTAAGGCAGGGCTTTGCTCAGACCAACAGTTCACCGAAACCCATCTCCAATACTTGCTGTAAAAGAAGAATAGGATGAACATAGCTGTTGTGTCACTTCAGCTTCCTCTTTATTAATGTTTAAGTGACCAACTCTGAATTCCTTAACTGTAGGATGTGATAGTTCAATAAAGCCACACAGCCTCTCCAGAAATATGTACACACAAAGAGAATGCAGTCAGTAAAGTCCCTGCAGAAAGAAACATAAAGAAAATAGGAAAAAAAAAAAAAAAAAAAGTCTTTGTCATGCAGAGAAGACAAGACAAAATCCAAGTGTAAAAAAAAAAAAAAAAATTAGAAAAATCCCCCCCCAACATAAAACCCCCTTGTGTCAGACTTGTGAAGCAGGTTCCCAAGAGCAAACTCCCCAGTGTGTAGGACAAGATCAGGACATTAATAAATAATGCATGTTCTCCATCACAGAGACTTTAATTTATCCTGTCAACAGGAGTTAATTAATAATTAAAAAGGGCACTGTGGGAGGTCCCATAAAATGAAAATTGAAGCAGTTTAAGATGCAGTAGATTGCTGTCTATTAAAAACATGTTAAGGGATTGACTAGTTTACTATTTTAATTCTATTTTAAGCAGCAAGATTTGGATGTGCATTTAAGCATTATAGGGTGGTGTTTGCAATCCAAACATGGCAGGATTGAGTCCCATCAAGTACAGTAAAACCAGGGGAAGTAACTGATTATAAACACAAGTAAAACTAACACAGATGTCTTTTATGAAACGCTAAAGACTAAGCAAAAAGCACTACTTATGTTTCACTTTCTCTCATCCGAGCTTATTTGAATAATTCAGTTAAATTTAAATTTTTAACTATGTAACTTTCACCACAGCCCTTCCCTTTTAAAATGACTTGAGATTTAAATAATTTAATTACTTTTACACATCTGAAATTGTTGCTGCTCATCGGAACAAAAGACACTAGAGTTTGCAGAATAGCCCACCAGTATCTGTCCTGCAAATCTAAGTCAGTGAACTGGGCCAAGTCAACATGTTTCTCTACAGCAAGACAATGACAGAAGTCCCACCCGTGGACATAGATCCTTTTGATTAAACAGTTTATTTATGTTATTTTTTGACATCTAAACTAACTCAGAGTAGAATTAACTTAATAACCCTGATGGATGCAGTGTTCAGGCTATTGGTTGGCTGAACATGTGCTGCTCTTTCTGAACACACCATATACGAGGCCTGTAAGTGACTCAAGTTTTAGCATTAGGAAGTTTTTAGTAATAAAAAATGCTCCACAGAGCTACTGTTCTGAAAGAGCTTCTCTAGAAAGTGGTATAATTCCTGTTACTTTAATTTATTTTTTTTAAAATGAGGAGAAAATCCTAAGAGGAAACAGTTTTGTATGTGCATTACTTCATCTAAATACGTGTTGTCAGCTCAATGCCATTCAAAAACAATTTTACCAAAAGTCAGAGTCACCATTAACCTACAGTATTTTGTAGTTTATAGAGAGGCTGGATGACTTGGGTGAGGTTCTAAAGGAATTGAGGGAGAAACTGAGGCACAAAATAAATCAGTTCTCCAGGATTTCAGACAGCTAGGATTTGGGAGAGGTCCTAGTTCCCCATCCTGAGCTGGTGCTGTTCTGACTCTGCATCTTCTCTTGACTCTTCCCTGTGGAGAAGTCTGGTATGGGCCTTTTCACGTTAGTTTTCTGTTGGATGGCAGCTGTGCGGTCTGAACGTCTTCGTCTTTTCAAGGCAAACATCGGCTTGGCTCTATGACAGATCACTTTAAAAACTCAAGTGGGCAGGCATTTTTGATTAGAGTCAAAACAAAGTCAAATCAGGCTGAAATAAACTGCATTCTGGTCTGGCGCAACGCTAGCACATCAGTAAATCGTGAGAAGCCTGGGCTGTCTCTGTACAGCAGATGGCATTACAGGTAATATTTATCACACTCCAATCCCCAGGCTAAGATACCAGGGAGAGAGAATTGACGTCAGCTACAAGTGAATCAGTCTTAATACAAGCTGAAAAACTGCTCGTGCCTTCAGCAGTTGATGACATTGTACAGCTCCCCGTTGCATTTATTAGTCTGTCTGAGCAAGCCTAGCAGGAAGAGTTTGTTTTGTTTTGCAGCTTAAATGAACTGATGTAAATGGATCTTGGACTTTGAGGTGGGAAGATTCCACCCAGCTGCAGTAACCAGGGGGATGCCCTTTGCCCCAGTTTTTGTGCCAAATTTGTGCGAGAATTTTAAACAAATCTCCCTTGGCAGGATATCGACCCTCAGGGTACAAGAATAATACTGGGTGAAACAACAGGGCATGTACTGGGGGGGGGATTTACAGGGAGATCTGTCAGGACTGGTACTGAAACTGTCCTATTTCATTAAAAATGGTTGTTTTTTGTCTCACAGGAGCCGAGTGATCCTCTGAATGAAAACCAACAGCAGTTTTTCATCTGGGTACAGTGGCACCGTGCAGGAGTGAAGGAGTTCAGCAAAGGTTACTCATTATCACGTAAATGATGTGGTCTTCCTTCTGGGCAGACTGGAGGGGGTGACCGGGGCTGGAGGAGTATGAACTGCTCACAGTGTGGGCTTGGAGCCCTCACCGAAACACCGAGTCGTGCTCTGCCAAGCGCCGCGCTCCCACGGAGTTTCTGGACTGGGGAGCCGGGGCTGATGGGCAAAGCGGGACAGAGCGCGTCCCATCTCGCTCCGGGAAACACGCTGCGAGGAGGCCCGAAACTCGGGTGTAGGGGTAAGCGGGGTGGGAGTCACAGGCTGAGCAGCGATGCGCACCCAGCCGCTGCAGGACAGATCACTTGGCACTAACCAGAGCTGCCTGAGGGCACCCTGGCACCGGAGGCGGTCGTGAAATCTCCTGCGTTGAAGAAAAAGGGCTTAGGCCAGGCTGGACTTGGCCTAGAAGTGACCTGGGCAAGAAGGAGGAAGAATGAGGGGAGGGAAAGAATGACTCTGTGGGGGAAACTCTGAAAATATGCGCTTCCCTTTCCTGCTGGAGATACAGGAGGGGGTGAGGCAGCAACGCTCGGTGCTGAGAGCCACCTTGTCGGTGCTGTTTGTCATCTCACACACCCCGATGGGCCTTGGCAGCAGCACACCCTTATCTCCAGCACGTTGGCAAATTCAGCTACACGGCGCTTTCTTAACTCACAAGGCTGGGCCTGGGCTGCTGGTTTGTGTTCCCTGAACTTTTCTTCTCCCTGTTCTAATGGGCAGATGAACCTTTTAATCAGTTTGGATACAATTTCAGCTTTAGGCGGAAAATTTTCATGCATTGCTTAAGCCTTTAGCAATTTAAAGGGGAGGAATATTGTCCCTGTCAAGATACGCAGCGAGTGAAATGCCTGCCGTCTCTTAATGCTTTTATAATGACGTGCTTCAACAATGTTCCCCGTGGGTTGGGTCCGTGAAGCACGCCGCACAGCTCTTCCTTTCACTGCAGTCAGCTTGGGGTTCAGGTTTCACACCCTCCTCTGCTTTATTTACACCCCTCTATTGTTTTTGTTATTTACATATTTTGGATGATAGAACGCAGCAGCCGCCTCGTTCCACGTCGCGTATGCGGAGGCATTAACCGAATCTGCGCCCATTGTGCAGAGCTGCCTGTGAGGGGCTTCCAGAGGGGCAGGCCGCTTTGCATGCCCGCGAGTGGTGCAGAAAACCGAGCTACAGGTTGGGAACTGGGTCTTTTTGAACAAGCATGGACGCCTTGAAGTTGTCGGTATCTTTGAAGTTGTCCAGGGGGACACCTGAAAGCTGCCGGCTCGCTGCCTTTGTATCATGCCCACCTGCAATTAAAGTAATTTTAGTGGGTTTTTGTGTGATGACTGTGTACTGCGGCCTTCTTGTGAGGGTTTTGTTTGGCATTTCACGCCCCTCACCCGAAATGAACGCTCCGCACTTTCATGGATTTCCACAGAAACCACACAAACATCACGCGCCGTAGTGAGCTGGCGCTCGCCTTAACTGCACCCCGCCGGGGAAAACAGGAGTTGTCCTTTAAAAATAAATTTTTGTGTGGGATGACTCACATAACCGTCCTTAATAGCCAGAAAGTACAAACGGCCACCGAGTCCCTTCGAGTTATTTGGAGCACGCGAGACACGCGGCCCGATATGGGCGTGGAGGGCAAATATCTGGGTTAGGCGCAGCCTCGCTCGCCCCGGTGTTGAGAATTAATTGCGGTAATTACAGGTAAAAACGCAGCAAGACGGGGAACCGTCTTGCCGGCCCCAGCCGACAGCCCCGTTTGGGGACCGGGAGGCCGAGGCCGCTTCCCCGGCGCTGATGGGGGGGGGGAACGGGGAACGGGGGACGGGGGACGGGGGACGGGACAGGCCGCGCTCGGCCCCGCCGCGCCGCAGCCGCCACCGCAGGGGCTGCTGGGAACCTGGCGGTGTTATTGTCCCGCAACATGCAAATGAGCCGCGGCGGGGAGCCAATAGGGGAGGCCGCCGGCTTGCTGCTGCGCAAGCGCGCTGGAGCGGGGGGGGTGGGGCTGACCTCGCCGCCCGCTCGCCGAGCGCCGCGGCCTCAGCACGCGCGGCGAAGATGGCGGCTGCGGCCGGCGGGGTGCGGGGGCGGCGCAGCGGGAACCGCCGGCTCTGACCGGGACACTCCAACGGCGAGGCGGGAGGGCGCCCGGAGGCCTTCGCGGGGCAGCGCCGGCCGGTCGGGGGAGGAGGCAGAGCCCCCCTCGGGGGGGGGGTGGGGGGGGGAAAGGAGAGAGAGAAAGGAAGGAGAGGCGGGGGGTGTCGCGGAAGGCGGGGGCGCTGCCGGCAAACCCGGCCGTGAGGGGCCGGCGCGCGGGGCGTGAGGGGCAGCTTGGGCGGCGGGGGCGAGGGCGGGAGCCGGCCCGGAGGGGCGAGGCGGCCCGCAGGGCGGGGAGGGCGAGGGGCCGGGCCGAGGAGGAGCAGCAGCAGCAGGAGCAGGAGCAGCAGCGCGGGCCGGCGGAGGCTGAAGGAAGCCGGCCGGCGGGCAGGGGAAGGCTGGCTCCCTGCGGCGGGCGCTCGCAGGTCAGGAGGCGGCTGCGCCGGTGGCTCCCCGCGTTCCTGGCTCTCGGCTGTTGGGCGCCCCACGCCATGTTCTCGGTGCTCTCCTATGGCAGGCTGGTGGCCCGGGCAGTCCTGGGCGGCCTCTCGCAGACGGATTCCCGTGACTACAGCTTGGTGACAGCCAGCTGTGGCTTTGGCAAAGATTTCCGCAAGGGCATCCTCAAGAAAGGCATGTGCTACGGGGATGACGCCTGCTTCGTGGCCCGGCACCGATCGGCAGATGTGCTGGGTAAGTGCTGGCGGGGCCCTGCTGGGGGTGCCGAGGTGGCGTCGGCGTCGTGACCTCCCCGCCTTGAGCCCGCACATGGCGAAGCGGCTCCGTCTTCGGTGGCAGACAAAGGGAGCCGGTTCTGCCTGTAAATGTCGGCGTGAGTTTTTCACTTTTAGTTTCCCAAGGAAGCTCTCTTGGCTGCAGCACGACGCCCACCTCGCTCAGCCTGCCTTTGGGATGGGGTGCTGTGGCTGCCGGGCGCCTGGGCCCAGCCTTGGTGTTTCACCTGTAAGGCCTAGTGGCTCCAAAAGCTGGAGAAACGGCTTGCAGTGCGTTTCGCTTTAAAACCTAGCCGAGCCCCGTGTGTATGCATTGCATTTGTGCATAAAGGATCAACGACACGGACACTTCCTGATTTTAGCGTGTGCTGTGTCCTTGTCAAGTGAAAGGCAAAGTGACATTGAGGCTGGTTTCAAATGTCAAACTTGAATTTCAGTGTTTGTTCTATCCTGATTACGCTCTCTAGTTGAGGATTCCTGTGTGAAAAGAATCTTAAGGGTTCAAATTTTAGAAGTAGTGAATAATTGCAGGTAATCAATGGAATTGTTCAGTTTGAGCAGCGTTGCTTTTGACAGTGCTTGACCTTACTCCTGTGTAGTCAAGGTTGAATTTGGCTAACTGGCACTCTGCAAAAGTTCATTTCCAAGCAACTGACAGAAGTAAATTTTCACCAAAACTTGTTTTTTTAAAAAAGTTCCTCCCCTTTGCCTGATTTTTTTTTTTTTTTAATTTAAAACTGGTAGAATTGCACTGCAGTGTCTCATGATATGACAGTGCTTAGTGATTCTTCAGAATTTGCTGCTGTCGCTGTAGCGTGGTTGCCATTTAATATAGCTGAGGCATTTTTTCAAGAAGCTCTGACTTGGTGCTAGGTAACAGTATTGCTGATGATTCTCAAGGGAGCTGTTACTCCAAGGGTGATGCTACAGCTTTCAAGGAGATGTGGAAAACTGGTCAATGCATTTTAGATACTCTGCATCTTTTCTGTTGTGCCTGTTCCAGAGAAACTTTTTTCTGTTAGAATTAGCTGTTGGACAACCTTACTTTAACACGTGACTAAGGCTGGCTGCCTTTAAAGTTCATACTAGGCCAGCGCTGATAAATAACTGAGCAATCGGTATTTGCCCATAAGAGAAATGCAGAATCTGCTTTACTTACAGGCGGACTCTTTGCGTGGGGAAGCGGGTAGATTTAGACCCATTTGATGATGTTTAGGGTTTTTTGGCCATATTTGGTAATTACCATATGTGGACCCACAGCTTAGCTTGTCTTCCTGCTGGAATCAACAGAGAATTGCATTTCGAAGTTGGTCTTTGCATTAATTTTCATGGCAACTTGAAAACAAACAGCATTGTAACTCCACTTAAGGACCAAACAGCAAAGAAGGCTTCAGACCAGGATGTCTTAAGTATGAAGAAGAAAATAATTTAAATGGAAAAGCTGTTGGTTTCTTTAGTTGTGGGGTTTTGGTTTTGGTTTTTTTTTTCCCCTGTAAAGCTATTTTGATTTTAGGCCTTTATTGCTTGTCTAATGTACGTACCAAAAGAGCAAGGTGGCTGTACATTCTGCAAGCAGTAATGCTCAGGATGGGTTTTGATGCAGTCTAGCTCAATGCCTTTTCTTCATCTGTAGTTCTTAAGTTTATAGAGTTTGTTTTCTCCTTGTTTCCGTTACTACAGTCGTCTCTTTGCTCTCCCTTTCTCAGCCAGCTCTTCTGCTCTGCTGCAAAAAGAGCTTCAGCACCAGTGTTTTCCTCTCCTCTGTTCCTCGTACGTCACAAATCTGAGGTTCCATACCTGAAGACCCTCGTAGGTCTTGTACTGACTCAGTACCTGCCTGACGCTGCACCTCAGCGCAACTGGCTGAGCTGAACAGCAGTTTCATTTTGCACTATTAGTGTAATGAAGAGGCTTGTGTGGTTTTAGCCACAGTGAACTCTAGAACTCTAGAGTGCTTCTGGAGAACAGTGAATTTCAGGTGTATCGCTTAGTCTGCCCTAGTACTCATCAGTGACAAAGCCATGACGGATAATAAATTTAAAATTCTTAAGTGCCAGTCTTTTCCAGAACCAATATATGGGAAACATGCCCGTGTGGGATGGATATGGGTGTGGTGTAACAGTGAAAGAGCTACTCCCAGCTATTTGGCATGAGTGCTTGGGGATTCATTTTCTTAGGTCAAACAAAAGTCGCCTAGGCAGTGTGTTTATAGCCGATACAGAAATGCTGAACGCTTCTTGTTAAATGTATACTGCATAGTCTGAAGGCTGAAAATTTAACAGTGTCTGTGCTTTATCCTTTCATAGTAAGATCAACAGAAAGCTCATAAAGGTTTGTGTGGTTTCCTGACCTCCTGTAGTTTTAAAGGCCTGATAGGGCCTGTTACAGGTGTACTTGAATCTTCAGGGGTTTTCCCCCTTATTTTTACTTTTGTCTGGGATGTACCTGTTAAATTTGCACGTGTTCTTCCTGTTCTGCGCACAGGGAGAAGCAAGAAGCTCAGAGCCAGAGTGTTTCCTTTGGGATCGCTCTGAGAAAAGGAAATGGCTTTACTACTGACATTAATCTCTAGAGCTTTATGATTCAGGCCCCTGTTTCCTTTCTGCTGCTGCTCGTACCATATTGCACCTTTCTGTATGTTCACTATCAGGGTCTTGGTTGTCCAGATCCTCAGATTATTCGAATATGTTCTTGAGACTTGGTGGACATAATGTACTCCTCCCTGTCTGAAGGCATGCCTTTGTGACTTTGGAGGACAGAAATACTGTTTTTTAAAGCTGAAACCCAAAACTCATGGGAAACTGACACCTCTGTTTTTTCCTAATTAGCCTGCAAGTAGATTTTTTTAGTGCATAAGAACCAAAACACAGATTATTTTTTTTAAATGGACTTGAACACTTTTATATAAACACTTATTTAATAAAACTAAACATTGAAGCCTCTTTATAAACTTTGAGATGTCTCATGCTGGTGATCGTTTTTTCTGTTGTTGGAATCTGCCCTTTTTCGCTTATTTCTGCCTTATCAGGCTCCTGATGTCTTTGCTAGTTTTTTATGGATTTTCCAAGCTGTTGGGTGACTCATTATTGAAACATTACAGCAACCGATGCACATCCCGTGACAGCATCACTTGTACAATGTCTGTGCTGGGTAGAAGTTTGGGTGTAGCCAGTGTGGCTTGACAAGTCTTCCAAACTATTTCTGTCCCCCAGCACTAGTAGGAAAAAAAAAACCCCCGTCTGGCAGCAGGGTACTGTTTGTCCACTGCAAAGTTAAAATTTGGCAACTGTTCTGTCTGCTGCAAATCTTGATTTTTAACTTCTTTTTTTTGGGGGGGGTGGTGGGGGTGGTGTATTGTAGGGCAGTTACTCTGAACTGAAAGGAATTGCACTTTATTTGCAAACTGAATTTGTCAGCAGCCTGCATAGGAGGTGTGTAAAATTCGCCCGGAGTATTGTTAGTCTCACTGTCATCAAGGAAAGGTGGCTACAAATTGTAAAAAGATTTGTAATTGAAATGTCAAGGTTATTCTGGCAACTGCAGAGGAAGAAGGGATTCTTACTTTGATGCCTGAAGGTCATGTAAGACTATGTTAAGTGGTTTATTTGGTGTCATACCCATCAAAGAGATTGCTGCCTTATCACGACTTATTGCACTAAAGGTGGCAAGTTGTCTGCTTGCTTCAGAGTAGCCTTTCACCTGCTTTCTTGGGAGAACTCGGGCTATCTTGGAGCAATCAGTGATTTGAAAAAAATTTTATATGTCTTAGTTTGTAATAGAGCACGTGAAATTTTCTTTTTAACATGGGGAGCATAAGTACTATCACTTGTAGAGAAACTACGGGTTGAGAAACATCCCCATTAACAATCATATTCACTGACGTTCTTGTCGATACAGTTAATCCAAATGTCAGCAGAGCTGTTCTTAAACAGCATGGAATGTAACCTCTTAGAAACGTGGTAGCTCTCTTTCTGAGAAGGAAACTAAAATCTGGTGGTTCTTCTCTACCAGAGTTTCTGGAATGGCATTGCACAGACGTATTCTGATCAGAATTTGCAGCTGAAAATTTATTTTAAGTGCCATTGAGACTTGTTGATGGCAGACAGTTTTCCATTCATACACTGATCTTGGCTTGAACGAAAAGCAGGTTCTGTCAGAAATCACGGAAGGAGATCAGCAAAGCTGAACCCAGTGCAGGGGGTGAGGCGTTCATCATACCTGTATCTCAGGAAATGCTGCAAAAAAAATCTCCCGCTGTTTACTTTCGTTCATTCACATGATTGACATTGTGATGCTGAGATTGTCCAGGCTGCAGGTAACCTCGGTGCAGCTTGGGTGAGGTCTGTACAACACCTACCCCTTCTCATCAGCTTACTGCCAACCGTCAGTAGCAGCTCAGCTCCCTGAATCAAGTTCCAGGGTTGCTCAACACCTTGGGAGATTAAATAGTTGTAACAATGTAGGGAAGTTTTTACAAAACTTTCAGAAATAAATAATAGTGTAGCATTCTCCTTTAACTCCCAAAATCCACTGAGTGATTTCTCAGGCTTAAATAAAATAGATAGGAGATCTACCGGATAACCACCTGTTTCAGGAGCAGCAGTGTATTGTAGCAGGAGGGAAGATATAAGGAACGGCTGCTTTTTCCTGGAAGTAGCTGCACAATGTAATGTTTTTGGTTCCTTGTTTCTCCTTCAGTTTGCTCCTCAACGTCATCTCTCACTTGGCCTCTTGCTTTTTGTTCCTTATTATCACTTACCCAGTTATTCTTCCAGCACCTTTCTATTTCACACAAGGGTAGTTTAAGGTCTGCTGTAACTTTTAAAAGGCACACTGTGAGTTAGTAACCTTTCCTTTTGTGACTAGTTATCAGTCACACGCAATCTGCCTTTGGGGATTTGTATTTAACTAGGTTATTTCTTTGTCAGAGCCCGTGTGGGGGGATAGACACCGTTGGGCTGTAACGTTGTGACCCCATACAGGCTGCCAGTGAAGCTGCTGGGAGAGTTAGTGCTGGCTTTGAGCGTGTGATGTGCTTTGGGTGGAGCGCACCTATCTAGGTGTGCAATTCATCTCATCGCTGATAAAACAAGGAATCTTATCAGTTTATCTCAGTTCTGATACACTGACAAACACTTGGTGCTGTATTTCAAAGTTGTGCAGTGCGACAGATTGCACTTTGTTACCATTTTAGCCTTTCTTCTGTGTTTGATGCAAAATAAATTCCATCACAGATGCATCCTTTTTTATCGGTGATTCATTGCCGATTCGGGTAAGGCTCTCAAGAAATTGCAAGTTCAGTGGGATGCGAGGAGGGTGTTACGGAGTCAGTTGTGGTTGCGTGCAAGAGCGATTCCTGCTGGCACACTTGTGCCTGCCTGGTGCTTCTGTGTGTGATGATTATTTTTAGCTGATGCAACGTTTGAAAGGGTCAGCCTTCCAAGAGATTTTTGGGACATGGTGATGCTTTTAGGCTCTGACTGTGGGCAGGTTAGTTTGCCAGCTAGCCAGAACTTCCACTCGTTTATGTTAAACAGGGTTTGATTGGTGTCATGGTTTTGTTCTGAACTTTAAGCCTATTTAGTTTATATTTGCTCTGAACTAGGTAGAACATCTGGGTCTGACTTACAGAAGCAATGCGGTGAGAAGCAGATGTTACTAGTCTCAGCGCTGCCTGGCTGTTCCCTGGGCTTCTGCAGTTAACCTTCCGTGTTGGCACTCAGAGCAGCTCCACGTTTGCATTTCAACTGGTGTTTTATCCCAGGTGCTTCTAGCGTTGTGAAATACGTTTTAACAAGTTTCAGTGCCAGGATCTTCACTTGCTCAATTTCAGTGCTGCAGCATCAGTCACTTGTGCGTTGTCTGGAAGCTCCGTTACAGCTGTCTCTCTATGAGGGATCTTGATACGCTGACTCTTGAAGCAGTTAGAAAGAGCCAGTTTTTGGAGTGACACATGCAGCAAGTATTTGATCTGGCAGTAGTATTTGTGTATTTTCCAATAGAAGGCAATATAGTGGAGTGTGAACTCTCAAAGCTTCTTTAAGGGCTCCCTAATACAGTTAAACACTTGAGAAACATTTATTCTTTTGAAGTAATTTATTGTGAAAGTTTCAATTACTTTATTTACAGCGTTTTTTCACCTAGCCACAGGCATTTCACTGTGTCACGTGGACATTTCTGTAGCTTCTGCATAGGCTTGAACAGGGAATATCCAAATCAATATTCTTTCTATAAAATTTTCTGATTTACTGAATATCTTAGGAAAAAAAATCAAGGATTGAGTACAGTTTGATTTTTGGCTATTCTTCTCAGCCGTGCAGTTCGTCTTAAATGTTGTGTGATTCCCATTTTGTAAAATGGTTATTTTAAGTTAAAAGGTGGATACTGGAAGACAATGTTTAATGTGAAATGCAAGTAATCTTTTTCGCTTGTTAAAACGTAGTTATTTTGAATATTTACAGTTTTGTGGGGGTTTTTTTTTGGCTTGGATGAAAACAAAGAAAATCTAAATGCATAGAGCTTGGCATTACTCCTTGGCAGTGATACTGCCAATAGCAGTACCTTTGAATTTTTCTTTGATGACAGAGGGAAAATGTGCTATCTCATAAAAATGGACTAATTTTTATGTATTCAGTTTTTGCTACTTCTGGAGTTTGAAATCTCACAAATAATTTTGCTCCTTGTTTGCTGTGTGTATCAGATATCACAACATTTTCTTAAACTTTATTCTCACTTACGTTTCATCTATTTCAGCAGCAGTTTATTCACTCTATTTTAAAATCTCATATTCCTTTCTCCTAAAACTTCAGTTCATGCTGTGAACGTAGAATGTAAAGATACTGGTTTAATTTTAAAACCATACTGAAGGTAGGACAGGATGGCTAAAGATCTTGGGGAATGTAAAAATCTTCTTGCGAGGCAAAAGCAGTTGAGGTGGATGTTTTCTAGTTGGCCCTGTGTGGTAAAGAGCTTCTTGAATGTGCTTTGCCGACGTGCTGCCGTTGCTCTCAATGGCAGCAGTAATGTCTGGCCCTGTGCCGGAGCAGGAGGAAGCGTTTGACTGCTCTGGCGGTGTTTGGGAGCCAACAAGGTCATTTAGCTGAAATGAAATGAACTCACCTATCATCTTTAAGAGATACAGTTGAAGAAAGACCCCAAACCTTTGCAAAAAAGCCCCCACGTTGTCCATTTTGGGCAAGGACAAATAGATGGATGGGTGTGGTGGTACATGAGTTAGTGAGCTGCTGAGGTGTCGTGGGGTGAAAGCATCCTCTGGGGCCCGCTTGTGAGTGCAGTGGTCTCGTTTGCTTCTGTGCCAGTGGTGGAGAAGAAACGTGCAACTGCCTTGTTGATTCTTTAACAGAAAGTTTGTTCTTTTAAGTACAGTAAAAAGCGAAGTCAGGGGACCTACTTGGGGACCGTCTAGAGGATGATCGTTTCGGAAGGCACCGGCAGAATGTACTTAGAGCTGTTTATAGCTTGCAGAAAGCAGACAGGAAGGCAGACAGACAAAGCCATTTCATGGCTCGGGATGGAGTATGAAGTGTGCTGCCGTGATTATGGATTCAGATTTCCTGCCTGGAGTAAGAAATGAGCAAAGAAAATCAGGTGGCACACTCTTATTTTTGCTTTTAAAATTGAAATAGATTTTGATAATTAGCCTTACCAGGTGCTTGCTATGACAGCTCTCTTGTACTCCCTACTGATGCTGTAGTGTTTCTATTTAAATACATCCCCAGGCTAATGCAAAAATGGTTTACTGGTTGCTCGAGGGACTCAAGTATCTACCTTAGGAGCCAAAAGCTTTGGACAGTACTTGTCAAACTTCATCTCTTCATTGCATTGACCCTGTTGGCAGTGAAGCAATGCCGTATTCAGCTTGCAGAAGTACCTCTGGATTGTGATCCTCTCAAAGGGAAAACAGCCACTCGTCTGTTAACTTCATGTAAAGCGAGCGTCATCATCCGAACGGAAGCTTAGTTTGTACTTCAGGTTCTAGATCTAGAACTTGTTGTCAATCATCGCTTAACCTAGACTTGTCTGCTTGGCAGCAGGAAACAAAGGGTTAATCCAGTATTGACCTGAAGTTGTGGGACCTGTAAAGAGAGGATTAGTTTGTTCTCGAAGAAACCAGAAAAGGCATTTCCGAGAATGCAGGGTTGCTTTTGCATGAGCTCCTTCCCAAGGTCTGCTCTGAAGGGGTGAATGCAGGGACCTGCCTTCCTATAGCGTTCTTCTAAGAAAGCAAACGGACAAAGCAGGTGTCTAAAAGGTTGTGCACTATTTTTGGGAGAAATCTGATTAATGTTGATAGGCTGTTCAGAATCTGGCTATAACCTCCTGTCAGATTATAGTTCGTGCCAAGGTCAGCTGTGAACCTTCCGTCTCAGTTTCAGATGGTGTCCGATGTGAAGGGCATTTGTCGATGAGGCAAACTTAGTTTTACCTTCTTGGTCAAATTTTCATGCCTTTGCTAACAGCGGCATTTTTTCCGAGAAGACTGTTGCTCTTCAGCACGATCGGAGCTCTGAAACTGGCTCTTCCTGCTTTTATCATGAACATGGTATTTTAGCTTTAATATCTTGCGGAAACTTGGGCTTGAAATAGTTGGTCCCATACAAGCTGAGGTTCAAAAAGATCTTTGGAAAAATCTCTGGGTAGAAATATTTTTATCTCGTAATACCTTCAGACAGTATTTTACTTGTATCATTAAGGCCAGTTGAGGAAGTTCAAAATTCTTTAGCCAAATGGACAGCAGAATATCCTACCACCCGCTTTTCTGTGTGCATCTTTGCTGTGTGCCTCTGTGGTGGCTCAGAAGCTTCCTAAGCTCTGGCAGAATTGGTCTTATTTTCTGATACCTAGGTTGTTTTGAATAACTGAATGAAAATTGACTGGGTCATAGTCACTTTTCATTCTGTTGCTTGGCTCAAGCTGTAAGCAACAAACTACCCTTGGAAGGGGCAGGTTGCAGCATTGTGTGGTTTACATGGATTTTTTTTTTGAATGCGCATTAAAAATGGAAGTTTAGGTTCTACAGAAATTGATCTTGCCAAAGAGAAAGCGTTATCCTTCATATGGATAGGAGCTTGAGAAAAAACTTTGAGCTGCTGAATAGTGTGGAAGTGTTTCTTTATAATTTCTACACTAGTTAAAATCTTAACGACCTTCACATTTAAAACTCATAAAAGCTCTTCTCCCCTTTTAATGGGCTAATCAAAGGTTAATGTGGTTGAATCCCCCTCTTTCCCCCAAAATTCCCCATTACTTGTTCTCTAGTGAAGTCAGCCTCCTCACAGAGTTCTCAGCATGAGACTTTACCTTCTCTTCAGCAGTTCAGGTTATATTTAGTGATTTGTCTAAGAGCTGAAGTCAGAAATTATCTTGCAAATGCTTAGAATTTTTTTTCCTTAATCAAAAATGTTTTTCAAGCAGGTGCTATGTCCTACTCTTTAGTTACTGAATATCACAAGTGATGTCAAGATTAAAAAACCTTGTTTTAGAAGCCATTTCTGTTCATGTAACGCTCGTTTTCTGTTTTTTTCTAGGGGTAGCAGATGGTGTAGGTGGCTGGAGAGACTATGGGGTTGACCCTTCTCAGTTCTCAGGGACTCTAATGCGAACATGTGAACGTTTAGTAAAAGAAGGACGGTTTGTACCAAGTAATCCTGTTGGGATTCTCACCGCAGGTTATTGTGAGCTGCTGCAGAACAAAGTACCTTTGCTTGGTAAGAGAGCAAAAATACGCAAATTGGGTCTGTGTTGCATGTTATCTAGACGTGTGTGCTCTGTCAACAGGCTGCTTAAACGTGGTGTCAGCTTCTACAGCAAATTTGCAGGCAGTTGTTTCTCGTAGTCAACCAAAAAACCATAGAAATGTAATTATCTTGATGCCATCCTTATTTTCTCATATGTTTAAAAACTATCTTGATTCATTCAGTAATGCAGGGAACGTATGTGTGTGTAAATACATACGTATAAAAATGAAAGGCCAACAGCCCTTAGGTGTAAAGGGTGGTAATTCCCCCGTGTTTGCAGAGAGTTTGCAGAATGAGTTCAGCAGAATACGCTGGGGCACGTGCATCGTTCTCTCCGTTACGTGTGTATAAATAACTGTTCTCTGCTGAAAATTCTTGGTGGCTGGTTGTGGCTTTTTGCTTAAGCTATGCAAGCAAAAATGTTTTCTTACGATAACTGGGTGCAGTTCTGCTCCATCCTTGCCTTACTGCTCCTGCTGCCTTTTATGTCCAATGAACTCTAAACCTAATTGGTTGACTTAAGTAGTTTATATCATACGATCACTGGTACCATATATTATTTTTATAATAATTCTTTGTGGAGGATTCAGTACAGACCTTTCTAAAGCAAGCTAAAGTAGATGCTTCGCATATTCTGTCAGACTTGATTTTAGACAGGGCATCCAGCTGCCTTGGGAATGGTGAGCAGATAGAGAGGCCACATTTGGCCTCAATACTTTTCTAAAGGGCATGTGACCTCTTATACCCCAAGAAAGTGTTACCCTGCCTGATGCACATGCTTCTCACCTGACCTTAAACTCCTATGCCAGAAGAGTGCTGTGTAAGCTATATTTAACTTGCCTGCTGAGCTTCGGAACAGATGTTCTCGCATTATATGCCTAAAGAATAGGTTCAAACCTCAGAAGTGACCTCAAGTGTCACTAAAATAGCAGTGGTCGGTAATTACATCAGGATTTGGTGTGTTTAATAGTGCTTATTTGCACAAAGCAGATGTAGCTGTAAGTGATCTACAAAATGGGCGAGAGCCCTCACCATGGCTTTGCAGACGGAGGCAGCCCTGCTTGGCTTGACCTTTCGAATTCTGAAAAGCAGTGTATGCTGAGTCACAAGATCTGCATTCCACACGTGGCCTCCTAGTTACACTCTGCTAATAGAGTTAGAATTTGAAACTAATGATCCTTAGTGTTTCTCCTTTAACCGAGAACAGTATTTTTAGAAGTAGAAATAAAACCCTGGAATTACCACGGCAGTGAGCATTTAGAGTTTATTTAAAAGAAAGTGAAGGCAGAGCGTTTCATTAAGGAGGATTCATTGGGCAATAACTTTTCCTTGCTGTTGTGCTTTAAGTCTTGATACTTAGTTGATCAGAATTGAATCTGGCAAATATTTTAAAATAAAACTGAAATGGGGGGAAACTATGCCATCTATTTAAACACTGTTCTTGTATTGCAGAACGATCTTGGATGCTGCCACATATAAAATCTGAATTTTTCCTAAGATACTGCTTTGACTTACCACTCAGAGTGGAGAAGGTCCTGTGTATTCCCTAGAGAACAAATTAAGTGCAAGGATTATTGCAGGGAACTCCCTGTGTTAGAAGGGGAAACATCTGGAATAGGTGATGCCTAGAGCCAGCTGGACTTCTGCACTAGCGAGCCTGATTGTAAGCTTAGCTCACTGCAAGCTTGTGGTCTGTCCAACATGTAGCTGTGCTTGGAAACTCCTAATGGAAGGACGTTAGGATAGAAGATGAAGACTAGTCACCAGCTGGTGGTAGGGGGGCTTACGTTGGAGGCAGAAGTCATGAAGAAATGCTTTAGCTGTATTTCACCCTCTTGAGGAATGACAGTTCTTTTGGTGGATGTGCTGTCCTGTTGGCAGAAATTAAGCGGTGCTGTTTGCTGTGAAGGACTTAGTCTGTGGATGTTACTTTTGCAATCAGCAAATGCAATACAGTTATTTCTGTGGCTTGCAACCAAGCGCAGTTGGTGGCTGCTTCCCAGTGAATGAATCAAGAATTCCTCAGTGCCCTCAAGCGTGGCTGGGAGAGTTCTGAGCACGGTTGACAAGTAGATACGTTTCTGTTCTGTCTTGCTTTAATCTGGAATAGTTTTTGTCTCTGAAACCTGTTTACTTCAAACTTGTGAAGTTAGTATCCTGAAGACGTGACAGGATGGTTGCTTACTTACACATGAAGATAGCTCTACAGAGCCACACTGCGAAGAAAAGCCTTTTAATGTCCTGACAGGAGTGACACACTGGTACCTAATACTTCATTGCAAGCAGTTCTTTACTTGGTGTGGTTTATTTACAGCTGATGAGTGAAACTGTGTGGAGAGCACCTAGCATTGTATGGATGCTACTAGAATTCTATTATCTCAATGATTTCGGAATTTCAGTATTTTATGTGACTTCTGTAAATCCAGTCCTATAGCAGAATGTGCTGACATATGTCGGGGTGGAAAACTGTAAATAAAGTGGAACAAAACAGGTATTTGTCAGCATAATGTGTTTACCAAAATGAAAGCAGGAAGAGTAAGTTCTATACAAAAATCATAGTTTGTGTTGCAAAGATTTCTAGGATTTTGCTATCTTTAGTGCATATTAATTTTGGTGTCACTGAGTATTTCCATTTCTCCTAATTTGTAAGCTTTGCTAAATATTTGAGTAATTGGCCTATAAATCAAATCAGTGAGAGAAGCAGCAGGTTCTGTAAGGCTGACTCCTGTATTCTGTTTCCAGGAAGCAGCACAGCTTGTATAGTAGTTCTGGACAGAACAAGTCATCGTTTACATACAGCCAACTTGGGAGATTCTGGATTTTTGGTAGTCAGGGGAGGAGAAGTAGTACATCGATCGGATGAGCAGCAGCATTACTTCAACACTCCGTTCCAACTGTCAATAGCTCCACCAGAAGCAGAAGGAGTTGTCTTAAGTGACAGGTAAGATGGGAGAGGATCTCAAATTTTTAATCTGTGAATGGGGTCAACGCCCAAAAAGTCGCAGTTTTGCCGCTACGGTGCAGCGTCGCGCGTGGGATTTGAGCAACGTGTCCAATCCAAGGGGCTTACACCTGCCCCCGCCCCGTCTTTAGGTAACGTGAACGTTTCCCACCTCGTACTTCACAAGCTTGGTACGCTGTTGCACAGTCTGAATTTATTGGGCTAGTGAGTCTCGTCCCTGCTGGCCCACTCCCACAGTCTGTGGCGCGCGCTAGGCACGTTCTGGTCCACGGAAGGACGTCGCTCCATAAAGCTGCTGCAGTAGGGCTGCAGCTGGTGTCCGCGCCGGTCATCCTGCCCACGTGGCTTCCCTTACCAGTAGCTTTCGTTCCCAGTCCCTGGCCGTACTCTCTTGAGACTGGTTTGGAGTACGCCAATTCAGATCTCTTGGCAGTGGGGTAGCAAGCACTTGAAGAATAGAGCGGAGGGACATGTGACTGTAACTTGTGTTTCCAAATAGCTGTGCTTCTCGCAGCATATTGTATTTGACCAAAACGAGCAAAAAAAACCTGTTTGGCAGAACACCAAGCTGGGAAATTAGGAGTATTGGGAAAGGACAATCTGTTCACAGAAATGAGTTGTTTCAAAGGCAGACTTGTACTGATGTCTTCCCCTAAGAATGTCAGGCTGATCCATCCTCTGACTTTGTGAAGTCTCACCAGTAATACAAAAATTGGGAAGAAAAAATAAAGTCAGCTTTCAAATATGTGTTAAAATACAGCTCTCAAATAACAGTGATACACTTGTTAAAGTTGAAATCTCTCTTCTGAATACGGGAAGATGGTAAAGGGCTCTTCAGAGAGTGACCGTGGTATCCAGGGAATGCAATAGGCATCTGGAGTTTTTGAAACAAGGTTTGGACTCAGTGATCTTAAGGATCTTTTCCAACCGAAATGATTATGAAATGTCAAGGCTGATGCAGTAATGGTTATGACTCTAATGCCAAAATAGCTCTTTTTGTAAATGTTGGTTAAGCTGTTGAAACTCCTGAGCTTTCTTGCATGTAGTTTTATTACTTCATCATAAGACTGCAGAGGGGAAGCTAGAGTAGCACTCGGAAATTAGAACCCTTAAATAATCTAACCTCTTTATTAAACTAAAATTAAATGGTGGTTTGAAATGTCAGAGTTGTAAAAATCTTAACTTTTCTGAGATTCTGCGTCATCATCCATGGGAAGACAAAAAAGCACAAGGATAATTGATACTGTCCAGTGGAAGTCAGGAAAGCAAAGTCATCTGAGTCATCACTTAATAAGGAAAGCGCAAGATAAATGGGCTCCCACACTTCAGGTCTGAATCATGATTATAGCTTTCTGGCTAGTTTCTGCATTGTTGTTGACGTTAATTAGTACTCACGCCTGTTGTATAAATGCTTTTCCAGTACTCCTTTTATTTATTGTGCCAGGTGAATGTTAAATTTGGCTGTACATGGGAACAGGCAGGCGAGCTTAACTCTACTGACCTTCCCGAAGCTACAAACCAGTTGAGCAAAGCAGCGCTTCGGCTTTTTGGCACAGGCGGCATGGGATGCAGCCGTTTCTCCCTTTTAAAGACCCCTGAGGAATCTTTAGAAATGAAGGGTTTGTTGTTATGTTGCTTCTGAGGATCAGATTTTGCAGCAATATTCATGGCCAGAAGAGAGATTTCCTTCCCTGGGTGTTGTGTAATGCGTTAGTCACGAGCAGACCAACCGGCTATGGTCTCCTGATGGTGATTTCCAGACGTGTTTCCTGTTCCATTGCATTAGAAAGTGATTTGGCATCCAGGAGTGTTTTGGCCATTCCTGTTAACAAGTTGTCCTTCCAAGCAGAGCTCCTTCTCATATCGAAGAGGAGTGAGAAGGAAGAAGCCCTGAGCTGCCATTCTACTTAATGGTTTCCGTGGAGACGCACTTGTGAAGAGGATTAGTTTGCAGGATTGTTCATCTGGGAATTTTAAATGCAAATCCTTTGTATAATAGCTGGAATGTTACCTGTTTGCAATCAGAGTTCTTCTGTTGTAGCTTTCTTGACAAGCCATCCTGGTGCGAAAGCTCCACAGTTAGCGATGATTTCTGTCTTTCGCAGAAACACCTAGAACAGTAGTGAATTACAAGAGCTGTTGATGTGCTGGTTCTGCTCGCTCGGTGGCTCAGTGAAAGCTGGAGTCCTTTTCTTTAACATGTCTGTCGTCCCCACAGCCCTGATGCTGCCGATAGTACTTCTTTTGATGTCCAACTTGGAGACATTATTTTGACCGCAACAGACGGACTGTTTGACAACATGCCTGACTACATGATTCTGCAGGAGTTAAAAAAGCTGAAGGTAAGTGTGTGTGTTGTGAATCTCTCACATCCTTGGCACTGGTTATCCCTCATAGTCACTACCGTTACTTTTTATGCACGGAACTTCTGTATTTTACATAAAAAAGACCCACCCCAGAGCACTGTGTTGGAGACTTCTCAGTTGGAGACTTCTCAGTTCGCGCCACCTGTGAGCAGCAGAAAGGGACGCTGACCCCGGGGCGCTTCTCTTGGGTCTGCAGCCAGGCTGAATCCAGAAGCAGCAGCTTGGGCTTAAATTTCCCTGCGTAGCAGCTGGTGCCGTGTCACTAACTAGTGACAGGAGAGAGGGGGGAGATTTCAGTAGCAGGCACTGCCCTTGGCCAACTCTTCACGCATTGTGTTTTACTGCACGTGCAGATTGTGGATTATATACATGAAGATACAGCGTTCTCTCGTGGGCTGTATGCTTAAAAGCAATTTGAAGCTTTTCTGAAGGGTTATAAACCAGTAATTCTCAAGTAGTCTGGCCTGGCTGAATTGTGAGTTGCATGTGCTTGAAAAATATCTAATGTTCTGTAAAAAAAAAAAAAAAAATTTCCTGGCAACTTTTCCAAGTTAGTGACCACAAGCGTTCTGTTTAAATAGTGAAAATACATTAAAATATTTTAATTGGGATGAGAACATTTAGCTTAAGGCTATTTACTTACAGAAAGGGAAGTATACTTAGGAGATATCAATATGTATAACCTCCCCGAGGAAACTCTTTCGTTATGAAATGCAAATCAGGTTAACATGTAGAATTATGGTGCGGTTTTAAACAAATTTTGCCTGCTCTTATCCTGCAGCTGCATAACTGAAAGGTGGTGTCAGGCAGAGAACGGCTCCTTAGAGCCCAAACGTCCGAGGGCTCTGCACAGCAGGCAGGCTCTTGCGTTACCCCTTCTCCGCAGTCCCCGCTGTCGCTCTCCCTCGGTGCTCGGGTCTGGAACGGAGAAGCCGTGCTGGAAGATGCGAGCACAGGCTGCCGCAGAGGCTTTAACCCGGTTAGCGAAGGTGGCGGCAGCGCCGGAGGCACCTCGGCGGGCTGTCGTGGTTCGGAAGGGCCTGGCGGGCTGGTCGCTCACCTGCGTGGCCGTTGGGTGTGCTGCTCCAGCCAGGTCACAGCTCAGTGCTGTCCCTTCCCCTCTGAGGTTAGGCTGGGCGGACGCTGGCGATGGAATTCCGGCGTGGAGGGAAGTTGAGCTCCACCTCTTGGCGTGTCTGGGAAAGGCACTGAAGTTCCCCCGTGAGGTTCAGCCAAAAGTTAATCACGTAAATGCACTAATTCCCCCAACTGCGGGGAAGGCTCTTGAAATGGCAAGGTGTTTTAAAGTGGTTACAAACAGAGCGAGCCGTGGTTGTCATGTCGTGCTGGCTTCAGTAAGAAAAGTCTTGGAGTAAAGCAGCAGTTACTGAAACGGGAAGAAAAAACGGCCCTTGAAGCGCCGTCTGTAGGGAGTTTGTGTGCTCAGTAAATTTTTTTCTCATCTGCCTTTTAAAGTGCCCTTCTCCCCAGGCGTGCTCTTGTCCGTTTGGGTGAGAGGGTCAGAGGAGTTAAGATTTCCCATCCAAGGTAACATAATTACTTCAGCAGAGCCTGTGTGTGAGGGGAGGATGGTTCTTTCAGTGTGAACCGCTCGTATAGCTCTGCAGTACCCTGCTTCCTTCGGGTGAGGCAGTTTGTCTGCTTTGAGTATTAGTCTGAGGAGCTTCTAAATCCTACAAATCCTCCAAACTCAAGTCTTGTAGCTGCTGGTAGGGAATAGAGGTCTGGACTTCAGTTGGGAGGATTTGCAGCTCTAACCCAAATCTGTAAAGCCTAGAAGGGGGTGAGGGTTCTATTGGCAAGAGAAGTGATGACTAGTGCCTGAATCTGCAACAGGGAGGTCCGCCAGTCAGGGATCTCTAAAACTGACACGTGGCAGCAAAACAACTACTGGTAGGCTTTCTTCTAAGAGTAAACTTTTTTCCTCGTTAATTTAGAACTCCAACTATGAGAGTATACAGCAGACTGCCAGAAGCATTGCTGAGCAAGCTCACGAGCTGGCATATGATCCCACTTACATGTCGCCGTTCGCACAGTTCGCATGTGACAATGGATTGAATGTGAGAGGTAAGATTATTTTTTGTTGTTGTTCCTCCTCCTCCCACTCCTGTTATCTTTGAGAAATCTTAAGCAAAGTGAAGTTCTGCTGTTCCAAAATCTGATAGGAAAAGAGAGCGTTAAGAAATGTGGTTGGCAGTAGAGCACCAAGCCTAGTGCGTTGGGTTTGGCAAAGACCCCAGCTCCTGACGCAGGTTGTCCCAGGCCCCGGCTGGTCAGAAGCCTCCTGTGGGAAAGCAGCTGGAACGCAGAGCACTGACTTTTTTATTTTTTTTTTTTTAATCTAATATGTGCACTCCTGCCCCAGGCATCCTGCCTGGTACAAGTTCTCCAGGCTCTTGGGGAAACTGTGCTTGATTTGTTCCTTGGATTCAGGTGGGTGGGTGCTGGTGGGTGGGTGGGTGGGTGGTTTGGCGTATTTTTCTTTTAAGGTCTTCTATTATTGATGCTTTTTAGCTGAGATTCTGCCCACTCTTTGATGGTTTGGGGTTTTTTTTTGGCTGAAATTTCTGACCCTTGTACCGTTGACATCCCTGTCCTGATCTCCCTGTTGGTTCTGCTTCCTGTGCTCTAGAAAGACCTGGCGGAATTCTGAATCCTGTCACACACCTTTTTTTTTTTTTTTTTGGATAAATAAAATTCTGCTAGTAAAGATGTTCCCCTTATCCCTGTATCAGGAGGGCAGGATTTCCTGCAAGACCCTTAAGCATCTTTCCCAAGGGTAGAGGCAACAGCTGTAAACCTTGGGCTCCACGTTGCTCCAAAGCTCAGTCGTGCAGTGATAGAACTGCCAGTCTTCTGAGTCCAGAGGATGGGGTTTGCTTCTACATGACAAAATTCCTCTTCTCCGAGCCGCTTCTCTAGGCTATGAGTGCTCTGGCTGTTGCGGTTTGAACAGTGACTGCCGAAAAAGTTCGGTAGTTTTCAGAAAGACAGGCCGTAACGTGGTGCTGGAGAGGGTACTAAAGAGGGGGGTTGACTTGCAGTGGAAGTTCCTGAGAAGGTACTGACTTCTGTTGCAGCTTGCTTGTAACAAAGCAATGTGGGGGTTTTTGTACGTTTATTAAATAAATTAGTCTGCTAGAAAACGGGCTTTCTGCTCTGCTGGCTGACAACAATGCTCAAGGTTCTGTGCGCCTTTCAGTAGTTGGTGAGCTCGCTGGAGCTGGCCAGGAGAGCGGCTGCTTTGCCGCGTTAGGTTGTCACTGCTGCCCACAGCTGCGTTTTGGAGAGGAGGTGGAGGAAGCACAGTTGTTGTGTCTACACAAAGCAGTTTTTTGACTATTTAAACTTTTTTTTTTAAAGAGCTTTAAAGGTGGGGGAGCGTCATGGACTATAAGATGACAACCCACTGTGGTTTGATGAAATAGTTTTACTTTTCTTATATTACAGGGGGAAAACCAGATGACATCACCGTCCTTCTTTCTATTGTAGCCGAGTACACAGACTGATCTGCCCGGGGCGTCGGCTCCCGACGCTCTTGCTGTCCCCGAGCTCCTGGCGTCACACGTACGGTTTCCTGCTGGCAGGATTGCTTTCTCCCTTCGCAGCTGATCTCAGCAGCCGGGTCTCGAGCTCGTGGCCTGTCTTGAGACGCAGCCGAAGTCCTTGTTAAGAACCACTCTCGTAGTACACTGGTCTTTGTCTGCCAGCAAGAAATGAAGCAGCTCAAGGCTTGAAGCGTGTCTTTCAGAGCTGTCGTTGTCCTTAAGAGGGGGAGGATCAATCCCGCATCGTTACTGCGTTTGAAACGTGACTTCCTTTCAAAGGGGTAGAGTTGGTTTATCATCTTTCAAACTAGGTTCGGTAGATACCACCTCTGCGAGAGGGCGTGTTACTCTAGTTACTAGAAACGTTCACTCTTCATTAAAGGGTATGTTACAGACACAGTTCCATAAGCGTAGTCTCGTTACAGTGATAGCTGAGGTTCGTGTTTCTAAGCTCCGGTTTTCAGGAGATTTATAACTGCTGTAAACATTCTGCTCTTGCCATACATGGTGTCAGCCTAGGAGCCTTTTCTAGTATGGAATTTCAAAACAAAAACAAACAAAAACCAACCCATACTTAGTTCAAGTTATATGGATGCAAATGTGTTTTGTGATTTCAGGTGCTTAACTGTGATCTTAAAAAGTTCTGCAGATCATTCGTCCATAATGGGCCTGGTATCTGGATGTTTTGGCTGTGGATAATTTTATTTTATTTTATTTTAACAAAAATTTTAACTCAGTCTCAAAGCTGAGCTGGCCAAAGTCGAGATCCTTTCAGCATTTTAACCCGTCTCGCCAGCGCGGGAGGATGCGGCATAAACGCTGCAGTGGGAGGTGGCACAGAGAACGGATCATCCTCAACTCTGAACGTCTTTACTTTCCGTAGAGAATTCTGTTGTTTGCGAAACGTAATTTGTGTTAATCATCACCATTCTCGCTTGTGTAGAACGGAAAATGCTGTACCAGTTTCAGTCCAGTTGATCCTTATCTCTCTCAAACAAGCACCTCTTCGCTTATGCTGTGGCAGCAGCTGTAAGTACCTAAATGGAAACTTCTAATGAGTAATCAGCAAAACTTACATTTCAGTAACTAAAGTTTAGGGTTTTCAGAATGAACCTTAATGATGTTTACAGTGACCTAACAGCCACTTTGCAATATGACATTTCCTTTGGAATTACAGTAGCTCCCACTCGTTCCCCCCGTTCCAGCAAGCTTTCCTCTCTCTTTCCCGGGGTTCATACAAAAAGCTGATAGCTGTAAAGATATATATATTTTTGGTCAGTTTTTCATTAACTTTTTTGCTGGTAGAAGAGTATGTAGAAATAAATTAAAGCCATGTTTTTATATATAAAAAGTCGGGTAATGTTGCTGTTTAGGTGAGTGCAGTTAAACTTGGTCAGTAAGTAATCTTACCTGCTCTCAAAAGGAGATTTTTACTACCTGGTTTATTGTATTAAAACTGTTTAAGTTTGAGGTTACCTCAACTTGTTTAAAGAATTTTTGTGGACTTGTACTGTATATTTGCGTAACTATGTCAAGCTTTTATTTAAGGTCATTTAACATGTACCATGTACATGTCATTTTACGATATTTCAATGCATCATGCTTGTAACAGGCATTTCATTTATCATAAGTGATTAATTTGGAAGCTTTTCAGTAATTTATCTGCTATTCCTAAATCGGCATCATGTTAGCTATCGATTTTAAATCACCTTGTAATTACTTGTCAAAATGCCTTAACTACCCTAACTTAACCAAAATGTCATTTTGGTGAGGGTATGGGGAGGATTATATTGATGAAGAAAAGAAGAAAAACCAATTAGCTTTGCGATCCATGGAACAGCGAGTGGTGGATAACTTTGCACAAATTGTCAGTCCTTGTTGTTTTTTAAAACCGAACAAGCTGTCTCTAGCTGTCTCGTCGGAAGGAATGTATTCACGCTGCAGTACAGGGCTTTGTTTCTCATTTGGGAGGGGTATTTCTCTCTCAAATCAGGGTGTCTTTACATTTTATTCTCCAGTATTTACCGTCACCCTTCTTGATTAGAGCAGATTTGATCAATGATTCTTTCCCTTGAACTTCACCTTAAAACGCTGCCCCTGCAGACCTGGACTGTTGCACTCTGACCCCTCGCTCTCGCCACGCTCGTCCCCAGCCCTCGTTATTCCCCTGTGCTTTCTAGAACCGCCCGGTGGGAGACGCGCGCGGCTCGGGCGCCTTCGCCCCGTGAGGTGCTGCGTGCGCCGTGCTCGGCCGGTGTCCCCAGGGCCGAGCTGTGCTGCCTGGTGGCACCGCGCCTCGCGCTCTGCGGGAGCCGAGCAGCGTCCTCAAAGCCGTTTGCCTCGTATCGCGTCCTGACTTTTTGTTGTTGTTTTTTTTTCTTTTTTTTTTTAATAAAGAACAAATTTGGATTTTAATTTACGAATCATGAGTTTATCCCTCACCGGACACACCAAAGACCAGTAAAGCTTAGAGCTTTTCCATCTGTTTATAAAGCAATACTGTATTATAAAGAATTGATATTTTTATCACACGCTTGATTGTTTTTGGTTTTTTTTAAGATGTGCACTCTAAACATATCAAACTTAATTTCTTCCTATGAACTTAAGCTGTCTGCGCACAAGAAAATGTTGGAAAAGGAGATGACAGGGCCCATACTATCAATTTGAAACGATGCATGAAGCAGTAACTCTTCCTAGGCGTTCGATTATTGGGACTGTTCGTGAGAGGAAGGTACCGGGAAGGTGTGTGAGCGGAGCACGGGCTGCCCCCAGCTGCTGCAGGGGAGGGGGGTGTTCTCAGGAGCTGGTGGTTTGGAAGCAGCGATCTGGAGGAGGAGTTTTACGCACCAGTCACCACGTAACGACATGGGACTGGCAGGAGCTGGGATCTCTGCAGCAGCGTTACTGGGTGTTGGGGTAAAACAGGGCTAAGATGTGGTGAATTGGAAAAACTCTGTGGTTCCTTGCTACTTTATGGCTATCTTTGGGAGACCTGCAGCATACAGTTTCCCTCTAAATGTACTTTCTTTGTGTTTATGAAGAAGGTATGGCCAGAAAAACAAACAAACAAACAAAAAAAACAAAACAAAACAAAAAAAAAACAGATCTGGGGACCAGACAGTTGTGACTGAGTCAAGGAGAAGGGAGAGGCGAAGGTCTTGCAAAGATGTGAAGGATTTGGTGATGGAATCTCCATCTCTTGGTAACAGACACCCTTTCTCCAGGGAAAAAACCACATTGTGTGTGTAGAAACTGGCTGTGTGAGGTAGTTTCTTACAAAGATAGCTGAAATAATGAAGCAAATCCAAGTCTGTACCTAATGAGGATGCTTTGTTGTTGTTTGTTAAAATTGAGACTATCATCTATGCTTACCTAAGAGGCAATTATGTGAATTTCATGTCTGAGGTATAACTTATGCAGGAATAGTTCTGTAAATACATTTAAATGAATTGTAAAGATATTTAATAAATATAGTATTTATACTAAAATGTGGGATTTTTTTGACGTTGACTGTGAAAATTCCATTTGTTAACGTAGCAATGCCCTCGGTGGGCAGAGGTGCAGCCACCAGGCCCTGGGCGCTGGGATTCAGACCCTGGTCTGGGGTTCTCAAACCGGGCTCTGGCCAAAGAGGCGGGGAGGGGGAAGAGCGATGCGAGTCTGGAACACAAAAGCCTCTGGAACTCGTGCGTTCAAACACCAACTTTATTTTTTTTTTTAAAATGTATTTCTGTGACACCTTGGGTTACTCAGATGCTGGTTCTCCACCGTTTCTGGACCCCACCAGCCGCTTTATAGCAGCAGGGGGCTTAGCTGTGCCGCAGGGGAGGGGTTGGGTTTTCCCTGCTTTACCACAGCAGCTTAACCTGCCTGAAGTGGTGCCACAGTTTGAATTCTCTGCGGGAATGTACCGGAAAGCTGAACACCCAGAGCAGCAGGCCTGCAGAGCGAGTAACGCCCATGTCCAGTCAATTGTGACCTGAATTCCTACGGCCTCCTGGTGGCGGCTGGCAGTGTTGAGTGACCCAGGGGGTGATCAGCGTGAACAGTGAGTAAATGCTTCAGCTGTACCGATAGGAGGGACTGATAATGCCCTGGGTCGGGTTTTGTCCTTTTCTTAACGTCTGTCTCGTAAGAAAAACGGGCACATTTGAGCAGGATTCCCCCTTCCCAGACTGCCTGAACGGGGGTTTGTGAAGTGCCGTTCACCACACAAGCCCAGGGTACAAATAGTTCCTGTTGAGTTCTAACTTGCTGAAGAACTGCAGCTAAACTTCTTCCTAAAACTAGAAACAGCTCCACAACAAACCACCTCAAATACACTTTTCTCTTTCAAGATGCTCGCCCAGTCTTTACTTGGGCTCAGATGCTTCATGTCACTAGAGAACAGGGGAGCTCTGCATGTTGCCAAAGTCCTCTTCGGTGTCGCTAGCTGTTGCTAAACTGTGGGAGGTGTGACCGATGGCATCCTTCTTACAAGAAACCGCTCCAAAAAATAGGGAATGAAACTGGAAAATGAAATGTTTATAGAAGTAAGAAACTGTGTGCGATACAGAATTTGGGGGTTAATTATTTCTGAAGCTTTTGCCACTTTAAAATTTTTATCGGCCTACAGTGTTTTCTAGGAAAACGCCTGCTGTCAGTGAACATTTCCGCGTTACCTTTAAACACAGTCGTGGTGGTTTTTGCCAGCTGTGCTGCCGGGAAAGCCAGGTCCATTGGAATGCCGCATGCAGGACTGAACATCAACACGTGGCAGGTAACCCCCGAGTGCGGGCAGCCCTCGGGTACGCACCAGCTGAGGTGCCCCACTGGGCCCACGATGGCAGTCCCCTTACCTTCCAGTAGCCAGACCCCGCTGCCTCTCCTTCCAGCACTGCGCGGTCCTCTGCCTCGGCCCCAGCCGTTTCTCCCGTGCCTGGCGCGCCTTTCTTGGCGACCCTGGGAAGACTGTTAATCTCTTGCTTCGCCAAAGGACTTGCGCGTTTCGCTGCCTCTCTGGTCGGTGCGTTTCCATTCCACTGTGGCTTTTTGGAAGCAGCTGCTTTGGCGTTGCCATCTTTATCCACGGCGGTTTTCTCAGATTTACCCGTATGTGTCTTCGAGCTGGATTGGAGAGAGTAGGTCAGGTTAGTAACTGGCTTTTACGTCGTTTTGTTAGAATTTCTGTACTTTCTAGATTTTCTCTACTTCTGAAGAGCATTCAGGAAAAAAGCTTCAGAATAGATTCTCAAAAAATATCTTCCCTTCCCCTCCCTGCTGTGACGGAACCCCGTGGAGATGAAGGGAAGCGGAAGCCAGTGTGGAGCGCTCTTGGTCGCACCACTGCTGCGCGTGGCGCTGACGTGTCCCTGGGCCCTCTCTGGTTCACGGTTCTCCTATGAACAAAGACTCGGGGTCCGTACAGTGCTTACCAACGCCCTGCAGGAATGAGCAGGTCGCTTCCTTTCCGTCTTTAAACCTGACTTGGCTGGAAAACGTTAAACATCAATTTTTCGTCCTCTTGGGCAGTCCGCCTCCCTCGCCCGTGCTGTTACCTTTCCTGCCGCTGCGATGAGCAGGGGGGCTGCTGGGAAGCTCGCTCCTTTTCAACCTCGGACAACGTCGCCAAAATAAAGCTGGCTTCCAGCACCATATCTTCAACACTGAAAGCAATTGGTCTAAAGACAAATATACAGAGACTAAACCAGCACGCATGGTTACACCCACGGCAGGGGGAACTACAGCTCGTGTGATTCCACACGCACGGATTAAGAAGTGAAAAGCTGAGAATCTAACGGGCTTGCTGCTGAGGCACGTGGGATGGCTTCCTGCTGCGGATTTCAGTGCACCAAGGAGCAAATGCCGTACAATATAATGCTTAGTCAAACGACAGTTTTAAATATGGAACTGTTAAAATTGTATTTTAAACAGAAAAGGTATTATTTCTTTAGACTTCTAAATAAAATCATTGCGTGCTCTAGACTGAGAGGCTGAGGTGTCCAGGTAACACACAGGGGTGCCCGTTAGTCAGCACGGCTCGCTGTGTAGTACTGGTGCCTCTGTTAACTGCTTTATGCCCAGTAACAAACTGGTAACCCTGTATCACGGCTCAGAAATCCCGCTCTGGGTACAAAACGACAAGCTATTTTACTGGTCCAGTTAAACATTCACTGAGTGACCTGCAGGCAAAAAGCGACTGTAGAGCTGTGACTGCAGTAGGTTTAGTCAGGCAGGTTCCAAAACGTACTTTCCAGCCACGTCAAAATGGATTGAGACGGGAGCACTGGTAGCTTCTGACAACGCTAGTAGTCCCTGAAATGAAGGGGTGGGTGGTTAAACGCTGGTCTAAGCACAGAAGATCAGTATTAGAACGTGAGTTTATCCCAGTTGTTGTTTACTGGCAAAAATAGGGTGAAATTCTACTGCTTCTAGAGTACATTGCTTGCCTTCCCTGCCCGGGGCTTTGCCCAAGCAGCTTCTGCTTGGAGAACATCCGTGGCCACACCGCTTTCTCCAGGGCAGTTCCAGTGTGTCTGCCCAGCACCAAAACCTACATTTTTCTTGTTTTAAAAACAATTCGTTTACTCTTCAAAGGCCACCGTGAGGGACCCTGCCATGTCCTAAAGACCCCGGGTTGTAAAGCTCGTCCTCGCCAGCTGGTGAACTACGGCTGCTGGGCAGGAGGCTGTGGGAGCGCTCCCCAGGGCCACTCTGCAGGGACCGTGCCGTGCTGTCCTGGGCAAGTCAGGCAGGTTAAGGGGAAATGTTTTATTTTCAAGACAAATTCTTGCTTTACCCTCAGTTCTTTAAGGCAGAACGTCACTTCAGAATCTACTCCAACTTGAAAGTAGTCAAATTCCTCTGGGTTTAGTTGTATTTCAGTAAGCATTGTCTTTGAAAAATCTGCTTAAAGTAAGAAGAAAGTCAAGGACTCAAAGGAGGGGAGGTTGAACTCAACAAAACTATGGTTATAACCACAAGGTTTTTACATCAGTGTCGTCTGAACAAAGAATCACATTTGTATAGCAACTAGCAGTAATAAATGTTTATTTATCTAAATTTATTTCATAATTAAGTAAAAAAGAATCCTCAATTTATTTACAGTACCTTAGGTAGCTTTAAATGGCTTTGAACAACCCATTTTATGTTCTACGGTGTGAGCTAACCTGCTACCTGCTGTTGGTCTGCAACTCTGCTTTGCCGACAGGCATTCCTCACAGGTAGCATCCCGGCTCTGCGCAGACAGGAGGACCAAGCTGCAGCAGGGCTTAAACGGTAATTGCTGACAGGCCTCAGAGGACAAGGAAGGTGGACTCGGGTTCTTTGGTTTTAATTATCATCTTTTCCTGGTACGTAAGTGGCAACGGGAAACGGGCTCTTTGGCTTCAGGTATTCAGTTGTGCTTGTTCTCATCAGGAGAGCCCGCAGCTGCTGTTAGGGGTGTGAGAAGAAAGCAAGAGGGTGCTTCCGTGCTGCGTTACAGTCTCCGAGGCGTTCAGAAGACCGCTAGGCAGTTCACACCTCTCCAGGTCTCGTCCCAAGCCAGGCTGCGAACGCTTCTTACAGACTATTCCCAGTTTCCCATTTCTCTGCCCAAGAGGTCGTTTTTTTTCCTCTGCCTTCAACAAGGCTCCACTGCCTGGTCAAACACACTCAAGTTCCTCAAAACTCTAGACATGCCTACGTGGAACACATCTGGCAGCTTCTGCAGGGCAGAGCCCACCGCATGCCAACGACGACAAGTCTGGGCAGAAGGTGCCATTTCTTTCTTTGGCAATTAAACCCGAACGTGGAAGAGCCCCAGCCACCGCCAGACGAGATGATCAAAGGACTCGTTTTGTTTGGGTGCAAACAGAACCTCTGCTGCAGGCGGTGTATTGCACCACGGGCTACACAACAAGCACGGAGCCTCTAATTCCTCCTTTTTCTCCTCAGCTCTTTGGCTTTTTGGTATCTCATTAAATTTTTACCTGCTATTTTTTTCACTTTCTTTCTTACAGTAACTCTTGTAAGTGTATGTTTCTAGAATAACAACATTTGTCATTCAAAATCTTTTTAGCGTCTTTTCATCTTCAGTCATTTCTTCCCTGTTTCACTCCCATTTCCACCCCTTAATCCTTCTTGCTCTCCACTGCTTTAGCCTGTTCCCAGCACAATCCCCACCCCTACGCTCTAGGCAGTCATCTTTTTCTAGGTCATTATCCTCAGCTTTGGGCATAAGCCCATGTGAAAAGCATCCCTTCATTATATGATATACAAGAACCTACCCTTCAAAAGCACAACTATATCTTTAAAATTAGTTTGAGCCACGTGCCAAGAATCCAGACTGTTCTCCGTCTCCAAGGGAGATCCGAGAACGGCAGCGCAGCGTAACGGCGTTACGCCAGCTAACGCGCCGCATCGCCCTTGCACTAAAATAGACTCCGTAGTGGTGTCAGTTCTATAATGATGGTGTTCAGGTTTAAATCGTTCTTCAAACAGCAAATTGGCTCCTTTTTCCTGCCTGTTGCCACGCTGCTGCTCTTGCAGCACAGTCATTACCTCTGCTCCAGCCTACAGCAAGTGGCATCGTTTATTTCAATTGGCTGCTCAGTCTGATAACTGCCACCGACACCAGGAAAGCCTTGCTAAAAACGTACTTTCTCACAATGTATTAAAACCAGAGGGTGGCAGCACGACTTAAATCTCTCTCTATATGTTCCCTCTCTTAAAAATCTCATCCAGCCATAAAATGCATTCTCTGCTCAGGTTGCGATAGTTTTTATTCCTTTAGCTCACCTGTTTTAAAGCCCCAATGTTGTTTGATCTTTTGAATTTCCTTACCGGTGTCTTCCTCGGTGTAACTCTTGAAACAAACTTTCATTGGAGTAATTGATAAGGTTACTTCTTCTTGACTGGTCGGGAAGTGAATCATTATATCAGCCAGCAGCCTATAGAATTACATTCAATATTTAAATAATTTTGCCTGCCACAAATTACCAGCTGGCTTTGTTACTCACATTAGAAAATTAAAATCGTTACTTGGCAAAACTGAAAAACTACCTGTGAGATGTGCACCCCTTAGAGTGTGCTGTATTGTTCTTCTTGATTTGTACAGCAATAGGTACGTAAGAAATCTAAAAATACACCCAGTAATTATGAAAGCAAATTTGTTTATATTTCATGCCTGTGTATGCTGCCAAATCAGTCTCACACATACGGCTGCTGCCTTTCTGCGGGCATGGGTCACGATTTTGAGCAAACCTCGGCGTCCGATACCCTTTATTCAACAGCTTGGGGCTTTAAAAGTTGCAGAATCTTTTTGCAAACGCGATACACGATATCTATGCAGAGGTATCGTTATACACCTTTAGTGCTCCGAGGGCTGGTTATTGTGACAAAGGCTCCTGCCCACAAGAAACGCTGTCAGGAAAAGCACAGTCTCACCGTTCTTTGCCTGCAATGACAACCAAACCGTGGATTCTTCCAGGAGCTGCTTTTCAAAGCAGAACTGTGCCTTATTGCGTAGGAAAAACTGTGCTTTCACTGGAGTCTTTGCCTATCCAATTAAAGCGCTACTTTATTCATCATAGGTGGAAGTTGCTCAAGGGTGTGGATTCGAATTATACACCACACACCGCTCAAGGTCAGGCTGAGCAGGATTAACGGCAGAATGATCCAGGTTTCTGAAGCTGTAATGTGAAACATCAAGCACTAGGACACAGGATTTAGGCATTCGCCACAGTTTTTGACTGTGCCCTAATCAGGTTTTGATGGTGTTAAGGACTATAAGAGCAGTATTTTCAGAAAAAATATTTTTGTATTCATTACCTGGAGTGGACTTTAAGTATGTTTGGACATGTGTGCTTTGCAAAAACAGCCAGCAACGGATCACATTCTTGAAATGCCAGATTATATGTTTTTACCACACCTAAGTACAAAGAATATGAACAAAAATCAATGCTGGTCTGCAACTTTAAATGTTTTTTTCAGTATTAATTGTTCTTTTAGGAAATCTCAATAGAGAAAGTAACCAAGCAACTCGCTGTAGCTATGTGGAAGTAACTCACCCCCAAATAGCAAACTGAATTAACCTGCCGTCCCAGTCTTCCTTCAGCCTCCTAGGGATGCCCTTCCAGCATCCGAGTTTTTTCAGAATCCACAAGAAACAAGTGAACAGCAACAAGCACAACAAAAGCAGGGGAAAGAAAGGCTGAAAAATTTAACTGGTGTAATGATATAAACGGTGGTGGAATACAAAAGGCAAACCCTACAGATCTCTATTTATTTCTAGCTAAGCATGAGCTAAGAGAGCTTAATTGTCTTGAGACCTAATTCAATATATTATCTCATTATTAGTAATAAAAACTGGATTTTTTCTAATATAGACCAGTGCCTATTCCACAGCTCAGCTCGCGATGTTGATGGGTGAGAGTTGAGCAGATTAATGCTGATGAACGTACGCGGTGTTCTGCCGGGTGAGGGTGTCAGACCCGTGACCCTGCTGAAGAACGGTCAGAAGGGCAGACACCCAGTAAATCCTCCAGTTCCACCACCTGCCAAAACAGGGTTTCCCTCCCTTTTCATACCGTGTGGGTTTTTTACAGAACTTACTCCAGCCTAATTCTAAACGCCGTAAGCAGCAGGCTGACAATTACCATGCAGCGTGCCTTAGCCACTGAACTGAAGAACGTTCGTCTGCTAAAGGCTGTTAGAACATCAGTTTAACGAGGTGATGCACATGATAAATATAAATTACGATGTGAAGAGGCTGAAAGTGCTTGGCATAATGTTCTGTCAGTAACATTCAATTAACAATTACACTAAACACTGCGTTGCCCTGCTCTTTTAAACTGCTGTAAAGTCACTTTACATGTAACCTACCGTGCTTGCAGAGGAGCTGAAAAGTTATGTGATGATCATCAATATTTGTATAAATGCTGCATTTCTCTACATTCCTTTCCAGCACTTTTACATATCTAAATACAGGAAGAACTGACTGTAAAAAAAAAAAAAAAAGAAAAGAAAAAATCAGTGCAGGGGTTACTCACCACGTGATTTCACAATACTGTTTCCTTAGTTTCGTACAGTTTATCTCAAGCTCCTGCTTTTATGGCTTCCCAAACTGTTCTGTAAGCAGACACCAAGGCAGCTGATACTGATCCTCATCATCCTCACCCGCCACTCCAACACGTGGCCAACGGATCCGTTGGCTAAACAACTGGTCAGAGCTCGCCTGCCTCATAGTGGTTCCGAAGGCTACAGGAGAAACACTCCAGAGGCAGAACCGTGGTGGTCCTTCACCCCAAGATTCAGGTGGTTGAGCCTCTGGGATCTGCAGGGCGGGCACAGCTCAGGAGATGCAGCTTCTAAACACCACTATGAACGCTTTCTTTTGCAGAATTGCTTAGAAGTGCTTGAGTTTAGGGCCATCTGTGAGCCTCCTGCTACAATTTTATCTGGAAATTGGGCTAATTTGCATTGGCGGTGCATAACTACCCATTAAAATGTACCTTAATTATCAATTTACACGGGAGGGATAACTGTTTTTCCTTCTGACACGGCTGAGACACAACTGTCCAGCAGTAATGTTGAAAAAACATAGATGAGAAGAAGATACATGCATATGCTGACCTTGAAGAATTCACTGATCTTAAGGCAAGCTGAAAATATAAGTAAAATAATTTCTTAAATAATAGTAAGTAAAATACAAGTAAAATAATGTCTTAAATAATAAACCTTTAACCAAAAAGCCACCTCTGTGTTCCAGTACCATACCTAAACCACAAAACCTTTAAATGTGGACATCTCAAACTAAATACAGGTGCACGATGCACACAATCACGTTCAAACCGATCACCTTCGTTACTACTGCTCAGAAGTCACAGGCACAGGAATCCAACCTACGGACTTTTAAGGGGCCCCGAAGTGTGAGTGACCTGAACACTTACAGCTCAGCTTCTGTTTGAGGCATTTGAAGGGCTGGAGTTTATTCTAAAACAATCTTCCTGCACACCCACCCATATGATATGTACAAACGAGCAAAAGACACTACTAGCACCTCAAAAATTCTTCAGGTGCAACAAGAAATTATCTCCGCTTCTGATTTTCCAGCCTCCCAGCAAATTAAGGAAAGTTGATCACTTTTAAATAAGTAACCTCTAGAGAAAACTCTTAATTCTGCTGGAAATGGTGTTTGATTAATCAGAGGCATATTAACGGATGCATTCTTCCTGTTGCGTCATACCAGTACAAAAACATGTTGTTTAGAGGCAGCTTCTGATGCGGTACAAAACATAAACCTTTTGACCCATGACAGCAGAAATAAAACCCTTGGTATTAACACGGATGTCCTGGACAAGCTTCAGCTTCAGCAACAAAAAAAAAACAAATACTTGGGGCAGAGCAGGAATGAATCTTCCATGATGTAACCAGCATAATTACAATTACAGAAAATATGGCATTTGTCCATATTGAAAGTGGAGGAAGCTGAGCGAGAATGTAACTCAGATTGAAGGGTACCTGTAGGAAAACAACACAATATCCAACGACATAAATACTATGCTTCCAAGAAAGGTTTTCAAATTACAATAAATCAAATTCACTTACACCTTTTTCTATGGGGTCAAACCAAAATTCATCACTAATACGTGCTATGGCATGTATTGCTCTTCCAAACACTACCAGGAAAAGAAAACAGTGCAATATGCATTCTAAGTTAAAAATAAAAGTTATACTGCATTTTCTCCAGAATAATTTAAGAGGAAACATTACAAATTTCCCACATTTCAAAGAAAACGGATGACATGGTGAAAAATATTACTCTTTCCTTTTTAGTAGGACAAACACCTTGATGCTTTCGAAAGCAGCACTTCAAATGTCATCTGTCCCTTTGCAGCAACTGGCATCACCTGGTGTCACCACAAATTAATTCAATTTAACTGGACAAAACACCACTGAAGTTGGAAATTACATTTTGTAGGTGGCAACAAGTTTGAGCGGGCGGTTAGCAGCCGGACATCTGGAAAGATGTAGCCCTCAGAAACACAGAAGAAACCAGCAGTGGGTGTTAAAATTGGCCTCTGCCCACCCCGGCACTGGCAGAGCAGCATTTTGCACAAAAACGCTGCGCACAGGAGGTTCAGTTGGGCCTCTGGAAGTAGAACAGTGTGCACGGGGAGGCGCTCAGCTAAGCAATGGCTTCTCCACCTCCAAGTACCACAAATCCTGCCCTCTGCTCTCTAATCTGAACAACTTTCTGCACGTTGCCTCACAGAAACGCCTTTGTCCTCCTGGACAGCTCTACCGTGGCCATGGCAGGGCTGGCTGCAGCTCCCCCACCCTGCACCGTCTGAGTGCCCCCACGGGGAAGCCCACTGAGGGCAGTGCCAGGGACCCCAGGGTGCCAGCGGTCACCCAACCCAACAGCTGCCGGCCTGGCTGAACTGAACCGCCCTGAGGCGGCCCCGCTCGGGGGTGCCCGTTTCTTTCACGTACACCCCTCCGCCCCAGGCTGGCTGCCTCCCCTGGGGCCGCGGGTACCTCTGAGGCGAGCCCCCCCAATGACACACTTCATGGCGCCCTGCGCCGCACTCTTCCCCTCACACGACGGCCGCAGAAAGGGCGGGAAACGCTCCCGCCTCTGCGGGCGAGGGGAGGGACTCAGCGCTCCGCAGAGACCCGGATGTAGCCGGGGCGGGGGTTGACTGCGGAGAAACGCCTTTCGCCTTAGCTTGGCCCTTCGGAGGCGCCGTAGCGGGGAGGCTGGCGCCGGCCTGGCTTCCGGGAGGAGCCGCAGCGGCTGGTGCGAGGGAGCGCGGCACCGGGCAGGATGGTGAGCGGCGGGGCCGCCCCGGCCCGCACCCCCGCGGCCCGCTCCTCGCCGGGGGGGGGGGGGGGAGCCCTGGGCTCACTTCCTCCGGCCGCGGCCCGTCGGGCCTGGGCCGGCGGGCGCGGGGCCCCGCGGGGTCGGCGGGCGGGCGGGGGTTCCCCGGCGGCGGCCGTGCTGGACGGGCGCTGAGGGAACGTTTTCTGTCAGTCGCCGCCCAGAAATCGGCCTAATGGCGAGCTGAGGTAGACGGAGGGGCGGGAGGGGAGCGAGGTCCTGCTGAGGGCTCGCCGGCGGTGCGTAGGCCGTGCCGGGGGCCGCGGCGCAGCCGGGCTTCAGTTGTATTTATTTATTGTTGTTTTTTTTTAACGCTTCTTTCATAACATCAGCAATTCATTAATTATTGTTTGCCTGTTCATTTGGCTATATTTTCTTTTCTGTTGCTTTCTTTTGTTTAACATTGATCATGTTTCACCCTGTTTTTCATTCCCCCCTGTCTGCAATCAACTTCTTCATTCCAATAAGGCTGGGCACAGAGTAAGTTTACTCCTCTTGGCTGTTGCTAACACCGGTGGTAAGGGCTTGTTAATGTTACTGGATGATGCGAATGTCAGAGGGTACATATGATTTAGGGGCTGCCATTCAAGGTTGCACCTGAATTCCTAGTAAAAGCCAGGTGTTGTAACATTCTTTGCCACTGTTTTATGTTGCAGATACCTGTGATTATTAAACACGCTTCGGTGCTTTCAATTTGTTCTTGTTATTGCAGCTTGACAAGCTTTTTTGTAATTAATGGGAGCTCAGACATGGTTTGGGGGGAAAACATGGGGCCCGCCGGTTTGTTGGCAAAGGAAAGGGCCTTTGTTGACTGCACGCACCCTGCTGACCTTGGTGGGGTTATGTGTTTTCAGTGGCAGTATAATTTTATTAAACATTAAATACGTAACTGGTATCGCATGCCTGAGTCCCTTAAGCGTCAGTAAGAGACTCTGTTGCCACTTCAATAATCAAAATCACTTGTTACCCATTTTTTACTTGCATTCAGGTATGTCCTTTCCAGATAGTAAGAGCATTTTTCACTGGGAACTCTTGAAAGACGGTCAAAAATGTGTCTTTTTCATCCTCCCCTGTGTTAGTTTTCAATTGATAGCTCGCTGATTTAAAACCCCCTTGTATTGCTTTCCTGATACTTTCAGCCATCTGTTCCCCAAAGATGCATGGCTTTGATGATGGCACTGAGACGTTCTTAGTCTAAAAAAGCCCCCAAACAACAATGACTGTTAGCATGAAGATAGCTGCACGGCCTAAAAATGTAAAAAGCGGACATGAACAGAGGTAATTTCTTAGCACAGTGACTGCTGCTTTTGTGTAGATCGCTCTGGGCTGTGTCTCTTACGAACACGTGTGGTCGCTGCCATTTTAGGAGCTGTCTCACTAACAACACATGGTTGGAAGAGAAACTGTCTCTGTAATACGGAGCTATTCATCAAGTGACCAGGGAGGACTGTCTCTAGATCCAGTGTTTTTACAGCTCAATGGCATAACATCCCATGCTTTAGAGAGCTTCTCATGCCCTTTTTGCATAATTAATTTATTGCTGTGTTGCTCGCATTAATAATGTCTTTATTTGCAGATTTAAAGCCTGTGATTTTAACTATGGTCTTGCTTCATCTGCATCCTTAATTTTGGAGCCCCCATTAAATTTGTATTCTCCTTGCATCTGCTGTATTGGAACTAGGAACGTGTAGAACTGGTAACAGAACCACTGTGTGCAGCAGGCTGGCTTCTCTTCTCTGCAGTGCCCTATTTGGGTTTTTTGAATTTATTTTTCCCTTTTTTTTTTTTTTTTTTAAACTGTTAAGTCTTGTTCTGTCGTTCAGTGGTTCCTGCAATACAGGCTCTGAACGAGCTTCCTGTCCTGGTCAGCTGTTAACACATGCTGCAAATTTGCTGCCTTTTTTTTTTTTTTTTTTTTTAATTTTATTTTTGATAAGGAAGAAACCAGAAGTTAATTCAGGTAGAAAGAAACTTGAATGAAGAGTTTTAAAGGGAAGTGGCCAGTTTAGCCAGGTCTGTGCTTGAGAACATGTACTAGAGATGTCCTGTTTTTTTGGATGTTTAAGGGAAAAAAAAAAAAAAAAAAAAAGTGGGGTAGTTTATGGTAGTTCCCAAATTTGTGTGGAGTACACGAGTGGTAACACGTTTCTGTTGTTACACCTTGCAGTGGCTTTCAGCAACAACATAAAAAACCCCTGTGGACTGGTGTGTTCGTGAGGCTCCCCTCCGGAGCAGGTTCTGCGTTAGCAGAGGCCCTCGCTTTCCCTCAATGTAGCAATATGCCATCACCATTTCATTCTTTATTTCGGTAGCTTTTACATCCGAATGCAAAGTTACGGAACGGAAAACATGGCAATGCTTTCTGTTCCCTAATGATTCTTGTCTTAATAAGTGTCTGTAACGATCTTTCTCTCCTGTCGTGCCACCTGATCAGTTGGTGTTAGTATTAGGAGACCTTCACATTCCACATCGATGCAACAGCCTCCCGGCCAAATTCAAAAAACTGCTGGTTCCAGGAAAGATCCAACATATCCTCTGCACGGGAAACCTCTGCACCAAGGACACTTATGACTACCTCAAGACTCTGGCTGGGGATGTTCATGTTGTCAGAGGGGACTTTGATGAGGTAACGTCCTCTCTTGACATTTTTGGCGCATCTTTTACATAAAGGCAACATTTGGGTTACTTGTAATTCAAGTAAAAGCCGGCAAACCGGGGTTGTGTAGGACTAAGAGCACGTGAAGAGCAAACTGGGCAGAAGAGGTGGGGTTACGGTCAGTAACGTGAATTGCAGAGCAAGTTCTCGTTGTCATCAGTATGAAGAAAAGCAGTTTGTGTGCTTGGCTGGGTCTGGGGCTCCAGCAAAGGGGCCCTGCTGTGTCAGGTTGCTGAAGTTCCTTGCATCCTACCTCATTCCTCTCAGCATTCATAAAAGCAGCTTCGTAGCAGTAGGGCTAATTGCACGGAGTTTCCCTAAGCTTTCCCTCGCTTCTTGGTGTTGCATAGAGTTGTTTTTAAATATAAATCTGTACATCTAATCGGTTTTGGTTTGTTTCTTATTTTTAGAACCTGAATTATCCCGAACAGAAAGTTGTGACTGTTGGACAGTTCAAAATTGGGCTGATTCATGGCCATCAGGTTATTCCTTGGGGTGATATGGCCAGCCTGGCACTGCTACAAAGGCAATTTGATGTGGACATCCTAATTTCAGGACATACACACAAATTTGAGGCATTTGAACATGAAAACAAGTTCTATATCAATCCAGGATCAGCTACAGGAGCCTATCATGCCTTAGAGAAGTAAGTGAAGTATGGGAAATATCTGTGGGCATTTTCTTTTTGGTAACAAAACAGAACTACAAAACTCACTATGAAGGTTAATGTTTACATGCTAGGTGTTGGGGAGAGGAAGGGCTGATGGTACCTGCTAAATCTTTGTGGCTGAAACAGATGAGGGTGAAATACTTAAAGCTTCAGAGCTGATGTACTGGGCTTACAAAGTTCATCTCCATTTTTCTTAACAGAAATAGCTTTAACTAGTGGTGAAACACCGTTAAGCGATTATATTCACAATTAATATGAATCGTTTCCTCTCTTTCCAGCAACATCATTCCTTCATTTGTGCTGATGGATATCCAGGCTTCTACAGTAGTTACATATGTCTATCAACTAATTGGAGATGATGTGAAAGTAGAAAGAATTGAGTACAAAAAATCTTAAAAATGTTTTTGCTTGCCTGGTATTTTTACCATTTCATTCTGAACTGCAAGTTACTACAAGACTTGATTGCTAGTTTACAGTACTCTACACTTCCTCGCTAACAGCTTAACAATGTAGCTTGATCGGTAACAACTTTAAAACAACATTGTGTTTGCTTTTCTCTGTATGAATTATTTGTAAAATATTCCATTAAAATGACTGTTTAAATACTGTTCCTTAATGTTGTAATAAACTCCACTTCATAGAAAAACTGAGCTTTATGAACTGTTGTTGGGGAAAAAAAGGCAGCAGGTAGAGTTGCTTTGAAAAGGCCCAGCACTCCGGTTCGGTGACTGACCTCTAAGGGATACTGGAAGAAAAAGATGGAGGGCTCTGGGGCTGTGTTACGTTTGCTTCAGTATCCAGTTGATATTTCATTTTCTCAATTTAACATTCAAAATTATGTTAAAAGGATAAATTGGATTGATAGGTTCTGAGAATATTACAAACTTGAGTCTCTCTATAATCAGAGCAGTTTCAAATACGGCTGTGCCTGATGGAGGGGGTCTCCTTACATCTCTGACCAGCGAAGGGAGGCTCTCCCCTGCTGTCTGACACTACAGCTGTTCTCTGCTCTGCGTACAGAGGTTTTAAATAACATCAGCCCTCACGCCCCTGGTACTGCTACTGCAGACTAAACCAGGGGCTGTTCAAGAAGACCAGACATTTTGGCTCTTCCATTCTCATGACTGCAGGGAACGGAAGGTGTTTTAACAGCTCCTCTTTCTCACGACTGCTAACTGCAATAAACCCAGAGTTTTATCTGTTGCCTTCTCCCAGAGGACATTCAGAAGGGGGGGGCCTGTTCCCTCTGCAGCTGCTGACCTTCGTACTACGGCTTTTTCCAGTGCAGCCTCTGGGAAAAGCTGTGCAGTGTTTGTGATGAAGGAATGAGTTACCCTTTTCCATAGACCTTGAGGATCAGCTAGAACCCTTACCTCTGTGCCATAAGCTGACTAAATAACTTCATTCAAGAGAAACCGGCTTTACCGTAGAAAAAGGTGAAGTGTTTCAGCCAGTGGGCCAACTGCTATTTCATGCAGTGACACACACACCCGTTGCTTTATCCTGTTGCAGACATACAGAAAGAACAAAGTCGAAAAGAAAACTGGCACACAATATCCAAGGAAAGTTAGTGACTGGGTGGAACATGAATTTCCTGACAATTTCATAATTAAAAAAGGTTTATAGACTACTGTAAGGCCAAAATTGATACATAAGTCTCTTTATTTGTGCTCACTGTAGTTAAAATTACAAAGTTTATTTTACATGAAGTACACCACTTAGAGGTTTTAAAAAAGTTTCTCACAATTATGTAAAGTTACGCTCGTATGAATGAGCCTGACAGCAGACCTAAACATGGAGAAATACAGATGTAAAGGAAATAAACTTTAATCCTTCCTAAAATCAAAGTGCTGAATGTGAGCATTACTGTTGAATGCAAACAGGAAATTCTGCTGTAAGTCCGAACTCTTTCAATGGGGCTAGAGCATGGAGAAGAAACAGCCTAGAACAGTTAAAAAAAAAAAAAGAAAAATGGAAAGCTCGGGGTAGCTTTTGGTAAAAAAAGCACTGAGTTTCTGGTTTAATATTCACTTGCCCAGAACGAGCGTTCTCAACGCGTGGCCTTTGTCTTGCCAGTAGAGGGAGAAGAGAAAAAGGTAAATCAAGACCTTATCGATGACAGTTCTAGGACACAGGTCTCCTCAGGTCCATTCAGATACACCTGGAAGGTTAGAGAACAATTGAAGAGGGCTTAGGAAAATGGGATGTAATCCAAGGCCTATGAAAGTACTTGGAAGCATAAGGCTTAGCATGGCACAGATTTGGTTCAAGTAAAATTAATTACGTGCATTAATAAAGGGTTATATTATTATATACAATATATTTTACTAAAATAACTTGGCTAAGAAATATTTTTGCTAAAAATTGAGTGAAATTCTTAGTTTAGGAAAAAAAAAAACCCTGCATGAGGTTTGTTTTACCTTCAGAAGATCAGATGAGGGTATGTCCACCAGAGCAGGATTTCCACATTTCTCTTGATATTCTTGAATTAGGGCTATTGCATCATCAATGCTGTAGGAAGCAAGTCTGTCAACTTAAGCTCTCCAAAAAGCCAAGAATTTAGACTATGTACACTGAAGAAGAAAAGTAGGGTACGACCACATTTTTGAAGTCAGATAAGTCCTGTTATTTCTCAGCAGAGGAAAACAAGCCAAGCCAAGCCTTGCATTTAACCTGTGTCTGTTAATAAAACTAACGTATGCTACAATCTGAACAGTTATTTATCGATTCCTGCCCCATTTTGGCTCCAGGGTAGCTGGTAACAAAGTGACTTGCAACACTGGGCATGCGGGGCCTCAACATCGGCAGCTGTGCGCAATGAGCCCAAGTGCTGTCCCTCAGGGCTAGATCCCTGAGGGAGAACTGCCCTGCAGGAGGTGGGGTGGCGAGACCTTGTTTTATTGAAGTGGAAGGTGAGAGGTATTTCTAACTCTTGAAAAGCTCATCAGCAAACCCCCTCATTCCCAAGGCTGGAGGACAGGCAGTTCATTTATTTTTTTGGAGTGTTCTTATTGCTGAAGCTGCGACTCCACGATGCCACTGAGCTGAGCTCACCTGAAGGCAAGGTGAAGTGACTCAGAAGCGTTTGGTGTTTCTGTCAGGTTACTTTTGCTACGTTAACTGCGTCTGATGTGCGTGCCAGTGCAGGCTCAGTGAGCTGTTACCTTGGCTTGAATGACCCTGTAAAACTCTGTCCTAAGTATGCAGAGTAGTGAGGGGAGATTTTTTATTTTGTTTATTTAACTTAGCAATACTTTAAAAATTCTTGGAGACCAAGTACTAGAAAATCTCCATGACTTCAAATAAATGAAAATAAAATCAAGGAGATTCAATTCCTGTAATTGCTATCAGTCATGGCATCACTTGTCATCTTAACTTACCAGTTCTTTTTTGCAAAATAATCCACCAGTTCTTTTATTCGGTGAGTATTCATCAGTTGTTGCTTCAACAGTGGAAAATACTTTGTTTTCAAGAATTTTTCATATAGCTTCTCGTTTATGATACTGTCCAAAACCAGAGATCTAATCTGTAGATTTAAGTTTTAGTAATGGAACAGTATTAATATTTTAAACAGGAGAAATTTTACTTTTGAATGACAAAAGCTCAGACTCCCATAGAACAGGATTTTTTAAATTTGTGGGGTTTTTTAGTGCTGTGAAATGGCAGTTTTTGTAAAGACTGATCTCAGATTCAGACAGGGGAATGAGTTAAGAAAGTTGCCTTTAGGGCGGCAGCCCAAGGCAAGGCAGGAGAGAGCGCAGTTTCATAAGCCCTTTAGCCTTTTTGCTCCAAACATTTATTTAGAAACACAAAGTAGCAGTGCTGCAAGCAGTGCTGTCCTACCAACAGGGGCAGCCTGCACACAGCACTGCGTATGTATGTTAATAAAAGTGTAACAATATTAATAAAAGTGTAAAACTCCCTACAAACGTTGCTGTATTTTACAAGCGTGCATTGTGTCTACTGATGCTTGGCAAGATCAGGGGAGAGAGACAAGAAGATTCTGCATACACTTATCTATCAAAAAAGCCTCTAAGTCAAAGGCAAGTGAAGGAAATTTTACCTACTTACCTGAGAAGCAAATGCCACTACTTCTCCAGTGTTCATGTGTTCATCAATTTGTTGCAGCACGGTTTCTGCGTCACAGGTTGATAAGAAGCTCTTGCAAAAAAAGTTACAAAACATTAATAGTCTGTGAATGATTGAAGTTAAAACGCTCCCTTCAGAGCAAGTATTTCATTTATTCAGGAACAATTAGTATTTTGAAATTCTAGGTACAAACATGAAATTATCAAACCTGGATGTGTGCAGCCTGACTGAAAGAGTAGTACTCGTCGCTTTCAACTCTCAAAGGGTATTTTGCTGTAGCTGTTACAGATTTTGACTCATTCCCAGCAGACTAAATGACTGACATTAATGCTGTAATTTGGGAAAATCTTTCTGAGCTTAACTTTATTGACTGGAAGTCATAAGAATTTAAGATGCCTTTACCAGGGCCAGTTTGCTCATGACAAATATGGGAACAGCCTATAATGCTTCACCTGGGAGAACAATGCAGGGCACAAACTAAGGGAGACAAATGAGAAGAGAAAGGAAACGTTGAGATACATGAGAGTGAGGATATGGCTCTACGGCAAAAGGTTTACATCAGAACTTGTAAAGCATGTCAAGCATCTTTCCAAGAAATCAGGAGCTTTTGCTCAACACTTTTCCAAAGTAGGATTCAGCACTTTTCTTGCAATCTGCTGTGAAACTGCTGGTGGTAGCTCCTCAGCAATTATGTGTGTTATCATCAGCTTCATGCTGTTCTGGCAGGAATATGCCTATGGCTTGGGTTTTTTAGGGTTTTTTAATTGGTTTTATGGGCAGGATCCCATAAAACATCCTCAAATCCACAGAAGGCAAAGTCACATGACAAAGCTGCTGAGGATGACTAGCTGGTTCTGCTTTAAAAAATACCAACAAACCAAAACAAACCAAGAGGAAGTGTTTCCATGATCCCTTTCAGAAGGACAAATTCAGAGCAATAGCCTTTGTGGGTGGGAAATGCCAAGCAGCTGCCAGCAGTGACATACTTAAATAAGCTGGAATTACAAGCTACCATCTTTCACAGTTTCTGGTGAACGTAACGTGCTTAAAGACATTTCCCTTTCACAGACACAACACAAAACTTATTATTTACCTGAATTTGCTGCTCTCGCTTCTCAGACTGAGAAATGAGCAACAGGCACCCCAAAGCAAAAGCCAGAAGGTCCAGCTGTGCATATTGTTTAGCTATTCCGATGACATCCAAGTCAGCCAGAACAGGACACCTTCAGAAGAAGATGAGGAGTGAAGTTCTCTGCTATGACAAGTGTAACTGCATGGCTTAGTACTGCCAACAAAACTGCACTGGGATTTTTAAGCCAGGTAAAACAATGCATTTTTATATCATCTTATTTTGAGAAATGGCCAAGCTGTGTTGAAGTTTCCCAGAATACAAACACATAATGACTTTCTAGCTTGAAAATCCCCTCAACTCCAGTTTCTCTTTTTAAACACCCAAGGCCCTATTTTGAGAGGAAGTGTTGGCCAGCTGCCCAGAGGAACGCTTTGGTACATACGTATATGCACAGTAGGGTAGGCATGTTCTTCAGCTGGATCCCTTTCCAGTATTTCCTAATGAACTTTTGGTGCAAGTCAGGCACTCTGAGCTCTGGGTCTTCTCTTGAGCAAGCCAGAGCATTGTGGTGAATAAGATAATGATTTATTGTGATTTTTCACATTGTAAACCAAACTTGGTTTATGTACAGAATGTTTTGGAACACTAATACCACAGGTTAACCACACTTAGAGATGTGCAGCTATTAGATTTTTGTCATAGATTTATTCTTTGTAGGAAAATGAGTTCTTTCTCTCTGTTTTAGGAAATGTGCTGTATTTTGGGCTAAGAAAGATATTAATTGGACTTGTAGGGTTGACCATGAGTTCCTTAATGTCAGGACAGGAACAGCTGTCCCTCATGGGGGCAGCAACTTGGCAGATCAACTGGTTTTCAGCAGTCTGTGCTGCTGATTCTGAGCCCAAATTCAGACAGCAGCTCCCAGTACGGTTTAAATAGCCAAGGTACCAAGTGACGGCACATCTTGTCAACAGTCTGCGGGCAAGTACAGCATTTCTGTTTGGGTACGTGCCCTGATCCTCTCCTCAGAAGAGGCAAAAGGTTCTTCCTCATGCCTCAGGTTCCCCAGTTTTCAGAGCTCCTTTGCACGTTCCAGGGCAGGTTGTTGGACAAGAAATTGCAAACGGGCATTCCCACTCAAACGGATACAAACGTGGGATGTGCTATCTACTTACTTGAGCAGAATCACAAAACACTCACAACATTCCTCTAACTGTTTAGGACTCAGCGGACACGAAGCTAAGAAATAAAGAAAACATGATAAAGTAAATATATAACCAAGTTACTATATGAGCATGATAGCTAATAGCAACCCTACCTGTGAGAAATGGTGACAGAACTACGCTTCGCCAAGCTCGACTGAAGCTGGGAATCTGTTGACAACAAAGTTTTGAAGTAACAGCCAACCACAGTTGTAACTACGTGCACTTGTAAACACAGACACACAGACATCCTGACCCACTGTAGGTGGAAGAGACCTGTCAGTGTCCTTTTCTTTTTATCCTAGATGAAGTATTCTCTAACATTGCTTTCCTCATCTCATAGTCTAAGATTTAGCCATATTTTGACTCATGGCAAAATGACTCTGTCCAACTTTACAAAACCCTCCAAGTAAGTGTTTTCTGAAGGAACCACAAGTACAAAATATGGTATTTTAGTGATTAATAATGATACTCATTTGCATATTGCACTGTCATAAAAACAATCATTCAAAAAGAATCTTTCCACACGTAACACTTCATGGCACAGATGGCTGCCATTCACACACCCACCCACACAAATAAGATGCCAAGTTCCTGTTAAGTGAAGAAAAAGATTAGGAGTCAAAGAATATTTGCTTACCTCCCATAATGAATGAATCCCAGTAATTGCTATCAAAACTCTTCTTAGATATTGAATCTGAAAAAAAAAAATTCTTTATAAAATACTACAGTTTTTGCAAATTTGGCAATAACCTACAGAACTACATTACGCCTGTCTGGTCTGCAGGATGCAAACTTACAGTTTCTCAAGGTACCCTTGTTCTTTCGGGAGGAGTAATTGATGCATTTGGAAATAGGATTTATAGTTTAGTAAATTAAATTATCACAAGCAGCAGCAGCAGCAGCGTATGTCGTCTCAGTAAATACCGAAGATTTCTGGTAGTCTTGCTACAACTGGTGCTGGAAAGTTTATGATCCCACCTTCTTTGCTATTAGTACCTAAATCTCATTACATTACAACTAGATTCAATACCTGCTCCTGATAAAACCACATTGCCAGGTACATCTTTGTATGTTGTTACCTCTTTAGGCTATAGCAACATTACAAAGTTTGAAAATCAGAGGTAATTACGATTCTGAAGGGCGAAAATCAGGTTTACGATCATAAAAATACATTCTAGGGGTAATGTTTTTGTGTGTGTGTATATGTATGTACATATAGGTGCATTTTGGGCATATGTGTGTATGTATTTGCACACAAAAATATACATACTATGTTGTAAAATTATAATAATATGAAGAAAATTTTCAATTTACTGTCATAGGTTTTACTCTTGCCATCCAAAAGGCTTTGTGCCTTTAAAAAAAAAAAAACAACCAACTACTAGAACAATCTAAGATCAAAATTCTCAAGCAGTATTGCTAAAACACAAATTCCTCAAAGCTTCATCAGTTCAGGACTTAAAAGCCCAAAGTAACCATGTAAATTATCAGTAATTGCTCACAGTAAGCTTATGTATATATCCTATTCTTTAGAAATCACTAGATAAAAAAAGCCTTTTTCTCACCTGGCTGCAGAAGTTCATGCTTAAAAATTGCTTACCATATTGAAACCAAGGAGTTTCTGCAGTATGCCATTCCACAGCTGGGAATCATATACTTTGTATTCTAGACAAAGTTCTGCCACCAGTCTAACACCCTAAAGGAGAGCAAGGACACACCGTATTTTAATGTACATTCATGATCTTCAAACCTTTACTGCTTGCCAGCGTAATTTTAGATTTTTACAGCATTACCGTGATCTTTAACTGCTGAAAGGCCACAACCAAGCCACTTTCAGTGTTATTTTACGCATGTGAGGAGAATTAAAACCAAACCAAAACCCCCCACCTATACATGCTATCACTTTATTTTCTAATTGTAGTTAGGCTAAAGCTTTGTTTATTTGTCATTTTCAAATTTTAGACTAGCATGAGTGTAATCCAACCAAAGAACAGATCACTTCCGTTTTGTGGCTGTAAGTCAGAAGGAGTGCTGTGAAGCCTCCATAGAACAGGTTACTTTTTGTGTCAGATACTGGTGTCTACCTGGAAATCTCATTTACCTGCCCCTGTCCTCAGCGTTAAGTTAGCTGTCACAAAACATACTGGTAACACGAAGGAATTATCAAAGTCAAATTCCTAAGCAGAGTATAACTTAAAACCCATCCCTGACATATCAGATAAGTAACTAGCAGCTATTCTGAAGGTGTATACCTGTTAATACCTAACTCATGTTAAAGTACCAAAGATCTCGCTTCCCAGACAAGAAACCAGGTATGGGTATGCAAAGGTGGGCAAGTACTAGGGAATAACTGTGTGTTGGGCAGTAGTCAGCACATCCAGAGGTTGGGTTTTATTTGTCACTCTGAAAGACGGGAGTCATTGGGGTACCCGCATCTTCACTGGTATTTTAAAATAGAATTATGAGTTGCATATCACGAGTGGATGAATAGAACAGAGTACACTGGAGCAACGCCCATTTAAAAATGCATATGCTATGTAAAAAGGTGTACATTTCACACAGTATGTAACAAACAAACAATTCCAAAGGGTTAAAGATCATACCGTGGGTTTGTGGCTGTGATTCTTCCATAGCCCTTTAATCATTCCTTCCTTAGGACTCTTATGAAATGATTCATAAGTATATGGAATATCCAAGATTTCAAACTCTGCCAGATAAATATAGGATTTTAGAAGATACCTGTAAAAAGAGTCCCACCAAAACCAGGAGTTAATGATATTTACAGTGATTATAACTCACATAAACAAGCTCAGGATAATACTGGAAAAGTGTCTTTTGTTGCTTTAAAAAAAAAAAAAAAAGGAAACAATAATGTAGACTGTATTTGTACTCACGAAGGAGATCTTAATGAAGCAAAAAACCCAAACAAACAACTTTCTGGTAATTGCTCAGGGAAACCTCATTCACCTGAACAACGGATGGCTCGGATCACCTCTAAAGATAAACCAGTTACTGTAACCCTTACAACTAAAATCTCATTCATGCACAGCAACTGCATATTTATAGAACCCCCTGCATAGCTATTTGGCCTGATATACTCTGAAAACATCACTTCCCATTAAAAAGGGCCTAATTTCAGATCACCAGCACAGAAATTCTACTCTAGATATTTTCTTAGCTAGTTAGTTCTATGGATATTTTCAAACAAACATTATTCTGCTGGGGTTTTGGTACCTTATTTTTGCAAAGGACTGTATCTTTGCAAGGTGACCGGTTCTGAACTCTGATGGATGGAATACTATACATATAGGTAGGAGAAAACGCTTCAATAACTAGAGAAGTAACTGCAACCTATGCAAAATTGAACAAAGTATTTTCCATGTAATGTCATATTACTTTCAGGTTTACAAATTGGGACTGTGATGTTCTGGATGGCATAACAGTGAAGTTAAAAGGTCTATGCTCTATGAAGTTAAAAGAAATACACTCTTCAGAAATAGATTTTAAAAGCTCAAAAAACAGATTAGTAAAAAAATAATTCTCCAAATATCATGTATTTTTTTCCAATGGCTGTTAAAGACCAACAAAACATTATTAAGGAACATCTTAAGGAAAATTCATCTTACTTTACTTCCTCAATGGGTTTCTTGAAGAGTGATTCCACAGTGTTGGTATCCGCCAAGTAGAGCAGACACTTAAGAGCTCTGCTCTTGTGACCATATGTCAGCTGAGTAACTCCAATTGGCTGAGGGGGGGAAAAAAAAAACCCAGTGAAGAGTCACAACAATTGGCTGAACAACTAGAAAGAGGATTATAGATGTCTAGTATGATCCTTTCTAAGATTTTTAGATTAATTTAGTGGAACTATAGGCCAAGTAACAGGCTGGCTCACATTCCACTTTTATACTAACCAGTTGAAATATTTGCCAACTTCAAAGAGCACTGCTAAATCAGGTGGTTTTCTAGATTTAAGACTATTAATGCAGGCAAGAAAAATATTTGTGATATATAGTATCACAAATACTTTCAGTAAGTGTGAAAGACTGAAGATTAAGGTTCTGCTAAAATAATTTTACCACTCTGCTTGAATTCCATCCAAAGGAAGCCAATGTATTACACCAGCTTAAAGCACATTCTAGAAAACATTTAATGAAGTTATTTCAGATACTATCAACAATAAATTTAGAAAATCCAGAGTTCAAGGGCTGCTCTTGACAGCCAATAGCAAAATTCAATGAACACGACAGTTTTAATCCAAAGGTCAGGGAGGAGAAATAGAGGGCTCTCACAGATATAAAGGCCTTAGGTTGAAACCCATACAGTTAAGCAGACCACACTTGATTTTAATAAGAGGTGAAGATTTCCTAAGTAGTAAGCTGAAATAAGAACGTAGAAACTTACAGATGTGGCAGATGTTGTAATTGCAAAAAGCATTCTTGAACTATAATCCATTGGGCGTAACTGAAGTAGATATATAGCTCTGCAAAAATACACTGGTTTTTAATACCACTACAGCATGGCTACTGAAATACAACGTGTCAATATTCATTCATGTGTAAATATATTTCATTGTTGAAAAGAGATTAAGAGACTCCAGGGACATAGAAAACAAGGGGACAACCTCCAAATAGCTGCTCTTAAGCAGGCACTTACATCTGTAAGTTATTGCAAATGACATTTCGTTGCATAAATATTTGACGATTCAAAATTGACATCACCAGAAAGTAAAAATAACACAACAGTGAGTTCTGAATCACACACACTGTCAGGTTTCTTGAAAAAAACAGATACAGTTAAAGTTGCAAGTTAACAATAATTCACCATATTATATGTAGGACAACACACATACCTTCCAAGTTCTTTGTCTGCCGGTACATCTCCAAAGATTTCTTGACTTTTCTTTAAAAAGACAAGAAAACCTAGTTGTGAGAGTTTTCTAAACTGTTTGGATAAGTAGGTGGGTCATATCCTTGCTTAAACCCTTTCTTAAGAGCTGGGCACCCCTGCTAATGCAGCCAAGGAAAGAAATTCCGGTTTTATCAGTCCTTTCTTTATTTAGCTGTATGCTTGGCAGTCACCAGCACTCCTCACCCTGCTAACTGGTATTTTGAAGCAGAGGCAATGCCTGCTCCCTGCCCTTTCTCACCCAGCTGTATGCTGCATAAGCAGCAATTAACCCTCTGTTAGCTAAGCTGCATCAGGAGAGGATTCATTCTCTGATTCTAGAATCAGTGTTCGATGAGGGTAATAATACATTCACAACTCCTTTAGGCTGGCTACACAACCTTACTGCAGCACCAAAGATAAGATTTTAATCTCTCTACAGAGAGAAGGGAAAGCATTTCATATCATTCTCACTAGAGACAGTGGTGTGCAGCAATAGTAGAAAGGTATTGATAGTAGTCTGAATTTAGGTGCATCTTAAACAGATTCATGAGTACTAAAGGCAAATTGTGCAAAATAACCTTAGCCTTTTGAATAAGTGATAAAAATACACATATTTTATGTAATTGGCAATTTTTCTCCAAAACCAAATCTCCAGTGACGACTTACTTGTGAGGGCAGTACACTTGGACACAGCCATTTATCCAGCAGTTTATCCCAAATTGGGTTCATATCCAAATTGTTGATTTCTGCTATCTCCTTAGCTGCCATATGGATATCTACATAAATAGGTACAGACAACATATTTACAAGCTAGTATCATCTTGCTTAGCATTTTTTTAAAGAACTTTTTTGCTCCTTTGAAACTCGATTATGGATACTCACCCGGATAATCTCTGCCAGCTGGGTTTTGGATTCTTTGGTCTATACTGTGGTGCTCATATAGTAAAGCGATAAGATTTGCTGGTTGCCCAATAGACTTTAAATGCTCTCCAGTGTTCAAGTTATGTGTTATTAGAGCGTTTTCTGTTGCTGATCTCTTGTACTGCATATATAACTTCTCCTGTAGGACTTGCGCTTTTTTATGCCAATCATCCTTTAGCAAAACACCACAGGTTTATATAAAACCACGTCCTTTTACACAAAAGCACTAGAAAAATCATCTTAACTTTTTACAGTCTAATTCAGTGAAGTGAGTAGCAAGATCTGTTCTTCAGATGTGTCCCCATGCCTGTATCTACAGGTGTTTTTTCTGTAAACAGACAGTACTAACCGTGCTGCTCTGGCAAGAAAACATATTCAGAAAAAAACTGGAAACAAAGGTATGTTGTGAAAAAGCCCAATAAAACATGTACCACATGCAGCAGTATGTAAAATTCAGTAAAAGTTTGAGGTAAGATGGAGAAGGAAAGATATTCAATATTAAGCCTTGGCTGCTAGAATTAGTTTAATTTTGGCACAATTCTGTTCAAAGACGTAAGTATCAGAGAATTATTCAGTGTTCATCGTGTCTCAACACCACCATAGCAAGTTTGATAGTCCTAAGCAAGGCTGAGATTCTTACTCACTTTTCCCTACCAACCATATAAAAATGAGCTTGAGAATCAAGTCAAAGCACACTTTCCTTATATGTACTACTACAAATAGCTAAAGAAACTGGCAACTCAGAGTGAAAGTTAATAATGGTATTGATCTAACAGCTGGAACAGATTCCAACTCATTCTCCTGCAGCCAAAAAAATGCACACAAGAGGAGAAAGGACAAAATATCCTTCCTTAAAACTGTATTTTTCGTCCGGCCTCCCAGGACTGTAAGCCTAGTTTTTGCTAGGTTGTGAACAGGAGAATGTTACTGGACAGAGAGGGTTCTTCTGAGGGGTCCCTTACACCGTCACTTCCCATATCGGGTTCGTTATGGTACAATCTACACACCACTACATGAAACACCCAGGTGAAACACTGACATAAGTACCTGACTACACAACAACAGTCGTGCAAGCAGTTTACCATTACCTTAGCTGTTGTATTCTTTAGCCATTTCTCAGCTAGATAGAGACAGAATTTCAATGCCTGAATCTGGTCAGGACCTTTTTTAAAGGAAAAAAAAAAAGGGGGGGGAGGAAGTAAATAAAATAAGTTTTCATTAAGCCTTTCTACAATATACAGTATGTCCATTTTATTTCAGAGAATTAAAAAAAAAGAAGCTATTTAAAATACTAGGAAAGCTCCTGTGCCTAAAGAGCGAAAAAATATTATCTATTTGGATTGAGATAATAGAGACGTTAGCTTAGCTTTAGCTGAAATATTTGCTTTTGTTGGAAAACTTGTCTGAAGATGGTATGAACACAGAGAAATTGTAAGCAAAACAACATGGCTTAAAAAGAGAGAAAAAAGATGCTGTGTTATGATGTGGCTGTTGTCCTAGCCTACTGTTCAAAACTGGATGTAGGAGACAAATGCATTTTTATTCTCAAACTTCCCCAGGTTTTATCCAAGAACACTGAACAAATGTTTGCTCACAAGCTAGCTTGTCTTTTCTCAAACCTATTCTCCTCCTCCCATTACTTCACCCCTCAAGTCACCACATATGCACCTTACCTGTCGGAAATTTTTGTACAATCTTGAGAGCAATAGCTACAGCCCACTCTGGATTAGTTATAGACAGCAGATATGACTGAATCGTCTGCACAGTTTTAGTTGTCTCCTTGTTAACAACTGATGTATATCCAGTGTTTCTCATTTCAAACATTTTTGGTTTCAATTTTTTATCAAAGACGTGTTGAGCTGCAGACATGTGTAAGGTATCCAGTGAAACCTAGAGAAATATTAAAGTACATTAAAAGTTGTCAGAATTTCTATAGTGAGGCCAAAATCACGCAAAAGAAATATGAAAGCTCTTTTGTGTGTGTGTGGGAAAGAATAATTTTGAAATAAATTCTTTCAAGATGCTACTTTACCTTCATTAGTTTGGAAATCAACAGAAGGGTCGGGAAGGATTCCTCACTGAGCTCTGCGGCTGAAAGGAAAAAGACAGCTGCCTATGACAGTGTCACAGCCCGCTTGCAGATTTCTCTAAGAAATTAAGCACTTTCAGTTTATTGTTAAGTGCAGATCTCCACTGGGAGAGAAAGAATATTACGTTAATTATCCACACTGGCCTGGGAAGTGGGATATGTGGATCACTTTGGTCTTTGAGAGGTTCTAAGAAAAGAATTTGAGGATGGAATTCTGCATTATATATATCGTCTTAGCTCCACTGCAAGCCAGTTACCTCACCAGCAGCAATTTGGGAACACAAGTGCTTTCAGAAGCACTTGGGATGAAGAAATGCATTAACAAAGAAATACAACTAATAAAATACATACCGTAGAACTTTAAAGATCACAGAGAGCAGAGAAAGGGAATTATACACAGATCTAGTCACAAAAAAATACTGAACGTACATATAATTTTCCAGAAACACTGTGTAGTTCTGAAGAATATCAGATGAAAGGGCAGTCTGGTTTGAGCAGCTGGAGATAAGGGCATCTCCTGCTCTAAAACATATTGGTGTTCTAGATCTACAGGTGGAGAAATTCTTTTATAAGATTCCAGATGTTTGAGGAGGCTCAAAGCCTAGGGGGGGAAAAAAGGAAACAGTAGTAAGAAAACTTAAAAAAAAAAAAAATCAAGGAAAAAGCAAAAAAGCCACAATACTATTGTGTTTCTCCCCGCCCCCCGAGTAAACATGCCTAAATCCTGGAGGCATATGTTTTGTTGGCAGAGCAGGTACACATCTACAGAGTTTTTATCCCTGCTATGAGCCATTGCTGAGAAACAGCTAGAGATCACTATTTCTTGAATGGTATTTTCTAAACGAGAGCTGTGTAGAAGGAATAATTCATTTCATTCCAATAAACTCTTGAATAGCTACACTAATAAATAGACAAAAAGGAATACAGATGCCAACAGCACGGTAACAGCACAGTGTTTGGGCATACCTGATTCAGCTGGATATTGGTGTTCTTTTCGTCAGAATTCTGTATCACTTTCAGGACAATTTCCATAGTCTCATAGTCATAAGGATCAAGCTGTTCAAAATAATGATCTATTTTATAAGATCTTACATGATTCATCTTAGAAAAGCATACAACTGAGGTAACTTTTTCCAATTCTAATATCGACTATATTGACATAATACTGAAGAAACAGCATAAGCATCGTGCCATACTTCTCTAAAATAAAAGACTTCCACTTCGTAGTCCTAAATCCTAAAAAAAATTGTCAGGATATTGCAGAAAGACCAAATATGAAGTGATGAAAAGAAAGAAAAAAACCCCAAACCAACCAAATCAAAACCCTCCAAAACAAAGCCAAAAACCAACCAAACAAAAAACCCCAAGATACAAATTTTCATGCCCCTATCAAATTTTAATGTAGCACTTGTAAGTATTTCCAGCGTGCTATGATATTTAGAAATGACTATTTTGTTTCATTATTTTCTGGTTCTTTTTTAAGGGAAGTTGGGAAGAAACCTATCTTTAAATAAAATCAGATATGTTGCACTATTTTTTTTCTAGGGACGTAGAACACTAAAACTTAACATTTACATTCTTCAGCAAAATCGGAAAAAAAAAATAACCTTTTCAAATTTCTGTGGAATTATTAATCTCTCATTCAAGTGACATTTGAGACTAGATGCAATACCTCAGGGATTTCTTTTGCTTGTTTGGTGTGGCGGTTTTTTGTTTTATCTGTTTTTTCTTTTTTTTTTTTTTTTTTTTTTTTTTTTTACCTTGTACAATATTCCACTGAGGCTAGTGACCAGGTCGTTCGTGCTTTTCAGTAGGGGAATTATTTTGAGCGCCCTAGCTAGTAATGTGGAATGAGGTTGCTTCTCACTGTATTCTGCAGAGTCATCTTCAACATGATTTGTATTAGCATTCTGGAGAAGAAGTGTTTCAATGCAAAGCTGCAGTGCGGCATCACTGTCCAGCATGAAAGTACTAGAAGAGGACAGAATATTATTTTCTCTGTGACCTTGGTGTCATCAAGGTGCTTATTTCCTTATGAATAAGTTCACCAGAGACCAGTATATATTCTGATTAATACTTTAAAAAAAGGAACAATTTGCATATTACATTAATTAGGATTGATTTAAACCAAAATCGATTTCAGTAGGCATGGTTATTATTACAGCAACGACCAAACACAATTGATTTGCTTCAATTATTACCTGCAGTAATTCAGTATGAGATCCGTGTCTACTTTTGGATTTTGTACCAGCGTTCTTATGAGTTCCTTCTTCCTTATTGGTGGTTGTCTAAACACAGTCTCGAAAGAAATCTACAGATAAATAAACATTTTATCTTCTTTATGTAGAAGACAATATCAAAACCAATTCCTTATATAGTTAACCTTTCATGTTCTCTTTAGTTTCAACCCAGACACTTTTAGAGCAGGAAAAAGCAGTGCATTTGCTGACTATGCCCTGGGCCAAGTAGTACTTAAGCACTTAGAAATTATTTTACAGCAGCCTCAATTATTGTATTTCTCAGTTTCTGAGGTTTATTTAAGCAGACAAGCAGAATGACAAATTAAGAACAACACAAACCCCAAACTTTCCTTACATTTAGAATGGGAAATCTGTCTAAAAATCACAATACATCTCAGAATTAGTATCTCTGCTATTTAATCAGTTAATAAAACCCTTAATAAATAAATAAAACTTACACCAAATTTGCCAAGCTGGATACCCCATTCTGCATCAGTAACCAATTCCTGGAATTTTCTTCTTTCTTCTGCTTCACCACACTGGGTAGCAAGCTGTGCTCCAACCAGAGCTACTGCCTAAAAGGAGTGAGAAGTTAATATAAGTATAATAAATACTCTGAGCATTGGGAATCCTAAGGACTAAATCCTTAGAGGAACTTAAAACAATTCATAGATGATCACATAACTGCGTAAAATGAAAACAAACCTCACAGAAGGTAATACCAGGACTACCACACCCCCCGAGTTGGCAGCTCAGAGCTACTTTAAAATTAAGTTTCTCACTCAAAAATACTGTGTATTTCACCAATGAAACTAATACAAAAGGTGGTTTTTAGACATCATCTTTTCTCCAAATTTATGTCACTCCCCCTCCCCATTCCTTTGTTATGTTTTGCTTCCCATCCCATCTTCCTTTATATTTTAACAGATGTATTTATTCATTCCACTCTTGACACCTGCTGGCAGCGAACAGTTTCTCCAAGATATAATGTAGGTATAAATTATGGTGGGACCTGAAATAAACAATTTCAAGCTTAAGAATAAGCCATGATGAGGTAGCCTAATTCTTGGACTTAGATCACGCTACTATTCAGAGCAACTGCCTGTGCACAACCTCACGCTGTGGTAAAGAGAGGCGGCTTCTCTCAGTGGCACCTTAAGTGAGGAACTGGTTCAAACAGCTATACCCTTAATAATGGCAAACTACTGCACTTCCATACAGCATTGCTGACATCTTTTTTTTTTTTTTTTTTTTTTTTCTAAAGGAAACCCTTTAACAGCCTCCATTTGCTGAAGAAATACATTGCCTTGTGAATTTACCAAAACTTTTCTGTAATTTTGCCATGTATTGTTTATGACATCCCACAGCTTATTGAACATATCTTTCTTGGGCAAAACTGTGCAATATCCCAGCGCCAGGTTCTGATCTATGAGTCGACAGTTGAACACCTGTGTTTTAGGGAAAAAAAAACAAACCACAACATAAAAGAACAAGTTATAAACTTTAGGAATTTAATAGATCTCTTTGTATAAAGTATAACATATGAAAAGTACTCTGTAATTTAGAGGTGTATTGGGCCTTTAATTTAGAAGGTTAAAAAAAAAAAAAGAAAAAATGCATTTCAAGTTTTAGAACTTAAAATCTAAATATAGAAGCCAGTCTAAAAGTAACTTCCCTTAGCCTAAATTGCCTTTGAAGGTTTTGCAGGTTTTCCAGAGAGCTTTTTTTAAAAATTGCCCTCAACCAGAAGTAGTCTACAAATCTGAAATGAAACCAAGACTGAAAAATGAGATAGAGAATACCTACAGCTCATACAGGCTGTTACTACAATTTAGGAGGCCTTAAAGGATCCCACAAAGATGAAGCTCCCGCTGTACATAACCTTTCAGGCAGAGCAACAAGTATACGATCAAGGAGCCACGGTCTGTAAGAGGCTCAAATACACCTGGGCTACAACATAGGGCTGCCAGCAAGGCAGTGTCTGTTCAGAGGCTCTTCCGAACATGCTCCAGCTGTGGTAGGAAGCGAGGGAGCTGGGAGAGCAGAGGCCAACACTGTCAGGCCATCCAGCCCACCCTGGCCACGTTCTGGTGCTGAGACACGAGGCTGTGGAAGCCAGTCCCTTCCCACCGCTGCAATACTGCAATATTTCCCTTCGCCTTCTCTGTAGTTTTCCAAGGTGTGTGATTTTTCCAGAATGTCTGGGGTTTGTGGCACTTGGCCACATGACAACCTCAGAATGGGCTTCTGCGATAGGAAGGGGAGCCCCATTCTTGACAGAGCAGAAGAAAGGGGCTCACTCTTACACTTTCCAGAGCATTCTCACCTTGTGTAGTAAGGTCCGGATAGTGGTCATAATCACCGAAGTACACTTCTGTTTCATACCAATGAGAAAGCTTTTGGTTTCAGCCAGCATATTGCCATCATGTAGCTATTATAGAAAAAAGAGACAGTCAGCACACTGTTCAAAATAAATTCTAAGCCTTCAACTTCGCTTGTCATTTATAGCATAATAGGAGGTACTATAGTAATTGTATTTTCAGATTTAATCAAGGTCTTATAAAGATCTCTTCCAGATTGAAAAATGATTTCTGTTTCCAAGTGCTTTTGAACTGAGGAGTGTTTCTTGAATATTCTATTTGCAACTTTTCCCATATTAACCAATGATAAAACAATATAAAAGAACATAATAAACCATTATTAACATTTTATTCCTGGCCTCCTGGCAGAGACTACTTTAGTTCTGAACGTACTTTGCAAGGAGAAACAGAGGAATGTGAAAAATAGGGTGGAGACGACCAGCTCCTTTCACAACATGACTCAACGTCTCATCATGTGGTAGTAATTTTTAAAAGGTCATGGCAACAGCCTCTTCCATACCTATCAAATTCTTAAGTAACTACTCTAACTTGTTAATAGTTGGCATACTTCTAAGATTTACTCTCAGCAAAATTCAGCATTGTCCTTGTCATACCTTTTCACTCAGGGACAAATCCATGTTATTTGATACACCATGCTGAAGACAGGATCCAAATGAACAGACTATGAGCCTCAAAGCTAACTCACACTGACTGCACTCCATGAGGTTCTGTATCACTGCACAGATGGGAGCTCTAGCAGGCAGCAGGAGGTTCTGTCCTGTGATATATTTCAAAAACAAACAACCCCAGAAAAGAATTAGTATATTTATATTAAGCATATTGTTCTTGGAATTAATATCAGAACAGTTTCTCTTTTTCTTCATTGCATTTATGACACAAGATCAGCCTCAGTTCCCTTTGAAACCTTAATCTTTCAGGGCTTGTAATTTAAAACAGGCTCCCATTTTAGTTCAAAAACCAGAAGTTGGTCATCTTCTTGGAAATGCTCTAATGGATCCTAGCTCACAGTGACAGAGCTTCTGTACTCAAGCACAGGCTTTGACAACATGCTCAAAACCACATGGCTGAATGGCAGCAATTACCATCCAAACTGGTGTCTTCTGTGCTGAACCAGGCTATCCCCTAGAACACAGCTTTAAGTGGAACATCCAGGCGCCTATTTAAAAAACTATGAGTTAAGTTGTGCTTGTGTAGGTTTAATTTAGACCTCACGTTTTCTAGGAGTCTGGTTTACACTTTTAGCGGGGTGAATCTGCCATCACGATACCTTTAATAAAGGCACAGTTTGCCAGGCTTGTAGACTCCAAAGGATACAGCTTGCACTCTGAAAGACAGACAAACACACATCAGCAGTGTGCCAAGATCTCAGCAACATTATGAAGCCTGGCAGTACCTTAAAAAATACCACTCTTCAGTGACACTACATAAAATAGACACACACAAACTCTAAGAGCCAGGACTTCTGTTTTTAACTGTGCCTAATTAGAAGTTATTTTTTAGGAGGGAATATCTTTTCAAAAGCACAAAGGAATACAAACCAACAGTTTTCAGTAACTACTTTGTGTCTTGATGAGACAGTCAACATAAACGTCTGTGAAGATCATCTCTTCAAAACTCTCAAATAAGCATATCCTTTATAGGTAGACTCACCACTGTGCAACAGGATTTCAATTACTTGCTTTTTAATACACCAATGACACATGAGGAAAGAGCATTTACATCAAGAAGTACCAAAAATAAATAATTCTAAAATATTCAGTGCTTCTTTTAGAGAGCTGAAAGTGTCTTTTATCAGCACCTATGACATTATAGAGTTCTGTTTATAATACTTGAAATTTTCAAGAAGTTGTGTGTATCTACAATGGTGTGTAACACAAGGACAATCATTTTAGAGTAAGCTGAAATTCATCTTGACAAAATCCTGCCTCCGTTACTGGCTACCAGAAGATGTCTAGAGAAGATCGTAAGAGCAGGGCAAGTTTACAGTAACACTTCTCCAGAGCATTCTCCATGACTTCTGGTGTTTGACATTGAGATTCTTCCTGAACTAGAACAAAAACCAGTCGTCCTTACATTCTACACCCCCCAATGGACATTTCTTTCATGAATTTGTCTAACTGAGATTTCTGAGGTGATAGTTTCCACACACGTGCTGAATTATTTATATTCCTAGACAAAAACCAGTATGAAATACAGATTTCATATTGGCTCAATGTTCAGGAAAACAAGTTTACCACAAACAGGCAGAAGTGAAGAAATAGTTTCATATGCAACCGGAAGAGCTATCTGTGGGTCAAGAACTATCCCATCTTCATTAAAGAAGTCATCGTAAGTCCACTCTTCATAAGGATCTTTATCTCCTCCAAAAGACGTTGTCTAAATAAGAACATTGTCAAAAGTACACAGAATAAAAAGAACAGCTGATAAGCCTACTAACAAACTAAGTGTTGCAAGAATTCCAGTTTTCGAATACAGGAACAGAACACAATCTTCCATTTGAAAGTGTATTCTACTAGACTACTTTTTGTTAAATGGCCAGTAGCATTAAACTCATTTCCTACTTAGAGTGGCCACGTTTTTCTTTAATGTTGCAGTTGTTTAGTTGTACAGCCAAAATGCATTCTTAATTAACGTAATGGAGGCTTTCATAAACATTCTTTGCCGAATATTATAAACAAATATTTTCAAATGGATCATTTTTTAGAAGAATAACAGTCAGTGCATAAATGTGCTTGCCTAGCCACTTCCATCCATCCCACTCAAACTCTAAGAGCCCATTCATTTCAAGCAGCCTAAAGCACTGCTTGACCTGAGCAAAATACAAAGATGCTATTCAAGAACTAGATCCATCTTAAAGTTTTACAAAACTGTGGGGAATGCCTTCACATAATACATGCATTTAAAAAAAAAAAAAAAAAATCAAACCCTCCCTGCCGTATTTTAGCTATTTAAAAAAAAAAAACAAACCAAGAAGAGCAGCTTTTTTAAAGTCAGCTCTTTGTGCTCTCACAGTCCTAGCAGCAGCTGTTCAATAAAATCACTAATATTTTCAGTCACATTAGCAGGATTTATTATACTGAAACGTAAGTGGAGAATGCTACTTGTGCTACAGCTGCACTGCTTTTAGTACTCAAATCAGTTTACTCTTTATGCTGAAGTACACACATACTCAGGAAAATTCTTGTTTGTAGAGCTGTGGGGTTTTTTTTTGTTGTGGTTTGCTTTTTAAACAAGCTGATTAACTATTGCTGGAGAAATGGGAGAGAAAAAAAAAAGTATGTACAGTGAACACTATTCAGTCAATCAAGACATGTTAAAAAAAATGTATTTAAGCCAGCATAAAATACCTTTGCTGTAAATCCGTAGTTTTCTATTTGGCACTGTCTGTAAATTTCTTTGGCAGCCAAAGTGTATTTACACAGTTCCAGAGAATCTAATAGTAAATCTGTAAAAATATTAAGATCATTAGCATACCGTGAATGGAAAGTTCATATGTCCTAGTGAAAGGAAACAATTTTTTGCAGCATCTATTTTTACAGAGGCATATATGGAAATTCACTTTGTTTTCATGTTTATTAAACGTTGTTTGGAAAGGCGGATTCCCAACATGAACATAAATAATTGACAACAGTCATTACCTGGACTACATACTGTAGCTGCTTGGCAAGCCATTTCGTAGATCACTGCTGGGAGGTTCATATCGTTAGGAGTGATCATTTGCACATCAGCTCCCAAATTATGACAAAGCCTTTGACAGGCTGAAAACAGCAGCTTCCCTGTTTCTTCATTACACTGATTTTCATAGAACTCCCTATTAAAAAAAAAAATTGTTAAAAATATAGTCCTGAGGGCTTTTACTTAAGGCCACATTCTGTTCTAATTATTTAATTCTCTATTACTTATTTCACCTATATGACTCACTGCAACTAAAACTTCTGTGACTGAAGTGAAAAAATACAACGGAGCTTCGCTTAGAGGTCTGTGTTCTGAAGCAGATAGCACACGTTAATACAGAAATATAATGTGTATAAGATCAATAATACATTTAACATTTTCATCTCATCTCTTTTGGGGGGAGGTGGCAGTAAGTTTAAATTATCTGACAATGTAAGCATGAGGCAGAGACCAGATGAAAAACATGACATGGTATGTACAGTCAGGGTACAATAGTTTTCTTCTCTCCGGGCAAGCTGAGAAGCTCTCATAATGGGTATTTACTATTGTGCCTTATCTCTCACTATACAAGTGCAGGGAATCTTTTTACTTATTAATCATGTTATGGCAAAAACCAATGGCAATTTTCTGAGACAACTCTACACTCAATATCGTACACAAGCAATATGAGCACGTTGCTTAAAACACTCATTTTTAGAAAAATAACCTAAACCAAATTAAAAAATAGCTTTTCCTTTGCTCTACATCTACTTATTTCTGCAAAGTATCACAACTAGTGCAGAAAAGCCCATTAAAATTTACAATCTTGAAAACTTTGCAGTTTTACCTGCAAATTTTTACAGCATCTTCAACTTTCCCAGCATCCAGTGCTCTCAAGGCCAGTTTTTCTCCCAGTTCTTGCTCTGACCTCTGCAGGAGCAAAGCCAGTCTATACAACCTTGATTCAGTAGAATGGTCCTTGGTTTTACCATCTCCTGAATTACACTTCGTTGTTTGCACTTTTCTAGACTTTGACAGAGATCTGACAGTTCCATAAGCTTCTATGTGATTCTCAAGAAGCCTAGACATCAGTGAAGGATTCCTAAATTCTTCAACTGAAAGAAAGATATCAAAATCTTCCTGCAACAAAAAAAAAGATTATATATTTGTATCCACGTAACTTCCTTTAAAAGTGTTGTTGCTTTTTTTTTTTTGTTAAAATGTTTTTATTTCCCATTTAATTCTTAGAGGAATACTTTCAGTATGAAGTAGACTTTACTAGTTTCTACCAATTACTGACATATGAAATAAATGAGACAATTTTACTGGGCAGTATGTAAGCAAAATAAAAAACCCCTGAAGGATACTGCATGCTTAAATACTATATTAAATAATATAAGTTTACAAACCATAATAAGAATAAAATATTACAGACTCTATCACAAAATCTTTTAAGTGCTAGCAATTAGGACTTTTGAGAGAGTATCTACTTTTTTGGTTTAAACGGACAACTGAGTTCTAGTAATTGGGAACTTTCCCAGGCACTATTTAAATTGCTAGATTAGCTGAGAAACTCTTTGAAGTCAATAATAAAAACAACCTTTGCACGTGAGTTGTAAATACAATTAATTTTTCATATTATCCATGTCATAAGAACAATTGGAATAACTACAGTAAATCAGAAGTGGTTTGAAACTACAAAGATACCGACCTGCAGGGCAGCAAGCGTTTCAAACGTTTTTAGGTTTTCTTCGCATTCGTCTTTCTTCAGAGGGTTGTCTGTTGAAGGACAAAAACAATTACTTCCTGACTCCATTTACAAGCAAAATGTAAGATTTTTAGAGTTGTAGCTTACCTTTTTGAATGCTGAACAGGAATTTAAGGATTTCCGCGAGTGTCTTAGTCATAAACATTTGTGTTTTGTGCTGCAGGAAAAGAAGGGGTTAATGTTTTGATTGGTCAAAACTGTTGCCAGTAACAGACAGTGACTCTCAGGCTTCCACTCTATACTGTTCAGTACTCTACAAACGTCCTGAGCAACCATTACTAAGCCTGAGGTACAACCAGTTGAAAAGCAAGGGAACAGAAAGCAATTGTAAATATGCACGCTTCATAGAAATGGCAAATATTTCATAGCTGTAATAGGTACGTACTCCACACAGCCCGTTAGCTCTCACACGAGTTTTGAAAATATCCACCCTTTTGCCTTTGTTTCTCCTTCCCTTGCCCAGAATAACTCCCTAAACAAACCCTTAACAAAAATTCTCTTCCGTGGTTGCACGACAGTGATGTGTGAAGCTTCAACCCACTTTGGTGCATGTCGAAGTCACACCTACAGTTTTTAAACAGATGTTTTCCAAGCAACTAAAGAAAGAACTGGAAGACTTGTGGGACTAGAGGTATAATAATGCAGCAGGATTTATAAATTATTAATTGATTTCAGACAGCCATGCCACTGTGTGGAGATGCCTTTAAAAATCACACAAAACAATTGTATAGTACACAGAATCAGAATAAACTCAAGTTTGAGCTCTTGCTCAAAGCAGGACCCTTTGGGTTAATCACCCCTTTTTGCTAGAAGATGGTTTTTACATTTGCATCCCCTACCTTTTTTTAAGCAACTGGGTAAGAACAGTAATTAGAATAACTTTTGTACTTTACAATGTGAAATGACTTAGTACCTCTTCAGGATTATCTGCTTTATTCTGTAATACCAGTGTTCCCCATATAGTCAATCTTTCTGCAACTTTTTCAGCTTCAGCAAGAGTCAGAGATTTTAACAAAGTCAGAGATTCCTCTCCCTGAAGAGAGGGGGAAAAAAAAAAAGAGGAAATGAGAAATAATCAAAAGAAAAGTGCATTTGCCTTTGGAAAAAACTAAGTTTTGTGTATGTCCTTGCTTTGATACAATGGTTGCATGACAGCCAGTTGGGTAAGATTAATGTTCTGCTGATGAACTTCAAATCTCTTTATCAAATGCATTCGCCACGACATGACTTCCTTAAAGTCCCTGAATAGTTTTTACTACATTTATGAGGCTTTCAGTAAAATCTATGTGCTTACTCACTAAGGGTTGTAACATGCAAATCAAAATGCAGTTTTGTTTATGGGCAATTATGCAACATTTTAAAAACAGTACAATTATCAAGAATACCCTGTGCTAATAAGGCAGAACAAATGTTAACATGAGAAACACTATTTTGCAGGGGAGTTAATGTGAGTCCTTTAATCAAAAAGCCCCCAGGTCAAAGAGATGCCAGTAACATAACCAGGGACAACCACAGGGTACAAAGCTAATCACATCTACTATAACGTAGCAACCAAAGTTAAATGTTTCTAGTCAGGATATTAATGTAATTTAAAGATAATTTCAGGGGTTTTTGCTAAACTGGGGCTTGAAATTAACTTGGAAGAAAACTTCATACCAGTAGATAAACATTCAACACTATTGCAAGACAAACATTCAGTGCTCTCAGTACCAAAGGGGCAGGTACTCACATGGGGTATTGTTGCATTAGAAGAAAGCACTTCTCAGAAGAATGTCTTTGGGGTTTTTTTGTTGGCAAGAGAGCAACTTGCCCCAAAACAACTTTAGCAAAACCAGTATGTTTAAAACTTTGACAAAGGTCTCATTTTCAATGTTACATACAGGCAGCTGTGAGTACAACTAATACAACTGTAATGAAAAAAAATTCTAAGTAAACCATGTGTAAGATTTCAGCAAGTAGTACAACTTGACCCTGTTTTGAAAACAGGCCTCAGTGTCTTTAAATTCTGAGATCAAATGAAATGAGGTATTTCAGTACCTTTCCTTTGTCAATCAGGTCTATCATCCTCAGAAGGTAGACTTCCACTGTGGGCAACATATATGCTGCTACAATTTTCAAAGCATCCTCCAAAGAAGTAGGGGTATCTTGTTTAAGAATGTATTTCGCTAGCCTCTGCAAGAAGACGACAGATATGGACTTTAGTTTTTTGATGCATAGGATAACAAAGGGAGTCATATATACACACTACTTCTGCATTGTAATTGTACTGCTCATACCAAGCAAGTTACCTAGAAGTTTAAAACTTCTGTCTAGAAAAAACTTGACTAAAGCAAAACTGGGAGAAGATTTGGCTTGGGGAAGAGAATTATCCTGGGAATTCTCAAAATTCAGGGACTCATCTAGCTCCATAGGATGGCAAGGAACGTTTCCAGAAATTCATTTTCTCCCTAATAAAGCGGAGATGCTAAAAAAAATTATATATATACACATATATGGATACATATATCTAAAAAAATCACCAAGTATTGTTCACTGCAACCTTAGGAGAAATTGGATCTGAAGTCTTGAGAGGACTTTGCCTTCCATTTTGTTAGTTTCCTCTTTTCTTCCCCACCCCCCATACAGAAAGCATTACATTATCAATGCTGTGTTAATTAGGTTGGGCTAAGCTAATCTGCTAGTTCTTAAAAAAAGAGTGGGCTTTCAGGCAAAAAAAACGTGTCCCAACAGGACATGAAAAACAGATATTGATCACAAGTAGGAGCTACTAGCTGCTAAGATGTTTTGAAAAGTCTGGTTTCTAATACCCCATGAAAATATACGTAGGTAAGTGTAGGGATTTTTAATACAAATAAGAGTAATGCTGATCCCTTACCATTATCATCTGGTTGTCCTTTAAAAGATTAGTATCTCTTATCCCATAGGCTCGCAAAAGCTTCTTCATCTCCATCAGTCGGTAACTCTCCTGCAGTAACTTTACTCTGTGGACAAATTCAACCATTATTCATTTATTTGCTACCCATAGCCACGTGATGTAACCATCATACTACGTCAGATACACAGTTATTCCCCGCTCGCCCCGCAAACGGAACTCTGATTGAAAGTACACACAAAACAGGTGTAGACTGTAGGTGTTGCCTTACTTGACATGATTCATTTCCAAATGCTGTTTCACCAGCTGCTCCACTGCTGCACTCCATGGTACCATAGCACCATGCATGATCTGTAGAACTGCATCAAATTTCAGCTATAAAAGGAACAAAGAGCTTACTTTTCAAAATCAGGTACAAGGTAACCTCTCAAAATATTGTTCACACGTGATCGATTCATTTAGGGAAGCATTTTATTTCCTGGCCCAATCTCCACTTACATAAAAGGGCATTTGTTATCGCAATGTGATGTGTCAAGTTAGATTAGAAAACGCTTACACAGTAATTTATGACACCATAGAGCCCGAGTTTCACACATACTGAAGTTGGTGAGTTTTCCATGTGGTGACATCAAAACTACAATTGAATTCTCAAGCAAAGAACATCACATGGGAGAGGATTACTAAGACCGAATAAACAGACAGCACTATTTGTTCTTCCTCATACCGCTCCTGTAAAAATATACTCATATGCTTATGTAAAAACTATGTGTTTCATTCTCAACAGGTGTGTTAGAGCCACTTGGTGCCTATTTCATAAGAGATACTTACATCTGTATCAGAGATGCAGCCAATGACAGCTATTGCCTTTGCCTCCCACGCAGTTTCAAACACTGAAGCAGACCGTGTACGACAACGTTCTAGCAAGTCCTGTATATTTTGATAAAGAGTATCAGGATATCTGAATTCAGAAAAGATCAGAATATCTTATTAAACAAAAATGAAAAGTTTTTTGGACATTAAGGGACAGATTTAGCTATCTTCCCTTGTACCTGTTAACGCCTTATTACTGACATAGTAACTGGCAGTGAGTTCATTGACAGGAGTAAGCTAATCTGAAAGCTGATCCTAAAATTCAAGTGTAAGTAAAAATGGTCATCAGATTTGTTTTCTAATTCCTGATGTTTAAATACCTTTCTTCAAAAGAAAGAAAAAAAGGATACCTTTATATACTGTAGAAGAAGTTCATCCTTTTGTAGATTATGTTCGCAGAGGTAGGGTTTTACAAACTTCTCCAAAATGGATGGGACGAGCTCTGGTGCCAAAATTTTATCAAACATGCGAAACACAATAGTAGTTGCATTTTCCTGGGCAGGAAATAAAATAATGCCACGTTAGAACATCACACATGATGCTTTACATCTCTAATAATTCAACATCCAGTGCTCGCTGAAATCAACAGAGTGATTTCAAGAACCAGCATCCTCCTCTAGCTCAGATAAAAGCTTTTGTTTACAAAGCCCCTTATTTTTAGTTGTACATGTAAGTTCTCTGTTGCTAACGCTTGCTCCACAATACACAATCTGTACTGAACTGCAAATCATGGAGTTTAAGCCATACATTCTCATGGTATCTTGTCACATTTTATATTTATACCCATGGTTGAAACAAAATTTATAACAAAAGCAACATATCAAATAGTATTAGCAGCTTATGAACACCAGTTTAACCAACCAGCCCATCAGGATTCCTCCTTTGTCTGACTTTAAATTGCACACTACAAGACTTTTCTCCTTCTCAGAACAATCCACTACTCAAAAGCACTTTTTGAAGCCCCTGCAGAATTACCTTTTCAAAAACACAGAGTGCCAGCCTGCAGTTGTATTTTCTGTACAGCTTTATCAGTTCTTGTAAATCATTTACCAGCTTCTTTAACCTATTCACCTCTTCACAGTCACCACACCTCTGAAACAGCGTTTAGAAGTGAAACATTAGAAGATTTGCTAGTCTTATAGACCATCAAGTGCTGTCATAAACAGGGAGAAAACAAATTGTTCTCCACATCTCTGGTATATGACAAGGGTAGTTGACTTACAACGCAGCAAGGAAGATTCTGGTAAGACATCAGGAAAAGATTCTTTCTGAACATAAAGACAGCAATGCTCTAGTAGAGTCTTAAAGGACAGATAAGACAAACAGCTGGGAACGATGTACCTACAGATGACATTTTATTTGGAGCCAGAACCCTATTTTTAATGCAATTTTGCAAGAAATCTCACAATTTTTGATGCCTTGCAATCTTGAAGGTTTTATGAATACGCATGCTGAACTGTTACCTTTATACAGCCTAAACAAAGAAAATCAAGTACATGTTGAAAGTGGGACTTAGAGTAAATTTCTTTCTATTGAGCACTTTGAACATGGAATTCGGAAGTTTAAGACAGCAGATCTAACTAACATAGAACATCAGTGTTTCCAGTTTTTAAAATGCACAACTGGTTAGCTTTGAGCTTCAGATGTCTCCACTTTCACACTACCACTCTTACAGATGCTAGTGTATTTAGGATATATAACATATATAATTAATTCCTGTTTGCACAAATTCAGTGTTCATACCTTACAGCTAGCTGATTTTTAATACCTGTTTTCTCCAAGCCGTAACAAGGGTGAATTGCAATTAATTTCCAAAAATTCTGGCAGAGAAGAGACATGTTTCTAATTTAAGTTCATAAGAAGTATCTTTCCTGAAACTGTATTTTGTAGTACTCAGGCTTATTTGTGTACTACAGAATATTCAAGAATATTATTCATATTTAGACTGTTACTACATCTGTTAAAGGGTATTAATGTTGCACTGACTTTTTGGGTTTTAATCTTTAAAATCAAGAAGATTGGAATGCAGTTCCTTCCTTTCACGGAATTAAGTCGATCTTCACCAAAACCAACAGTGATTATCTTCCGTTCCAATTCTAGCACAGAGAGTTATGCCCTGAAGTGTCTTAGTAGCTAATCCTTTTATTTGCTACATTTCTTACCAAAGGAGTCCACTGGACGAAAGTCGTCAGTCCCATTTCAGCTTGGTTTTCACTTGTAAAAAAAACCTCTGCCATCTGGAGTCCATTTTCTGGCCAATTTGCCTGTCCGAAATAATCGATATTAGCAAACTATATTATACATATAGAAATACAAGACACACAAAGTTTCTGTGGTGTGCCTTACCTTATCAGTTAATTCAAGGTTTCGAGCACCTTGTTCCAGCCATTTTGCTAATATTTTCTGAAAAAAATACAGTTATAAATAGAGTTATGTTACCTATCAAAGCAAAGTTTGCCACGAGGAATTTGTTTTAAAAAAAAATAATTTAAAATATAAACTGTAGGGAAAAGAATCCCTTTAAAAGGCAGAGGAACAAGGTTCTGACATTCAAAAATGCGAGTCTGTAGGTCTGACTATAAAATCGGCTTAGCCTGAGAAAATTTTTAAGTCAATCTTACCTGTCCCTTTGGCACAGCTCTTCTTAAGAAAGGGATCACAACATTTTTAAGCCACAAGCATAGTTCATTCAAAGGAACAGTGAATGGGATGGCATTAAGCAAGTTCTCCAGCATCTTCTCATCAAAGCTGCTTTCAAAATCTGCCTAAAATGTTAACAGAACAATTACAACAATTAGATAGATGGAGTATATGTTTCTCTGATACTTTGTAAAGGTGTTTCACTAGAAGGAAGAAGCAATAGATTTCACAAATATAAAGAGAAAACCTCAGTAATCATACATTTTTTTTTTTTTTTTTTTAAATTCCTGTGTATCCCTGTTCGGAAAAACTAGAGCTTAGTCTTCTTAAACAAGATCTAATTAAAGCAATTTCTTTGCAAATTACGGTGGCAGGATCTTGTGCTATTACTTTAGGACTTGCTCTATAGACCTGTCTTATTAAGAAAACAACAGACATGGACGTGAAAGTCCTGCTGTAAAGAATATAATAGTCCACAGCCACTATTATGTATTATTCAGAGTAAGGGGTCTATGTGATTATTTTTAAAGGATTTTAAGGTAGCCAGCAAACGTCCACTTAAATATTCTAAAAGCTGTGCTTGCAAGAAAGTGAATGGAAGATTAAAACCACCACAGAATAAATCAAAGCATTGTAGACACAGAAATATGCATTCTGACATCAGAAACACCAGTTTATTCCTAAATCAATAAGAAGTTCAGCTTTCTCAGGCACGAGGTGAACTGGTAATCATTGTGCTAATAGGTGAGACTCTGCCATAGACCATTGCTTTTCTGAGGAGCTGTTTCGTAACTGCATCAGTCTGATTCTCCTAAATAAAACTGGAAACTAAGAGAATTAACATCCCCTGCAAATACCAAAGAGATGTCTATGCCATCTCACCTGATGCCTGAGCCAGAGGTACTGTGCACAAGAAAAATTCCCTTCTTCTAGCTCAAAAAGGATGTTCTTGAAAATGTCTTCGTTATTCAAGAATTCTGTCCAAGCGATACCACTAGAAGCGAGAGGAGGAAATGAAAATCTGTTACTGTTATATGTCAATATTAAAGGAGTTGTGGGGGGGAGAACCTCAACCCTTTTGTAGGTAGTTCTATGCTGTAAGAGACAACAGTAGTGTTAGATTTTGGGTGCATAAAATCACACCCCCTCCTACAGATGTTAAACAAACAAACAAAAAACCTATACAAGACAGTGCATGGGCAAGAGATAATACATGTTTTCAACATATAGGATGACTCAATCTCTCTGCATTCTCCCTTCTCCACAGTAGAGGATGGGAAGCTTCAGGAAGAGAAGGAAGGGTTTAAAGTTTAATGAGCTCAAATTTAAAAATACAAACCAAAAGAAACTTAATTTCAATGGCACACACTTAACCATTACAACTAAATTTACTTTAAATCTTAACGAACAAACAGAAACAAACCTGAATTTCTCTAGTCCGAAAGCTCCATAGAAAGTTGTGAGCCTTGCCTGAGCTCTCAATACCTGAATGCAGACAAGAGATTTAAGGTCAATATCTGGCTCACCAAACAGTGATATTACACAGTTAGAATAACCATTACAAAGAGGAAGAATGGAGGAAAAGAAAGACTTTTCAAGAATTTCAGTGATTTACTTATCTAATTTTGTTTAATAAAGCATTAATCCAAAATTTCAATTGTATAAACATTTACATTGATTCTCCTTGAAGGCGGATGAGGTCCCTCCTGTATATATGACTAAAGAAGAAACAAAATTAAATACCTAAAAACACTTAAGAAAACTTCTGCCTTCAACTACTGGACCATCTGAAAATTAACCTTTCTGTGACTGAAGGAACAGCTTATTTCTGAAACCTATCATTACTGTGGTTCTCTTTCATATTATAAAATATAACCTTGTTTAGACTTTTAAAAAGGTCAACAGTAGTACAGTTTTCAAAACGCTACATCATAATTGTTTATCACACGATCCTGCAGGGCCAAGAAGTTTGTCCTCACCTCAGTTACCGATACCGGAGCCCCATCAGATGACAGAGCAAAGTTTCTATCATCTTTCTTCAAGATCTGAAACAAATACATGAAATGGTTTGGCCGACAACTCAGTGAATGCAGAACATGCCAGACAGTACTATGAGTACTATGCCTTAATAAAGGCACGAGCAAAAACTTAGTACCTCTGTAAACTGGAGTCTTTATTTTACAATGTCAGACTCTGATTGGATTTTTACATGTATGCAGGATCAGACAGATAAATATGTATCTCTCTGATTCTGTTTGATAAGGCAGGAAAGACTAAAATAATGAAAACAAAAAAGGTGACATATTTTAAGCTTTTAGTCCTAAAATTAATATTTAAAAGGTAATTTAAAAGACTACTAAAAACTAAAACCTGCTTTCTGATGTGAAAATAAAACTGTAAGCTCTTTTTTGCCCTTAAGTAATAGTAAGAATGAGGTTGGATTCAGCCTTGCTGCTTCTTCGTGTTTGGTAACACACAATTTATACTGCATTTCCTCTCTGAATGACTGTAACTGATTTGAAGACGTTCCCCCTCTCAAGTTGTACAGAAGCATGTGATAGGAATGGATGAGTATAAACAAAGTAAAAAAACCCCTTACTCTGACTTTAGCGTAGTTCAGCATTTCTTGAGTGGTTTCATACAGTGGCCACGGAGCATTTATGCAGTAATCCACAACAAACTGGCTATCCTGTTTGCATAAGGAAACAACGGAAATGAATTCCAAGCTCCCTTATAATTTGAATTACTTAATTAGAGAAACAAGGTAAGGTAGAAATAAAAACATACCTGAATTTTTTGCAAATTTTCTTTGGCTTCATTCACAAGATCCAGCCGGACTTCGTGACCATAACTCCCAACAGAGGCTGAAGCTAGTTTCTCTAAAATAGTGTTTGCTTTCACTTTGTACACAAGCTGTTTAAAAAAAAAAAAAAGAAACACGGTCTTCAGTTTGATGCAATTAAGTTTTAAGCAGACAGCCTTCAACTGAAAACCCTACCCTTTCATTCACAGTGTTTTTGGGATAAAGCATGTCCATGCAGCTTGAATGATTTCATTACCAGCTAGTCCCTAACCACCGCGGTATCTTTTTATCTCACCAGCTACACACGTTTGTTTTTTTCTTTTAAAAAAGAGAAAACAAAAAAAGCAGAGAGAACATTCAAATTGCATTATTTGAATAAATTAATGAAGCCAGACTATGTGTTAATAAATGCATGTGAAAATTCTCTTTTTTTTTTTTAGCAACACTGTTTCCTGCTACTTAAAGGGACAAACATGCCTTCTCCTGATCCAGCAGTGCTTATTTCGATGAGAAGACGTATTTCTGCACCACATCTCATTGCAAGGTTTGTGGTCATCTCATTGCACCATGTGGTCTAATTTTGAATCAGCTTTCAAGCACAGCAAGTTGCTTTGTAAGGTAACATTCCACCGTATTTGTAATATTTTTAAAACTTTCTGTTGGACTATAGGGCAAGAACCTTACTCTTAAGCTCAGTTATACTAATAAATCTCCAAATGTTTTTATTGAGAACTGACAACTTACCTCAACATCGAGTCCAAACTGAAGAGCAAAATTCTCTGCTTCAGTGAATTTGTGTTTGTGAAGTAAGCGACTCAGTCTAGGGGTGAAATAAAGTAACATACACCAGGTCAGTATAAGTGCCAAACCACAGATTAAAAAAAAAAAAAAAAAAAAAAAAAAGTGTTTCTCAGAAACTAGTACCTATTTTCTGGCAAGGCTTCAGTTAAACTTCTCATCACAACAATAGAAACCGGGCCTTCAGAGGGTCTGAGGATGAGAGGGAACTATGTGAGTTTATCAACCCTGAGACAACTATATATAAAAGTAATCTGCCAGTTTTATATAATGATCTAGTAAGAAACAAAACATTATCTTACGTCTGATGTTTTTCATGAATTCCTTCCAAGAAGTATATTGTATCCTGTAGCATGCGATAACAGAAATCATTAGGTGGTAAGGGAAATCAGTCACAAGAAAGCACAACTGTAACGCATCAAGTGTTTCTTAATCTAGAACCAAACCACTGCTTTTCTCTCAGATAAGTTTGTTGGCTTTTTTAAATGGTTATCGTGTTATTTCCCAGATAGTTTCCATCTAACACTTCTGAGGGCCTTAACTGAACAGACTGAAAGCACTCTGCTACCCCAGGTAAATCACCGCCAGCACACCCTCCACACGGGTGGATCATCTTCTCCAAATCACACTGATTTTGTCCAGCCATAAGCAGGTCATGCTGCAGCCACCTTCACACCTTCTAGAGTCTGAGCGCTGTGTGCACTGCATTAAGGCAATATGTGCCTTGGCATTTCCCACCTGGACTTTATCATCCCAGATCAGAGAAAAGGGATACATTAGCCATTATTTTCTCCCCTATGTAGCTGCATATATGATCTTTTATGCCAAGTGCTTCATACAAGGCAAGCAATTTCATCAGCTTTGTATTTTATTGCCTGTCAGATCCAGAGCTTACTGCATTCACTTTCATGATTCCAGTGAAGAGACACTGCTCAGACTTCTGACATGGTATCCTCTCACGTACCCGCTTCACTTCACCCATCTTTACAACATTCCTAATTCATAAAGTTCTCGCCATCTTTTTCGACCTTCTTTTATTAAAGTCTTTATAAGGAAGCAGTTTAAACAGTAAAAGAAGCAGTTCTCTCATCTAAACTTAAATAAATCCCAAATAAATACAAAGCATTTTTCTATGTGAAGAGAACTTAAAACTTCACACAGCTTTTAGCTGTAACAGCAGCAAGAGCAATGACAGTAGTATTCAGCACTGCAATAGACCTGGGCCTAGAATTAAACTGTTGAGTTTGCTATATATTGTATCTTTTTCTCCATCCTTTGGGGACACTATTTCATCTTTCTTCGTACAGCTCCTGCACAGTTTCTAGCACAAATTAGTTCTAATCCAACAAGAATAAAACAGTACCCTCTTTAATAATTACATGTATTAAGACAACTATATTTCTTCAAAGAACAACAACAAAAAATAAATCTAAACATACTGTGCTAATCCCACTTTGAACAAGTGAAGAAACAATAGATACTTCCAAGGAATAGAGTGGTTGCATAGTGGGCAATGCAAAAACCATTAGACTTCTCATCTACAAAAAAAAGGGGAAAACAAACAAACAAGTCAGAACTTTTTTTTTTCCTCATACCATGGTGACAGAGTGATGTTTGCAGAATCGTGGCTGGAAGACACTACTTTTATTATTTTTTATGAAAAAGCAGGTCTCTGGAATCTGAGAAAGTTTAATGACATTTTAGATGTTGCCTCTGTATATAGGCCTATCATGTATAATTAGACAGGTTTCGTTTAATTTAAAAATCGTATAATGTTCATTCTGGCATTCTATTTCTGTTAACTCCACTGACTACACCTGCAGGTAGATGCTGAATACAGCAGAGATACTGCTCTAAAGAAATCTGTGTAGGTATATAAGACCACCGTAAATTTTGCTGCTCTCCCCTACCTGCCTACCATTAAAAAAAAAGCAAACAAACCCCAAACAATCCATAAAGAACCCAAACAGCAGGGCAGCTTGCCCTGGTCACCACTGTAAGACATCAAAATTGTCCCTCACTCACGATATCCTAATATATAGATGGTCACATTTCAGTTTTGACCTTGAGCTCCTCAGAATTCTGTCTGCTCCAAATATTTAACCTTCTCCTTTTCTTTTCTTCTTTTTTTCCCACCCTCTTTTTTCTGTGAGTGACTGCATAACAACTGAGAAACAGAACACAGATGAAGGGATTTTACCTGTCTGTTATCCGGTACTGTCATGACTATCAGTTTGACATTGGCAAGCCCTTGCCTGCAGAACAAGAAAGAGAAAAGAAAGCAAAACATACTGTATAAATCTTATGTTAAAACTGTGAAATATTCTTGCTTCTGAGCTTTAGAAAATTTAATTGTCCATGGAAACTCGCACACTTTAAAACCCTATAGTGCACTCAAAAATAACAGTGTTTTAGCATTTAACTTCTGATATTTTTAAGGTTTTCAAACGGATCTGATTCTTAGCTTTTGCATGGCTCTGACACAGAGCAATGGAAAGAGGCAAGAGTCTTGTCTTCTAATCTTAATTGCCATTCATTTCTTTTGCTTTTTAACCAATACACACGTCCAGATTTTGGCTTCTCCATCTGCAGAATAAAGATCTTGCTATTTATTTATCTGAAAGACAGACTAGCTTTTTTGTAACATCAGACTTGTAAGCCATATTATACACCTTATTTTAAACAAGCATGTCCTAAATGATACAGGTTACATGCAAGATTCCTTCCTTAACAGCAACAGCAGCTAAATCAAGAAAAAGCACCAAGGTTTCCTTTTCTACAAGACAGAGGTAAGGATACCTGCAGTCCAATTATTTTGTCCTACTGACTAGAAAGATTTCTAAAAATTCACTACCACAGAAAATGAAGTGCTTGTGGCACATTTCCTGTAACAATAGACAACTTTTCACTTTTCAGAATCGGTGCTATGCTGCTTTACTTACCATGTGACTGGAGAAGAATCTGACTCCGTACTTAGAAGAAATTCTTCAATGTTTATTAAAGGCCAATCCCAAATTAGAGTAAGAGAATAAACATTCCACATGCTTAAGATGTTCTAGATTTCAAAAAAAAAACAACCCAAACAAACAGATACAGATTTCATATTTTCTTCATAGAAGACATTTTTATCTTATTTGAGCAGAATATTAACCCATTCCATAGCTTAAATAATGACTAGGAGTAGAATAAAAAAAAGCCCCCACAGTAAGACCAATATCCTCTGTAAATATAAGCATCTTTATTTTATAGAAACTTATTTTAAAGCTATTACTTTAAAAATATTTTTATAAGCTGGTTCAAGAACATTGTAAAATGAAGACTAAACCAAATCATTACACACACCTCTGAATCTAAAACAAACAGCAGACTGTCAAGAACTTGAAGCTTCACCGCATCTAAAAAAAAAAATCCATAGACACATATATTTACTATTTTTCTTGAGAAATGTATTTGAAGCAAAAGCGTATTAAAATCTACAACCAAGTATTGGAAACCTACAGATGTTTAACCTCATGGAGCTTCCTAGGACTGTGAAAAGTTCAGCTTAAACAGAATTGTGATTTACATATCTAAGTTAAACTCAGCAATTTTGAAGCATACATTTTGACTGTACCTTTACAAGTGTTCCATCTAGTATATGTATTTACTGAAACATAGTATCCATTAAAAAAAGTATTTACCAAAAACAATTAAATAACTGAAAATGTCTTAATATTTTTTGCAATTAAATATGAATTCTGCACTTGTCTATGAAGAGAAAAAAAAACACCTCTCTACCTTTGATGAGACTTGAATCAGCAAAACTTTGAACAGACACCAGGTTATTGGTAGTGTCCACCTCCCATTTGGAGAGTACATAATCGCCTCTACCCTATTGGCAAAGGAAAAGTAAAATGGGGTCATTATACATCAGAAATTTGGCCATTGACAGGTGTGCTTCTACAATTGATCTTTAACTTGGAAAGCTGCAAAACTAACTTCAACTTTGTCCCTGGTGAATGTTGATGTTGAAAAAAATACATTTATTTGTTTTTAAATTTAGCCTCTCTGCTTTCAAGGCTGGCCTTATACTACAGTAACTGCTGTGATCAGCATCCTCAAACATGTTTGGCTTTTCTAAAAATACGCCATATTTCAAAACATCCACTTTCCATTCTCATAGAACATAAAACCTGAATGAAAACTACACTGGATCTGCTGAGAAAAACTGTATTGAATTCAACAGGCTCCACTTCAATGAACTCAGAATATTTGTTTCTAGTCCAAAATAACATTTCAAAATACATCCGTATTTTTATTTTTTTCACTAGTTCCTGTACATAATTCACGTTTAAGGGCTTTGTTCAGCTGGGACCTGTATTGTTACTTTGGCAAGCCTCTGTGGAATGTGAACCTTGCTAACTTTGGTTTTGTCTCTGAGCTCAAGGACGAGACTATAAATAGACCAGCCGGTACATGCTGGGAACCACAGTGATTTACTAACATGCAACCAGGGTGAAAACACTTTTTCTCTCATCCATCGTAACACAGCAAGTTCTGAAATGACAACAGTTATTTCCTTACAAGAAAAACTACGGACAGACTGCACAACTGGTAACCTTTAAATTTACACTGAAGGAGATGAGAGACAAAAAGTCTCAGTGCAAAAAGTTTACGATCTTCTCTTTCAACCAGCTGGAGATAAATCTTGTTGCAGATCAAAAAATGCCATCACTGATCACATAACAATTACTATGAACACATTTTTTAGTACTTACCCCAATTATCAAATGGATTTTGTTCACTGAGTTACTTATCACAAAATTCTGACAACCGAGGCTGTGATACTCTTCCATGGAAATGAAAGCTGTCTTTATCTGTCCTTGTAACTTGCAGGGTGGAAGCAAACAAAAGGGGAAGAAAACCAATTGTTTATACAATCAGTGGATAAAACCTTGAACTGCTCACTTCATCACGTACAGAAAAAGTAATAATCCCAAATATGAGCTGTCATAATAGACTGGTAAGTAGTCAATGAAATGTACAGAGCAAAGTTTTGTTACAAACTCTGCACTTAACACGTGTGACAAGTTAGCAGGTGTTTCTTACTTTCTTTGCAGTGATCATATCCATCTTGTCGATTGCTACAGCAAAAAAAATTAAAAAAAAAAAAATCACTGTTAAATAAACTTTTTCAAAATTGCAGAAAGCCACTAAACATCATATAAGACAGTTTAATCCTAACCTGGTTATGCTGAAAAACACTTTAGCCAGGATCTTTGACAGTGTCTATTCCTATTGATCACAGTATTGAGTTACAGAAAATTAACTAGTAACTATACTTATATAGCATTATAAATTTAAATTATTCCCAATATTCTTCAGTACAGTTAAGACTGATTACAGCTTAAAATCCTGCTTCCACAGTATTCAGTGCTCTCTGTAAAGCAGTGACTCAGAGAAACATAAACTAAAGGAATTCTTGGAAGAATACAAAAATAATTTTATTACAGCTTTTTTAATACAGCTTTTCCTGTTCAAAAGGAAATCCCTTGTGGTTTGTCGATCATCCTACCTTCCTGAACTTTAGCAAGTGGGAGACACATAATGCAGAAGAATCCATTGCTTGTGAGAACGAACATATGATAAACACCTAAATAAAACCAGATACAAATACGTCAAACTTAAGTACTCAATAACCATAAAGAGGCTACTTGCTTATGAACAGGACAGTGAAATAACTGACAAAAAATAATCTAATAGATCAGACTATTTTTCAACAAAACTTTTGTCACCTTCAGCAAAGAGCAGAATAAGTTTGCACATCTTAGAGATTTGTTTGAAATTCTGACTTTTGTATGCATCCATCAGACTGCAAATTCTATTTTAATTACAAAGCTACATTTAAATACATTACATTGTGAGAGAATAAGATTGGGAGCTTATGGAAGAGCAGGAACTACTAAAATCTGAAGTCTGATAGAAGCAGGAGAGAGAAAGAATCCATCCTTTTTGAGCATATTCATGTGTTTAGCTCAGTCTCAAAAGAAAGATGTATTCAGTTCTGAATGTTTTTTGTTTCCTATGACATTCATAAAATAATTCATGAGCTAAATATCTTTACAGGAAAGAATTTAAAAAATGCATTTAATGTGTACAATGCAAAGTAGAGTTGTATCTGATTACTTATCTTGTAGTCTCTTCTCCTGAGAGCTATTAAGGGGGGGGGGGGGAAAATACACAAAAATTGAGACAAGGCAAAAAAAATAAAATCCTTACCTGCATCTGCATTATCTTTTTCAATAAAGAGATTTAAATAAGTCTTTTCACATGCAGATTTTCCAACCAAAACCTAAAATAGAATCAACATAAAGACTATTAGACTATTATTCTGTATTTTATTAGGAAAAAAAATTGGAAATACTGATCATCCATTCAAATTCTAAATTTTTTCCTTTCCTGAAGAACTGGTCCTTGTTTATACACGCCATTCTTAAGCATATTTTGCATATTTGTTACTTATGGGAACAAAAACATCCCTTTAATCTGTTTGTTTGTTCAAACTAGAACATGCCAAAACACAAGAACGTTTATGTTTTGGTATTTGGAAGAAAGAAAAAAAAAACCTCAAGAAATTCTGAGAACAAATGGTTTTCAGCAAAATTAGAACAGAAAAATTACTGTACCTTGGTTAGCAAGGTTTGTTTTGATGGTATGTGAATAAGATGGAAATTGCCACTTCTCTCACCGACCACAAGAAATTGTTTTTCTTGACACATGCCAACTACATCCACATTAGTATCTGAAATGTTCCATGACAAAATGTTAAATATTAAGATTTGGTTTTTATTAATACACATTCATATTTGAAACACATGAACTGGACAATACAGTGTCCCAGTATTTCTTCAAAAGTGTTTATTTTGATTAAACAAAGTACTGGAAAGGGCATACAGCAAATGGTTTTGGTATCCATTATTCCCATTTCAGTGAAAAGTTCGCAAGCATTCTAACTAAATTGTATAGAAAAACTTAGTTAATTGCATACAGAATCAGGAATCACTTTTTATTACTTAGGTATTTATTATAATACCTCCATTTACAGGCTAGTTAGATATGCAAGGTACTTGCTACATTTTCCTACACAAACCTACCATATATATTTTAAAAGTCAGTTTTAGCTTCCAGTGCAATTTGAAAGGAATGAACCTACCAAACTGAACGTGCATCTGAAGAGACTGCCCAGTGCTGTCAAGAAGTGCCACTGATCTGTCAACAACAATAATGCTGCCATCCCTCGAGCTGCATGCGTACAACTGCGGGTTAACGGAGACCTGAAAAGAAAGAGGTTGTTAAAGATAATAACTGGAACACTTTAGAAAACATGACCAAGAAGCTCTGGTAATTATCAAGAAAATAACAACACAGTTCTGACGGATTCTACCTTTTCTGAAGATGTGATTTGAAGTAGCGTATCCACTTGGTACAATGCAGTTCCACATTCGCGTCCTAAACCTACAGGGAGCTGCTCACTCCCCGTGTCATCATTTGCAAGAAGTTCAATATTGTTCCACATGTTTACCTATGAGAAACATTTAAGGAACACGCCGTGAAGCGGAGAGCTTTAACAAAGTGGTATGGCCATACACAAATCATTGATTTTATCATTCTCTCGTGATTCTGCGTCTAGGAGGAAGGGTAGTAGAACAAGCCTGAAGGCAAGCTGCGCGTTTAGACAAGGCGGAGTTACAGCCGGGAGAGCAGTGTGGCTCCCAGACGGGGTCCCCAGCGGGCCCGGCTGAGCCCAGCTTGGCCAGGACAAGTTTCACGCCCGAGTTTGAAGTGTAATAAAGAATGGCTAACTAGCTTTTAGAAAACTAGCTTTTAGAAAACAACTGCTGACCAGCCTTTAGAGATAGGGAGGAAGGCTGATTTGTACTAAACCTTAAACATATCTCCATTGCTGACTAACTAATACTTTAAAGATAAGAATGAAGCAGAATCCACCAAGCGAAGGACACCAGGTGGAATTCTCCAGTCAGACTGAGGGGCTCAAGGAACACAAAAGACTGAGCAGGAGAGACAGGGAGGGCAGCTAGGAAGAGCTGGTCCTGCAGTGTGGAAAAGACCCAGGATGGTGCAGAGCATAAGCCACAGGACAAGTTCAGAAGTTCAACCCTGAGGAAGACTCGGACCTTCATCCCCAACGACCACCAAGGACCCCCGATGGGGGACTTGGGCGGACTGAGGCGGGACTATGGGAGGAACTTACGTTAATGAATTCCTGGAAATAGTTAGAATAACCCAACCTTTTCTTAGAAATGTAATGAATAAACACGAAAGCTGTAAATATAAGGCAAGAATCCTAACGCTTGGGCGCACACGTATGGAAGGAGCCATCCCCCGGGCTGCCCAGCGCCGCAATAAAGAACACCTGCTGAATAACACTGAGTTGTTAGTGAGTTTTCTCGGCTTCAGAAGGACACCCCACGCCACAGAGCCCCCCGCCCCGCGCCCCTGCCCACAGGGACCGCGAACCATCCTCCCACGGCGGAGGCCGGTGACAAACCCGTGCGACGCTCCCTCAGCCGCTTCAGGCTTTCGAATTGGCGGGAGCCCCGCCTCACGCTACGGGCGGCAGCGCGGGCCAAGCCTCCTCTAAACGCGAACGGCACCGTTGCTAAGACACCGCCTAATCCTTCCCCGCCCCCAGAGTGCACCGCGGCTCCCTCGCTCCCTGCCCCCGCCCCACGGTTACATCCGGGCGCCTGAAGGGAGAGGGAGGGCGGGGCGTGTCGCCTCGGTTCGCGAACGCTACGGCCGCGGTTGCTGAGGGAGGTTGTGGCCGTTGTGGGGTAGTTGTTGAGGGGGGGAGCGGCGTCCCGGGCGCTCGGTCATGGCGGTAAGTGGTGTTCGCCGCCGGGATCTTTGGAGGGAGCCGAATTGGGAAGGGGGCTGCCGCGGGGCGGGGGGGAAGAGCGTGTGAGACGGGGAGGGCTGGGTCTGGAAGCCGTGTGCGCGGAGAGACAAAATGGCGCCCGCCGCTCCTTCGCTTGTCGGCGCCATGATGGGCCTCGGGGAGGGGGTGGCCGCTTTTCACCCATTACTTCTCTCCTTGTTTCCAGAAGTTTCTGTTTCATTTCTTTGGGCTTGGAGAGAAGCGAGGAGGCCTTGTGACCGAAGCCCTAATGGTTTCCTGGGTGGGGAGAGAAGTATTATGGCTACGGGAGCGGGTGTTTATCAGAGGGACTGTGAGGCGCAGGTTCCCGGGGAGGGGAGGAGGGAGGGGATCGATTTGGCGGTTGGGCCATGCTCAGTTTTGGTTCGTGTAGTTTTCCGTGTCCTATTATTTTTCTTTGTCTTTGGTCACAGGCCTGCTATTTTCAGCGTCTTTTTGCATTCAGTAGTTAATTATTTGCCTCCATACTCCAGTTTTTATGGTTAATATCGGTGGGAGACGCTTCTGCTGTAGATCCAACTGTCTCTTACACACGGCCTAAGAGTGAAGCTTTATTGTATTCTAAAATTTGTGTGGCCTGGTAATATATAAAGGTGCTTGTCCCATGATTGAATTGAAGAGCCAATGAGCGTAGTTATCAAAGCTGATGTGGTTAATTCTTTTCAGAAGTTATTAAATAGCCTTGAGTGAAAAAAAAACCAAACAAAACAAACAAACTAGACTCCAAAGTGATAAAATTCTTCAGAGAGTTTAAATACGAGATTAAACACCACAAAGTATTTAACGTTATTGTCTGGAAAGTTTGACTCGTGGTGAAAAAGAACAAGAGAACCACAAACTCCTGGAGAAGATGAATTTTTTTTTTAATGATGCTTGTGCAGTTTATATAACTTAACCTGTTAAGAATAAGATTTTTTTTTTTTCTGTAAAAGGGCTTGAAGAATTATGGACTTTTAATCTTGAACCTAGATTATAGGCACTGTCTTTGAGGTGTTCCTCTAAAGTAGTAGGTGAGAGGCTTGTTCAATGAAACAGCCTGTGGCCTATGCATATGTACTTTTAAGAACTGAGAATAGTCTAATTGAAGTCTGTCAGCCTCTTTTTGCTGTCTGTAGAGCTGAGAGATTTCACTAAGGTGCAGTGCACAAGGGCATTAATGAGCAGCAATGTGTGCAAATAATGAGACTGGTAGCCTTGGAAAATGTGGCAGTGGGCTCAATTTCAGTTGGATACTTTGTTTAAGAACACGGTTGGGTTTGGCCGTTAGCTGGTATTCTTATCCTTGTCAAGTAATTTTGAAATGTAAATTTAGAGAAGTCTCGAAATTCCTTGGCAACTTCCTCTAGCTGAGTCCTTTGGAAACCTTAGATGAAGAAGGAGGGGACTGAGTAAAAGGGGGCAAGTGTAGATAAGCAGATGATGGATAGATGTGGAATGCTAAGGGTTGTGATGGCTAAGATCACAAATAGGGGAGCTGGTTCCTACTCTTTATCTAATGTTCTGAAGTTTACAGGATGGTGGGCGGGGTATCAGTAGTGTTCAGAAGTGTTGCTGAGGCTGTAGTTCAAGCTCCGCCGCAGATTTAATTTTAAGCAGTCAGTGCTCTTGGCCATGTGCTGGTGTGTTTTGAACTAGACATCTATACCATGCGAATGGAGAAGTGAACAGCTGCTTTCTTACTCACATCTGTATCTTTGTACAGGTGCAAATTAATAAGCATTGAGCAGACTAAACAGTAGTAGCTGAAATATAAATCCGAAGATTTACCTGTAGCACATTGTAAAGAAAGTCTACCATTAATACACAGTATATTAATGACAGTCTGTAATATCTGTTGTAGTTTAAGAAAAACTAGCTGCTTTCTTTTCAAAGTAATGTATATAAATCAGTATTTGAGAGGTTTTCACATGTGCAAGTAAAACTGCAGCTGGTAGAAAACCGTGAAAGTGTGAGTCCTCTGGTACACTAAATTATCTTCATGAATAGCATTTCTGGGCCAAATTATGTCTTAGTGGAATCTTGTGCAGCTGTATGATGTTCAGAAGGTTTGATTATGACTGCCGTTTACAAGAACAGAATAAGAGAGACCAGTGAGTCTGTAAAGGCATTAAGGAAAGCACGTTCACCTTTTCAGTGGGTACTTTTTCCGTTCTGTTCCTTTCATTGCATTGTACACCAGCATTGCACATTTACTTCTCCCAGCACTGAATCATAAAGCAGTCTTAACTATTTTACACCAGATAAATTTCTGGGTTTAGTCCTCATAGGTCAAGGTTTAGAAGGGATGGAGGGAACATCTTTGTTTTTTGTCATCTAAGGAAAATGTGATACAGAAATTGTTGGGACAGGCAGGTGTGATATATATGTACTCTCATAAAGTACACATTTTTGTGTAGAGATGTTGTTTGAGGTTTTTCCGTATTCAAAAGTTAGCTGTCTAACACTGATACAGTGACCTCACTTCATTTCTCTTTGAAGTTCATTCTGTACTTTGCAACACTGTGGGGATTTTGTGCTGTGCCTCAGTGATGCCCGAACTTGTGAGGTGACTTAGATCTGTTGGGACAGTATGGACCTTAAGTAGTCTTAAGCATGTAAATGTTAAAAGGAATTGACCTGCACGCACCACCATTTAAGACCAAGCTGTGGATCAGAGTTTAGTCTTACTGATACTGTCATGGAAAAAGTAAAGTGCAGTCTAATGCAATGGGAGAACAAAATGTTACTATATTTCTCTTTAATAAAGTCTTAAAAATTAATCTGTATGCAGTTACGTAGTTCACTGCAAATCTATCAAGCTATTGCCTAACTAACAATGGTACAGCTACTCAAGAGATTGCCATTACAGAAACTAATTTTAAGTGTATCTTCTGAGGAAGTATTAAGTAAATTGTTTTGCTTGCTTTTCAGTCCTTGGTTTTTGGGTTTTAAACATTCTGTCTTCATTTGTAGGGTAGTGATACAGAACGAGATGGAGTAGCCCCAGATAAGTCCTCTCCAGAAAGAGAGAAGAAAAAGGAACAATCAGATGCCTCTAGTTCTCCCAGAACATCAAAGCATCATTATTCAAGATCACGCTCACGGTCAAGGGAAAGACGACGGAAGTCAGGTGTGGTCTTCATATAAGCGAAGTTGCCCAGTGAAGTTCTGGTGTATGCCTGTAGAACTGAACTCTTTAAAGCTGTTTTGGAAAAAATGGACTTTGCTCTAGTAACATGTCAGAATCGGGGGGGAAAATGAAGCTACTGGTTTTGCTTTTGTCTCTTAAATGTGCTATATTGAAACTTTTCAATTTTAACACTAGAAGTGCTAAGGAAAAAGGGTCTTGTGAATGTTCAGGGGATGAGGAGCAACAACAGAAAACCATAACACTTTGTCTTCATTTTAACTAGATATGCTTAGACTGGGATACTTTGACATGATTGTAACAAAAATAATGTTATCTGGCTGAGGAATGTGACTGGAGTATGACATGGGCTAGTTTTACACTGTCAGAGCTTAAATAACTGCAAACAAAGAGCTGGGAATGACAGCTAAAGTTTGCTTTCTGCAGGAGAGATTTGAATAGTGCTGTTGGTTTTCTAATCTCTATTCTTGACTTTGGGAGGTAGAATCACTGAAAGGAACTAGAAAGATTATAGCCAGCTGATCTCTTTAACTTAGCAAATAACAATAATTGTTTTCTTCTCCAGATGCAGAAGGAAGAAAACACAGAAGCCGGAGCAGAAGCAAAGAGGTAATTAACACTTTGTAGCGTTTAGGTAATTGTACAATACATCTTAAAAAGTATCTTGTAGTAATGCACATATGTGTAAACCTATATAAATGACTTTATGGTAAGTACAAGTAATTGCAAACTTTAAGCTTAAAAATGGATATGGAGATCCTTTCATAGTGAAGCATGATTGCAGCCATCATGTTGACAAGGTAATAGTTTTATAGACAAATGCTTTCAGAAACTAGTAACTTAATTTCTTTTTTTTTTTTTTTTTTTTTGTGGAAACAGCCAAAAGAAAGAATTCATGTGGAGAAGTAGAATGGTGTTCTTGATGACTTTCACAGAGCTTCCATTAGCCAAAAGCCTTGGGTGGCTTTATTCCTGGCCAATGTTCAGGACTTTCAATGATACATACTCATCTACTTAAGTATATCAAAAATAATTCCCCACCTGACTGAGCTCTGTTTATTGCGTCCTTTAATTGTGATGGCTGTCATAGCTTGACAAACAAGCTGAGTCAGCTGCAAACATGACAATAGCAGCAAAAATTTCAGAGGGCTGTCTCTTTTTTTTTTTCTTTAATAAGTAAAATATGCGTGTGTATTTATATATATTTTTATATATATATATATAGGGGAGTGAGAAGAGACAGCATCAACAATAACTTGAAAACAACTGGCTTACACACCAGAGAAGAGGTGAAAGGAGCAAACCAGGAGTGTTGAAATAGTCACAAAGAAGCTTAAGCCATGTGGGGCAATAGCAGGCTGGGTCAGATGAGGGACTTTTTAACTTTTAACCTGGGTCAGGAACTTCTCTTTCCCCCATTCCAATGGAAGCTCTGTTTAAAAAAGGAGGAAAAAGAAAAATAAATCTAGGAGAGTTTTTGTGAAATTGAATATATTGTTTAGCTCACATGATAACATTTCTATAATAAATCATACTCAGCGTGCTAATGCGCGAAGAGACTGAACTGAAGACGCTGCAGACTCAGATAGCAAAATTATAAGCCTACTTCATGATAAGGTAACTATTAGTCATTCAAACTCTCATTTCCCTTAAAAATATCTTAAATCCGTTATGGGATATAATGGTGGTTTATTACTAAGTGTGTGCCTGGAAGACGTGATTTAAAAAAAATTAAACTCTCTTTAATGTTTAAAAAAAACAGTCCTTGCTTAAAATTATGTCCAGTGTTTTGCCATGCTGTTGGATCTAATCTTACACAATTTATTTAGCAATTTCTAAGTTTCGCAGACTGATCAGATGAGGAATAACGTCCCACAGTAGACTTGCTGCTTTCATTCATTTGCAAGATTAAGCTCTTTGTAGACTAAACACTGAATATCAGCAATTCTATTTAATATACATATCAGAACAACTGCTTATGTGAATACATACTTAATGTACAGATAACATCTCAAACTTCTTATGTGTTTTTAAGTAAGAACTGATCATCCAAGGAGTTAAGAATAAAATACTGTGAAAGCAGGAAAAATATCTAGCGTTATTATATACTTGAAGAATTACAATCAGATACATTTAGAAATTGATATATATTAATAAGGGGTTAGGCTTGGATAAGTGAGTGTAAGCCAATTATAGCATCTTCAGACATTTCTTTTGAGAGAGAGTAACGATCATAGGAAAGGTTTTATAGTAGCTTAAAAATTTAGATAAGGGAAAAAACCTGAAGAATTGCGTTTTCGTCTAAATTGAATGTATTGTGCTTAAATTGTAATTTAGAACGTTATTTAAACATAAGACTTCAGTGGGCTATGCTTCTATGCTAGAAAGGTTTAAAACTAAACTGGATATGTTAAGAAAAGGTGTTGATGTCATGACTTAGTCTCTAAGGAAAACACTGGCAAAAATGAGGCCTGACCTTGCTAAGTATTTTTGGCATTGCAGCTATAAAAAGGAATCTTTTTTTAAGAGGCACTGCAGGAAGAAATTGCAGTATAGTGGAGCTGTGTATCTTTTAATTTAAAACTACTGTGGGAGGTCTCAGAGTGATGCAAGTTAGTTCTAAATACTAAAAGTGGGATGTCAGCCATGTAACTTATTACATCTTAAAAAAACTGTTGGAAGTACTGACTGAAGAGAGTTTTACTCTAAAAATTATCTAATGACTGATAGAAAATTATTTTAGCTCTAAAAGCAAAATAGTGTATGTCTGCAACTACATATGGATTTTAGTAACTTTCTACATGGTAGGCTTAGGCAAATATTAAATATTCACTACAAATACGAGTGTGTGTGTATATATATGCATATTCATAAATTGTCAGGTACTTGCAGATAGATACTTATGTGTTTGGAATGGAGACAGTAACTGAGAATGACAGTTGTTTTTGTTACAATGCTGTGAACTTTCATATGGAAACACTGTAAAGATACCTTGATGGATGCTTTAGAAATCCTTTAGATGGTGGGGAGGAGGGAAAAGGGGGAAAAAACATAGCGTGCATTTGCAACTTCAGGTAGTTGGTGGCGTTAGGTAAAATAGCCATCACTCATGATTGAGTCACACTCCTAAGGTTACTAATGTTGCATCACAGCTTATCATTTTTTGTCTTCTGATACCCATACTAACTCTCTTTGTTGCACTATTTTCCTGAAAGAACCAACTTCTTCTTAAAACAGGCAAGAAGACATGAATCCAAAGAGAAGTCCTCTAAGAAGCACAAATCTGAAGACTACAATGACAAAGAACATTCTTCCGACAAGGGAAGAGATAGCCTAAATTCATCTGAAAACGGTGAGGATAGACATAAACGCAAAGACAGAAAATCATCAAGAGGGAGGAGTCATTCAAGATCCAGGTCTCGTGAAAGGTAAGTTGTTTTACGTGGTTATTCTTTAAGTGCATTTGCAAAAGCAGTGTTTGGAATTTGTGTTGTCTTCTGAAGCACAGCCTAATTGTATTGCTGACCTAGTTTAACTCTAAAGCATTGATTTATATTGCATGGTTCAGTTTTCGTTGAGTAGTGCATTTGCTGCTACTTGGGGTTTTTTTCAGATTAGTTCTGAGTAAAAAGTACAAAACATCTCCAAGGCTTTATACAGATGATCTGTCTGATGTTTATAGTTAGTATACAGAGCATAGAGAATTTATAGACAGGTGTATTAAAGGTTCCCTGTTGTCAGTGATGGGAAATAAAATACACCTTAGCAGTGTCATGGCTTTTTACCTCCTAAATCAAGACCTTACCCAGAGGCAATGCTGTTTAAGCCTCCTTGCACAGCAGGCCAGCTAGCACACACATGGTAGGACAGCTGCTTGGGACAGACTGGTTGCTGCCAGCAGAACTTGTCAGCCAGCTCTGCTCATAACTGAGGGATCTGTAGCAAACACGATAGTGAGGAATAAGCTTCAGGTAATGATACGCTGAGGGACTGTATGTGACTCACAGGCTGAAATTTGGGCATCTCTTCCCTAAGGTCTTGGAATACCATGGGGAGGAAGAGAGTTTTCTGCCCTTGAATTTAAAGACTTCTGCATCAGATTAGTTTGGCTGTGTATTTGTTTTGAGATGTACGCTTTAATGGACAGCTATATTGATGAGTGTGGTTGTTTACGTAAACTGTGTGTAGCTCACTTTGTGGTGGCTGGTGGTAGTGTTTGGTTCCTTTCCTGTGTCATCTCCTAGTCTTACAACCTAAACTGTTCCAGGCGTGAACTCTACAGTGTGTAGTTTGCAGTTTCCCCACCCTGCCTGATGCATTTTTCCCTGTGGTGACGAACCTGTATGTAAGTCCTTAAGTAGAAGCTGAATTTAAACATGAGGATATATGTAAGAATTTGGGACATGTGTTTCAGACGTCATCGTAGTAGAAGTCGTGATAGGAAAAAATCCCGATCTCGCAGCAGAGAGAGAAAACGACGTATAAGATCTCGTTCTAGATCAAGATCTAGACACAGACATAGAAGTAGAAGTAAAAGCAGAACTAGGAGTAGAAGCAGGTAAGTGTTAACTTCTGCATGTGCTTAGTGGGGGTGTCTGGTTGAACATTCTGTGGCAGGCTGATGTATAGAAGAATGATGGGTTTGTCAGTTAAGGTCCACTCAGTGTAACTAAATGCGTTTGGCTTTTTCTCGGCCGTATCAGTACAGTGGGTTAAGGACAGGATAGTTTGCATACCCTTACTGAAAGTTTTGTCCTAGACGGCTTAAATGTCTCGGAATCTCAGCTTTTCATGGTATGATTTCTTGTTAGCAGTTAGAAATGCTTAACTACTTAGTTTGTGGGTATCTTATAAAACCATGGGTTTGGAACTTTTAACTGATAAAGTAGAAGGAAAGTAAACAACTTAATATTTTGAGTAGTAGTGATTCACAGTTCAAGCTCTTTCTGGTTTCTTACACCACAACTGTAATTATTATTTTAAATATTTAAATGGTATTTAAGTGGGGAAAACTGAAGAATAAGGTGCAACTAACCCTTTCATGTGTTTGAGACAAGAGTAGTGTAGCTGGCAAGGTACTACTTCAAAGAAACTATTGTATTTATCTCTTTTCATATTTATATATCATAAAAGGGAAGTTTAACTGGGAATCGCTGGCTAACAGACACTGATCAGAAGATAATCCTGATCAGCTCCACAAAGTTCATTTGAAAATTTGTCTTGTCTGTGAACTGGCACAGTTGGTGAAGTGTTAAGGTGCATTTTGAGTCAGGTGGACTATTTCTGATCTGAATGTATTATTCTGTGTTAGTGATTACCTACTCCTTTTTGTCAAGTTCAACACGAGAGTATTTATCATGTTAATTTTTCTTCCTGTATTGAGTGTTGCTATTTCTTCCTTAAATTCTAGAAGCGCAGATTGAAGTACTCTAGCTAGACACAAACTGGCTTACTCTGTGTCTGTTAGACAGACTCAAGATCCATTCCTCACCTGGAATATGCTAGAATTGAGGTTTTCATCACTGTGTAGAAGTTTCTGTTTTCCAATACTGATGAATCGTTCAGTATTCTCGTGCAGAGTTCTGAGTCTATTTGTATGTGTCACCTTTGTGGTCTTAATGCCCTGTAGGATTTTCTGAATAAGCTGAAATGCGACTTAACAAGTACTACAGTTGTGCCTTTCCCCCCTACTCGTTTAAAGTAAAACCAGTAGTTTGAATGCAAATTGATGTCCCTTCAGAGCTCCCAAGAAAGTGTTGCCAGTGTTCAAATTCCCTTAGAAGTGTTTTCACTAGCGTATTTTAAATTGCATATTTGAAGGGTGCAGAAGTTGGTTATGACTATTCAACATTATGGTGGATCATTGGAGACTTAAGAATATAGCACACTCACATAATGCTACAACATCACTTGTGAAACTGTTAAGAAGACTTCTTTCTGAAGAACTAGTTGAATGACATGTTTGTGTCATATTTTATTTTTGGCACGCACTTTCTACCAAACTTTCAGCTGGGGTGAGTAGAGCTGGGTCTTCAACTGGTGTCCATGTTACTTGCATTCAGTGGTACTGAAGCCACCTTCAGCATGATGTGTAGGGCTTCAGTTCACCATTATTTCCAGCTATTACAGATGATGAGCAATTACTGGTTTTGGAAGTCACTTTGAACATTTTGTGTTGAATGGCTCCGTGAAAGCTTCACATCCCAGAATAGTTTTTTGCTTCTGCAGTAGAATTCATATTCCTTAAAACAGAAGTGCAAATGTGGGAAGAAAAAGTGAGGGAGCTTAGGAGTTGCCTCCAACTGGAAACATGCCTTGCTGGACATGCTGCAAGAATCCATGTCTCTTAAGTCCTGTTTTTGTCTTGCAAATCCTAGAGAAGAAAAATAAGTGAGGTGTAGGTCTTTTAACAGTATCTAGAACACATCATCAAGTTCTGGGCTCAGGTGAAGCCTTGGGAAGGAGACTTACGGGGCAAGCCTTGAGGAAAACTTCGCAAGCTGGATAACAGGATAGGTTTCCCCAAAACATGTAAAACTCAACAGTGAATTGAATTCTCTCATTGGTGAAATGCAGTATTTGTTGTGTTACAGTTCACAGGCTATGACAGGAGCATTTGTAAGCAGCAGAGCTTGACCTTCTCTTGCTGGTTTTTTCCATAATCTCAAGCTCACCTTTTCTGTCTTCACTAGCATTTAAACTAATCTTTTTTGTTCTGTGAGCATGTAGACCCTCCTGGCATTGCTCTGATTAAATGCTAGGTGGAAAACATGACACCATCTACTTGTTTCAAATGGAAATACTTAAATACAAAAGCTCAAATATTTATTTCCTTGATGTTTACCAGTGCAATAAAGCATCAGACCAAAGACAAGACCAAACTACAATAGTCAGCACGGGAAAAATGAAGGTATCTTTGAAACATGCATTACATCTTATCTCAGGAATGCAGATCTGTCACTTCCCAGTGCCTGAATCTGCATCTTGTCATCTTCTATGAAAAGATAAGTCTTGCCTCCTTTGTATTCTACCAGATTTGTCATGTAAACAAGGATCTCTTTTTGTAACTTCAGTCTACGTTTCATGATGTTTGTAGATGCTGCCCAAGTTGCAAACAGAAGAAACAGAGTATCTGCCATTTAAAGTGGCAGTTGTCAAGTTAGCTATTATCTCAAGTGGTTGATAATAACATTTAAGTATAAAATTGCAGAAACATCTTTGTGCTTCTCAACTTAATATTTATGGCAAATCTGGGAAAAATGCAAGTGATATCTCCTGTAATTTAAGCTTTGTTGGACAGTTCCAGTATCTGTGACTTCTTTAAAGACATCAGTGTCAGAGGCTTAGACAGGAATGAACCCTTACCTCTTGTAATGTAGAGCTTAATGATCCTGGCCAGGGGAGACGCTGGTAATGGTACTTCCTATGTGCATTTTGAGGGGCTGTTGCTTAGGTAGGACTAGACGTACATGTCATAGGAACAGCTTCTTGGGAGGAGGTGGGGAGAAGGTTACTAAAGGAGAATTGAACTGAATATTTTGGTATTTTGCTTAAAAGTATATTTTAAGTGGGTGCTTTTCAGATTCTCAGGCTCCAGATAATGCATGCTTCGTAGTTCTCTGCACAGTGCTGTCCTTCTCAAGAGCAAACCCAAGACAAATCCTGTGTGTTGGAGCCAGCTGTCCCGTTTACATTGGTGGCCTCCCTCAAACACTTGTCCAAAGCACATTTAGTGAAAACTATATAGAGGGGAGAGAAGTAGTGATTTTCCCCAAGTACTATTCCAGTTTTTAAATCGTGCCTCTTCAGAATGCTCATTTTTAACATAATTTTAGTGCTGTAAGGTCTTTCATGGTTTTTAAACATTCTTGTAACTCAATCCATTTTACAGTTTTCTTGCAGTTGACTTTACTGAAAGTTACACAGTGCTTTTTCTTGTCAGGTTTTAGAATGAAAATCTCTAGAGCAGATCTATTTGTTCTAAACACTTAAGTATAAGAGGGTAAATAAATACCCAGAATGACACATTCTGTTATATATCGCAGTTGGGTTTAGCTCTGTCTTGTTACAAGGCAAGTGTGACTGTTACACTGTTCTAGTATAATCTTTGTGAAAGCTGTTCTTGAGAGCTGTCCAAATTAATCATGAAGCAGTTTTTCAGAGTTGTGATCAAGTATGTTATGAAATGTTAAGGTATATATGTACCTTCATTGCTTTAGCAACTCTGTTAAATTTGGTTACAGAGAGCGAAAGAAAAGAATTGAAAAGCCCCGAAGGTTCAGCAGGAGTCATAGCCGAAGTCCGAGTCCGCCACCTTTTCGGGGACGCAATACAGCTATGGATGCACAGGAAGCATTAGCCAGAAGGTCAGAAATTGTTATTTTAATGATGGGTGACACAAATAAGCTGCTGCTGCTGACTTTGCATGCTTAAATATTTTTATTCTTGTGTACTTTTAGATTGGAAAGAGCAAAGAAACTGCAAGAACAGAGAGAGAAAGAAATGGTTGAAAAACAGAAGCAACAGGAGATGGCTGCAGGTAGGCCCTGTCTGTTGTATCAACTCCTAAACAATAGTGCAAGCGGAAGATAACAGGCGTGTGTGCTGAGTGTTGCAGTCCTGTCCAGCTGGTGTGCAGGTCGTCTGTATAATTAGCTTGGCCCATGTATAAGAACCACAACTAGAACTAGGAAAAGTTTGGAGGAAAAAAAAAAAGTAAAACCCTGACAGAAATGGTCAGGATTTCTTACTGCTTGGCAAGGATACAACAAAAGTGTATGTGAGGCTAGTAAATGATTTTGTGGTGGCTGTTGGACCCGTCCTTTTATGCATCGTTAAGCGAGAGTTTGGAAGCTTTTACCAGCTCAGGGGTATTTAGAAGCACAAGGTACATTAGTTTCACTTTTAGTTCTGGTTTACTAAAACTATTGGAGACTTGATTCTTCCTTTATGAATAACTTGTAGTTTATCATATATTTTTTATTCAGACATTTTCAGCTTATTTCTGGTGAAGGGAGGCGTTTGGGGTTTTTTATTTGTTTGGTGGGTGGGTTTTTTGGGTTGGTTGGTTTTCAGAAAAGTCTGAACTTGCTGCTTGATAGCAAGTTACCTTTCTTCTTCAGCGGCTGCAGCTACTGGAGGTTCCGTTATTAATGTTGCTGCTCTCCTGGCATCGGGAACACAAGTAACTCCTCAGATAGCAATGGCAGCTCAAATGGCAGCACTACAAGCGAAAGCACTAGCAGAGACTGGAATAGCTGTACCGAGCTATTATAACCCGGCAGCAGTGAATCCCATGAAATTTGCTGAGCAAGAGAAAAAGCGGAAGATGCTCTGGCAAGGCAAAAAGGAAGGGGTAATGTTGTCTTTTCTTACTTTTATAAAACTTGTTTGGAAACATCTTGCATTAAGACAGTTTTAAGAATGCTTGTTAATGTTATGTCCAGGAAAATTACTTCCATACATATTGCGAAGTTTCCCTATTGACAGCAGCCCAAGGTAAAACTGTAGGAGCTGAAGGACTAAGGTAACTAGACCTTCAGTGACAAGTGGTTGGGACACAAGCCCCCCAAGTGCTACTAAACTCAGGAGGTATAATTGGATCTTAATGTTACTTTTGTCGGTTTGCCTACAACTTGTGATTACATATGAAGTACAGATGGCTGCTTTTTGCTGAAAAGTGATGGCTGAGCGATAGAAACTATGATTGACCCCTCCTTTCTGTGACTGTTGGGATTTTTCATTTAATTGTTGTATCCATCCAATTCCGTCTTCAAAAGCAAGTCTGTGAACCTTGCTAGTAACACTTCAGGAGTAGAGTAATGCATTGCTAACACTGACAAAAGTTACAAATCCAGATAGGCCTTGAGACTTTTATGTTGTGTCAAATAAAAGCTCTTGCAATGAGCACAGTGTAGGCCACCAAACAAAAAAGGCTTCTGAGACAGTTACTTTTTCAGAAGGTCACTGGATTTGAGTACAGGTTTGGCCTGCTGATACTGTGGAAAAACTGTGCTTTAATACTTGCATTTTCCTCTTTTGACGCTCTGTGCCAGTATGGAAGTGTGTTTGTTGCATTCGGTTAATTTCTGTCATGTGTCTGCTACATGGGGAGCTCACTTAGCTTTTCACAGAGTGTTTCATAAGATGTGGAAAACTGAAACTGGTTCATGTGGCCCTTTTTAGGGGCAGAAGGGAGGGAAGAAGAAACCTGAATGCTCTCTAAGCAGTTCTGCCTGAATTGTGCTGTATATTGATTAATCATAATAAGAAAACGTGTTTTTTCCATGATTCCCTGGAAGCATGCATTCTGACAAGATTTCCAGGTTTCATGGGAATGAGTGCCATCTGCCCAAGTAAAGAATACACCTCCATTTGAACCCTGTGGTTAGGCAGACTTCCCTTACAGAGTTGCTGTGAGGGTGCTGCGAGGGTGTCCCACATGACTCCGAAACCTTTGCTTCCAGCTGTGCTAGTGCTACACAACGGGCTCGGGTTTGATACTGCTTTTTTGTTGCTGTATTGTGATATTAAGGGAAACTTACGTAAAAAGGTGACACATCTTTTTTTAACTTGCACAGGATAAATCACAGTCTGCAGAAATATGGGAGAAATTAAATTTCGGAAACAAGGACCAAAATGTCAAATTCAGAAAACTCATGGGCATTAAGGTAAAGAGATCTGAATGTGTAATGAAGTTTATTAATTGTACAGGAGTGCTTTCTTTTTTTGCATTTTAAAGCGTACCTCAACCAGTGAACATGTTGAGTTAACCTGGTATTGCCTGATGTAGTTAAGAACTTTTAAGTATTTCTCATTAAAGTTCACAAACAGCATCTAAATCTGAATACAATTAAAATTTGAGAATTTCATTATGTTTCTGGCTAAAACAGCAACTGTTATGATCTGTAACAACAGTGGGAGCTGTAACCAGTATTCATGATGTGGGGGACTATTACTTTGCATAGATAGTTAATGGGAGACCTTCACTTGAATGAGTGAGAAAAAGGAGCTGGATGAAGACCTCCGCATGTTACTTGACAGCGACAGGAAAGCTATGCTAGAATGTTCCAGCAATAAAACCAAATCCTTGAGCTCTTTGAAAACAGCAAAGCAAAATTGTTGTGTTTAGGACACCTGTAGTATTTGACAACACCGCTTCCTGCACAGCTAATGTTTGGTTTCTTCTGTCTGGTTCCTAGAGTGAGGATGAAGCTGGCTGTAGTTCTGTTGATGAAGAGAGTTACAAAACGCTGAAGCAACAGGAGGAGGTTTTCAGAAATCTAGATGCACAGTACGAAATGGCAAGATCACAGACTCATACGCAAAGAGGAATGGGATTGGGGTTCACATCTTCAATGCGAGGAATGGATGCAGTTTGAAAAACAAAACAAAAAAACAACCTGTTTTAAAGTTTGGGACTATGGAAGGTTCTTTGTTCAAATGTTGGGTCCTTGTTCACCAAAAAGCTAGCATTCTAGCTTGCATGGGTGTTGCATTGACTTTAATTTATTGAAAAATACAATTTTTTTGTAAATATCAGATCAGTGATACTGGTGTTAGTGTTGTAATCTGGTTATACCCACTTCATTAAACTTGACAGAACTATAGAAGGACAGTATTTTTTAGTTAAAAGTTCTACTTTTCAAACCAAGCAGCAGATGGGATAAACTCATACATGGATATTTCGTGTCCACTGTCTTGTGTACTTTTGTACTTTAACCTTGTACAGTTATTTCCAATTCTTGAAACATGAAAGAAACATTGTGTAGATGTTATTTAGCGTTCTGGGCCAATAGGCACATAATCCAGTGCAAAAAAAAAAACCTGGTTAATAATAAAGACATTTTTTTCTCTAAGGTCTTTATGTTAATGAAGTTGTCTTTTGGGCCAAACTCTAAGGAAGCTAGTCAAGAGATGTCAGGTAAACTTGAGAACTCAGAATGAGCACTTGGTTTGCTTTGCTTATTTTGAGGTAGGATTTTCCTAAAATGAGGAGAGTTGCAGTATGGAGCACAACTCTTGGTGGCGAGTGCTGAACTAAGGGTTTGGTTGGGTTTTTTTGGTCCACTTGATACTTGCAAATTTTAGTAGAGAGGGATAACCAAACCAAAAGGTAGGGTGTGGGAGCCCTTTGGTAATACTTCAGTGCTTGAAAGTATGGGAAGGTGTGTCAGCTTTTTTGTAGTAGGTTGTATAAGCCTGACTTAGAAGAGTGCCTGGATCGGAGTGTGTTAAGTGCTTGAGGCCGTGCCTAACCAGGAGCAGGGCTCCTTTCCAGGGCAGGGGGCTGTTTGGATGGGGCCTTCCTGCAGCCAGCCAACTTAGAAATACTCAGCCTGCACCCTGCTGCCGAGGAAGGGAAAAAAACCCACAAAACCAGCAAAAGTGGAGCGATGCAGCAGATAGAGCCTGCAGACAAGAGCTGCCGGCCCCCCATTTCGAGGCCACCCGCCCCCGCAGCACCGCCGCTCCCGGCGGGCCGTGCGCCGCCGACAGCCCAGCGCGCCCCGCGCCCTCCCGCCGAGCGCGGCCTACATCTCCCAGCGCCCCGGGCTGGGCGCCGCCATGGCGGGCTGCCGCCGCTGCATGCTGGGAGCTGTGGTCCTCCACCCTGCCACCGGGCCAGGGCCCGCCCGGCGCTTCCCGCGGCGAGCGGCGCCTCCTGCCCTTTGCCCCTGCTCGGCAGCTTCCCTCCCCCCCCCCCCGGCCCCTCCCTTCCTGCTGCAGTTTAAGATGGCGGCCGAGGTGGATTTCGGAGACCGCGAGCTCTTCGAGCAGCTGGAGGAAGAGGACGGGCCGCCGCCCCCGCCTCGCCTCAGCTTGGAGGAGGAGGAGGAGGAGAGACCCGAGAAAGCGCTGGAGGAGCTGTACGCTCGGCTGCGGGACCGCGAGGAGACGGTGCGGCGGCTCCGGGAGGAGAATATCCTAACGGGAGAGGCAGGGCCTGCTCGGGGAGGGGGAAGGGGCTGCGCCGCTCCTGCCGCCGGTTCCCTTCCGGGCCAGCCGTGGCGCCTGCCCTGCTGGGGCTGCCAGCAGCCTCCGGTTTGAGGGGCTCCGGCTTTTCCCGCCTCCCGGCGTCCTGCGTGAGGCCGCGCCCTGTGGCTTTGTGAGGGGAGGCCAGAGCCATGGCGCGTCCAGAAGGACGATGAGAAACGAGCTTGGCGGGGAGGGGGCAGCCTCCCCCCGGCGGCTCTCCACTTTGGGCCGCTGCGAGCCGACGGCTCGGTGCGGTGGCTGGTTTTTCCTGGGTTTTGCCTCCGTTTAAGAGGAAGTTTTCTCTGAAAACTTATCCCCAGAACGTCCGAGTCCGTGCCAGCTTCGGTTCAGCTGGCCGAGGAGGCGTTTGAGTTCTCGAGTGCTGGGAGGACTGTTAAAAACGCTTGGTGCCGGGCTCCTTGCTGACTTTCTAGCGAAAATACACAGCTGTGCGTCCACCTTGAAAATCCATTTTTAACATAGCTAGGAATAATTTTAAACTGTTAAATTGTGACTGGCTCCCTTAAGGGTTTTGGGGTTCATTACTTTAGCAGAGTGGAATCTGAAATGGTTTTTGTAGTTATTTTCTGTTTACAAGTATGTGTGTCTTACTGTTGACTCTTGTTTGTGTTGATTGTAGGTATTTTTAAATAAAATACTATAAATCTGACAATTCAGCCATAGTGCATGTAGTGAACTGTACTATTTGGATTGTCACAGCTAGTCCTCTTTCATGTTTTTGGTTTAGGGTGGTTTTTTTTTCATTTGAACATTTAATTTTTTTCAGCAACAGGTGGATTTGTAAGTAATCCTCTGTGTAGTGAAAAGGAATGTCTGAAACCCCATTATTTATTATGTGGAATTCTTGTTAGGTGTTCTCTTGATTGTTTTGATCCTTTAACTAATTAAGGTGTGGGTCTGTGTCTTCTGAAGCAAGTAATGTTCCTTAATGATAAATTAACATCAGGAACTTAAAAGGAAGCTGAATATTCTGACTCGTCCTAGGTATGTTAATACTGCCTTAAAACTTTTCATGTGACGTGTATATGTTTGAAATAGAGTTTGCCTGAGATAACAGCTGCCTGGGGTAACCATGCCTGCCACGTCTTTTAGAAACCTTGTTTCTGTGTCCCCATCCCTGCCCAGATGTTTGGCTTCTAAAATGCTGTTACCATTCTCAAAAAGTCTTTTTAGGGTTGGGTATGAAGAACTTGGTTTGTATTGCTGTAACTTGATTTATTTGTGTGTATCTATCTGTTTATGAAACTTACGTGGCCGTTGGGCAAACAGCTTTTTGTAAAGTTCAGAAGTGAAAACAAGTACATTAAAATGGTTGAATAACAAAGAGATCTTATTTATAAGACTTTTATAACGGGTTACTGCAGTTAGAACATCACACTACAGAAATTTTCTTCTGTTTTTTCTTTCTACCTCATGCCAGGCAACCTGCTTTGCTTGAAAGAGGATGGTTTCTGTTTAAATGAATAGGAAGTTCTTCAAATGACAGACTTTGTGTTGGCCAAACCTTCCCCTCTCTGTGGACGACAGGCTCTGCTGTGACAAAACGGGTAGGGAATATTTACAGTAAAACTGGCACAGTAACCGCTGTCTGTGTCTGTTCTGTTCTAGTGGAATTTCAGTGGACAGCTCCAAATTTGATGGACCTCTTCTACAGATCTTATTTATGAACAATGTGATTTCTAAGTAAGTACTTTCCAAGAAAAAATAATCCTGACAGGAAATGGGACCGTTCTGTTTGTTTGTTCAGGTGTTAGTGATTGCCCGAAAGATGGATGTATGTTTTATTCAGTAATATAAACTTGTTCAGGCTTGAAGGGGAGAAAGGATAATAAGCAATAGAACAGGAGGTCTGTTGCTTTCATTCGTAATTTGTGTTTTTATCATGAAATGAAGCGTCAGTTGGGGTGAGTCTGAATAGCAGTTTCATGAGTGCTGTGGGTAAATATAACAAATTAAATATTCCCTGCCTCTCAGTTCATTTTTTGCCACGCTAATACAAGGGTGCTCTGTAATAATAGATTACATTCATATTGATGGGGGTTGGGAGGAGGGCTGGAAAGAAGCAGACTGGCCCTTTTTCTAGGTTCTTTAGTAAATGATAACTGCTTAAAAAAAAAAAAAAAGAAGAAAAAACTGGCATGCATTTCAATCCTGCTCATGTCTTTGTTTCTATATGCTTCTTCACTCTGTTACAGGCAGTATCACCAAGAAATTGAAGATTTTGTTTTTAATTTAGTTAAGAAATACGAAGAGCAGAAGAGAGGTGAACAAGAAAAAACGCACTTCAATGTTAAGCCACAGGTACTTTAAAACTCAAATTGTTATTAGGTGCTTCTTGTGTCTTTATAGAGGGAATATTGAAATACTGCACTGCTAAAGAGCTGAATTCTAGATATGTATTTTTTTCCCTGTTTAATTGCAAATCCAGTAACTATCAAACAAATGTTGTGTAACTGTTTTGTTCCAAAAGTAGAGGACCAGGACAAAGAAAATATCCTTTCTGCCAGTGAAAATGCTTCTTCAAAATTGTTCTTAGTGAAACTTGTGTAAAAGCAAAATAATAAGTTGGTTTAAATAATCAAGAAAAGATTGTAAGGTATAAATTTAACGTATCCTCTTCTGGTATTTGGCCTAACTTTTGAGTGTATATAAGAGCACAGATGAACAACAGAATCTGGAAATTTCTCCTTTCTTCCCTTAGTTTAGAATTTTGAGTTATACTTTACATTCACTTTTTTAGCATTCACTTTGAATAAAAGGGTGAAATGGCACATTTCTCTCCATCTTTCTCTTAGCCTTTGAGATAAGATTAAGATGTTCTTACGCAGCGTAGTTCTCCTCAAAGAAAACATCAGAAATGACCTGTGTCATACTTTGGACTGTGGAAAACGGCATGAGTAACGTAGACATCTCCATCCTACTGTTTAACTAATGTTCCACAAAGGAATAGAAGCTGTATTCCACGTTCTGTGCCTTTTACATACTTGAGTAATTTTAGAGCTTTTCTATTTAATGTTATTTCAAATTAATTATTTTCATTTTTACTTTTCCTATCAGCCCTCCAGTGTTCTTTTGGAAGAGGACTGTAAAACAGCAAGTTCGACTTCTGTTAAAAAAATGAAAGAAGCTTTTAGTGTAAGTTTTTGACTCTGTACTCTTCAATGGTAGGTCTGACTCTTCATTCTACATATTTGATATACACTGCCATTAAAATAAGATCTTGTTAAATTTCATTTATCAATGTAATAGCAGTTAAGTTCAGCATGTTTTGGCTACATCAATGGAAAAAATACTTATTTCTGCAGATGTGGGCATGTATTATTAGTAAATTCTTACAGAGTGGGGGAAAAAAAAAACTGGAAGTATTTCAAGCAGTGTAAATTTATAGAAATGCTGCCAATCTGACCTAAATACTGACACATTTCTGACAATTTTCTGACTTTTTTTCTACAGGTTGTAGGAAGTGTTCTGTATTTTACCAATTTTTGTCTCGATAAACTGGGACAGCCTATATTAAATGAGAATCCACAGCTGACAGAAGGATGGGAAATACCTAAGTATCCTGTTTACTAAAACAAGAGGGTTTTTTCTGTTTGTCAAATCCAAAGAATGACAGTCGGTAAATTGAACTCAGATTCTGTTCAGTAGATTGTACATGTCTATCAAAACTGTATCAGCCATTATAGGTGAAAAGTTTTAATGAGTCACTAATGGCTTTTTTACTCAAGACGTATAAGTATTTTGATGTGATTGGTGTGCTGATTTTTGGAAGGCTTATGCTTGGAAAGAGGAGATGCCTTATCCCCATAAATACATCTTGTGACTTTAAGAATTTCTTGGGCCCATCTGTAATCAGGTTTGGAATGACAGTTCATTCCAGGTACGAGTAAGCATTCTCCCTCTATAAAATGTGCTGTTTGGGAGAAGAAAAGAGCTTGGCCAACTCAAATATCTGTAAGGAGGTTTTTTTTCCAAATGCAGGAGCCAGAGGGAAAGTCTTTTAGTAAAATTTAGTTATGGAATGCTCTTAATCTGCATCAATTTTAAAGTTGCTTCTTTACTGTTTATTAAAGCCAGTATTTGAAAGGTGAGATTGAGGGAAATGCTGGAAAAAGTGTTTTTTACTGTTGTAGTCCTCGATGATAAAAAGAAATTGCACAAGAAATTTCTCAAGTAATCTCATCTCCTCAGTTTTCCAGTAGTGCTTCTGCCCTAGAAAGAGTCAGAACAAGAACCAGTTTCCCAGTTCATTTCTCTAGTATCTAGTTATCAAGCTTGTGATGAAAGTAAATTACTAATGTTAAAAAATTACTTGTATCTGAATGAAAATTGCAAATTTACAAGCTGGCTAACTTGGGTTTTTTTTGTGCCTGCCTTTGACTGTGTATGCACTGTGCTGTAACTTTGCATTTGGAAAGCTGCCTCTGTTCTAATGCATTAAGTCAATCCTGTTCTCCAAATGACACTTGTACCATCTCGCAGCCTCTACATGGAGGAGGTAGATGCCTGACAGGGGAATTTCTCCTAAAATGCCAGGTTAAGTGTGGCTAAACTTTCATGTCTGCCAGTTTAGTTTTGGTACTGTTCTTTAAATCTAATTACTGCATCTTTCTTCAGCACTCCCATAGATGACATTAAGCCTAAGATAGCACTTACTTCTGAGTGAAATGGTGTGTCAGGTACTGAAGTACTCATTCAATTAACGCATCAGTTCGATTGGCATCTAGCATCTGCTCTTCTTTTTAAAAGCAACTCTTAGATTCTGGAAACTTCTGTGCTTCTGAACTCTACTGAACCTCTCAGTCCTTACCATGCTGGTTTGCTTGTGGCCCTGTTGGCTTTGTATACGTTTTTAGGCAAATGAGCAGAGCGGCTGACACGTTGCAGTCCAAAAGCAAACACAAGTAGTATGATTTCCACCTGCTTAAGTGAGTTATGTTTTTGAAACTCTACCAAAATATGTAATTAATAAGATTGCAGTGAAGCATACCAGAATTGTTAGCTTGAAACTTCTGCCTATAAACAAGAGGATTGTAGTTTTAGCAAGTGCTGATAAAGAACGAAATTCATTATTGGGTAGAAATTGGGTAGGAGGAAACGACATAAGCCTATCTTAGCAAACAGTTTATAGTAGATAGAGTTTGTACTATGGACTTCACATCAAGAACCCATTTGTAACTTTATTCAGAAGAGTCAGTATTCTATTCAAAGCACGGTTAGCTTTTCACTGGTATTTTAAACAAGACTGAAATTTTGCTTCATCCAGTAGCAGTTCCTTATTGAAATCTAAAGATATCAGCAAGTTTTCAGCCAGATTCTCTCCCTAGATGGACAAGAAATACAAGTAAAACCAAAAAGGTTTGTATTATTCTTAAATATAAAGTTTTGAGCTGAAAAGTTCAGATGTACACTGTGATTATTCCCCAGTTATACTAAACCCTTGAACATACTTGAGCAATGAGCTTGAATTAAGTAAACCTGCTGAGCCTTGCAGTCAGTGGGTCTCTCTTGTTGACTGACTTTCTTTAGGAACAGCCTAAAATCAATGTGTAAAAACTTTCTGAAGTTTATGCTCAGTTTTTCTGTTGCTTGCCTTTTTAGTGATTGCTTTGTCATCCTTGCACTGGTGTACTATCATCGTTCTTGCTGTTTTGTAGAACAACTCCTGCCTGACTTATTTTATAGACTCTTAAGACAGACTGATCTTAGAGTTGATTTTATAGCTTTTATGGGAGGTAAGAAGTAAAGTGATTCGAGTTTCCAGCTAACAGCTTGTGGTCTTCATAGCTTCTGGAATCACTGATTTCGGATGCAATGAAGACCAGGCAATCTTTTAGTGGGAATTTCAAACATAAAAGGGCATGCAGAGTTAAACTGGTTTGATTAGAAATACTACCATCTGAATAGGAATTAAAGGGTTGTGCTCATGGTCTGGGATAATGATAAAATACTTGGATCCCTGCAGGAGGTTTTTGTTTGAATACTGTGTAAACATGAGGCAGAAGACACCCTTCACTTTATCTTATTTGACACTTCAAGAGGTTGGAGAGTGTGTGTGTGTGTGGGGGGGGGTGTGTGTGTGTGTAGGGCTTACCCTGCACATTCATTCTTGTGTTACCCTTTTGTCTCCACTTCTGGTTCCATCCTAATTTGGTAAAAATGAATGTTCAGAAAAGAAATCTTTCTCTAAAATCTTGTAAGAAAGCGGTATTTCTCCTCCTGTAAAGTTGAAAATGTTTGTTTCCATGGTATGGATTTACAAGGACAATTAAACTTGAAGCCAGCTGCAGTTCCATTCCAGGTTTTCAGTGCACAGTTTCGCAAGATGCATAACTTGTTCAAACTGTGGACCGGGACTTTCCAAAGAAGTAGTTGTGCTCTCCTACTTGGTTCTACTGGTAATTGATTCTCAGTATTGTAAAAAGGATCAGATCTCTGATAATACAAGCATAAAAAGAGAAATAGAGGTATTAATGTACTACAGATATATTAAATGGAGAGGTTCCTTATCTGTACTCTAGAGTTAAAAGTATTAACAACTTCATTTTCCTTCCTCTGGACATAGCATAAGCTTCAGTATGTTTGTTTTCATTTATTGGCACTACAAAAGCACATGTTTACATATCTAATCAGAAGCAGAAATCCTTCAGTGAATGTTCCTCATCTGCAGCATTATACAAGGAAAAGCTTTTCCAACTTTAGGACAGTAAAGTATTGGATCAGGTTGCCCAGAAAGGTTATGCAATCTCCATCCTGAGAGATACTCAAAACCCAGCTGGATAAAGCCCTGAGCAGCTTGGTCTAATCTCGTAGCTTTGATTATGGGACTGCATTAGAGATCTCCTGAGATTCAGCCTGAATTATTCTATGACTGTTCTATTCCTGCTCCATTTCTGCCTGGAATTCTCCTTTTCCACTGTAATTTTGGTTCTCCTCCTTCTTTCTTTCCTCTCTATGTACTGTCGTGTATTCTCCCCCGCCCCCAATGCCATGGCTGTGTTTTTCTCACTTCTTTTGTTCTCCTTAGGACTGTGAAATAAACAATATTCTGTTACTCTATTTTGAAGATTGACATTAAGCAGTCAATTTAAGAGAAGCAGAAGATGGTATAGGAAATGAGCAAGCAACGCTTACATTTTTTTCTTTCTAAGTCTAAAAATCTAACAAAATTTAAAGTAGTTAAGTGCATTTAACGTTGCAAAATGATTTTCAGACTTAATTTCTTGTGCATTTTTTAAGCAGGCCAAAACCGCATTGTTTCAATTGTGGCTCTGAAGACCATCAAATGAAAGACTGTCCAAAGGTAAAGGCTACATCAGTATTCCAAAGACCGCTGCTCTCCGCTGGATGTTTCAGTGCAGCTGCACCATTTAAAAACAATATTTAGGTGCCTTGGGGTCAGGATTTATGAATTGTTACTCTTCTCTGTTGATGAGATTACACTGTTCATACTTACAAATTCTAACATACTAAATCAGAACGTAAATCAATTTTGTAGCGTAATGGTTTGAATGTCTCCTTTAATTCATGGAGGGACGCTTTTCAGTTTGAACGGTCTTTCCTCCTGTTTTAGAGCTCCGCTAGATCCAATGCAAATACTCCTGGGTTTTTGCTCTGTAGTTTTGGTTACAACTGCAGTTCTGTCACATGGCCATGTGATAAATGATTAAGCATGCTGAGGGCAAGGAGCACCAGTTTTATGTTGGGTGAAGAAGTGCGTAAATTGTAAGTTGTCCAAATCTAAACTTCCCAATTGTATTATCTTTAAGCCACGAAATGCTGCTCGTATAAGTGAGAAGAGAAAGGAATTCATGGAAGCTTGTGGTGAAGCGAGCAATCAGAATTTTCAGCAGCGTTATCATGCAGAAGAAGTAGAAGAGAGGTTTGGAAAATTTAAACCAGGAGTAATTAGGTATCTCTTTTCCTTCCACTAGCTGTTGCACTACTTTTCTGGAATACCTTTTCTGCCTTCAGAGTGCCAGATGTTACTTTCCAGAGTTCTGTTAAGTCCATCTGCTGCTCTTAACTATGGATGTATGATGTTCGAAATTGTTTGCTAAATAAAACTTTGTTTAATAAATTGCACAGGTTTTTCAAATGAAAACTCATTGCTAGCTTAATAGTCCCACCCTTTCCCATGGTACTTTCCCTAACATAGAGAGGTAAATGTTACTCGTTGGCTGCTCGAATTGCCAATATATTATGTTCCTAATAAACTAAAAATGCATGCAAAATTCTGAAAAATTTGAGCTTTGAATGTCCCTTCCTCTCCTCTCTACTCAAAATGTTTTTAAAAATCCTAATATGGCTGTAGAAGTCTCCAAAGAAATCACTAGTAAATTTAGTGTTGCATTAAATTCCACCCTTCCTGTCATGAAAGCTACAGTTAATGCCATGAATCAGAAGTAACAAGTTGTGAGTTGTTCTCCGCATAGAATTCATTCTCGTAAAATGTTTAAGCATATGAGAAATGAAAGAGTTAAAAATAATCTTTAACATCAGTTCTGGTTTTGACCCAAAATTCTTGTATCTGGGATTGACAGGCAACATAGTGTGATCTGAAGCTTAAGTTATTTTAACTTGACAGTTTTTAAAATTGAACAAAATGCTCATAACTTCCTTTTGTCAACACTCGGTTTTACTGGAGGACATCCTGTTTTCTCTTTGTTTTCTTAACTTAGTGGGGAACTTCAAGATGCACTTGGTGTCACAGATAAGAGTCTTCCTCCATTTATATATCGCATGCGTCAGCTGGGTTATCCCCCAGGTTGGCTCAAGGAGGCTGAAATGGAGCACTCGGGGCTTGCACTTTATGATGGAAAAGGTGAGGAATGTGCTGTGGGAATGCAGTTTTCGGTATGCAGGCTGGTTGCTGGCTGCACCCTATTCAGGGCACAATAAAGTGCCTAGTTTGTTAACCTTCATCTTCCTTGTGGAAGAGTGAGAAAGTTGTAAATGAAGTTTTCTTTCCTAAAATCGTGTAAAAATACTCCCCTTTTATCTAGCTGTAATGCAACAATGAAAAAACTTCAGTGAGTGGATTGCATAGATGAAGACTCTGTCAGTGTGATTTCCCTCTAATCAAGCCTTGCTATTGGAACATGGAGTTCCTGTGTGAGACTGGCAAACAGCCTATTGTCAAATTCCTCTTTTTTTTAACAGGCTTCCCTTTTCTTATGTTTTATGAAAGAAACCAACATACTTTCTAAAGTTCAATAACTTACTCTTGTAAGAGTAAGAACACCACCAGCAAGCAAAGAATACATTGCTTGAAACCCAACTTACCGAGTAATTTCCCAGCTTCTAACTGGTAAATGAGCAACATTTGTGTTGCATCTTGGAGAGCAGTCCTGATGCCAAATTCTGAGGCTGGTAATGGTACATGAAGAGGAGTTTTATTGTGAATACCCAGTTAGCTTCCTGAGGAAGCTTCATGCATGTATCTGATAGATTTGGTCACTGTTACTGCCTTTGTGGATTACAAAGCCTTCTATCAATACTTAAGATCCAGACACTAAAACCCTGTTCTTAAATCCTGTGGATTTTTTCAGTAATGCTCTTAATTGGCCTCAATAATAATTGTATTTCATTATAGATGATGGTGGAACAGAAGATGAAGGATCTTGCCGACAAAGACGCATCACTTACGATGTCTCTAAGTTGATAAACTATCCAGGCTTTAATATATCCACTCCAAGTGGGATCCCAGATGTAAGTGGCTGTCCTCTGCCTTCTAAACAACATGCTGAGCAACATTAATTGCTTTTAGTGAAGTTTAACGTTTTGTGTTCTGTATCTGACAGTTTTCTTTCAACAGGCTCTTATTTTTTCCAGCACCTTGTTTGGGGCTGGGGGCTGTTGAGGTAATTGACATGACATCCATCTATCTGATGTCTGTGACAGCTCTTGTGAGTAGGGTCTGACAGGGCTTCTGTGGTGATTGTTTCTGTTATGAGACCACCAGGAGCCTAGAAGCATAGTTGGGGGTTTTTATTATTTTTTTTTAACACGAAACTTCACACGTGAAAGCCTGTTCCTTCCGTACATCTACGTTTTCTGAATGTTCTTGGAATATGAGAATTACTGTGGGTGTTATTGTAAATACAGTTTCAACCACAGAAAGCTACAACGGACCATTGCACAACCTCTGGGAAGCTCTGTAACAGCTAGAACTAGCAGAAGACTCACGTAGAGGGTGCCCTCTTAAGCCCAGAGTGCACAAGGAATCTCCTGGGCGGCTGCTGCTGGACTTTTATTTTCAAACGCATTTTAACCTGCTGTTAGTAGTGAACATCGTCACCGATGCTGATGCCTGTGCGTTAGAAAGAAGCACTTGTGTGTTTTCTTTTACAGTTTTATGTTTGCCCATTTAGTGGCCTCCAAATGTGTTTTTCATTCAGTATTCTTAACCAAAGTTCAGTCCCCAAGTTTTTTTTTCAGTTTTCACTAAAAATTAACAGTTTTTCAAATTAAGCCTTTTTCATCTGAACAGTTTCAAGGGGAAGTTTGTAGTTGTGTTACAAATGTTGAAGAGTAGTTGCTATGAAATAGTTAATGAGACCTTTTGTAAAGATGATGATTTTTTTTTTTTTTTAATTATTCCTCCTACCCAGTGGTAGTGCATTGCATTGGCAGTTTGTGTTCACAGGTGAAAGGACTTTGGTTTGCCAGAAGTTCCTACTAAAGATCTGTTTACTCTGATAAATGAGGCTTTTGATGAGAACTGGAATTCACCTTGGCTCACTAATCTCTCAGTGGTTCTCTGAAGTTTTACTGTTGTGTTATTAACCAACCATACACAACATTTTTCTTTTTTCTTTTTTTTTTTTCTGTAGGAATGGCAGATATTTGGTTCCATCCCCATGCAGCCATCTCAACAGAAGGATGTTTTTGCTAACTACCTTTCTAATTTTCATGTGGTGAATATATCTCATTATTATTTAAAAAAAAAAAAAAGTTGTTCTGTAGTTAGTGTGGCCAATGATGATCTCTTGTTTATATCTTTTTTTTTTTTTGCACAAGGGGATAGACTTTCTTACTGACATTACCAGCTGTGAAATGCTCATGCTTGTCTTATCTGTGCTAACAAAAAGGACCTTCATGTTTAGAACAAACTCTGTTGCAGATCCCAATATTTTATAAACAGTTGTGAAAAAAGGTTGCTATAAACTTTTATGGCCTAAAAATGGTCTTAGTTTCAGACTTCCCTAATAACTGAAAAGCTTACCTGCTGTAGTCATGATTTCCAATAATCTTATTACAGTGACTTGAGACAACATGGTAGTCCTGTCTGGTATCATTCTCAAGTTGTCTCTAACATAGCTCTAGCCTGGTGTTATCTACTGCAGTATACTTCCAGGTAAGGATGGAAGATGTGTGCTCTGCTCTTAGTCCCAAAGTGTAATGCTGTATGGAATTAACCAGTAAATTCTAAGCCTCTCGGGAAGGGATGTGCAGTACTTGAGTTGTGATGGTCTCATAAGACCTAGGTGTCCAGCTGGAAACTCAGTTGCGATCCTGTGTTAGGAATGCAGATGTCTTTTGCCACTTGAACCTGAACAAGATTACAGTGCTGTTCACTTGCATTAAATCTCTCAAACTGCAGTGTCTAGGTTACACACTGGGTTGCCAAATGATTGTATAATTATGAAATAGCTTTCAATATGTTCTTAGAGCTGGAAATGTTATCTTGTACATTTAATACTAATTTCTTTTTTTTTCCTGGATAATTTCTCTTCAGCCAAGTCCAAAATCTAGCAATAAAAGGGCTGCATCTCAGTCAAGGTCTCATCATTCAAAACGACCGAAAGAAGACAATTTGGAGGTACCAGCAGATGACATGGACGTAGATTCTGGTATAGTTATTCTGCAGTTTTTTTCCTAGTTTCAATTTTTATTTTCAGAATAACTTGTTCTGAATTGAAATGTCAGTGTTCATAAAGAGAAGCCAATGTGTTAGGGTTTGTTCAGGTGGTAATTAATGTAACTGCGAACATGTGCCAGCAGTGTCCTACGGTAGTTGCATTTGGGCCTCTCTACAATCAGAGGCCTCTGTTGCTGTGTTTGTCCCGTCTTCCAATAACAAGCAGGAAGTTTCAAGTGTGCTCAGAGCAGTGGGAATACTGCATTACAAATTCCGATCTCTTTACTTCAGGAGTATCCTAAAGACCTCCAAATCCTTAAAAATTTGGGTCAAATAATGTAGGAAGTTACAAGCTCACAACTTCTTAAAAATGAGTCAGACTTTCAGGAAGACTTAGTGTTGTTAAATGTTAGAATAGCTAGAGAAACTTCTGTCTTTTCTTTTGGATTTTCTGTGAGGAAATCCTTCAGTGTGTCTCAGTGTTGGAGTAAGTTTGTTTTCAATACCTTCAGGAGTATTTTGTCTGGTTTTAATTTTTGTCCTTGAATGGCTATCCGCGTTGAAAATCTCCCAAAACATAGTTTCAGTGGATATTAAAACCTTCAAAAAGTTTGTTCTATTTCAACTGAAAACCAAGGATGAGAAGACATAAGTCTGCTTAATCAGAATGTTGGCAGTTTGAATCTTGTCCTGGTCAGGTTTCAGATTCTAATAGATGTCTTTCAATCTGTTTCTAGATCTGGAAGCATCACAAAGATCTCAGACTCCTAACAGTTTTCAGTTCCAACCTCCGCTGCCTCCTGGACGTCCATCGATGTCAACTCCTCCTCCCCTACCACGAGGAACACCTCCACTAAATCCTACACTGCCTCAACCTCTGACATCCACCCGCCCTCCTCTTCCTAGGACTGCTCCACCAGTGAATCCTTCCAGTGATATTCCTCAGCCAAAAATAGTGGACTCGGTCATGGATGAGGATACCCTGACCTTGGAAGAGCTAGAGGAACAGCAGCGATTAATCTGGGCAGCACTAGAGCAGGCAGAAAGCACAAACAGTGACTCTGATATTCCTGTTGATACACCTTTAACTGGAAATTCTGTTACCTCATCACCATCTCGGAACGAAGTAGATCTTATTGCAGATGTAAGGTCATCTGACAAGGTGATTACAGTGGAAACTAGGTTTTCCGACATGGGTGAACAGGCATCAGAAAATGAACCTTCTATAACTAGTCCTAATCCAGGAGATGGTTTACTTCACTTAAAGGAAAATCCTGATAATACAGATTCTGAAGGCTTGTTGGATAACACCATGCCTGCTCCTGACCGTAACCCTAACGATGGGGAAAATACAGGTGGTATTAAAGTGGTCACAAGCATTGAATCATCTGCAAAGAACTCCAGTCTCGTTCCCGATATGAGCAAGTTTGCTGCAGGCATAACACCATTTGAATTTGAAAATATGGCAGAATCAACAGGTGTTTATCTACGAATAAGAAGCGTGTTAAAAAATTCCCCAAGAAACCAGCAAAAGAAAAAGACTTCGTCTTAACTGGTCTTCCTTTGTTTTATTAAGTCCAAATCCCTGCTTCCTTCTCTTTCCTCCTACGAATTTATGAACTCGGATAACCTTCCTCATCCTTTTGTGGGAAGGAGGAAATCTTGACAAATACAGGTCTGTCCCGTTCTTCCTTGGAACTAAAGTCAGTGCAGGGCTTCCGCGTTGACCAGGCCCACCAATGCGGACAGAAAATAGAGAAGAATTTTCTCAGATTGCATCCTTCCACTAAGGAATAACAGGACTGTTGGTTTGTTAAGAGCAGTTTACTTGCCAATACATGAAACTCTAAAAAGAGGAGTTTGTGGTTTGCTGTTCGTTACTTTGGCTAAGTTTTATATTGTCCTTGAGTTTCAGGTGGATTGGTGATTTTTTTAATCTGTCCTTTGTACAATAATCTATACTTTATACATTTTGCTAATTATCCTGTAGATAAGTTTAATATATTCAGAATGTTTTTAAAAAGGCCTAACGTTGAGATTTCCCACATCAAAATCCTGGCAATTGGATGAAAATAATCGGGGATCTACCAGCATTATTTTCACCATTTCAAGTATTTTTATAAATTATTTATGTGGGTCAGTTTTAATTAGCACTGTATCTTTTGTAACATCATCCTTCCTGTAAACTTGCTGTACATACATGTTCATTGTTGTGTACAGAGGTTTAATAAATGAGCTTTTCTATAAAGATATTTTAATTGGAGTCCTAAACCATCAAACTGCTCATTTTTGAAAATTAGCTGCTGAAGATAATTTAAAAAACCAAGCTGATTAAAATGAGGATGAATAAAGTTAAATATTTTAGGAAGGGTCGCAACTATTGGAAGTTCAGGTTTTCATAATGAAGAAGCTGTTAAAATGGTTTTAGCTACTTAAATAGAACCTTACCATACCATTGCGTGTTCATAATCAGAATAATTTCCCACTTCTGAGAGCTTGGAAGTGTTATAATTCTGCTGATACGTTGTTCTAACGCTTTTTTTTTCCCCCTTCTCTTAATTGTCTTCAGAGGGACCTGTGGGTGAAATGACTGTATGTTATTTGCGTTGCCAACAGAGGGAGCGCTAGATGGACTTAACAGTGTTCACTGGAGCTGGTGAAGCATTTGTCCCTATGTAAGTGCAGGAAAAAAGTCTTGTAGCCGAGTGAGATGCGTAGTAGACCAAAGTATTTTCAAGTGTCTAAGACGAGACTTGTGAAGGGAGGATGTTGAAAGATGGTTTTGATAAGATAACTTCAGAGACTGAACTTACTCTTTAAAATTCTCAGCTTTGCAGATAGTAACTATTGCCCAAAGATCCTTATATGATATTCATACACCCTGCATTGGAATGCTGGAGAGAAACCCAGGCTTTTTGTAGTTAAAGCTTGTACGCTTATTTCCTTGTTTCCCCTAAACTTTACAGGAAGGGAAAACCAAAGTGTCTTTATGTATGAACTGCTTGTCCTCCGAGAGGCTCAAAAACCTTTTTGCAGCATATACCTGTTCAGTTTATCTGGTTGCATTTGGAAAGCAAAGGTAAATGTTCATCCTATGTGCTAAAACAAAAGGTGCTTTATTTTCCCCATATTTTATGGGAGAAATGGTATTACTTTCTATAGCAGGAGTGGATAACAAAATAATATGGTACTTCCAGCTTCTGCACACTTGACAAAGAAATCTCTATTGGAAGTATATAGAGATCCTGTACTTCTCTGTGCCTCCTCCGCCCCTGGAGTTAAGAGCTAGTAATGGCAGTTCACACGAGCCATTATGTGCTGCCTGCTGCATTGTTCACATGTGGATGATAATGTGATGCAGGGCATGAGGTAATGACTTCAAGTGTACACACCTTTTGGGTGTGTTGTGGTGCTCATGTTTTAAACATGCAGTTCTCTCTCCACACCTTAGAAGATCTTTTTTTAATAGCTGTTATGAAAGGCTGCTTCATTAGGAGGACATGCAGCCTAAACTTTACAGGAGTACTTGTGTACTTCTGCCTTGCTTACAGAAACCGCAAGATTAAAATCCTCTTGGTATGCTTAGTGTAGGTTCACAATCAATTCACAGTAAATCACCCTTCCACCTAATTGATCAGAGTGGATAAGCCTGGAGTGTTTGTGCAAATTCTCAGTTATCATTAAAGTAGCTCTTAACTTTATTACTTCCGAGATTGTTACTGAAGGTACTAGAGTAAGGGTAAAAGGAAGTCGTTTCACTAGCACAGCTTTTAACATATTGGTAAATTCTACTTTAAATATGTTAAATCTTTAATTTTATATTTTATATATAATTTTATAAGGCTTTGAATTTTAAATTGTTCAGCATTTTTTTTATCACTTTGGACGTTCTTGTATTTGCTGCACAGACTGCTTGAGATGGGGATCTTTTTCAGTTTTGGAAGATTATGTCTTCTGGTATCTAAAGCAAATACTATCTGGGGGAGCTTGAGGCAGGAATGGGCTGTGTTTGGGTCCACATCTTATATCCACTGGAGTTTTTGTCCAAAGTGACTGGACTGACTTGTTGTTCAAGTCAGCAGATGTTTTTGTCCGTGTTTTGCTACGAGGGGAAGCATGCAGCCCGTGCTGTCACACTGCACGCTCGCTTGAATTAAAATTCCCACAGCTGGGATTGTTCCCATTTAACACTCTTGTTTCTTAACACAAGGAAAGACTTCTGGCTTTTGTAAATACTGAGTTGTCTACGTGCTCAGAATTATTTTTTATATGGCTTTTGTGCTTCTTTTGCAAAACTGTTAGCAGATGTCTAGACTTGCTCCTTTTAGTCTTGATATTATCCCTGTCTGTCTTGAATATGTTTGGGGGGGCAAGTCAAGTAGCATTTGATACCAGTGCTCATTCTTTTCTAACGATATCAATGTGATTAATGTTTTCCTACATAGTCAAGATCTGTATGATGAGGTGGTTATCGATAGGCAACAGCAGGCACTTTAGCAGACTGCGAGCAGGGGACTAAGAGAACGCTGAACCGGGAGCTGCCTGGGGCTGGTCAGTGGAAAGCCTTGGGCTACCATGCCTTGGCTGGCATTTGGGCTGTCTGGCTACGGTGTTTAGAGGCTATCCCGGAATCCTGTTATGAATTAGAGCGTGGTCTATTAGACGTAGACCACCTATACCACATATTGAGAGCTCTTCTTCCTTTTTTTCTTATTCTATCCATCTTAAACATCTGTAGATATTTCGTTTCAAGTCTGAGGCTGCAAAATCCAAACCCTTTTCACTAATGATCTGTATAACCCGTATATTAAAAGAAAGAACTTATCCCCTATTAGCCTAAAAGTTTTTTTGCTTACCTGGTAAAGCACAGCATAGCTGGGAATAGAATGCTTTCGTTTGTTATTCTTTTGCCTTTCAAATTTATAGAAGTTCCTGTAATACTTCTCTTTTCTTAAAATAAGATTTTTGTAGTGTATATGTTTTGATCTCAGAAAAGCAGACAGCTTGTGGCAGGAACTGTATAGTTTTTGATTTTAACTTTTAGTAATTAATTTGAAATAAGGGTAATTGTACAAAACACTGGGCACTCGGAGGTATCTTTTAAACTGTTCTTTTGAATCTTATCTTTTAAATTGTCCTTCCTATGGAGGTGGGCGGTTAGTATGGATAATGCTCTGAGAAGACTGAGCAGAACCAGTAAGTAAAACTCCTACTGTACTTACTCTGCTGTAAGACACAGTTAATTATGGATGGGGAGTTTTCCCTGCTGTTTCTCTCATGGTTAGGAATGAATTCATCTCGATCTCTTAGCTATTTATCTATACTTCACTGTGCCTATCAAGTGCTATATATTGTCGCTGCACTGAAGATCCTTGTAATTACTGAATTTTTTGAATCTGTCAGGTGTAACTGTTGGAACTGCAATCGGATCACGCTGCGAGGTCTGAGAAGAAAGCTGAATAGCAACGTATTTATGGTACTTTTAAGTCACATTCCCATGGTGATGGGTGTGGCATAATAACCTAGATTAGAGATTACTAAAATGAATGAGTAAGGAAATTCGTAATGAGGTGGGTATAGTGTGAGCAGGCATCACTCAAATTTTCCCACAGATTCCTGTTGGCATAGCGCTTAGGTTCCAGCATTTAGAACAGCAAAAGTATTGAAAAATGCTAATGCACATCTAAAAATAATCTGTGCAAAATATCCAGGGTATCAGTCAGGTGGGTAGTTGTATCTTCAAAAGAATTTCTAACTTACATTTTTATAACCTAATTCACAGCGCTTAAAATGTCATGAGAAGAGAAATAGCTGAGATTCTGGAAGATCTTGTGAAAGATGTGTTAGCTGCTAGAAGAATTATTTTTACTGCAAACTCTTTAAGGCAGGATAGCTGGGGGGAAAAAAAAAAAAAGGAAAAATGAAGAGGAGGAAAAAGCTTAAATATAATTAAAGTGTTTCAAACGCGTTGGTAGTTGCCATGGAACTCCGTAGTACCTTCATTCTGTAACATGGCTGTATTGCCTCCGGTAAGTAAATGCCATTGAAGATTGATGCTGTTCCCAGGAATACACTGTGGAGTCCTGCTTGCGTTTTGGGGGGTGGGAGGGGATGAGTCGGAGGTAGGAATTGGTCTCAATCCTTGGAGAAGCTTATAAACAGGATGAATTTAATAATATGGTCATTAACGTGACAATTGGACACTCCCTAAACTCTAGCTAACGATGAGCAACAATGATTAGACGTTGTTTTACAACATGTATTTAGCTGTCATCCAATGACTGAATAAAAATTTATTTACCCTTTCTTTAGAACTCTCAATAGGAACAAAAAACCTGCTTTGTTTCTCTGTAGGTGAGAATTCAGCTTTTGTTGGTATTTACATAAGTGGTAGACTGATTTGCATAATCCGTCTTTTTTTTAATAGAGTATGGTTTCTCAGTTATCTGTGAAATGGAACACTCATAGTCAAGATGAACGTTATTGCTAACTTAAGGTTAAACAGGCACGTAGAAAGAATTCTTTAAACAGTCTGTTTAAATACTGTTCTCTGTAGTTCTGCCCATGTTGGGCAGAACAAATAATGTAAATTTGGATGAGAGTTTGTCTTGTGTAGCACACCAACAAAGAACAGGGACCTGCAGAGCCTTTTTGTGCTGCTGCTGGGTACTACGGCTGGCCTAGGGAAGGAAACCAGTAAGTGCCTTAAGAATGGGAAGACTTCTTGCAGCCTTTCAGTCCCCTTAGCTGTGAAAGTAACTACAATGCCTGCAGTATCTTTTTTTTTTTTTTTTTAACTGTTGCAGGCATGATAATAAGTATAATAAGGCTAAAAGGGCAGTTTTTCATCTAGTGTAGCCTATCAAAGGCTGCCAGTTTGAGAGATGTAAATTTAAAGCCAAAAATCAGGAGAGTAAGCCTGTGGCTTCGGGACACTACATCTCTTTGGGATCCATATAGCTGATGAGTAAATATGTACCACTCGGGTTAAAAAGGGAGGGGGGAGTCCTGTTGTGTGTTTGCCAAACCAGAAACAACTACAGAAAATAGTAGCACGAGTTTCTGTGCTGGGATTTTTGAAGCATGATTTAAAAATAAAAAAAAAGCAATTAGTTGCTTTTTCTGAAGCAGGTGTGACCATCAGTTCTGTAAAGGACTTGCCAGATGCACATATGGAAGAGATCAGTCAAGAGGCAAAAAAATCCTCTGCTCAAAATCTTCATACTTGCGTGGATACGTCCCATTGAATATAAAAGTGGATCTCTTAAGTCGGGATATCCTTAAATGCAGTTCTTAACAACATTTTAGCTGTTCTGAAAGCTTCGATAGTGTTGGACCCTTCACCAATCTGAAAAAGGGCAGAAGCCATTTCAGCTGGTGTTCCCACATTATTGAAGAGAAGAATTTTCATTCTAAAGTAGGCCTTACCCTTGTGGCTAGGATGCCGGTAGTTATGTCAGCATCCTGAATTTCCCTGGAGCATCCAGCAATTCCTGTTCTTGCAGAGTTACGAAGATGTCTGTATATTATATGTTGGCTGATCCGATCATGCAGTTCAGAAGAGCCACTAGGACTGGAATCAAAGATATTCTGGCTTTCAGGCATGTTTAGTCCTTTATAGTACCAGCATCTCTCTGTACCATGGTTGCCACAAAGCGGAGATGAACGTACTGGGTGGTGGTAGCACAGTCTGCATAAACCTCCATCTTGGTGTAGATGAACACAGAAGGTAAGCCAAACGTTTCTAATTGGGATGAACTTAAGTTACAGTTGCTCTGAAGCTACTTTTTCATGGTATGAGGGTTGACGCTGGTTGAATGATGGATAACTAACGTCTTTGTTTCCTACAAGATTACTTTGATCTTGCAGCTATGATTCTGTTCACTGGGAAATGACGTGAAAACCCAATGGCACATTCGCTTTGTCGGTAGAAGCTTTTGATCTATACAACACTGTTCTCAATTCACGCTTTACTAACAGGACATTTTAGCTTAGCCTTACAAGGGAGTAAAGAAAGCTGTTAGACATTCAAACTGTATTTCGTCTGTTATTTCACTGCTGTCATTTATTGCTTGCGCTTTATTACAGGTTCTACAGGAACAGCGCAAAGCTGCAACTCCCAGTTTCCCTTGTCAATAGTAAGCGGACTCCTAGTTGCTGTGCTCCGTACTAGATACATCAGCCTGACGCTGCTTGCAAAAACTGTGTGTTGTGCGTTGAACTGCATTTGCGTGAAATCTGCCTACATGGTGACAAATTCACCGTGAGACAAAAAAAATCAAATTAATGAAGGAAAATGATGAAAAACAATACACTTAGAGGAAAACACATTCCATATTGGCATCAGATTGATACAGAAAGCTCCAATGTACGATACCAGAGACAAGCACAAAGGTTCACAACTGTAGCTCTCAAGCCAACGGAGATTTTGGGCGAGTGTTTGGTAAAGTTAGTCTGACTCTAGTTTTTACCCTAATTGTAATTTTTGTGTTAGGGATTATTTCCACAGCTAGGGGCTGCAGGGTCGATTTTTTTGTTTTGTTTTGTTTTAAGCACTCATTTGCTGGCTCTGTGCTTCTAAATACAATCCAATATTTAAATCCTGAAAGCCTTATTCAGTGAAACTTTTATCAAATTTTACAGGGGTAAAGACGGGTGGCTGTACGTGGATTCGAGTATCTGTTTCAACATCTAATGGCCAGGGTAAGAGATTCTATTTAACATTTAGGAAGTGAAATTCTAACAAACATTGCTAAATGCTGATCTAGTTGAAACCTATTATTTGGGGGACTGCGTCACACCATTTTGTGCTTTACCACGCTGGATTAATGCCAAAGAACGAAGCCAAAATGAAGCGCAAATTGCAATCAGTCTCCAGCAATGGAACTGCTTTCTCATCACCCTTTTGTTCGAATGGCATCATGCAGAAACTAAATGATCTATGAGACTGCAAACCGAGGTTTGCTTTGTGATGAATTCAGCAGTTATGGGCCAGCTCTGGCTGGGCTCTGTTGCCTATTTATAAGAGGTAAAGAAGTGAGGCAGAGCTGTTTGATTCAGCCTTGAAAATTGGTATTAAATTGTTGATGACAGGGTTGGAGCTACTGCTACAGCTGTTTAAACTTTAGCAATGGGGTAACACCAGGTTCCAATGTGTTGCTTCACAAACACAATGAAAAATAAAACATTCCGTACTTTTAGAGAAAGAGAAGGAATGATAAATTTCTGGGCATCAGGACAAAAGGAAAATGGAGAAAAGAAGCAGACACTGAAGTTATTCATCCATTAAGAGCTCTGCGCTCCATACCTCCCCGTCTCCTCTCCCCACCCTTCTCCCCCCCCCCCGCCCGTTCAGCCCTGCCTGCTGCCGCAGCGGATTTCCCTCAGGGCTCAGCGCTACCGGTGCTCGGGGCCCCCTCCCCACTGCGAGGACTGGGACGACCCTCCGCACCCACCCGAGCCCGCTCCCCGCCGGTTGCCGGGACGGGCGGCTCCCCCCCGCGGCCTGCCCTCCCCCGCGGCGGCTGGCTGGCTGGCCAGCCGCCGCCCGCCCGGGAAGGCAGCGTTAGACCGAGAGCCGCTTCTTCCCCCTCGGCCCGGTGGCGGTGGGCACCCCCGGGGCGAACAAAGCGGGGGGGGGGGGGGACACAAAAGGAGGCGAAGAGGGAACGTGGGGAAGCGGGAGCGAGGAAAGGGCGCGGAGGGAGGCGCGGTTCCCGCTGCTGCAGTCTCCGCCTCACGGTGCCGCGGACCCGGCCGGGCGCAGACGTTGTCTGCCCGCCCCACCCCGCCCCCCTGCGAGCCGGGGAGGCGCCGCCGCCGCTGCAGAGGGGGAGGAGGAGGAGGAGGCGGCGGCGGCAGGAGCTGCGACCGGCGTTTCGCGGCGGCCGGGGAAGGCGGCGGCGGCGGCAGAGGAGAAGGCGGCAACGGTGAGGCCGCCGCTGGGGCCCGCGCGGGGAGGGCGGCGGCGCTGCCGCAGGGCTCGCGATGGCGCCGTCTGAGGGCGGAGGGGGAGCCGCCGGCCGCCTCCCGCCTTGGGGCCTCCGCTTCCCGTCCGGGCGCCGCGTTGTGCCCGCGCCGGGCTGCGGGGCGGGGGCGGTGAGGCGCTGGGAGCTTGGGCGGGCTGTGGAGCGGCTGGAGGACCTTGAGCTCTGAGGGGACGCTGTGTGGGGCTCTGAGGGGCCCTGAGCGGCGCAGGTGGGCAGTGCTGGAGTGGCGATGCTGGGCTGGGTGGGGCGAGGCCCCGGGAGCCGGCAGCCACCCCCCTCGGGGAGCTGTTAGCCTCCGCCACACGTGCCTGCGCTGCCCCGCCGGCCTGTCAGGGCCGCGGTGACAGCGGCCGGTTTGGCTGGTTTCCGAGCCGAGTGCACGGGCTTGCCGGGCTCATTCCCCTCTCGTACGGCTTCTCCCCTTCTCCCGCCGCCGCAGTGCCCCCGGTTGGAGGGGGCTGCCTGCTGCCCGCCGTGCTCCCGGGGCAGCTGCACTCTGTGAACTCGGAGTCTGGTGGGGAGAGCGGGGCCGGGCGCGGCGGGGTGCAGCATCCCCGGTGGGCTGGGGGCCTCCACGGTCTCGTCTCCCACCGAACAGAGTCCTTGGGTGTCTTCCGTGGTTCCTGAGGAGCAGGTAGGGACAGGAGGGTCTTGAATGCGGTGTCTGCTCGTGTCTTACCCTCAGGAGGTGTAGGGCTGTGCTTGGTGGTGTGAGTGGGTGATTTTGGGGGGGGAAGGGGTCCGAGTATTTCATGGCCAGTGCTGACCTGCAGTTCTCAGCATCCCGCACTGATGTTTTACTGATGAATGATTTGGCTTGTAATTTACTTTGGCTTTTTTTTGATTTCACATCTGCTCCCCATGCTTGTGTTATGTTCAGAGCTACAGATTTGCAGGTGAGCTGCTCTTGTGTCGCCCCACGGTTCCGGGTGGCTCAGCCAGAGTTTACTGCCATGTTTATAGCCAAGGTTTGACCTGCGGGATCCCCAGGCAAAGGCTGTGCTCTAGGCCCCTCCTGCTTTCCGCTATATCACTGGTGCTGCTGCTACCTAAGGCGATTCAGTGTTCTCTTTTCTGTGCCTCAGCTGTCATGGGGCACAAGGTAATTGTGGCTGTTACTCACATGTTAATGTGGCTCCTGCTGCATTAAAATCAGGAGTTAGTTTTCCCTTTCATTATAACATCTTTGTGTGTGTGTTTCAAATAATTAAAACAAAACAAACAAATCAAACACCGCAAAAAATCTCTTCCAAACATAGCATGGGGAAGAAAATTTAGTCTGTGACTGTGTATGTTCATGATTAAAAGTATGACAGTGAAATGAAGGCACTTTTCTCCCTAGCTCTTCGCTGTTTTACCCAGTGTGCTGAATGGGGAGGGTTTTATGGAAGTCCACAGATTGCTTGGGGATCTTTGAGCAGAAAGATTTTTAAAATGTGGTGTCTGTATGAACATGTAGGAAGAGGAAAGAGGTACAAAAGAGGAAATGCCTTTATGCCTGCTGCTTTGTGAAAATTTTTATTTAAAGAACAGAAATATGAACGTAAGTCTGAAACTAGCAGTGTCAGAGAGTGATTGTTCTTAAGTGTGTGTCTGTGTGCACCTGCTCCAACATGTAATGAGATAGCAAATTGGATACTGCATTGGAAAAGTAAATAACTTTCCTCTCCTGCCCCTACAACAAGGTAGCTTAGTCTAAGGTATATATAACTGTTCAGATACAGAACTTCTTCATTTACATACTGAATGTGGAATGACTGAAAAATGTGCAGAGGATTATTTGTTCTTGGTTTAAAATGACAAGATTTCAGGGCTCTCTTCCTGTCCAGTCCTTACACACGCTAGAAGATTTTCTGTGTGCTAAAGTGCACTAAAGCTTTGTGTGTATTGAAGGGAGAGGGATGTGTTGGCTGAAGCAGAAAAGCTTGGAAATGTGACCTCAAATGTCCGTATCTTTAGGGATCAAGGGGGAGATTTTATTTGAAAAAAAAAAAGTTAGATTTATATAATTTATATGATTTCTTTTAAAGATAAAATCTCAACTTTCTAGTGAGGGGCAGAAAAGCAGCTGTTGCACCCTCATTACGGAGGTGTATTGTAGGAAATAAACCATCTCTCCTCATGTGGTTGTACTGTAGGAAGGAGCAGTGCTCATATGCCAATTGCTATGACTTCCTAGAGCTCCTGCAGCTTTCCTGCCTGAGCTATAGGCTCTATGTGTTTACCGACTTCTGAATGTGAAAACCCAGGACAGCCTTTATTTGCTTAGCTTGGGCAGACTGGATAATTCCTTTAGCGTTCTTCCCTTTATCCTTTTAGCCCTGTTTTTCTTGGGAGTGACTGAGAATCTTTCAAAATAGGTCTTCCTTCAGAAGAAACAGAGTGATCTGTCTTGCCAGTATGATTTTTCAAAAGTGCTTTGCTTTCTCTCTCTCAAACATTCAGGTCAAATGTTAGCTCTGTATGTTGAATGCAAGTTTTCTAATGTTTGAACATGATGACCATGAATGAATGCAGCTCTTGTTTAATCTTTTGGCATTCCTTAGGGACTAGTGGCTCTGCTGGCACGTATAAAAAGTAACGCGCTGGAATCCTTATTGGACTGGCATGTTTAGAAATGCCTCAGATGGATGGTGTTTTGTTATTTAATGAAAGGCAATTATATACTGCATTAGCTGTAATCTCAGCTGCCCTCAGCTAGATGCCAATTTCTGCTGGAGCAACCATTTCGTTCTTCTTGACCAGCAGAACTGAAGCCAGCTCTGTCAGCAGCATGGTCCCTGATGGTTTCAAACACCTACTAATCTGTCTGTGCTTGTCCAGGTGTCTGTCTTCTACGAGCGTTTATTTTTGCAGAGTGAGGCGGCTCTTGTGTGACTTACAGTGGTAGGACTGACCCTTAGAAATACCCACAAATCTGATATCTAGCTCCCGGCCTCCGAAAGGCTGGAAAGGATTTAGAAGCTGTACCTAAGAACAGACTGTAAATTCTCTACCTTAGCACCCACCTGTTTTCTACCTGCAGCGTCTCCTCAATTGTTTGTACAAACTCGGACAGAAGGCTCTTGGGTGAATAGTACAACGTGTTCTTTTGGTTTATGAGACATGTCTTCACTCTACTGTTTCAAGGAGAAACACTAGTAAAAGCTGCTCAGTTTTCCTGATCTTTGTAATCTTACTGTCTATAGTATTTTTAGCTTAATTTGAGGGGAAATTGCAGAGCAAAGAGAGAAACTTGGTATTTGATAGAGTCAGCTTCTCTGACACTGTCATTTTGCTTCTCTGCCTGGCAGCAACATCCACTCAATCACAGCACTATTTACCTAAGTTCTGTAGTTGTACTGTATTATATGCCAGCCGTGTAGCAGTCATGGTGCTAATTTAAAAGGCTAAGAGCATGGAGAGCTAAAAAGGGATTGCTGACTTGATGTTTTCAAAGAGTGTGAAACAGTTACAGTTTCACCCAAGTCTATCAAAATTAAATTCTTACTATAAAAAGCAGCATCGTTTTCAGCTGCTTCAGTTGTAATTGCATTAGGGAGAAGCCCTGTGTCTTTGTTTATATGCATTTGGTTTTGAGGCTGACAGGAGATGATGTTTTCTTTCTCAAACTTTCATTTAAACTTTAGAACCCAAATAACTTAAATTTGATGCACTGCTATTCCAAAATCATAATTGTTATTGTGGACTGAATGCAGTAACTGAGAGGGTTGAAGCCCATTATCATCAGAAGTCAGTGCAGACAGTCAAACAAATTACTCTTCTTGTTATCAAAATGGAGGGCTTTTGGGAAAGGCAAGAATTTTCTTGAACAAGTGTAGGGAAAGTAGAAAGAATTGATAATGGGCTTGCCAGAAGAGGTTCCAGGTATTTACTTTCTCGAGTGAAAAGTTTCTCGATTTCTCAGTCCTTGACTCATTGTGTAGAGAATGATGTGTGCTTAGGAGGATCATGTGCTTTCTGCTCTTTTAATAGACTATAGCAGCGACATTTTTATAATTCATGTGTACAGTGGCAACTTGAAGTGTTAAGAGTTTGCATCACATTTTCTGTGACTTTTTTTTTTTAAGCTTTTTAACAGTTATCAGCTTTTCCTTATTAAAGATGGGAATCTTTTTTAAGAATTGAACAGACTGTGTTTGGAAATAACGACATAGATCAAGGGAAAAAAATACTCATAATATTGCTAGCTCAAAATAATTTTTTACTGTTACAGACATCCGCTCTTATTTGTGCTTCATATTCAGTAGTCTAGTTCTTTGTGTTTCAATGGTGTGTTTTTAAATGAGACTCTCAAGGCATTCCTAAGAATCTGAATGAGCATAGCAAGTTATAGAATGGTAAGATGAGGCAACTTCAAATGTCCTTGATGCAGAATTAAAATCCATAAGCAGAGCACAAGCTTTAATGAATTATCTTTCTCATAGCACTGCTGTAATATCTGGCTGATGGTTTGAGGTCCTAAGGCTCTCAATATCTTTGATCTGATTCATCTCATTCTTAGTATGGTTTCTGCGTTATAGGAATTTACCCAGCCTTTTCCCTTTCCCAAGCATGTGCAGAATCCTGTTTACCCAGTTTGCAGTGAATATCTCGCAATTTCCAAGGTAGAAGACCAGCCATGTGTCTTATTTACCAACTTAGCAATGTCGCTGAAACCCTCTAATTTTCAGTGGATTTGTGTCTCATAGTGGTTGCCTTCCTAACTATATTATATTCAAATTTTATATTATCTCCAAACATACTGATAACCTGCTGCTACCAAGATGGCAATACTTTGGTTTTTCAGTTTGCTTCAGAAGTTAGGTCTGATCTAAAATCATTGGGATAAACTCAAGACTGTTTGAACACAAGTCTCCCTCCTACCAGTTGGCCTACTTCTGTGAAACTTGTGAGGATATATTTGTTTTTAGAAATCTCTTGTCTTTTATTTAGTTGAAATTACCCAGCAGGTTCAAAAATCAAAGCAGAAATACTGAATTGTATGCAGGCCTGGCTGCCATGGAAGCCCTGATGTTGAAAGATAATCTAAAAGACGTTGGTCCTGAATATGGTATTACGATCTGTGAACTCGCATGGAAAGTGGTTCAGGTCATCTCCATGATGCAGAAATACAGGGACTGCTATCTGTCTCAGTTAAGAAACCAATCTAAAGTTTTGCTGGTTGAGCTCTAGATTAGCCATGTCCTTAATGAGGGGCAGCATCGTGGGACGTTTGGATTGATTCCCAAAGAGCAAATTTTGTTCTTCTCCAGTCTGTCTAAGCGTACAAGAAAGCAGGAGTGTCTTCTGAATTCTTAAGGAAACAGAGATTCACTCTCTGAAGTTACGGAAAGCCAGTAGCTATTTATGGGGATGTCCTTACACTGTGGTGTGATGGTTGCTTGATAGTAGGATGAGTGATGACAAGGCATAGTGTTTGCGTTACAGTGCTGGGACTGTTTTGAATATCCTCTGGGTGTCTTTGTTTCGCTGAACATACTAGTTGCTTCAGACTAAGTAATGTTTACCTGAACAAATGCCCTCTAAAATAGAGTTGAAAGATACTTCAGGATCTCTGCTAGTGATTGTTTAGATATGATTCAGTTTGAGTAATTTGTCAGCCGCTCTTCCTTTCAAGTTCTGTTCATCAAATCAATGACACTGTCGAAAGAGCTGTGTCATACCAGTGGGCATACTTCCCAACCTACTACGAGCTCTTGGTTTTGTATTTTTATGATAGCAAAAGCACACTGTATTTTGAGTTAGACTAAAGACATCCTAAAACTTGCCTGCAACAGTAATTTCCTGGAGTAATCCTGGTAGTGACTTTGAAGGCTCTTCGGGAGTGCAAAGGATTGCTTTCATTCCTCTAGTTTAGTAGTGATGCCTGGTTAAAAGAGAGATGCGCTTCTTCAAGTATCTGTCCTTTATAAAGTTTGTACTTATGTTAAGAACACGGTATGAGAAACTGAGGCTTTGTGGTTCACGTAGGATGAGCGTTTGCCTTTGTGAAGGGTGTACCTCTCTAGAATTCCTATGATAGTTATATTGGATTGGGTTGGAATGAGCTGAAGTAGAATGCCATAAGAAGAATGAGCCTATATAAACTATGAAACATTCTTGCTTATTTTCTTATTAAATTTCTATTTTCTATACCAGTATCTGCAAACAACAGACCTGAGAGAAAGGTCTGGATTGCTTTTTTTTTTTCGCCACATGATCAGCTGAGTTTTAGATGCAGAATTCTTTCTTTAAAAGTGAGGTACAAAACACTGGCTTGATAGCCACATACCAGCCTGTATATTTTGATGGTGACAGTAAGCAGAGCACCTAGTAAGCCCAAGAAATATGATCTGATGGCACTTAGCATGATAAACATTGAATTAGATGATGCATATTATTTTGTTGTCTTTTCTTATGGTAGTGATATACCTGAAGAATATAGTCAGGTCATCATATTACTTGATTAATTGACATCAAAATCTGTGGTCTCTGGGAGACAAAATAAAACTGAAGTCATCTTTCTAAATGCTCCCTTTCTTCTAATTGCAATTTGTTGAATGAGTAATCAAATGTAGACTCCCAAATGCCAAATACAATTCTGTGTATTTTCTGGTTTATGTACAAATTCTTTCTTAAATTCTGTTCACTTCAGCTTAAATGATACCTGAAGATGCCTCTCTAATCCCACAGTCTCTAATCACTGAACAGTACACTTAAATTCTTGAGCAACATTCAGAAAATCGATTTGGTTTGGCAGTGACTACCACAGAGGCTGTTACATCAGTACCATAATAATTTGCTGCTTGTGACTTGCTTTGTTATCAAATGCCTGCAGTGCTTTCTGGCTTGTTTCAATCTGAACTTGCTGCTCATTCAGTAAATGCTTTGGAGCTGACAAAACATGCGGATTTGCACTAAGTCATGAGCATTAGGTTGAGAGAGAAGTTCATTTACCATTGCAGTAATTGGCTTCAGTGGCTAAATGCAAAGAGACCTTGATGTGAAGTCGTAACTCCAAAGTGGTTGTATTTGAGTAGCAAATGGCTAGGAATATGAAGTGTGCTGCATCGTTACAAGAGAAGTTCTGAAAAGCTGACGCATGAAGGCTTCCAAATCCATCTTTTTGGTTTAACCACTTGTAATTGTTACAGAACTGACTTTGAAGCTTAGTGTGACATTTACAATGGATATTGTGTGCTGTGGAATTATTTCATTGTAAATGTAATCCAACGGTTGCAAAATGGTGATACGGTCTTTTTGGTTGCCCAATATGAAATATCTCCACTGGACCCAGAATGTAGCAGAGGCGCCATCATGATCAGGAAGACTATTGTTCCGGGACATGGCTCATCTCACACACTTTGGGTGTGCTGACCTTGCAGTTTTCCAAAACACGAGCAATCTGGCTGCATAACACCTGGTGGTGGAGGGCTACACTTGTATTCCTCCTTGGCAGCAAAACAAGATGGTGGCAATGAGAAATGCGACTTAAGGAGAGTGTGAGAGGCTGTTTGCTTTCTGCAGTTTATCCTCTGCTATGTCTACCTCATCCAGGATTGTTTCAGTAAAGGTGTTGGTGGGCATGTCCCTGTCTGGTCAGTTGTGGACCTGCTCTGGATGAATTAATCTCGTTCCTATCTGAACCTTCCAGAAGTTGGTCTCTGTGATCTGACACATTCTTGCACAGAGAATGCTCTTGAAGAGGTAGCAAGAAGCAAATAGCAGTGCAATGCAAAGGCATTTATTTTGATCAAAGCCAAAATGTGGTTATATTTTTAAATTGTGTGTGAATTTCAAAAGCCTATAAATTAAAAAAAAAAAAAAAAAAATTGAGTGCCTTTGGAAATATACTCAATTTTTACAGAAATGTAATACCAGCCCAGGAGACCACAAATATAACTTTTAGAGCTGTAATAAAGAGTTGGATCTGAATCATACAGAAGATGCTTATACACTTTAAAGTTTTAAGATTGCAGTAGTTTTAGGAGTTGTAAGCATTTGTAACTGTGAAGGGCCTGAGCTTTTGGAGTAACTCATGGATCAGAGAAGAAAACTTTCCAGGTTCAGAATTCTGAGTTACTTTCACTAAACCATTGTCAGGATATTTGAGGAATGATTCATGAGCTTCTGAAAGCTTGGCAATAGTGGTATGAACATCAAGAGTATGAAACAAGATATTTAAGAAATACTGTTTAGGCTGCTATTTCAAACATAGTGCTTCATGTGGTGAGTTTGTTTTTGTCTCAGGAGAGTGATGTTACTGGATTGTGGTGGTCTTTGAAATGTATTTTCCTTACCGCTTTTCTACAAATGGGATTTTCCAATTTGTTTTGTACATGTTACATTTTCTTCATGGTAGGGTCAGCATTTGTTTTGTAGATACCTACTAGTTGACTGCCGCAGGGATTGCGTATGATCTTCTCTGGTTACAGATCCCTGTGAGATGCTCAGCAGTGTTACCTATTCTACACAACCCTTTTAGAATAGTTACTCTCTGTTAGCCTTAACGTTTCTGTGTATTTTGCAAAGCACCAGTGTGCTTAGCAGAACTAACAAGTTGAAGTGGTCCCTTTTTTGATCTTAGAAACGTGTTGGCATCAAAAGGCATTTCCCAACAGTGTTTAGTCTCTTCGTGGTGTTAACTAAGTTTAATACTAATCTTTTTAACTTGAAATGTTTTGAAGACCTCATGCATGACCAATAGTGGATGATCATCAATTAAAATAATTGTTTCATTTTACTATACAAATAAACCATGAGAATAGTGTTCCAGCCTCAAAGCACACTGCACAGAGTCAGGCTGCGTGTGTCTGCATGCAGAAGACGGAGGTTATACAGTCTGTTTTGAGTCAATTCAAACATTACGCTGCTGTATTCTAGAATGTCCTCTTTGTTTCCCTACCAAATGGACAGACAACTTGCTTTTCTCCATGGAAACACTGCATCTGTTCCATGGCAGTCGTGAGTAGTGATGTTAGCAAATGTTTCTTCCTTAAATTGTCAAGTCATTGTGTCAAATGTTTTACCAGATTAAATGTTTTACTTTTGATTATGGCACTACCTGTCCTGAGGGAGGAGAGGGTGGTGATGGCAGCGTGCTTGTCAGATGTCCACTGAGCTTACAGAGCTATTGGTACAGTTATATTGTGACTGTAGGATTCGTAAGTGGAGTGAGCTGAGGCTGTAATTTTTTTCCCCTGTTTTCTTATTTCATTGTGGTTTAGTTCTTTTTGGTTGAAAATAGTTGAAAATAGTCTTGAAAGAAACAGTGATGGACACCTTTTTCCTTTTTATTCTAGGAATTCCTTTTCTGACAGAAAATATTCTGCTTTTTTAATTCAGGGTTATGTGGTTGAATTTATTTATTTTTAATCTCGACTTTGCCAACAGAATTTGTATCTGTTATCAGATTAGTAGGGTTTATTTTCTTATGCCAGTGGTTCTCAACTTGTTGCTTATGGATTGCTTGATCCCTGCACTACTTAGAGGTCTGTAAAAGGTGAATAAGGATATTATTAGTCAGCTAAAAGGGCCAATGGAAGGATTCATGTCTGCATTTGAAAATTTTTAGTAGTCAACACAGACACACAAAACCTGCGCATCATCTGACAATGTAACCATTTTTATATTGTGTGAAATAATTTATGTCCCAGTAGTGGTACAAGTGTAAACTTCTGTTTAAAATCTCTCTCTCTCTTTTTTTTTTTTTTTTTTTTTTAATGCTCAGTTATGGTGTTGGTAGAACTTGTGGCTTTCTGCACACTTCAGTAGTATGCATTACCACATTCTTTCTGGGCATTTCCTTAGTTTCCTGGTACAATCTTTTGAGAAACTTACAGTTGATGTTACTGCCTATTGTAGAGATTCTTTTTCAGGACAGCTGAGAGAGATTCAAGGAAGGAAAGAGAACAAATTGAGACAAGTAGCTAGCTGCTCTCTCATGAGAACTAAAATGAGGTAATTGACATCTGGAGCCTGTTAGGAAATGCTGGAGTGTGTAGTGCTTAAAATCACTTGATGCAAATTTATGTGCTTTGGGTGTTTTATGAATTCTGTTAGGAAATGCCACTGTGAAGGTCCTGTGTCTTTCCAAGACTGAACGTTGCATTTTCACTATTGCAATAAGGGAGTCATTTCTCAAAATGGTTTTTGAATTAAGCTACGATTTCAGTAACGCTGAAACCAGGACACAAGGGATTGTGTTACTTCTGGCCTAGTTGAAGGCCTGTATGTTGAGAAAAGCAAATGACACAGCAAATATATAACCCATGACTGTGGAGAGCAAGATTAAAATATGAATGAGTACCCTGAGCCAAGAAATGCAATATTAGAACATTCTAAGTTTCTGTTGAGCAGAGGTTTGTTAAACATCTATTAATAAATAATTACTTGAAACTGGCAAAATGTAATTTTGGGGGTAATTTCGTGTTTGTTCTCTTTTAATGTACGTGTCCTTGCACGATGTAGATGGTTACTACCTTTGTGGTGCTGGAATGCTCTTGGGGGGCAAAAAGAGAGGTAGTATATGGAAAAGAATGGCAGAATACTGTGAGACAGCTTCTAGCTGCCTGGTTTGAGGAGGCTGTCTTTCTTAAGGGGGACTTGCTTTGGCCCAAATGAAGCTGTTGAATTTCCACAAATTTGGTATTTGGCACTGACAGAGAAGACTAGGAACTAAAAAGAGCTGACCTTGATAACTTCTTGCATTTCTGTATTTGTACCAAATCCTTCTTTATCATGCTCAATTTTTCCCTGCCGTTGATTTTGGTGGGTTGAGGAAAGTAATAGAGGCATGTATGGCGTTCTGGCATTGGAGGGGAGGGAACAGGGCTGCAGCATGAGAAAGAATAGGCAGGTAGCATGTGTGTAAGACAGAAAAGGAAGGTTTTTCAAGTCCTTGGCATGTAAGAGCAAAGTGCAGTTTTAGAAGATTTCTAAAACAAAATACAAGGAAATATGATGGATTCAGATTTAGCAGGGAGGGCAGATACATAGTGGGAGGGGAAAGAACCCCACAATGTTCCTGCTGTGTCCAAAGTGACATGTGATCCTCTAGTTGTTCTTCTGTGTAACTGTGTGCCTCCCAGTTCTTTCACGGCTTAGTCATATCGCATGCCTGTCCTGTTTTGATTTGAGAGAGCTGGCTCTGCTTTCATGTTCATGAAAATATTCATGTTCGTGTCCCACTTGCAAATTAATAGTAAACTGGCATACGTCTTGCAAAAACAATGGAGACATTTTTTTCCTCAGTAGTCATAACTCTGCAGATGGGTGGGTGACATACTTCTGGCAAGGCTGGAAAAAACATTCAGAGGTCTTGACAGCGCTACATCAGAGTTTTTGTGGAGCATGACTTAAATTGTAGACAAACACCATGCAGCCAGGGTGTTAATTAATGCTTTTTAAAGTACAACATTTTTGCAGACTTCTCAGAAAATGGTTTGAATTTGTCATGGCTGATCTTGAAACAGCATAAGAAACGTTTCACTTTGGTATTTAGGTTCACAAAGCAGCGTGCCTGCTGCTTCCTGGGTTTTGCACAGTGAACTGATTTTTAGGAACACTAATGTGCTGGCTATTAATGACACGTGAGGGGTAAAACTTAGACTGGTAGGTAAAAGACGAGGTTGGCTTGTCTCTTTAGTCTTCCTTCCTTCCTTCCTATAGCATAGCAGTCTCTCCTTCACTGGTGGCTGGTTTGCCTTTAAACGTGCCGTACACCCCGTGTGCCCACCTGGGCACCGCTCAGAAGGGTTTGGGGAAGCCTGCGGTAGGCCAGCGTTCTGCCTGTGCATGTGTACTGCTTCGTGCCAAAATGCTGAGTAAACAGCAGGACTGAGACCTGCTTTACAGTTCTTGTTTGTTATGTTCTGAGCAAACAATTGAGCAAACAGTCTATTGCTACATGTCTGTGTTTCTTTTTTTTTTTTTTTTTTTCAGATGTTTGTTTAGATGTGTGCTGGGTTTTTTTTTAGTGGGCATAGCTGTTCTGTCAGTGCCTTTATATGTAAAGCTTAGCAAATATCCAGGCTGTGTTGGTGCAAAACAGTTTATGCTTTTGAAGATGGTGGGGAGACTAGTCACCTTAAAGTTTGGCTTTGAATTCACATTATAAAAAAAAATGCAAACCCCCCCCGATTTTTCATTATAGAGGAAGGAGCCTTTCTAAAGCTTTTGTAATCAGAAGGAAGATGCTTTCTGTGGCAAAACCCTCATGACAGTTCCCTGAAAAGCTTATAGCTTGCTTCCAAGTCAGAGCAGGGCTCTATCCTAGCAACGTAGGGAAGAGTCCCTCCTCCTCCTCCTCCTTCCAGAATAGCGTAGCTGGGGCACTCTGTTGGGGACTGCGAGCCAGTGTATCTTGTGATCTAGAAGATCACATACAGCTGAGGTGGATGTTTACTTTTTGGTTGTCATCGTCTAACTCTGTTGATCGATTTTAGTTTTTCGGTTCCAGTCTCTCTCTTAATAACTTTCCTTTCTTTATCCTGAAATTCCTGGTTCTCTTGATTTTTCTCTTGCAGTTAGTTCTCTGGTCTCAAGCTGTTTTGCTGCGTTATTGCAACACTCAAAAAATGTGACTGAAAACAGAAGGGTGTGCAGAGTGGTTCTATCTGTGTAATGTTAGTAATGCTGTTAAGGGCTTTGTTTTTCTTTCTTAAAATAGCCTTTTAGTTTAAAGCTCAAGATGAATACAGCAGCGAGTTACTTTGATGTTTTAGGTTCAGACTTGGTGTTTTTTTAATAGGAAATGGCCTTCAGAGGAGGAAGAGTTGGAAATGCTGTCCTGGGAAGTGCTTCTGGTTGTTGTTGTAAAGCATCTTTTATCGTGTGTTTCAAACACAGACTGTGTAGATAGAGAAATTTCTGCAGCAGTTAAAATACTCATTTTTGTTTCATGTCTAATATTTTTATATACAGGTTTATTCCAGAGTTGGAAAGACTCTAATAATATATTTTATCCATGTTTGGAAAAAGATAATTGCTCCAGACGAAGAGGATTAACACTGGTATTGCAAAAAGATGAGTATGTTAAAACCAAGTGGACTTAAGGCTCCTTCAAAGACCATCAAGCATGGGAGTACGTTGCTGAAAACACCTGCATCTGTTGCAGCTGGTAAGGAATATTTTAATATCTTAACTTTTCCCTTGCTCATCTTGTAATAAAAAGTACCTTAAAAGCTATGATTATATGCTATTTTTACTGGTTTTGTTATTTTTGCTTGCATTTTTGGTCTTAAAAAATGTGTACAATGTGCAAAACATCTAAAGTTACTAATTGGATGTGATCGAGCAGTTTTTCTTGAAGAAAGCTTGTTGTGATAGAAATGATTGGGTAGTTTTTGAGGTAAGACTTGTAATCTTTACAAGATTTTTACCAAAACCTACACTAAACGCATTCAATGTCTCTGTCCTTAGATTTGGCATTACTGTATTTCAGAGATGACAGTGTTTTCCTCAGTAAGAAAATTTCGAATGTGCTTGTCCTTTTAGAAATCATGCTTTTCCAAATGCTTGTTCCATTGAAACTAAGTAATGATGCTGTCTGGAGTATTAGTGTATTTGATTCCTTTTGCTTTCTCATTGTGCTTGATTCCAGCTCCAGCAGAAAAAGCAGCTTCCAGTGAAAAGGCCTCAAGCACAACCACTGCAGATGCACATGAAGAGTTTGTGGATGATTTCAGAGTTGGGGAGCGTGTTTGGGTCAACGGCAATAAACCTGGCTTTATTCAGTTCCTTGGTGAAACACAATTTGCTCCAGGACAGTGGGCAGGGATTGTTCTAGATGAACCAATTGGTAAGAATGATGGCTCTGTGGCTGGAGTTCGCTATTTCCAGTGTGAACCCTTGAGGGGAATATTTACAAGACCATCAAAATTGACAAGAAAAGTGCTGACAGAAGATGAAGCCAACGGTACACAGACAACTCATGCTTCTAGAGCTACATCACCAACTTCCACATCAGCTGCTAGTGTGGTGTCTTCGGCTGCTGCTGCACTTCCGCCTTCAGGAATTCCACAAAAAACTTCACCACTTGCTGCTAAGGAACATTCAGCTCCTTCTCAGATTAGCAATCTTTCAAAAACTGCAAGTGAGTCTATATCCAATCTCTCTGAAGCCGGTTCACTAAAGAAAGGAGAAAGGGAGCTCAAAATTGGAGATCGAGTTCTGGTAAGATTCCCCTGCAGCCTCTGTGATTGCTTTTGATTGCTTGAGAAATTGTAACTTCTGCTAATATTCAAAACTTTTCTACTGTTCCCTTGGTCAAGGCAATCTAAACTTATGCTCTAGCTTTCTTCTCATTGAATGTCTTCTGTAGACAAGCTCTTTGCGTGCAGTTTTGCGTGTGTGGGAAGATCTTTGCATTACCAAGATAAAATGTTAACCATTTCAGCAGTTTTAAATTTATTATGTTTTGCCAATGTTTAAAAACCACATTTGGTCTTTAACAACATCCTTGTAGCTTATCTTTCCGTAACTTCCAAGAACTGCAGTCATGCTAAATAAAAGCCAAGCTTGTGAGATTTCCATGCAGCCTTTTTGTACTATTCAGGGCCGTGTCTTTAGAAAGTTAATAGTTCAATAATTGATTGTTCCCCTGATGGTGATAGGCAGCAACAGAAGTAGTCACATAATGCCACTGATCACCCAGGAATTACGTGTTCCGTTGGTGACATGCCATGTTACTTGGCTGCCCTTCCTAAATTCAGAACCCTAAATGCTTCTGCTGATGTATCATTTCACTGTTCTGAAAGGGAGTTCAGTTTTGTTAGTTTAAATACTTTTTTAAAAATAATTATGTTGCGTACCTTTTATATTTGGATCAGTGTGATACAGTATGGGTCATTTTTGATAACCAATTTGACGTCCACCTACTAAAAAAGAGGGGAGCTTGGCCTTCTGAAACACCAGCCTTTGCTTGAAAAGGCAGTAGAAAGCTGGTGATACCTTGTTTATTTTGTTGTATTTCTTCATTTGGAGGCTATGTATGTAGCCATCAGATGTAACCAGAGTGATATTTGTATGTCCACCAGATCTCTGATCACTGTAGTGGAGATCTGATTTTAGGTTTGAATTACTTGTGTGTCATTAAGCTGAAGAATTGTCTGTCTTCTATTTTGATACACTCTCCTTTTATTATAGTATAACTTTAAAAATTTCCATTTGGTAAAAACAAGCAGAGGAGCAAATGCCCTGGCATAGAAAACATTTCTGGGGTTACTGAAAGAACCTTTTGTAAAAAAAATCTCATGGATTTTATTGTTTGTCCTGCACTGCCCCGCCAGATAATGATTCTGCAGTGAAGGTGGATTGATATTTTAGTTATGTTTTAAATTTATTTTTTTGAGGAAGAATTTGACTCCACTTTCTGTGTAAAGAGAGCTTAAAACATCGGGTGAAGTTGAAGAGAGTGTGAAGGAAACTAAGGTGAAGTGAGGGCAAGGTCTGTCTGACAGCTAGAGTTGGGCTGAGAAGTGTTTTCTTGGAGTGGCAATGGAAACAAAGATTTACGGTTTATCCCTAGCTATTTCTGTCAGTGAGTAGAGCCCTGTCCTCTTCCAATCAGCGTCGTTTTTTTAACCACTTGTTTGCCTTTTTCTCAAGGACCTTTGTGAGATCTTCTGGGATATCCTCTTTGTGTGGGAAAAATTCTTGGATGCCTATGAGGGCATCACTCTTAACTTTCCTGTATCTTGTTAAGGCAAGTTACAGAAGCAGGGTATCCGAACTGCCGCAGTTTGAAGGTAGTAAGGTCCCAAATTCTGTTTGTTAGGTAGAACAGATTAAACTTCATCCTCCCTACTTCCTCTGTTTACCTGAAGTATTCCTGTTGAATCATCAAATTGTAGTTTGAAGTTTTGGGGCAATTCCTAGCACAGCGTGTCAGTATGCATATTTGTCAGTTATATGCTAGTCTAAGACAGGAATATGAATGTTGAGTGGACAGGATTCTTGTCTGCTGGTTTTTAACCCTTTTGGGTCCCATGCTAATTTTTTGTAGTAGATCACCAACTCAGCTGATGGCATGTCCAATATAATAGTTCACATGTAAATATTTCAAATCACCAGATTAGTGCAAGTAATAGTAAACTTGGCTGAATAATCCATTCATCTGTTAATATTTTTTTTCCTCTGTGCCACCAAACTCCCGTCCGGCCCTATGGTCTGTAGAATTGAGCTGTTACTGAGTAATTGCTGGAAACTGTTCTCAGAGCCTACAGCTAGCACTGGTGGTTGTGAAAGACCTGCCTGTCACTTACTGTAGCTTGCCTAGCCATTCCTTCTCCATCAAAGGCACAAATGCAACTGGACTGCTCCATGTCCTTTGTTTTCTGTTTGTACTGACAGCAGTAACTTTTCAGTAATACGTTATGCAAGAGGATGAGAGACTTGATGGAAGTTTAAGTCCCACCTCAGCACAGAATTTCCTCTCGGGCTGACAAAGTAGCATCAAAGGCCTCAGATACGCTCCAGTCTGACCATGCCATTGCAGAACTCCAGCGACTAAACGCTGCGCACATTCGTCAGTTCCTGCAGCTTGGACTGGCTGCTCTTAATACTTTGTGAAGGTTCTTAGTAATAGCAGTGCCGTGATGATTATGGATATATGGGGAAAACAGCTGCAGGGAATTGCATCTTGAAAACGGTGAGCCTCCAGCAGCGTAGAATTGCAGTTCAGTAGAACAATGAATTCATGATAGACAAAAGCTCATTTGGGAGTCTTGTCAAAATACTTAACTGAAAAAGTATGTCCTTAAGGGCAAATTCATAGATGGGTAAGTCAGCTCGCCAGCTAAGATTACGTTCTAGAATGGACTTCAGATGTGGCTCAACTTTGTTGATCTTGGTGTGTGATCTTAGGGTGTGGAGTGTTACACTGGAGTATTTCAATCTGTTAATTTTTTTCCCTTCTAACTTTGGTTTTAAAGTTTACGTAATAGGAGTTACCTTAAATTGATCTGTTCAATTTTTTAAATTATTATTATTTTTTGGCAACTGGCTGTTTTTGGATGATACCTTCAACAGAAAGGACAAAATCATACAGTTTTTTTCTGCCCAGTCTGGGTTATCAAGAAACAAGAGGCCATTCTGACAACTATTTAAATGCCAGAGAAATGTGTTCATCAATTCACATCTGAACTCAGCTTCTTTTTGCGTTACAGAGATGTAATTTTTGACACAGGTTTGTTGAACCTGAAATGTTGGGTTCAAAGCATTTCAGGCTTGACAAACTGACATTTCCCAACAGCTAAGCTTTGTTGGAACATTTTTCAGTTCCTGCTGAGGTGTTAGTGCTATTCCTCTCGTGAAAAGCAGCTGTGAACTCTTCACAGTTGCTTCTGCATTCTGTCACAGCAAACTACTGCATCAGATGTTCGTAGCCAGTGGTGGTGGGATGAGGGAGTTTGATTAAGGGCTCTATGTGCAAAGAAATCTTGGAGAGGTGTTTAAGGCTGTAGAGCATGCTCTGTATTGTTTTGTGTGGATAGAAAAAAAATGTCTTAAGCTTATTTTCTTATTCCTCTGATCTCTAGTTGGTTCACCGGTCTTTTGTGCATTTAAACTTAGAATTACCTAATGCTACGTGGTCCCGTATGTAGAGTCCCCCCAGACTTCTGTGGGAGAACTGATGTCTTTAAAACAATGTGTAGATTTAGTAATAAAGGAAGCTTCCAGTGTATATATCCCAGATTTATTTGGATAGGAAGACAGGTGTACTACTGGATCTTTCCTTAATTCAGGTAACATTAGGAAGAATAATGATTACGCACAAACTAAGAGTTTGGAACAGTCATTCAGATGCTTGTCAGAGAAAAGAAATTCCACTGGAAAAAAAAAAAAGCCCAGGTAGAGTTGTGAGGTGATCACCTATACATTCTCAAATGCAGTCTTGCTTAGAGTATCTCATGTGAGGTTGTACTGAACAGTGCAATAGATGTGGAGATGCAAAGATGCAAAAGCAAGCAGGCTTGCTTTTTTAGGGGGCAGAAAACATCTTTTTCAAAAGACCTTGTATATAAAAAAAAAAAAGTTGCATTTACATCAAAACAGATAGACAGTGCTTCAAGGGTATGTCAGCTGAGCTGTGTTCCTGTGGGTGCCTGTAGAAAAATACTTGTGGCAGATTTGCTCCAGGTCAGCTACAACTTTTTCTTTTTTTTTTTTTTCCCCTCCATTTGAAGATGACATGTTCCAGGCCATTAAATCGAGTTGTAAACATCAGAAAAATAGCTTGTGGTAGACAGCAATGTCCGTAAGGGAAATACAATGATCATGGAGAAATTCACATTGTCCTGTTTTGTTAGAGGTTTATCATTCTTGAGATTCTGGCGGAGTCAAAGCAAATCAAAAGCAAATCAAACTAAGTGAATACATGAGCTGAAGTATTACACCCCAAAATAGATGTTCCAGTGCAAAAGCAGAGGTCCTTTAAATTTCTGTAGTTTACTCCTTCTCAAAGACGATTAGGTTAAAACAGCACACAAGCCCTCTGCTGTCTTGGAAATCTCTGATAAGAAGTCTGTCTCCCTCAAATCCTGGTATAGCTGAGCTATATTCAGCAAGCATGTACTTCTTTGCCTAGTTGACTTGAAGCTGAGCAGTAATTTTCCTTTCACTTACAAGTATTTGGAAATACTTCATGTTAGTATGTAGAAATGTTGAAAATATATGGAGATAAAGTAATAGTTAAAATAATTGTGGTTTCTGATATCTAACTCATTATTCAGCTTTTCATTTGTTGCATTGATGTGTAACTTGGAAAAAATAATATAGCTAAACAAAGAAAAAGTTATTAATGCAAATAGTAATTCAAATAGCTCTGTATTACCCATAATTTCCATTCTTATCATCTGAAGTATGTTCTGGAGTCTGGATATGATTTAGCTGTTAGAGAGGGGACATTCTCTCTGGGCAGCCTGATCTCTTACTTGGAGATTGCTGTAAGGTAGGAAATGTTTGTGTGGAAATCTGCGCTTCCTTCATTGCACTTGCCCAGCCTTTACTGGACATTAACTCATTTAGTGGGTTAATGGCAGAGGGCAAGGTTTGTAATACAGCTGAGGCTGAAAATTTATGCTCCAGTTTCAGCATTTTGAACCTTGTATGAATAAGAATTCCTATGCAGAAAGTGATCCCTTCTTGTGCCAGTGGAAGTGTTGTCGCTAGGCACTAAACCAGATGGGGAAAGAGTAACTGAAAATTAATTCAGAAAACAAATTACTTTCAGGCTAAGCCAGTTTCTGTTTCCTGTTTGAGTTGCAGCCAGAGAACCTGTTTGCCCTGGTATTGCAAACACTTCGGATTTCTTAAGAGCCCAATGCAAAGTTGGTTTTAAAAACAAACAAACCCCCCTGAATTAACCAACTTAACAAACCTAACTTGTTGAAGTAAAAGGGGGAAACCTGCTTTGTGTGACAACCATTGCACCTACCAAAGGTTGAAGCAGCTTTGAGAGCGTCTTAGGCTTTTTTCCAGAGGGACCAGATGCTGTATTTTAAATAAATAAATAAATTTTAAAAAAAATCTTATCAACCTAAGGGGCCTTAGTCTTCTCAAGGGATTAAAGTGCTTTCATTCATTTAACCAGTTACAGCTTCATCATGGTCTGCCAAATCTGGTGCTTCTGGAGCTGAGCTGTAAAGCTGTAACTTGGGCCTCTGTCCATATGTTCACAGAAGGTTGCAAACTAGATTTACAGACATGTGCTGGTGTGGCCTTTTTGCAAAGTTATTCTCTCTGCATGAGTAACATCTAATTTCTTCTTATTGTCTGTTCTACACTGCTTGCTGTAAGTTATTTCTTGCTTTGTTGTTTCTTACTGAGTTCTTTAGTGATGTAATAGGCAGAGACTGATGGGAGATTACGGTCAGATGTTTCCACCCGTGTAACCTATTGGCAAATAAACATGACGAAGGTCTGTCAACTGATTACATTCCAGAACTCCTAAAAGCAATGAATGGGGAAAGAAACTTTGCATGTAGAGAGAAGTTTCTCCCCTTAGAAGTAATCCTGCGTTGACCGTGTGGTGTTTTTAAGTTCTCCATTTTCTAGTGTCTATGACATTCTGCATAGAAAATGGATTTAGTTTATTTAAAAACGTGTAATAGTCAGTATTTAACTGTTTTTAGAAAAACAAATATTCATTGGCATCGTTACTATTAAAGCAATGCAAAAATGTCTTGCCACAATGCATATGAGGATAGAAAAGGAAGAAAAATTTGGAAGCTGAGAACAGGCGAGTGTTGTGTGCTGGGCTGGGGCTGTAACTGCAAATGTACTGCAGTGTTTAACTGCTCAGTCACACTTTTGCTTTGTCCTTAGTCTGAGTTGACTGTCAGGTATTTTGATGGCTTTGTCATGTTAAGTCAAGGATGAAAGCAATGCTTTTATTTATGTATGTATGTATATTTAGACATAGTATTTTGGATACTGTAAAGTATAGTGTTAGATTAGTTTGCAGAGTGGTTGCTGCAGCGTGAAATATATGTATGAGAACGTAGCTGAAGGGTAGAGAGTACCTGCAGGCTTTGTCTGCAATTCATTATCTGGGTGATTTTCTCCATGCAAGCCACAGCTTTCTTTTAGTGTTACTTTTAAGCATTTTTCAGGACGTGTTGTTACCTATCTGCTCGCAGATAAATTTATCTTACTGCAGCAAGGTGTGAGTTGTGTCTGTCTGTGAGTCATTTTGTGCTGGCAACTCCTTATTGAACTTAAAATTGCATGTGAGTTGCTGGGATATAGGGACAGCAATAGGTGACTTCTCCATATGCTTTGTTAATGGCTTGTTCGTGCAGGACCGGGGGTTTCTTCTGTGTGTACGGACTCCCTGTCTCCCTTCCCCTCCCGCCGCCTTCCCAAGGGGAGTGGTATCCCGGAACATGTTGTCCTTGCTCATTACAGCACAGGATGGGCGAAAGCACAGTTTATTTGTTTACTTGTTTTAGTCTTTGCCTTTGCTTTTTTTGTGGTGGCAAATTCACATGTGGCTTTTGTAGAACGGAATTGCTGTTAGTTTTTGTATTGCTTCCGTTGTGACTGAATGAGTTGATTGAATGAATTGAACCTCAGTAGCACATAATTTTTAATTATTAAACTGTTTTCCAAGTGAAGGGCTGTGTGATAGCCCTATATCTCATTGCACATTATTTTACCTCTTTTGTCCACTTTGGCCTTGCTTTTGAACTTGCTAGTCAACTGCAACCAAATTGGGTAGAAATGTAGAGGTTTCAAAGATAACTTCTTACCCGCTTCATGGAAACAGCCAAATAGACGGTAGAGAATGTAACTACTGATTTTGGGAAAGCTGCAATTTGCCTTCACAGATTTTTGCACATCAGAGAAGCTACATGAACAATGTCTTGTCTAAATACTGTTCCCATCAACAGAAATAACCTGTAGTCACTCCTGAGTTTTTAGACAGCAAAGTCACTGGATCATAATATCCAATGCCACAGGAGAACTGACGTCATTAATCCTGCTATTCACAGAATTGCTGGTTTGAAAAATCTGCATTAGGGGGGCAGGTTTAAAGTTCAGTAGATACTCTAGCGCTCTTCTAGTCATGCCTTGATCAAGGGTCAGATGTTAGGCAGATATTTCTAAAAGGAAACAGGCTAATCTGGAAAAGTTGAATCTAGACTGCCTAGTATCAGGCAAATACTCACAGAGTAGCCAGATGTTGACAAACAAAAACACGGCAGTTTTGTCAAACAGGTTTTACTTCCTTCTTTGAAACTATAGATTTAGTGGAAAAAACCCAAACCTCAGAGATACTTTGTGTCCCAAATGGTGGGATTTTTGATTTTAAAATTTTTAATAGTCTGGCCATCTAACTTCAAAATTAGCATTGGACTTTACTGATATATTTAAGAACTGATGGCAAACACCACTGCCACCACTCCCCACCCCCCAAAAAAAGTGGCTTGCTTGGTTCCACTGGGTGTGATCACTAGTGTGTTTTCTCTTTGAGCTAATCTCGTGCCAATACTAGTCAGTACTTTGGTCCGTGCTCTGGACTTGTCATTTCAGCAGGCCAAGCTGCCGGTTGCATTTTGCACTCAATGGCAGAGTTTATAAGCCTAAGAATGAGAGTGTAACCTGCGTAACAGCCATGGGCAGCTGTCTGCTGGAGAGACTAGTGACTGAAGGAGATCCAGGAGCTGAAGGTGCTGAAGGAGTTCGTGGGTTGATGTGGCAGAAGGACCAACAAAAATACGTGGCGCTCTAAGCGGTGCTGACCCTGCTTTTGGTCAGTACTCAGATACTCTCTGTAGTTACATCCTTAGTGATTTGAAAAGCCCATTGGAAACCTTGGTGAGAACTCAGAACACAGCTGCAAAATGACTCCAGCAAGAGAAAGTATCTTCCAGTAAAAGATTTTAAGAACTCAATCCGTTTAATTTACGGAGGGAAAAATTGAGGTGTTTTGCTTGAAACGTGTATGTTCCTGCATGGTGAATGCCAGTTGCTGAAGAGCTCTTTAATCTTCCAAATAACAGCCTAATGAGAGTCGGTGGCTAGAAGCCACAGTCAGATTTGTTTTATTCCAAATTTAAATATGTTTCTAGCAGCGGTGTGATTAACTATGAAAATAGACTATCAGTGGAAGCATGTTTCCTGATAGATATCAGCTCTGATCTAAAAACATCAGCGCATATAGCTTAGCTCAGTACAGGGACAGGGTTAATTACAGATGTAACGGGGTGAAATGTAAAGACCTGTTTCAGGAGAGCCAGAGGAGATGGTTCCCTCTGGCCTTGAACGGGTGAACAAATCAATTAAATACAATTGCTTTTGCCAGCTGGAAATGGTTCCTCTAAATTTTGAGAAACAAGAGAGAGAAGATTCTGATTAGTGGATCCCAGGTTTTTCAAAGGTGGTGCTTGTTACGGTTTCTTTGCTTTTTCAGGTGTTGTGTATGATGAGTGCTGGGTTGAATGGTTCTGGAAATGCCCGGTCTGTGACAAACACAGAATTATCCAAGTGATGCTTTTCAAGAGTCACCATAAATAAGTGCTCAGGCAGAAGGGGAGACAGAGCGATTGTTATTCACCTTTTAGCTCTGCTCAGCTGGTCTGAGTATGGGATACTGTTATACTGACAGTGTTTCAGGCAATGGCTATCCTCTTTTTAGAGGGGTCTTTTCAGTGTACTTTTCAGTGAATATTGTTTAAATAGCAGTCTCATTTTTTAGACCATTTCTTTTTTCCTGTATTACACTGGTTTATTTGTTTCCTACTTCTACATATCTTTGGAAATGCAGCTCCACAAAGGTTCTCACAAAGTTTTACGTGCTCACCCTGATGTGCTTTGCTCACCCTGATGTGCTTTCCTCAGGAAGCTTTTAACTGCTTCAGGGTTACAGACCCATTTTGCCACTTCACTTTACATTGCAGTAAGTTAATGTAAGCTTAGTTATAATTTGATAAATGGAATATATTGCTCCTCCCATGTGTTTGACACAACACTAGTGAATTCCAAGCAAATTTCCTCACTGCATAATGACCCATAGCCTAACCTGGATTCTCTGGCATATTATTGCTTTATGTTTCACAGCTTGACTATATTGAGTGTGATAACTGACTAAAAAAAGGTCTGGCAGTTCTTTTCTCTGATCTATTATTTAGTGACCTGCCTTCGCATGAATGAAGGTCATGGAAGACTGTCTTCATGGTAGCGATGCCCCGTTTTTCCACCTAACTTTTAGAAACTTCTTTTCCTGTTTCCTTTAGAAACTGGGCTTTCTTTTTGGTTCTTCATGCACTACTGGGAAGTAGAACCACTGGCAAATACAACTAGTTTTTTGGGTTTGGGTTTTTTATTTTTTAATTTCTTTGCTGTAGTTCTTATAATTAAATTTTTAAATAATTTTTCTATAATTCTATAGCAAGTGCTATAATTCTGTAAGTAGTTCTTTTTTTCATATTGGTATATGGAGTTTGGTGTAATCACGTCACATGCAGAGCACTTAATTGCAGCTGGAGATAAATATATCGTTTGAGGCAGATGTCTGTGAATGATTAGAAGTCTTCAATAGATTCAGGCTTTAGAGAGCAATGCTGACCCTGTCTTTAAAGCTGAAGACTTTTGCTTGAAACTGCACAAAATTGCTTATATAGACATTTGTCGATGCTGTGAGCACTTCACTGCTACAGTGACCCCTGATTCCTGCTGTTGGTGAGGATACGCCTTTCCATACGAGCAGAAATGTTGTAGCCGGTTATTCAAAGCAGCTTGACTAGGTTTGGAAAAAAACAGAAATTCTGTGGCGTTTTTCCTTGCATCTTGTTTTAAAATAACCCTGCTACCATGGTTACAAGACTAGTCACATTGCTGTTTCTCCTGGGGATCTCACGTTGTGCATCCCCATATGTCTTGGGATATGAATTCCTCCATTTGCTCACTCCCACCGGGCCTTGGGTTGCAGCCCCATGCACGTCCGCTGTGATCGCTGTAGCAGGTCCAGCAGGCACTGGTCATTGCCAAAGCTTTTCTACTGGATCGTGTCTCCCGGTTTGTGATTTGGATGCAACGTCTTCAAAATAAATGCCATACATTTTTTACCTAAACGTGGAAGATGAGCAGGGCCAAGGTGTGAAACAACAAGGAATGAGTATTCTGCACCTGAGTTTAATCTGTATTATCCTGGAACTAGCGTTATTTATCGAGAGGTTTATTTACAGTTGGAGGGAACAGTTTGCAGCAGTTGATCCTGTCTCCGGGAGTCTTTGCGTGTAGTTATCCTTTTCCACTGCCGTGGTTCAGGTAGCTCTTGTCTTGCTTACCCCACTTACCTTCCTATGGAAAGGTTTTGTGTGGACTTATGTTGTTTAGTAAAAAAAAACCCCAAACAAACCACGAAACAACCCCACCGCTCCACAAACTGCAATAAAATTCCTTGGCCTGGCTGAACAGTTCTGTGAAAGGAGCTGAGGAATCCCTCTGCCACCACAGACCTGACTATTGTCTTTGAAGGGATGCTCCTTATCTAGGCTATTGTTCTAGTTTTCCTGTCTATTTCTTTAACGGATTTTTTACAGCCTCTTTTGATTTAACCCTGTTTATTCAAGGGGGCAGCTGTACAAAATTGAGCAGGGAAACAATACGCACAGAACTAACCAGTCTTTTCACCTAAGGATGTCTTCCAAATTTATCTTTAAAGAAAACAAAACAAAACAAACCCAACAACAAACCGCCAAAAAAACCCAAGAACAAAGAAAAATAACCCAAACCCCCAAACTTGCTAGAAGAGGAATAGGGAGAAGGATGGCTTGGAAGTCCTAGGATGGACTGGTAGTATGGACACTTGCATGTTTTTCTTTCATGCTGCTCACTTAAATTTTATTTTTATGTTTGTACTTTAGTTAATGATATTTATCCTCTAGAAAAAGTAATTATGTCTGAAGGTGAATAATATACGTTGACTTAAGGGATGGTTCTTCCCAGGAAATACTTTTAACAAATATTGTGTGTTCCCTCTTCAGCACTGTGCCACAGAGATCTGGATTCCATGTGACTCTTTTGGCCGGTTACGGTTCTTTTTTTCGAGGACAGTTACTCGTGCTTGTTTTCCGAGAGGGGAAGTTTGTCTGTTCTCTGCCAAGAACACCAAATACCAAACGTTCAACTAGTTACTATATTAGGCTGAGTCATGATAACTGTAAACTTTGTGTATTTTTATTCCATGAAGAGTAATAATTTGCTACAGTGCCCCTTAAAGCGAGATACAGAGAGGACCTGGAGATTAAACGTTTTTTCAAGACTGCCTCTAATGAGAGAGGGGGAGGGGGCTGCCACCTGAAATACTGGATTAAAGATGTCTCTGTCAGCTTTCTCGTTTTAGTAATATCAAAAAGGGTTAATTTTTCTCCCCTGGTTTTCTGAGGTTTATGTGGATTAGGATTTTTTTTTTTCTCATCAGCTGAAGCCCTGCGTTGCTAACAGAGCTGTCGGCTCTGGGAAGTTGATGAGCCAGAAGCTGGAGCACAAATGTGTGTGGCAGCTACTGTGGGCTACCTTAGTACTTCGTGGACACTTAGCGCTTTCATGCAAGATAATGCCCTCCACTCCTGGGTTCCTCACAGTTAACCTCTTGTGTGAATGCTTCCCGAATTGTTAATATGAATTATCTAGTGTATGGTGATCATGCACCTTAGTTTATGGCACAAGAAGCTTGTTGTTCTCTAGTTATCCTGGGAATGTCTAATGTAAAAATCATATGAAATCCTAATTTGCTTTTTAGTATATAAAAAGGAAAAATTACAGTCTTTGTGTTAGCAGGCTACATCCGAGCTCTCTGCCAAGGCTACAAAATATATTCCTCAATGTGTAATGTGTGCTGGAAAACACAAGTGGGGAAAAAAACAATGGCCCTGAAAATGTCTGTGTTGAATCCAGTGAATCTCTTGAAGAGGTTTTCATTAACATTTGCTTGTTTTCCTAATGCTAGATGCAGGCTGAACAGATTTTCACACAAATAGGGCACAGCATATTGTCATTCTGACCTGCAAGGATCCTGCAGTTCTGGCTTGTGGCCCGTCTTGGCAAGTATCAGCCACACTGAACACCTTTTGCTTCTTCACTTAATTTAATTCTTCCTCCCCCTGGGCATTATGGAAAGCTATATCTTGCAGACATTGCAAGCAAATGGCATGGCTATAAATATTTAATATTATGAGTTTGAAAACAGCTGATTTCTAGTCAACAATGTGGTTGCGCAGATCTGTTCAACATATTAGAACAAACCTGTAGGCAACAGAATATGCACCTTGAAATAAGAACTGGTCACGTCAATAGCGTGCTTTGTGAACATGATTATACTGAACGCTTTTTACAGTGTATTTGATATTTTGATTTGGAAATGTATTAAATGCAGTTGTGTGTCTTGCTGCTTCAGGTTGGTGGAACAAAAGCTGGAGTTGTGCGTTTCTTGGGAGAAACCGACTTTGCTAAAGGAGAGTGGTGTGGAGTAGAACTGGATGAACCTCTGGGAAAGAATGATGGCGCTGTTGCTGGAACAAGGTTAGTCTGTCATCAGATAGCAGCTGCCTTAAAGGTTTTGCATCTCTCTCTTCTGTTTTACTTTTTTTAAAGTATCTTGCATGAAACTTTTTATCAAGGGAGGTAGTTGGGCTGTAAACCTGACTGTCTGCTGATGGTGGGTCCTTAAACACTGATTTGAATTTTGTGATGCCTACACATCTCTGAAAGTCTGCATCAACCCCACGTTCCTGGGATTAGTTGATCTCTCCTTCTCCCATGTGAGTTTTATTCATAGACTGATAATGGAAACCACAATTTCCTGCTTTTTGGACGTCTGCTTGGAATGAATGCTCAGTTGAGAAAATATCTGTTGACTATCTAATAGCTGAACTTAAAGAAAATCTTCCTGCATCACAGAAATGGAAAGCACTTATACCTATAGTTGCTTTGTTATAAAGATTGGGAACAGTATAGCTGCCTTATCCAGAAGTGACACTTGGAAAGCATGAATTCACATCTCAATCGAACTATCTTTCTCATTTGGTAGAACGAACAGTCCTTCAGCTCATTAAAAAGAGGTTTACAAGGATTGTGCCACCTTAATTGTGTGTAATAAAATGCAAAACGACTCGATTTAATTAAAATCTGATTTTTATTTTTAGCTCTCATCACATTTGTTGTTGCGGCTCAGAGGAACGTATCAGAGAGGAAAGCTATGCATGTTAAACTTTGAATCTGAATGGAATTTTTAGGAAACAGAGCTTAGCTCAAGTGTTTACTCTGTTGAATTTCTGAAGTCTGATATAATCATGTTTTTTCAACCTCCTAAAGTCCCCTTTCCAAATCTAGTGTTAAAGAAAAAAGCGCAATCTAATATAGATTGTCACCTGCTGTTACCCTGTCCCTTAATACTTTCAGACTATTGATCTGGAATTCTGTGTGAAGCCAGACCATGCATCTGAAAAGACAGCAGTTAGTTTAGTCCCTCATCTGTCTGCTTTTTTAAAGGTATTTTCAGTGTCAGCCAAAATACGGTTTGTTTGCTCCAGTCCACAAAGTCACGAAGATCGGATTCCCTTCGACCACACCGGCGAAAGCCAAGACAACTGTGCGAAAAGTGCTCGCGACTCCCACAGCCCTGAAACGTAGTCCCAGTGCATCTTCCCTGAGCTCTCTCAGTTCTGTGGCATCTTCAGTAAGCAGCAAGCCGAGCCGTACAGGACTAGTAAGCTTCTTTTTCTGTTGCATGCTTTACGTTCCCAAGCAGGAATCCACGTGGCACTTGCCTGTGGTCTACTTGCGTAAATTGAGACTAGAACAGATCTTGGGGAGAGCACAATATGCATTGGATTGTGCTCCCTTTTTCACTCAAAGCATGCATGAAGGAAGGAAATCTTAGCTAGCCCTGAAGAGTAGCTGAATATTTGAATTTTTAAGCTTACAGCGTTAATTCAGGCTAACTGAGTTACTGCGATAAGAAAGGGGCTTGTCATGCTGATGGACTGAAAAGGCACCAGTGTTCTCTGACTGGAATCGCCATTTAGTTGTTCGTTTTCCTAGCACTGCCTCTGCCGTACGGGGTTTGTGTTTGAGGATCTGGTGTGCACTAAATCTTCCATAAATCGAGCTTGTTTTGTTAAGCAGGAAGCTTCAAATTGTCCAAAACGTAAAATATTTTCTTTTTCTCTTAAAGAGATGAGTCAGTGGAGAAATACAGAAGTAGCAGTTGTCAAGTCTTTGCTGACAAGAAGCCTCTTTCTTTTCTTTTAGATTTGGTTTTAATTGTATGAATTCATGCAGGCTAAATGTTGCAAAGTACAGTGGCTCAGGTGAATTCTAACACAGTACTAATTCCACCTAATACACTTACTATGGATTCTTTTTAAGTTGCTCTGTTACATAAACGTCCTAATCTTGGGTTGCAGCAGTAAAACGGAAATCTTCTGGGAAAGCTGAATTTTAAAGAGTCTCTCTTTTAAGGGAATTAAAAGCATAGAAATAATTGGGTTTTTCCACAGTCACCCTAGATTTTTTTCCTTTTTTTAAAAAACCAAAGTACATAAATACATCTAATTAGAAAGAGATCACTCCCACTGATCTGGAACTGGTGAGCTGGCACACTGTCCCACTGACCAGCAGGTGCAGAGCAAGCGAGATGACTTACCACAGTCCTTCAGACTGAAGGAGATTACAAGTGAACAGAGGTCAACAGTTGGTCAGGGCACCAGGGTTAATACCTTGTCACAAAAAGCGTGAGGGATTTTTCTTTGGCACAAACGGTGGGACTTCATTACTTAATCCATGCTGGAAGTTGCTCTTGTAGCTGCGGAGTGCCCCCTAGTCTGAAATTGGGGCGGTGACGTACGGCGCTGCCTCGGGTTCAGGGCAGACTTTGTGAGCTTAGCATGAACCTCTCCATTTTATTCCGCGTGCTGTGGTACTCTAAGCAGCAAAAGTACAGTTACACACTGTGAATTCCTAGAACATACTGGCTTGTTTTGCCTCTGTGTTGTGCCCCAGGGCTTTTGCATGGTTTTGGGCTGTAAAATATGAAGCTTCTGTTATCCATTATTTCTGGAATGAAAATTCCAGCTTTCTTCCAAGTCTTTTTCTCAGGCAACACGAACATGTGGTTACCATCCAAGTTAAAAGGACTGTCAAAATAATTCTGATGCTTTTTCTTTAAAAGTTAAGCTGCTGAAAAAACAGGATTTCCTGAAATCCCTTTTGACACAGCAGACTTTTCTTGCTCTGATTTCTAGGAAAATTATAACTTACCTGGAAATTGCTGGGCTCCTACATAGTCTTCTCAGTTATTCAGGGCTGTTGATGGTTTCTTCTTTCTGTGTGAGAAAAGCAACTCTCAAAGTGGGTGGTCTAATAATTTAAGAGGGCTGTCTGATGCAATTTGTATTTATTGCCAAGTGTGAAGGAAGTTGATGTTTGTCTGAAATCTTTCGGGTTTCTTTTGGAATCGGGAATCAAGTCAAGTTTGATTTGAAGAGCTAGAGTTGTTTAAAAGCAATACATTGTGGAATGAGATATCTTTTAGAAACTTGAGAGGATCTGAAACAACTATCTAAGCATCAAAGTGGAAGATGGTTTATTCTATCTTGTACCTTTTGAGTGGCTTGATACAGCATTTGCAATGGATTGTAGACGTGTCGTTCCAGGCTGTGAGCAGACAAGTTAGAGGGGTTGTGCAGCCATCATGTAACAGGAGGGGAAGTGTGGTTTCGTGGTGACAGGAGAGTATGTCTATGTTATACTTTGTTGGGGATGTTGTCCAATGCCAGCATTCCACACTGGCTGTCGCAGCTATTCTTCAACAGTTTGATCTCTGGAAAGATCATGGAAGAAACACACTCCTCTTCTTGGGCAATACGATTAGAGCTAAAGGTTAACACAACAGAAGAGCAAGCCTTTGTGTATTGATTTTTGTTTTAACTAAGACTTTAACTGAGATGTCATTCTCATTTAATACTTAGACAAATTTCTTAGCTCTTAAGCTTAAAGTCAGTTTTTATAACCTGAATTGGATTTTTTTAGCTCAGTTTTTGCTTTTTTCACAGCTCTTACTCACTTTTACTACATAATTTCAGTTTATTTACTTTCCCTTCTAGCTCAAAAACTCTTGAGGAAGAAGACAGGGCCGTGCTGAATTTTCACTGACACGAGTTCCATTCAGTGGAGCAGAGGTCATGCAAGGTCAAGGAGGACCCTAGGGTTCATTTTAGCTGTAGTCCTCCAGATTGAGTAATTTTTATCTATACTCTTTAATATTTTAGATTTTTTTTCCAGAAGTAATTTTATTCCAAGTGATATAAACATGTTTTAATCAGATACCAATTGTTGTTCTTCACAAGGTTTTAGCCGTAAGGCTGGCTTTTTAGGTCAAGGTAAATGCTTTTCATCCTGGATGTTTTATTGCCTTAGTAGAGGTGCAAAATGCTAGTTAAGAGTTCCAAACGCTTTTCATAGAGCATTTGGAAACGTTATACTGTTGCTGGTGACCCAAGATGACGACTTGGTAACTAGAGGCACAAGGTTTTTAACTTGCTAAAAGGCTGCCTTTCTTGATTTTTTTAATGCAAAAAGATGCTTAGAAACATAACGAGCTAGCCTTTGTGTGAGTCTGCTAAGCATACCTTTGATTGAGGGCAGCCTTTTGTTTCTGCTTCAGCCTTTCTGTCTCCTACGCACTACCTGCTGATCACTACAAAGCAGTATGAAATTCTAGAAAATAAATTTAAATGTGAAAGGCGAGGGTACAGTAGGTCACAGAAAGCATTTGCTTTGCTAACCCAGTGTTGTATCTGGAGACGTCCCATGTTTTTCCCTTGATACACGAATGATTTTTAACTGAGTTCCTTTGTGAAGTTGACAGAAACGTCCTCCCGGTATGCAAGAAAAATTTCTGGTACCACAGCCCTGCAGGAGGCACTGAAGGAGAAGCAGCAACACATTGAACAGCTCCTGGCAGAAAGGGACCTGGAGAGGGCCGAAGTTGCAAAAGCGACCAGTCATGTAGGGGAAATAGAGCAGGAATTAGCACTTGTTCGCGATGGACATGATCGGGTAAGAGTGGTGTTGCTGTTGTTAAAATAGAGACTTGAAGCCAATTGACTTAATTTCCAAAATTGTGTTTTCTTATTGAACAGGTCTGGGAGTAAGAGATGGTGTTCTAAACCAAAAGTAGTCTGTATCTATGAGGTCTTCCTTGTGGGAGCTTTGGCTTGATGAGATAGAAAATCTGTTTCATTTAACTGATTTTGTTTGAACTTTTCTTCACATCTCAATAAGCGATGGTTTCCTTTTAGTAGATGTGTATTCGAACACGATAACATTCCTGTCCCTTGACCCATCACCTACCAAGTTGTGATTACTGAGGTATAGATACATAACTTAGAAAAAATTTCCAAGATTTTTTTCCTTATTCTTCCTGCTAATTAGCATGTGCTGGAGATGGAAGCAAAAATGGACCAGCTACGGGCATTGGTGGAGGCTGCTGATAGGGAGAAAGTGGAGCTTCTCAATCAGCTTGAGGAAGAGAAAAGGTAACCAAAACCAGCCTTTATTAGTATAACTCTGTTAAAAATAAACTTTCCATTAAAAAAAATGCTGGGGTGACTTTGAAATATGAATCAAATTTTGAATAATGTCAGATGTGGGTAATTGTTGTATAAAATCATATTGCAGTTTCTTAAAATTAATACTGAAAGAGAAACTCTTTTTAATTTGGGGAGGGAAGGCCAAAGAAAGTGGACTTTTTTAGAAGCTATAACTTGTTCATAGCTGAATTTCATGGAATTAATTTGCTTTATTACTGCTTTCTGTAATGAAGGCTTTTGTTCCTACTTATATGAAATTAATGGGTCCTGCCTGATCTTCTTGAAACGCTCTTCTTCCATTTCAAAATGAAAATTTTTATGATCTCATTTCTTGACAGCGCTGGATTAAGAATTTACAGTTTAGTTTTCTTGTGAATAATTCAGTACTACAAGTCCTGTGCTTCTAGGTAAGGTCTGTTATTTACAGGAAAATGGTCAAAGCTATTGATTTTAATGCCTTTTCTAATGGCATTTTTGTAGTCACTTGAAGAAAGGAACTGAGATTACCAAATAGGTAAAGTGAGGGTACGAAAGGAAATAATCTGCTAAATTGTTGGGACAAAATTAGGTGAGGAAATAATCTGACGGATTTTTTTGGTGGATTTGGAATGCTTTTGAAAAGTGAGAGTCTATTTAGAAACCCGTCGAGAGCTGCCCTGTGGACTTGTGTGCACCCCTGAGATCAGTCAGATGTCGACCTCTCTGATAGGCCTCCCTGAAACTAGAAAATGTGATGGTAAACCCTGGGCAATTCCTTGACAATTTTCAGGCTGCCTTTTTAAGGGACCCACTCTACCTGAATTTTCAAAACAAGCAGTAGAGTTAGGTCTGAAATTATTTGCATATTCTCTACGAAATAACGCAGAGGGTTTTTAATTTAAATTAAGACAAACAAACAAAAAATCCAAGCCAGCGTTGCAGCACCTCCCGTAGCCTGGCTGCGGACCTACTTTTGCTGAATGCCAGGTCAGTGGGGGTCTGTTCTACTGCAATCCTCCGCGGCCTTGAGCTCACCTTCAGCGTGTTGCTAAGCAGCGTGGCAGGGCTGCTCTGCGCCTGCTGCCCGTTCGCCGAAGTGACGTCCTACAGCCGGGAAAACATTTCAGGGCTTCAGCGATGTAACATGTCTCCTTCCTTCTAACCACTCTAGGCTTATTTACTTGGAAAGTTCTCTGTGATATGTATTTCAAGTCAGTCTCAGCAGTGACTTGACGTCAAATAATCTTTAATCCTCTGTTTCCCAAAGCACATTGGTGAGACCCACTTCCAGTAATAAGTTCTTACTGTCCTTTTGTTTTAGACATCTGTCACTTGTAACTCCCTTTGCAGTGGTTTTTACGTCTGTCAGCCAAGCTGCAGGCACCGGCAGTGTGCAGCAGACAAAAGAAGACGTGCTTGTCTCTTCGTCTGCGACACCTTAGTGTTGCAAGGACCGAGGGGAAAAGGAAGAGATCTGGCCCCTTGTTCCCTGGAGTATACCAGAGTCAGGGGAGGAAGAAATAACTTTTTACAAACTTAATTTTAAATCAGAGCTGAGCTTCTCACTTCTGCCTTCTCATTCTAAGACTCCTGTATGGCCAAGGCAAGTCAATGTTCCCATTCTGCGTCTTGCGGTTCATTTTCACACCTAACGTGTTTGTCTGGGCTAGAGTTTTGAAGCAAGTTGACCAGTGTGCTTCCAGAAGGCCCATGGGTATCTGGGATGTGTCCTGACTTTCTGTTTCTTAGATGAGTGGTAGAATGTACAGAATGTGAGATCAAACTTCATTTAGGTCACCTCTTTTGAGGACATGCAGAAGGGTGAAAGAAGGAGAGAATCAATGATGACTTCAAGGTTTTATTTTAACTCATCAGAAAATGCAACAAAATACTTTCTTTATAGAGCTGCAGAAAGACCGATGCCTTACTTTGGCAGTGGTTGTGTTTTAAAGACAGCGGCTTTCCTTCTCTCTTCCTGTGAGAGATTTCTCCTTCATGCTTCGTGCAGTTTGTTGGTACAATCAGAACGATGTCGCTGTAGTTCTCATTTCCTCGGAAAAGGAGCTTGAAAGCGTTTTCTTTCAGAGTTACCTGAATTTTAATGAATTGTCCCCGCAGGAAAGTTGAAGACCTTCAGTTCCGTGTGGAAGAAGAATCCATTACCAAAGGAGACCTAGAGGTAAAATATCTCCAGCTTCGTAAACAGGATAGACAGTAGGACCCGGAGATGCAGGCAGTTTGGGTTAAGCACACTGTTCCCTAGAAGAGAAAGGCAGGAATGAGCAGTCAGTGCTGTACTGGTCAAGCATATGCAAAGCCCATGAAAGTGATTCCCAGCTCTGCAGTCCTTGAGTCATCTAAGTGTCCTGAAACTAAGGACTGTGCCCTGGGTTCAGTTACACGCTTAGCAAGGGTTGTACTGTGAAATGGCTGTGGTTGTTTAGAGTAATTAAATTAATTCAGAGAAAACTCTACTTTTTGATACTTCATTGTCTGTTACATCTTACTGATGGTTCTGAAATTGCTTAAAAGTAACCACCAACAAAGAAATATTTTGAAGTTATGAAATTGCAAGTTAATATTTATGCCTTTGAAAATTAATGTTGATGGCTAGTCCTGCTTGTCTTCAATCAGTTTTTTGAATAATCCCCATACTTTCCTTAGGGAAGATTGATTAGCAAAGAATGTTTTGTCCTGGGAGTTATTGTTCGCAAAATCTAAGCAGCAATTAGTGTGTGCAAATTTTATCTTTCTCGTGTTTGTATAACAATAATGTTGGGCTAAAACACAGTATGTTATTGCTTAAGCAGAACAGGAAACATTTAATGGTGGATTACTCTCAGATATTTGAATCCTGCCAATTTTTATCCCAAATTTCAAATTAAAAAGAAAGATACTTTTTAGTTGTTGTACTCTGTTGTTGTCTAATCAGAAAAAGATTAGAACTTCCTGCACAGAGCCCAAACTTAATTAACTCCTGTTCCTGTGAACCATTTATGATCAAAGTGTTAGCCTTATGGAAAGTATTCATTTCATATAACATGTCTTTTATTTTAGTCTTCCATTCATTTTAAGATACCTATCTAGACTCTTCATAGAATGCTTCTTTTATTGTTCAGTCCATGGAGAATTTTAGTTTTTTATTTTTTGTTAAATGAATCGGTAGTCACGACAAACCATCTTAAAGACTCTGGTTTGTCGAGCTGCATAACTTCAAGAGGTTAAACTGAACTCAATGAAATGTATCCTGTTGTTTGTGTTGGAATGAGAGTGCTAAGTCTGCAGGTGAAACATTTTTGTTTGTTTTTTGTTTGTTTGTTTGTTTTTTTTAATTTTACTGATAGCGAAAGAGGCAGATTTCGGAAGACCCAGAAAATGTAAGAGGGCACTTAAATGTGCGGAGACATCCCCTGTTAACAGATTGTGTGCAGAAGATGCTTATACTTATTCACTAACTGCATAATCTGTTATTGAAACATTGACTCTAGTATTTGTGTGCATGTTGCTTTCAGAGCAATTACAACATTTATCAAAAAGAATGTGTGTAATGACTAAACGTTGTAATCCACATTAACTGAGGAGAGGGCAAATGTGTCATTAGAATTCTTTAGGGTCAAAAACTTTGCAACTAATTGAAGAGTATAGGAGCTTGTAGAAAATGACTGTCCAGGATCTTGAAATGTCTTTCACTTAAATGTAGGATTTTAGTGGCGTTCCTCACACAGTTCTGCATGCTTTCCTATGAGCTCCTACTGCTGTTCAATAGAGGCAGTATGCAATCGGACGTTTAATTTTTCTGAGGAAAAAAAAAATCAGTATGTTTCCCACCTCCCATTATTTGTTTGGGGTTTTTGGCATGGAATGCTAAGGGGAGAGATCATTAGAAATACCCAAAGAGATAGTGTGCAAAGCCTTGTGGTTTTACTGTATCTTCACGTAGCTTCTCTTTGAATTATGTAGGAAAAATATATGCCACTGGGTAACAGAAATTGCCTTACCAGACATTTAAGCAGCCCTCTTGCTTCCATAGCTCGGAATAGTGGAATTTAAAAGCCCTCTCTCTGATTGGACTCAGGACAATTTATCCCAGGCTGTCTCCTCTGCTGCATCCCCAGCCGAGATAGGAAGGTCTCAAGACTAAAACTGGTTTCCTGCTGTGCGTTCGTAGGTGTTCCTTTTGCGAAGCTACTTCAGCGATCTGGGTCTCCTCTATTCTTCCAATCAGGCTCACGGTGTGTTAGAAGTAAATCTGCATGTGCCCTTCCTATTTCTTGTTATGTGCACTCCTTGTTTAATCCTATCTTTACTCCTGATTTCCCTATTCCAATTTTTCCATTAAAAATGGATATCTTCACTCTCTAAAGGAGAGAAGTGGGTGATCACTTAGTTTCTAGGCTAACGCTTCATAATCTTGGTCGTGTTCTGTGTTTGTTATCCCAGCACGAAGGGACTGAAGGTCGTCTTGCCCCTCCCCTAGACCTGATTATCAGCATTTATGGCTTCAGCACAATCTCACAGTTTGACCTTGTAGATGGAGAACTTACCAGTAAGGTTTGCTCTGAAGTGAAAGAGTAGCTGGAACACACGGGTACTGAAAATAGCTGGTGACTGGTCTCTGAAGTTTGAGTGGAATTCTGTGAGGTTTGAGGCACAGTAAGGCTCATGCCATTTCCCTGTCACCCTTAATCTGACTGTGAAGCTTTGGAAAAGGTGAAGATGCTTCTTTTATTGGCTTTTGGGTGGGTTTTTTGTTTGTTTTTTCTCTATTTTTCTTTTCCATCCAAGTTAAAGTTTACAATCAAATTCTTTTCTTCTTTTTGTAGTACTCTGCTCTTCTGAGTTTACCATGCTCTAGTTTTCCCCAAAGAGAAACACAGTCATTTCGACATTTCTCTCTAGATGATCAGGAGAGAAATTGGAGTGATTCAAAATTTTGAAGTGATTTTTACCTCAGGGAAACTGGAGCCTGTCCTGTGGAAATCAAACTTTTTAAAGGATGCCCTAAATGTGCAAAAAGGTGTCCAGCAAAGATCTCTGGAGTGTACTTTTTTACTCTTTTCTTTCTATTTTGGTAGGATTTTAACTTCTTTCCCTTTGTTATATATAAGAGATGGGATTAAAAAGCCTCCCAATAGTCAGTAAAGCAATGTCTGTAAAACCAATGATCAAAGTGTTTTGGGTTTTATGTAGCACAGAAAAACTTAAGATAGCATGTTTTGCAAAGTCATACAGGGAGAGTTCTGCAACTATCAGGTTTGGGGTTTCGTGGTTTGTAATAGATACCTTTGGTGAATTAGAGCAAGGAAGGTGTAAATATTCAATTTTTAAAAATAGCTTGCTTTTCACACTTAGGATTTTGTGGTGCATCAGAACTAACACTAACCTGTCTCAGAGAGAGGACTGCGTTATAGCCACTTAGAAAATATTATTTCCCTTATGATACTTGGTTACATTCTCAAAGGCTGTGGGTGGCAAACACAGTAATCCATGTTCTCATGGTTTTTTTTTTTTCCCCCACATACACTGAAGATCTTCCACTGATAGAGAAACAAATCTGCTATGGAATTTGAAAAAACGGGCAAATCTAAGATGCAACTTCTAGCGTTTGTGGATTTTAGTATTTTGGACCTAACTACATAGTAAAACAGCCAACTGTTTTCAACTGGAAAAATGTTTAAACCACTAGCTGTCTGCATGCTTTTGGGAAAGAAGATGACTTGATGCTGTCAGAAGGAATACTGTGTTTGGAGGAGAACAGGCCTGAAGCGAAACAAGAGGCTCATCCGCATCCCACTTGCTCTGCAGAGACTCCACAAGATCTTTAACCGCTGCGGGTGGTTTGGAGGCAGCGCTAATCAGCTTGTCACTCTATAAATAACACAGTTCCATAGGGATTTTTAAATATCATATTACAAAGATCAGAGAAGCAGCGGTGTCCTGCCAGCTGTGCACACGCTGCTGCGCTGTGCCTTTGGCAGCAGCGTGGCTTTGGAATTATTCACGTGTCGCCCTGGCTTTTCGCGTTGTTTCCATCCAGTGTTCAGTGGTAGCTGCTGGGGCTGTGGGACTCTTCTCTGTTAATGGCAGTTCATAGGGTTTGGGGGCTCCTGGGTTACTTTGCTCCGCAGTGAATAGCTGGGGCGGTTAGGCTGTGTGGAGAGCTTTCATCAACACTGATGGATGCAACTTCTGCGGCTGATAAGCACATCTTCATTCAGTCTTCTGGGCATCCACCTTACTCTCAGTGTAGGCAAGCCCTGAAAAGCTGCTCTTTTTGGAAGAGACACTGTGAAGCAACAATAGACTTTCATAATCCTGTTAATTTGGATTGTTTAGTAAATTTAATTAACAGTGACCTGTCAGGATTGATACAATGCTCAAATCTCGGCACTTCAGAAATAAGCATGGCACCTGGTTCTTGCCTCTTCATAGTTCTTTTTTCTTCCCTCCCCCCTTTCCCCACTTCAGAGGTAAGGGCTGGATTTGAACTAGCTGCTGGACTTCACCTGTGTCTCTCACACTTCAGGCTCTCTTGCAGGCCTCTGGGAGTATCTGGGTATCAAGTCAGAATATCCAGTATTCTGTGTTCTTGCTAAAAATTCTACTTCTTTGTAAGCAAAAGGCAGGAGGTACCTGCTCACTTAGTATCATCTGCTTCCTGCTTCTCTTTAAGAACCTATGAGACTTACAAAGATCTTAGATTTTTAATTTTTTTTTCCTTACTTCCACGTCTTGTTCAATGTATTTAGACTTCAGTAACTATAGAGCGACCAGACTGATTCCCCTTTTTTTACCTGATTGTGGAGAATCTTACTTGTTGCTTGTTCCCTTCCTGAAAGAAGTAGGAGGGTTCTGCAGTTACAGACAACCCTTCCCTTTCTATTTCTATTCAAATAATTCATGCCATAGTGACAAATTGACCCTAATATTTCCAGGTCTTGGCCGAAAGGATTTTTATGTCCGAGACTTGAGATACAGCTACTATGTTAAAAAAAAGTTAAAAGCTTTTGATTTGTCACGTGAGCTTCAGTGGTGAATTTGTGTCCCCTGGTTAATAATAAATAATTTATAGAATAAGCAAAATACGTTAAAGAGAGAAGTTAGTGGGATGACAAGGAAAGGGACTTCTCATCCTGTTAGAACAGGTATAGATGTATGTACACATATGTATTTTTTACATAACTATTCTAATTTGTGCTGAAAACTTCATGTACTGATAAATAACTTCTACTTGGCTGCATGAAACTTTTTTGTTCATGTTTCTTCGTTTGTGATTTTTCTTTTCTTTACGTTTTTTATTTTTTTTACACATCAGTCCATTTACACTTTTAGTCCATCTTCCTCATCCATAGCATTTCCCTGTTCATTTTATCCACTGCATCTTCTCTGCTCATCATTGGTAGAAGACTCTGGCAGCACGGCCTGCATGTGGCTCCCTCCTCTTGTGCTGGCATGTGATGGTGGCACCGTTGTGTTCTCTTCCTTTCCCTTTTTACTAACAGACGCAGACCAAACTGGAGCATGCCCGCATTAAGGAGCTTGAACAGAGCCTGCTCTTTGAAAAGACCAAAGCTGACAAACTCCAGAGGGAGTTAGAAGACACTAGGGTAATGGTTTTCACTATTTAAATAACAAGACTGATTTGTGTTGTGGAAGATTTCTGATGACACAGTCTGCTGGGTATAACACGTGCTGAAACGGATCCTTGCTCCTGCCATGATCAGTACCTGCTATAGAGCGAGTTGGAACACTTTAAAAAAATAGCGTTAATTTTGAGCTTCAGTGTTGTGTGTGTGTGTCTGCCTGTAGTTGTATGCTCATTTCTTCAAGAGGATTCAGGTAAGATGTCTTAAAACGGCAAAATTAATACTTGAATCCAAGTCAAAAGTAGCGAATGGGACTGGAATTGACGTAACAGAATGTTCAGTCGTTCATTTTCAGAACTAGCAACATTCATTAAATCAAAAAAAAAAAAGAAGTTTGACTGTGCCGATGCTTTTAACACAAACTTAGTATTTGGGGCTTGGTTTCTGACATCTCCAGTAGTTGTTGTACGACTTGCTTTGCTAAATCATGGTTTGCAGTGGCTTTTTAGTTCTTTTGTTTGTCCCATGACATAATCTTTTCATTGCTATCCCGGTAGCATTAGTAATACTGCTGCCTGTCAAAATATTACTGGACGTACTTTGTCCCAAGTCAGAAGTTCAGCAGATGCCAAGTCTTAAGGAGAGACATAGAGATATTCATGCTCAGACACTTGGCTTTTCTTGAAGTTGAGGTAGGGATGAATATTATGGAACCAAGAACGCACTCTATAATAAGTACTTTTAAAAAGCAGTTGCAGGTAAGTGATATGTTTTTCAGGATGTTGGTATAATGAGGTTGAAACAGTAACTTCCTAATTAGAAATAATTGTGGTAGCTTTGCGTGCTTTTCTGTACCACAAGCTGCTTCAACAGTCAGTGAAAAGCTCAGATGATGTGAGGACACATTTCCGGAGAGAACAAGGAATGGATTTAAAAGGAGTTTCAAAGGATCTGTAGGCTGAAAACATGTTTGTATTTTTCTCCGACAGTCTCATAGCTGGCATGAGGTGCATTTGGAAGCAATTATTTCAACAAATAAAGACCTCAGGGTTCTCCTTTCTTTTTCGTTCTGCTTTAAAATGGTTCTGAGAAACATTTTGTTGAACATTGATAATATATGTAAGCATAGTTTGTAAGTTGTTTAGCAGGTTGTTATTTCTAGGTAAGTTCAGAAAAATTAATTTCAATAACACTTTTAGAAAGAATATAGTATGCACGTGATACAAAGATGTGGACGTGTCTCCTTTTTTGAAAAGCAATAATTTATACTTAAATGAAACAACAGTTGGTCTTGTTGCACAGCCTTCCGTGTAAAGGCAGCATTTGCTTTTACTCTAAGGTTTCTTTAGAATATCCATAGAAGTAGGAGCTGATGATGAAACTAAAGGGTGTTCTAATCCAAAATGTCGGGAAGAATGCACTGCTGTTGTTAGCTTGCAACACTCGGTGGTTTCTTTTCAGTGAAGTCTAAGTGTCTTTGTATTAAACAGATGTTTGCTAATTCTTCCTTCTTTTCTTAAAATGCTGTTAATTGTAGGTGGCCACGGTATCAGAAAAATCTCGCATTATGGAACTAGAAAGAGATCTAGCGTTGCGAGTGAAGGAAGTAGCTGAGCTTCGAGGGAGATTAGAGTCTAGTAAACATATTGATGATGTGGACACTTCTCTTTCATTGTTACAAGAAATAAGTTCTTTGCAAGAAAGAATGGCAGCAGTTGGCAAAGAACATCAGAATGAGATGAATTCGCTGAAAGAGAAGTTTGGAATTAGTGAAGAAGCATTGCAGAAAGAGATCAAATCACTTTCAGCTTCAAATGAGAGAATGGCAAAAGAAAATGAGTCCTTGAAAAGCAAGCTCGATCACGCCAACAAGGAGAATTCAGATGTAATAGAGCTGTGGAAATCAAAGCTGGAATCTGCAATTGCCTCCCATCAGCAAGCAATGGAAGAACTAAAAGTTTCTTTCAGCAAAGGTGTAGGGGCTCAGACAGCAGAATTTGCAGAGTTAAAGACTCAGATTGAGAAGATTAAATTAGACCATGAAAATGAAATGTCAAATTTAAAACTGAAGCAGGAAAACGAAAAATCTCATCATTTGAAAGAGATTGAATCACTGAAAGCAAAACTGTTGGCAGTCACAGAGGAGAAAGAACAAAACCTGGAAAGCCTGAAGACCAAACTGGAAAGTGTGGAAGATCAGCATCTAGTAGAAATGGAAGACACTTTAAACAAATTACAGGAAGCTGAAATAAAGGTAAAGGAGCTAGAGGTACTGCAAGCCAAGTACAATGAACAAACCAAAGTTATTGATAGTCTTACACCACAGATCAAAGCTGCTGAAGAAAAGCTTTTGGACCTTGCTGCACTTCAGAAAGCCAATTCTGAAGGTAAATTGGAAATCCAGAAACTTAGCGAGCAGCTTGAGGCAGCTGAGAAACAAATTCAGAATTTAGAGACTGAAAAGGTTGATGGAAATAGCAAGGTTTGTATCAACATCCATCCTTTTATTTTTACTTTGCTTTTATTTTACATTTGTGCTGTTCTAATCTGCTATAGCAAATACATCACAGGAAAAACTAGTTTTATTGAATGTATATCTTGGTCCCATCTGTGGAGGTTTAGAGCAAGTGTTGACTGGGTCGTGTCTCAACAGGTTTCTAGTGCTCGGTCTGCACCACTAAGCAAAAGGAAAAAACTCTGCGCACACTTGCTGCAGGCTTCGGCATGCCTCTGCTGAAGGATTCCTGCTGTGGACAAATCAGTTTGTTGGTTTATCTGGGAGAAGAATCCACCCATCTTTAGTTTTTAACCTTTGATTGTAGAGGTGTCCAGATAAAAAGTGATTTGGGGCTCTGTACCTTCACTGCCTTGCCTCTCATCAGACAAGGTGATGGAAGAGGCTATTAAAAACAAAAGAAAGCAGAAAAGACCCTGGTGGAACTTCTCTTGAAGACAAGGGTATGCAGTGATCTTGTCAGGCACAGTGTCACAGCATTTCTGCAGCACAGACTGCAGTGTGCCACAACTTACCGAGATTTTACTTGGGTTTGGATGAAATACCTCTTTTCAAGCTGACAGCACGGCATTCAGTGCCGGAAAGTTGTTCTGCCGCTGTAGCTAGGAATAAAAGTGCGAAGGTATCATTTGTTTTCAGGGGTTCCCCCACATCCCCAGTCTGTGCATGGCCTGACAAGCCAGAGCTCTAAGAGTAGTGGGAAAGGAACTGGAAGTAGCTTTCCTAAACGCTTCACAGGTGGTTCCAAGGTATTGGATTTCTGCGGACCTTTGACTGACTGACTGAGGTCACGCCGGGTTTCTGTACTGCCCCGGGTGTGGCACTGAGCCTTCTGAAAAGTTACATCCCCGTATGTGCATTGGTCTGAATAGCCAGTTGAAACATAAATGCTAAATTTATCAGCTAAAAAAGTTAAAACGATAAAGAACCAAACCTGCTAATTCAACTGATGCTGTAACTTTGTTTGGAAATTCTGAATGTGCTGAAAAATATCCGCCATTAAATAATGCTTTCACTATTAATTCCAAGAGAACTAAATTTTAATGATTTCAAATATATTCCAAGATGCAATTAGTACTGTGATGTTGTCATCAGTGGAAATCAGCTTCGTTCAGTTAATACATCACTTTTTTTTGTTCAGTTTTTTTTTATTTTTCATCTTACAGTGATTTTAATATTATAGTTCTTTCTTTCAGATTCAATTTTTAATTTTCCTATTTTTTCATTCATGTTTGTAATTTTATTTTACTCCATTTCATCAACTTTGTTAGGCTAGTAATCTGGCCAAAGAACTGCAGGGCAAAGAGCAAAAGCTTCTTGACCTTGAGAAAAACTTGAGTGCAGTAAATCAAGTTAAAGATTCTTTGGAAAAGGAACTTCAAGTTTTGGTGAGTAATACCCCAGAATTTTGACTTTATCCTTTGGACTTTTGTTTTTATGATGAGAGCGCAGTGGAAATCTGAGGATCTCAGCTCTGACTGAGCAGTTTTTCAGAGCTATTTTACTTCTGAAAAAGGAGGCAAGTGTTCATGACAAATAGAATCCATTGATCATTTCACCCGAGTTGTGTGTTGTCAGGTGTTTGGTCTAAATAGAACTCACCTGTTTGTGGATTTCAGATAAAATACTAAACCAAATCAGAAGCAGAATGTAGCTTCAATTTATACTACTCATCAAGGAACACACGGCCCTTTATTATAACTGTTGGGTGAGTTAGTGCTCGCTACAGACGTGTCTTACAAGTGGGTTTTGAAGACTTTTTTCACCTGATTTTTCATTTTGAAAATTTAGTTAAGTTTGCAAGGATTCTGTAGTTGGTGGGATTCTCATGAGAAACTACCCTAGCGCTAGCTTTCAGGTGTTACTGTCCCTGTCGTAAAACCTTTCCATGGCCGTAGTAAATACTTGAAGTTTGTGGAAGAGTCTCACTTCTTATCTTCCTCAGTATCCTCCCTTGTCTTCACGGCCTCTCTTCCTGCTGGTAAAGCTGGAAAACACTGGTGTGAGGTCGATCACGGGGTTGCAGATGTCCCCTGGGCAGCCTGTGAGCAGCAAGGATGGCTTCTCGCATGGAGAAGCCCAGCAATCACGTCTCCTACACTGGGCTCTGCAGCCGCAGTTCTGTTGCCATGCTAGCTGAGGGAGAAGTTAATTTGAAATTTTAGAGACTTGCTTGCAGCTGGGGCAAGGGAACACCTTGCTTTATGTTGCTGAATATACCTGTGCTGAACTGTAATTCAGAAGCTTCAGATCTACTTACGATAGGAGTGAAGACTTCTGGTTTGTACTTGAAAAATACCTAATAGAAATTCAGTGGTTGAATTATACTGCTATTACCAAACCTTACCTTAGGTTTTTATCCATTTTTCAGAAAGAAAAGTTTACTAGTGCAGCTGATGAAGCAGAAAATGTTCAACAAACTATGCAAGGTATGTCTGCTGCTAAAGTATACAAAGGATTGAAAAGCTGCAGAAAATAAATGCTGCAAAATAAAGGGTTTTTTCCCATGTGCTTTCAAATTTGCGCCGTTGGTACAGCAGTTTCAGCAGCTATGGAAAGGGCAGGATTACTTGCAGCCTCTCTTGTTAAGAGTAATATACTTTGCAAGTAGGCAGAATTATCTGTGTCTGAGTAGTTACTAACTTTGTTTTCAAAATTTTACTTGCATAGAAACAATAAATAAACTAAACCAAAAAGAAGAGCAGTTTGCACTCATGTCTTCAGAACTGGAACAGCTGAAGTCCAGTTTGACTGGTAAGGAAGTCATAACATGGAATGTTCTGAAAAATGCACCAGCTTTGTGCTTTCGTATGCCTCCCGCTCAGCTCACCCCGTCATAGTACGTAATGCTTTCACCGATGCATCTGCCTTCAGAAGAAAGCTAGGGAGAACACGGCTTTTGTGGCACTGACCATGATGTTAAGGAAATCGTGCAGTAAGGCCAAGATCTCCTGCTTGAGTGTATTCCAAATCAGTAGTTAAATTCTTGTTTGACCTTGCGACAAACTCATGGCGTGGTGGTGGTCAGGCACCGGACAAAGGCTTGGGGACCAGACTGAAGCTTTACGAACGTGGGAGTTCACGTTATTAATTCACAGAAGCCTTGTCCATAAGTAGTGTTTTCTTTTTAAGGGCATCAGAAAGACTGTACGTCAGTCTGGTTGTCTACTTCTTCCTGCCTCGCAGGAGGGAGTCTTGCTGTATCTTTCCAGTTGTACGTCTCAGTTTAGAACCAATGTAGAAAGAAACTGAGAATGGTGCTGTACCCTGTAAGCCAGCCTGTCAAGCGATTGTTGGGACTGTAGAAGTCATCCCAAGGGCTGTCCTTGCCCTTGGTGGCAGTGCCTGCCCTGGACTGAGTAATTTTTTCACTGTAGCTTCACGTTGCTTGCATTGTCTGTCTGCTGCTCTGCTAAATAGCTGGTGAGTTGTCTCGCCCGTGAGATGTGCATACCTGTCGTAGCGCTTGGTTACCTGCTGATATGGGCAGAACTTGTATCCACTTCTCATGGCCCGGAGTTAAGGGAATTACTTCTGAAAAAAAGACTGCTTGACTGGTTGCTTTTTTTCCTGTTTCTGAAGAGTTCTTTACTTTCTGCTACAGTTAACAGTTCAAAAGTCAATCAATCATAATTTTTAATTTTAAAGGGGTAATTTGCAAGCTCTGTAGCATCAGTATGGCTCTGCTTGTATTTTTTTTACTGTCTTCTAGCTAGTCTGTGCATACTCTTTCGCTTAAATTTACTAGACTGCTCACCTTTGTCTTGCTCAGTGATGGAGAAGAAATTGAAGGAGCGAGAAGAGAGAGAACAGCAACTGGTTGAAGCTAAGGCCAGACTTGAAAATGATATTGCAGAGATCATGAAGTCTTCAGGAGACAGCTCTGCCCAGCTTACGAAAATGAACGATGAGCTCCGGTTGAAAGAAAGGTATTCCATCGCTGTCAGAACATTTTCACGTTAATTCTTTACTCCTGCACTGCCAGCTTCTCGTTTTATCTTTTTGTGACTGTCTCAACAAGGTGCTTCTGTGTGTCACTTTGATATGACGAGTGAACTTATTCTATCAAACTAAATTAGTCAAAACAGTCTCTTCAGAGTGATTTGAAGAGCATCTAACATTTGTAATTCTGAAATTCTTATGTAACATGCTTCTCATTGCCCAAGTAAACGACCTTTTTAATAATCTAGACTGTTTTGTGATTGTGCTTCATAATTCTTTGATTACCTTCATAATGATTTGATTTGGATATATGAAAGACTTGGATCACATTTTTATCTAGCAAGAGGAAAGGTGTTTTGTTTCAAATAAAAATTGTACGTAGAATACTTCTTCTTTACCTTTACAGAACCCCAAACTGGGGGCAAAGTAATGGGCAGCCATGGTGCTGTGCACACAGGCAAGTGCCTGGTCTCGCTTGTGTATATTTAATTTAGCAGAACATGCTCTATATGTTAAATGATTCGATCTTTTTCTAAATGCTTGGACATAATATAGAACTTCAGTGTAATTTAGTCTTTCATCTCTGTGCTTGTTGTGCTGTCAGCAAAAAGTAACGTTCTTTTATTTGGTCTTTGTAGGCAGTTGGAGCAAATACAACTTGAGCTTACAAAAGCAAATGAAAAGGCTGTTCAGCTTCAGAAAGATGTGGAGCAGACAGCACAGAAAGCTGAGCAGAGTCAGCAAGAAACTCTCAAGATTCATCAAGCAGAACTGAAAAATATGCAGGATCAACTAACGGACATGGTAAGAAGAACTTTTAAAAGCCGTAGCTGACTGTGTGCGGATTATCGTCCCACTGCTGCTTTGACTGTGTTCCAACTGTTTTATCTTCTCTCAGAAAAAGCGAATCGAGACTAGCCAAAATGAGTATAAGGATCTTCAGGCAAAGTATGAAAAAGAAACTTCCGAAATGATCAGTAAACATGACGCGGATATCAGAGGGTTTAAGCAGAACTTGCTGGATGCAGAAGAGGCCCTGAGAACTGCGCAACAGAAGAACGATGAGCTAGAAACACAGGCCGAGGAGCTGAAGCAGCAAGCGGAACAGGCCAAAGTACGTACACTTTGTTACTCTGCAAGTAATTTAAAGTTTAAATCTTTCTTTTTCGGTGAAACGCTGTTTTTTGCCTGGCTTCACCATTTCATAGTAAAATTTTTGTAATGTTTCTTTTTTGAACTTTTCCAGGGGAGATAAACATTAGTTAGGGGAGAGAAGCGTACACAGCTAACTGGTTCTCTTCCTAGATTACCCAAGAATCCACGAAACATGGCTCTATGTTGTTAACATTTTATGTTCATAGATATCTGGCTCAGCACAGTCAGTTGGAGCCAGATGTTATTCTCTGTTTTTTAAATGCATGAATTTTAAAATATTCTGTGAAATATTTCATTTAAAAGTTACCCACTTGAAATTTTGTGCTGTAGTGTGATCCCGTATTATGTGCAACTGTTGAGTATGTAGCTTGACCCTAGTAATTTTTTTTATCCTGTTTCTTTGCAATTTCTGCTTGCTTTCATCCCTTATTAGTTATTTGCTATAATCTTTGTTTTATGCTTTAGCAAAATACTTAGTGTATAAACTGGCACACAAGTTAACTTTAAATACGTCACTGATGTGGTGTTTTGAAGTAATTGGGTTATAACAATATATTTTGTTACAGAATAATGAGGAACATTATCTATTTTTGAATTTGAGAGCTGGAAGTCAGCATCTGATATAACTGCCCCCATTTTAATTCACTTAAATTCTCATGAAATCGTTCTGTGGCTTTTCTGAGTAATTTACGTTCAGAAAATTTATTGAGAGTAGTTTTAAAAACAAGATGAAGTCTTGTATGGAGGAACCTTCAGACCATGATTATTTTGTTTTTATGTTTTAACCACTGAAGAGTTTTCTTGCGGATGGCGAGTGTTTCGTAACGAAATCTCAGTTCGCACAGGGCCTGTGTGTCAGTGTATACACTTTTTGAAGACGTAAATTACAATAGCTCTGTTTGCCCTTAAACCACATTTCTCATTTGTCTCCTTGACTTCATTTTTGTTTTCCCTTCTCCCTGACTTTATTTCTTTAGTCCTTAAGCTCTGTGTTAGCATCAGCCAGAAAAGAAATTGAACTAATGTCAGACAAGATGAGGGGTTTGATGTCAGAAAAAGAGACTTTGGCACAGGAGGGGAATACTTTAAAATTAGAGAGAGGTTCCTTGTTGTCAAAACTTCTAGAGTTGGAATCAAAGATTTCATTAATGCAACGTGACCAAGAACAGCTTTGGACAATAAACGAAGAACTTAATTCAGAAAATAAAAAAATCGTCAAGCAGAAGGAAGAAGCTGAGGCCAAAAGCCAGCAGGACAGCACAGAAAAGGCAGCACTCATTTCTGAGAAAACCAAATTACTCTCTGAACTAGAGGCAGTCCGGGCGGACCTTCTGAAGATAACTCAAGAAAATGATGCTCTCCGGTCTTCGGAGTCAACCTTGCTCCAACAGTTGAAAGAACTTCAGGCCAGCAAAGATGTCGTGGATGTGTTATATCAGAAACGTATCGAGGAATGGGAAGAACTGGAGAATTGTCAGAAGAAACTTTTGGAAGAGAAAGATGCAGTTGTTAAAGACAAAGATGATATCATTCAGAAGCTGGAAATCTCTAGTGAGGCCTTGGCCAGAGATCAAAGAGAGCTACTCCAAAAAGTGTCATCTCTGACTGCAGAGAGAGATTCAGCCCTAGGTAAACACTCAGATCTTAAAAACACACATATAGCCTTAAAAAATGAAATGAACAGTCTGTTGCAGACTAGTCAGAGCCTGCAGTCCGAGAAGGAGATGCTCTGTAAAAGCGTAGAAGAGCTGCGTGCGAGTTTAGACCATACGGTTAGTGAAAACCAAGCATTAAAAGAGAGAACAGAAGAGATGCAAACAGAGCTAGAGACCGAACATAAAGAACGTAAAACAGTGATGAAAGACAACACGGAGTTGAAGGATTCCCTTGCTAATCTCTCTCATCTTCTTGAGGAAATGAAAGCCTCAAGAGAGCGGTCCCATTCTGAATGTATTCAGTTGCTTCAAGAGAAAGAGGCTCTTTCTTCGTCAGAACGAAGGCTTCTGGCTGAAAGGGAGGAACTTTTAAATGAAAATAAGGCAATTACTGAAAAGCTTGCTAAGGCCACAGCAGATGCCACACTTGCTGAGAGAGTCTTTACTGAGAAAATAAACAAACTGAACTTAGAAAAGGAATCTGTTTTTTGTAAGTTGTTGCAATTTGAAAAGCACAATGAAGCTCTTCTCCAAGAGAAGAATGAATTGGAGAACAAATACTCAGAGCTTCTTGAAGAAAACAAGTCTTCTGCAAATGCAATTTCTGATATGAAGAGAGAACATGAACTGGACATCTCCATCAAGACAGCTCTGGCCCAGGAGAACACCGTGCTCCAAGATTCCATTGAAGCCCTCAAGGAAGAACTAAGTAAGAAGACTCTAGAAAATCAAGAGCTGATAGCCTGTAAACACGACCTTTCAGATCTTCTGAAAGAGGCCCAGGATGCCAAAAGAACATTAGAAGATGAACTGACTGCTGTATCACATGCCAAGCAGGTCCTGTCATCTTCATTCAAGACCTGCTCCTCTGATAGGGAAATGCTGACCCGAGAGAGGGCTGAGTTGCAAGATAAGTGTCAGAAATTAAATGGAGAGGTTGCGATTATGAAAGAAAACCTGACCATAGAACAGGAAGCTAGAAAACTAGACAAGGAATCATTTTTGTTGGAACGTATGGAACGTCAAAGCAACATCAGCTTCTTAGAGAAGGAGATAGAAGAGCTGAGAGAGAAAAATAAAGAATTTCTGACAGAGAAAGAAAAATCTGAAGCTAAACTGGTGGAAATAATTAAAGAAAAAGAAACCCTTTGTGCGGAGACAGAGCGGCTTGCTTCCAGTGTCGAACAACTGAAGAGTGAGTTTGCTTCTGTGTCTAAATCAAAAGCAGAGCTCCAGGACATGCACAGCTGTGTCTCCAAGAGGCTGGATGATCTTCAACACAGGCATGAGGTGATGGAGGAGGAGAGAATAAAGTTACTTCAGGAAAATGACAGCCTGCTTGCTGAACAGAGGAGTCTGGTCATCGTTAAGGAAGAAATACTAAAAGAGAAGGAGAAATTCTCCAAGGATTATTATAAACTGCATGAGGAAGTGGCACTTTTAGAACAAACTAATAATGACCTCTCAGGCAAATTGCTGGTCTCTCAGGGCAAAAATGAGACGCTGCAGGAAGAGATGAACAATCTGGCTTTGAAACTAAAAGAAATTGAAACTCTCCAGGCCCAAACAGTAGCGCAAAAACTTGAGGTATTGAAACACCTATGTAGATAAAGACTCAAGAATGGTTGTACTAATACTGAGCACTAACCCAATGGTTTCCTCTCTGCACTTTGTTGCACAATCAGCACTTCATCTCGGTATAAACAGGCTGGAATTGTGGTCTCTCTCAATACATTAGTGTTTTTTTCGACTTGTGAGTCTAAAAGACACTTTAATATTTTTTTAAAAAAGATTTCTAAATTCAAAAACCTATGTTGTCGCTGAATGTTGCAAGAAAACAACATAAACTGTGAATAAAAGGAAGTTTTCTTTCCTTAATCTGGTAGGAGAAATTGAGCAGCTCCTTCTGTTGAAGTCCACTGCAGCTTAAAAGCTAGAGTAGTAATAGATAAGGTTTTACATTAGATCTTTGTGCAGTTTTATGTTAAATTACAATAAACTACAAATTTGAGTGACTCAGAAAAATGTAAAACAACGCACTGCTCCTGTGAATGTAATTGGATAAAAAGCAGTGTAAGAGAACCATTTAAATTTGCATTGTAGGACATTCAGTCTGTTAAAGACACGGCAGTTCTGGTGTTCTTTTTATTCACAGCAGTGTTTTGTGTTCACCGCCAACAAATTCTGTAAAGTATTTTGAATTTCAGCTTGTGTGGCTGGAAGCCCATAAAATCACTTTGAATACAAATTGGAATCAAGGTATCCTGTGGGAATGTATTCTGCCTACCTAGGTATCTTGATATTCTTGTGAAGTATTTCCTTTTATGAGGGCAGAATGATCAACACTGAAATAATGTGATAATTGGCTTTATCTCCTATTTAATTTTTAATGCCTCTTCAATTTTTTAACAGCTTTTTGTAATTCCACATTTTCTGAAAGCAGAGCAGTCTGTTGGAAGTGAATATCTCTTGAACTACTACTGTCTAAAGTGGTTTGAAGTCTAAGAGCAATCACAGTGGTGGTAATTAGAAATCCAGGAATTAAAAAAGAAGCAGCAGGCGTCCTTGGTGATGACACAAGCATGGGGTTATGATCTGTTTCTGCATGGAACTGAATCTTCTCATGTCCAGTTGTTTTTATACTTTATGCAGCTTCAAAATGTAGTAAATTCCCAGTTGAAGTCCTTATTTAATTGGAAAGCAACTGGCAAATCGTGGAGCTGTGCATAAAGTATTGTGGTTCACCTTTTGCTTTCAGAGGTCCCTTTGGTAATACTTGTTTTTTTCCCCCTCTCCCCCCTTTATATATATGTATATATTTAGGTTGCCAAAATGGCAGAAGATGTTTTCCAGGCTGTGGAGCAGGTGACCAAAGAGAAGGATGCCATTCACAAAGAAAAGATCGAAACTTTGGCCTCTTTGGAGAACTCTAGACAGACAAACGAGAAGCTACAGAATGAAGTAATCACATTTAAATGCTTTTATATGAAAAGTTTTGCTTAGTTTGTAAGGAACAATATTGAATTATAGAGTGTTAAATAAGGCAAGAGTGGATTTGGTCATTTTCCCACCACAATAGTCAGCCTTGACTGGCTTGTGAAAACTTACTAGATGAGTGCATATTGATGGAAAATCTGGGTGCTTTATGTAGCCCTGTGACCCATATTCTTTTGTATTTTGCATGTGGTTTCAAATACTACAGCATAGGAGGTTGCGTCCCTTAAATCTTGGTGCAGTGTCAAAGAAGAACATATGTAATAGGAGTTCTGGATGCTTTTGCAGATCACAGAATCAAGAGACATGGGTTTGACTTGAGGCTTAATCAGTCTTGCTGTCTAGCTTTGGATAAGTTGCTTCGATGTGACCACTCTGTGCTTCAGTGCCCTGGCTGTAAGCATGGGATGAGGGGCTGCAGAGCTCTGAGTAACAGTGCTCCTGATCCACAGCAGTTACCGCTCCGTTTCTCGCCTGTGATGCACTCCTTGCTCTGTGCATCCTCTTTGTGATCTGGACGTGTGTACGTTGTCATTTCTTCTTTGTGCCACTTTTCTGTTAATCAGCATTGTGAACTGACCAGTACAAATTGTGCTGAGCTGTGCACTGTACGAGTACCTGAGCTCAACGGTCCCGGAGAACCTCACAGCCCAACATGGACAGCAGTCTCCCTAGGGATCCATTTTCAGCCTGTCTGCCCACCCCGTTGTGATACCCGGGGTTCAAAGAAGGGAAGAATGTCCTCACTGGTCTCTTTCACACTCTTTCGCCCCAGAGTATCTGGTCTAACATCGAACTGGCATCTTTCCTGCAGACCTTGAACCACCCTGTGGCCTCTTTCATCTTCTGCAGCTCCCGTAGTAATGGGTAGTGAACAGCTGGGCTGGCTGAAATGCCACAGCTTGTGCTGCAACTGTAATGATTTCCAACGAGATCTGATGACTCGAGAATTAAAAGCGGTGACGTTAGTAATGGCTGGGGAAAATAATAAAAAAAAAATCCCCAGGGTCCTGTAATGCCATGAGAATGGCTGAAGATTATCTGTTATGTAATAATGTGTGGCCGAGTGCGGACAAATAAGGTTTGCGAGCTTGTGGTGTTTACGTGGTGGACACAAGCTCAGTAAATAGAGACACAACCGTTTGTCCCGCGCACCGAGATCTCTGAAGGGAATTCATTTCTCATGGTTGCAAGCACAACATTCAGCCTACTGTTTCTCAGAAATTAAGGTATGGTAAAGCAGAGCTTTTTATTAGTTATCCTGGAGGAATAAAGATCAAGGGAACAGCTAATTTTACCAACCAATGTTGAATTATTTTATTTTTTTTTAAAAGTGTTTTGAGTCATATAGCGTTTAAAATGGAGGTGCTTTGGAGCTTTACCTTTTATATCAGGGTATATGTGACAGATTAGTCTGAGCTGCCCTTCAACGGGCTTTGAATTCTTTGTGCTGCTCGACTTGAATGCAGACAGGCTCCTAATGGTTTTTGTTAGACAAATGCTTCTCAGTACAAACAGGCTGAATTAATTTAAAGCACTAAAGATGAAAAAGTAGAACAGCTCAACTCAGGTCCCCGTTTTTGCTGAATGTCTTTTCCAAGTGCTACACCTAAGAACTGTGTGGTTTCATTAGTGTAATGAGGGGTTTTTTCCTCTTTAAGTTGGACATGCTTAAACAAAACAACCTGAAAAATGAAGAGGAACTTAATAAATCAAAAGAGCTTCTAAATCTGGAGAACAAGAAAGTGGAAGAACTTAGAAAAGAATTGTAAGTATCTCAATGTTAAATCTGTTAAACTGTGCCGTTGTAGTTATGTTGACTCTTTTTTTTTAATTGTCTTTCAGTACCTCTCCAGTCTCCTCACTTATAGAGCAGATTTTAGGTCAAAATTAAATATTAGTTTGACATGGCTAAAAATTGAAATCAGAGTGTTGCTCTCGAGTCACTGAAGGGTATAGAAGCAAATCCTTCACTCCCAAGCATTGTCTGAAAAAATGTGTTTGCTGGAGGAAGTACAGAGTTCCGCCACCTGAGGGCGCCATATTATGTTAAAAGCTTTATAATAAAAGAAATTATTTTTCGATTTAATTGAAAGTACACTTGGAGTGTTAAGTAGTTTTAAGTGGTTTTATTTACAGTAAATCTCTGTCTGCTTTTATTTTTTATTTTTTTTATTGATGGCTTTATCCATTTTATTCCCATTGCCCGACTATGAACTTATTTTGTGACTGGTACAACACAACTGCCATATGGAACAGGTAAAACTGGAGCTAATTGCTTATTGTTTGAGATGCTTCATCTGAGAAGCTGCCTCTTACGTACTGTAAGTGATCTGTAGCATTGTACACAAACAAATTGACTGCAAAGCCTCTGATATAAAGCAGTTTGCCCAGCGGAATCTCATTGTGTCAAAGCTCTTGGTGTGCCACTGAGAATAAAAATCCTGGTTACTGCTACCCTGCGGTAGCTGCACGTCCCCCAACTTTCAGAGATGTAGTGCAGTAAATCACACATCTCTGTTCCCACCTGCACTCCAATTTCTTGACTCCTGAAGCGAGAGCTGGAATCTGGACTGAGAGCTAAGAGCAGCTTTGACTAATTATTATTATTGTTAGTTCCATAAGTCATTTTGTGGCAGTTCTTAACCACTGCACTGAGGGGAAGATGGGGCGCAGAGGAAACTGGCACACAGAATTAATGTTCAGTTTCTGTATGACTGACAGGTTTTGCTGCTTGCTGTTAAAAATCTGCGTGCCTGTGTAGACAGCAGCCTCCTTGGAGAAAGGCAGGATTTTGTTCCGCTGCCTCAGTGCTCGTAGGAAATGCCAAAGCAAAATAATTCTTTGCAGATTAATTGCTGCAACGCTAGAACAGCAAGGGGCTAGCAGACTCTGGTGACATGGAGAGACAAAATATATTAGGCTGTAATTTGTCAAGCAGAAATTATTTATAGAAGATACTTCCTTGAAAATCTTCAGCACTGAAAGGCGTTCGTGTGATCCTGATCGCTTTGTGGGGTTTCTTTAATCGTTTCTTGTTTTCCTTAAGGATAATCTTAGTAATAGACTGTTGCTGAATGTGGTCTCTAACCGCCAGTGGCGTGAGATGTTGTGGAGAAGTGGAAGCTTGCCTAGCTGTTGTTTAATTGATCTTTGTTGTCATAACCATTTTGTGTGTTGCCTGGTTTTAATTAGAGTAAGCAATTAGCTTGATAACAGGCATTCCTCAGTCAGCAGCAGTGTGGGTAGGCAGCGCACCTTTGAGCGGTCAGTTGAGGATGCCCAAGCCTTGGTGAAGGAGTAGCGGGAAAACGTTGGCCGCAGGAGCTGTGTCTGCAGGTAGGGACGTGCTGCTGCCCCTGGAGCGGTGCCTCTCGGAGGTGGGGAGGTGTTGCCGTGACACTGGTGTCCTTTGCTGAAGAGCCTTCCCTGTAACACTAGGATGAAGAAAAGCAGCAGTCCCGGCTGGGTGGAGTGCGCTCTTTAGCTCTGCATATTGCCAAGTGCACTCGCTGCTCTCGGTTTAAAGTTCCTTGGCACTAAACGCAGGGGAGCATTTCACACAAATTGACCCCTTTTTCACCATGCCCTGAATCTGCGCTTTAATGCTGAGAGCAACAAGAGGAGCGCTGGTTAGTGCTGCAGTTCGGCAAACAATCGCGGTTAAAAATAGGCGTGTTCCTGCATCGGCAGGGAGCTTCGTACGGCGATAATTTGAATCGATGTTCAGTGATGTGAGCTCGCCTGTTTAATCCAGCCTAGGTGGATCGGACTGGAAATTGGTCAAAGTGAGACCAGATAGAAGAAATAGTTGGAAAATCCTAGTCATATTATGTGCTGAATTTGAAAAGCAAATCGGACTTCATTTTGTTCAAATGTGCCCAGTATCAGACCAAGAGTCCTTGTGTTCTGAAGTGCTTGAGTAAGTTTCTGACTTAGGGGTTCTTCTACCTCCCACAGTCATAAAAGTATTTTTAATATTCCAGTCAGGGTGTAACTCTGTGTAATGTTGGCACATAGGAGTACTGAGACTCCTTTTTATGAAAACCAAATTGTCATAAAAATTGCTGTTCAACAAAGTGAAGCTTATCTTTTTTATTTTTTGAAAGGCATCAAATCTTTTAAAAACTTGTGTTAGTCACTTGTGTTACAGGCAGGCATGCAAAATATTTTTTTCAAAAACTTGTTGAAAATAAACTTACTTTAAGGAAACAACACATATTAGTAGCAACACGGGCTAATGAAGCCTGCAGATCTGGGGTTTTTTTTTCTTCAGCTTTTGTTTTGTCTCATTCTCAGCCTTGTATGGGTTAAAACAATGGAATAGATTAGATACTTTCCTGTTTTGCCTCCTGTGATCTCCCACATTCTTGTATGTTTGGATGTCAGACCTTGTGGGAGTACTTAAATGAGTGGAACTGTAAGCTTTTTTCTTTTTGTTTTTTCTTTTTTTACTTTTATTGCCTTTTTATTAAAAAAAAAAAAAAAACCAACAAAAACAACAAAACCAGTTCTTATGTTTTACCTCAGGCTACAAAGTTCACTTCTGAGAAAGCCTGGGCTATAACTCACCATTGCTCTTGTCAAACCCTACCCTGTATTTCTGCATCCAAGCATTTGCTGACCGTCGGGAGCACGCAGAGCTCGCAGCCTGAACTTGCCTCCATTTCTTGGGGTACCTGATAAAGGAAAAGGAGTTTTGTGCTGCTGCTGCTGCTTTTCAGGGTTAAAGCTCTCCCTGTGCATCGGAGGTAGAGATTGTCACCTTTCTTACAGATCCCATTAGACACGTGACCTAGATGTATTTTTCCAAGCTGTGAAGCTGAATCTCTCCCACAGTTTTTTCTTGCCTCTCTCGTTCCTATGGTAACGATGCACTCTCTGTCCTCGCAGCGAAGCGCTGAAGCTGGCAGCAGCTCAGAAGTCCCAGCAGCTTGCAGCTTTGCAAGAGGAGAACGTGAAACTTGCCGAGGAGCTGGGCAGGAGCAGGGACGAAGTCACAAGTCATCAGAAGGTAGAGTGGCTGGAACATTTCCTGATCTGTGGCGACAGTGCTGCGCGTGCTGCTGCCGCTGGTGCCGGGGTGACGTTGCGCTGCATGCTTGTGCCTGGGCGATGAGTTGCTCTGAGAATGCTTTAAAATAAATTTGGAAGCCACCTGCACTGGGAGGTTAGAACTGCCAGCTGACAGGAGGTTACGTAACCCACGAGGGATACTCGAGAGGCTCGGGAACGAGCGTGAATTAAATACGCTTTAGCCAAATGTATTAACAGGCACTTGCTATTTCTGTCGGGAGTAATTTTGTTACACAACTGTGGAGATCTCCATCTACCCAGTACTAAGGAAATCTCGCTATTTAATTCTCCTCCTTATTCCTGCTCTCCCTTCCCACTAAAAACCCCAGTATTTAGGATGTTTTTCAGAATACTATTTAAAACTACTTGGTTGGACTCTGTCTCAGAGAAGTGCTATGCACGTGTATGCTTGCTTAAAGTTCATACTGCCTGTGTGCTTGAACAGTGCTGCAGCCAGGTACTGGGTATGGGAGGACTAGAATTGATATAAGATGCTTTTCTGGTGGTAGTTTATAGGGGAGAAAAAGACTCTCAAATTGTATTTTTTATTGTTTACTATTACTTTTGAACATGTTGTTGGAATCTTAAAGTACAGGCTGAGTTACACAGCTTACTTGCCAAAAGATAAATTAGATTTACAGCCATTAAATATGGTGAGTTTAGTTCTTGTGGAGCAGTTCCAGTGACAGCCACACAACGCAGGAATCTTTGAAAGATCTTGTCCAAAGGCAAGCACATAGAAGACACAGGTTTACATCTTGCCTTTCTGAGATAGCACTTGTGCAGAAGAGGGGTATGCCTGTTCCCAGGCACAGTGGAGCAGATCTTTTCCATCCTGCACCAAAGCCTAATATTTTTAAAGCCACGAGGCTGAGTTTTCCCCAAGGGTCCTGGAGGTGCTGAGGATGGGTGACTACGAATCTGTCCAGCTTCTAAACCCTTTTGGCTGCTGACAGGAGTAACGCACGAGCTGCTTCATCCTAAAGAGCCTTTGGAGATGATTAACAAGAGTCCCAGACATGTGGGCTCAACCACTGACTCATGCCGCATCTGAGTAGCGGTGTGGTAGGAGAACGCTGTCATCCTAAACAGCCAGTGGGAGCTCTGCTCCCCACTCCCACATGTTTTCTTAAATTATTTCAGAATCTTTGAGGCAACCTGTTATTTTCAGAAGGAGTTGTAACTTGAAAAGGATTCGGCAACATTGGTCATATCTTTCTGCCTATCATACGTAGCCAGAGTTGATATCCAGAAAGCCCCCGAGGGGAGGGACCCTCCAGCCCCCAAGGCGCAGGCTGGCAGCGGTCACTGCGATCTCAGTCTGTGGCCTCCGTGGTTTCCAGATGACCTTGTGAAGGAGTCCTGCTGCCTGCATCCTGCCTACTGTGGATCTGTCAGCAGGGATCCTTCTCTCATTGCCAGGATGGAGAGCGGTGATCTGTGAAGCGCAGGGATTAGGCAGTCCCCTTGCAGACCGGACCATCCGCGGTTCACTTGCATCGTGGCCTTTTCTGCCCGTGAGTAGATGGCTCCGAGAGCAAAGGTCTGCTAGAGCTTGGAGAAGGAGTCTGTTTGCCTTCTTCAGCCATTTGTGTTGCCTTATGTCCTTCCTCTTCTGCGAGGAGGATGTCATCTGAACCTTGGGACGTGGGAATGCCGTCTGTTGCATTTTCCAAACGTAGCATTTGGGCTGTGGTGTCTTTAGGTCTGGTGAACTGTGTGGCCTCCTGACAGGCTGGAAGAGGCAGTTGGTGATCCAGGGGGCTCTGTTGTGGCAAAGAGAACAAAGGCAAAATGGTGTCGTTGACAATGCAGGTTTCCTGCCGGGTGTCACATAACTAATGAGCGCAGCTCTTCGCGGTTCCATATCGTTCAGCTCTCATGAAATGTGCAGTCCTGCCCAGAACTGTCATATTTCCTGGTTGCTCCTAAAAAGCATTCCCTGTTCTCCTCTGGAGCCGGTTGAATACTAACCGTCCTTTGCAGTCTGATAAAAACCTGCTGCTGCCCCAAGGAGTCGGGCTGGTTTTATGTTCCCTTTAGATCTTACCCAACCTCAACTTACAGTCCCCTTGTTCTACCTTTGACTCTGGTGAGTTCTCTTAACGAAATGGCAAGAAAACCATCTGGCCTTGAGGATTCTCATGCAGACAGCCTTGTCTCGGGCTAGCACGGTCTCGGGGATCCCCACCACCACTTCTGCTTTGCTCTCGCTTGGGCGAGTGTGCACCGCGTGTAGGCACCAAGCTGCAGCGTGCCTTGGGCTTCCTTGGCTCAGGCTGTCTGTGGGGAGCGGAAGAAATGTTACTCTGACGAATTGCTTGATTAGATTTGAGAGAACAAGTGTCCGTGGTGGCCGTGAGGAGATGTGGCACAGAGCAGGATGGTTCATGCAGTGGATACTGAGAAGCTGGACGGTAGGGAGGAAGGCACAGAATGTAGCAGTGCTTCGGTCTGTGAGTTTCTGTGCATGTGCCTGTTAAAATGCAGTAAGAGAGGTCGCAAGCATATGTGTTAAGTATTTTGAGCAGTCGCTATGGTAACTATATAAATTCTAGCAAGTGTGTTAGTCAATTGGGTTAGTGAATCTGTGGCTGCATGTGGCACATTTTGCAAAATTAATGAATGCTCTTTCATGAATGATTTATCCTGACATCTAAAGGTTAAAGTGTCTTGTACTAAAGATGCTGAGGGGTGCTTTTCTGTATTGATCCATAAATAATTAGCTGTTTGTAATTAGTTAAAGATTCCCAGTCAGATAGATATTGAGCTTGGGGAACTTTTCTGGCTTCAGATTATTTGTTGTGGTATTTTAGGAGGCTCAGACCTGCTCAGGCATTTTAACTTCATTGGAAAAAGTGTAGAAACACCTACTAGCTCAGCTGGTCCATCTTTTATTAAAGGTATGCGAGAGGTCTGCTCCGAGGCTAATGAGAGTGAGTGGATTGCTGGGGAAATGTTGATGAGGGAAGGGGGGTGTCCTTTCTCCCTTTCTACCACGAAGCTGCTCAAGGCTTGCTCCACGACTCGATGCAGCTGCAACAGGGGTTTAGAAGCTGCCCAACTCCCTTCATATCTTGCCCTTCACTCTTGTCTGTTTTAAATCCACTTCTATCTTGGTCTGGATAAAAGTCACTCGTCTCTCTGCAGCCAACAAGGGAACTAAATGGAGGAGAGATGGAGGGTTTATGCTCGTGATCTTGGAGCATTCCACAGATGTTGAAGGATTTTCTGAGTTAAACAGGCACCACAATCTTTTTCCTAAAAGAAACCAATAAAAAGTTGCAGTGTGTTTGGAGGCAGTGAGGAGAGAGCATCATGGAGCCCTGGGGACACGGCCTCTGGGGAGCAGAGGGCGAACAGTGTCGGTATGAGGTGTTTCCAATTGCAAGTGGCAGTCAAGAGCAGAAACACCGGGAAGTCAAGCTGGCCTAGGGGGAAACAAAGCAGTTTGTTTGTGGAACGTGGCCGGGTTAATGCTGCACAGTGTGACTGTGCAGAAATGCTAGTGCTGGTAGAGGAAAAGCAGCCCAAAGGAAGCAGCTGGAAAAGCGATGCACGAGAGATTGCAGCGTGAGTCTGAAGGAGGAGGGGGGCCACATGAAATTGTTGTCAGAGGGGGCTCTGGAGAGGCGGCTGAAGAGCATGCAGCTCGTTGGGGTTTACCAGTGAATTTTCATGTTCTTTTTTTCCTTCCCCTTTTTTTTGTCATCAGTCTGTGCAGATGTAAGGAGTTCCTATAGGCTGCCTCTGTGTAGGAAGCAGACAAAAATTCTCGGAAACGGGGAGTATACTTCATGCTGCTGGTGAAATTGCTGGGTTTGGCTTGCCTGCAGAAAAAATTTGGCCATACCCCCGTGGTACTATGGCTGCTCTGCATCTTACAGTGGTCACCTTCCTTGAGAGAGACAATTTGATTTTCCTTAAGAGTTCTTAATATAAGCCTCTCTACACCCTTCCAGTATCTGTTTTTCATATCAATAAAGTTGCCTGATTAAGCCCCAGCAAAATGATAGCAAGTATAAACCTGGAGGGCTCAACAGCGCCGTAGTACGTGAAAGGAGAAGGTATCTTGTCAGAAAATGTGGAGGAGACGGTTCATCTGTCTAGTCTCGGCAGCTGGCAGACAAGCTTCCTTCTCGTTGCAACTCGCTTTCTGTGCCCGTCTGTACCAAACCCGAATGTCTGCAAAGTGCTGAAAGTGTTTAGTCGATAGGAGACTATTTGCTGTTGTTCCCGGGGCTCTGAGGTTTCCCGTATAAATGTACATCTTGCTGACCTTGGGGATGAACCCTGAAAGCTCCTGAAATCTAAACAGAGATTGCATTCGAGTCAAGGCACAGGCAGTTGCTACTACAAGCAGTTCTGCAGGGCAGTAATTGCTGACTTTGGCTGTTGGGTAAGAAGAAAGGAGGAGATGGTGAAAAATAATTAATTGGCCTGAAAATACTTAATTTCTTATCAGAAGGTCAGTTACCCCAGTGTTTCAGTGGTGGGCCTTACAGTTTTGTTGTCGTACAAATGTGGTTGTTTTCATTTTGCTTTCTCTAAACCTGTGTGTGCCTGTCAGCTCGGATCCCAAGAACCTGCAGCAACAATATTTTCAGCTGAAGGCCTTACTAGTTGTCAGGGCTTAAGGTGGCCCTGCCGAGCTAGAGGTTCAGGATGCAGTAACAGACACCAGACCAACAGCTTTAGGGATCAATAATTTATCTCTAAATAACGGTTCAGTAACAAACACGCATCGGCAGTACAGTTATCCAGGTCAGAACAGCAGCAAATCCAGTAATTCACCAATACTGGGCTAAACTTTATAGCCGGGCATGCAAAGGCTCACGGTTCCCTTGGTGTGCACGGGGCCCAGAAATGCTGTGTGAGGCCTCACACCTCTCTGGTGTGCACAGCCAGTGAAAATACTGTATCAAGCAGTAATTGCCCCTCCCTGGCTAATATTCTTGGTCACTGAACAGTTTGTGTTTGTGTGCGTGTGGTGTCCTGGTAGAAAAATGATCACTTTGAGGGGTTTTAGGCTCTGTAGCGTCTCCCAAGCTTGTTTCATCATGATGATGCTCTAATATATTATACTAAGGAAACAATCCTTGGTATATTAACTGCAGTCTTTTTGTACTTGTGTTTCAGCTGGAAGAGGAGAGATCAGTACTCAACAACCAGTTATTAGAGATGAAAAAGAGGTAAGTTGTTTTTTCTGATGTGTGTTTAACTATACAGTCCTACAGAAAACTTCAGAAAACATAATACCAAAATACAGCTAAGAAAGCGGTTCTTTCCTGTTGTATGATAGTTAAAAGTGCAGAGGTTGTTACACACGTTGGATTGTAGAGGGTATCTTCCACCTTGTTAAAAGTGAGGAGGACGTGTGTTAATGTCAGCAGTGCTATTTACCATTTCCTCTTTAGTTATGCACCTCTTGCATTGTAGTAGTTCTCTTCGTTCTCAGTAACCAGTTGAATGTTCGGTTTTAGTCTGCTCCGGAATATTGGATTGTCGCTCAGTCTGATAAAAATGCTGCACACAGATCTGACCTGTCCCGTTCTTAAGCAATAGTGGAGAAACACAGTGGTGTTAAGGGTTGTAATTTTTTTTTTAAAAAAAAGAGGAAAGCAGCAGATATTCAGCACTGAATGGCTTGTTCTCATAATTTGGGGATATTGAGTTCACTGTGGCGGTAGTTATTGCAGTTCATTCAGCACTGTTTTTTAAATACCAGGAGATTTGTCCTGGGTGATTGGGGCATCCATTTGTAAACTGTGCTGTTCAATAAATGGTCCCAAGTTACCAAATTTACTGTCTTTCTGCAATATGTGCACGGAAAGCTCATTGGCTCAGTGCCACAATGTCTTCAGGAAAATGTGGGCTTTTCAAAAGAAGTTACATAAATCCTTAGAAAAAGCCGCAGCTCTCCAGGACACCGAGTGTGTTCCAGGAAAAACAACCCAACTCCTGTTCGGTTTCCTGAGCTTCTAATGGCCGCAGCAAAGAACAGCGAGTGGCACTTTGGTATTTGCGCACATCCTTAGCTGCTCAGTACTGGACACTGATCCCTTCTTTTATTCCCTAAAAATCCGTTATCCGGGCGGTGGGTCATGCTCTGTTCGTCCCGCTCCTCTGAAGGATGGCAGGCACGCAGGTGTCGCGGAAGCTAAAGCTCCCGCAGCGAGCGTACGGGTGCGATCAGTTGTGAGACAGGAGCGAACAGCTGAACCTCCAGCTTTAACCAGCCTCATGAACTGGATCACTCAGCCTTTAGCTGCGTAGAATAGCAAAGCGTAAGGTATTTTTTTTAAGATGAGGAGAAGGTAAGGGGAGAAATCTTTAGCTGGTGTGAAGCCCCTTTGACATCCACAGTAATTCAGATGTTTACACCAGCTGAGAATCGTCTCAGCATATTTGGTGTGGAGGAAGGGCAGGAAAAGTACGATATTGGTGCCACTGACAGCTTAAAATGCTGTTTATAGCCTGTTATTTAACATGATTTGAAACATGTGTTTTAAATAATGTAACTCCTGGAAGTTCCTTGAGGAAAGGAAGGAGTGAGTGGAGGGACCCGAGATTTGTTCAGTACTTTCCAGCAGTTCTGTTTCGGAGCAGACATTTTAAAAGACAAGCTCTTTAGTGAGTTATGAAAAGGAAGATGTGTGGCTCTGATTTTCCTTCTCCTGTTTTTATTCTGTGCGAGCCGCCTGAAATTGTCTAGATAATTATGAAATCATTAAAGTGAATTTTAACAGTACCTTCAGTCAGTTACACTGAGATGCCCAAGTTTGTGCCTGGCTTAATGACAGTCCTCAACAGTGTTGAATAAACTCCAATAGAAAGAATAAAACAAGTGACAAAACCAGGCCGCCTCACTGAAGCAGACTGCAGCCACTAGGGGTCAAACCATCCCAGCATGTGACATTATTTGCCAACAAAAAAAGTTAGGCTGAATGAAGAACTAATTAAATAAAAAAGTGTGTCTCTAAATTCCCAAATTCCCCTGCAACTGGTGATGAGATGAGTGACGATTTCTTCCTTTTGCCCTAAGAATTTGAGATCCTGAGAAGGAGACATTTTTGTGTTTCCACCAGGTCAAATCTCTAGCCATAGTTTTCTCACCTTCCTTCCACCCACAGGCATTCTCTGCCTCTGTTTTAGCAGCTCCCTCTATGAGATAGCCCAGCTAGGAGTGACAGGAGTTTGGTATTTCTGAATCTAAGGGGGTTCTATGTTACCTCAGCTCATGAGGCTCGTTGTGGGTTGCTAACTGTCTTACTGTCTTTGAGCTTGCGCTATTTATCGATACTCATTTCATTCCTCTCTCTTCCCTTTCCTACCCTTGCTTCCTTTGCTATATCTGTGTGTCTTTAATGGTAAGACTCAAGAAAGTCTATCCACGTTACAATAAATAATTTTTTATTTTTTTTTTAAGTAAAGTTGTTGTACATATTTTGGCTGCCTTTGTCCCTTGGTGTCTTGCTTTTGTTTTGTAAAATAGTCAGCAATATATATATATATATATATATAAAAATATATATTTTAAAAAGTCTGTATTTTTTACCAAAACAAAAAAGCCCCTTGGTGCAAATTTAGTTCTTCCTTACGATATTTTGCATTTCTACTCCATGTTTCTAACGTGGTTCTTGTTATCTTGCATTTTTAAAGCTTGCCCAGTAACACTTTAAGGTATTTGCTTCATTCTTAGAATTTCTTATTTTGGTAGTAAGGGAAGAATCTGGGTGATATTTTTACATTAAAACAAAAACCTCTCTCTCCCATGACTTCCACACACTGCTCAAAACATGGTTTAAAGTGAAATTTTAAAATGGCGTGTGAAACGACAAAGTAATCTTTATTTTTGTTTTTCTGTAGTCCCTGCTGGCAAGCAGATATTTTGGATTTGAGTTGGCCGGTAAAAAAGTTTAAGTTCTCCAGATCAGTTTCCTTTTTTTTTTTTTTTTTTTTCCCTCCTGATAAAATAAATACTTTCCACAAGATTTTTCTTGCAAGTTATCACTATGTAGTTATTTCACGTTCAACATATGCTCCTTACGTTTACTCCCTCTCACGTGACTCACACTACGAGTGATGCTGAAGCTGAAGCATCAGCGGGGTAGGCTCTCAGCTGATGCTGGAAGTGATCTCTGACCCACACTTACATAGAAGTAAGTAGTGACGTACACCTACTGTGCCTGTAGGTTTTCCAGTTTCGGCGTTTTAGAGGCCTCCAACTGGAGCTGTAGAGCGTGGTTCCTGGAGAGACTGCCCTGTGAAAGAACAAAACAACGCTGCAGCGCAGGGACCTTTTTCCCCCTCTTGTTTTCTCTCCTCTTTTCTTCTCTTGTTTCTCTTCCCTTGTGTTACAGTATTCTAGACTCCTACATTGAGTTTGTAAATATATATTTATATGCTCACAGACCGTTGGCCTTTTTCAAGCACCGAACTTGCTCGTGGCAAGTTAACTGTATTTGCACAAAAAGCCTGTGTTTGGTCTTGATCTCTAAGATGAAGGTCTGACCAAAAAGTGGAAACGTTGGCTAAACAACAAGCTCTCGAGCCCGAGATGAGTCACTGGGGTTTCCCTCTGCCCTTCTACAGCTGCGTGTGTAGCAAAGGGAAGCCTGGGTGAAGCCTCAGGTGCAGCAGAGCTTGTGAGCAGCAATTTCCAGAGGTACTTTCCCATTTCCCCTGCCTAAAGTAAAAGCTGGATTTGCAGCTCAGGGGATTGGAGAGGGCAGCTGGGCTCTGTCAGCAGCGCCCCATGCGTTGGTGGCACATTTCTTCCCCACACCACCACCCCACGCTTTTGATCGAATTCAGCAAAGCATTTAAAAACATGGGTTAGGCCAGAGCGTGCCTGTGATCCCGCTGAAGAACACAGAGACTGCCGGCGTGCTTTTAGTGCTTTGCTGGGTCAGGGTTGGCAAGGAGAGCTATTAAAGGCCGTTGCCCCTTTGGTTTTCCTTAACAGGAGTATAACTTGTATTGGAAGGTGCGATCCTGCAGTCTGCAACTTGTGTTTCTGCTTACGTTAATTCTCTCATTGTAAAAAATATACCAAAACCAAAATCAACCTTTTGGCTCTCGTTTGGTAGCTGCATCAGCTTTTCTACACCCCAGATTCTCCACTTGCTGCTTCCATTGCCGAGTATAATCTTAACAATGAAAGAATTGCATTAATTGTGCTCTCATTGTTGAGTTTCCTACTTACCTTGAGTCGGCGAGATTTGTTGTGTTCATGGTCTGGGTATCGTGGCTCTCACTAACTGTAGATACCATGGATACGGAAACTTTTCCATTTGAACTTAACAGCTACCCCTTACCTCTACCGAGCATCGTCCCACGGGGACACGTTCTGCTCTTGTAATCCCTTGGACAGTCCTAAGAGCGGAGCTTTGCTTAGTGACTTAAACGAGATCGTTATGTCACTTGGTCTCTTGGCAGTATTGGCCACTCTGCCCTGTTGGTGTAGCAGGTACGCGTTCAGGTAGCCTAGTTTGTCCTTGGCCCTCTCGGCTGGAAAGAGGAGAAGCAGCTCGCTGCTGCGGCGGCAGTGGGACCATGACCCCCAGAACTGTGGAGAAGAGTGGCTACACCAGCAGAGGCTTGGAGAGGGGACAGCTAGCTGCTGGGCACTGCTTGGTGCTCTGGAAAGCAGGTTTCTTTCCTAGATAAGTGAACGTAGATCTTGGAGTAACAATCTTTTTTCTTTTTTTTTAATCTATTTTTTTAACCAAACAAAAATTTTGTGGCTTGTAAGGAACTTTTGTAGCAACAGTCCTCACATCAGAGGACAATTACTCATCCGTGTGTATTGTGGGACCTATCAGGAAGACTCATTAGCATCACTTTGGGGATGTCATAGCTATGGTGCCTTAAGACCTTCAGGAATTGTAGGCAGAAGTCGCGTCTCTTACTAGATCAACTTCAAAGGTTGGGAAAACTGGTCATAGGTACCCAGAAGGGGTTGGTGCCTGCTCTGGAGGATTTCCTTTTCGCCCTTGTTCCATGAAGTAAAACAAATCCCGCACAGTTCCGTGCTGAAACAGTAGTCGTTAAAGGCCCAGAAACTCTCAAAAGTACGTGCTTCAGGAAATGATGATGTCACTGAAATTAGTGAGGACCAGCTGATATTTCCAGCATCATCAATGCTTTGCATGACCACTTGTATAATGAGCTTTGCATGTCTGTTTTGTTGCTTGTTAATAATTTTCGAGAAGTAACAAAACGCTGGAGTTAGGTTTTATGGAACGTTGTGCAACATGTTTGTTTATCCTGTATCTCCCCAGTCTATTAACTTGCTCCTTTAAATTCAATGGATACGGTGATATGCAGATTCTGGCATGTGCTACCTAGGTAAAGTTTTTGCTTTGTTTCCACAGTTGTAACATCTGAAATGTTTATACATATATAAAATCCTTGTCAAGTACAGAATTGAAATTTGCTTTTTAAGAACCACTTCTTACAGTAGTCTAATACTTGAAATTCAGCTTTTTTAGGCAACTACAATAATCCATTCTTTAGATGATTTCTGGTTGTATTTGGTTTTCTTTTAGAGAATCAACATTAAAAAAAGAAATTGATGAAGAGAGAGCATCTCTACAAAAATCCATCAGTGTTACTAGTGCCTTGATCACACAAAAAGATGAGGAACTGGAAAAACTCAGAAATGAGGTAAACGAGGAACAGTGGGATGATTCTTAATTTCGGATGAAGTTATGGCTAGAAGCATGTGGCTTTGTATGCTTGCTGCTGAAGAGTTGGCTAATTCTTTTTCTTTATTGATTTGGCCTAGCTAAACCTTAGAATTAAATCTTTAGGTATCTGTGCCTACGTAGGTGACTTCTAGCGTATATTTTTGTTCAGCCCTTACTGCTGAGGATGTTGCCTTGGTGCTCTGACTTCACTCTGGACAGCCTAATTATTCTCAAATAATTCTTACAGATCACGGTGCTCCGTGGAGAAAATGCTTCTGCAAAAACCTTGCAGTCGGTGGTTAAATCACTGGAGTCTGACAAATTGAAACTTGAGGAAAAGGTGAAGAACTTGGAGCAAAAACTCAAGGAAAACAACGAACAGCCTTTAACTGTAACTAGCTCCTCAGGTAAGAGAGTCTCTCTGCTGTCTCTGTGCCTTCGGCTTTCATCTTGTAGATTTTTGCAACTGGTAAGCAGGCAGTCAAAAAGAGGTTTGACTAATGGAACCTCCTGAGATGTGACTTTTCTTTGCCAGCGCACACATGAGATTTGACCGAGGCAGATCTGACCAGCTGCAAAATATGAAAGCAGGGCCAGTTAACCCAGTCACAGCGGGGCGGGGGCAGCGGGACTTAATGAAACGTGCATAAACTGTAAAACTTCATCCTGTTCGTGGCGTGGCTTCTCTGCAGGAGCCTCTCTCAGACTGGTTTTGGTTTTACTTGCTGTAGCGGCGAAGGATCACGTAGGCATCGTAACAAAACCACCTCCCTGAGCACCAGACTGGGAACCCCACGTTGTAGACACTGGTGCTTGCCATACGCTGAGCTGCCGAAGCATCGTGCCGCTGCAGTCTCATCTCTGACACAGAGGAGCGTTCCCTTGCACATCTGTGAACTTTAGCTGTCACCTATACCTACGTGGTTTATTTTTTTTTATTTCAATAAGTAACATGCAGTATTGAATACGCTTCTGTAATGCAGCGGTCGAAACAATTCCCCAAAAAAGTCACCCTTCCTGAAGCGTATTCTGAGTGATTAGGAAGCAGTGAGGCTAAGATGGTTTGGAGACCATAGACTGTTATGTTATTTCATTTCTCTTGACTAGGCCATTGTACATTTCATAATTCAGATTACTGGATACTTACACCTTGTTTGCTTTTGTTGTGTTTTTTTCTTTAAAGGTGACATTGCTGCTAATCTGCTGCAAGATGAAATTGCAAAAGAGAAGCAGGTATTTGATCTGAAACACCAGCGTGCTAAAACAGCAGCGTGTCTGTAGGCAGAGTGAAATGTTTTTGCAAAGACAGTTCCTAATCAGATTTTGTACATCAGAACCATAAAGGGCAGATTTATCTTGCTTCCTGCTTCTGAAGGGAAATATTAATGGCAGGAAATATTAAGACTCAAAGTGATGAGTGACACTGGAGAAATAGCTCGGGTTATTGGAACATGAGGAGGCAGGCAGGAAAGCGGGGGTGGCAAGGCTTGACCTGCAGCCTGCTGGTGAGGTACAGCCCAGCAGGGCGCGCTCATAAACCGCTCAAAGGTTCCTTGGGTGTGACCGAGGAGTCGGGTGCGGCCCACCTGAATCTGCGGCGCTTGGCATCTTGGAGAAACGGGCTACCTGAGCTCCCGTGCTGCTGCAGTTGAAAATGTTGATCTTTGCTTCGTAGATGCAGAGCTTTACTCAGAATGAGGGTTGGCAGCAGTGGAGCAAGGAGTTTGCTGAGTTAGCGTGTGCTTGGTAACAGGAAAAACGTGTATCGAGGAGTGTGATGATGAACACGTGAAGCGCTGCTTCCGTGCACGGGAGGCCTGTGACAACAAATGCCTGGGAAAACACAGAATAGAGGCACCTTCTGCTCGTTATAAAAGTCCTTCTTAGAGCACTGATGTCAGTCAGGTTGATTAAAAATTGTCCTCCCTAGTCTGTGCAGAGCTCAGGAGGAGTGTAATTAACGTACACCCATCTTTTTCTGTTTTTTCTGCCTCCTTGAATTCACCTGCTGATGGCAACCCTGCCTTCTGATCAGCACGAGGTTTGTTCCACTTCTCGCCTCCCTTTATCTTATTCCCCGTGTTAATTTCCCAGCACTGCTTGGTCCCATTCAGCAGCCGCAGCACTGGCTTACTGGCCTCTGTGGCTGTCGCTTTGGGAGATGGCGATGGGCGCGCTGTGCTGTCCCACTGCCCCTCCAGGGAGGGTCCCCTGGAGCTGCAGGTGCAGAGGAACAGAGACACTGTTCTGATGGGAATTTTGTGTTCAAAATGTAACATTAGCAAAAGAACTCGATCTGTCAGTGGGGGGTTGAGACCCACCGATCCCCCGGAAGTCTCCGCTGCGTGGAACTGCCCAGCTCCCTGGACATGAGTCCCACTGAGGGTCTCCGGGGTCCTTTGGGAAGCGCCTGCCCTTTGTTCTCTCGGTGTCCATGGGTGCTCTCTGTAGTACAGTGATCCAGTGGGGAGAGCTAATGCTGATCTGCCCGTGTCCGTTTGAGGGTTGTTTGTTGCTCGCTTTCTCTGAAGTGCAGTCCTCACCCTGCTGACTGTCCTTGTTCTGGCCGTCACAGATCGACTTCCTGAATTCAGTGATAGTAGATCTGCAAAGGAGAAACGAGGAGCTGAACTTGAAAATACAAAGAATGTGTGAAGCAGCCCTCAACGGCAACGAAGAGGAGATAAATAACTATGACAGGTACAAACCTTGCCTTGTTTGGGAGCTGCTGGCAGCAGTCAGTTCGGGCAGCTGCACAACGCACCGGCCTGATTCCAGCTGTCGGGAAGGTCAAACGTAGCCTTCTCTTGAATTTAGGGTGATTGGGTCCAGCCTCCCTTTTAGGTTCATTGCTACCGTGTACCTTGGTCCTCTAGTTACCGATCACAGACACTGATGTATCGTCACGTATTTCTGGTAAGACTTGGTTGAGTCTGGCCCTTTCCACATTAAGTTTTTGCTCTCAAGAGGCCAGTGGCTGCATTGAGATGGGGAGACCCAGTCCAGAGAAGCAGGACTAAAACCTCTTTGATACATGGTGATTTCAGGTCTCTTCTCAAGGGAAAAGAGAAACTAGTTTACATGTGTTTCTTTTTTAAATTTTTAATATAAATTTTTAAATAATGTCTGTATTTGTGCAAATATTTACACAGTTTGGTAAATATCATAGTGTAAGAGATTATGGGGGTACTGCCAGGTAGCTGAGGTGTCAGAAGACCTTCAGAAGGGGTTTTGTAATTTATTTTTCTGTTCACCACTGTGGTGTTTTCTCAGTCTCGGTAACTATGAGACAGCTTAAGGGGCGGGGCAGGGAAACAGGCCTTTCTCCTGCGTGAAGGCGAAGTTCCCTGCTTGATGTGCCCTGGTGTTGTCTTCCAGTGAGGAAGAAAGCCTGTCCAAGAAGAAACCTCGTCTCTTCTGTGATATCTGCGGCTGCTTTGACCTTCATGACACTGAAGACTGCCCGACCCAGGCACAGATGCTGGAGGAGCCGCCCCACTCGGCTTACCACGGCAGCAGGAGAGAGGAACGCCCCTACTGCGACACCTGCGAGATGTTCGGGCACTGGACGGCTGACTGCAACGACGACGAGACCTTCTAATGCAGCGCACGGCCGGGAGGACGAGCTGTCTGCACGCCCTAACCGGACCATTTCCACCACCAGCATTTGTGTGCGCTGAACGTGGGGAAAAGGGACAGCGTTTTTCGACACCCCCCCCTCGCTCCCTTTCCCCTTGCCCATCCACTCCACAGTCAATGGATTGATAAATATTTTGCTCCTCCACTAATAAACACCCCATCTCCCTTTAATAGACTTAAGCGAAGCATAAATAAACGATTTAACAAATGACTTTATGCTATTTCGTCCCAGGTTCTTGGTTTGTTCCTACTCTTAACAAGAAATGCCCCTGTGCTGATGTACCTATTGATGGGAAGACGTGTATAGGAACGAGGCACTAGAGTTATATTAAAGCTTATTTAAGTACCTTAAAATTATGCTGTTAATTTTCATATTTGCACTAAACCATTTTAAGGCTGAATTTGTACATTCAGATTTTTAAGGGTTGGTTGGTTTTTTTTTGGACACTGGACTGGGTTGAGAAGTATTTCATCTTTTGTTTTCCTTTACTCATCTGCGTGTGATGTCACGAGCTCGGGTTTGCGGTTTGGCCCACGTGGGAAACACGAAACGGTGAAGCCGGTGAGAAACGGAGCTGCTGGGGGTGGGAACCCGTAGGCTGTCACACCTGGAACGGGCTCCAGGACATCCCCTTTTTTACTGGGTTTTTTTTTGCATTTTTTCAGCTTCTCTATAGCGTGTGCGTGGCGTGTGTGTGTATATATGCATATATATATTAAAGTTATATTTTGGAAAAAAAAAAAAGTGCGTTTTTCGTTCCTATTTCTCCGTTCCGTCGGGGGCCGTGCGTGGGGGCTGCGCTTTCCAGGAACCGAACGAAGGGCGTTGGGGCCGTATTTCTGACGCTTCACGCGACCCCGTTCGGTCCCGGCCCCAAAAAAAAAGGGTGGAAACGGGGAATTCGGTGCCAAAGGGTTCTGGGCCGCCAGGGGGCGCTGGGCCGCCGCCGCTCTGGCTGCGCGCGGCCCCGCCTCGGCCGTCAGGTGACCGCCGGCGTCACGTGAGCGGCGCGGCGGGCGGCGGCGATGGCGGCGCACCTGAGCTCGGGGCGCGTCAACCTGACGGCGCTGCGCGAGGCGGGGCGGCGGGAGCTCCGCGAGTTCCTCGACAAGTGCGCGGGCTCCAAGGTGCGGGGTGCGGGAAGGGGGGGCGGCGGGGCGGGGGGGCGGGGTGGGCGGGGGGGGGTGGCAGCGGGGCCCGGGCCTGACGGCGCTGTCCCTTCCCGCAGGCGATCGTGTGGGACGAGTACCTGACCGGGCCCTTCGGGCTGATCGCGCAGTACTCGCTCCTCAAGGTAAGGGGGGCGGCGGCTGGGGGCGGGGGCGGTCCCTCGGCCGCCGGGCCTTGTCCCCGGAGCTGCCGGCGGTTCGCTAACGCTGTTGCCTCTGCGTAGGAGCATGAGGTGGAAAAGATGTTCACGCTTAAGCCGGGCCGGCTGCCCCAGGCTGACGTCAAGAACATCATCTTCTTTGTCAGGCCCAAGCTGGAGCTGATGGACATCATCACGGACAACGTGCTCAGGTACGGTGGGGGGTCAACTCGCGGTGCTCTTCTCGGAGCTCCTGCCGAAGGAGGGGATAGGTTTGGCCTGAAAGCACCGTGTGGTTTGTCGCGGCCAGGCTTGGAATGGGGAGCTGCATGTGCAACACCCCGGGAAGGAAGCGGGGGGTTCACTTTGGCAGGAGGGTGCAGAGGGTGCATTCCTTGTGAAGAAGATGTGCGTGCCTTCTGAGTAGCCGGAACGAGTTATGCTTTGGTTGACCCTCCTTTGGAGAACTGTGGAAAAACCAAGTCAGCTCACCCTGGTCTCAGAGCTGTGGCTGTGGATGCATGTGGCTGGGTAAAAAATATTCTGAAATACAAAGGAGTGGAAGTTGGTAACAATAACCATGCACGGTGCTCCTGCTCCCTCTGAGTTCAGTGTCCTCGGCCTGCGGTCTATGCCGGTGACCTGCACAGCCGAGTTACCGTTTGCTTGTGACTCTTCCAGGGAAGACAGAGGCCGTTCTCCCCAGAGGGACTTCCACATCCTCTTCGTGCCGCGTCGCAGCCTGCTCTGTGAGCAGTGGCTGAAGGAGCAGGGCGTGCTGGGGTCCTTCATCCACCGAGAGCAGTACAGCCTCGACTTGATCCCCTTCGATGGAGACCTGCTCTCCATGGAGTCCGAGAGCGCGTTCAAGGTAAGCGCTCGTCTCGTCCTCGAGGCAGGACGCTGTGCGTGGGCTGTTGGTGTTGGGCTCAGAGGCTCTCGGAGGGTTTCTCGGTGACCGGCGCAGCAGAGAAAGGCCTTGCAGAGCAAAGGCGGCTTGATCCCGAGCGCTAAACTGCGCCTGTGCGTTTTCTGCTTAAACGCTGGAGGAACAATCGCTGCACTGCGCTGTGCCCCAGTTCCTCCAGCTGTAACTGCTGGTGGTCTTTTCACAAACAGAGCATTCACAAGGCTTAAGATACCCGTTGTTACAAAGAGCCAGCACAGTTTGAGTCAGTCCACGGCCCAAGAGCCACGTACAGTGGTCAATACTGAGCTCTAAGCTCCGCTGAGAATTGACAGCTGTCACGTACCAGCTGCGCGTCCTGTCTTCTCGGAACGCTGCGTCTGGGGACAGCGTTTCTTCAGCCATCTCTGCCCTATTTCCCGTAGCCCAGAGGACACGTCAGGGCTTGCAGCTGCTTGTTGGCAGCTGTGACGAGGTGTTGCGTGCTCAGACTGGCTTCGTTAGAGGGAGAGGCTCTTTGCCGTCACTTTCTGGCTCTCTTACTCCATCAGCCTGGGAGTAGCATGCGGGGTTTGGGAGCATTACAGTGCCTGGTTCGATCGAAGGGTTTGATGTAGTGACAGCACAGGCAGCGTCCACGTTTGCCAACAGCCGTAGTTTTTCCCCAGCCCGTGTGTCTCCTCTGAACTGTTCACATGGACCATGTTCTGCTGCAGAAGCAGCTGTGTCGGGTCAACACCTTCCATCAGGAATCACAGAATCACACAGAATCCTCCTTCTTGTTTAGGAATGTTACCTGGAGAGCGACCAGACAAGTCTGTACCATGCAGCAAAGGGGCTGATGACGCTGCAGGCTCTCTACGGAACCATCCCGCAGATTTTCGGGAAGGGCGAGTGTGCCCGGGTGAGGCAAATGTTGCTGCTGAAAAAATGTATCTTGTTCTTTGGAGCTGCCTTAAGGAGAGTTTGGTTAAATGCGCCTGTGGGGTTTTGAATTCGGCCACGGACCCTTCTCGTCATATTGGAATTTCAGGATCATGGCCATCAGGTCGTTGTCATCTCTGGCCATGGGAACAATCTCTGCTGTTCCTTAAGTCACCCTCTCAGGAGAATTTATCTGATTTCACATGCTTTTTCCTCATAGGTACACTGCCTTCATGTTCTCAGCAGTTCTTCTTTCTGTAGAGTTTTAACACTTGGCCATGCTGTTGGTATCAGAAGGGCTGAATAAAGGGGGAAATGTGTAAACTATGACTCAGGCTGTAGCTTTTTCATCTCCTCCTATAACTCACTTACCCTTTTTTCTTCTCACTGATCAACCTACAGTTTATTTGGTACCTTTTGTAAAGAGGGAGTGGCTTGAGGTGAACCCAGTGCTTCGGCCACATTCACTGCAGAGAGCAGCAGAGGACTTTTTTTTTTTTTTCTGGTCTTGTCCTGCCCCCGTCTGTCAGCCAGTTTGTACCACTTGCCATTCTCTCCCGTTACACAGGACTGTGCCCCATACTTGCATGAGAATGTGCTTGTAGGGCCTAGAAGTCAAACCCATCTGTTGGGGCCTGCACCATAACCAGACCAACGTGATTTATTTTCAGCACGTGGCCAATATGATGATCAGGATGAAGCGTGAATTCCCTGGGAGCCAGAACTCGATATTTCCCATCTTTGATACCCTCTTGTTGCTGGACCGCAACGTTGACCTGCTGACGCCGTTGGCTACGCAGCTGACGTACGAAGGGCTGATAGATGAAATCTACGGAATTCAGAACAGTGAGTAGTGCCGGGTAAGGGGGAGGTCTCCAGCGTGCTGGAGCAGGTCGCCATGTGTCCGCTGGGTTTCTGCTTTGCTGAATGACAGCGATGCAGGAGCAGCTCACCTGAGCTTAGTGCGGAGATGGTTCGGTCCCAAGCTAGAGCCCATCCAGATCAGCTCTGGCTCTCTCCTTGCTCAGGAGGGGGAGCTGAGTGCAGTGCATGGTTATCGAACGGGCTTTTGGATGTTGGCTGGGTGCAGACGCAGCGACACGGAACATGTAGTGTGGCAGGAGGCATGTTAGCGTCTGCCTTCACCCTCCAGCCCAGCTGGCTCACGTGCCACACTGAGGGCATGGGAACAGTTTGTGAGGGGGCTATTCAGAGCGCTCTCCTGCTCTTCAGAGGGTGGTAAGAAAAATTCCAGAGAGGCATTTATGGGTTTTAATCCCTCCTGCTGTACTGAAGGCCGGCTGGAAGGCTGCCTCCAAACCTCTTGGGTAGCAGGGTAGCTAGCACTTGGGTTCTGGTCACGCATGTCTGTACAGGTCTCTGGGTCACTAGGGGAGCACAGGGAGACTCTCCTTCATTAACACATACACACTGAGTCGCCTGGGCCTTTGTATTAGTTGTGCTGTTCAGAGCCGTTTCCAGCCCAGGGGACGCGTTTCCACGGCCTTTTTAATTTTAACTAGGGTTATTCCTCTGCATTTGGTAGCTTATGTGAAACTCCCTCCGGAGAAGTTTGCCCCAAAGAAGCAGGGTGAGGGTGGGAAGGATCTGCCCACAGAACCCAAGAAGCTCCAGCTGAACTCTGCCGAAGAGCTCTATGCTGAAATCCGAGACAAGAACTTCAATGCCGTGGGGTCAGTGCTGAGCAAGAAAGCCAAGATCATCTCGGCAGCCTTTGAGGTGAGGCCTGTATCTGACTGTGCATCCCTTGGCCATTCTTGTCATCAGGTAAGTCACAGTCTGCATTCAGCAGGGCTGTGATTGGCAGCTCGAGCTGTTGCCATGGAGTAATCCCCCAGCCAGAGGAAAAACAGGTAGGTAGACTTCAGAAGCCCCTCCAGTCTGTTCCTCTGCCCTGGGATGCAATCAGCTCCACTTCGACTGTTCTGAGGAGGTGTTGGTCAAACCTCCTCTTAAGAATCCTGTAGTAATGCAGATCCTCTCTTCTCCTCCCACACCTCTGTTCTGGGGCTTTTCCCGTCCTCGCTGTTAAGAGCTTGTCCCAGAGGTGGCGTAAACCACATTTCTCCTGGGTCAGCCCAAAGTTCCCGTAATAGGAATTGCTTTCTTCAGTCTGCAGAATGGTCGGGTGCTGCGTCCCTCTGCAAGAGGCCAAAGGTTAATGTTAACGTACTGATCAATTCCACTTTGTTGCCGCTGTTACCTGAACTGAAAGGTCCTTTTCCCTTTGTGTTCACTAAGGATGCAGAGAAAAGGCTTTAAGAAATGAAACTCCAGAACGCGCATTCATAGAGCATTATGGTGTAAAAAACAACAGGAATGGGAAAAAGACCGTTGTCGTACAGGAGGTTTGACCTGTAAATTCATGCTCACGTGTCACCTTAGACAAAGCTGGAGAGTGCTGTGGGGGGTGTTTGTGGGTTTGTTTGAAAAACATCCTGATTTGATGATTCATAAAGAAACTGAGATCCCACATGTCTGCTTTCAGACTTCATGGTGAATCTCGAGAGAACTTGTTACACTGTTTGGTTGTATTTCCTTAGTTGTTTTCTTTGCCTCTTCACTTCTGCCATATTTAAGACTGAAATACTGTGTGCTCAGCCTCATTTCCTAGTCAATGTCTGTTACTGCAGTATTAGTGCTGAAGGTGCTAAAGATGGATTATTCATACTGATTGTTAAAAAAAGACATTTAAGGAATTGTCAGAGATAATAGGTGATAATGAAACAGCAGCATACTGGCAGCAGAGGACTTCTTAAATTGCCGGCTTCATCGTTATCGCTCTCCTGCCTGCACTTGCCCATTTAAATCTTTCACATATGAGTCAAATTATTATTTTTATTCCAAGTTACAGCAAGCGGCAAGTAGCCCAAATGAAATACAGACCTCTGGACTGCTCTGAGAGCTGAAGTCTGCATTGTGCTTCATCAGATCCTTGCTCAAAACCTGGGACATTGTTACAGCCAGGTACAGTGAACGGCAGGCGTCTGATTGCAAGGGACACAGACCCTGCCCACCCAGTTCCTCAGGACCTTTCACTGCTGCTTTGAGGGGAAACGTCCCCCATCTCTGACCACATTGGCCTAGAGCTCCACGTTTATGGCAGCTAGCAGAGTACTTCATCTTTGCATGAAAAACATCCTTTTGGTGGTGGGGAAACTGAGGAGCAGATAGTGATGGCTGAGGTCAGACAAAAGTGGAGAAAAGTGATTGGCAACACTGGTGTAACAGAAAAAAAAACAGTCTAATGACCCTGTTGTATTACGTTGTGCCTCTTCTAATGACCGCAGTGCTGCTACAGGTAATGCTGTGACTTCAGTGTAAGCATTTAAAGTCTTTTGTCTAAAAGGCTGTGTATCTTTAACAGCATCTGCTGTTGCAGCGGGTACAGTAAAAAGCTGTTTCATGATAAAATGGTCTGGTTGGTGTCACTAATCTGAACAAGATCTAACCCAAGCGACGGATTTCTTTAGGAAAGACACCACGCGAAAACGGTTGGCGAGATTAAGCAGTTTGTCTCCCAGCTGCCACACATGCAGGCAGCAAGAAGTTCTCTGGCAAACCACACCTCCATCGCAGAACTCATCAAAGACATCACCAGTGAGTATTTGTTGAATAGTCTTATCTGACTAACTTAAGTATGGCAAGATGCGGACGACATGATGGACGTCATTGAGCTTGGCAAAAATTGGCTTTGCTCCATCCAGCGCATCTCTGCCGAAATGTTAAATGTAGAAAATAAGCTGTCGGTTGCCATTGCACTGATTTTCATTCTTTTCCCAAAGCATCTGAAGATTTCTTTGATAATTTAACAGTGGAACAAGAGTTCATGTCTGGAATAGACACAGACAAGGTAAGCAGATAATTAATGACTTTTAGTCTTCAAAAAAAAACCCCAACATATTTCTCTGGGTTTTTTTTTCCATTTGGGTTTGTTGAGAGAGGAAGCGGCTGATCTAGATGGTGTCTGTCTGCTTCCAGTGTCAAGGCTGTGAGCTCTCACGTGTGCCTGCTCGCACGTTTGCAGTTTTTCCCACGACGTGCATCGCTGAAGGTGCTCGGAGACGGTGCTGTTCTGTGCACTTTGCCGGGCTCTGCTTCCCTGTTGTTGCAGATGGATACAGCTGGGGTGCTCTGACTCGTACCGGGGCGCTACATGCTGTGAGGGATCAGTGAAAGACTGAAGTCAGAATTTTCTCAGTGCATCAAAATCTAGCCACGGACTGTGGAATCTTTAGATGCTTTAGAAAGACGCTAGGTGGAACCAGTGCTGGATCGCTGTTTGGCAGATGGTCTTGAGCTGCCTGGAGAGCAGCTGCACCCTCTTTCTTGCTGTTTTGGAGATCCTAGGCAAAATGAGATCTTTCCTTCCAGGTCTTCTAGGCAGTTTAACAGGTCTTTAAGTAACAGCTTATGGTTTGTTGTTGTTTTTTTTTAATAGGTTAACAATTACATTGAAGACTGCATAGCTCAAAAACACCCGTTAATCAAGATCTTGCGTCTCGTGTGCTTGCAGTCTGTGTGCAATAGTGGACTGAAGCAGAAGGTTCTGGACCATTACAAAAGAGAGATTCTCCAGGTTGGGCTGTAACTTTTGGACTGATAAATTTCTGAGAAAATCCACATCAAAGCCTGAGCTCTACAGCACTTGCATTCTAGAGAGGTGCATCTTACACATGGGTAGTGTTGATGGCCAGTGTGTACAGACGGAGCACTGGGGCTTGTTTGGGCTGACAGCAGTGACTCAGGGGGTGCTTATCTGTGTTTTACAACATGTAGATACAGAGAGGTTTGTAGAATTGCACTTTTTACTGTTATGATTTAAACACTCTAAATGGGATACACGCTAGAGGGATCTTAACAAAAAAACTTTTTCAAACAAACATCTTTGCTCTTTTTGTTTTTAAACACTCTGGTTATGGATTATTGACTTGGTATTAAAGGTGAACTCTTCAAATTGCAGACTTATGGCTATGAACATATATTGACCTTAAACAACTTAGAAAAGGCTGGACTCCTGAAACCTCAGACGAGTGGTAGGAATAACTACCCGACGATCAGGAAAACCCTGCGCTTATGGATGGATGATGTTAACGAACAGGTAAACAGGTGCCTCAGCAGTGAACGTGACATCTAACGATAACAGTTATGTGCAGCACAAAACCCTTCCTCTCTATTTTACTTATTTTTTTTAATTTCTGTGGTGCTGTTTTGCAGCATGAAGTAGCACTCCCCTGCTGCTCACACTCTGCTTTCTCCTGCAGAACCCCAACGATATCTCCTACGTGTACAGTGGCTACGCTCCGCTGAGCGTACGCCTGGCACAGCTACTGGCTCGGCCAGGGTGGCGCAGCATAGAGGAGGTTTTAAAGATGCTGCCGGGTCCCCATTTTGAGGAGAGGCAGCAGTTACCTACTGGCCTTCAGAAAAAACGTAAGTTTTGCTTTGTTTTTCCCGTTTTCTAAAGAGAGGTGCATCTCAGTTAGGCTGGAATGAGGCAAACTGAAATCAGGGCTGGCAGAGTCCAGGCATCTGTCTCACCTCCCCGTCCCACTGCAGTATTAGATCTACCTAACCCATTTTTGGCAGCTCGCTTTCTGGCCTCTTTAAATCACTCAGTCACGTATTGAGCCTGCTGCTAACGCACAGCACCACGTGTGCTGAAGATAACTACAGAGCTGTACAGGTGTTGACCTTCTTGTCATAAACCCTGACCTCACACTGTGATAGTAATGAGTAACGTTACCTGACAAAGAAGGTCAGCATCACTCGCCTAGAATTGAGCCTGGGCAGGCAGAAGCACATCTGTAACAAGACGCCGGAGCTGGGAGCAGAGGCTGCATTTCTGGACCCCAGCCTGGTATGCTGCCCAGTAGGTTTCTCCTCTTACTTCACCTGCTGTCTTTATTTCAGGTTTAGGTCATTTTGAGTTTGACTGACAGTTGACAGGTAGGAGATGTAAAAATAAAACTAAGACAACCTGTAAATTTCTCTGAATACACAGGTCAACACGGCGAGAACCGAGTCACTCTGGTGTTCTTCCTGGGAGGTGTAACATACGCAGAAATTGCTGCACTGAGGTTTCTGTCCCAAATGGAAGATGGAGGCACTGAGTATGTCATTGCCACTACAAAACTAATCAATGGAACGAGTTGGATCAAATCCTTGATGGAAAAACTGGAGCCTGCCCCTTTCTAGGGTCTGTGGCGAGAGACAGTAAAAGTGAGAAGCCCTGTGACACAGGCATGTTGGCTTCTGGTCTTCTGGCATGGCTGCTCGACCGTCAGAGAAACACGACAGTGAAAGAAGCTCTCCTGAGACCAGCTCACAATGCAGTTACCCCCATCCCGCTCTGTGCTTGGGTTCCTACTGTGTGTGGAACTGCCCAGGAGACAAGCAGTGCCAAAAGGCACCAACAATGAAATAAACAGCGGGAGAAAGAGAGATCCCTGCTCATGGTCTGCGTTGGCAAACAAGTGCTGGGGGAGTGGGGATTTGCCCTGGTCCTTCTATTTGGCAAATTGCTTCTTGTTTTTTTTTCTTTCAGTTTAGTTTTAGTGGGAGATGCGATTACTTCTTTTTACTCTCCTAAGGTGCTGAGGAGGCCAGATGTTTTCTGTTCCTGATTTCATACCAGTATTCCCAGTCTGTCTCTCTCTAGTGCCCGATACATTCCATCAATGCACTGGATCTGTTTCTGTCAGAGATCCGTACTCAGCTGGACCTCTGCTGTACCCAGGGCTCATCTTTCTGATGAAAGCCAAGGAACTTGTGTCCCCCCCAATTTCAGCACATTCACATCAACAGGCAGCAGCAAGGGCCAGGCCCCAGTAGACAATCTTCTCTCATCCTTGGAAGCTGACTGTATGTGGGAAGGGAACTGCTGTAAAGGGGAGGCAGTAGGTTTTGCACCGCATAGGTTTAGAAACTTCATGGCTCTTGGGCATCCAGAATGATGCAGCTGCAGGACCTGCTCAGCCTGCGCTGTGCTGTAAGAAGCTGGGTGTTTGGGTTGGTGGCCTGTAGCCCCTGCTCACAGCCACTGTCCTGCACGCTTTGGCCAAGGCATTCGTTGGGTTTCCTGCAGCAATAGCCCAACCTCAAACCATCCACGCGCATGTCAGCAGCACTGACCACGAATACAACCCCCAGAGCACGAGGGAGATGCTCGAGCCTTTTACTTCAGTCAGTGTGAGGTGGCTTGTTTGTCCTGGGTCCACCCACCTGGCTGGAAAGCTACTCCAGAGCATGAATTACATCAGTGTGTCAAGAGCTTGTTTGAAAACACACAGGCACTCCCTGCCACGGGACTCAGGCCAAAAAGAGCCACGTCAATGACCCAGTAAACAGAGGGTTTAAAACAGACACTTTTTTCATGCACACACCCCCCGTTCAGCTTATAAATTGCAGTACTTGCTGCCACAAGCTGTTGTAGAGCTCAAAACTATAAAATGGAATTTTCCATGGTCTTGGTGGCTGGACCCTTGGTGCTGCTGAGCCAGCGTGTGCAAGAGGCAGCTTCTGGCTCCAGAAGATGCAGCCTTGCTCATTGCTAGAGGCTTGGAAGGCAGAGCAGGGGTCGTTGCTTAAGCCTGAGCCCTGACCACAGCTGCAGCCTGTGCTGCTGCGCCTCAGCCCTTGCCCTGCTCGCTGTCACTGTACTCATGCTTCAACAGCAGCCACTGGGGACTCTCACACTGCGTTTCACTCCTAAATAGTTAAAACAACTAAAAAAAACCCGACTCCACACCTTAAATCACTCTCCTAGAAAACATTTCTGCCCTTAGTTATCCTGCACAATATGTCCCAAAACCCCTTCATTTTTCCAAGCTGTTAGAGTTAGGACTGTGGGTTTCAGTCTGTTTTGTTTTGTAAGATTGAGTTCTGCCAAATCCAGCCCCTTCACAAAGCCCCTCTGTCTGTCTCACTGCAGTTGGGGTATTAGAATAAAATAAAAAGTGTTTGCTCCCTCTCTCTGGAATACAAAAATAAATAAAATCAAACCCTCCACTGTGGTAGCTGCATCCTTCTCGCCCTGCCCCAGGATAACTGAATTACTTAAGTTGAACCTATTTTTCTAACATCTGGATTTTTTTTTCTTTAAGCTTATGCACTAATTACGTTATGTTCTGCCACTTAACATACTAAATCAGAAATATTTATGGGATTTCTAGACCTTTCAAGAAAAATACAGTTTTAAGCATTTGAGACTTTTTACTTCAGGTGGGTAGGCAACTTGCAGACTTGCTTACAAAACCAAAACGTGCTGCAACTTTGATAATGATGCAAGGAGCAAGCGTGGATGGCCTTGCTCTGCGCTAGTTCTGCTGTTCCATTGTAAAGCAGGTAATTTCACAGTACTTAAAAAGAAAATTGAAGTAGCTTTGGATCAAAAATCAGACATTACTGTGCAGAAAAACAAACAATGTGGTTCAGTGCAATCCTTACAGAGGGTCCTCGGCTTGGCCTTGAGGTTCTTTGTGCTATCACAATTTCAGATTTTTTTTTTTTTTTTAATCTTAAATATTGAAAGGAAGTGAATAGCACTGATCGGGCTAGTTTGTGAACTAGGCTCATGACACGTCAAAGCTACACCACAAGTGACTAAAGGAAACCACGGGAAGCGCCAATTCAACAGCTCCCTCACCACTTGGCCCAGCAAATGTGTTTGTTAGTTAACACTAGAGACAAAACCTACTTCAAAAATAGCTCACACCGGACACTCGGTAAGCTCTTCATTTACCAACACCACTGCTGCGTAGTTTTTTGCAGGCTGCAGCCTGCACCCCCACCAAGCTAGAGCCATGTGGACACTCCAACGACACAAAGTCTCTTCCTGGAACTATTCGACAACAACAGCAAAAAATAAAAGCCATGTTGACGTTGATCGATTCTCTGGAGAAGCAATTACGACTTAACAGGCTTCCTGAGCAGCTTGATTATGTTCTGCTTCTGTCTAAGGCCTTGCTGACCATGCGGGTAATAATTTGATAACAAGAGAGCCTAATTAAATTAAGGGGCCATTTTCTACATCATAATATCTTTGTAGGTAAGAGATTTGATTTGCAGTACATACTCTTCCTTCTCTCTGCTGTCTGCATTTGTCTGGTTTACAAGCAAAAAAAAAAAAAAAAAAAAAGAAAACATTACCCAACCTCCATCCCCAAAGACTTCCACTTTTCATATAGCATTATCGGAAAGCAGTTTTGCTAAAAATAAACGTATCGCTTACCTCCCTCCTCCCCCCCCAGCTGCAAAGGCCCTGTAGTGCTCGCCCTCTAACAGGTAGGGGTGACTTCTTGGGTGTGCAAGGGTGAATCTGGAGCAGGGAACTAGCGCCATTGCAGCCATTAGGCTGTCTTCAGCGCTTGCTCTTGATAAAAGAGCCCGACTCAGCCCACCCGGTTCCATCCTGCAATGGGCTGCTGAGCTGGGCCGATGCCCAGCTGTATGAAAGCGTCCTCCTTCCCAAGTGGAGCACAGGGCTCTCAGGGAACGGAGCACGAGGCATAAGAGCCTTGCAGCTAACTGCAGAATAAAAAGTGTAGGATGACACAACGCTGTGTTAGAGGGAAAAGCCTCACGTTTAAAGAACTGCAGGGTTGGACCTGGTAACACTAAGCCATGGTGCTTCAACTCAGGCCCCGCTGTTGACGAAAGCCCTCTGGGGAAGGGGAGCTCTCCGGCGAGCTCTGCCCTGCTGCGCTGCACGGAGCGCAACGGCGCTATGTCATGTAGTAACTGGTCCTGACCACACCTAGTGCATCAGTCCTCGTGTGGGCTGCAAACACCACCTCATTGCTCCCGGATGAGCGGATCAGAAGAGGATCAAACTACAGCACAAACCGTGCAGAAGCCAGAAATTCAAGGGACAGCTGCAGAACAAAACTAGAGAGAAATAGGAACTTTACGAAGTAGAGCCCATCATCTACCTGGGTAAGCAGCTTATTTCTTTATCGACATCTTTAATTTAGATAATCAGAAATCATGTAAAGCCTATAGCTAGAAAACTTCAGTGCTTTGAACAACCGGGAAACCATGGCTGGTTTTAAAATGCAGCAGCTCCTGTAATGTGTACATGTGCCTGAGCTTAGGCTGAAATAACGAACTCTTTAATAAGACCAAAAAGTGAACTCTTTTATCACAAGAGCTCTTTAAAAAATATTCTAAGTGGCAGGATGCGAATTCAGTTTACCTTGGCTGGCTTTAGACTGTTTGGAAAAGAAATAATCCTTTTAGAGCAGCTTTATCTTAAGTCTGGTTTTAAATTCCCTTTATATGCTTGACCAACAGTGTGGATATTTTTGAACAGGCACAGTTACGATCAAAATTAAAAAGAACATGTAAACTGGAGAGACAGTAGAATTTTTTAGATGGATCTTCACAGCTTTAAGTCTAAGGAGCCAACAACTTTTGGGAGAGTTCAGATTTTATATTAAACTAACAAATGAGCAATCACTTCTAAAGTGATGTGTAAGCATAACTTTAAAATACAGCTAGAGGATGAATCCTAAAGCACCTTATCCCATGTCTCCCATTTAAAGGTTATTTTTAACGTGAGATATAAATATTTGCCTGTGCAAACTTGTATTTAAGCCCTAGTTTTCGTCATTCTTAAACAAAAGACTCAGTTTGTGCCAGTATTTCCATTAGATGCAATTATATCATTAAATATTAATGGTGGCTTCCTTGGAGGAATTGACCACTTTGATCAGAACACACTGTTGGTAATGCACCATCAGTGACCGCTCGGAACGTGAAGCTTCCTGGATGCACAGCCACAGGGGGAAAGACACCAGGAGCCAGCTGGACTCTGCAAGGCCCTCTGGCCCGTACCGACACAGCAGCACCTGCTGCTTGTGAGTCTGTGTTTTAATTTGCTTAGTTACCAGTCCTGATTTGGAGACTCTGACCAGATCCCGAGCTCTTTTTTCAACACCACGCAGCTCAGCAACCCTCTGAACAAGCACACACAAGTCCAACAACCTTCTTAGGAGGATGAGGGGCCATTAACCCTCCCAAACACAGCCGTTTCTCCCCAAAGAGCCACCCCATCAGCTCTGCAGTCTCCTTGCTCAGAAAGAGTCATCCTGTCCCTTTGCTTACAGGCCGAGGAGGAGCACGGCAGAGACCCTACCTGCTGCAGCGCTGGGGAGAAGCATGCCGGACTCCTTCGCCATCCACTTCCTCAAGGTGATGAAGGAGCTGCTGGCGTTCGTGCTGTTCAGTTACACTGTGCTGGTCGGGGCGCTGCTGCTCGCCGGCTGGACAACGTACTTCTTGGTGCTTAAATGAGAGCTCCTCTCCTGCTCCTGCAGCCACGGGCTGGCCAGAGGCAACAGGCTCCACCGTGCAGCTCATCCTGTGCGTCCCCTTGGCACACAGGATGGCAGTCCCTTCCTCCTGTCCCAGCTCTGCAAGTGTTTTGTTTCCTTACTGCCTAACCACAGCCTTATTTTCTTATATAAAAAGAATAAAGGTTAGAAAACGTATCTACATGCATGCACTTTACTGATCTTTGTGGTTCTTGCAGATTCTTTGTCTCCTGCAGATTCTTTGTGTCTCCTAGACATTTGCCCCTGTTCCCTGAAATACTTAAAAGCCTCCCAGTAGTCTTCTCCTGAGATTCCCACCCCACACCCCACCTCGAGAGCACGGCAGTCTGCCAAGCACAGCAGAGGGACGGGAGGGATGCAACACGATTCAAACACGACCAACATCTCAAGTAAACAAGTCCTGCCTTGTCTAACTCTGCCTCATTAAGGGTGTGAAGGCACAGATACAGAAATCACTTGCTATTTTTTTCAGAAGTCCTGGGAAAAGACATTTCAAATCAGCACAAGGTTTCCCCCTTCCTACCGTTTTACGAGGTACACTTCATGGGGTGGGGGCACCAACACCACATTATCTACAGGTTTATTATTTGGCGTTCTCAATGCTTTTCCACAAGTGCTCAAAACATGGAGTTAGATGTAAGATGTGCCTGTGACACAGCGCTGCCTTGCTGAAAGTAAACTGTGCTGAGCAAACTCACAGAGACTAGACAGGAATTTCTGGTATACCCCAAAAGAATAGATTTAATTGATCAAAGCCTTTCATGTAGAACTACACAGCAGACCTTTCCTGGAGAAGCTGGGGATTATCACTAGCCAAAAGCCAAGCAGCATCACATGTTCTTGAAAAGCAAAGAGGAATTAAACGGGGAGGTGGGGAGCAGAACCCGCAGCCATCGGTCGGTGACCTCTGCCAACACGCCTGCTGACAGCCTCGCACACGGCCGAGGGCCGCTCCCCGTGAGGGCCTGGCAGGTGTCTCCGAGCGGGGCAACGCAGAGGAACCGCCCAAGCGCGGCCGGAGCCGAGGCCGATGCGGCTCCAAAGGCCCGCCATGGCGCCTCCCGAGCCAAGCGCCGCTCCCCGCAGGCGGGGCAGCCCCCGGGGGCGGCGGGAGCAGCGGACCCCGCCGGGGGGGGGGGCACACCGGGACACCCGCCCGCCCGCCCGCCTCAGGCTCCAGCCGCCCTCACGGCCCCGCGCGCGCCGCTCCCGCCTTCAACCGACGGCCCCGCCCGCCGCCCGCCCCCACGTGCCCGCCCTCTGCGCATGCGCCACGCCAGGAAACCAGCCCCGCCCGCTCAGCGACACTCCCCCATCACTCGCACGCCGGGACGCGCTAACGTAACTTCCTGCGTGTCGCAAGATGGCTGCGGGCAGCCGGTGGCTCCGGAGCTGCTGTTCCCTCCTCAGGTACCGCGGCGGCCCCGGGTCCAGCGGGGCCGCGCCCGCGGAGGCGGCTGTTTCCCGGGCGGGAGCGGGCCGGGCGCGGCCGCAGTCGGGCTCCCGGCGCCGTTCTCTGCCGCTGACCGCCCTTGGGGGCTCCGGCCCCGCTCGGTTTGCCCGGTGTGATCAGCCCATCCGCGGGCTGGAGCGGCGGCCTGAGCCACAGAAGTGGCCGTAACGCGCCTCGTCTGCCTCCAGCTGCCGCAGCCCAGCGGGACCGGCGCAAGCCGGAGGAGCTGCGGTGCCCGCACGGCGCTTGCCGCTGGGGGGCTGTAGGTTAAGAGTGCGCAGCGTGAAAGAAGGGAGGCTGACCTGTTGTTTACAGAAAATCGCTGCCCAGCGAAAAAACTGTCATGACAGAATGTCTCTGTTCTTCCGCTCGAGTGTTTCAGGGAGAGGCCCTGACCCCCGGACACTTACACAGCCCTGGGTGTAAATAAAGGTGACAACGGGAGGCCCAAAGCATCACTGGGTCACAGCGAACTATTACCAGTTGTATTGCTCACCTGCATATACCAGATACCACTTCTAAGCATGACTTCTAATTTGTTTTTCAGTATTACTGAACGTTAGTGATGTGTTGGTACCTGATAAGATACATTTCCTCTCTCAAAGGATTAATAATGCAGTAGTTACTGTGCTTGTTTTCTTGCACTTAAGTAATAGCATTTAAAACAAACTTATTAATTCACTATTATGGAGCTGCACTGCAGAAGCTTGGTGGAGATGAGGTCACTAGAACAGCTTCTAGGTGTTCTTTTTGATACCTATTTCCCACCACACACTGGGTATTTCTTGCATTTAACTTTGTTTCTTGCATTTCCAGACAAAGCTTCCCTCTTCTGGGCAGTATTAGGAGACGCTGCCTCTCGGGTGTGAACGGACGATGGCACCAAATGGCAGGCATGGGGCTGGGAGTGGCCTTGTGTGCAGTCCCGGTCGTGGAGGTAACGTACCAGGAGTGAGAGACTTACAGCACCCACTCGTTAGAAGCAGTTTCATATAGAAACCCACTTGTTTAGCATCTTACAAACTAGTACTTACCCTCAGAATTGTATTCCCTTGTGGGGATCACAGGGGTTTAAGCTGTTAATCATTAAGGAAATGAGAAAAGACAACGTCTACCTTCAGGTGCCTTGTTTTGCAGTGAGGATCGGGCTGACCACCTAACAGCGGTGCTTTTCCTCACCGTTACTTGTTACTACTAACATCCACAGGAAGGTCAGTGTAAAGAGGATGCAAATGTCTTGTCTTTCAGAAACAGAACTCGTCTTCTCTCAGCAACGACGCCTTGATTAAAAGAGCAGTTTCCTTGGTAACAGACAGTACTGCTACGCTCCTCTCTCAAACAACGTACGCACTGATTGAAGCGCTGACAGAGTACACCAAGGTAAGCCGAGAGATTACACATTTTGCCAGCAAGTCAGTACTGGGAATACTAAATGGTTTGGCACTAACTGCACCCATTAAACCACACTTAAAATGGACTTTGGGGGGGTTTTAATGAATTTTAATACAAGAGGTGTGGGGGTTTGAAGATGTCGAGTCCCTAGGAAGCCGTGGGGTCGGGCTCAGTGTTCTGCTACACCAAATGCAGAAGTTAATTTTAGCTTCGTTAGACTGTTGCTTTGAGCTTGAACTTAAGCTGAAATGACCCATATCTCAGAACTGGGGCTAAAGAAACTCCTGACACCTGTGTACGGAGTCAGTAGGATGCACCACCTTGTTATTTAACTTCTGTGCCCATTTTGAAGGCCGTGAACTTGAGTCTCATCAGAAGAATGGACTGAGCCATATTTAAGGCTGAAACAACGAGATACAGTTTTAATTTTATAAATAAGTGCCAATTTGAGTATTTGCGTTCCAGTTTACTTCCTTATTAGCACGACAAGTATATAAAGAGATGGTATCCACAGCGCTGCTGTGGGCAGACAGCGAATGCTGTCAGCGCCTCCAAAACTGCCGTGAACTTGAGAACAAAGCCCCTTTGGAACCGTTTTGCTCATCAACACTGAGACGTCATCGGAGATGTACGGATTGTCGCGTAATTGTCTGAAATGATTCCTTTGCAGGCAGTTTACACGCTGGCGTCTCTCTACAAGCAATATGCAAATCTTCTCGGGAAGATGAATTCAGAAGAGGTGGATGCAGTCTGGCAGGTGGTAATAGGAGCCAGAGTTGATGTAAGCAGCCGCCTCCCCTCAGTCAGCTGTCTGCCTCTTAAACCTGCACTCAGAAAGTTCTCGTCTCACTTGCTCACCTTTTCACAAAGGTACTGCTTAGAAGAGCATTCAGGTGCTGTGACCTCAAGTAAAGCAGTACTTTGTTCTGCTCCTAGATGACCACAAAACAGCAGGAATACCTACGGCTGGAATCCAGCTGGATGACAGCGTTACGTCTGTCAGAGATGGCGGCAGAAGCTGCCTATCAATCAGGTAAGCACAAGCAGGACGGTGTAGGAGAGACTCTCTGCCAAGTCATGAGGTTCAGAGTGGCCCCCCTTGCTTTTTCAGCTTCCTCTCAGAGAGGAGTCTGAGTGTGGATGGATCCAGCCTTAGCCCCCGACTGTAAAGAAGAGTTCAGTCCTTAGGTTCTGTCAGAGTCGCTTTATTTCAGCTTGAGCTGGGACCTTCCGGGGGGGACACCCCTCCGTTGTTTCCCTGGGTCTTTAAGGCCTCACAGTCTGTTACACGAGGTGTTCACACACCTGCACATGCAACTTGCACCGACTTTTGGTCCAATTAGTTTAATAGTCGCTCTTCCTTTATGATGGTCGGAGTAATAGCTTTCAAATTCTAGCTGTTCCTGTAGTTTTACCACCCTTCTGTCTTATCTGCACCTGGATCTCCTCTGTTTTCTGTTGGCTTCAAATGGAACAGTTTCTCTGGTTTTTTTAAAGGTCTTTTCTTTGAATTACAGCTTTGGTCCAGCTTACCTCATTGTACAAGGCTCTCGGTACTTCCCCATTTGACTATGCACAAATTCAGCTGAAGTTCAGATAGTTTGTGGCCTAAGGCCTCAGCACTCCCATCACCCATGCTAAGCAAAGCAAATCAAGTTTCAATTCAACCTAATATTAAGCAATCACACAATTAATTGTAATATTCTACAAGTAACTATTTTAATCCCCAGCACAGACACACTGAGCATTTCTTTCCCCTAGCATTTAGGCAGTATTTACTGAACGAGAATGGGGCTGAGAGAGACACAGGGTGTACATTCAGGTAACACCAATTGACAGCCAGTGCCTGGTTTTTAGAGGTGCTGAGAACTTTTGCTTTTTTATTGGCTGCCAGTCTAGTAGAAGTGTTCTGAGAACTAGGCCTGGAGACTTCACATGCGGTTGAGATCAAGACCCATCCGTGCCAAAACATGTTTGAGGGAAGCGTTTAGTCATTTTTAAAGGCAGTGTTCGAACGCGGTTCTGGGAGCCACGGAAATAAGGCTGCCAAGGGGGTCCAGCAGGTCTTTCTAGCTGGATTCACTCTTCTTAACCTCAGGAAGGATACTGATTTTGGTCTTTTCTCCCCGTATACACACTTTCACAAAATGTGGAGAGACGTGATAGCTCTGAGATTGAGTGACGGGCTGACTTACGGTATGTCAGCAAAGTTATTGGAGGGGAGAAGGGGAGGAAAGCAATGAACATACAGGGATGCCCTGACTCTGTAAGTGCCTGAAAAAGACACAGAATCTGGAGGAGCAGGGGGGGGAGAAGGGTTTCTGAGTTCAGCAGCGCCACAGACGTTCCCGCTGCTGCGAGGGGCCAGGACAGGACACAGACTGACCGCTCCTGGCACACGATGACTGGGCTGGGCTTAGCTCTCAAACCCACGGGAACAAGCCCATCGCTCTGATCGGACACTGGCTGCAACCCACTTGGGTTGAAGAATTCAAGGGGGAGGGGGGGTGGGAAAATCTCAAAGTAGGCATGTTGTTGTTGAAGTCAAATGAACAGTAAATGCATTTAGCATTAATACAGCCCAAGAGCCATGCAAATGCTTCGCAAAGCAGATGATAATTATAGCCGGTCGCTCCCTTAATTGCCAAGTGCTGCTCCAACCTGATGTATTTAAATCATTAATTATTAAATCTGCATTTTCAGGTGCAGACCAAGCCTCGGTGACAGCCCGCAGCCACATTCAGCTCGTGAAATCGCAGGTGCAAGAAGTGCGACAGCTGTGCCAGAAAGCAGAGACCAAGTTAGCCGAAGCTCAAACAGAAGAGCTCATAAAAGCTCAAGGAGAGGAATCTGCATTGCCACAGGGTATTTTAGGAAGTACAGAGGCAGGGGAGGACCCTTACCTTCGGGAGGACTGAAAAGAACTGAAGTGTCACCATAGAATATGTGAGAGTCAATCACAATTTGAAGGTCCCAGACTTTTCAGTGTGGGATAGTAGCAAACAGCTGAAATAAGCTTAAGATTCCATTTGTTTCCCCAAATGGGATGGTTTTACAAATCAAGTCAGTTCCAAGTATCTGAAAGGCCTTGATCTTGTTTGTAACGTACCATGTTTGTAATACTTATGGATTCAATTATTTAAATGTTTAACTATGCAAATGTGACAATTGCTGTCAAGGATCGCTTGTTAATTGTCTTTCTGCTGGGAGGGTCCCACTGCTCGTTTGATGTTTGTGAGAGCCAAAGAAGTGTAGTTAAAAGTCACTTTTTATCCTGTGAAGTGGATGAGGTCTGTTAGGAGGTACCTTTATTAAACTGTGCAAAGTTTCTGTTGTGGGTGTGCCCGTTTGGAGAAGAGATTAAAAGAACTGTTTTCTGTTGAACTTGAAAGTTTGTAACAGAGCTGAGTCTGGGAGCTGCCTCCAATCACACTTCACTGCAATCAGGGGAAACACTTGCTGTAGGGCTGAAAACTGGAGTTACCCAGGCTGCTCGTAGTGAAGTGGTGCAGTTCAGTACAGCAACCTTGTTCACCCAAGTCGCCGCTTGTAATGCATCTGCCTTCCCCAGGAAGCAAAGAGAGATTTGATTTTCAGGATACTGTGGTTATAAACAAAGTTGTTGTGGCAACTGCTGTGTACTTACAAGGCAGTAACGAAAAGTGAGTTTTCTATATTTGAATGCTTTCCAGCACAAGTTTCAGGAAAGTAATCTTAATTCTCTCTTTTTGCAAGCTTAATGTTTCACTGCTGGCTTCAAAACCACTGGCATCTTTCAGTGTGTTCATTTTCTAACTTGACAGCTTAATGTGAAATTTGCAATATTAACTGTAGAGACAATGTAAACTTAAGCTGAGATTGCTTTGTAGAACAGCATCCACTAGAACTTCATCACTGCTGATTTGAGTCAGTTAATCCCCATTCATCAGGTTTTGTAAGAAAACACACTTTAACGATAGGTTTTCCACCACAAATTAGCATCAGATGCACTACTCCTGTGTCAAGGTTGCTGTTACTAAATTGTGCTTGACTAGGAATTTTTTTCAGCTGGAGCACAAGCCTTTCCCTCTGTGCCTGCCTTTTGGTCAAATGTAATCTCAGCTGCACAGCACTGTACGTCTGTAGATCAAATAGTAATGGAATTAACGAACTACCTTTTCTTGCTCCTGCTCCTCACTAGGTGCTGCTGTATCCAAGGAGGATGGCACTGTCTGGAATTCCAGCTCATGGGAAGGTGCTGCCAGTGTCTGCTGTGCCAGTAGTCAGGAGGTCCCGAACACAGCTTTGGGCAGGGAGCGTTAGGTAAAAAACCACTATCGTGAGGATTATTTGCAGCAGTGGCACAACCACACCCTCAAGAGCCAAATGCAACTTCAGGTCAGCCTCTAACCACAACTGCTCTAATTTGTTACGTGCTGCAGTTGAAGAACGTCTGCCAAGCCATGACCCAAATGCACATACAGGTTGTGTTCCTCTCAGGGTGCCACAATAACTCTACTCCGATGCTTGTGTGGCAGAGATACAGCTTGAGGCAGATGAGCGCTGCTACAGGAGTCTGCAAAGCAACTCGTTCCCCTTTCAGAGCCTGCTCCTGGCCCCCTTGTTGCCCCTCGTTTCACTGTGCGCCCTGCTCTACATTCCCAAGGCACAGGCTGTTCCCACCACATCCGTGACGGGAACCAACTAGTCAGTTCAGTCCAGCCCAAATGGGAGTGAGGAGCCTGAGTGGCTCCCTGTCGCCTCCAGAATGGCGGGGGGGGGGGAAGTCCCACCCCTTTATCGGGAAGTGAGAGGTGCCTGTCGGGGCTTAGCCCATACACCTAAGCCCGCAACAGACATGACATTATGCTCTACCTCATGTTACTGAGTTTGCATTTGGAATCATCTAGTGGATCAGAAAAATGCTGCCACAGCAGTTCACAGGGTACCATGGTGCCCGCTGTGTCCAGTCTCTTCTCTGGAACAAGCAGCAGTGCCCAGAGAACGGTGCCCAGGAACTCGGGTTTGCTGCTGATGCTCCGCCTTGTTTACAAAGCCAAGACACCTGAAACTACGTGTAGGCAATTCTGCAGGTACTGCTAATGAGCTAATTAATCCCCGTTAGGGCTGCAGGGAGAAGATGCAGGAGCAGCTTGCACAAGCCCACACTGAGGATGGACACGCACAGGCTCACCCCCTGGAGGAGCTATTTTTTCAGCCAAACGCCTACTCGCATCTGGCACAGAAACAGCTCGTGTGAGGTGGAAACTCCGGCCATAAGAGTCTGGGTCACGCTGTAGGGCTCAGCTCGAACTCCACCGGGTGCTTTTGAAAGCCAAGGCAGCAAGTACTGCCAGGAGTCCCTCAGCCCGAGGTCGTACAGCACTGCACCACCCTGGGGAGCCAGCCTGCCCGGAGAGCTCGTCACACCTCCGGTCTCGGGATGTCCCCAGTCTCTCCGTCTGTAGTACAAGCAAGGGCCTCCTGGAAGCACTTCCCAGGCACCTCTGAAAGCCCCAGCTCACATCTGGTGGGCAGTGAACGCTTGGCAGCTGGCCTAGAAACAGCAGTGACAACAGCAACGGCTCATTTCTGTAATGACACACTTCCTCTCTACCTGCTACCTTTTTCTAAAGCTTCCAGGCTGCTTCCTGCTCACGTGCAGCACAGCAGCTTCTGACCCAGCAGCAAGGCACCCTGAAGCTGATAATCATCGTGTGTGTCACCAAATCCTAGTTTCATATTGGGTCTTTCCTCAAATTAGCGACTCCAGTGCACTCATAGATTAATTGCTTCTGCCTCAATACACCTTTTCTGGACAGGGCAGAGAACGGCAGCTGCTCACAGCAAAGGAAGTGGCACAGGCTAAGGATAAACTCTTATCTTCTTTAGTATCAATGACTCCTTAACGCGAACGCCCAGCACCAGATCTCAGCCTTCTCTGGCTTTTCAAGCTCTTAGCTTTCAAGAGACCCAAGAATGCTCCTGTGAAAACATTTTTCAAAACTGTATTTTATTTATACCCAATATTACAACAACAAACTCAAACACCTCCCACACAACATGAAAAGCTACAGCCACTGTAACTACCACTGTGCTTATTCAAGACATGCTGCTCCTCTCAAACCCAAGCAGAACATGTTTGTGCAAAAGCTTCCAGTGCAAGTAAACTTGTCATAAACTTCTGTAAAATCCGAAGGGCTTGAGTCGGGGCCCAGCCCCTTGGATCATCGAGCCGTGTTAAGGCAATACATTTTTGAGGCATTCTTTTCCCCCCCCTACTCCACCCCCTTTCTCCTGCTGTCTGGTAGGACCTGTGGGATGGCTGGGACAGCAGAGTGATGCTGCAGTGGACCCACCGGCACACACTGGTCTCTCTTCTGCCCTTCCAGGTAATTTCAAGAGCTCTGTCACTCATTAGTCATCATCAGCTTTTCCACACCAGACTGAATCTGGCCAGCGGTCAGACACCAGCCACAGTGGTGTGGAGCCTCCATAGCGGGTGGCCCCTCACTCACGTCCCTGTGGCAGTTGTGACTTCCTCTGCCTCCAGTCCAGCTGGGAGGAACAGAGCTGAGTCCCCTGAGCCGAGCTACCGGCCCCATCCCCACCCCGTGGCAATTCAGCTGCTTCAGTAACCCACCAATAGAAAAGGACTTACTGCAGCACAACCCCCTACAGCTCAAGTACAGTCTGTTAGTAGAAGACAACTTTCTACCACAACCTGATTTTTAGTTTAAAAAAGTGCCCTGTGTCTGTCACCAGTCACAGTCCTGCTGTGCTCATCAGTAGCTTCTTTTCCAACCCCTTCTGTAGTTGTGCGTTACAGACACCGCACACCTCATGCTCTCATCCTTCACCAACGTCCACATGATCCACATCTCAGTCGGGTTTAGTTTGTGCACAATCATCAGCTCTTTGTACAGGCACGGATCAAAAGGATTGAAAGGTCTCTGAATCCCGAAAGTCTTAAAGCCAGCGTGGTTCTTTGGGGTCACTGCCATCTTTGCCAGACACATTCCCACAAAGACATCATCTATGGGAAAGAGCTCCGTGTCCTCTGCGGTGCTCTGGAGGCGGCGCACTGTCTCTCTAGACATCACGTAGCCCCCTCCACCCGCATAGAGAGGATAGAAGGGGGCGCGGTACATGGCCTCGGGAATAAAGTACTTGACTTTGGTGTTCCTGATGGGCCGGGCGTTGGTGATCACATCCCCAACAAAGAGATCCTGTTCAGGGTCCAGTTCTTGGAGGAACTCAACAATGTTGTAAGTGTTGACAAAGACATCGTCATCGCCCTTGAGCACAAACCTGGCATGCAGGCACTCCTCCATGAACCAGCGGAGGAAATGCAGCTCCTTGAGGGTCAGGTTGAAGAAGTTGTCAACAAAATCCCACTGCAGGATGTCACCAAACTCCTGGCTCTCGTAGGCCAGCAGCTGGTGCAGGGGCTGTACCCGGATTTTGGCCTCTGAGCGCCCTAGAAGGAATATGAGCCTGACATGCTTGCCACCGATGGAGACCTCCTTCCCCCACGTGTTCCTGATTGCCACCCGCCGGTCTATGTTGATTGGGGAAGACTTGATCGCCAGCAAGAGGAACGTCTCTCTGCTACACCTGGAAGGCTTCAGCAGGACCGAGAAGTCCCGGCAGTGTTTGTATGTTAAGAAGACACGGTGAAGCTCTGGGAGGGCAAGTGAAGAATTGGCAAGGGTCAAGTTCGGCAAACACTTGCTGGGTTCAGCGTTGCCCAGAACCGAAGGGTGAGTCACTACAGCCCCTTTCTGGTCCGCGGACGATGCTGCCAACTTTGCCTCTTTCCTCATGTACAGAACCCACGCCAGCAGCGTCACAGACAGAGCGTAAAGCACGAGATTTTTAATCCTGGGATACATGGCAAGCTCCGGCGCAGGACCCAGGCCCTGTGCGGGCAGAGGAAGACAGTTCGTGCGTGAACCACAACACACACACACACACACACGCACACGCACGCACGCACGCACCACCCGCACACTCACACCGGCCGCTCGCAGCGCTCCCACGCCCGCAGCCACGCAGGGACCGGGCGCACGACCCAGCCCGGGCAGCCGCCGGGACGGCTCTCGGCGTTTTCCCTCCCGGTTCGTTGTTTCTTGGGTCCCACCGCGACCAGGTGCTGCCGGACGGGACTTGTGCACCGCACCGGCCCCGGGGAACCGCACCGGCTCCGGCCCGGGGCGCGCAGTCCGGGCTCGGAGCCCGGCGCCCCGCGGTGCCGCCCGGCGCAACACTCCCCCCCCCCCTTCCCCCCGTGCAACCCCCCGAGCGCGGGCTGCGGAGCCGCCGACACTTACCGGGAAAAGCCGCCGCCGCCGCCGCCGCCGCTGCCGCCGCCGCCGCTGCCGCGCCCTGCCCACGACGGCGGGGCGGGGGGGGGGCGGCCTCTACCGGGCAGCGCGCACCCGCGCACACGAGTACCCTGTATTGCACACTCAGTCCTGCACCCCCGCACACTGTACGCCCCGCATTGCACACCTAACCCTGCGCCAAACACACGAGCACCCCGCATTGCACACCCCACCCTGCACACCCAGTTCTGACACCCCGCATTGCACACCCAACACTGTACCACGCACACGAGCACCCCGCACTGTGCACCCCACATTGCACACCCCGCCTATCACACATAGTCCTGCACCGCGCTCACAAGCACCGCCCATTCGCCCATTGCACACCCCACATTGCACACCCAACCCCGCACCCCGTATTGCACACCCCACGTTGCACACCCAGCCCTGCACCACGCACATGAGCACCCTGCATTGCACACCATACCCTGCACACGAGCACCCTGCATTGCACACCCCAGAATGCGCACCCAGCCCTGCCCGCGCACCCAACCCAAGCACCACACTTTGCACACCCTGCCCTGCACACGAGCACCCCGCATTGCACACCCTGCCCTGCACACCGCACACCAGCACTCCTGCAGAAGCTCAGCAGCAGCCCCAGACAACCACGAGCCCCGTAGCATTTCCCAGCTCTGGCGATTCAGCTAAAACCATGATCCATGCAGCGTCCCCGTGGGTTTTATTTCCCACTCACTCTTTTGCTATGGACACATTACTGAGTCTTCCCCATGGCCGCGTTCTCCTGGCTCTGGGTACCGGCTGCCGAGGGCCACCGAAGCACCTGCATCTGGAATTGAACTGTCAGCGGCACCAGCGGGAGACCTCGACCCTCTTCCAGCTGAGCAGAGTCTTTGTTTCTTCTTTTTCCTGTGGAAAGAAGTGAATCTGTCACTGTCTTGATGAAGTAAATCACCCTAAAAGCAGCAGTGTGCAGTGGGGGAATGCCCATTGCATTAGCACTGACTTCTGGGCCTTGAGGGAAAATCTATTTGAATATGACTTTGGGTAAGACGCCCAAAAAGCATCTTTAAGCAGGCAGTTAATCTGCGTGCAGTCTTGCTTTTTGTTGTTAAGTTCCCCTATAATTCTTAGAAAAAAAAGAAAGATGCTGAAATAAGCATTTAATGGATCCTGGAAAATCAAGCGTGGGGTAAAATGAGACCTACGTGAGACTACTTCTGAAGACATCCTTCAATGTCTGGGCAAATTGTTTGCTCGAGACAAAGCTTGCTGCCTGGCCTCTTTGAGCCGTCTGGAAGGGATCCCAATTCCTCTGAGAGGACTTATTATTTGTGTGCTTTTTTTGACCGAGGGATGCAAATCAGCCTCAGCTCCCGGCTGCCAGAGCGCCGGTCCCTACACAGCCTCGCTGGACGCACGGCTGCAGCGCAGCGAGGGCTGGGAGCCATCCCCAGCGCCTCAGAGCATGGCCACTGCCACAGCTCCAAGGTGGTACGTGGTACCCAGGTGATGAGCAAGCGCCAAACCACCACGGTGCAATTCGGTGACTCACGGAGCAGCCAGCGCTTGCAGACACTGCGCTTGAACAGCCCCCAAGGCCATGTCTGCCACCAGGGCTGCAATCGGGGTGGACTTGTGAGTCATGAGCAGCCCTGGGTGTAGCAAGATGTGGGGGCAGCTGATTTTTAGGTGCTATCTTTTTGAAATATGCACTCAGTGGCCTTGCTGCGCAGCCAGCCAGCCTCTGCCTGCACAGGCATAGGGGGACACCAAATGAAGCACAAATCTCTCATCACTCTGGGTTTCCTGCAGCAGCAGTGGCTTTCTGTGCACGCACCACCATCTCCGGCCACACAACCCCCTGCAGAAGGGGTTCATTCCCGCTCAAGCCGAAGAAAGACCTGCTGCATGCACGCTGACCACTGGAGTGGAAAGGAAATAAGAAACACCACTGCTAGACTTGAGTTGGTTGACAGCAGCTAGCTCCCTGCTTCAGCAACAGTCTGAGCATATATTGCAAATACACATTTTCTTGTGGGGAGCAATACTTCAAGGAGTTTTTTTTTTATTTTTCTTCTTTTTGGGTGGCTGGGAAGACCATCAGGCTTCCTCGAGCGCAGGCACAGCCTAGGACTGCAGGGCTCTGAGACTCTCCCCAAAGATGGGGACCTCGCCATGATGGGGCACAGAAAAGCAGCCCAGAGCTCCTGGAGAAGGGGTTTAATTGCTCTCTTAAACTGGCAACTAAATCTGATGCCAGAGTGGGGACACGAGGCTCCTTTGGTGGCTCCAAGCAGTGCTGGGGAGGCCTGGCCCACTCCATGCTCTCCTTGACCCATGAACAGCTTTTCAGCATTGCCCTGCAACCCCTTCCCTCCCCCACTTCCTCCTGCTCTTGCGTTACCCCTCCAGTGTGCTGGCACGGCTATTTTGTAGTCAAAACAAGATTGCTGGAAAAATAACCTGCAGGAGGCAGGGTGAGGTTTGTCTCCAGAAGTTTAAGCAACGCTGCCAGCTGAGCAGAGTGTGAGCTTTGCACTGAGAAGACAGGGGACACCTGTCAGGGGTTGGGGTGGTCTTTTCACCACCTCTGCTGGGTGACAGCAGAGCAGGGTCTGTTCCTGGCCCTGCCATGGTCTGGCTGGGGCACCTGGGGCTCTCTGTGCATCTCATCTCTAAACCAAAAAGAACAATAAACCCCTCTGCAAAGTGCTTTGAGATGCGAGTTGGAAAAGGATGAGGACGTTATTATGCATCCCAGACAGCGCTGCCCCCAGCTGCCCGCGCCAGCACACGCCACCGGCCACATTTGGCAGCCGCAACAGTGGGCAGCACATCTCTCACCCCAAAACCTGCTTTTGCCCGTCTCCCCTGGCACACAGAGCTGGTAGGTGTGTGTCGCTCCCGGGACAGCCGTCAGCCCACCCTTGGCGCTTGTTCAGACACTGGTTCAACAAAGTGCCTGGGCGTGTGTCTAACTGTACAGCCCCCGCAGTCAATGGATGTATTCACAGCCCGAAGCTCAGGATGTGAGTAAGCGCCTTGCTCGGCAGAGCTGGGAGGGTGGCAGGGACGCGCGGCTGTCTCGGGGCCGGGCACCGCTGCTGTTTGCTCTCACACATGCCACCCTCTGCCCAGCCAGCTCCAGTCTCCGTCACCTTTGCCAGATGCCGTAGTTTTCCGGCTGGCCTGACTCTCTCTCTCTGCTTTTGTTTTTTTGCTCTCGTCTTTGCCTTTTTTCCTGTCCTGCAGAGAGAGATGTTTCCATAGTTAGGCCGTGTTGAAATTCGCTGCCCACGTTCAGTCCCGTGACAGCCATCGCCATCTGGGTTCTGTCCTCGGGATTTAAAGGGCAGAGGAAAGAGGTGAGGGGAAGCAGCAGCACAGCGAAGGGGCTGCTCCGAGAAGAGAATCCGGGAAATAGAAAGTGTCAGTACAGCTGATGCATGTTGCCATGCCAAGAGAGAGCATCAGAAGAAGCATGAGTGGTTGCTTTCATATTCTCAACCGGAAAAACAAATTCATCTATTTTCCTAGGCCCATAAAAAGTAGCAGTCCTTATTGCTAACATCACCATTAGCTAACGACACGAACAGCGACAGATGGTGCTTAGGCAGGGCTGTTTTACCCCTTTTTATGGAGAGGAGAACTGAGGCAGGGAGGGAGGGATGCCCAGGCAGAGCAGGCTGCAGGGCAGGATGTGGTGAACCCCAGCCTGCAGCGCTGCCCGTCCCCAGCAGCCCTGCCTCACTGCCCTGTCCCGGGACACACTCTTTACCTTCTCCTCCAGGCTTGGTGGCTGCTCAGTGATCAGGATCCCAAAGTCACACACAGTTGCCACCAGGTCCTCGGTGGCCAGCAGGGCTTCCAGGGCCACCCTCCCAGTGCCCAGGGTCCTCCGAATGGGAGGGTCACTGCGGAGTTCACACGGCTTCTCCTTCTTCTTTTTTTTCTGCTTGTCCCTGGGCACAGGACCCTGCAGGGCACCAGCACGAGGAAAAGCCTCAGCAGAGGATTGGGGTGCCTTTGTCAGACAGCAAGCAACCCCAACCCAGCCCCTTGCCCACCACTGCATCCAGCCGGAGATGTGTGAGGAACAGCTGCTGCCTTCCTCCCATAGCAAGAGGGGAATCTGGCCTCAAGAGGTCTGACACACCAAACTGATCGAAGAGAAGGGCCCTTGTTCCCTCATTGTTATTTTTGCAACGCAGATGTTATTTGGACATCGGTCTCTCCCAGCACCCTACCTTGGCACCATCCTTCTGCAGCCCCCGTTCTGTCTTCCTCTTTGTGACTGCTTTTTCTTTTGGATCAGCATCAACAGGCCACGAGAGCACCTGCCCGGAGAGAAAAGCTGGTGCTGCAGGGGCTGGGATGCCCGAGGACCCTGGGCCGGGGTCACCACCATCCTGGGCTGCCTTCCAGAGGCAACACAATACCACTGCCTGGCCTCCCAGCAGCTCTTTCCCCTTTCATCCCACTCTGCCGCACGCTCACCTTCTCCTCCACAACCGAGACAGTCGTTCCAGCCCCCAGGTAGGACTTCAGCCCCATTAAGTCCTTGGCAGTGTGCTCCTTCCTGTAGCTGCAGTCGATGGTGGCTGCCCAGGGCTTTCCAGGGGTGACAAACACCTTTGCTGTGTAGGGACACAAAAAAGCTCTGAGGAGAGACCTCTCCTTCCCAAGGACAGAAGGAACCCCGGGACATGACCGGTGCCAATTCTTTCATTATCCATCAGTCTCAGTAACAGTCCAGCTGCAGCCAATGCTGCGAGGGATGTCCTGATGTCACTACGTGCCAGGAAGGGCCATAAACCTGACCCTAGGGCAGAGGACTCATAATTGCTTATTACCAGAGTGGGCCTTGGGCTCCTCTGTGTCTGCAGGCTCCTGCTGGCTCTTTGTTTCTCTTGTGTCTGGAGCAGAGCTGTCCACATCCAGAGTGGCCACCACAGGACGCTGATGGATTTTCGTTACCTGGAACAGAGCGGGATCTCTTTGCAGGGCACGTCTGGCGGCATCTGCCTCAGGACCAGAGGTCACAGCTGACTCCAAAATCCCACTCCCCAGTCCACCCTCATCATGGGAAGAAGGGGCACTGGCGCCAGGGAAGGGGAGCTGTGAATGCACTCCCACGTGCAGAGCAGCACTGGGCTCCCCAAGAGGGACAGCGAACGTGGGCAGCAGGGACTTGTCCTCCCATATACGGCCACACGTGAATTCTGTCCCCAATACTGCTGCTGCCCATGCCAGGTCCATTACAAACAGTCTTGCTCCACAGCCTGGAGGTGAAGTCGTCCCCCTTGCTGTGACCTGCCACTGCCTGTTGCTTTCAGGAGCTCAATTAAGCACCAACCTCAGTGCTGCTACTGTCCTTGGTCTCCTCTCCCTCTGCAAACTCGTACGTCACGCAGTAGCTGTAGGTGATCACTGGAGCCTCGGAGCCAATCTCCAGCTGCTGACGAGCATTGGGATCAGGGACTCCCTTGACTTCCCCAACGCTCACAACCACTCGTGCTTCCCTCCTGATCAGCTCTGAAAGGAAGACAATCTTGCTACGAAGATGCAGCATGCTCCTTCCAGAGCGAGGAAGGCACAGAGCCAGAGGAAACCTCCAGGACACCGTGTCCCACCACCTGGCATCCCTCCCTGCCACCCTCTGCAAACGCTGTGACAAGCCACTGCCACACGGGGTCACTCCAAAGCCATGCAAACATCTCCTGCCTTGGTTGCTTTGCCTCCCTGGTTAACATTCTAGACTTCAAAAAAGAGCACAAATTTATTCAGTAGGGGCCATCAAGAGGGGCTTCCCAGCCCCCTGCTCTCAGTCAGGGATGTGCCACGCTGCAGAAGTGGCACCGCTTCATGCTGACAGTGCAGCACCCATGTGAGCATCTTCTCCAGGGGAGATGTTCCTCTTTCAGCAGCTCAAGAGGGAAACGGACTGTCTGAAACCAGACGGTATTGAGGAAGCAAAGATGGGGGGCAGGCCGTGACGCTGAGGCAGTGCTTAGGACTATGTTGTTCTTGCAGTTTTTGGACCTGACTAAGGCTAAAACTACCTCGATTGTCATTACACTGCTGCAGGGTCAAATAGCACAGAGAAAGATCTCCATTTGAGGAGAGGCAAGAAGGAGGTCAATACTGGATCCAGAGTTTGTCCTGAGGACTCCTAGCTCAACCACAATGAAACCACCTCCCAAATCACGAAGTCGGCATGGACAAATTCAAAGGCGAAGGCTCACCTGGCTGCCTTGCCAAACCGTGGAACTGGTGCCTCTCATCAGGCCCTATGTGGATGTCATCGAGGACGGAGAGCTTGGGCAGGCTGTCCACAAGGACGCCTCTGTAAGCGGGAATGAGAGCCAGCGGGTTCCCTTGGAGCACCAGGATGCGGAGCTTCTGCAGACTGGACAATTGGGAGACCAGCCCCAGCAGATCCGTGAAGCTGTTAAAGCTCAGGTCAAGAGAGACAAGATTTGGCCTAAGGAGAGAACCCAGAGAAGAAGGTTAGGCAAACATCATCTATTTGAGGATAGAGAGCTACTGCCCCGGATCAAAAAAAAGAAACAAAAATTGTGTTTCCTCAGCACAAACTAGATCAAACTGGGGAATCCAATGGTACAACCTCAAGAGGCCACTTCCAAATTCCTGAGTCATATGGCCCATTGCCAGTCTGCCTCACAACTCAAAAACATGTTTCTTTAGCATCCATTAACTACCCCACTGCATCACTCGGAGATGCAGCCTGAGCGTTAGATCGTTCCCAGGGCAGACTCAAAGCAGGGGCTTTGGGAAGGGCACGGAAAACAGAAGCTGCTCAGGGACGTGGGAACTGCAGTGGGGAGGGTGTCAAGGCAGTTCCTCAGGCAATCTCCCCATTCCACATCTTCGCTACAGACCAAGACAACCTCTGAGCATGAGACAGAAGCCAACAAACAGAGAGGCTGCTCTGCACAGGCAGTGGACAGAGAGCAAAGAAACAACCCTGCTGAAGGGCTGCAATTTCCTAACATGGGCCACCTTGGTGCCTTGAGGTCATCTGCTCACATCTGCCCACCTCCCTTTTCAGGAGCCCGTGTTCAGCCTGCGGCGTTACCAGAAGGCTGCGGTGAGGTACTTGTCCTGTGAAGGGCCGCACAGCCTGTTGTATCCCAGCCCCAAGTGCTGCAGCTTCGGAGGAGGCTGAGCACACAGGTCCTGCAGATCATCCACAGCGTTGCAGCAGAGCTCCAGGACCTGCCCGGGACAGAAGGAACAACAAACACCCTTTGCAATGAGCTGTTCCTGGCAATCCCTTGAGCTGTTCGGCTTGCACTGTGTTCCCAGATGGGACTTGCTTCCCATCCCGCCATCGCAAGGCCCTGCTCGCTCACCTTCAGTGTCCGGGGCAGGTTGGCCGAGGTTATCCGTCTGATCTGGTTGGCACTGAGGATGAGCTCCTCCAGCTGCTTTAACTGCAACAGACCCTTGTCAACCTCCTCCACCTACAAAGAGATAGATTTGGCCAACATGCCCCCGAGTCACCTCATGGCCAAGGTGACATGGACACGTAGCATTGATCCACGTGACATATATGTAACATGGATTAGTGCAATACGCTGGGTGGGGGTGCCAGTAGCCCTACCCCAGCTGCAATAGTGGCATCTGAGAAGACCCTGGGATGGGGAAGGTGTCCTTTTCCCAGGATGTTTTCCCTCCCAACAGGAAGACATGGTTTCCTGCCCTGGAGATAGGTAGCTTTATGTGCACCAGCAGCTGAACTTACTCCCTTGCCAACGATCCGCAGGGACCTGAGGACCTGGAAGACGTTGGAGCCGCGGACGAGCTCAGGCGTCAGCACGGCCATTTCCCGCAGGCGCTGGTCCTGGGGGCTGCAGTCCGGTGGCAGGGCCCAGGGGCTGTGCTGGTCGCTCAGCAGCTCCAGCAGCACCTCAGGGCTCTCCTCGCCCAGTGGCAGGGCCTCCTCCTCCTGCCCGGCTGGGTCTGCCCCCAGCCCCGGCCGACCTCTGCGGGGGCTTGTGTGTGCATCAAAGCCGGACTTGTTCTGCAGGGAGGGAGAGGGGAGAGGCAGTGACGGGCCTGCAGACCGCAGACACCCCCACAACATCCCATGGCTGTGCCCCCCTGGCCCCCTACCCAGCTGCCAAGGCCGCAGGGGAAGTCCTGCAGACCCAGGTGCCGCAGGTGCTCCCAAAAAGCAGCCGAGAAGTTGCAGCGACTGGGTGCTGCCATCCAGCCCCAGCCCAGCAGCGAATTCCCTGGCTCGGTGCCATGCGTCCCTGTCGCTAGGAGATGGTGGGGACGCAGAAGCCCTGGAGACCAGGGACCAAGCTGTGCAAGCAGGGCCGCAGACGAGCCTGGGACTGGAACGAGCTTCCCAGGCTGAGACTAAATCCCTGGTTCTCTAGATCTCCCCCTGTATTCTGGGGGCTACTCCCCACCAGGGGAAAATTGGGCAGCCTCGTGAAGCATTTGCAGGGCGCAGCGTCAGCCCTGTCCCCTGGCCAAGGACCCGTGACATGGCATTTGCCATTTCACTTATCTACATCCTGAGTGTCACTCAAGTTTCGGGGAGGAAGCAGTTAGGTTCGCAGTTAGCTGTAAAAGCACTGCTGTTCCTTCACGTTGAGGGTGCAGCCACCACAGCAGCACAAGACGATCGGAAAACAAAGTTCAAACCTAAAAATACCGGCTCCTACACTTGGAAAAAGTAGATGAGCCCCAGGAAGAAAAGTCACAGCTCTGTCTCAGGTCAGATTCAGGTCTCTGTGCTCTGAGGTTTACTTGCTTTTTCCAGGAATAGGTGTTGAGGCAATGGCTACAAATTCCATTTCAGGGAGCCTACGGAGCAGCCTGTGTCAGCAAAACTTCACCAAATGAATTGCAGGTGGTCTGTGGCATCTGGCAATTACGTGGTGGAAAGCTGAACTTCCACTCGTGTTGGGTTTTACAGGACGGATGCCGATCTGCTCCCTTATCAGCTCAGCAGCTTATCACAGCCGTGTACAGATAGGAAAGGATGTGCAGAGCATGCACACGCTGAGAGACAGTGGCCTGCCATGGAGTGGAATAACCAGGCAAACTGCTCTCCTCAGCTCAGTAGAAAATGAAGTCAAATCTTCTAAAAATCTTTGAAAGAGTGTTACCAGTGGTTGAATTGTGTTTCGTGGAAAAGCCAAGCTGTAAGAATGCTGCTTCTCTCGCTTGTATCTCTGTTACCAATAACTGGGCCCCGTTCCCACCGGTGCTGCACAAAGGGCCCCGTTCCCACCGTTCCCTGCTCTGGGAGGAAGACTGGCTGCGATTCCTTGTCTGTCCTCTCTGGCCGTACCCATCTGGGGCAGGTGGAAGGGGACTGGCAGTGCCTGCTGCCCAGTGGTCTCTTGTACATGCAAGCTCACACGCCTTCCACGCATCTTGCAACGCACTGTGGGGCACTAACCTGCTGCATCTGCTTTTTGGTGCTTCCAACCAAGCACCCCTCCGAGATGGCCCTTATACCTGAAAGGAGCCATCTGTATTTATCATTGTCTTCCTAGAGACGTTCCTAAAGAACACCCTGCACAAAGAAGCATATCTCTTTCTCTCTCCTCTCCATTTTACCCCCAAATCATAATAAAAACCTCCAATAAAAAAAAAGTGTCTGCCAGAACTGTCCTGTTCTGGTTCTTCTCAAGCACTCTGCTGTACTGTCTGCTGCCTCACACCGTAGGCCATGACAACTCCTTCTCTTTCTTTGCATTATTTAGCGCCTGGGAACATGGGTCGTGCAAGAAGAAATGCATCCCTGTGGGACGGCTGCATCCCTCTGCTCAGCTGTCCGGGGCTCCCTCGCAGCAGGTGGCAGAACCACGTTGTTTGTGAATCTCTGTTGTTGTGGCTTCAAGCAAACAACTGAGGCCTGAAGTTACAGGCTGGTGGGACCTGAGTGCAACGTGCTACAGGGGAAATGTCTGTTCCCATTTCAGTCCTTGGGAATCAGTTCAGCCCAGAGAACAGTCCTTGTACCAGTCCCTTCGGAGGAGTTCATGCACACACCAAGCTTTTTCTTTTCAGAGACAGATTATTTCATGTGGAAAAGGGAACTGATTATTTTGCCACCAAGTGTCGTTCCTCGGAAGTTTTCTGGTGACTTTACAAATGTCCATTTTTCAGTCGATAACTACCTTTCAGGCATATCTTTTATCCCAGGGGTGGGAAGCACAAATGTGTTTGTGTCACTTTACATTTTCACAAAGGTATGCTCATAGGGGTTCCCTGTGCCCTCCTTTCTGTCCTAAATTATCAGTCATTCTGCAGGTCCTCTTCTGATTGCAGCCTCATACTTGTAAATCCTGGGAACGATTTTTCTCTGTTTTGGCATGTATGAGAATTTCCTGAATTTAGTTACTGGAAATGGAAAATAGCCTCAGGGGACTTCGATGGGTGACAGAGATGAGATCCTGGACATCCTCTGCTGGGTTACGTGAGGGGGCACACCTCGGGGACAGGGCCTTACAGACACCCAGCAAAAGGATATACCTGCTGACCTGGAGGCCTGACCTGCCTTGCACACATGCCCCTCATGGCTTTTTCACTGCCAGCAGTAGCCCACTCTTAACACTGACCCTGCAGGAGAAGGCTGCTGGCTTTGCACACCAAGGATGTGCTTGTGTGCTCCAACCATGTGGTTTTTTTTTTTTAAAAAAAACCAAAATAAAATGAAAAACACAACAGAGTTTATGTTCTAATTCCTACATTTTGGAGAGCCCAAGGGTTTAGATGGGATGGGTAAGCCAGGCATCCTGAACTCCTAGTCAAACAGATGACACAGGACAGTATCAGTTTGAAACTGCATCTAGATCACAATCAGTGAGGACGCATTTGAACCAACTTTTGATGTAATCTTTCAAAAAAAAAAAAAAAAAAAAAACCAACCCAAACTATCACCCACAAAAAAAATCCACCCATGGGGGAGCCACTGACGCAAAACTCCATGGTACTTAAATGCAGCTTGACTGTCCACCTCCACAGCACTCCAGGCAACAAGGAGCTTGAACGCCAACATCCAGCCAGCTTTTGGCCAAGCCAGCTGCTCTCCAAGCCCGCCATGAAACGCCAAGCAGGTGGGTGCGACTTACCTTGCTCTGCATTCTAAGGTTGCATTGATGTTCATCGCTAGCTCAGCCACTTAATGGCTATACGCTTTAGAAATTTAGCATGCTGCACAAAACCAGGAAGTTCTGCAAAAATGATGTAGAGGCTTGAGACTAATCATTGTATTCTTTCTACATTTCCTTGGTTTTTTTGTCTTTCCCCTCTTCATTTGAATGCAGAGATCAACAGGTTTGCAGTCTTCTTCTTCTGTTCACTCCTTCCTTTGGGCTCCTTGGCACCAACAGTCACCTCAGAAGAAAGCAAAACTACTACAGGACAGAAGCAGAAGCATTTTACTACCAGAATAAAGCCTTTAGCATCAGTGATAGAAAAGCAAGCAACACTCTTGTTTAAAAACTACGTAAGTGTACTATTTTGCATTTGCTGTGTATATGTCTGTGGAGAAATCTCTTGAATTATTATAAAACACTAGACAGGCCATCAGAAAAGAAGTATTTGGGTTAGAACCTAAAATAGTCTCTTCTCTGTATTCCATACAAGAAGGAAAGCATTCACATCGCGTTATTTTAGGACAGAGTTGAAGCAATGTCTAGGACAGCTGGGGAAAGCTTGGGCAACTTTGCCTCAGCTAACTGCTAGCTGTGATCTTCCAGACTAAATGCATTGGTCCTTCTTGGTCTCCTGAGTCACACTGGGCTTGAAGCAGGCATCTTTTGGGGGGAAACTAGTCAGATGACTGGAAGCACAGAGAGAGTTGCCTTGTTCTTTGGTCTGATCCTAGTACTACAGGAGCACTTCTGCTGAAAATCCTTTCCTTGGAGATGGTAAAATGTGCATTGAACACAAGCGTCGATGCTTCAGACAAATTTCAATTCCTGGCAACGTGTTCTCAGGAGTACGTTGATAAAAAAATCAGTGTAAACATTTCCCCTCAATTCATTCTTGGAGTCAAAACCATCTCCGCTGAAACAGATGAAAACATGCTCAGGCTGAAGGAAATCTCTTGCATGAGTAAATTTTGCCCATGTGGCAAAGAAAAAAAAAAATTTAAAAAAAGACTTAGAAAAGCTGAAAACAAAGCCAAGCAGGCTGTTGAGATAGAAAGGGCTGCACAGTCACAGCCATGGACAGTGTGCAATGCCGACCCGATAAAAGGAGCGTAGGTGTCAATACAGCGATTGAACAGTAACAAAATACCCAGGCTCAGCCAATCTGAGAGAGAGGTGTGTATGTGCTAGGCAGTCAAACGGGAAGCAACTACCAGGAAAGATGTAAACCGAAAGATGAATGATTTCTCTCTCCTCTTCCTCCCCTGCAGAATGCGTGTAGCTCTGTAACACCCAAAACGGCGAGCTGGCTAACTGCTGACTCCCAAGCCAAAGACATGGTGGAGAAAATACCCGAATGCCCAGCTTTTGACGCAGATTGCTGCATTTTCCACATTTTTTACAACATTTTGCAAAACCTGAGAGGCGATATAGAATTAATCTGTGGTAAGGATGTAACTCTGTTTGTCGATGCAAATATCAACCAGCTAAATGTGCCACTGAGTGAGCGAGCTGCGCTTTACACCTGCAAGAACAAGGGCCTTCTGCAGATGGATCATAGTCAGGTCCAAACGATGAAAGTGGCAGAGAAGAAGATGTACATCTGGCAGGTTTTACAGAAATATGAACAGCTTATGCAAAATACAACAAAAATGTACTCTTCAGGAAAAATGTAATATGCCAGGATGAAAAAATAACTTTAAGATACTAGAGACTTGGCTAAATGTGACCTACCAGTAGTTATGTGATCAGTTTGATGCCAGGAACAACATCGATAATGTACTTGCTATTCTACTTATTATAACTATATAATCTAGTTTAATATTTAAAGGATGAATGTCTTAAATTATTGATCCTATTTATTATAAAACTATTTATACTGTTCTATGTGCAACAGCATATAAAATGGATGGACTAATGTAAGTCAGTGATTTAATTAACCAATCATGACATAAATAAGCAAACAGGAAAGCACGATTTCAGTAATTTTAATGTTATTTATATTTTTGTCTCACAATTATTTTTCAAATGAAAAGTTGTCAGTAGACTGATTTTGTACTTCTCTCTGCTAGTGAATTGTATTTATGAATTTATATAACACATCTATTTTTATAAATTTATTTAAGCAACTACATAGTTTATATATATTTATTCGGATTTTTAACTTTTATATTTTAATACTGAAAGGAATGAATCATATATTGCTACTTAGGTGAATGGTTTTTCTCATTTTCTGTCATTATATTTGGATAGAACCTGGAATGTCATTAAAATGAGATTAAATAAAACTAGTGTTGTTGGATTCTCTTTTTATTATGTAATTCTTTTTTACAATATTTTTTTACACTGAAAACCTGATGTTTCATTAAACAGCAAATTGAACTAGTGTTTCTGATCCTCATGGTAAAGATCTTAGGAACAGCACATATCCTCCTCTCCTATCCATTTTTCTTCATAGACATGAAGCAGTTCTGTTTCTTAAGTTCCTAACTGGTTTCTCATTTAGATTCACTAGTGGGTAAATTACTCTTCTGAAGGCTGAATTATTGTGGTTTTGGAGTCTGGTTTGAGTTTACAAGTTTTTGTGGTTCAGGGCCAGCACCAGCTCTGCTGTGAACAGGCTGGATTAGCTCAGACACAACCACCACACGGAAACGTGGCTGAGCTCCTTACTGCTCCTGGAGCTGGTAGCGGAGCAAAGACACAAATGGTCTAGGAGCAAAAGGACTTGTCATAGACTTGTTTTTCCTTTGTTTCATATCAACTCCTGATTAGCTCAAATAATGGGAAGCTTAATAATAATACAATTATTTTAGTCTAAATTACCATACAAAGTTCAAGCCAGTATAAGCGTTAGAATCAGTTACAAAATTAACATTACTTATCTAGAAAAAAAAAATTGTTCCAAAATTTAACATTATTTAGCTATATAAAAAAAATCATTTGACTTGAAACAGCCACTTAAAACGCAAGTGAAGGATTACTCCTCTTCCTGCTGCCATCCCCTGTGTTCACCGATGGTGGTCCATACCAGCACACAGCTCTGTGGGCTGACTTCGCTCATGAGTACTCAGAGCTGTGCTCTGAACGTCCAGGGAATTACAGCTGGATTGAGCCTCTGCGTCCCAGTGCTCCTTCTCTGCAAGGCTGTGAAAAGCCCAAGAGGAGGTGGAGCGAGGGATTTTCATATCAGTTCACCTCCTTCATCCTCCTTTCAAATCATCTCTATGCAAAACACATTGGTGCCCAGCTCACCCTTCTGGTGTGATGGTTCAAGATGGTGCCATTAGTGCCAAGGCAGCTGTAGCTCTTCCTCCTCCCGTTGCTGGAGAACTGTCCCTGTTCAGCCACAACTTCTTCAGGAAGAGTGGCTTCTTGACATCAACTGAGTCACTGCCCAGCCCCCTAAAAGCACCAGTTTGGGGAGCATCCTAGAAAAGTATTCCTGTTCCCAAGTATTCTAGTTTCCCCAGCAGAGGGACCAAGCTGCTTGCTGGAGCCAAGGAAAGAATTCCTCCCGAATGGAACCAATTTCAGACACCACTATGGAGATGTCACGTAGTGGTGACAGGCAGAAGGATGTGGGCAGATCTGAGACCGTTACCCTGGTTTCTAATGTCAACACAAGCAGCATGGCTCTCTGTTAGCCACACACTGACACACCTTGAATTCAAAGAATGTTTTAATAAACCACCTCTCTGACCTGTGTGAGCTCCATGCAAGCACGCCAAATACGAAAGTGGGTATTTGCTTATGATGCCTCCTGTATCAGAAAGGCACCTGCCAGTCCAGGAAGTCTCCATGCTAACCCCTGTGAGTGGCAGACACACACCGGTGGCTGGGGCACTCTCTCAAACTACTCTACTTAGTTCCAGGTCTACCAATTTTTCCAGGGTCCAAAAGGTGTAATTTCAACCATATATCCTTCATTTTCAATAGAGAAAGAAGAGCAAATGGAAAAGGATTGCTGACTGGGGATGGGCTTATCCCAAGGCCGAAGCAACATCTGCTGACCTTATCAATTACAGTCAGCAAACCACTACAATCAGGAAGACATTTACATCCTGAGGGCTTAGACATCACCGGTTCCAATGGCTGACACAAACCACTTAAACCTTGCTGAACCAGAGGATTATACAGGGCCACTCCCTGCGGTTTTCTCTCATGCACATCTTTTCCTTCACCTCCTGAATATGTAAATAGCTAAATGAAAGTGTTTTCCTTGGAAAGGGAAACAGATTTCCTCAGAAGTTCAAATGAGATGTTAAAGTGAGTCAGATGGTCTGTCCCAATTCGCATCATGGGAAGATCAACCTGAAAAAGTTGTTCCTCCTCATGGGAGCACAGAATTGTACCGCCAGCCCTGGAGACTCAGTTCGCCTCAAGAGGCTGAGCTCATGCACATGGGATGAACGCCTGAAGGAGGGAGACCCAGGCTTACGCAAAACTGTGGCAAGACACTGTTCTCCTCAGGTGTGCTTGAAAGAGAAGGGTGCTTTGCCACAAACATTCAGGATGCAGCAAGGCAGATTGATGTTCTGGTATCAGCCAACCTAACTTCAAAGGGCTGAGGTCAGGAAGTGATGACCAGCACCTCCCTGGGGAGTCAGAACGGGAGGGTAAGTGCAGACATAGGCAAGCGAGACAGAAACAGCAGCTGCACATAGCATGATGCACAAAGTGACACAACTGCATCACTAAAGCACTTCTGACATCTGCATTAGGCTCACTTCCGCAAGCTCCTACAGCAAACAGACACTGATGTTGTCAGAGTGTATTTAGGTTCTGTAGGCAGCCTATGGATGTGTGGCTGCTCAGGCACTGTCTTTCATCTATCCTGATACGGTTGGTTCCCTTTCAACCTCGGCCAGAGGTAGAGGCTTCTTCTTTGAAAAGTTCTTCCCACTTCTCTGAGAAGATGGGGCAGCTTCAGAAAACGGAGGGACATTAAACAGGTTAGTGTCACATGTTGGATGACTGAGCTTGGACTGCACAGTACAGAGAACACGAGAGCCAACACCAGCCCTAATGCAGAGGTGGCTGTGTCGCTTCCTTTGTAAAAGATTCTCAGGGCCTCTGCTGCCCATGCCAAGGTAGTGCTCAAAAGCTCATGCTGAAGCCGAGATTCTCAAAAGATGACTTGAGCATTCACAGGGAGAAAGGCTCAGACCAGTCACTCCCAAGAGAAGACTACCAGCCCGACAGAACAGTGTGAGAACATGTGCAGATCTGTATCCTTCCTGGTACATGAACATCAGGGCTCAGATAAATCCTCCTCAGCCCCGGAGCACTGGAAGTTGGGGAATACATCTGCACCACATGGTGCACCCCTGCTGTGATAACGAAGCGGTCACTGGCAAAGCTTTCTTGACAAGCAGTTCCCCATTTATCCTGACTGAAAATGTAGCTGTTGACTTTCAAGGCCTATGAGGAATGAACAGTTGAGACAGAGGAGTCACAGATGGACTTTGTAAGAAGTGTCAAAAAGGCAGCAGCAGGACTTAAGAGACATGACAAGTCTAATCTTTTGTGGGTTTGTTTCCATTTTGTGATGGAAAGGCGTTGGGGTTTGTGATACTCGCACCTTGTTCCGAGACAGGAACCTGTTAAACATCTCTCTGGATGACCACAGGGACTCTTCTGCGTCTGCACACAGGGAACGTGTACCCAACATCCAACTACTCATTGACTGCCCACCTGGTGACGAGCATGCTCAGGAGGAGAAAGTCCTCAGGGATGAGAACAGGCATAGAAGAGCTCCTGAGGGTAAATACAGGTTAAAAAAAAAAAAAAAGTCTAGTGACATTGCTTTCCATTCTTTTACATATAAAGCAAGCCCTGGGCTGCTTGCCCACTGAAGTGCCAACTAGAAGTGATTTCATTTGGCATAATTTCCATACAGCAAATGGAGGTCTACTTTTAGGACTGTTCAAGGATTAGCAGAATCAGCCACAAAAATAAGCCATTTCAATAACTGTCTTTTGGCATATCAGCTACAGTTTCAGCCTCACTGAAATTACCACAAAATCACTAGTAAAGAAACTGCGTTCTCTAGCCGCAGCTTCCTCCCAGAGATGTTTGATAGCATCACTGCAGTAACATTGGCATTTGTATGCTTGGTCGAGAGTGAAGTCAGGCTGAAGAGTGGGTTTATCAGTGTTTAAATAGCAGTGAAGAATCACTGCCTTCTACCAAAATGCTTTATGTGAGATTAAGCTAGAGATATTAAAAAAATTAAATGCAAACAGAGTAAGAAAACTGCTATAGCTTCTCCTGGAACCACAGGCCTGACTCATCAAAAGTTCTCATACGCTATATTAAGTCAAAGCCACCAATCACAAGCATGAGATCAACCAGCATCAACTCTTGTGCAATGACTAAAATAAAATCCTTCTTTTCAGTCATCTATTACCTTTCACTTCAACTAGAGTCTTCTACTGGGCAAGAAAAAACAATATACCAATGAGGTGACAACTGAAGCACCGAACTGAAGTGTCCTACCGCGGAAAACCAAAAATGAGTCATTAAAGGCAAAGATAAAATGCTGTTTGCTTCATTTTTTTAAATGGACTTAAGCAGTTCAGTGCCCAACACTGACATCAATTCCATGGGAATACCGTGTTATCCAACCTCAGCACTGCTCTGTGGAGTCCACTGTCCAAGCACTATGTCAGCCAAGAGCCCCAAATCCAAGCCTGCGAGAAAATAAGACCATCAGGGCTCAAGGCACTGGTGCAGCCCCTACAGGCTTAAGAGTTTTACCTTTCTTAGAGAAATACCAGTGCTACCTTTGAATTACTAGCCTGTTAAAACTAGGTGCAGAAATAAATAGATGTTTTTCTGCTTAGTTTTGTCAAAAGAGCTCCCTTTCACTGTTATGCTTAATATAATTAACAACAGTAAGGGTCTGATCACTTTAGGAACACATCAGAACGTCAATACGTTTGGAAAATTACGTTATGCAAAATGTGAAAGGGCAGGCTCACTGGTCATTTAGGGTGAAGAAACACGTGCACGCTGCAGACACCTGGACTCACAGAGAAGGTACTTTGGCGAGACCGGGAACAACCCAGCACAGAGCAAATACAGCCTGGTGGCCAATGCAGGAGAAAAAGAAAACCCTTTTAAGCTCTAAGTTTGTCAGAGTGAGCTGATTCTTTCAGTCAAGAAGGGTCCAAGAGGCATCGAGTTTCTCATAAGGAGTCCAAGCTTCAGAAGCTCAACAGAGGATATAAGCCTTGCAATGGGAAAGCCAAACACACAGATCCCAAAGGGGTAACTTCAGCATTGGTAACAGGGACACGAGCCCTTGTCACCTTTCAAGAGTTGAAAAGAAAAAAAAAAAAAAAAAAAAAAAAAAGGGATGGCAGGTGCTGGTCCTGGTCCAGGAACAATTCCACTTACCATTTCCCCACATCCAGTTACAAAATACAGCCATTACAACCAGTTTCTTCCAAAAAATAACCTTTATTGTTTTGGTTGTAAATATAAAAAATGCATTGCACAATTTAACAGACCTACTGAAAAGTGCTACATATCAACAGCACAACAGAAGTTGTGTCATGCAACAGAACAGGAAACCTAGGCAAAGCAAGAGCACAACCTGAAGTCCTTATGCCTCCAAGCTTTTTTTTTTTTTTTTTCCCTTTTTTTTTTTTTTAACAAGAATGAACTCCATTCACTTAAACCACATTTAAATACAAGGTTAGAAGAAGAAAAAGAGCAATTTATTCATTGTATTGTTACTTAAAAGGCTTGCTCCTAACACTGACATCTCTTGATTCGAAACTTTATTCATGTGGAAAAGTTCAGATATAAAAGCAGTTCAGACAATGGCTAGAAATTAATTCTACTATATACCTAAGATGTGTTTCTTTGTAACTGAATGAAGTTTTACAGATCAAGCTACAATTCAGTACTACCACTTCTGCTGCAACACAGTAAATGAGCAAGAAATTCAAGAATGAAGCAAAAGGAAACTTGAAGCCTTAACTGATGCTGTGGGAACAATATTGGGGCCCTATAAAAGAAGAAACCCCAAACCAAATTATCTCCTCTGAAACTCAATTGTATAAATTGAGGAGGACTAATAGAAAAATGCCTATTGTCTGAACTAATCAAAAAACCTCCTAAAAGTCATCAATAGTTGTCCACAGTCCTCCGAGATTGGTACAACTGAATCCTGAAAGCACCTATAACAGGTATCATCAGCCTTTTGATTTTTGGGTGTTTTTCCATGCAATAAAGGTGGAAAGGAACCAAAAAAGAAAGAAAGAAAAAGGTCAAAACAGTGAACAACCCATTCTATTTTCAGCAGTATCTTCTAGCAGGCAACATCAAAGCAAGAATTAGCCACTCCAGAAACACAGAAAGTGAAATATCTTTCAACTAATTTGTACTACAAAAGCATTATCTTACTGAATGTTTTTGAAGCAAGCTTCCCTCTCCTGCTCTCAAACTGCTCTTCAGGAGTCTCAGGCTTTAAAAGCAAACAAACCAAAATTTACCTGTCCCTGTTGCCTCTACCACACTTGCATACACACACTCTCGAGGGAATGTAAAAACACCTGAAGATACAAACTAAAGGGATGCTATTTTTCAATGCAGTAAGACAGCCCTTTGTCTTTTCAAGCCATTCCAGCTTTAGAGATTTAAGCATTTGCATATTTACTGGGTTTCTGTCAAACTTCTGGTATGACAGTATGTACATGTGTGCGCATGTGCTTGTGTACCTGGCAGTGGAGGACAGCGATGTCAGCAGGAAGGACGCAATTTTTTCCATACATACACACCATTTTTCACAATCTCAGTTTCAAAGGGACACAGTAATGCCACGTAGATAAAATCCTCTTAAAACCCAGGGAAGCCCCACTTTGTCAATTCACTGAATTTTCCACATAGCATTGTATTAGGGGGAAGAATGTATGACTCACGATAAATCAAACGCATACAGGACGCCAAGATCTAAGGCACAGGTGGAAACATTCTAGTAAGCCTCCCTTCAAGGAAGGCTTCCCGAGGGGCCTAGAAGAACATGCCAATCAGGTCAAATGGTATTAATCAAGTACCAGCCTTTGGTTCTGTGCAGAGATCGGACTGTCTAGATGAAACAAGCACTAGTTTCACATTCTTACTACTAATTAATTCCTCCAATTCTAGTTTGTTCCTAGACTTTCACCACTTCTTCCTCCTGTTAACCTGGAGCATCAAACAAGCCTAATAACTACAGCAGATAATGCACAGGTTCTCCAGAACTTGTGTTTGGGGTGAGTGCCATCTACAATATACTGATTAACGGAATTCAGGGTCAGAAGGAACCGCTAGGCAATCTCAGTTTGACTTTGTGCATATCACAGGCCACAAATATTTTAACCAGCCACTCATTTACTGAATGAAATATGTTGGATTTGACCAAATATGATTTGTATTCATTTTTAAAGAATCCCCGTGTTAAGTTTAGCACCAACTCACTGAATGACAGATGTGCATCATCTGTAATTCTGTGTAAACTACAGGCACTGTGTGTTTTGCTTCCTTAAGTATACTTTGGTGACACTGAGGAAATTAGACCGCTTAAATTAGGGGAGAATGCGTTACCAAACTTTTCTTTTTTTTTTTTAAATATAGTATTTAGACTCCTCAACAGGTAAGACAGATTAAGGAGTTCACATACAAACCAAAGTGGAAAACTATGCAGGAATTAATACATATGTGGTCAATCTCTTTTCACACCAATCCTCAGTAGTTCTGCGGTGCAGATGCGAGACATAAACCAGCTTTTCCCTGCTGTGTTTCCAAATGAAGTGAAATCACACCCCTCACAAAGTCGTCTGATAGAAGAAAAGAATTCTAACTTGCAATAATAGGGTGACAAAAATACATTGATTCACTGCTTCAAAGAGCAGCTACATCATTTCTGGTAACTGCACTACATGGAAAGTATCTTTTCACTTTTCCTTCCCTCCCTCCTACACTCTTGCCTAAGTAAGCAATCTTTCAATTTTTTTTTTTTTTCTTTACTGTGTTAAGATTTGCAGTCTTGTAATAGTGCCATGAGCTTGTTTCTCCACCACAAGTTATCAAAATAAGCACTCTCCCTCTAAACGTAACCAGCTCACGGTGCAATGGGCGTGATGGTTTTTCCATCCACATCCAGACAAAAACTGCTAATGGAGAAAACTTTTAGCAGTTCAGTCACACTATCCCTTCCTATTCCTCTAAGGTCTCTTTCAGCTTCTGATCCATACAGTGAGATCTGAGATGTTAGGGTTTGAGCTTGGAAGTCGTCAGACTTCCCTGGGCTTCGAAGTACGCTTGTAGCACGCTTTGCTTGCCAAGACAAAACCCTAATGTCATTGATACTAAGTAATGGTAAAAATCAAGCACAGCCACTGCCTGACAAGTAAGAGACCACACTGCAGGGGAGGCATTACGGAATCTGTTCATCTGAAAAGTACAGCAAAAACACAAGTGGGTCTGTTCTTGGACAATTTGCCTAGTGATTTCTTTCTAGAAAACCGGATACCTATTTTTAACATGCAAATACGCATGTAGATATCTATCCATCTCAGTGAGATTGGCCAGTCAAGAAAGAATTTGAGGGACGCTCCCCAGCTAATCACAGTGTTAAATGACTTTACTGGAACCAAGTTCACAATCAATGATAAAAATGAGAGGATTTAAAGCACCGACTTAAAAAAGAATTTACACTCACTCAACTCTTTTTACCCAGGTGCATCCTAAGGAATATTGCTTAATTGATTACAGTGTTATGTACGACAGACCTAGATACTGATCCCCCCTGAAAATCTACTCACTATTTAATTACTATGACAACCTCTATACACTATTTCAACAAACCATTCCTTAGCTGATGCCTGGATTTTTGTTGGTTCTGCCACAGGGACACAGGTTTTCACATGTGCCACAAACTTCAAATATGTCAGATCTACTGTAAAAAATAAAATAATAAAAAAAAGCATCTCCTTATTTGTCTGCACAGCTACAGAAAAGCATGTCGGTACTTGCCATTTTGTCTTCCCCTTAGGTTCCCTTCCTCCCCAGCAGTCCCCTTCAGCCCCCAGTTTCTCAACTCACTGTACCTCTGCTCAGGGAGAGGGCCCTGCGGGTAACATTTCATGCTTTCTTCTGGCTACAGTCCTGCTCACACGTAAGTGAACTCTGCAATGAAAGCCATTAGCTACAAAATCTCAGGACAAAGAAGAAAGAAAAATACTCCTCGTGCTATGTCCCACTCCCCAAGCCTCTTGTTTCTTTTTAAACCTTGGCCCACCAAGTGGAGAAGGTCAGGGACAATGCTGAGAAAAACTACATCCCCCAAAAGCGAACAGACTGACCTCACTTCAGCACGTGCAATGCCCAAATGTTTTAGCTGCTCCTCTTTCTAGCACTGTGATAGCCTGCTGATCACCTCCAGGCAGCCTGCTTTTGAAACTGGAAGAAACCTACTCAGGTGAGGTACCAGGGAAACATTACCCACAGTTTGCATAGCTCTTAAGAGTCAGAATCAAGTAACTAGTAGAATGACAAGGGTCGTAGGATCATTCCAGAATGAATCTCTCAGTGCTGTCTCAGGATGGACAGGCTATCACTGCTGTAATGAGACTAAGTTTATCTGCAGCAGAGCACAGTACGTGCTGAGACTGTCACCAAAAAAAATGTTACGCAGTATTTGGGCTTTAAACATATTTTTGTATGTTTTATAATTCATGTTGAACATAACCTTCCTATATCAACCAAATTTAGCTAAGCCCCTCAGGTTTTTCAGATAGAAGGGAAAAAGAACAAGAAAAAAAGCCAAAGAAGCAAAGAACAGACTACAAGTCCATGTGGCCCGATACAGTTTCTGAGATAACAAAAAACCCAATTTCTTAATATTACAAACTCAATTCTTGTCTCTGAAGCCCTACTACATTTATCTGTGGATGTGCTTTATATGTGTGTGTTTTATGAGGAAGGCAGCTGAACTCTGCACAGTGCAAGAAAATAGTTCACAGACTAAATGGTATGAAATTTGTGTATCTATCCTAACTGCAGAATCTACGCCACGTAAAACTGCTTTCTTGCGCTTACTGCACAACCTGCTACTCGTTTGCAATGACTATATCAGGAAAAATAATAAAAATCAGCTACTTGCTAGAAAATAAAGCATGTCTTGAAACTGATCATATGCAATGATACACTCGTTAAAATAAAAATACACAAAACAGCCTGAGATCTTCATTCTAGTATTTTTGCCACAAGTTGACATAATTGACGGATTTTTCTTCTCCTTTGGTTTTTAGTATGATCCTGTTTAACAGTTTTCACTATTCAAGTAAAACAAATGGAACTGAATACCAGAAAACGAAATAAAAAGCACATTTTGTTTCATGAAATCAAAAGTATATTTCCCCTTGAAGAGAACATTCCTTGGTGTACAAAATTTACACTTCAGAGAACTTAGTACTTGAAGCTGTTTCATAGAAATACGTTTGCTGCATATAGCTGCATGCTGCATTGATGGAGATATATTGCTGCCTGCAGGACTCAAACCTGCTAAATTTACCTGAGCTTGGTGTTTTCTCACTTAATGGAGTACAGCACAGCACTGAAGAGGAATCAAAACGTTACAACAACGTTGCATCGTACTTCCACATATTCTGAAGGCAGAGCCAGGTGCCCTGAACAACGTCTCGGGTGATGGAGTGAATTCTTTCTAAAGTGCACCAACTGAAAGGAGACTCGCCAGGCCGCTGGACTGGCAGGGTCTCCACCCCTTGTACAAGCACCTCATTGTCTTTGGTTGTTAGGTTTCGCCATCTGTTTTGTTCATCTTGATAACTGCCTCAGCGGCTTGCTCCGGCAGGCGCGATGGGTCTGACAGAACTGAGGTGGTTGTACTTAGATGCCGGAGGGTGTTCAGCACCACTATAAAAAAAATAAAAATAATAATAATTAAAAAAAAAAAAAAAAAAAAAAAAAAAAAGAGTCAGAAAAGTATCAAGAGAAGTCATTAGCCTGACTGCAAAACAGATCCATGCAGGACAGCGTGCAGGTACTGCAAGGCTGTTACCCATGACAGAGTTATGGAAATACTTCTGCAAAACATGCACACCTCCACACACAGCGACACCGAGAAACAGATGTGCAGGAGCTGTGCCCAGGGAACAAGGAGTAGAGATCTGGGACTTTTTTGAAAAAAAAAAAAAAAAACAACAAACCACCAACACCAAAACCCCAAACAAAAAAACAACAAACCCAACAAACTATTTCTTCTACAAAAGAGAGTACCACTTGGCAATTACAACTGTAAATGTAAATATCTGCTGAATTGCAAGGGGGAAAGGATCAAACAATCACAGTCAAACAGAAAGTCATTCCAAAGCTGCATACAAATCTCAGAAGTCTTCCTTCACAATGAGGTAAATCACACTGCCAAACGTACTCCAACTAGAGTGCAGTATTTGATATTTAAATGCAGCTTGAGACTGTTTAAATTCTGGTGTCTACATTCAGCAATTTGTTGTTTGGGGGGTTTTTGTTCAGTGTTAAGCATGTAACCAAGTGTCTTCACAGACAACCACAAAAGGGGTTCTTATTTTTCCACAGAGATAATAAAAAGGAACTAGAAGTCATATTCAGCATCACGTGCTTTCTTTGTCATCCTCTGACTTTCCAGAAATGGTATTATACCTGGTCTCACTTCCTATGACCTGGGACAACTGCTGGATAGAACTTCACTTACTTGGCCTCAGAACAGGAAGAGGACAGTGCTGATCCAACCAGGCCATTGCGGTTTGATTCAGGTCCTTAAAGCTTGTTGTGGAAACCATCCCGTTGAAGGACTCAAACAATGGCTTAATAATAATGCTGAACTGCAAATCATCAAAGGTTAAGGGCGACAACAAAGGAGGAGTTCAAAACATTCTATGGGAAAGGCCACTACAGCTCAGTCTGCAGAGAAAACAACGGACTTCTAAATGGTCTTCAACTATTAGAGGGATTGCAACATTTCAAAAAGTAATCTGTAACACTAAGACGAAGGGAAGAAAAAAACTGACCCTCAGCTCCTAGTGATGCTCATTATTTTTTGTTAAATTCCTATACAACTCACCTGATCTCCTACAAACCAACTGTGGCACTGTTGCAAGTGCATGAGTATCTAAAACTTCTAAATACATGTAATTCGTTCAATTTCTTAATTGCCACCTTTTTCATGTTACGCTGATGCTTTCATAGCAAAAGGATATGGAAGCTTTAGTGTAGCTACACCACCACAGATGCATCCAAGGTGGGGTACCTGCATGAATCTTGCCTGGTAACAAAGAGTCCAGCACAGGACAACACTGCACGTATTCAGCCAGATTTTTCAGCAAATGCTCAAGTTCTCTGCTACTGCAGCTAAACAAAGACCTCAAAGTACATAAGCACATTCTCAGATATTATCAACAGCATGGCAAGGATTCCCACACCAATGACCAGGCTGGCTGATCTGCATCTATGTGGACCAGAACAGTAGTAAGCTGAGGACTGTCAGGCTTTTCTCTTGGCTCTCTACCGTCACAGCTTGGAGGGATGGGCCTGGAGTTGGCAATAATCTCCCTGGCAGCAAAGGGGCAGGCAGAATTCTTAGTCTGTAGCGTATTACAATGTACAGAGCACCACCACAAGCCTCAGTTCGTCTCAGCTCCCAGGCTTTCAGATGAGCCTTCCTGGAATGGCCACCATACTCAAACCCGAAACAGCTTGTTGTAACGTCACCATGATAATTCACAAAGTAGATTCCAGCTTACAGGTACATTTATTTCAGAAGCTGGGTGGGTGATAAAAATCAGGTATCTGAAGGCTCAGAAGCTGGGGGTTTACCACGTTAGTCCAGATGGGATTTTCTGACTACAGTCAGCAGTATGTGAGAATGTGACCCAAACCAATCTCAGCATTCTCATGCACCCCCATCTTTCTCACTGTGGCTGACAATCAAGACACGTCTAACAATTGCCTGGCATACTCGAGGGGATTTGCATGCCTGTGTAGACTTTTGGGCTTTTACAGAGTAACTGGAAGAACAACACTGGTATTATTCTATCGATATTCTAATATTCAAGAGTATTCTATTCTTGGGTTATCTCTAGTAGCCCAAGACCAGATTACTCATTTCCCTCCTATATGCAGCAGAAACTACAGTATTTTCATATTTGTAATGAAACTGCCCTTCTCTCTTCCTCAGTCATTTCATGAGGAGGAGATTTTTTGTGTTATTATTAGCACTCACCCCTGGACCTTGTCAGCTTTTACTGCAAGACATTCTGAAATATGTCAGCATGTGTTAAGGATTCGATCCAGCTGTTAGAAGAACTGTTCCATCACAGTTACATCCTGACTTGTAAAGGGAAGTTTAGGAACATTACTTTGCCTATCAAACTTCTCTTTCCCCAAAGAGAAAGCCAAAGAAACCCAGCTACCCAAAATTGCACCTTCAACCCTGATAACCTCTGCCACTTTCAAGAAGAGTCTCACTTCCAAATTCTGAAGCTATTCAACATCTTGGAGCGGCATAAAACAAACACACTACCCAATCAGCAAATATGTGTAGGATTGTCTTTAAATAACCATTTCCTTTCTTATATTAAAGACCTCTATTTTTGTAATTCACTTGAAATGGTTCCAGAGTTAAAAGTAGTGTAGAACCCAGAGGTTCCACAGTTGTACCAGCTCTAAGTTATCAGAGATTGCGTGAGATTTCACTAAGACTTTCTTCCTAAAAGGATGCTAAAAGGAAGAGTCTCTTTCTAGCACCAACATAAACCAGAAAACACCAAAGAAAGCATTTTTACATATCAAAATATTGAAAATTATGTACTTCATGCATGCACAATCATGCACATATACACTCACATTATCCACAAAGTCAGAGGGAAATAACCAGCACAGAACACAGGCACACAAAAGACAAAGTGCAAATAAACAGCTGTATGAACACATGAAGTTTATCGGAAAAGGGAAGGTTAACGCCGCTGCTCATTGCTAATTACTAACATCCTTGAACTCATTCAAGCTAATAATGTTTGATCCAAACTAGTTAGTGTCTTTCTACCGCCTGCATTATCAATCGCTTACAAGCACAGCTGCTAGCATTGGAGAAGCAAAGAGAAACTAAGTTGATTCACTGTTGTAACGAAAGACAAACAGAAAACTAAAAAAAGAAAAAAGGAGAAAAGGAAACGTGCAAGTTTTTAAAACTGCCATTGCAGCAGATTCAGTAATTGATTGTAATTATTTTTTCTTCCCCCCAAGATCTTTGTTATTCTCTGCTCAGTTTTTCCAAAAGACTACTAGAGCTACAGTTACAGAAGCAGTCATAGAATCATTCAGGTTGGAAAGGACCTTTGAGATCAAGTCCAACCACCAACCCTACTCTGCCAAATACACCCCTAAACTCTATCACCAAGCACCACATATTTCTTGCAGTGTAACAACCCATCAAGAAAACCTTGCCTTTGTTACATTTTACTTTCAAGTTACCCTCCATACTTTAAGTTCTGCCTCATGACAGCCTACAAGGCAAGGATTCGTAGCCGCATACAGATGTGGATGAAAACTGAGGATGTAGGTTATTTAAATAACTTGGCTTAACATCACAGTTCTTGGCTCTAAACATATTAGTACCAAACCTCAAGTTCAGCAGGTTGATATAAAAGGATACAATCCAAAACTTCCAGTTCTGCAGGGTCCTGCTTCTCACATACTCATCAAACATGTTCCTCATGTGGTCAAGTCTTTGCCATGTTATGGGAACGCCAGTAGCAGGGAGCTGCTGTTGACAAGAACTGAAAAGAAGATGTTCTGAGGTCAGAACCCCCACCAGAAAGGACACACTTCTCTTCCAGGCTAAATTATAGCCAAGAGAAAAGCACGTATCCCACTATCCCTGACCAAGGTGGCTTCCTAGTGCATGACCCCCCCCTCAATGTAATTGTTATAGCCAGGAATACATGTTTTCCCACCAGTTTTGTCTATATTAATGCAGCAAAGTGATTTCTCAAGCTGCTGCACACTCCTTATTACAAGCAACAAAACTGAAAACAAAGTATAACACAGAACAAAGTAGGCTTTGGCATCCAATTAGAAAAAGGCGCATGAGGAGTCAAGGACAAATTTACAGAGTTACTCCTGAGCATTGTTACAGAAGCAAAAGTTACAGAGATTCTTAAGAAACAGATCAATTTAAAATAAAACCAAACGGACGTTATCATACTTTTAAAGAAAAATAAAAAGATTTTGATTTGCTGATAAGTTTCACATAATGCCCAAGGCTCACATTTCTGTAGATGGAAGAAAAAACACTGGGGTTCTCAACACGCTTTGCAATAATACGTAACTATCGTAAACCCACAGAGGAAACCGAGGCACCAGGAAGGTGAAGTGACTTATCAGAGTTATGTTCAGCCAGTGGCAAGCTCCTTGATTCCAAGTCCTGTGTCTCATGTACTCAATCATATTTTCCTACAAAAATCGATTGCATTTGGAAAGAAAACTGCAGCAAAGCCATCATGAAGAGTAAGACTGACTGATCGCCCAGTGAGCAAAGCTTTAAAAAAGCATCATCACCGTCTGCTTCTCAGAATTATTCTGACCCGATGCATCTTTTCTGATGCTGCCACTGTTGTGCATTCATGCTCAGAGCTTGCTGAAAATCCACAAGGATTGCTACCAATGCCCATCCCACAGCAACTATGCTTTTTGTTTGGAAGTTGGTAGCAACTCTACTTCTGTTCAGTACCCATCTGTTGATTGGCATGAAATCTGAGGCAAACATTCCCTGTTGTTAGCCAAAGCAACATTCAAGCTGCTCTGCTTCGTTACAGAAAGCTCCCCACATCTCACATGATGGCAGCGTTTAGCTCCTCGATTTCTTCCCGAAGGCGCTTGGTTTCCTCTTGCATCTGTGTTCTTTCCTGCTGCAGTTTAGCGATATATTCTACTGTTTTCTGGAGCGTGATTGCATGGCTGATCTAGACCAAACACAAACATACAGCTCACTTTCTGGAACAAAGCTAGACAGATGAAGAGTTTGCCCCTAACCTGCCATAACACCCAGAAAAGCACTTCAGCACCTTTTCTTAGGTTTCCTTCACTGTGTGCAAAAGCACACAGATAGGAAGAGCAAAACAAGACAATACTAAACTCATTTCTCTGACTCCTGTTTGCACACTAGGTACAGAGAAATGTGGTTGCAGTAGTTGTTTTCTTCCACAAATTGCAGTTTTGCTACTTTGCTGAAAGAAGTATTTTCATAATTAGTTTTACTTCATTATCTATCCTCTTAAAAATATTTAACAATTCTTACTTAAGTACTGAAGGATGTGCTACATCTGCTGATAGGTTCATAGTGCTGTTAGAAGCACTGTTTGAAGTTGACAATATAGATTAGTTTGGGAAACCAGAAGTTATTAAACAGAATGTAACATGGTGTAGCTATCACCAAAGAAACAATGTCACAGGTCTTTTTTAAAAATACTCTTCAGTTTTGAGGAACAAATTAAAAATCTGTACTTGAGAAATAAAATAATCAGACATTTTACTAAAGCTGAGTTTTCCAAACTGATTACCTTTCAAATAGGCTATTCAAACCAGGATGTGAAATTCTGACAACTTATGGCCTAAATATATAAAACTACAGAAATTATGTAAACAAATCAACATGCCGCACAATAAACTTCCACATTTTCCATGTTTCAAAAGGTACTGGTATTTAAAGGACATTTAGAATTTTGTTGTGCAGACAAGTCTGTGTCTCTGTTATTTTGATTTCGATTTAGTGAACTAAGTTAACTAGTGTAGCCAGAGTATGTTCTTAATTTGGACAAAGTCATTTGACAATGAGAAGTCAGTTGGGAATATTTTTTTCTCCGTAAATCTATGCACAAAAGACAGGTGACAGGGTAATAAAAAAAGCCCTGAGATATCTGCAAGGCTGTGAGCACAGGGCCAAAGTCTTAGAGGCAGCTGGGTGATACTAGATGTGGAGTCCTAGAGGGATTTTCAAAGTCATCTGAACCGGTGAGGCTCCTGACTCCTCCTGGGAGGTAGAGATCTCATTGGTGTAGGAAGTTTCAGAAATTTCACCAGGCTTTTTTGTTTTCCCTTTGGCTCACTGACATGATTCAACAGTATTTGCAGGCACACAAGGCTGCTCTGCCATTTGCAGGCACACAAGGTTGCTCTGCCATGCTCTCAGCCGACCAAAGGCAGCAAGCTATGGTTAGCACGGCACGAAGCCTAAGCTAACAAGCTGTGCTGAGCCCAAGGTATATTAAGCCAGGCCCAGCACTGTACCAACAGCATCCGCCTGGCTTCTGGCTGGCTCACGGTTCAGGCAGAATAAGCTCACAATACTGGCTGGACCATAGCTTTTTCAAGTCCAGCTCTGGGGACCAGAACCCAGCCAGAATGGGTATAAAAAGCCAGTATGTCAGAAGAAAGGTAACATAACAGAGAACACAAAGTCATCTTATGCTGCAAACATGACAAAAATCTTCATTACTGTGGTCCCACGAGCAAGGATTGCACAGATCAGTTTTTCTTCTCTCCCCTTTGGATTTAAAGATGCAGCATCTGATCAGACGACACTCGTTCAACGTCTGAAGCTGCATCAGAACAACAGTGTCTAAAAGATGAAGCACTTTCACACACTCTTTCGAATATAAGCCATAGATTTATCACCCTTCCCTTTCCAAGTCCCTCAGTTCAAGTATCTTTTCTTGGTCAACAGCAAAGAGATCAAATTCATTAACAAGTCTTTTTAGAATGGCTCACTCTTGTATTCCATACAAAGCTGTCAGTGCTGCCAAGTTACTTACCAACTTGGAGTTGGCCGAAACCAAGCTGTTCAGAGTACTGAAACCATTCTTGATATTAAATCTTCGTTTTTGTTCTGAAATATGCTTCATTCTTCGATTCTGCATAAATAAAATTAGCTCAGTCTACGCTGTTCTCCTTTACCGTTCTACTGCTCTATTTCAGCTATTCAAATTCAGTGCCATTTTTGTGGAACTGAGGCATTCACAGTCCTCCCAGGCAAAGCCACAAGACTATAAATTTTCAAACAATGATTTAAGCTATTAAAAAGAAGTGTCCAGTGTATTAAATTAAATTCCAGACCTTGTGGGTTTTCTTTCTAAAAGTAAAGATTCCTATTTAAGACTGCTACACAATTCCCTTTTCTGAAGTCAAATTCCAATTTTGGAGGCATGTAATTAGCTAGGATCTTGTTGAAGACTTTAAGTTTAAAACTTAAGTCCATATCATTTATTCCTAATATATACACAATGTCTACTGACCCAACACGCAGTCTGACAAAAATAAAAAAGAAAAAAGAATCCACAATTCTGGCCTACCCTCAGGATAAAGGCTTTGTCAGGAATTAGCATCTTCCTTTGTAGCATTACAAACTTAGAAGGTGTTTCCACCAAATTCTTGAAATAAAATAAGGAGTTGGCACTTTGGGAATGCACTCTAGGCAGAGCTAGGCTTTCTGGTAGTAGCTCACCATCAGCCCATTTTATAATGGAGGAAAACAATGTAAGAAAGCAGTGAAGTGGCTGACCAAAAAACACAGAAAATGCAGGTTCAAGAGCAGAGCTGAGATTTCCAGTGCCCTCTATGCTTTGCCAAACTGAAAAAACAGTGTTATATAGCAATACAGAACTGTTTAGTCCAAATAACAATGCAGAGGAGCAAAAGAATGTACTTCTAGAGACTGGCAAACATCACTGTTTCTCTCCTGTCTTACAAAAGAGTTACTAACAGTACACATGCAAAGCAATTCCTGACAAAAGTTTAAATGGCTATAAAGCCTATCTCGTCGCAGCGTCTTTACTTTTAAGAACACTCCTCCCTCTAGCGGCCACTTTCCCACCATAAGCCAGTCCTAATAATTTGTCCCTCTAACTTGCTCTCTAGCAGCAAGAACAGGCTGTAACTACTGATTGTGAGCATTTATGCCAAGCAAATAACCGCAGACTTTTAGGAGTACCTTGCAACATGTTCAGCAAGGGGCAGTTCTGATTCTCCTCTGCAACAGAACCTCAGAATTCAGTGCAACCACAGGCTGCAAGTGTTTAAACTCACCTTTCTGCCCTGGTAGTTACCAAGCTGACATCAGCTCACAGGGTATACAGAGAAAGAAAGAGGGTTGGCACTTGCAAAACGTTTAAGTAACACTCCCTTTCACAACAGAATGAATGAGAGGGTTACAGTGATTGTCCTGCACTGGTTGTTTTTTGTGGATAAGTTTCTCATACCATCACAGAAAGTGTTCTGACGAGGTCACCTTGTGTATGAGGTACAGTGAGCTCTCAGATGCTGTCTCTAGACCACCGAGTTCTTACCCCAATAATTCTCGAAGTGTTTTACAGCTGTAACTTGCAGAGTCTGTGGAGCTGCTTCTCTGTGGAGCAGCATAGCATCACTGTCAAGAACTCCCCCTCCAGCGATGGCCAGAGCCCTGCAGACTGAAGAGCCCCAACAGAACAATGGCAAAAAGCCATGGTCTAGAAACCTAAGCCTGAAAGCTTTGACCAAGTAAACTGAGACCTGTCATAACACTCCTGTGAGCCACAGCACGAACCCCTGACATGACCACAAGGACCTGCAGAGGTACAGTTAAGCCTGGCCCCTCTGGTGACACATCCCTGAGGAGCAGAGCAGATTATTAAATTCTGACATATAAAATTGAACAGAGCAGCACAGATACAGCACAAGCTAAACCTAAGGCACAAACACTCCACAGTTCCTGAAGCACAACTTACTCTCTAGCCCATGCTCAGACATCAGGGTAGAAAGGTGGCTACGAAGGCAGAGAAGAAAAGCACCTCAGAGGAAAGGACACACACCTTAAATGCAGCCATATTAGGATCAGCAGCAGGTTTTCCTGAGCAGCTGTTCTGGGGAGACTGTGGACTTGGGCTCTGCTCAGAGGCGCAGGGAGAAGCTTGGCCTGAATTCTGACATTCTCGGCCTTCATAAAGGAAGAAAGGTAAGTCACATTAACAAACAACTTTCAAAAATGTAACTGCAGAGAAGCTGCTATTCAGAATTGACCTGAAATGCAGTCGGCAACCAAATTATATTCATTGATGCAGCAACCACATGCTAGAAAACATCAAGACTGCTGGGAAAGCTTAGTATTTCATGGCACAAGGCTAATACATCCTCAACAGCGATATACAATACTTTTGCACATGTACATTTCAGCAAAGGCATGTTGAACACGTAGGCTGCAGTTCCATCGACGTGCTAGACTCCCCCATTTGAAGCTCTAATGGCTTTACAAGCCATTTACCAGCAAAACCAGCGTATGTCTCTCAAACTAGCCCAGATACCTCTATCAACACACATGCAAAAGGAGTCTTTGCACTTACCTACACAAGGACTGTGTCTGAGATCCTCCCATCAAAATTATAGTTATGACACTGAACAACAAACCTATTCAGCACCTTCTACACAGATGCCTTTCAAACAGGTTTAATTTCTCGGTGACTATGACAGTACCTCCTCTTAGAAAGGAGCCACTTACAAGAAGCACAAAATCACAGTTTGTGGGAATGCTGCACAGTAGTTTAAGACAAAAATGGTAAATAACTGGATGCAACTGAAGCTGCAAGGGAAGGGCCAAAAAAGCTTCTCCTTCAAAAAGAAGGAGAGCTTTCTAACTTACTAGGTGTAGGTGAGGGAACTTGTGAACTGCTACTGTGGGAAGGGATTTTCTCTCCTTTCACCAACCCATCCTGGACTACACTAGGAGAGAAGAGATGTGAGACTGTGGACTGGGTTTGTTGACTACTTGGTGCTCGCTGTGCTGGACCAACCAGAATGTTACTACGGAACTCCGTCACCCCGGGAGCCTGGGAACAGCATAGAAATAGCACAGAAAAAAAACAGAGAGAAAGAAAAAGAGAGCAGGAAGGGGGAGATGGGGGCAGAGGGAGAGAAGGGATGAAAGAAAGGAGAAAGGGAGGGGAGAGAAAGAAAGAGAGATATTTGTTACCTTGCCTTTCACTAAAAGTAGCAAATTAATACATGATTAACAATCTGATGACATGAAACAAGGGCTAATATACAAGGAATTGGCAGGCACTGAAGTCAGACTTCTGGCAGGAGACCAGTATCCTTTTGTGACTTAAAGCAGTATTACAACACATCAACCACATAATATACTAAAAACTATTTCCATCTTCCTGCATACAACATACTGAGAAACCCATTCATGTAACACTCAAGCCATGCTTTTCAATACGCAAATAGAGAGGTGAGCATCCTGGGTTCCTTCTAGCTTCTGCATGATTAATAAAAAGCACAAATCATCCCCACTCACAGTACTGTGTTTACATGCTTTTTGTAATCTTACTGTTTTATGAGAGACCCTGGGAAGACTAGATAGTGCTTCCAGGTCCATAGAGTAGCTAAATTAAAAATAAGCAAACATAATGCTGAATGCACAAATGCATATGCTGGGTAACAGGTGAGATTTAGTGGACTAGTTACCCTCCTGACCACATTACAGCTCTAACTACTTGCAAATAACAGGCCTAAAAAACAAATGTATTTTTTTTCTTCTCCTTACTCTGACAATTCCAGCTGGTGCCATTGCAACATTAGACTGAGACGTGGCTGGCGTCAAAATCCCCTCTCTTTTTAAAGATGCTGGAGTTACAATCACAGCTCTGGACTGTCCCTGAAAGGCAGCTGAAGAACACAAGTTAGAATAGTTAATGAGACAAAAAAAAAAAAGCTGGAGATTTTTGTACGAATATTTTGTACGAAATAACTTGTCATTGAGCAGGGGAATGGATTAATGGGCACCTATGTTTCATTGCAATTCAAAGTGCCACCACTTTTCTGATAACCTCAATCCCATGAATGCAGTACAAAGGACTAACACACCAGTTATTTCTGAGGCTTCTAGCATCACTGTCAGTGTTTCAAGCTGAATTTACAGAGGAACCTAGTAAATCAGGGAGGTGCAACTGTCTTTATCAGAGCTGAGTTTCACAGGAGAATCACCTTCACCTCTCCCCTCACATCCATACTTCTTGGATCTCAGGCTTGCTCTGCTGACCCAGAAAGGGTCAATGGCAAACCAACTGAAGGATGCATATTCAAAACTTCATGCTTCCTTGTATATATATTACATTCTCTTCCTCCCCACTTCACTCCACAAGCTTCTCTCACTATCTGGTTTTACAGCTGCTTTACACGACACACAAGCACAAGACAATCAAACGCGACTGGGAATCAGCACCAAAATCCCAGAAAATAGGCTAAAGAATCACAAGTTCTGCAGTGTTAGACAGGTAGAGATAACTGTGAATAGCAGAATTGTCTCCATAAAGTTACAAGAAATTCTCCCAAAAAGTCTGTACAGGAGGCTTGCCCCCATGGCAGGAATCAGGATCCTTGCTCTAAAGTGTTTTTTTTTCACCACTACAGTATTCTAATCTAACACAAATCTGTCAAGGTCTCAATTTAACCAACACAGATGTACAGTTACTGATATGGCACTAATGCTGACATTGTTCTTGCTCAGACTTTAGAGAGAACATGGTTAACCATCCTATACCGTTACTAAGGGAGGAATCACGCAAAGACACAGATTATGTATGCTTTTTGAGAAAACTAAACCAAACTTACTCCGTTCCATTACAGCCTGCATTGGCTTCAGCTCTCCTTTGTACTGTTAAGGTAATTTGGACCGTCCAGGCGTCCAGTTCAGACTCGGGGAATCACTTTTACACCGCCTGAGACTTCACTGCTAGGACCTGAGTCCCTTCACAGAGGGCGGTTCCAAGAACTGACGGGTGCCCCAACCGACTCCTTGACACACACTCACACATTCATTTGGGCAGTATTACCCCCGCAGTTCAGACCCTAGGTTTCCTGCAGCAGAGTCTCAGGTGACAGATTCCATAACAAAATAATAATAATTTGAGCGGTACAGCAGCAGGAACAGCTTGAGCTGGGTACCTCCAAAGAGGGACCCTGAACAAAGAAATCCCTGGGCAGTTATACTCTTACAATCTCTGCACCCATCCCCTCATGTGCCTTTCGGTCCAATGGTGATTTCTGGTCTGAGATCTTCTAACACCTTATTGGATTCCTTCTATCCCCAGGCAGGCTGTTAACTGTTCTTATCTTGTCGAGTTGCAGATTCTGCTGACGGTTGTAGCCTCCTTATCCTCTGTTTTGCGCTGGCTCTGGAGGCCCTCTTTTGCTTAACTAGGTAGAAGTTCAGCACATCTATGTGAAAGTTCACAGCTTGCGGCCTAAAGCTCCAGCAAACCCAGCTACTCCCGCTAAGTGAGTAATGCTAAGCAAACAGTATACCAAATCGCACTACATTATGCTGTAACACCTGATTCTAATGCTAAATGATTGATTCTGAGCAGTTAATTCTATTTGAAACTTACTTAAGCTAAACAACTAGTATTTCTTAACAGTACTAATAAAGTCACAATGTATAGGAAGTGTCACCATAGCTCAGTCACAGCCAACTTACTCCTCTGCATTTTTAGCGTCAGGATATTGAAGGGGACACACAGCAGAACAGGGAGACAGTACAGGATATCCAATGTCCTCTCCCCTACTGCATCATCTGTGACTAACAACTGTGTTCTGAACCAACTAAAGCTTCTGTACTAGCCTTTATTAGAAAGGCCTGTGGATTGCCCAAACCTTGTGCCAGCCCTTGTGTGGGTATATCTGGCAGAGAGCACTGTCACGCTGATACAGGGAGCTCATTCTTTGTCTGAGCATTCCCACACACAAAGCTGGAATCACAGCCCTTCCACTATTCACTAATGGTCAGCTGGACTCATGACTCCGCTATTGAGCTAAGAGCCTACTCTTACCAGTGCAGTAACGCTGCTGCACAAACTTGGTACTTCTGACTTCCACATTTGGGTAACTGTAACAACCAGCATCTATTTAGAAGCCCCTTTAGATTTTTTTCATGTTTCTGTCCTACACATTCATCTTTTGCAGACTTTCCTCTCAAAATCAGAACATTTATTCTGAAGTGCTGATAGCAGAGTTTTCCCATGTGAAGTCTTGCACCTGATGAGACAATCTGTGCAAATTTTTGAGTCCTTATATCACAGGGCAGTAAGTGTTACATATCCCTTTCTAACACAGGTTATAATACAATTTGTTTCATAGTCATGAGACTATTTGTCCTGAACATAAGTGACAGGCATAAATGCCTTAGTTACAAGTACTGATGTTTATTCTGTTGCCAAAAATAAGGCTCCAGTCTTTACTGGATTTGACCTGAGCTTGGTGTCCCAGTAGTTTAGGAACACTGTGATCCCTGAACACATGCCACCACCAGGAATGAAAAACAGCAACAATGCTGGGGTTTTGCTAGATGAGAAGCAAAGCCATTTGTTGTGATGGTCCAGAAGTAACTGATGAAGTACTGGGAAAGTGATACAGTGAGGAACAACCCAAGAAAAACTAGAAGCTAGAAGCAAAGGCTTTCTGAAAATGAGAGCTGCCTACAATGCTTTACTACGTGAGAAATGCATGTCTCAACTGCTGAAGGTACATGGACTCTTGCTTTACAACGTACTATAGACAGACACACTGCCTTAACACCCTAGTGCTATTAATCATGGACCAACTTGCTTCCAGCGACATGCTAGAATTAGATCCTTGGGTCTGCTCTATTCCTGAACAGTGATTTGTTTTTTTTGTTTTTTGGTGGGTAACCACAATGCTAGGCCCTGGCAGACACACTACTCCTTAGTAAAGCCTATTTAACAATACTCCTCCAGGCAGGGTTTTTCTTGGATTACTGCTGTGCATTTCAGGTGGCTGAAGTCACTTGGCCCCCAGCCAGCACAAGTCTAAAACCAGCATGCAGTAATCCCAAGAAAAAGCGTACTGCCTGTCCTGCTATAGCCTTGAGCTTTCCCACAAGAACCACCACAAGCAAAACTCACCCTGCTCACGCTTGCTATTCTGAGCCTTGTGCAGTGCCAACGGCTCCAAATTCACACCCATAGTGGAGGCCCCAGCACATCAGTTTGGCACTCGTACCCTGAACTGAAACCCACATGCTCCTGACAGCATCAAGAGCTTATAGACTGCTTGAGACAAAGATCTCCAGCTCCCCCTGCCTGCTCTTAGTCCTCCACTGGAAGGACTGATTCACCACCCTGGTCCTGCTAGGGAGCACTGATGGTGGATGAGAGGCACTCTCCCACACTTCCATCTGGATCAATACTGCGGTCCGCTTCGACAGCTGTTCCCTAGCCAACACTCTACTCTGTCTCAAAGAGCTTCAGAATCACCCAAGATGAACATCAGAATGCATCCAAAGCATGACCAAAGGATGCACACCAGTACCCTGGTATTACAGAGCGTGACGACGCACGAGCATAGTGACTTGTCCAGGGCAACCAGATGAGGCAGTGACAGGGACAGATCTACCATTCTCCATCCCCCACCATCTCCCTAGCATCTCCTGCTCTACTGTGGTTGAACGCTCTGAGGGGCAGAGCGAATCAGAACAGCATTAAACATCAAAACTAAGGTTTCCATGGAGCAGGAGCACAGAGCTCTAGTCACCCCACGTGCTCAGGCATCTATAGAGCCTGGCACAAATTTTACCCTTTCGCAGGCCAGCTTTACACACTCACAACCAAACTGCTTCCATTCCTCACAGCAGTTCAGAGCATCCCATTGAACAGTGTAGCCACACACCAGTGGACTCGGGGGTTCCTTGGACATCCTCAGGAAGCTATAATTTTTACTTATTATGTAAACCAAGAAAAGCAAGAAGGTCTCTGCCTCCTGCTAGTCCCACTCAGGAAACAAAAACATCACCCCACCAGTGCTTCTCACCTGGGGTGATGAAGGCATTCTTTAACAATAAGGACACTGTTTCAGGCTTCGGAGCAGACACTACTTTTTGTGACTGTTTGGGCCTTGTCCCAGCACTGACCAGAGAAACAGCTTTGGGGAGTGCAAATGTCAGTTGGGACTGCACCTGGGGCCGGGGCTGCCCCTGCAGGACAGTCGTCTGGAAAGCCAGGTTACAAGGCACTCCTGCAGCTGGCTGCTGCGTGGCCAGGACGAGGTTCTGGCTCTGGCTGAAGGTGGTGGCAGGGGCATTGTGGGTCAACGTAGCAGAAGCAGTGTGGGTGATAACTGTAGATTCACCGAGGCCAAACTTCTGGGTTTCTGGTGCAGCAAACGCAGCTGGTGGAGAGCTTAAGTTAGAATTCAGAGGCACTGCAGGCAACGGGGACTGGTGCTGTTGTGTTGCAGGTTGAAGCAGTGGCAAGGGTGTCTGAAACACTGGCATAAAAGTTTGTGGCCCGCTGAGAGACGAGTCGGGAGTGAAGTCCGCTGGCTGGATGAAAGATCCCTCATTTCTAATGCTGGAACACTGGTCAGTGCCAACATCAGGTGCAGGTACTGAGGAAGGAATCAGTCCGTCACTGATGTTCTCTGCTGGAAGTGTGTCGGGCAACGAACCCGACGGCAGGACAGGAGACTGCCAGAAAAGAAAAATATTACAGACTCAGACATAACCCCTGAAACTCTTGCCTGAACTCCTTCTGAGAAGGATGTGGTTCATGGCCGAGAGTCTTCACAGAGCATAAATGCCTGAGATGAGGCTGTTTTAAACACTGAGAACCTCTCTCACCTGAGAAGAATGGCTGCTGCTGTCCGTTGTAGCTGAGCTGACAGCAGACACAGAAGGGAAATAACTACTGGAACGACTGGGCGTGAATAAATCTGAAATATGAAGAGTCACCTATTAATTTTCTACTTTTCATACTCAAGGTACGGCATTGCTAGATACTAAAATTCACAGGAATATCAGTATTATTTAGCAAATAATGAAACCACAAGATTTTTGCTTCATACAGCTGCTGCTAACTGAGCAATGAATTGTTGCCTCCCAGAGGAGCTGATCCGTTCAGGGCAGACTTCTTCAACTTTCACGCAAGCCGAGGACAACAAAAATCAGTCTGCTGTTGAAGGTTCACCTACATGCAGATAGCCAAGAGCTGATTCTCAATGCAGTCCCACAAAATTCAGTTATCTGATGCAGACTGCATGCAGGCCCCACAAACAGACGTGACTTTTGACTTCCCTAAAGATCCGCAACCATTAAAGTTGTCAGTAGGAGTTTAATGTTATTTGTAATTTCTGAGAGTACCAGAAAATGTTCCAGGGCAAATGAAGTGTTAAATCACTTATCACTAAGTAGTATTATATGGGAAAGCCTTCCTGATTCTTTGAGTTCTCCTGTTCACATCTGATGCTCTACCTTTAATTACTCAATGACTTAAGGTCTAAATGCTATTCTTTTGAAAGGCAAATTAACAACCAGGTTCAAACCCTGGAATAAACAATCCTAAAGTGACTCTCAAACCCAGGTTAAAGGACTGGGGTCACAGTAACAAAGGAGTCTACCCACACATGCATCTGCTTGAAATAACGAACAATGAAAACATATATCATGTTCTTCACCTTTCACTCAAATCTCCTGCCTTTTGAAGAGAGTAGATATCTGTAATGTTTAACCTTCTGTTAAAAACTCTAAGTCATAAATCACTGTAATTCTAAAGAAATTAATTGACTGTATATATGACTCTTACCCTGAAAAGGCTCAAAAGTATCCATAAAATCAAAATTTGGCTGGAGAGGAATAAGCCCTGGTTGAATCATGTCAGCATTTCCTAAGTGTGCTGCAAAATTCAGGAGATAGATTACATTAGCTTCACATCACTCACACAGTAACAGTGGTAGGAATACAGCATTTGGCTAGAACACCAACACACACTCCACAGCCAGGCTTGGCCAGGGTGCTCACAGAAAAACTGCTGCTGAAATGAACTGAACATCTGCTTTTCTTCGGAACTACAGCACAGTTCTGAAATCAAAACCACTGGGGAATGAAACTTTCAACTAGCAAAACAGAAGAGGTGAAACGTGAAGGCTCCAACTAACAATCATGGATTACCAAGCTTGGCTGCCTCCTCCTCCCAAACCTCCTGTCCTGCCCCTGCTGCACAACACAAACTTGCCAGGAAGCACAACCTGAACCACCACAGCTCATAGTACGGTATTTTAAAATAAAGCATCATCCTTTTCGTTTTGCCTCAAGGATACTTCATGTAAACCACAATTGCTCTGGAGTTGCTCAGACAACTTGGACCTCCGTGCAGCAAGGGTGATGCATAGTGGACATCTGCTGTCCCTTTAGACAGGCAGAGCCTTCAGTTAGAGAGCATTCGACAGAACGCTATAGCTCTTGGGATTACAGGAGATGGGACTTACACTTGTTCTAAGAGACATATCCAAAGAAAGATACATAGGCACTCCCTTAAAAATACACACACATATATGCTTTGGGATAAATAACAACGCCTTCACCACTAATACTGCCCATTACAGATTTATTCAGAGCAACATTAGATGACAATACTAGGAGCAGCATGAAAGAGGCTAACTTGGATGAATAACTGGGATTCCATAACCTATAAAGCATAAGACAGCTACATTCTCTGACCTATTTTTATCTGTATCAGCAAAGTAAGATAAATTTCTTAGGTAAGACTAGAAGAGGAGCAAAGCAACAAACCAGACTTCTCCTAGAGGTTCCCACTGCAACACAGCTAACAGCTAACAAATACCTATGTCCCTGGAATTTGGCCAGGAAACCAGCTGATGTGAAGACAGTGTGGAGAACAGCGTGTCGGTGAACTCAGACATAAGCATATCTGCATCCAAGAGGCTGCCTTCCTCCATAGGGACAGGGGTTTCTCTGCCATACCTTCTTTTTTGCCAGAGAACCACATCATCATCCTGCCAAAGGAAAGGAAGAAAAATGAGGCTGCCTAGACAATGCTACAGCAGTCTTGTGCAGATATATACAGTCTTAATTTTTCACATTTTTAGAGAAAGAAACTCTCCTTTAGGAGCCACGCAAATGGACTGAAACAGATCAGTAGTATTTCTAATACACCAACTTTAGCTCACTGATTTAGGCAACAACAGAAAACTTCAGCAGTATACCACAACACTCCGAGAAAGGTTTTTGCCCAAAAAACAGATGTTGACTAGAAGGACATAAGACAAAATAACTTCTTCAATATTTTCCAGTTTCATTGATTATACATATATTTTTGCACGTACAGTTTAACGATCCCTTGGTTTGCATAAAGATTTAAAAACAATATGCACAACAAAAACTCAAAGCAAACAAGACCCATCTTGAAGCGTATCTGAATCTCTGAAATGTAGTTAAGTGTAATTGTAATCTGACTTCGCACAAGGTATGCTGATACTCTTGTGGGCACTTTTAGCCCATGAAAAAGACAACATAATGTGACTTGGCTTATTCATTCTTCACTACAGGCAAAGCTGAATTGCATTGCCTTGCATTTGCTGCAGACCAGAAGCACACATAGTCACGTTGTTGTGGCTGAGCCAACATGCAGCTGTAACTACACCAACATACCGCGATGGTGCATTAGAGCTCACAGCCAAAACAGCCAAGAGTTTCGTGAAACTGGAGGAGATCCAGACTTATGCTTAGCTCCAAAAAGAAAAAAAAATATCAGAACAGTGCTTCTGATCGTCAGTTTATATGCCCAAAGTAGGTTTGATGGCCTTAGAGGGCATACTAAACGGTGATACCATTGTTTCTTCAAACATTTTGCCTTTTTCATAATCCTGGCACGTTATTTGCACAGGAAGATCTGCAACACGTAGCACACACATCTTCCCAGATCCAGTTATACCAGCAAGGCAGTAGTGCCAGTTACGACTCAGTAATAAGACGAAATGATGTGCCAGCCTTCAAAGAGATTGATCTAGATTGATCTTTCTGGGCACCCAATACTGATTCTCATTTCTTCCGTCACAGCACTTTACATTTAACCTCTTCTCCATCCAATTTAAGCTACAAATCTTACATTGCTCTCCAAGTTGCAGAAACACTAAGGTGTCTAACCTTAATTAAGGCTTAAGCAAGATGCTTGTCTTTAGATTTTAATCAATGCAAGCTACTGCACGTTTCGGCTTTGTTACTTATGGCAGATTCCACAGGCATAAATGCTGCCACTTATCAGTGGTATGACCTACCCTGACCAAACTTGAAAGATCTTCATCTTTATGTTTCTGTAACTGCAAAAAGAGAACAAAACAGATGTTAAAAGTCAAAACAGGTCTTGTATATGCCAGTAGAAGACCTAATTCTGCAAAACTTTTAGACCAAATCATGCACAATTAGTCCCTGCACAATAATTTTTAGTGGGACTAATTAGATGAGTATGTCTGTGCTAGCTTATCATCTGTTTAAAGTTTTGCATACTAGCAAAAGCGACATCAAAACTCAAAAAGCGACAACATACTGATCCAAGTTCGAGTGAGCTATTTTCACTGCATAAGCCAACAGACCCTTTTCTTGAAGTATGTTCTCCACTTGTGGTATTCCCTGATGACTATTTCAATTCTTCGTTTCCAGTATTTCCCTTCTGTTGCAATGGCCTGAGAACACAAACACATACCACGAATTACACGGACTCACATAACAGCTGAACATTCAATAAATTTCCAAGCAAATATTCAGGCATAAAAAATGCAAAAGAAAGCATGCTAATTCTGTTTGAGCTCATGTATCAGCAGCCCACACTGTCCCAGAGTTCAGCTATCACAGAGCAAATCTGACAATACTAACTTCATCTTTCCCACAACAAACAAACAACAGACGATGTCTGACTGCACTGTCAGCATCTCTCATGTCAGCTCAACCATAAGAGTTAAGAAATGGCAAAAACCCCAACCCTTTAAAATGAATTTACTAAAATATAATGTATAAAGCATACAATACCCTGTTCTGCAGAAAACAGGCAGAGAATTTCACAAGATTACACAAACAGGCACACACTTACACAAAAGCTGCTAAGAACGACACAAAGCAATAGAAATCTGATGTCCAGCTCAGGGAGAAGCATGACCTTGCAGGCCACATACTAACAGCAACAAAAGGATCAGGACAGCGTGGGTCCAATTGCTATGCTGCTCTCATATCTAGCGGACTAGAAAATCTTGTTATAAGCTCCAGAGCTCATTAGTCTGTTCCTCAGCTTTTACACACCTCTGGTCGACGATGTTCATCGACATCCACGGAGCCATCCAGTGGAGTCACAAAGTGGCACACTGGATTCTTGCGCTTCTCCAAGTCTGAAACAAGAATGAAGATGCGAGTGCTCAGCATGTGCTGGCTCTGCAGAGAGCTCTGTCGCTTCAATGGCAAGATGTGGAAAAAAAAATTAAAAATCTAGCCAGGGTTCCTTCCAGATAACCAAAAGGACATGGGGAGATCTCAGGCTGTGCTTGGACCACTCAGTACAGCCTCTGTGTGGACATCTCTAAGGCAGCACCGATCCAATGGCACTGCCATCACAGACTCCAAGACTTCCAGGCCTGCAGCAGATTTTTGAGCTTTTCACCAGACAGTAATTTCAATTCTCTTGCTTCTTACATATATGTCTCTCAGAATATACTATAACAAGCAGCACAACCGAGCATGATACTCACACTGCATGTACCATGCCCTCCAGATGGCGTTATTGAGACGGATTTTATCTCTCCACTGAAGTTTCAAGCCTTTAAAGTTTTTCCATTTTGGTGAAACCAGCTTTCCACTGAAACAAAACAGACCACAAATCATTCTGCTTTCAGTTTCTCTCTTCCCACTCCTTTCAGTACAAAGCATCCCCCTAAAACTGCCAAACTGTCAACAGAAGAAAGTGCAACAGTGTCACGTGGCCAGTGACAACTTCTGCCATACGCTGTCCACAGCCTGCTGATCTGTGTATCAGAGATGAGTCCAGTTTTCAAGACTCCTCATCTGCCTGCTAATAACTGTCACAACTAGTCTCAGAAGTATCTTTAGCAGGACCGAAACTCATTTCACCCACACTTTTCTCCTTGCCAGTATCCCACCTTCTCAAACGCCAGCCTATGCTTCCATCAACTGAGAACAAGATTGCTGAAAATGAAGCCCAAAATCTGGCCCAGAGGTTTTTTCCATGTTTGGCCATACATAGTTTTAGCTTGGATTTTGCCAAGGAACTGGATGAAGTCAACACAAGTTCATTTCTACAGTTCCATTTGATTTCCCAGGCTGGTAACACTGGAAAGGAAGAATGAAATGCCAGTTCTGGCCCAAGAAACACCATCACCCACCAGTTCTACAATGCTGGTAAACAGCTGGGCACAAAGCATCGCCAACAGGCTAGAAATAGTAACTTTCTTCCAAGAAAATGGAAGGCTGGAAAGAGAAACAGCTCATGTATGAACAACCTTGGGAGATGGGAAGGAGGTGGAAGGAAAAAGGAAGAAACAACAGGGATTCCAGTAAGCACTGCATAAACAAAAACTACCCAGCCCTTAAAACACACTTTTATGACTCATTAATCCATACTACTGACAGAGCAGAGGAAGTAAGAAACATTCATAATGTAGTAAATTTCAAGTTACACATTAAAGTATAGGTATTGTGCCTAGCCCCATGTTCTCCCCCTCGTTTTTTGCAGTTTTAGCTATACATTTTCCTAGTTTATGTCTCCTCATGTTGTTTGTGCATCCTTGCTACAACGGCAGCGGAGCAGCAATACAAACTGCAATCAATACGACACACACAAAGGCACAGGTTCATCTTGAAACATTATGAGCATCAGGTCAAGAGGTTAAGGTCTTCTGTGGTGAAGAGTATACAAACGAGTGACAGGAGCAACATCACCTCCAAACACTTTGTCCTCTCAGATCACCCAGCACCAGGTCAATCAGGAGCAACTTCTACCATGAATTGCAGTGGCACTAGAGACATATCTATTATAACTGACCTGTGCTCAGGCCCTGTATATTTGCTATCACACATTCAGTACAAATGAACTCAGAGAGATGAATTATTCTTCCTTTAGAGTCCCTGTTTTACACTTAAGCTCTAAACTCACTGTGAGAATAGGAAGCACATCCTACAGAAGCGCCAGGCACTTCCCTTCACTTGCCCAAGGCCATGCAGAGGCAGGCCTGAAGCTGAAGAACTGCTGATTCCCCGTTTCCTACTAGGACTGGGAAACCTCCTGATAGCGGCTCTTTTTAAAGAAAACTTGTAATATTACAAACAAGTAAAAAGTCCTCGCAGCCTACACAAAAGAAGGCAGAATGCCAGAGCTGCTAATAGTAGGATATTAAACTACCACTTTCTTCAAGTATTTGGCTCATCATTTCTTTCTCCCTCGCCAGCACCACAACTGCTGTTACCACTCAGGTATTCCCACAACCACAACAGCACCAGCTGAGCAACTGCCAGACCTCAGCCAAGTGACAGGTAAAGAAAAGCCAGCTCTGCTCTTTCTATTTTACTACTACGTATAATGCCAGTTGTAGCAACAGGTTAAATCACCATCAGGTGAGCTGCTGCCCAACAGTCTATTTTTTTTCCTCCCCATCCTCTTTAAAAATCACCTTGAACGCTTTTGCACGCACAGGGAAGCGGGTGTAGAGACCAGGTACCAACTGCACTAAAAGGACAATTCACAGCAGCGAGAGAGCAGACAAGTGACAAGCTTGTGAGTCCTGTGCTCGGCACGGTCCACGCTCGGCTGCCCATCAGGGTGCGGGCTGTCTGCTGAGCCCTCTAGGCTATGCTGCGAGGCTCTGCTGCAGCCTTTGGGACTGGTGCTTGAGAAGACATGAAGTACAAACAAATTTGGTACATGAAATAGAACACTGGCTCCCTCTAAGGCAAGCAGACTAGCTGGAGCAAGCAACTTCACTGACTGGAAGTAATAGTAAACCACGTAAACTATTAGCAAGGAATAGGAAAAACAATTATTAATGTCCTTGTGTTATTCTCTGTAGCTGGGCTCTAGGACCCTCAGTACAACCACACTTTGTATGCTCACTGAAGTCTAGGAAAGCCCTTCTGGATATTTTTTTTTTTGGCCCATATGGCACTCTGAAATACATCTCCCAAAACCCCACTTCTAAGTTTCAAGACTCTTTCAGTTTATGGAAAGATCTCCAAATTAAGCATTTTATCTCACTGTTACCCAGCTGCTGTGGGTCAGGGCGGACAGCAGACCTCCATCTGTTTAATATTTTCCCCATCCCTGCATATTATCTCATCACCTTCCCAGTGTTCACTGCGCAGCCAGCTCTGCCTCAGAATCAGTGCCTACCTTGTCTAATCATTCCTTCTAAACTGAGAGTAAAGCACATCTTCTTCTGTTTCTCATATGTACATTAGCAATTCAGAGACAGGAGCTTTAACGTGCTGATGCATCACCAACACTAACAAAACGCCCACATGCCTTTGACTAAGAAACCTGTCAATTCAACGTTCATCTCTTCATAGCTCTGTGTGACTGTACAGTTTGCCAAAGCAACAAAACTCTAATAATCTTCACTCACCATAACAAAAACAAATGCTTTTCTAAAAAAAATAAAAGTAACTGTAATTAATTCTTATACGCTCTTTGCATCTTCAAAGAGCCAATTAAACTGGAATTAAAACACAGATAGTTTAAAATATTTTCTATCACATTCTTACAAAACGCTAAACAAAAGTAGTGCATCAAAAGAAGGAAGTGATTAAGAACCTATTCTTAAAATAATTATTATTTTTAGTTCCCATGGGAGCAAAGCACAAGTTCAGCTTGATGTCATAAGCAAAACGACTTTAGGCTCAGTGGAGAAGCAGCAGCATGAAGATGACAACAGTATCTAGACACTATTCCAAATTCCAAAGTCAATGGAAAGTCAATTACTCTGAACGACACCGTGACTTGAGAGCAGCTGCCTAACTGAAACCCATCTTCAGATTTTAAAGCAGCAAAACAACCAACAAAAAAAACAACAGAGACCCACGGGCTGCTGTTTCTGCCAGCTCCCTGTCTCCTAAGATCAAACCAACTCCTACAAGAGCAACCTGCCGACCAGCCAGACGGTCACAATGTACCTGCGAGCACAAAACGTCTGTGCACACACGGTCCTCGCTCTTTCTACAACAGCAGCTGCAACTCTGCAGGAGTGCTGGTTCCACGGAGGGGAGGAGGCGAGCATCCCAAGGGAGGCTTGGACCAAATACTGCATGGTACAAGCCAGGACAGCTGCACCCACACCAGCCAGTGGCACGACCTAGAGGATGCTGGTGCTGCAAAGACAGAGAGGAGCACAGAGGGAACTAAGCTCTCAGTTGCATTCTGCAGGGGTCGTTGCTGCCAGAAGCCAAGCCTGTGCTGCCCGGGACGTGCCAGTTCATGTAAGCAATGCTGGCGGAATACATGACTTTCATATCTTCATCACTATCAAACACAGATCAAACCAAAGCGGCTGGAAACCATCTGGTGGATAATGTGCAATACATTCCAACAACTCAGCTCAGTCTCCCATGTAGAAATCTCCACCTCCTGAGACCAAATATCCTCAAGTGTTTTGATCACAACAAACTGACTAAAAAAAAATTCAGCTCAACAGCCAACAGAGCTGGAATTCCTCTTGGACACAAGGGCCCTGATGTGCTTCAGAGAAGTCGCAGTGCTTGCAGGACAGAAGCTGCAGACAATCAAGGCCGCCACTTCCATACACTGCAGCTTCCACCTATGTGTCCTGGATACACCAACAGAGGTTGGACTCCATTCCCAAGTCTTTTTACATACTTTTTCCCAGCTCAGGAATGACCTCCGGCAACTGAGATCCAAGCAGGCAGACAGATAACAGCACTCATCTGTCAGAGTAACACACTCACTCTATTTTTAAAATTCCAGTGAAAGCAGCTGTGTTTTAAAAACAATTACAAACCTTCAAACATCACAGGATTTGCAGCAAAGTACAAGAAACAGACGTCCATTGTGAGAGCCCGACCTGGCTCCCTTAAACACATTGGATTTTTAAATTTTTCTTCAGTCAACTGAAATGTAATTAGGGAGAAGGCCTGTATTCTAGTATGGTACAAAACAGATTTTACTCTAGCAACATTTTTATGCAAAGTTTTGCATCTCATCATCATCTTCTACGTTAATAACACCCAAAATAAAGCATTTCAGGCACACACAGGCAAACAGTACCTATGGAGGGTTCTTCCATTCTTGCGTCCGTAAGATTTATTTTTTTTTAAAGACCGTATACTAAAGGGTCGCATTCAACTGGTGATTAGCAATGAACAGCATTTTAAGTGTATGGCTTACAAATATTATCTAGAAGAGCAGTTAACGGATGATCTTACAGGATATTTTAGTGATGCATTGGAGTCAGTCAGTAGGGACGAGGCAAATGGGTGTTGTTCTTCCTTAACAGGTATGGGGCATGTGAGGTGCCATTCACAGCTGTTAGGGTGACTCCAAATTTAAATTAGTAGCACTCTATAACACTGAAAAAACATTCAATCAAGAAACTCAGTCGGAAAACTCCTGCCGACATCACTAGAAGCATGATCAAGCTCTGATATAAAGATGACTCACAACAGAAGAATCCCCTGTTCTCCTCCCTTAAATCAGAGGATTTTAAGATGGACTTCAGTCAGCATAAAACCACATGACACAACCACCCTCTGGATTTGGACAGAAATAGACATTTATCTGTGTGCAAACCCAGAAGAAGGGGTTTTTTTTCATTACTGACCAGCATTAAGAAACGCTAGCATTTTAAGAAACACTGATTTCTACAAAGAGCACTGAAGGGGACAGAGAAGGAGAGTTTTAAATACTATGATAAATATCACCCAAAACAAGACAATCTCAGAAGGCTGGTCTGACCAGCTTACAAACCCTCCATTTAATAGGTGGTTTGAATACATGTTCATTAAATGGAATCTATGTAGCATAGTACGGTAGAACATACAGGGTTTTGTGCAGCTCAGATAGTTTATTAAGCTGTTTCTGATTCAACTTGCAGTTCCTCAACTTTTATCTACCTCAGAAGAGGTCAAAACAGTACACAGCATTATGTTTCACATCTTTTTGTAATGGAAAACAATAGGGAAGACTTTGCTGTAAATACCACCCTGAAAAATCCCCTTCCCCCATTCAGAAAAAAAAAAATCAGGGTCATTCTCCACACCATGACATGTAAATGTCATTGAGCAAGGAATTTCAGCTGGCAAGCTATCTTGTGATTGCAGTGAACTAAATGTTGCACAAAATAAGAGCTCTGTAAAATACCCTGTAAGGGAAGAAATGCATGAAGTCTTGCTGAAAAATAAGGCAACAGTGAGACCGAATTATACACCCATGGCTACAAAGTGTGTGAGTGACAGCACTAGAACTGGGACACAGATTTTTCTGACATGCCGCCATACTCTGCATGTAAGAGCCTCATTTCCACCCTCTCACCTTTTTCCTTGTCCCTACATATACATAAGCCAAGTGAATCTCTGGCTAGAGTTGGCTCTCTAGCTCAGGAGAAGTTATTTTTCTCTTTTGCGCTTGGATAGCACCTGGCCTAGATCTGCCGTACATGGAATTTAAACATAAACCTCCGAGCGCCGCAGCCCAGATTCCACAGGCCTGACCCTGCTGCCCAAATATATATTCTCAGCAAACACAGCAAAGGTACCTTGAAAAGCAGCTACTGCAGACCTCCAGGAATCACTTCTCATACAGACGCCAGGGGTCCTGTGTACTAGAGTTGTAAGCAAATTGTTTGGTTTTCAAATCTGAATTTTGTAAATTCAGTTTACAGGAACGAGCTACAGAAATGTATTGTGTTTTCCTGTTTAGTTAATGGACCCCCACTGCCCTTGTGCTAAAAGACCTCTTTTTTGCCTTGTTAACTCCTGCCTCAAAACCTACTTCCTCTGTGCCTTCCCCCCCTCAATTCCTTCCTGTACATGCTCAAGCAATTTTCTGAGGTAGACTTGGATTTTGCCTTTTATTGCAGGTAATGGTAATGAGAGTATTAATTTAAGCAATAGAAAAAAAATCTGATTTGATATTACAGTAGCTAAATAGATCAGCTTTTTCAACAACTCAGGAAAGGAACTTTTTGGCTTCTCCCCAGTATTTTTTTTTGAAGGCGTGGTTTTAGTTTGTTTTTTAATCTCCAATCTGTTTTGTCGGGGAGTTGGGCCTGTCAGCTCAGCTCTTCAAGAGCCAAAACTAACAGTATTTCCCCAAACAAAGGTTCATTCAGAGAATCAGATTATATGCATTGTGTGCTGGAGCAAAGACGCAGGCAAGTGAAACAAAAACATTTCTACACTGAGCGAATGTGTGTAGGACTTGTGAGGAGGCCACGCTTTAACATCTTACTATTCGTACCTACGCAGTTAATCCCAGCTGCAGCCCTAGGATACTAATCCCAGACAGAGCTCATTTCAAAAGCACGTACTAGGGCAGCTCATTTTCATGCTTACCTAGTTCATCCTCCTTACCTGAAATCCTCCCACAGCAGCAGACTCCAGGTTTGTTCATGATGGTATATTGCCCACACTCCACAAACGACAGTAGGGAGCTTTGTGCTGAAGTTACATCAAACCTTTTAAAACAACCAAACCCTGCCCACTGTTTGATTCATCTCCTTTTAAAAATAATACTTCAGTCTTGAAGACAGAGATACTAGAATGGACATTTTTCCTCTATCATGAGCATTATATAAGAAGAAGTGTTAGAAAAATAGAAAACAAAAATCAAAGTTATCCACTGGCAGATTGGAATTGCAACACCTGCCAAGCAACATGTTATCTAGACTGAGTTCACCCAGGAAGGCTCAAGTATGCACCTCCTGAAAAGGAACAGGAAAGGTCAGTCGTACACCAGCAGCAGACACTCCTTCCCCAATGAACGACACTATAAACCTTCATTTATTTTTTTACAAATTAAACATTATTTTAAGCAAAGTTTGGAAGTTTAACTTAATTTGCATATATGAAAGTTTGCAGTGTGGAGGCTCTTGCTCTGATAAAGACCATGTCTATGCAGGCTGCAGCCTCCTCAGAGACAAGCAAGAACTCAAAAACTCACCTTTTGGGAGTATTATCACATCTACACTGACAGCTTTTCAAACCACCACTACGTCAATCAAGGAAAGGAGTTTTGTGCTGCAGTTTTAGCCAAACATAACATGGCCAAGAGCTCCTATACGAAGAGGAAGGCTTGCAGACAGCTGGGAAGGACCACTGGAGAAATGCTTTCAACAGAAGCAGGTTTCATGTAAGTTATGAAAGGGTGAAAAGAGCGCTGGAACAGCACAGGGCAAAGGGGAACATAAAGAACAGTACAAATATCAAGGAGATCTGCAGGCTCTAGTGTCCTTCAGCCAGTGCCTATTTAAAGATTCAGAATATTCAGGCAGTTTCTCATTTCCAGTCAGAAATCAAAGGATATTTCTAGAAATGTTCCCGCTTTTCAGACATTTGTCCAACATTGACTCACTTTACTACAGAACTGAAACAAGAAGAAAACAGAAAAATCTTCATAAGTAACATCACTAATATTTCAAAAGGCTGAGAAACAGGTCCCACCGTCACCATCTACTGCTGCTAACTCTCAAGCAAAACCTCTCCTTGATCCCTGCTGTACTTAAGTTTGCCCACCTACAAAAGTCATGGATGTTGTAACTTTATAAACATTAAAACTTTATAAAATGTTATATACTTCAACTGTCAAAAATGAAGACCACCTTCAAAGAACTACCAGAGATACCATCATCATGAAGACAGACGCTCACACACAGACTCACACACTGCTTTGAGATCTTGAGTCGGAGGCAAGTACCACTGCTTTCATTTGCCCAAAGCCGAAATGCCAAGATGGAAAGCAGTTGCCCACAGCCACAAAGTACGTCAGTGGCAAAGCAAGGACAGAACAGCAGCCGATCATATCCCGGCCACGCACCCCGTACTAGAAACACTCCTAGCCAGAATAAGTTTTAGCAAGGATTAGATTTATATGTTTCAATTTACATATACTGAGCCCTTGGTGACTTTCCCAGCATGACAGAATAATTTATTAAATACTTTAATACGCTCAGTATGAAATTGGTACAAAGGGAAGCCTGTAAGAATTAAGCTGACCTGCACCTGCATTATCATTTTATTTGGCATTGCTGTCTCTCAGCTTGTGTTTGGTCAATGAAAAAGAAGAAAGCAGTCTTCATTTTTCTCCCACTTTGCTAGAGAATTCAAGAAAATATAGAGTCCATTTTTATCTCTATGGCAGAGGTTTTTTCTGTATCATTAAAATATTCATATTTTCTAAACTATTGCTGGGGTCTGTAAGGAACCTGTTTGTTGGTCAGACAACAGCATAGGTAAAAACATCAGGTCTCCTCAAACCCTCCTTTATAGAAGAAAGCATCATTGTAAATATCATCAGTAGTTAAAAATCTTACACTTAAGAGTTGCAGAACTTCTGCAGTAATATGGACTTATTACTTAAAAAATAAACTCCACAGGAAATTGTTAGGATTTTTGTTTAAATAAACACTGCAACCCGAAGTTTCTATTCTGGTATAAAACTTTGAGATACACAATCTGTCATTTATTTTCCTGGCAGATGAGATGTAGACGTGGAAAGAACACAAAGTGAAGATTAACACAATTTCTAAGTATCCAGTTAAAAAAACGTTCTTTTGAGGTAAGAACTACTGGTTTAAGCATGGGCTTGAACCTACACTGTATAAATTTAGCATGTACTCTATACAGAGGAGTTCAAATCTCAGTTGGAAGTGAACGCCAATGTACGTTTAATATTGGATTAAACCCTACATAAAAGGAAAGTTCTGGTAGCATACACAATCACTACAAAAGGCAGGAAGCATCTGAATTTATACGTAGGTATCTTTGCAAATTTCTTGTTATGAAAAGCCTTTATTATAGGATCACAAGCAATCTGTCCATATCCTAAACCTCCATGTACAGAACAGATGGGACACAGCACATCCTGAACAGTTAGAACTTTCATCGGTGGCCCCTCACACTGCTTTTCAGCGCTCATACCTTGATTTATAGATGATTACTTAATCTTAACAAATTCCTCACAAGCTTTTCTACAGTGCTTTCACCCTTATTTTGCAGGTGGTAAACCAAGGCACAGACCTATCAACATTTCATTATCCACTACTCTGATCTGGCCAACCTGAGATGACACGCCTGCGTTTGCTTGCAAAACTGCACCCAGTTCCCTTTCCTGATCTCTCGCCATGCCAGACGGACCTCCAGTCGATGCTCTGACAACCTCTACAGTTACTGCTTTGACTACCTGCTACCTCCAGTTTCTTAGAAAATGATAATCTCACCAAGTTTTAAAACAGTTTTGCAGGACAGAGCACTCCACTTGAACATGGGCCACCTCCTCACCAAATTTCGAGGCCCTGTTCCAATCCTTAGGGTAACACAACCTTTGAAAAATTACTGGAACTTCTTTGTTTTCTTTCTTTTCTTTTTCTTTTCTTTTTTTTTTTTTTTTAAATATGGGCAATACATTTTGTTTCAGCTTTATTAGTGGAACAGACTAAACCACTTTGAACAACTCCTCATCCAAAAAATATAGGCTTAAACATGGGATTCAGATCAAACAGTTGAAACAACCAAAAATACAGTTACACAGTAGGGATTAGTGGGCAACGTTAAGAACAGGAGGTGCTACCAGTGTTGTCTATGGTAATTGCTGGGTAAGAGCGTGGGAAGTCAATTCTCGTTAATGTTTTCTGCAGTGTAGCTTAATGCCTCATGTTTTAAAGGACTCACCCTTGTAACAAAATTATCACGTTATTATCTCTGTATTTAAATCAGTAAGCACGAAACTCGCTCACAGAACACCAGACAGCTGTTCTCTGCCTGCAAGCGGCAGGCCAAGTATCGAAGCCAAGCTACTACAGATGCGAAACTACAAATCCAACCCCCAGCTCCCCTTCTCTCTGGTGCTAGGACTGCAACGTTCCCGTAGCTCAGTCAGCGTTGTGCCCTGGGCCAGAATGACCAGAAAATGAGTATCCAGCAGCATTCACAAAGTTGTCAAAACTACTTTTAACACAACCAGCTTGAGAACTTTCACCGAGGGAACACATGCTCTATTCTTTGCCTGAAAGGAGCAGAAGACAAACATCAGCTTTAACGTATCTTGCGTCTTTGTAATACGCAGTGGTGCACCAGTAACTAGCACCGTCAGCAGCAGCAGTGAGGGCTGTGAGCGTTACCAGATGTTCTTTGCTGCATCATCTTTACCAACAGCTTTCTTTTCAGCTCCCTCCCCACTGCACACTTCCCTTTTAGAAAACAGCCACCACACTCAATGTGCCACTTCTCCTCTCCATCGTTTCCTTTCCTCCTCTCCATCGTTTCCTTTCCTCCTCTCCATCGTTTCCTTTCCTCCTCTCCATCGTTTCCTTTCCTCCTCTCCATCGTTTCCTTTCCTCCTCTCCATCGTTTCCTTTCCTCCTCTCCATCGTTTCCTTTCCTCCTCTCCATCTTGCCTCCCTGCTGCTCAAACAAGGAATAAGGTTTAGAAGATTTTGGTGAGGCAAAGGAAACATTACATATCTAACAACGTTGCTGGTGGCCTAACAAGGATATCACGACCAGTTCTACTGTGAGCTTTTCTTACAAAAATCTCTGTTAGGAGGTAGAGGAACTTTCTTACTTCTATCAACTGTTATGATGATGATGATCAACATGTTAAATTGACAAACATACTGTAATTCACATCAGATCAATATATTTGGTTTTGAAGTGTCTCATGCATGGTGAAAAGCAAGAGGTGTCATTCTTAGAGCAGCTTCAACCTAACAGGAAGTGATCCTACTCGCACGATTTCACAGTCTCTAGAAATTCTATTTCCCACTTCTTTCTAAAACTTGATTTCTGACACTGGCTTTTCATCGACCTCAGAATCAGAATATTCATTACAAGAACTGTTTTCCAATACAGACAATCAGGAACTGATACGGTTCTCCAGTGCACCTTCCTTCTCATTGAAAAGGATGGCTGTTGGCAAGGACCCTCTTGTACAGAGAGTTTTCAATGGTAAGGCCTTCGCCTAGATTAATAAACTGATCAAGATGGGATGATCCGGGACCCTGTTTGAAGCACCTAAATTATGGTTCAAAGACTTTTCACACGCAGAGCTTCTGAAAAACCCAAACAAGCAGTATCAGCGTGGCAGATCAGCACAGCTCTGAGCCACACACATGCTGACAGGAACCCAGTCCTGTTTACCACCCGCAACAGGCAGAGAAACCCGAAACCGGCACTTCTGCCACAGAGGATAGTGTAACACTGCACAACATTACAAGCCTATAAATATACTGCAAGACTTCAGGGATCTTATTCTGAAAGTGACTTAAGTGTTTTGAAAAGAAGAGACGTTCCCCCACCTCTCCCCTTGTGAAACAAAGCTCTCATACCAGCTGTTTGCAACCAGCTCCCTGCAGCATGAAAAACACCAGACTTATTACCAAATTCAGTTACTAAAGACTCAAGACTGCAACAGCGCATACAGTTTATTCAAAGTTTACATAAAAGCTGAACCAGAAACTACACAAAAGACAGACACAGACTAAAGGCACTGTTGTGTTATTACTAAGGCTACTGAAAGATCAAAAATAATCCCACAGAAAGATAATGTAGGGGGAAAACCCCTTCCAGAGTTATCATACCAGCATGGATCAGAAAACGGAATGAGGGGACAAAAGGAGTTTAAAAAAAAAAAAAAATAAAAGCACCTCTAAAAGGCCATGGCCACCTCACAGGAAAAGGCTCTACTTGGAACTTTGTTGGATCTACGTGCAAACAAACGCTTTGACAATGCCTTCATCAAAACCAGCCCTTCAATTAGAGGTGAGCACCACACAGATCTGCGAAGCAGCAGCTCCTCCTGCCCCTGCTACAACAGCAGTGACATCTCAAAGCACAGCAGTGAAACTCCCAGGGATTCACCAGTCAAAGACCACAGCCTCCTAGGAAGGCTGAATATGAGAGAATGAGTAGTGGAAAAGAGACCTTCACCTCTGGGTCACCAGCTCCAACAGGAGCTTTGGAAACTCGTCTGCAGGAACGGCTGTGCAAGTGACCCTTCGTTAATTAACTGGGACATGGCGGGGAGCATACTAATGCTCGTGACACACAATCCTCACCACACTTTTCCCAGATGGCTCTTGTTGCCCATTTAGGATTGGACAGGCTGAGGGAGATGCCTAGTTCCCACACACAGATGGAGATCAGCCCTGTCCTTAGGAAAGTGGCTCCAGTCACGCTGAAGAGTAGAGGTTGTTACTTTATAATGATGGTAGTTACGGTCATTATGGTCACCAGAGCACAGGGCATTGATGAATGCTTCATAGAAGCCAACTTTATAAAGCAATATTTAATCTCACTAAACGCAGTAAGTGTCAGAGTAAAAGCTTAATTTTATTGCAATATAGCCTTATAAAGTCATTCCTTTGCTCACAGTAACCACCATACCTCCCAGCAAAACGCTTCAGACATTCTCATGCCATTCACCTGTACACTAGTTAAAAGACAGGTCCTGCTCTGGCAGGGGGGTGGACTAGATGATCTTTCGAGGTCCCTTCCAACCCCTGACATTCTGTGATTCTGTGACAGAGCTGGACTGACTTGTCCCCTTTTCCTCACCAAGAACACATGTTCAAATGGACAGAGATGGTTTATGTCCCAAAGCAAGAGGTGACTTCCTGAGTGAAACAAATTACAGTATCAGCACTTTCCTGAATCTTATGACAAACAAAACAAACAAACAAACAAATCACTAAATGACCCTCACACAAGTCTCCTCTTTGAGATATGTTTTTTCCCATGTTCCAAAATCAAAATAAACCAGCCTCAACCTTCACTTTGTAGAGTCCCTTGGAAGGCTCAAATGAGAGGTAAACAACATTTCTCCCATATTTATTGCTACAGAGAGAAATAATCTCTCTAAACTTCCTAGGAGCTGTCTCCCCATTTTAAAAAGTCTGCTGTATCCACACAGCCGATAATCACCACATGCAGAGGTCAGACCCCAAGACTACTAATGTGCTAATAAAAACTGCTAATAAAAATTTTAGACTCCTTAAGCTCCACTAAGATTTTTACTGGAAATTTGAGTGTTGTACTTGTATGACTGGATACTGAAAACAGATGGGATCCATGCTGGGCTTCTAAACAACAGCCTTCACAGACAAAAACTTTATTAGAAACAGTAATGAATTGGCTTTTATTGCAGATTTCTGTGTATCTACTTACAGAGTCTCTAAGTTGAGCTGTGCTCTTCAGTACCATATGCTGATTTGGTAAAGTAAATGAGTGAAATCTAATCACATGGTTCCTATGAAGGGTTAACTATTTCACACAGCAAGAGACAGACCAGAACGTAGGAATGCCTCTTGTTCCCATGCAGTTTGATTACAGATTACCCCTCTGTCATAGGAGGAATGACTCAGATCAGAGAGTCATTCAAGTCACAAACATACTGGCTCTCTGCTTTCACAATACAGCGGAATATCCAGTACCTTCAGGCAGCTGGTTAGGGAAGGCAGCAGCACGGAAAGAGGCTAATAGCACAGAATGCAGCCACGCAGCAACACAAACTGGGCTTGCTTGCAGCTTCCAGAGACCAAATGCCATGGACATATACTGTCCTGTGCTGCCCTGAAGAAGGCACATGTTTCTATACCAATCAAAAGCTATAAAATGTGAGCACTCTAAAGCTGTAATTTTTATAAGGCAAAAGACAAACCTCTTAGAAGAAAAAAGGTTAGCAAACAGCAGAAAATGCTGCCTGGAATTTTTTCACAGCCGATACTAAACCACTGTCTAGATCACTCTAGCACTTGGCACCAGACCTCGCCTGCTTTAGCCAGAGCTGTAAGAACACCCATACAGGTTGGGCCAAAGGTCCGGCTTTCTCAGTACTCCATCTCCAGCAGGGGACACAAGCAGGTGCTTGGGGAAGAATGAGAACAGGAGGAGCATGTTTGTATGACTGCCTCCAGCCCCAACCACCAGCCCCCAGCAGCCCCCCTCAACTGTAAAGGAGAATTATATTCACTATTATATACACTATTATATTAACTTACTCCCTAAAAGTGAATTGGAAGAACTACACTGTTTCTCCTTTTGCCGTGTTTATAGACACCGATCCCCGACCCCCGTACCTGGGTGAGTTGAATACGTGTACTGATTTGGCAGGTCTCTGCTCTGAAAAGGGAGGGATAATGACATTTTTAATAGAGAACAGCCACTATGATGACTACTGCAACAACTCCAATGCCCCAGCTTTTGGACAGACTGCTTCAGGCTCTTGGCTATTTCACAATCTCTGCTTCTATTTCAACAGGTTTTAGGTGTCAAACACGGTTGCTAATTACCCGAAATAAGTGCCGTTTCCTCCTTGAGGATATCTGTATCTTTGATCAAGTCAGTTCTCCCATCCCAACACTAGGTTCATTTCAAATAAGCTGACAACACGCAAAGAACTTCTCTGGCTCTGTAGCAGATCTAAGTATTTCACAACCATACCCAAATTCTTTCATTTAGCCCTTCCTTTTTAAAGGTTCCATATCCTCAAACTCAGAAAAGTCATTTTTGTGTGTGTTCCCAGGTCACTAACCTGTTCCCCCCACCACAACCCCTCCTCTCAATTTTCTTTCTCCAAAGCTGTGTTATAAAGAGCAAAAGCAAGTAGGTCGTTCCCTTTCACTCACTGCTTCCTGCTTTCCCACATCTGGCACGCCACCACCATATTTTCTATTCAGGTTCTCTCAACCTCTGTCCTGTCAGGCACAGACGTTTACCAAGCAAACAAAAAGCTGGACTAAGCTGAAGTATCTATGCAAACACTAACATGCAGGAGTTTGAATGTATACAGGGAAACATTCATACCTTCTTTGGAGACTGTACAGAATGAGCTAACACGAGAAGCATGACATAAACATCCAGACCTTTATGTGCTGCTAACAGACAAGCAAATTTCAGAGCCCATTCCTAAATCCACAATGCAGCTTAGCAGAACCAGGACTTCATTTTGTTGCCTCTCACTCAAATACGGTGAGTTCTCTTCAGGGAGGCAGCAGAGTTTGACTTGCCATGGATACGCTTACACACACAGCTACAGCTTCTGTACAAACACTCAGAAATCCATCAGAATGAGCAGAGACCGGCCATCCTAGAAAGTAACAAATTATATCATTCTTTGCTCTGGGAAATGTGGCAGCAGATAACTATCCATATCCATTGACGGGCAGATCAGGAATGCAACAAGATCTTCCACCGGCCTCTTCCTGTTTGGCACTTCTCTAACAGCTGCCAGGCCCACAGCCCAGGTATTTCCTTTTTAACTTTTTTTTTTTTAAAAAAAATTACCTTTTTACATGCATGCCTTTCCTTTTTTTACCTAATTGATCACTTCTGCCCCTGACACACTGCAAAGTAACAGTTTTCAATAACTAACACAGGCTACATCAAGTGTCATACCATAGCACCAAAAGCAAAAGTCTGCATAATAAGATAATGAAGAACAGTCATGGACTTCAAATAAGAATCACAAAGAACTGAGAGGTTCTTCTACAAGTCATGCTCCATTTGGTCCCTGTCCCTTTGGGAACGGTGTCAACAGTGAAGATAAACAGTGAATAGATTTAACAGCAGCCTAAAATTTGGATGCAAGATGCAGCAAGAAGAACTTAGCAGAACAGCCTGTGATGGCTCACATGCACATTCACATGAATGTACAGTTGCCAGATAGTAACTAAATGCAGTGGGCCTAAGTTATTTTTAGGTCTATTGTGAAACCCCAACGTCACTTCATTCCAGCTGCTCCAAAGACACACTACCACCATCACACAGGCCTCGACTGTATCATCACTCCTGGTTTGATGGTCTGAGTCTAACCCTTGCCCTACACTATAATTCCACCGCCAAGACGACAAAGCCCCTGGCACAGACAGGGCAGTGCAGACAAGAAGAGTGAACTGGCCAACGAGCTCACGTGGGCTGAGGAAGTGGTCTGGCTGTTGGACAGAGAAGTCACTGCCTCTGCTGCAGCCCTGCTAGAGGTCTCATAGCTGTGCTGGCCAAGGTCACTTCAGCTGACGAGTCCTTGAACCGCTGCAGGCAGAGCACCCGTTACTATGGGACCTTGAGGGAAGGGAGAGTAAACAAAGTGGCAGAGGGAAATGAAGACCAGGATTTCGAGTAAACATCCCACACTGGAGAGTTCTGGAAACAATGAACTTGACAGATTCCAGCAGCAAGAGAGTCCTTCGTGCCTCTGCAATGTTTGCTTGGATCTTGGATCTATGTTACACAGACATATCGCTTAAAAAAAAAACAAAAAAACAACCTTGGTGATATATGAGGACTAACAGGGTTCACTGTTGAAACGACCAGTGAAAATAAAAGGCCTCATCCTTTTTATGTATGCTTCTGCTGATCTGTTTGAAGCAGTAGCACAAGATGCAACACAAACTTGTCGGGACAGAACAGTCTTGTACAGGTCTTGCACCCAACCTGACAGGACACAGCCCCAGTACCAAGTTGTGTATTTACCATAGCCATGCTAATGGCAGTAAGGCTCTGGTGTTCACACGAGCTCTCAGCACAGTCACCTCTGAAGCATCCACATAAGCAGGACTCTCTTAGGAGAATACCAGGGTAGACACGGCACAGGAGGCAAGCAGTGCAGAGGAGCACACGTATACCACACAGAGGGTTCAGATCAGACTTGCAAGCTGCCACCTTCCCCCCAGCTTTGCAAGACCCAAGTATAAACAACACAGCTGCTCTGTCACTTCCAAAACAGCAATCCTCTTTCTCAAGAAGGGCAAACCTGTTACACAAGAGCAAAGCTATTTGGATCTTCTCCTTACCCTCCTTTGGCCGCCCTTAAGGCTCAACTCTTCAATTTTTGTTCTTTTATTCACAAGCCAACCTTAGTACAAGTAAAACCCATCTAATACCAGCAAAGACAAGACCACCCTTTCATTTCCCAACTGAGATGGATGTAGCCTTTTCACACTCACGCAGAAACAAAGCTGTAGAATGCATCAGGTCTCTGCAGTTGTAGAAGGACAAATCTTTATGGACTAAAGGGCATAGATCTCTTGAGCTTTCTTCCTTTGCTCCTTCAGCTGAAAGCAGCCTCAGCTCTTCTACTTCTGCTTCAAACTGTCCCCCCCAAATTCTATCCTTTGTTTCCCAAATCACTGAGAGAACACATAGGGAAATATTGTTAATCTGCAATTAGAAGCACAAACAACACATACGCACTCTACCCATAAAGATATCCTCTGCTTGCTCTAGTGTGGTATAAGTGAGCAACAAAGATACCTCTGGAAACACAGAAATCTCCCACTACATTACAAAAATTATTTCTCTCTGTATGTAGCAAGACATTCCCATGTACAAAAAATTCAAGAAAGAAAAGGCATTAAATATAGCAAAAAGGACTGCATCCACTGCTTCCTTGCACTACAAAATCAGCTAAACCAGAAGTAGAGAGCTAAGAAAGTCTCTAACTGCATGTTACTATTGTAGATAATGTGCTGTGAACACAAATCTAAAGATCAAAAAGCTGTCTGACAAGTCATTAAAATTTAACAAGTCATTAAAATCTTTCTGTGCTTTTCAGAAAAAGTGTTCAATTCATTAAGTAGCATGCTTAGCTACTTAAACAATTGAAGCAGTTCCTAGCATCGCAGTATGTCACAAAACATATCATGTCAAAAGGGTTATCTGTAGGTCAGCAGCTGTCTGGCCAAAACACTCTTGCATATCACTAATTACAGAGAATCAGGTTCTTTCACTAATACCCTGCCATATGATAATCCAAGTGGTGGCCTGCAGACCCTTCCCATCTGGCCTGTCACCTTTTGTTTTACATCTCAAAGGCGACAAAGCAGCTCTGAGAACCACTTGTAACACCCTGGGCTTCGTACCTCTAATGCACCTTCCAAGCAGCCACGGTCCAGACAACTAACCAAGGGAAGGAACCATTTCGCTGGTCCCCAGGCCTAGATGGCTTCCTATGGTCCTCTCCAATCCCATTTTCTATAAGCCATCTGACAGCACTGCTGGACACTAAAAATACTAGTGTTTCACAAACATAACTACTGCCAAGCTTGTTCTTAAGTAGCACCCAGAGCGTGAATACTTTAAGGCACAAACTGAAATATTCGTAACAGAGAGGGAATGGCAATGACCCTGCAGCCCACCGTTCACACCACAACAGAACGGCCAATGTGTCATTCAGCTCTCCTTTAACACCCCCTCCTCAGAGGCATTAAGCTCGTAAGAGACCTGTAAGAGATGGTCCCATGTATGACAATGACAGTAAGATAAACACTATCCCCACAGGAGTTTGAGCAGACAAACATCTGATCAATCCAACACCATATTTAATACTCTGAGGCAGAGTCCAGCAACTGCAGCACATCAAGCCAAGGGAAAAAAGCAGACAAGAACCCCTCTGTGCCTGCAGAGTAGAGACAGTTTCCTATGAGGCAGGGTCCTTCAGCAAACAAGGGCAGCATGTTCACCTTCTGAACAAATCCCTCTTGCAGAAAGGGGTCAGGCCTCACATGGCAATTAAGCATTTGACAGCTGAGGGAAGCTGATGCCATTTAGACTTCCAAGCCCAGCAAGACAACTCTCCACAGGTGAAAAAATCCAAATTCCTCCCATTGTTCTAAAAGCAGGAGAGTTTTATACATTCTCCAGAAGGCCACCATCAGGAACACTCGGGGATCCAGAGCTGATACTCCGGATACTCAACCTTCCTTGGCAACTGCAGGAGGAGAGCGATGATGATGCCTCTCGGAACCACAACCACCAGTCGCCGCAGGGAGCTGGTGCTTTTCACAGGCAGGCTGGTGAATGCCAAAGGCAGTCAGCAGAACACTGCCTTCCAGAAGCATTACAATTACCATTAAAATGCCAGCCTGGTTTTATTACCCTGTAATTTGCATCTGTAGGGTTCCTCACCAGTTACAATGGCCAGTAGCTTTTCTAATAGAGGTGTCAGTAAGCTGCACATCATCTTCTTCTTCCCCTCCTAAATCCTTCTTCCATTTGTCTCCTCTTCCTTTATTATTTAAGTTTGTAGCTCAAGTGTCATCTTCCAATATGGCTTCCTTTTAGGCTTCTGTGTCAGCTCACTTCTAAACTTCATGGCTTTGTTTCCCCCTTTCAAAAAGGCCAGTACACACATCTGGGTCTCTGAAGTGTTGAGACTGTTTTGGTCATTTTTAGAAGGGAGAAAGGGAGGAAAAAGCAGTTAACTGATTTATCTAAGATCAACAAGCCAAGAAACTAAGGGCTAGCGAAAAGCTTTGTGCTTGTGTCACAAAGTAAATAAGCAGTGGCAAACACGCACTGGAAGATTTCCGATGGCGATTACTGCTTTCCTTACAGAGAAATGTCTATATTAATTATATTATGAATGGCAGCAAGACAGCATGTTTTACTTCAAAACAAACAATCAAAAATGACCTTCCAATGCCCATTTGAGCAAACAAACAAAAAAATATTTTGAAAAGACCGTGTTTAGAATTTCTATTCCAGTAGTAAAACTATTAGAAGCAATTTCTGGAAAACCTAGCTTTTCCTAACCCCATTTTTCAAACCTTCCTGCTTCAGAAACTGTGACAATAGTATAACTCTAGCTTGCACTAAAAACAATCAGATTCAGGTTTTTCCATCACTGTCTGAAACACAAAGAACCAACTCTATTTTCTTTGGAGGCAACTGAAACAAGTACTTTTCCTAATCTTCTTCATAATTGTTTTATAGACATGTTAAAGGCTTCCTTCCCAGAGTGAAAGGAAAATTGTATGAAAGCTGTAAAATATTTCTATAGTCATCAAAGAGTTCAGAAGGCTTGTCTTTTTCCTCAGAAGTAGCTTAGAAGTTTTGTCTTTAAAGAAACTGCTTGTGCCAGTGACACAAAATATCAAAGGACAGATGAGGAAAACTGTAAATGCAATTAAATTCTGCATACAAAGGAAAGGAAGCAGCAAGCATATAGCCTGAAGTCTGTTAATTAAAAATGAAATACCAGATTAAACCCAAACTGGTCCAAGTTTCTGAACTGATAAGGTTTGTTGTTGTTGTTGTTGCTTTGTTTTAGACAGACAAACCTTTCTCTCTAACAGCAGAAGGAAGTAAGGCAGCATTAGAAGAGCCAAACCAGGAATGCCAGCTCTCCTGCCCCCATTTTACTGCACAATCATCCATGGCTTCCCTATTTGGGTCCAACTAGCTCGCTCTCTCCCTTTATCAGGCACACCTTCATGAAGTGCTTCGTATCTAACCCTCCCATCACAGATCAAAGCATGGGGAAGAAATACTGGACTTCTCTGACTCCAGCCACACCTTTAGTCTTCTTTCCTTACTTTCCATGCATCACCTTACCTCTCACACCAATTTCTCCTGCCCTGAACAGCACTACGCTGGCATCCTCTTTTCTCCCCAACTCATCATTGCCCATTCACCTTCACCCTTTCTATCAGATCCCCTCTAAGTACAACTCCAATCTCTTTTCTTCTCCGCAAAGTCCCTATCATCCTCAGAGACCTCCCCTTCCTTGCTGCCATTCCATCCAACCCTGCTGCTGAACATTTCCTCTCTCACACATGTTCAGTGAATTTGTAACCCGGGCTCAAACCCACCCAGTCAGCCGAAATGTCATTTGTTTGACTTGAACTTCACAGTATCTTTTTTTTTGTTTTTCTCCTTCCTGTTTCCACCCCTGTGACCACCTCTGTTAACACCATCCAGCCCACCATGTGGCTTTATCTTGGCCCTTCTAATTCATTCGATGCATTCCTCAAAGGTCCTCTTAGTTTTACTGCAAATCTCAGGGAGCTTCTGGCCTCACTCCTTGCCCTCTCAACTGTTCCTTCTTTGCAACAGATCTCCAAGTACTGTTATTAGGGGAAAAATTCCACTCATACATAACAACTTAGAGAGTTCACTCTCCACTTCAAGCCTCTCAACTTCTGTGCAAATTTAAAATGCCCCTCTGACATCTCAGAAATGCCCAGCCACCAGTTCCACACGGCTACAAACTCCCTCTATTCCTCCCCACCACTTTCCACCTTGCTGCATCACTAGATACCCTTTTGTTTGATTAAGACTAATCATAGCTTAAGGACACACAGGCAGATAAGCAGCTGCTCAAGTGACTGTATATCAACTCTGCCTTCCAACAGAATGGAAATTTTTGCCCCCCCTTGGAAGAGTAACAAACAAGAATGATTCAGTGACCTACTAACGGAGCATGTGAAAAAATATGAGTAAAGCGAAGACCTGGATTCCCGGTTTCTTGGCTTTAATTCTTCTTGCCACTCAGCAGAAAGAATTTAAAAGGGGTAAGGGGGAGAGAACTGGAAATCAATGTGTTAATTTCTGTTGCCATCAAGCTCTACTTCATTTAAAGCACATCATAATCAAGCAGCATAAAATCTTCACTGAAATTAATTCCAAATCTCACAGTTCAGCCAAGCTTTTTTCAGACCATGCAGAAGTTATTGAGAACTGGCAATCTGAGGACAAACTAGCTCCCTCTTCCCTATTTCAGCAACCCATCAAAAATTATGATTACAAAATCCATGTTGTATTTAAGCCAGAAAATAACATCTGTTTACTGTGTGAAAACACAACACGAGAACTACAACAAAACATGCAGATTAAATGTTAAATCAAAAGATATCAACGATGCGCCTTTTTTTTTTTTTTTTTTTTTAATAAAAAAATGTGACTACACCTCTGTGGTAACACCCCACACAGCCAAGTCCATAGAAACTACTAACAACTTGTGACCTGCAGAGCCGTCAAAACAGCCAGGAGCAGAACAAAAAGCTTTGTCCCTGTACCTAATCTGTCTACAAAATTTGTCTTTTCTTCCTGTAAGTCATGAGCCCTGAAGACACCAAAACCTTAATTTCAACCAAGGCCTTTTTACACCACCACCACTAAATGTTTACTTTGGCAAAAGAAATCCATCTTTGAAACAAGAACAGCTCAGCACTCTTTCTGCAAACCTTTCTGAGGTTCAAGGTTGTCAAGGTGGAATTTAAAAGTACGTCTTACATAGAGCTTAAAAGCTTGTGACTATATCAAGCATTTGACATAAGCAAGGTAAGAGGCTCAGTAACAATGTCCTGATTCATACTGCACTCCCAATATAGCATCCCTGCTTTGAAACGACCCTTAACCATGAGTACTTATAACACAGCAACTCTGCACAAGTCAGGCTCAATTCACAGGATGAATATAGGTATTTTTATCAGAGTAGTTTCTATAAGCAGCATATAAAATATGTAATTAAGTTCTGGAAGCTTTTAATCTCAAACCTGCTACCACCATCGCTAAGAACCTCCCAAAGCACACGCTGCATTAACAAAGAGTATGTGGCAAATGTGCTTTGGAAACAAGCTGATTCCTAATGTCAGTCCACTGATGAAGGGAATATTTTTGGCTTACATCTACACGAAGTGAAGGAGTCATATTGCTAAAGAGGAGAGATGAGATCTAGAAATGACCCAGCAAGCTTTCCAAAGGGTAGCCTTTGCCACAGTTCCCTGACCCCACTCTCCTGTTCTGTGCAACTTTAACAAGCAGGATCCAGAAGGTTTTAGACAAGTGTCTGGTGCCAGTGTTAACACTCTTACCTTAAGTACAACACCCAGCAGGTTCCTTAAGCTCTTATTAGAAGGCAAGAGAACTCGGAGGCTACTTAGTAATAAATGAGCCCACAAAGTCATCTTCACCTACCCTATCATACCCTACCACTAAGTAAGACAGACATTAACTGACATAATAATACATAACAGAAGTTTAAAAAGACCACCATCCATGTGGCGTGTGAGTAGTATCATTAATAATTCCTAAAATAAAGCTTGTGCTTTGTTTACACAATGTACATGCCCATGCACAACTGCCCAGCCCATTCTCTCAACTGCAGAGATCATCTCCCCAACACTGCGCAAAAGGGGAACCTTCACAAAGCAAATTAATGACTTACATGGTCCCAGAGCCCATCAACCTCTTATTTCTTTACAGGGCACGGATAAGTCACAGTGGGTGAGTGCTAACTGAAGTCTGCACTGTCCCTTATCCATTTCACACCTAGAAAAAAATAACTAAACGAGCAACTTGTATCTACTTTTCCCAGGAGTAACACGTTCTATTTCCTACTCCCTGCAATGACTACACTAGTCATTAGAGAGTGATTTACCTCTCGACCACCTCAGCATCAAAACCCTAGAGCTAAACTAGCACCATGCCACCGATTCCTACTGCACATTTTTCAGAGCTCCACATGCAGAGTTCAGAATATGCAGGTCTGCAATTTCGAGTGCGTATTTCAGGGTTTGGACCTTAAACAAACGATAGGTCGTTGTTCCTAAAGCAGAGCTTTCCGCAGGCAAGTCCAACGTCCCCATATTCCAGGCTGTCAGGGCAGTAAATGGTTTACAGTGTCCTTTTGAAAAGCGTAACTTTCACTTCACACAAGCAGTCAGCCTGCATTCCACAAGGAGCTGAACATTATTCTTCTGTCGAAGACAAGAGCTCTCCAAAATGAAGAGAAAAAATTCTTCTGTCCCAATCTCAGAAAAAAAATTCATGATATGCTGTGGTCTGAACATTTCAGAACATAGTTCAGTTTTGGGAAGTTACTTTTGGGTAATGTAATTATTTGGATAATTGTAAAGTTATTAAAGGGCTTTACTAAATTAAATATCAAGATTACATATCATTTGATTTAACTCTGCTTAATAACCATTGTAGGCCATATAACCATTAGCGTAATTTCTCATTAGAATGAGCAGCATTAAAGATAATTTTCATTTTCGAAAGCACTTTTTTTTCTTAAATCTTTTTGCCTTTGAAGTGTCCTGCCTGCCATAGGTCAATTATAGCTACCTACACACATCAAGATCTGCAAGGTCACATTGTTTTCAAGGGCTGAGATGAAGGGGCTAGAAGAGGGAAAACAGGGTTCTTTCACCTTTGTCAGTGTGGTACAGTTTCCACAATCAATCTCATGAGAAAAAAGGGTGACATTTAGATTAAGTACAGCCCGCGTGATACCTGTTGTAAACCCTGTTTATAAGTAACCGATTGATTTAGGAGATTGTTTTAATCTCCGAACTGTACAGGGGAGTATGCTACGGTCATATTTTCCCCTGTGAAATGGCTCATCTGAAAAGAGGATTTTCAACCTGCACAACTGGAGACACGACTAAAACAGCTATGATGAAAATTAAAATCAGGTTAGCTTTTACTGCTCAAAGGCACAAGGGAATCACTTCCCTCATGTTCAGAAATAGCCTTTTATCATAAAAAGTTTGACAGTTAACAGCACAAAGCCAGCCCAGGCTACACTGTGCATCCCAAGATGAACGTGATTCAGCACAAATTTGTTCACTTTCAGACATAAACCATCTGGGTAATGCCCTAGGTAATCCAGAAAAGCTTTGCTTTCTAGCTCATTGGTAAAGCTAATAGACACCACGTAATTTAGTATTTCTTTTTAAAACTTTAAACACTGAAGTGCTAGCAATGGGTGTCAAGTGTAAGTAAGTATTATACACCAAGCTGTTACAGCAACTTCCTTGTTTTTGTACGTAACATAGCTGTGTTACCCCAGCTCTGGAAACACGATGACTTGGCTCCTGCCTCTCCTTGTTGGTTCTGCAACAGCCACACTTCACCTTTTTGTTTTAGTTCTCAGTGTTGGTTTCCACGCCCCCTAGTTCTCTTCTACAGTGAATTTATGTCCAGCAAAGGCAGTACAAAAAAAACCCCGTAAACACTGAATCTGTGTATTTTGTCAGTGCTAGATCAGATGGAAAATAATGGAAAGACACAGCTGAGGCAACGGTGATGAAAGCATCCCCATAAGCCAACCAAGTTCAAAACAACTTGAAGCAGAGCACAGAAGGCAGTTGCTGTTCATCCGAGCGTCCTGTGTTCCCTGAGGAGGATGTGGACACAGAGATCGTTTTCCAAGGTAGAAAGGTTCGACGTACACACTTTATCAATCATTTGTTATATGGTGATGACTCCTCTTTTCACACCTGCATTCATCACCCCAAATTAGACTTTCTAAAATTATTTTTGATCCTTTTTTAGACCCAAGTTTACAACTGGTTCGTTAGGCAGACTTAAAAAATTTATCACAAAGCCATCATCATGTAAGCAGGTTGAACCTGGGCAGGATGTTTCATGGATGCAACTACAGAAACCCTAAGGGGTCCAAGTACAGGAGTATTAAGAATATGCTTTTCTTTGGTAATCTCTAAGAAGACGCTTTCTGCACATTGCCTTATACTACCAACAAGGAGCATAAAATTATTTCTGCTAAAATATATTTGGTGCTCAATTTACGCACCTACATCAGAATGAGGTATTGTCAAATTAGTATCACAGAATTACTCCTTTGTATTAGGTGTGATCCTCAGTTTCAAAACCCCAAGGACACGCTAGTGGAAGCACAACAAAATAAGGCTGACAGAGGCCAATGAGAAAATACACGAGAAGTCTAGTTCTGTCCCTCATACTTGTGGTGCCTTTGCATGCTGCTCTCACCTTATACAATAAAGGCAGACTGGTTAACTTTTAGTTAATTTTTAGTTACATTTTACTCTTTTTTTTTGGTAAAGCAAAGAATTTATGTCCGTTGTTGTATCCACTTTATCTAAGATTTGCTCTCTTGTCAGTAACTAGTAACTTGCTTGATAAAAATTATCAAAATGAGAAGATCATTTACATTACGTTGTCTCAGTAACAGTACAGAACAGATAGTTCTGTTGTTTCCTCTTCATTAAGCAACACTTAAATAGAGGATTTTGGGGTGGGCAAAGTTAATTTTCTTTTAGCAAGCTAATACGATTCCTATAAACGATAATAAGTATTTCCGTTGATATGCTCAGAGGCATTTTCCATCATCCCTTTTAATCAACTTCCAAAATACGCTCCATAGAGAACATCAGATTGGATCCAATTTCTGCTCTATCACATGGAACAAAAGACTCAAGCAGGCATACATCTTTTCAAAACACTTTTATTCCATAGCTCTGCCTCCATTTTGGATGACAGACAAAGGGGATAAATGTGAATATAATGCCTTATTAAACTGATGAAAAACTGAAGCCTGAGCAAAAGGTGCAGATAAACCCAGGAAGTGCTACCACCAGCTGCAACCACCGGAACAAAGGGAACAATGACAGCTCCCCCTTTCTCGAATTTGTTATAAAAATAAAATTGGGGGGGAAAAAAAAAAAAAAAAAATTGGCCTGCTTTCACACAGACCGGGGCACAAACGCTCCCTTTGCCCTTTAAGGATTTCTCCCGGGACTCTTCAGCACTAGATGTTTCCACTAACTTCGAGCCTGCCCGGGGGATGCTGAGCATTTCCCAGCGCCGCGCAGAGCCCGCGGGGGCGGCGCGGACTCCCACGCAGGGGACGAGGTCCCGCTCGGCCTCCCACGCTCGACCCCCGCTCCCCTCCCAGCCTCGGCGAAAACGCACTGACAACCTCACCCGAAAGCAGTCGCGGCGAGGGCTGGGGCGACGCTTCCCCGCCGTGGTCTCAGGCCTACGGAAAGTGCCCGCAAGGATCCCAAAGTTCATTGAAAACAAAAGCGACACGAGCACCCACGCGTGGGGGAGGATATCACCGCCGAAAGGCGACGCCCGGCTGCTCCCCCACACCCCCGGGGGCGCCCCGGCCGATTGCCTCCGGCCTTGCTCCCCTCCACCCCTCACCGCGCCCTCGGGTCTCCTACCCCGTTCCCCCCGCCGACGCCCAGCCGGGGCTTTCCCCGCGGCCCTGACTCACTCCGCTCAGCCCCTCCGCACCGCTCCCAGCCCCCCAGTCCGCCCCGCCCCGCACCCCCCGGCCCAAGGGCGGCGGCCGGTACCTGTAGGCCAGGGACATGCACTCGAAGAGCTTCGTGAGGGAGGCGTCGATGCTGAGGCGCCCCCCGGCGCCGCCGCCGCCGCGGGCCGCCCCGAACTGGTAGGTCTGGCAGGTCTGCTCATTGACCGTGTCGAAGTCGTAGCCCTTCTTGGGCGGGTGCTCGCTGTGCGGCGACGAGACCATGAAGTGGCCCGAGTGGATGATCTGGGGGCCCGGGGGCTGCCCCCGCCGCGGCCCGCACCGCCGCCCTCCGCCCGGCGAGGCGCCTCCATCGTCCGTGTCCGACGAGTCTTCGTCAGGCTCCGTGCGGGGGGACAGCGGCCCCGCCGCGCCGAGGAGCCGAGCCGGCCGCATGAACACGTCGGCGGCCATGGCCCCGCTGCCGCCAGCCGCCGGCCGAGCCCGCCGCCCGCTCTGCGCCGCCACCGCCCCGCTCCGCCCCGGGCCGGCCCCCGCCGCGCCGCGCCGCCCCGCTTAAAGGAGCCGGAGCGCCCCCGCCGCCGCCCCTCCCCTGCGGCATGCGCCCGCCCCGCTCCCGCCTCAGCCGGGCAGGCCGCCTCCCTCAGCGGCAGCGAGGCCCGGCCGCCGGCCCACGGCCCCTCTCCCGCGGCGCAGGGCCCGTCCCGCCATTGCCGCCTCCAAGGCCGCTTTCTCTCGACGCGGCCTCCAGCCGCCTCTGAAGTAGTCTCCCCTCAGGGAGAGCCCCAGGCCGCCCTCAACCACCCCGAAGGCCACTGGGAAACACTCCTGAGGGTGTTTTCCCTCAGTGAAAAGCTGCAGCCCGCCATCACCCCGGCGGCTGCTTTCCCTCACCACACTGCCCTTCAGCTCCTTCAGAGGAAAGGACAGGAACACCCCGCCTCCTCCCACACACCCAGAACCCGACGGTTCTTGGCCATAAGTGATACCCACCATGTTTTTACCCTTCCCCTTATGCCACTGCCGATCATGAAACAGGCCTGTGGGGCGACCAGCCGCCTTGCGTCACCACCAGCCTCGCTAAGAAAGGGGAAGACATGGCTGCCACAAGGCCCCAATGTCACGCTGCTGCTGTCCCGTCTCCCGCAGTGGTTTAAACGATCCAGCATGGCATTTCTATCCAGCAGAACAATGTTATAGGGCACAAGGTGGCACATGGGGAAGCCTCAACCAAAAATGCATAACCACCTCTGGCCTCAAGACTAACAGGAGGCCTGGGGAGGCTGTGGTCATTCCAAAAGAACCACCACAAGGAACTAACTGCACATCTTTGGTAATACACTTCCTCGGAAAAACACCCCTAAGCTTAAGGGACTCTTATGAACATGAGAAGATGCAGAGGACAGCCCAGAACTGGCTGAAGAATGTTGATGAGATAATGATTGCACCAGAAATATTTCATGGATTTAAACTACCTTTAATACAGTAAATTGCTTATTATTTTCCAGAAGCAGTCTGCAAGAAGCCGGGACAGCTACAGAAGTAGCTGGAGAGCTACGGCAGACAGGCTGCAAACGCGGCTGGAGGGATCAGCCTGCAAATCACAGAGAAGAGCTCGGGACACAGAGCTTTTACTGCCAGCCTGGTGGCTGACACCTAGCCTGTACCTGCTTGGTGGCCTGCGTAAAGTAAGCACAACTGTTCCAGGGGAAGTAAAGATCGGATTTCAACCTTCTCAAAAGCATAAAGGAAGCAACAGATCCTGTAAGTCAACATGAAAGCACAGCAATATGGCCAGATGTATCAGTCTGGGGAGAGAACAGCAGCTTACAGCACAAAACCCCATATACATACGTATGTATGTACAAAGTCAAAAGAAAAGATCTCTAGCTTGCCCTGTAGAGCAAACCTCCATCACCAGGAGAGCAACTGTCTCCTAGGTGGCATACTCCAAAGCATTTATACTACATTGCTTATATCCTCTCAGTTCTAGGACCTCATATTTAAAGAAAATAACAGGCTCTTCTATGTAGTCATCCTCAGGAGGAAAAACCCCAAACATTAAATTGCCATATGCTACTTTCTCTGCTTTGTAAAACCAGAAATAAGATAAAGGGAAACTTGAGGGAGAGAGAGAGAGCAAGTCTTGGGCACTGAAGGAAGAGGCATTCCTGCAATACCACAATTATGCCCTTGCGGTGATCTAATATTCTCCAACAGAGAGCATGAAATCAAGACGGATCACTGTGTTTAGGGGAGGAATGGTACATCAAATGCTTCCCCTCACATGAAAGGAGCAGTAAGGCATGGTCACATCATGTGAGGGCTCTGTTAGAAATCTACATATAAAGACTAACATGCAGCTCTTAGTCAGCATCACATATGACTAAAACTCTTAATAAAAGGCCACAGTCACATTTGACTTCAAAGCTGGTTATTGCTCTTATATTAATGCTGGTTTAAAAAAAAAAAAGGAAAAAAAAAAAGCAATGCTATCTCCCAGGAAGACATTCTGATTGGGATTACCTTAAGTACAAAAAAATGAAACCATTTCAAAACAACATTCATAGTTTCACAATATCAAGTCTTACATGTAGTTTGTTAAGAACTAAACCTGAACTGAAAAAAGAAAATCACAACCACCCATCAATAACGGCACTGCATACAGCACTGCTGTGACAACAGCCTACACAAACCTCACAAAATTATAAGCAAGCCATACTTGCTTCTTCTTGCATGAAAAGAGAGGTAACTTGTTAAAGCTGCTAGGTAGCAATGCAATTTTCCAAGAAGCGTCAGCAGTACACCAAACCATCATTTAAAACAGGGGTAGCAGTCTTAAGCTATGAGTTTTAGGGTTTTCTCCTCTAGTCATCCTCAGCGCAAATACCACAGACGGAAGGAAAACAGCATCCCTTAAAATAAATCCCATTATTTTGGAGACAGACCTCTCGGTTTGCCTTTTTAATATCAGCATTTAGGTGACCAGCAACAGGTCAAGACTCCCGGCTATCCTCTCCTCCTCCACAGTAAGGAATTCCAGGAGGCAGAGGGAAACACTATGGGGCCACAGCAGCACCTTTTGAGTATGCTTTTTCTTCCTTTCAGCAATCTGCAGTGCAAGGTGAAACGCAGGCCACCATCTTCTGATGATGTTCCTTCAACAGCGCAGGCTTTTAGCACAGGAGGAGACGGCCATTACCGCCTTAGAATTCAACTGCAACACACACTGAACAGAGACATTCAAGCTGTTTAAAAACATACCCGCAGTGTACTCCACAACACTTAGTGGTAAGAGATTATCCTCCTAAATCTACAGACGGGAAGATAAGCATTCCCATTCTGATGAGGCAGGAGAGCTGACAGAATCTTACTCACAGCCTCAGACTGTGGGGCTGATTGCAGGCACTGGGAGTCCAGCCATCCCGTTACCACTCTGCTGGCTCCTCTGCCCATCCCGCTCCCAGGCAAACCACAGGGCCAAGCTCCAGCTCCGTGCCCTGCTGCTAGGCCAGGCTGTTGCTCGCTCCTTCACCCTTTACTGGCACAAGCCTTACCTGTTCCCAGGCCTTTCCTTCTGGGACCCATCTTGAATTATATCCTCATTTCTACCTGCTCTTTTCTCTCTCTCCAGTTCCACCCTATATATAATTCCTTTATGTAAGTCTGCTGGTTTAATTCACTGATCCAGAGAAGAAAAAAAAATGGGTAGTTTTCTTCCCAGGTTAACAAATTTAAGTGGTTGATGAGAGGATGCTATGAGCACCCCAATAAATGCAAGGGAAGCAAAAAATCCAAGCTGGGAGCAGCCAAGCTGGCTGTGGCTCGCACTTCTGGTAGCAGTGAGCCAGGAGACCAGCTCAGCTGTCTGTGAAACTGCAGGCTGCTTTGGGACAGAGCACACAGAACACTAAAAATAAGCTGGACACTATATCCATCTTGAAGGAGCTTTACCCTGGCTAGCATCAGACTCGAGCATGTTTCCAAACTGAAGCATGTTTCCACACTATGCCCTCCTCCTCCAATTTAAGTTACCACAACACACGAGCCGAGTACCAAGCCAACTGTAAGCACTTAACCTACCAGGTTATTCTGCAGGTTGCTGTAATTACACTGGCCATATCTGGTGGTTGTTGTTACAACCACCACCACCAACTGCCCCTGCCCCGCTCAGTTGTCCTGCTACAATTATCAACGCACCTTTGGTCCACTCAAAGCTGAATAGTTTTACACGTTACCAAATGAAACAACACCATAGAATGCAGATTTAAAAATACCATTTATAAAACCAGAAATTTATTGTACATTTAAAAAAACCAAACTGAGATTAAGTTTCTTGATAAAAATTATTCACACAGCATTCATGTTGTGATTCTTTTTATTTTATTTTTGAAATGAAACCATTGTACATTGTACAAACCATAACTACCGATGGAATAAATAAGTGAAAAATTATACTGCTGTACAACACACACACACACAAATCATAAGATGGAAAACGATTAGGTATTGAAGAAAACAAAATTCTTTACACCTTCTAACAGGCCCTTAGATATAAAGAACATTCCAAAACATGACAACGTTTATGTATGAAGATAGCCACCCAAAACCAGTATTTTATACTGCCTTGTTGATTATTTTTTGTTGTTTTGTAAGTGCCAGCACTTTTTGGAATGTTTAACAACTACTTTCCCAAGCATAAAAATTCCAAGGAATAGTTCTGCTATAAAATGTTTGGCTGAGTAAATCGCTTATTCGGAAGGCCTTCCCACATGTTCCACAAACTCAGCTAATTTACTTGCTTGCTTCTAGTTGCTTTTTTTTTTTCCTTTTTTTTCTTTCTTTTTTTTTTTGTGTTTATTTGTAACTGAAGCTCCAACATTCAGCATTGTAGCAAGGAAGCACTTCTTGATATTTGCACTATTTCTAAAACATTAGCTGTATGAGAACTTTCAGTCATCTTGAAGAAAATTACATCTCTCCTTCTGCTCCATGTCTCAATGCTTTCAATAAACCCTTTTACAGTGAGTTCATAAAACAAGTTTCTGGTAGAGATAGGTCCAAGCCAAAAAAAGCTGGATTTAGATCTGTTTTCAAACCTCAGGTCGATTTGAATTCAATGTTCTGGTTTGGTCCCATCTGTACTTTCTGGCATTAAAATGTGTTTAATCACATCCGTTGGCCCATAAATGTTATCAGGCACTTCAAAAAAAGACTAATAACAGTCTTATACACTATTTTGGATTTCTTCATACCAGATAATGTCAAAGTCTCTCCCCTCAGAGACTGACAATAACAGGTCTAAGGAACCCAAATCTATCTGCTTGTTCAGTTGTCTGTTGTCACTAGAATCTCTGGTTGAAAAAAAAAAAAGTTCTGAATGTATTCTAAGCTGTAACTAAAGCATTACTACTCTTGAAATAAAGCCTCTAGGAATATGGTTATGATGCCTTATCTTGTAAGCCACAGAACAATGAACAGTTCTGAGCAGAAGCCACAGGAGAGAAAAGGAAGTTTATAATTAAACCTGTTGATGTCAATAATGCCAATAAATGCTTCTATCTAATGAAAAATTTGAGGTATTTTTAGTGCTATTTATATATTTTATTTCTTCCTAAAGTACAGAATTATTTTCTAAATGAAAAGTCTATTTACTCCCTTGGAAACGTCTACAAAATTAAAATTAAAAACTTGCTGCGATGCACCTGAAGATAGGGATTAGTAAACATGACTACTTGTCAAAGGTGGCATCAGATTTGTTTTGTTTTAGCATTAAAAACAACAAAAAGTTAGTAAATCAAAAATATTTTTAAGCTTGAATCTTTCTAGACTTGCCCATTTAATATATCAATAGAACTTCTCACAAAATATCACTTAAATCTGAATGTAATATACATACAAATCAATTGTCATTGACCAGTTATCCACATTTTAGGCATACACACAATTCAAGAGAGAATTCTACTGTTTCATTGCATATATTGTGCAAATATAGGTTTTGGCTCCTCATTTCCTTATTTTCAGAATGTTAATGGACTTCATGATCAGACCAGAAATCCCAAAAACTTATTAGGGAGCACACTGTTTTCATGAATGATTTGCAATCAAATTTTATTCAGTTAAAATCCAAAAAGTTTTATTTCAACATAAAGGAAAAGTTCCGAAACTGAGTGTCATATGTCATTTGCAGTTCAATCCTACGAACATCTTACGGAAGGTCAGTATTGGCTCCCCGCTCCTCCCTCCCCCCACTCCCCCATTTTTTTTCATAATAAGGTGGTAATTGCCAACGCAATGCAGTAGTCCAAGTGCAAGCCATTTTCACTATTGGAGAATTCAGAAATAAATAAGCTTAATGAAGAGCTAATTATGAAAATGTATCAACTGGAAGCAATTTTTTTTTTTTCATTTAAAAAAGTATTTACAGTTCTTAGCTTACAAACTATATGCAACCATTTTCCTAGCTGTGAGATCGTATTTTGGAGTACGAGTTCCATCTCCCACACGAAGTGAAGACAGACCAAGGGCCCGATCCAGCAATACGTCTGTACGTCCGTAGGTGTGTACTGAAGTGAGAAATCAGCGGTTCCCACCGACACCGGGCACTTACAGCTGGGAGCTCGCCCTGGAAGTACAGGGCCCACTGTAAGATCAGGCCCTTGTGACCTGATGCAGGTGGTTCTGCGCTTCTACGTGCCACGAATTCAAAGGGAGCTGCACATACCCGGTGCCTTTCCATCAAGTTTAGCATAAGCACACTTCAACGTAACTGCGACAGAAGGGACATTTCTAACAAGGATGTAGGACTATGGAAACAACAAGGCTTATTTACAAGACTTGCTGAAAGAAAAAAAGGAACCCCAAGTACAGTATTAACCTGGAACACAGAAGTAAACATCTTATAAAGAAACAGTACAGTGAAATCCAGTTCAGTGAAAATATGATATCAAAAAAGACCAATTGAAAATAAATTCACTGTGCATCAATCCCTTTGATCCTATTTATGTACATAGTGGAACTTTTCTGTAAAGCAAGTTGTACCCAGTACAGAGATCTGGACCTAACACGTAAGTATTTTAACTGCTGTGTTACAGTATATACTCAGATCTGGACTATAAATGCTAAACAGATCATGTTAACTTCTGATGAAGTTAAGTACTTAGAAGACCAAATTTACAGTTGCGAATGCCATGCATTCAATAAAAGATCTCCGCCATAGCTGCTGAAATAAAATATCAAGCTCCTTTTTCTCCTTGGACTCCAAGAGTGAAAATGGCTTCCTGATCTGTATTTGTTAAAAATTTAAGCACCAGGGATTTAAAAACCAAAACCAAACCCCAACCAAAAAAGAAAAAAAAAAGAAAAAAAAAAAAAAAGAAAAGAAAAACCCTTACTACATGGCATTATACAAACATAGGCCACTTTGCAAAGGAGACAGTTGCAAAACAACTTTTAAAAGTTAGCACTGTTTTCAGAACACAAGGCACAAAACAAAAGCAGACATCACGCCAGAACAATGAACTTCACATGAAAGCTAATACCTGACCTGTACCATCCTTAAATATCTTACAATGTTAAATAGAGAAATGAAAAAAAAAAAATACAGCAGCAACATAATTGTAATTTTGACTTTAGAAACAGTGCGTAGACCCCTCCTGAGTTGTTTACTCCAACCATTTCAGAGACAGTAACTTAAAAGTTCTCAATGTTTGTTTCACAGGAAAAAGTTTTCAGTGTCTGAGAAGTTAAACCTTTGTTAGGCTTTCTTGGATTTTTGCTTGGTAACTTGAAAAGTTAGGAGTTCTGTCCTCATCCAAGAGAAGATGCTTAAGTAAGGTTGTTCTATAATTAAGCCCACTGATGTACCTTACATAAAAACTGACCAGAAAAATCTATAGTCTAAATCTCTTCAACATTTTGTTGGGAAGCCTCTACTTTCATCTTTTTAGAAGGTGGCACTCCTTCAGAGTCCTTAATGAGGGGGAAAAGAAAAACAACCACGTTATCATTGCACTGAATTTCAGGCACCATGAACATCAAACAAAAAGCATGAACAAATTCCCTGGCGTGTCGTTTGTAAAATACAAAGCATCCCTGGATGCGAGAAGGACGTGACCAAGTGCATTTGCTTCCTGAAACCACTTCTCTACTTACACCTTACCTCAACATCTTTACACTCGTTGTCGTCTACAGACAAAGGGCAAAATTCTAGTTCCGGGCTAAAAACTACAGTGAATATTCCAGCCTTGATGCACGGTTATACCCGACCTTCCCTCAGCTCCACGCTCAAGCACAACCTGCACCAAGCGCGCACGGATTTTCTCCTGCCGTAGCCAAAGCAACCTCTACAGGACAGAACGCGCGAGGTCTGGAAAGCGCGAGGTGTGCACTGAAACAAGCCAACCACCCACAAGGAACACCAACGGACTGAGCGGCGCTCTGCCTGAGAATCTCGGTGTGAGGCGGACAACTGCAAGGGTAATTTCTTTCTCCCACCCATCCAGAATTCTTCACTGTACCAGGGAGTAAACATCCAAACATCTCGTCCACTGAATCTACAAAGATTAACTTTCCTAACTGCTATATGCGCCGACTTTTATAGAAGGTATTTTACTTCTGAATGGTCCTCAAAGGGGCCTGGCCAGTAGGTTAGGTCCAAGCAATTTCTTAACATGAAATTTTAATATTCCCGTACAAAACTAACACAGACTGGTTTAGGAAACTGAAAAGTAAATCAGACCAATCTAGCCTCACTGTTCAAATTCTGTGAATTGCAAGAAGCCAATCAAATTAACCACAAAACCAGATACACGTACATTTAATCCTCACCTTTGGCAATGAGTCTAAATATACAACTGGCCTCCTTACATTTGCTTTTAGACAAAAATACCCTTTTCCAAATTCCAAGTAATTGGGCTTTTGCGCTTAAATTTACCTGAGAGTTTTTAGATGCCTCTGTAATTATATCATTTTCTCCAGAGGACTGAATTTCTGCTTTCTCTGAACTATTCATGGAATTTTCCATTGAAGACTGTGAATTCTGTTCATCAGAGGTATCTGAAATGTCAAGAAACAATTTTAAACAAACAAATGAAAGCATTCAGCAGGAGCTTTTAGGGTGTCTTTTCATGAGCAACACCCCAAACGCATACATTTCACCCACATGTAACGATTAATGATAACATACGTAACAACTGCATGAACATAACAAATTGAGCTCAAACTCCAGGCCCACAACCACTCCTGCAGACCTCTGCCTCCAGCCGCCGGCAGTCACAATTGCTGGAATCAGTCCCTAGAGGGAGCCAGGCGCCCGCACACCCCCCAACACGGACCGGTGTCAACCCTATCAGCCAACAAGTTTCGACATAAACTTTGCAAAGGGACTGACCGCAAGGAAACTTGCTTCAACCCAAAAGGCAGCTACAGAAAGGGCTGAATTGTGGTAACGAATGGATCTAAAACTGTGTAGCTAAGGAGAGAGAACAAAGTGATCTGAATCAAAATTCAGCCACGTATTTAAAAATCCACTTTTTTGCTTGATACCATATTTAAGGTAAAATTTAGAAATTCAGCTAGCCAGCTAGCTTAATCATTAAGGCTGGAGAATTGGAGAATTTTTAATTCTGGTGCATACTTGTGGAGAAGTCTCCCAGCTTGTCATAGCTCTTACCTGCTTCCAATTTCCACGGGTTTGTTGGTTGGTTTTTCTTTTTTGGTTTGGTTTGGTTTTGGTTGGTTGGCTTGTTTTTTTAAACACTTTTCTCTCTCTCAAAGCAAGACTTACAGGGGACTCAGGGTTCAAGCACTCATTCACTCGAATTGGGGACAGAGGCACTTAAAATGTCTTTACAGGTCAAAGATCCCTTGAAGTTTAACACAGCATGTCCAGAAACAGAGACTCAACAGCAACAACAAACCCAACAAACAAACCCCACCACCCAAAACCAAACCCCTTTGACTGTAGAAGGTCAGTTATATTTCCTTCAGTACCCACATCAAGAACAGGACTGCAACTCATTCTTTCCTTCACCTCATTTAAAAATCCTTTTTTACTTGAATGAATTCTCAGAAGTATGCACTGAGTCAAGTTTTATGAAGCGATCTCTCCACAAGTCCCTGACCCAAGAAACATACACATCTATTCTAGATGAAATGAAATGCAAGATCAAAATTTTTTCTGGACAGTTTTGGTTAATGAAGATGACGTAACCAGCGAGTAATGGACATTTTTGTGGTGTACAGTATAAAAGGCATCACAAGCATTTCTGAAAGTTTCTCTGACTGAATTCAAGATAAAGCAATGCCTGTGACGAGCAGTCTCAAAGATCATATTCAGCAAACTCAGTCAGAATCGCCTTCCTTTCCATGTCTCACCAGAAAAGCATGTTCATAGTGATAAAGGAACAAGTCCCAAGGGTCAGAAGGAATTCCAATTTCTGCTGTGTATGTTTCAGCATATATTGCAACTTACACCAAGGAGCACTCTGTGATGGGCCCATCTCTTCACGACAAAAAACACACCTAAAGCAACTTCCACAACAGCCGGCTCATAGCTGTTCTCTTCCAGTTGCCACTGACAGCTGCCACTCACACTGCTGCTGACCTTCGGGCAAGGGGATCCACATTCTAAACTGCCAAGCCCCGGGCTATTCTGATGCCTGCAATGCCTTGTTCACACAGCAAAACGCTTTGAATGCACCTGTTTTCTTTGAAAAGTCCAAGTTAGGCATTTCTGACCACCCAAACTGTCAGTTACTACAGTGTAGTAACAGGAGACAGATGTTAAGGTCATTAACCCTATCCAGTTGAATAATGTCAACAGTTCCAGGAGTTTGATTGATCATAACACTTTGCTAGATAACTAATTAATTTTTAAACACAGCATATAACCGATAAAAAAATCCCACACGTTAATAATGGGTATTTTTTGCCATTACTTCTCCCTTTCATTTTACCGCCACTGGCTCTGGAACTAATCCAAAGAACTTGGTATGATTTTCCCTGAACCTAAATTTAGTCAAGGGAGCATGACTGCTATGTAACAACTTCACACAAGCAGGTTCTGACAATATTAGACCTAGGAGTAAATCCTTACCGTTTACCATGACCAAAGATGCTGGATGAAGATACGGCGTGCTGATTTACTCCAATTTGGTGACAATTCAGTTGTCGAATTTTAACCCCGATTAACAATGACAACACTTCACATATTTAATCACTCTGGTATTACCAAGATAAAAGCTCTAAATTTAAATTGGTTAGTGGATCTACTTAGCTAAGAACTAAAACAGGAGGACATAATTTAATTCCTTTGCTATGGGAAGAATTCTGCAACCAAACCATTAGAATGGTGTTAAGGACATCTTTTATCTGTTATAATGGGATGAAGAAAGTTATCTTCCCAAGAATATAAATACAGACCGTGTTTCAATTACCCAAAACACCATTTCAAGAGTGAGGTTCAGAACAATCTTTTAACCCACATATATTTTGAATTTGTGCACAACTGCAGTATAACATGGTAACACTTTTCGAAAATTAGGAGAGAATTCAGAGCTAACTTTTCAATACGAAACTTGCAGGATTAAGAAAAAAGAAAGCTTACATTAAAGTTTACACAATTAAAAAAATTATTTCGAAGCATCTCACATCTCTACTTTCACACTGGATAGTGGACATTCACAGATCTACAAAAGTAATACTTGCCAGGATTTGTGTGATTACATGGTAGCAGCCATTTAAAAGATGACTTTAAATTACTTCTTCTTTCAAGACTGAGATTATGACAACAACAAACTAAGCATTTTGTTTGTTTCCTCCCTGAAAACACCCTGAATGTCAATCTGACCTTTCCAGTTGCATGGAAGATCACCCGTAGGCCAGAGAGATTATGGCCCATTTTCACGTAAATGCTGAGCATTCAGAAACCATTTCTTTCCAATTGTTATTATCCAGTTCTTAAAACGGATAAGCAAATAAATGACACACTAAAGGGTAACAGTTTTTGTTTGTCTTTGAGGATGGTCTCTTCAGCTTACCTTCTGAACCAGGCTGCTCCTTTGCTTCTGTCTGAGTTTCATCAGACTTTACTTCAGTGCCGTCTGCTTGTGTTGCCAAGTTCTGTTCTGGTGCTGGACTTGAATTACTACTGTTTTCTTGTTTTATTGGAGAAGCATCAGCTATTGAACTCTGGTTGCTATTGTCATCTGTTAACAGAAGAGTTAAAACCGAGAAAGTCTAATCTGACAAGATAAAAAGCACACCTTAAATTCTTCCATATTTTTCCTGTATTATTCCCTGGTAACACATGATACAGCCTAGCTTGTTGAGGATCAGGCCCCAGCATTTAGACTAACACTATGTCTAACTTTTTTTCTACGCTACCACAATTTTTGCTCTTGCAGCCTACACTGTGATACAGTTTTCTAGCAGTCGCTAAAAATCAGGAAACTTCAAAAAAAGCTGCTCTAATTAGTATTATACAATATAACCAAGAGTGTTTTACTCAGATCTCTTCCAAAAGAACCCAGAATTTTGTAATAGATCAACTGAAGCAACAGTCCCATTTTATAGTTCACATAACACAGGGCTAATCAAGTGTTCATGCTGCAGATTTACAAATACCCATCACCACAAAGTTCAGATGAGCAGACAGATTTTGAAATGTGTCCTGAAGGTCAAAAAAAAAACCCCCAAACCCCAAGAAAACAACAAAGCCCAAAACCCCAACAAAACCCCATCAAGGTAAAACGTAACATCCAGTTTCAGTATCAATAGTTTGTAAGTGATAATTGTCCAGAATATTCTCTAGCCTCCAAAAACCTGGATCACAGTAACTTTCTGCAGCACAGATCGTGTCTCTGTAGCTAGCAGGAAATATTCTGCCTTTACCCTCTTCCTGTGAAAACCAATGACGTGGTTTAAGTATCTCAGCTGATATTTATGGACAGCAGTGGGGTGCAGCTTCCTGTCATCTTTAAGCCAGCCTCATAAACACAGGTAACCAGGAGGGAAGCTCCTAACCCAGCAAAACATTATTAGTTAAATTACTAGCATGGAAGTCGATCCACCTCTCTGCATCTGTACAATCATTACATCCAAAGGACTTCAGAAACACCGAGCTGGTGATGGGACCATCTCTTTTCAGAGCAGCTTGAATTCAGATCAGATTAAGTTTATCACGAAATTGTATAGTACAGCTTAAAGCCACAAGTGATACATGAGAAAAAAAGCAAGTAATATGATCACCTCATAGGTGGAAGAAACAAGACTTAAGAAAATTAAATGATCTGACCAAGGCAAAAGCCAAGCAGTTTGAAACAGATAAAAAATTAATCCAGATCTGCGAATATCCTGCTCAGTCTTTTAATTGCCAGATCATACTTGCTGTGAACATTGCAAAAACCAACCAGGAGGCAAATGCAAATGCAAACAAAACTGAAATGAAAAATTTACAACCCACTAAAAAGTGATGCCCTCTTATCAGCTCAAATAGTGCTACACTCTCAGCCATAATTGTTATCCAAACACCTAGAAGGTAAAAAATTGAAACAGAGCTGAGCTATGCAGGCTCCTCTGCAATAAACACCGAGTTAACACTCAACAGTTCATACTTTAAAAAAGAAAAAAAATAAAATTGACCTAATAGTGCCTGACTGACAAGCAAAAAAATTGTTTTCTTAACCAGTTAATTTCATCAAGCTTGCTTTCCTGGCGCTGGCAGAATTCTTTTGACCTGAATCACCTACAGAGTTAAAAAGTACAAAACCTGCACAAATTACAATAGGTGTCACTGAGCTTTGGAGGTCTTTTGGCTTTTCAAGCAGCAGAGTGTAGTATTTTTGAATGGCAGGTATTCCTGGTTTTATTTTCACATTTAGCTCCACTAACCATTCCCCCCCCACCCCAAACACAGCCCAAATAAAAATGGCACTTAGAGAACTGTTAGTACATTTACAGAAAAGAGAGAATTCGACACTGTTAGCTTATACTTCCATAGCAGTGTAACAGTGTAACTGGGGCTGACCTTCTCCCACTCACCATGCATGTCCATCATCCCTGGAGAGGAGCTGTTCTCTGGAGTGGTCACTTCAGAGCCACATTTTTCATCTTTGCCTTTTTTCTTATTCTTATTTTTCTGAAAAACAAAAGGTACCACAAATAAATGAGACTATCATCATGAAAAGAAATCCATGTTTCAATACAAAACCCTTCCCACTTATCACTTCTGTAAGGCTCTCTCAATTTCAAGTGAGAAATAAAGCCAATGTAGTAATAACTGACATTATCAATAATGCATTAGTCCCAATAACTGCAGGGCTGTTTTTCTAATTGTATTCTTCATGACACAAAACACTAGGATATATAGGTTTTTATCCAGAAATTCTAGTAACAGTTAGCACTTAAAGTTTTTTCACCTTCAAACAACTACACAATTTTTGTGAAAAGTACAAAAGCTCATAACAACGCCCCTCGTTCTACAAATAGGGAATCTGAGGCACGATGACGAAATGGCTTGCTGAAACTGAGTCGGCGAACTTGGGAGGTGCTGCCTGCTAACTTGTGCTCAGTCCAAAGAGCTACAAAGCAAGGTCGAAAGAATCTCTGCTACGCCGGGAAAAGGGAAGAACATCACTGATTAGAGGCAGGGCTAAGATTCATGGAAGTACCCTACTCCTGAGCTCGTAACTCTGCTCACTGTATGGCTGATGCACGTCAACACATGGCTACAAGACAATATATTCTCCCTTTCATATCAGAAAGCTTGTAGAATACACCTAGACAATATGCATGCATGCACAACAGGAATAACAGATCTAGAATTTTAACACTAAAGAGACAGCTTTTTACCTCTTTCTCAATGACCAACACTGCAGAGACCTCCTCCTTCTCTACAACTAATGCTGTTTCTTCATTAAAACTAAAAGATGGATTAAGAAAAATCAGATTGGCCTAAAACAAAGAGCATAAGCAAGACAGTCCTACATGAACAACAGGTCACAACACGCTCATGACCAAAATACAGTACGGACTGCAAGCATTAAAACAAAGGAAGAGACAGTGGCATCCATCACGTGGAAAATCTGCGTCTGCTAAGGGATGCAGCATTTTCAATTAAGAGGTGACGTAATCAGTCTCACAGGAGAAAGAGCCAGCTGCACTGCTTTTGGAGGATCCTGCGTGCCTGCTGAGAAGACAATTAAAAGCCTGACTCTAGGAAGAACACTCGGCAACACATCCATTCGGATAAGACAGCATCTTCCAATGAGGGAAGGACTAAAACCACAATCAAATACTGTCTAAGACTGCAGAAGAAATTCAACAAGTGATAGCTGGAAAGACTTTTCCCTCTATTTTAAATATATAATTAGGCTTATTTTTAAATTGTATTTTTACTGCAGAGAAGCCAGATTTTATTTCCTAGTATGTGAAACCGAGGTGAAACCACATGGACTTCTTTACCTTTGCAGAATGAAAGTTCAGAGGGGACATAATCTCTCAGGTTTGGTTTTAATTTTTGTTAAAGGTAAAAAGGACACTTTTGCCACAAGAGAAATACTGAAATATGACTGCGAGCAATTTAAGCTGAAAAGGTTTTTTTTTTTAAAAGGTTTAACCATCAAAGCGGTGAGGTTCTACAACAGCTTTCCAAAACTAGCAGGAGGAAAGAGCCTAGCTAATTCTAGTTCAAAGAAATGTCAAAGTGTCTTAGGAACAACGTGTGAGGGGGGCAAGTAATCTAATCTGTCTTCATTAAAATCAAAGACAAGTTCCATTGAAACATGAAGCAGTAAAAAAGATCACAATCTCCTATTCTAGTAAAAAGCAAGTATACTGCTTGCTCCTTCACAGGTGGATGAAACTGGACATAAAAGGATGTCCACGGCAAAATTAAATAGCCAAGATGATCCCTACCTGATATTTATGTCTAAAATATATGCACTTGTTTTAATTGTGTGAACTTCCAGAGCAAAAAGACAGACACCTTACGGTATCAAGCCTGCAACAACTGCAGCTGCACAATGGCCTCTACTTCTACTAATGAATAGAATGTGACTGTAGGACACTAAAGTAACTAATCTTGAACAAGTGGCCCAATTTCAGCAAATCTGGAGCCTAAACCTAAAGATGATGGCTCAAAAAATTCAATTAAACTCTGCACATAGAGACTGTTACATAAATCTATTCTTCTTAATAGAGAATTTGACTTCAGGTACCAGCCTCATTGAAAATTTGTCCAGAAACACACTAGAAATTCTATTTCAAAGTTCCATGGTACCCATCATGCAGGCATACCTTAACTGTATGAAAACAACTTTCAGAAGCCTCGTGCCTAAATACCTCTCTCTTGCTCACCCTCTCTCTCACATAGACAGCACAGCTTTTTCCCCCTATGTATTATAAATAATAAAATCAAGACAAAACATTTGACAACTAGAAAGAATGAACAAGTTTCTGTAAAGAAATACGGGAAGGTTTCCAAATTCACAAAGGGTTAACTTCACAGAGATGCTGCTCAAGCATTGGAAGAATATGAGAGGCTTATCACAACTCTGACAGTCATGGAAATCTGTGGTACAACCAAAGGTACAGAAAGAAACAAATGCTGTTAAAACAAGGCTAATCAAAAATAGGTCTCGAATTTGGACTCTGAATAAGACAAGATCATGACACTGTCTTGTCTGAAAAATCATCATTTTATACACCTATTAACAAGGTCGTTTTCTTCCAAATAGTCCTTAACTCATATTTCAAAGAAAGTAAAAGCACATGGCAGCCCAGTACAAAACCTAGGAGATATATTCTATTGTATCATTAACTTACTGTGGTACTATGGATTAGTTTTCCCTCTATAAAAATATTTCAATTTATAAAATGAGAGCAATGTTCATTTTGAAAAACAATTTCTAAGCCCTCTCAACTTTGATTTTTACACTTATTTTTCTGCCACAGGACTGTAACATGGCACATGAACAGTGCACACTGAGAATGTAAACAAGATGCACAGACAAAGCATTTATCAAGAGAAAACACACATGACAATAGCAGCACGTCTGCTGTATTGCTTGGGCTGGGCATCTTAACACAAGTGATCTTAGTTCCCCACGATTTCCCTACCCCTACTTCAGTGTTTTGCACCCATTTTTGAGTAGAACAGCAGTGATGCACAACATGCTCCGCACAGTTCCAAACCAGCTACTTTCCTGTAAAGCATCAGGCAGAAAGAGGGGAGAGGTAATCCATATCTTAGCTTTCCCTCCCTGTCTCCCAATTATTATCTTAGAGAAAAGTTTCAGAACTGTTTCAAGCTGAATGTTTAACAGTTATCTGAGAACTGATCCAAGCTGACTCCAGGACGACTGACACCCACTGAACCATCACCATCACTTTCTGTAGAGATCAACATTTTCCCTAGAACTCTTCTGTTCAAACGCATGCAGGACCCACACCAGTCTTAGCTTAAAGGCTCAAAGAATAGAGAGCGTATTTCTTTCGACTGGCCCTAAACATGAGCATCTACATCTTGAAAAAAGCAAGACATCTGCAAGGATACTTACATCATCGACTTTAGGCTCTGTTACTGGTACCCATTTGTAAATCCTTAGGGATGTGTCGCCAACTGTCACCCACTTCTTCTCCCTATAAAATTACAATGCAGGAGAAGTTAAAGTTAAACTTCAGATTCAAAATAAAGTGCTCTACTATTGTAAGTTGTCAAGGATTTAAATAGGCTATTAAGTAGGATGATCTCTATTACATCGTCTTTAGTACTGCATTGTGCAAATTGTTCTTTGCATTTCAAAAACTGTTAGAGCATTGCTAACCTCCAGATTTCTCAGGGCTGTTACTCGACTAGGTGAGTAACTGCAGTAGCAGTAATAAGGTCTGGATTAAAGATACAGTTAAGAAGAACAGCTATTGAAAATGCAGATTTAATGCCTACAATTTTCACTTAAGTTTCTAGAGAGCAGAAGAGGTTTTAGACAGACCAGTGTGTTTTTATTGTCATGAAGCTGTTTAATGGTATTAGAAATCTAAATGCATTTTGACCATCTGAGGTTTGTTTTTGGGTAGAAATTTGCTGCTAGCAATTTAACGTTCACTCAACACTCCTGTCAGACGGCTCTGAAATTCCAGCCTTAGAACCAACAGCCTTATCGGTAGCAATATGTGCTGTGATGCAGAATTCAGGCTCTGGAGAGCCTCGCTCTCTTGGAAAGGAAAGGCTGAGGCTATCGGAGAGGGAAAAAGCATCACCTACGGCACTCTGTGCAGACCCCTGCCAGCCAGCCGTGAAGCCGTGACACTGACAAATGGCGAAGGAAATCTGGCTGGAGGGCGTCGCTACATTAGGGGGTCACGCAGCCACAGAGCGCGGAGATGGAAAGGACGCTGAACACTTAGTTAAGGGATGAATTCCTTGAGCTCTTTACATCAGAATATTAAAAGAAGGTCCACAATGCCAGAGAAATTTCATCACATTTCTGTGATCAGTTTTCAGGTCACAGATTACCACTGCTGGTTCCTGGGTTTATAATATAGCTCTGCAAATGGATCGATTAAAAGTTAACAACAAAGACCAATTCATTAAATATTCAGGAACATCTGAAATTAATTTGGCATGAGATCTCAAGCATTTTTTCTTTTTTAAAAACACATTTAAATAATAGATTTGGGATCCGGTTATAGATTAAAAAATACGTTCTTTGCAGGATGGGAGACGCTGGATGTGACTCCAAATATATATATATATATATATGCGATAGCTCCATTTTTAGAAAGGGCTTCCAGAATCAAAAGCAGCCACATTGTACAAATGCCACAAACATCCTCCTGACTATTTGTTTTAGCTACTAAAGCCAATCTTACTTGTTTTCCCTTTAGAGGAGACACTTCTCTGTTTAAAACAAACCAAAAAAAAAAAGCTATATATGGCAATTTGATAAGTTTTGGATCGGTCCACAAGGATATTTTAATTAAACTATTTCAGATTCATTTCTTTCCCACTGTTCTTCCTGGAGCACAGTTTTTCCTCAATGTGTTTAGATACATCCACTCGGGTATGCTAGATGGCTAAAGTATGTCAAAACCCAATTTTACGCTAATTTGGAGCTCTACTGCTAGATGTGATAAAAATGACAGTGGAGATGAGGGCATGTCAATAATGAGAGCATACTTAATTGTGAAGAGATGACCATGATACCTTTTTTTTTTTTAAGGATACAAGACAAACTAAACTTATTTCTACTTAGGAAAACCTTTGAAATTACGGAAATAAAATCAGCTGGGGTTTTGTTTTGGATGTGGGGAAAGGTGAATAAATGCTTTAAAAAAAAAATCAAAATTTTAGTCTTTTCCTACAGCAAAATATTACTTAGAGATGCTGCACTGGAAAACCAAAAGTTCAAGATACCTGTTAGCATCTCAAAGCAGCCTCACACAGCATCTTCACTGGACAGACTGTAGAACACAGGAGGAAACCTATATTAGTAACTTTTTCTTTCTAGTATTAAAGTTAGCCCTGACATTTTAATTCGTTTGAGCTTCTTAAGTATCACTTTAACTTTTGATAACCCTCAGCTATAGGGATTTTTTTTACTGAATTCAATACACAGTAATTCAGACAACAATGGGAATAAGGATATTTTGTGATGGAAGTACACCAACATCCCAGTCCTGCAAACACTTACGGCTAAAAAGAAAACCCAACATCACACTGCTATTATTCAGATATTTTACATGTGTAAGCATTTACAGTATTGAAGGTTTAAGACCATAAATGTATTAATAAGAAAAAAGACGACAACCTCCCCTAAAACTTAATAAAATCATTAGCAGCACAAACATAAATTTGTTAACAAAGAAACATAATGACTTTCAGACATTTAAGATGAACAGGGCAAAATAACTTCAGGATTTAAGATGTTTAGTGCAAATAAAGCTTCAATTATTATCTGTACACTTACTGTCCTGCCTTTTCAATACAAAAACCAAAAACCAAACCAACCGAACAAAAAAAGCCCCAAACCCCCAAAACCACTTCTACTCTAAACACTCCCTTTTTATCTTTTGTGCAAAGACACCACCCCAACCTGCTGATCAGGGACCTCCCTTTTCATTTAGTTGGAACTGTCCGTTTACTGATGCTGCCCGTAACAGTAAGTTTGCTAAATGTTGCACAAACTACAAAATATTCTCACTGATCAAATGTACGAGTAGGAACGAGGCGTTAATGAACTCTTGTGCCACTGTTGTGAAACCTTAAGTAGTTTCTCCACCTCTTTTCCTGTCTGTAAAATGGATCTGCTGTCGAGCCCACTCATCCTGAGATCCTGACCCAAATTCCACCCCCATAACTCTATTCCTCCTTTGTTGAGCGATCACTCAGCAGTATTTTTTATTGCACCATCCCCTGTTACGCTACATAAGTTTATCTCTGTATTGACTGGTGGATTGGAAAAGGTGGCTGATGGAACACCATCAACCTGAGAGTTAATCAAGTTAAAAATGTGGCAATTACCAGCTTTACTTGCCTATGCCTAGCTGATAAACTCCATAGCTTTACAAAACCCTCATTTTTTCTGGTTTCAAACCTCTCCTGTTCTTCCATGAATGACTCAGGAGTAACAACACTGGAAAACGGCAAAACTTAAAATATATACAATAATATTTTTTTCTTTTAATCTTCCACACTGGAAAGCATCTTAAATGTTTTGGTTATAGTAAATTCAGAAACTAATCAATGCAACAGAAACAAACCCTTACATTCATCTGAAATTGTGTTAGAGCATTTTTAAATTCTGAACCGTATCTGCACAGCATTTAAAGGACGGCCAAGGATACGTAGGGTAAGCATTAGTATCAACACTTCTTTAGTGCCGATGCCCAAGGCATACTAATATCCTAGAACTTACAGAATTATATACTCAATTCCCCATTCTAAATAGCCCAAGACACTTAAATATATTTATATTTTGTATATTACCACTAAAGCTCCAAAGATCCATGTATAAAAGTAATATACCGGTGAGCAGACACAACAGTGTATATTACACTTATACAGACAGTGTCAAGGCAGCTTCTGCAGCAGCAACGAGTGGTAGAAACATCTGATGGCACAGAAGAAAGCCTTCACTGCCAATATCTTATCATTCAAGAAAAGGCTTTCACACTTGTTTGGCCTTTTACCGTGACTATCATTTATCACAGTGATCTGTATTTACACAAGGATTTGCTCCCACATACCCCATCTTCTGTTGATGATCACGAAGTGACGTCATAATGCTGAATTTATCACATCACACTCACTTGCATTGCAACAGAGTTTGGTGAAAATCACAGAATTATGACCTCCCTGTGGGATCAAGCAAAGGAGAAAGGGGAATGGGAAAGAAAATGCCATTATTATACACAAAAAGTGCTGTCAGATGCACAAAAAAAAGATTTTTTTGAAACGCAGGCTTGCTTTTCAGAGCACGCCTATTGCTATGTGGACGTCTGCCTAGTGACTAAGGCAAAGTGACCCCAAACATACACGGTGTTTCTTGACCACGCTGCAAATACAATAAAATACCATGTGGCATGAATGGACGAAGACTAACGGTTAAGGACACTTCTGAGTTTACCTAAATACGGTGCATATGAGAGTCCCTTTCAACTTACACTGGCCAGCACATTTTTAAGCAAGTTCTGCTAAGTTCCACGTTGCAACAACCACCTTTTCTTCCAGTAAAGAGAAACTCTACCTTCTACATCCAACTTCCACTGAAGACAGAGAGCATCTTCTGGCTCAAAAAGAAATAATCGTGAGCCAGAAAAAAAGGTATCGTAATTCATGCATGATAACAGCGTGTTTAGGCCACTACAGTACTTCAGTACAGTTCCTGCACATACCCTGGGTATTTTTACTTCACCGGCCACTACTTGAACTACAACCTCAGCAGGGAATCGAACACAGCTAATGTAGCCAGACTAAACTAGGGTGGCAATCTGGCAGTAGCAAACAGTCTTTTTCCAAAAACATCACATTAAGAAGTTCTAGGTCATAACTACTCTTCAGAGTGAAAGCCTATTTTAAGAAGGAGGCAATGAGCAGCAAAACCTGCAGAAGCTCCATCTCGGAGCATTACATACCACACAAAAGTATCTTAGCAAGTCTGAATGGATACAGCAAACAGAAAAGCTACAGCAGCATTGTCTAGAAATTCTCCTCTAACTAGCCACAGCTAGAGATCCCAACCAGCAGTATCAGGTAACACCACCCGTGGTGACTTTGCTCAACTTTTACACAACACGCTTTGTTTTAAGCCACATCCCAAGTCATGTCTGGCTCTACAGACTATTCCCTGCCACAATAAACACTCAGCACTTTCTGCAAGTACTTTCATCAGTTGTCCGGGTTCACCTCTTCTGCATAAGGTGCCATCACTATCCCTAGATTAGGGCTTTGATGGGTCAGAAAAAGGTCAAAGGACTTCTCCAAAGACACTGCAATTCGAAGGCAAGGCAACACAATGAGATTTCCTCATTCCTAGTGCATTCTTTAAACCAGAGGACCTATCCCCATCGGCCACACCACACCTCCATCCTTACATGTTTGCACAGTTGTCCGAAAACTCAGGAGTGCTACATACACATGCAAATTATTTCATTGCCTCCCAAGACCTCCTACCACTTATGCTTCCCTCCTGCCCATTACTTTAGTAAATGTCTGCATTTTCTTTCATTCAGTAAATCAGACTTTTATAAAACAAGAGTGTTCCCAGTATCTTTCTAATGCTGGTGGAGAGCACAATAGTTTTGCCTCTCCCTTCTTCAGAACCTAAACATACCTATCAATCTTTAAAGACAAAACCCAATCCTGTACCCTTCACAACGCACTGAGATACATTTATCTCAGATGATTTTTTAAAATGGACTGAAAGAAAAATTATAAGTACTGTTCAAAAAAGTAAATACCCTCTTAGCCGTGGAAATTTAACATTTCTGCCACACAAATACAACACAACCATGTATTCTGTAAGACACGTGCTATGTGTTTTCCAAAACAGATGCTCATTCATGAGAGTGGTTTAAACAAAGGAGATATGGTTACACTAATCTCAAGATAAAAACGTAACAACTGCACTGTTTACTACTAAGTTCCAGTAATACCAGAAGCGCTGAGCGCTCTACGAACACACATGAAGATAGGGTACCTGCATCAAAGGGCTCACTGTCTAAAAAAGAAAACTCATTTTCTAAGGAACAAAGTCTGCACTGATGGGAACTCCTTTCCAATAGGCACGTTCACAGACGTGGCAGTGCAGGCATTCAGTAACATCGCACAGCAAGGCTGCTGCACACCTTCACAGATCGAGACAGCCTTGAGCAGCACGCGCCGGAGCCACTGTCCGCTCAGAGGAGTTCACGGTTAGGTCTGCCTCTCTACTCCTCCTCGGCACGCAGCGCTCCGAGCGCACCACTCTCGGAAAACTCTGTTCTAGGAACTGTTGGATGAAGGTATTTCAATCTTCAGAGGCTGCATTTCCACAGAAGAGCTGTGGATGGCAACAAATTGTTCCTATTATGCAAATGAAACGGCACACTTGGAAATTGCCTATGTGGCTCTTCTGAAGATGCAGGAATTGCTAGCGTGGAGAGTTGGATTTAACAAGCCAAGTCTTCTCAAAACATTTAAACCACAAACACAGACTCTCTCTTGCTAATTTCTCACTGTACTTGACTGCAGGTAGGGGACAACTCACAAGATTCACCTTCAAAGTATGATTCTTTTAAAAAGAGGAACAATGGTTTACATGACTACTTGTGAGATGCACACACAAAAAGCCATATGAATACTTCTGACAATAATCAAAAGAAGCACTGTATGATTCTGTACAGGAACCCTTTAAAGCAAGTTGTCTCTCATGAGGGTTAAAATGTACAAAAATCTATTTATACTGTAAGATTTGTTTTATAGAGGAAGCCATAGCAACTGACATGATGGCAGAGAGCCCTTGCCAAGACAAAAAAAAACCCAAAACATTTTATTGAATGGCCAAGCTTCTGCCTCTACTCCTCTCCGAAATCCACAAACCAGGATTCAAAGGAAGTACACTGTGCTCATGAATGAAATACCTACAGACAAAATAGCCCCGCACATCCAACAACGCTCCTATTTGAACAAAAGTCCTGTCACATCGCTATACATTGTTCTGACCCTTCAAAGCCAGCCCACCAGTCAGCAAACAGCACTTAAAAACACCACCCGAGTAGAAGAGAGTTCCTGAAAGCGACCGAACTGCGGTGCTCGGGCTGCTCCGGCTCCCTACACAATGGCTGGATTCTTTGAAATCCCCATCTCGTGCCCTGCGTTATTGGACACACGTCCCAGCTCTTTGTCCAGCTCAAGCCAACGGGCCCATTCATGTGCTCAAGGCCATTTAAAAGGCAACAACCCATTTCACCCAAATAACGAACACATTTAACTCTGTATTTCGCTCTTCTTTTCATGAAAGCAAAGCATTAGCTGTGGATTCCAATAAAAGTGTCCCCTTATTTTACCAGGTTCAAAACAGCTGAGTTATGCAGATTAATACTAACCCAAGGGATTCCCCGTGGATTTCAAAGGTTTAAAGAAAGTATTTTAAGGTACGTGCACAAAGACTACTGAACAGTCAACTTGCTGGAAGAAAAGAGATTCGCTCTCGAGTCACATGGGCACTGCTCTTTATCCCATCCAAAAACCGTGGACCGACTGTGCAGAACACTGCAGTGACCGATTCACTGTATTGTTTAAACACCTCATGTGAATTTTCCTAACAAAAGCAGGAGGAAAAAAAAAAAAACAACAAAACACCACAAAAGCGGGAAAATGCCAAAACACGTTTAAGGCCTGACAAAAGGGCATTATTTCACTAGGGGTACAACCTTTAATTATATAATTTAAAACAAATTCCAGCGGCAATTACGCCCGCCCTCCTGCTCCGCTCGGGATTTACAACGGCCGTAACGTTCGTGCGAGACGATCCCGCTCGGGTTTGCTGCGCTTACGTGCAAACCTCGGGGACTTGAAAGGTAAAATAAACACAGACACAGGTAAATAAGAAAAAATAAACTCTTGGGCGCTTCACAGGGGTATTTTGAATGCCTTTTTTTTTTTTTTTTAAAGTACTTCTTTCAGCTCTAGTTGCACACAGACCAGCGCCGGCGCTGCCCCAGGCCCGCTCCTCGGGGCCCTTTGTAGGGGAGGGCGGCGGGAGGAGCCCGGCCCGACCCGCCGCCCACTCCCGTCACCGCCCGGCCCAGCCCGGGACCCGCGGTGCGACGGATCGGGGACGGCGGGGAGCGGCGGGGGTCGACGGGGAGGGGGCTCGGCCGCACAATGGAGCCGCCTCTCGCCCTCACACGCCGCCGCCGCCTTCATGTGACTCGCAGGAGCGAAATGGCTTCTGGGTGCCGCCGGCTCCCCGCCCCCCGCGGCCGCCCGGCGAGCTCCGGCCCCGCGAAGGGACGGCGCGGGGAGCGGGGGGGCGGCGGGAGGTGGGGGGGGGGGGGACACGGGACAGGGGCGGGCGCGGGGGGTCCCGGCGCGGCGCGGCCCGCTCACCATTTGCGCACTTTCTCGATGGCCGCCATCACCCGTTTGATATCATCCTTCGCCCGACTCCGGGTCTCGGCCCGCACCGACCGGCCCGACATGCTGCTGGGAGGAGGAGGAGGAAGAGGAGGAAAAGGAGAGGGGGGGGGGGCGGCGGCGGCGGCGGCGACCTCAGCGGGGAATGCGGTGCTCGGCGCTGTTCACGACGGCGTCCGTCCGTCCGTCCGCCCGCCCGCACAATGCTCCCTCCGCTCGGCGCGGCGCGGCGCGGCTGGGCTCGGCGCGGCTCGGCTCCGCCCGCCCGCCGGGGCCCGCGCACTGCGCACGCGCCCCGCGCCGCCGCCGGCGGCCCGCGCGCGCGGGGCCGGAGGGGAGGGGGGAAAGGAGGGGGAGGGGAGGGGCCAGCGCGCGGGACGGGTGCCGTGAGGGGACGGCGGGCGCCATGGCCGCTGCGGACGCCTGGGTCCCTTGGAGGGGGTAGAGCCGGCGGGAGGAAGGGGCCGGGGAGTGGGGGGGGCGTCCCAGGTGCCTGTCCCCGAGGCTGCCCCCGGCGCGGAGGGGCCGCCGCGTCCCCTCAGCCGCCCTGGAACCGCGGGGGTAAACGGGCGGGGACCCGCGGAGGAGCTGCCGCCGCCGTGAGGGGCTGCGGGGCGGGGGAGGCCCGGCGGAGAGTTTGGCCCCGCGGGGTCCCTCTTGCCCGCACCCCCTCAGGGCTATGTGAGCCCGCGGCCAGGGAGGGCGGCTCCGGGGGGGGGCTCCGGCAGCGGCGGACATCCGAGCGGCTGCCCCTGCGCTCGGTGCGGGAGCGGAGCCCCGCTCCCGGGTGACAGCCCCGTCCAGCCCTTGTGCCAGCCGCTGTGACCCTGCTGCAGACCTTGAGCGTGGGGATCGGCAATGCTTCCCGTCAGGCAAAACGTCTGCCTTGTTAAACGGGATACTTAATAAACTCGTAATATGCAGATTTTCTTTTTTTTTTTTTTTTTTTTTTTTTTCCCCGGTAGTTACAAGGTTTCGCAGCTGCCTCAAATAATTCCGGTAATTTCCATGGAATCGGGCTGGTTTTAAGTAGGGAAGGATCTGCTCCGACACAGATTGATGGAAGTACACGAACGCCTCAGTAAACAGTTACACGTGAAGCAAAGCTCTGCAGAATGTTTCCCCTGTCGCCACACCCGGTGTGCCATGGTCATGGTGGTGTTGGACTCCTTCGTTAACTTGCATCCAGTGCACACCTTGCTGTTTGTGCTAATTGTACAATCACAGGTACTTTCAGAGTACATAACAGCGATCTCTGTTTAAAAAACATTGCCACTGAAAGGAACGCTTCTTAAGGGCCTACATTATTATTCAAATTGATGCTGAGGATGATGTAAAGAAGGAAGCGTGTTCAACAGCACTTCACCGATCTTTCTACAGCAACTTATATCAGCCTCATTATGCTGTTTATAAAAACACAGTAAGATGCTGTCCCATTGGTATTACACTACTAATTGGAACTACTGCTTTCAGACAGAGAAAGTAAGTTTTAAAGGCCAAATTGGAAACCTGTTTCTAATGTGTAATGCAGCGTTCCTTTCTTTACTGAGGTCCATTGGATTTATAATTACAAATCCATTCCAACCTGTCCAAGCATTGTGTACACTGCATGTATCAATGTATTTAATCAATACAATACTTTTATATTGCTCTTTTGCTGTCAGGTTTCCCAAATAAAGACTGTCCTAACCTGATGAAAACAGACCGCATCTAGTATAAACCCACCCAAAATGAATTCTAGGAAGGTTCCAGCTGAGGATGGAGTGGCCAATGCAAGAAGACAACGTGGCAACTACTGCTTAATTCTTTTCAGCCAGCCCAGTGCTTCCCTGCATCACTTTGATCCCAGAGGTTTGTGGCATGTGCTAAACTGGGGGCTTATTCCAGAGTTTGATGAATATGAAACTATGCGACCTTTACTTTGTAATAAACACAAAATCCAATTTTTGCAGATCTTTGAGGAGACTGGAAAGTAGGAATGGGTAGAAAGCTTCATGGCAGATATGCTTCTGTGTCTTTGTAGACCAAAGATTCATCTCTCTCTTTTTCTGTTCTTTTTTTCTGGTTCAGCAATAGGTAAGCCAAGAATGTCAGCAGTGAATATCTCTGCTGTGATTTCCTCTGGAATGTCTTCTTCAGTCAAAGCTGCTGCACCTGGAGAGCAGTAACAACACAAAACACACAACAGCAATGTAAAAATGGCTTTCCAGATCGGTAAAATAGGTAAGCAGCAGTAAGTAGATGGAATGCTTTTAAAGATGTACAAAGTAATCATGAAAAAGTATTGGTTTACTAGCTCAATACTTGATGCGTTCATATCGGGGATCGAATCTGTCGAACCGGTGAGGCTGTGAGTCTCACCTTGCAGTAGGTTCCTGCCTCAGGAGGCTCGAGGGGCCAACTTTGACGCTCCAGTGGTTTGATGTGATTTTAGGATCCTGAGGAATCCAGTGATTTCAAAGTTGCTCTGCAGTGCTAGGCAGTTCCCTTCAGGACCTGCACCTTCGCTGCGTGCGGCCCATTGCCATCGGCCCTAACCAGATGCCGTTCTGGATGGGTGTGGGCTGGGACATGAATTGTGCAAAAACACGGTGCTCAGCAGCAGTTCCGGTTACAATGGGCTGGAATCAATGCTGTAATTTGCTGTTCTAGACTGGTGTACACTGGGACATAAACTGTAGACAAATGAGGTGGTTATCAACAGCCCCGCTACAATGGGCATTGCCGCCTGGACGAAACCAACCCTGTAATTTGCATATCGTGGGATTCCTTTTTGCCCGTGGACTTTGGCGTGTAAACCTGCCGCTGTGTGTTTCTAATTTCAGTTCCAAACCAGCAGATAAACAGCAATGTAATCTTGTCAGGTCCCAGTTACATTTCACCGTCCATTTATTTTCAGATACACCCGTGCAATTGCTGCATGGATGAAGGACAATCTATAGCTCTGTGACTATTTTTGCAATCCCATCTGAGCGTTTTTGACAGCTCTCGGCCTAACAGGGTAATGGGTTTGCAATTTAAATTATTCTATTTGGGAGCTGAAGCGATCCTGCTTCCGTGCTGTGTGGAATGCTAATCCTGTACCTGAGGGATCGGAGGTGTCCGGTTGAGATCCCCCTCTCCCAGGATGCTTGCCCAGCAGGGTGGTCAGGCACTGCGCCAGCTCGTCCTCTGTCATCTGCTCTCCTGTACACAACAAAGCAACACCAGCCTCTTGGGTTACGGTGTCGTTAGCACCAAAACTAGAAGGCAATTCGAACAAGAACTGTGTACAAACAAAACAGGACAGTTTGAAAGAGGATTCGGCCTCTCTGAGGTAGAGCTACACATTGCCCATCGAAACGTGTGATCCCAACGCAAGAAAATGTTAAGCCTAAGGAAAATTGTCCTTGCATACTGCATTTTGGGCAAAGATATTTATCAAAGTGAGAAATTCTGATGCAGGCGGCACTTTAGGCTACAACGTGCTTGCAGGGGCTTGAGCTTCTGTTCCCACTGAAGCATTCCTGGCACAGGGCAGGCCACAGTCTGTGCAGCCCCCTGTCCGCACCTGTTGCCATTTCCACACGGAGGCGGAAGGTGCAGGAAAGTCTTGATCTAGTATCTTGGAACGACCTGGACGTAGCACTTGTTCCCAATTAGTGGTTGGCTCATGCCCTGAAGCATAAGGTTATAGATCTGTTATGAAACTGTTCTATCTCATGTATCTGTTTATGGATGTTCACACCATCCGTATAAACAACTAACCTTACTCACACTGGTCGAATCCTTGGTTTCCAAGGATCTTTGTGGCAAGGAGTTTGATGTACTGAGTAAAACAGTGTTTCCCTTTACCTGTTTTAATGCTTAGCTGCACTAAATGCTCCCTGCTTTTACAACAGGAGCAAGACAATAGAAGTTCGTTATTTACCCCTCTACAGCATTGGCCATAAGCATATCTATATATGCCTTTACAGAGTTCCCTCTGATTCAGCTGAACTAAACCATCCCCTCTTTTCAGTCTTTCACACATAGATTCAGCTGAGGATCGACCAATTTCATCCCTCCTTTCTTGTCCCTCTCTCTTTCAGTTTTATGCCTTTCTGGAGACTGTGTGACTGGAAGAGAGAACAATGATTCAGATAAGGGTATGCTGGAAGAAGGGTACAATTTGCCAAGATCCATACTCACCATTTGACAGACAAGATATCTTAGGCCAGCAGAGATTTCAGAGCAGTAAAAGAAGTGCAGCTGAGACAATAGGTGTGATTATTCAATTTAAAATCTTAAGACAGGTGGCTCCACATGCCTGCCCTGGTTACCAAGCTATAGTTCCAGATTAATTTTTTGCTGCAGTGAATACATTCTGAAATTGAAGGCAGAACTAGCAAGCATAAAACTAATATTAGAAAAGAAATAACTCACCTCTGCACTGAAGCAGCAACAGTAAGTCTCCTCTGTCAATAACTTTGTCTCCGTTCTCATTATCATAACCAAGAACCTGAAACGCTCGTTGTATTTTTTTCATTGACAAGCCGAACGCAGGTCGATGATTTATATAAAGTTTGATAAAATCCCCTAAATTGATTTCTGTCACTTGTTCTCCAGTTTCCACGTACTTGCTGAATTTTACTTCATTTATCATTTCTTCAATCTAAAGACCAAGGCAAGACGGATTGTTATACATTTTGAGGAGCATCAGGCCAGTGTGCCATCTCATGAATGCCAACGTACTGCCATCGTGCACGCGCTGGTACCACAGATTCCAGGACCATATCCCAATAACAAGGGAGCCCTCAGCAGCTGAGGAGGACATGGCTAACAGTTACGTGCTTGCCGTTATGACAACATTAGGTAAAGACGGGGGTAGCAGATATGTAGTCATTTTTGATTTCCTCTATTCTTCTTATGTGACTTTGCAGCTGTTACCGGTACCTTTGCCACAGCTGTTTCTCCACTCTGGGCAGCCAAACCGCAAACCAGTAAATATACCACCCCACTACATGTATCAAAGCCCTGACATCACCAGGCTGCACAGTACATGCACACCCTGGCCAGCAAAAGCAATCTTTCCCCTCCCAGCTCCGGCATGCGTCTGGTGCAGCTCAGCCACTGCACGAGCCAAATCTGAAATGGGCTCAGCGGGGCTGACAGCCTGCACAGCTGGATCACCCGCTCGTCTCTCAGGCAAACAGGCAAGTACTGGCCGTGCTGGATACTAGCGGTTTTCCTCAAGTCTGGTGCTGTGAGTCAGCCCAGTTGGCAGCTGTGCAGATGTGCGTCCGAAAGGCAGGCTCTGCTCCATGCCTTCATTGTACTGGTGCTCCAAGAGGCAGCCCCTTTGGAGATACACAGGCAGCAGAGAAAAGCCGGGAGAATTCCCTGTGCCAACACGTACCAAGCCTGCTACTCCCCGGGAAGGGAAGCTGATGCAAGATCTCCCTGGGGAGGACTTTGCATTCAGCCTTGGGCCTTTGTCCTTGTGTCACAAGTTTTTCCACTGAATGAAGCCTGGGGAAGAGGGAAATCTCAGCCTTATATTTTTCCTGTAGTGAATGTCACATCAGGCAAGAACAGTCATTTTTACTCAGCTCTGGCTGATCTGGGATTAGGTTTTATATCAGCCCCACTGAACTACAAAAGAAAAACACCAATTCCCAAAAGCTTTGCTAGGCAGCCCAAGCTGCCTTTTCTCCCTCCTGCTTTTCACTTATTAAAACACTCTAGAGAGAGATGAACTTTCTCTCTGGATTTTAATACTGTCCTGCCTGCTTTGAGAAGCAGATTGTAGGTCGCCTCGTTTCACAACAGTTTAGCACCTCTGTTTCCACACCTGAAACGCTGTTTTCGTTTTGATTTCGGGGGGGGTGGGGGGGTGGGGTGTGTCAACAGTTATTCTTCCAGAGGCATTTCCCAGGGGAATCTGTTCTCTCTGTCCCCAAGAACCAAAAATGTAATAACCCAAGGAAAAGATCTAACTAAATATGAGGACATAACACCACAGCTTGACACAAGGGCAAAGCAGTCCCGGCACAGACGAACATTTGCTGGTTGCAGGGGCTCCCAAGCAAGTCTGTTAGGTGGTGGCTGTGGCAAAGGTCCTGCCTCCCATCTGTGGGCTCTCCTGGCAGAGAGTGTGCCCAGGCAGATGGGGTGGCACTGACTCACAGCACCAACACAGCAGCCTGTGGGGTTCCTGTGCAATGGCAGAGACGAACGCAGCCTCCTCCGCAGAGAGATGAAGGGAGCGCAGCGATGTACTGCTTCCCTTGGGAGAACCCCTCCTGCGTTGAAGGGCTGTAGCTGGTGCAGAGAGGTCGTTATTCAAATCTCCTTGCATCAGATTCAGTTTTTTTTTTTGGTATGTGCTTTAATTACCCTTTTGCTGGGTTACAAGATTACAAGTGACGTTTGTATACAATACCAACTGCCTTATAGAAACAGCCACAAAAGGGGAAGAAGCAGCGCCCTTATTAAATCAGTTGCCTTTGTCTGCTGTAAAATTTGAAGCTAAAAAGCTCTTGAGAAATGTTTGATAGGAAGCTCTGCTGCTGCAACCTGAAAGGAAAGCTCAGAGACAGCTTCTGCAGAGTTTATCAGTTATGAAAGAGCTTTAAGTTCCGTGGGAATAAAAGCTGCTCTCTCCATCTAAAATCATGCCTTCATCAGTCCCAGGCAGAACAAAAAAAAGAGGATCTGTCAGTGTCCAAATGAGTGGCTGCGTGGAGCTGGACATTCCCACCCGTGCTGGTAGCACACGTAAGACGCTCTGGTTGAGTTTCCATCTGACTTGGAGCGACTCGGCCCACGGCCCACCAACCACATACTGCATGTAAAGCAGCTCAGCCACTTGGAGAAGTCACAGAGAGACCAAAGCACATCACTGCCTGCACACAAGGTACTTCAGCCCATGGACTTTGGAAAGTTGGTGGCTGCTGCCCTTGGGAGCCAAAGGAAGAGTCATTCCTCGACTTTCTCAGTTCACCTTCTGAAGAAACCCACCTCTGCAGTGGTGGCAGAGCACTCAACCTCCAGAAGACCCTGAGGTCACCTTTTGTTGAACACTTCAGAACCATCAGGCTCCAGGTTTGCTCAGCCTACCCCTGTGGTTGCCCAACTGTCTAGTGAGGGATCATTACTTTTTGAGGAATTTGCTGCCAGATTCTGACCACTACTATGTTGATGCAGACGAGGTTAAATACTTTGAAAGCCAGCAAATATACTCTGGAGCCATCCAACGTGACAACCATCAGAAGCTGGCCCACAGGACACTTGGTAAAGGCAATCAGTCTTGCTCTTTTTTCTTTTAATAACAACAATAATAAGAACAAAAGACCGACCTTTTTCTCTGATGGATAAAATCCCATTGCTCTCATTACAGAAGGAATTTCCTCCAAGGGAATATGCGTTGACACCTGTCTGGTCTCCAGCGTATCGATACCATGGCTGCGCAGCTGTGCATAGTAAAAATAGTCTTCCAGTTCCTGCGAGGGATTCAAATGAAATACCGTGAAGTTCCGTTATCAACAGGCACGGAAGATAAGGCTTCTTTTAAGATTTACTATCAGGCATATCAATGAGATTGCTGTTAAAGGTGAGCTGGACAGAAAATAAAGAAATGTCAGGCTTGTATAAATGAATCTTAAACTCCGACCAACCAGATGTTGCCAGACAACGTTCACGGTGAGCATAATTACCCTGAAGAATTCGCCTTCTCTGCCGCCATCCAGTAGGTTGTAGAATGGGATCAAGTCCTCCCCACCCAGGGCAGCAGCAGCATCCAAGGCACTGGCAGAAGCAGAGAGAAGGTGGTACAGGGAGAGTTCATGTGAGGAGAGATTTCACATTTCCCTTTCTAGTCATTGTTCACAGACACTTTCAATAAATAAATAAAATCCCTGGGCCTCAGAATTCAGGAAAGAAAAGCATTGCCTTGAACTGTGTACTATTTTATCATCAGCCTGCAATTCTACAGCATATTTCATACCCAGGTTTTACATACAATAGCACAGTGTGGGAATTAATTATTAGTGAATGGTCCTCTTGTTTAGTGGAATGAGCACAGGGCTGAGAGCCAGGAGCTTTTCCATGGACTTGAGCTCGGTGTCTGGCATTTAGCTTTTCTGCTTCCTTATAGAGACATTGAGGGAGATGAATTAGCTAGATCAGCATTTTGAACATGCAGAGAGGGCTGGGGCTTGGTCTTTGCAATAAACCACACAAACCTAAGCTCCCTGTTCCTTGATCTAACAAATTCTTCCCCAATAACTCAGCGCAATCCATTACTCTACTTCCTCTCTGTGACGAGTGACTATATCGCAGGTGCAGTCTACATCAAACTGAAAGCGTTTGAGTGCCGCCTCTTTGTTTCAATTTCATAGGTAGTTGGAGCCAAAAGAATCCGTTCGGCTCGTGCAGATGAAAGAGGAAACCAAGCCTGGTAGCGCAATCATGGAGCAGCGTTGCCACATTAATACCCCACGCCTGGCAGCAAGGCTGCAGCTTTCATGCACACCTCTGTGGTGCTGCTTCCACGGGGTTTTTTTTGCAAGCTTCATGCTTTTTTCATAATTAAGTTATTTGGGTGTTAAACACAGCGGAGATGCACAAGATGCCAGAAGCAGCAATAAAATGATAATTAGCTCATCAAGAGCTTCGTTCCGAAAACAAATTACATAGAAATTCAGTGTTGCCTGGACCCTGGCCAACCATTATAAAGAAGGATCATTTATATTCTATTGCCTTCCTTAAAATGTTGCTTATTCTGACCCCCGACTGCTTAAGCCACACAAAGTGGAAAAGCAAAATAAATAAGCCCATTGCTTTCCCAACCAGGTTTCCTTTGTTCCGGCACATGAAGGTGAGCTGGCTCAGCACCCTTTGGGCTTTCCTCTGAGTGAGCGGTACCTGCAAGAAGTGTTTTACACAGGACCAGCACATGTCCTAACTGTGAAGCCTGTCCTAAGAAGGTGAGGGGCAACGGTGTTTTACATGTGCACTCCAAAAGGAAAAAGTAGGAGCGAGGGCTGAAAGCCAGCTCCTGTGGGGTTAATTTGCCAGAAACCAGGAGGTGTGCTCCGTGCTAGCAGGATAAAAAAAATCCCAGCCACAGACCGACAGAGACCATGCCACGCTATCTATCTTTTCTAGCTCCAACACGGGCCAAGCTGTCTTTCCAGTCCTTGAAGTGTGAAGGTGAAGTCACTCCATGCTGGCCTGGCAGTTTTCAGCTCCCTTGCGATGTACACGTGTATCTACGGGGCATCTGTAACCAGGCTCGCGAGGGGAAAGCCCTCTGCCCTGCACACACATTGCAACGAGCAGCTTCGGTCCTTGACATGCAAAGAAACGAAAATATATATCCTGCCTTTGCCGCGTTACCCGCCTGCCACATGGGAGCACGTGTCTGGCACCGCTGCCCAAGGGAGCTGGCAGAGGGACATTGTAGACTTGCAGAGAAAGGCAGAAGAAACCTGGCAGGGTTTATCACTGATACTCCGAGCCAGAGCCTGGAAATCCTCATTTGCAAAAGCAGCCTTCACTCCTCCAGCCACCCCATTTACTGCAGTCCATTTACTCATGTAAGCAAAGCTTTATAGGATTAAGGTGGCTTGTCCTAAATCCAGTCTTCAAATGCAGGGGGGATTTCCTAGCAAATGCTGGCCTATCCCATTTGGAGAGCAGACACTTTTGTGTCAGCAGCCACCCTGTACACTCCTCCTGCAGCCAGTGCTGCTCCTCTGATCCCCTGCCTAACCCTGACAATCCCCCACCACATTGGCCAGGCCCTCACAAGGACCAGAAAATCCTCTGCTCAACTTCTTACCATTGGGGTACCATTGCCCAGAGTAGAAAATTTTATAGGTGCTATGGCCACTGCCTGCGAGCTCTGCTGGTTTAATCCTCTCTATTGACTATGCAGCTACATCACACAGAGGGGAGCAAAGCCCCCCCCCCCCCCCCCAAAAAGCGTGTCCCTCCTGTTTCAGTTGCCACCCCACATAGCCACCCGGGGCCTGACAGGTCATTGCAGTCTAGGCTGACCCCACAGCCACGCCACCATGCCTGGCGTGGCACATGCCCACCGTGCTGAACGCTCTGTGGGTGCTGAGCTAGGGCTTTTGGAGAGCCTGCGCCAATGCAGGGCATGAGGCTCCGCTATTAATAGACCCAGTTGCAGGCCAGGTTTTGAGGGTTGAGCAGAGATGCTGCCAGCCTCAACTCGTGCCTCTCTCAGCAAGTGATGGGTCTCCTGCTTGCATGAGCGCTGGGACCTGCTCTCCACCCCATGACCCACCTTGCCAGATGTGGTTTGTTGGCCTGGTTGTGGGCACGGTGTTGTGGAAGAAGAGCCAAGCTGCAGGGCTTTGTAACCTGCCCCAAAAGGACCTGTGCTCAAGAGAGCCCTGCAAAGAAACACTCCCAGTGCAGCAGCACCCTGTGCGCCAGGATAAGAACAGAAATAGCTGGGAGACCTGGATTTAGCTCTTCTTGTCACAAACAGAGATCTTTCAGGAAAAAAAAAACCATTCTCAGTGTAAATGCTGGGGAACGCTTGCTTCAGCTGTGTTGGCCAAGCAGCGGTGGAAAGCCCTAACAAGACTCCTTTCTGCTTCCTGCTGTACTTACCTTAGGTTGACCTCCCATTTCATAACAGTGCAGTCATCCCTCCCCGCTGTAAAGACATAGCGTCCATCATAGGAGCTAGCAAGGTCAGAGACACCATCCGGGTGGCAAATGATAGCTGAGGACTTGTGGGGGTTGCCATCGACAGGCAAAATCTGCAAGCCCACCTGTAAGGAGAGAGAGAGAGCCTGGGAGGGCTGAGGATCCCATGGGAGGGCTGCACACCCCATGGGAGGGCTGCACACAAGGGCAGTGCCGCATCCTCCTCCTGGGAGCTTGCTCAGCTCTCAGGCAGGACCAGCCTACACATGTTTTTGTCTGCAGTGAAATTCCCCCTGGGACCATCACTTCTACAGGTAGGGGCTCTTGTACAGCTGGGGCAGGTGAGGCACCATACCTTGTCCTTCATAATGTACACCAGATAGTGTTTCCGTGGGTCCGTAGTGTTTGTTGTTGGTAAGATTTGCATCTTCTCCAACGGGGAGCCGTAGGTTGGTCCCAAAAGGGTCTTTCTAAAGGCAAACAACATTTTCATCCATTTTAGGGCTCACAAAACTTTTTCCCTCTCTGAACAGCTGCTGAGCACAAGGATGGGTAGATATGGGGAGGTTTGGTGGGTGCAAAGGTTTTAAACTAGTGGCTGAGAGGACAGGATAGGACAGGGACCCTGGCTAGAAGGGACCACACTGAGGCTGAGGCGAATTTAGTGCTCAGAGATCATTAGTCCTTGCGCTTTTCTCATGGGGGCTCCTGTCTCTACCTGATGCCCAAGTGCTGCATCCCAGGTCCAACACACTGGGCAGACCGAGACGCACCTGCAGCCACAACCTTACTAGGCAACATGCTAGTGAACAGCAGAGTGAACACAAGGATGGAGCAACCTCGGGGCCCTAGAGTCATCCCAACATCCGCATCACGGGTGGGCAAACACATTCTCATGTGTGGGAGTAGCTCAGGTATTAGGCAGAGGAGGACATAAGAGTCAGGATGGGGCTCCCGGGCAGTGGTAGGCATGAATCTCTCCTCTACCTGCATATTTTGGTTGTCGTGTTGTAGAGCTTCATTTTGTAGCAGTTGTTGGCAGTGAGGATAAAGGATTCGGCACCGAGCTGGGGGTACCAGGCCAAGCACAGGGGCACAGCAATCTGCTCTACGCGGTCCCTGTGAAGGACCGCCAAGTGGTCCTTGCTGCTGCTGTTCAGGTCATATTCAACCTGGAGGGAAGACAAGGAAACACAGCAGCTCCCTTGTGGTCTGCCAGCATCCTGAACCTTGTGGATTAACTGGATCTAGCACCTTTTGCATCAGCCCGCAGAGACTCAGCCCTGAACCCTGGGCAGATCTGCCCTGAGACCAGGCTGAAAAACAACTCCCTGCAACAGAGCTGGTGGGGACAGGGTTAGGAGCTGTAGAACCAAAGACTGAATCTCCCTTGATGCCCTTGTCCATCCCTTTAGACTTTCACATCGACCTACCAGATGCCGGTCCTCCCCTAGGCTCAGGAGCCTGGGCTTGTTGCTGTCTAACTGGACCCCAAAGAGGATGCTCCGGATGGGTTTGTAGTGGGAGTGCAGCCCTGCTAGGTGTTCCCAGCATCTGCTCCCGTTTTGCAAGACTCTCTTGTAAACAGTCACTGAATATTTCTCATCCTGGAACAACAGCACAAAGGTCAACAAGCTGTGATCCCTGCGTGCATCCCCTGGCTGGCAGCAGGCAGCTTTGCATGTCCCCTCCGGGCTTAGCTCGGCCCTTTCAGTTTTGTGAGTCCCACCAGAGGGGTTAGCGTCACAGCCAGGATAAAACACCACATCAGACAGATTTGGGCAGCTGCTCTCAAGGGCAGCACCACAGCAGTCCTCAGCCTGGCCAGAGCATCCTCGCTGGCTGGAGGGCATTCCCCGCTGCGCTCTCGCAGCAGAGGGGCAATAAGTCGAGTTCAGTGACTCCCTAGAAATCACAAAGAAGATGCTTCCCACTGCTGTGCCCTGGCATCTGTGCATGAGGGGGGAGTCTTTTTCTTTGTATAGATCATAGAATCGCAGAACAGTTTGGGTTGGAAGGGACCACCCAGTTCCAGCCCCCTGCCCTGGGCAGGGACACCTCCCACCACACCAGGTTGCTCCCAGCCCCATCCAGCCTGGCCTTGAGCACTGCCAGGGAGGGGGCAGCCACAGCTTCTCTGGGCAACCTGTGCCAGTGTCTCACCACCCTCACAGTGAAGAATTCCTTCTAATATCTAATCTAGTTCTACCCTCCTTCAGTTTAAAGCCATTACCCCTTGTTCTATCACTTGTCCTATCATCACGACTTGCTACAACCCCTGTGCCAAACTTTTCAACGCTGCCTCAACATTTCTGCACTGAAACATGGGACCAAGGAGCAACCCCCATCACAATTCACCAGCTAGGAGGAAATCCCTGCTCCAGCCCTTTCTACAGATAGATGCAGAGCTCAGGCTTGTCACTAAAGTTAGCAATGGGATGCCGCCAGCAGCAGGTCTGTGGAGCGGCTGTGACTGGTGACGTTTTTACACAGTGACTCTTCAAGCCAGGAAAAGCATTTCAGAGTCACAAAGCCCCGCGGGAGGGGCAGCCCTCTGCTCACTGTGCCGTGCCTCGCAGGATGGCCGGCAATTCCCAGTCCCACTGAAAACTGCGCCACGAGCTGCGCACGTAAATCACCAAGAGGAAAAAAACAAGCTTACAGCAGTTGCGAGGTACTCCGAATCGTGAGAGAAGCAAATATGCGTTACGGGACCATATGAGAACTTGAACTCTTTGCAGCTGGACTGAAAGGAAATGGCATCAAGGATGTAAACACTTCCATCAGTAAAGCCAGCGGCCAGAAAATAACCTGAAAAGCATGCCAGAAAACTCTCATGACACGATCGCTCCTCCCAGGAAGCCCAGTGCTTGGCACACGGGGAGGTGATGAGGCCAGGATACCTTCAGGGTCATAGGACAGGCACTGTATGCCGGCCTCGGTGAATATCCTGCTAACGAGGTACTTGTTCTGCTGGTAGTCCCACACCTTCAGAAGCCCACAGTGACTCCCCACAGCAATAAGTGCCTGTCGGGGGTGACAGGCGATGGCGTTCACAGCTTTCTTCGCCTCTGCCATGACTTTTTCAAAGTTTGTTCTGTCTGTTGCAACATGGAGCACAGTTGCATCAGAGGTTGAAAGGATAAAGTTCCTGTTTAGTGTGAGAGAAACAGAATTTGATGAATCAGACTAGCTGGCTCATGTCCCTCTGAGCTATATTACACATATTACACATCAGTCTCTTTTTGGCAACTTAGTTGGATGATCACTTATATTTTGCGATCTGCAATATGCAAACACTTCTTGACCTGGAAGGCAGGTGGTACTTTGTATTCATGACCTGGTAAATCTCCACAGGAAGACACTGGAGCCGGTTCCATTTTCTACTTGGATAGGCAAGACAGAAGATGAATGACATCTGGGTAGCTTTTGCAGTTTGCAAGTCACTGGTGTGTGAGAGACGGGCAAATGAGCAATTGAAGATACTCTGAATAGTCTTTTCACATGTCTCCATGCCACCATTGTTGGTGGCTCCATGTGGACCGTGCTGCCAAGGTCAGAGGACAGTTTCAGTCCCGCACCGCAGACAGAGCGGCTGCCTGTCTGTTCACTCAGATGCGCTGACCGTAACGCAGCGCGGAGGGTCCTGTTGCATAATGGTGATGTGTGAAGCAGACGTCTGAATAATTATGCACGTTACAGAACACATATGTATAGTCGTCCGTCTGCCTGAGGACGGAGAGCCTGGGCCCAGTTAAAGGGCCAAGAGAGGACCACGCAGAGGTCTAGGAGCTGCACAGACGTGCATGGCTGCATCACGTGGGCAGCACGAGCGGGGAAACAGCAGCCTCTTCGCTAGCAGGCCCGTGAGAGCCTTTGGTTTATGCACACCTGGCCCAGGCACTGAAGGGTGCTGTGCCTCTTGCATGCCTTTGGCCATGCCTGATCCCACCAGCCCGGTGTGATGAGCAGGCTCAAGGCTTCTTCCCCTTCGGTTTTCTGCTTTTTGCGCTTCCCGGAGCAGCTGCAAGTGGCAGGAGCTGCAGCAGCGACCCAGGAAGGGGGAATGAGACAACAGAGACCGACAGGGAAAACCAAACTGTTCCCCAGGGCACTGCTCCAGGCTGGAGAGGCATCTGTCCCACATGGCTCTTTGGAAAACATGTGCAGCCAAGGACAGATGTTGCCAGGAGAGCCTTAATAGGAGTGACAGACATATGGTTTGCAGGCTGGATCAAGCCACAGAGCAGCTTCATCTGGCCTGCAGACTTCCTATGACTCCTCAGGCACACCTACGTCACGCAGAGGGGGGCTGGCGACCAGGCTGGGGCTGTCTTAAACTCCTGAGTCGATGTGGTGCAACACAGCACCGATGCCATCGCATCGATGCCGCCAGCATCTCTGCACCGCCACTGCCCCGGTTAGCTTGCCCAGCCATGATAAAATCTAACTGGAAATAGCCATCCACGGGAGGGGTTTAAGAGGGGGGATTAAGGGGCCCAGTGGGAGCCAGCAGCTCGGCATTAGCACCGCCTGGTGTGCCGGTACGTGACAGAGGAGCTGAGCACCCCAGGACCAGCAGATCTTCTCCGTGCCTGCATTAACACTTCTCTCGCCTGCATCAAGGCATCACATCAAGTTCAGAATTTAAGACGTGCTGAGGCCCACCTCAGTGGTTTTGGTGGCCACTGGGAGATGTGTGGGAGCTGTGCAGGCAGAGGTGGGGCTGCCCAGGAGGCACCCCCCTACACTTGTCTCTGCCGGGCAGGTGGGACAAATACCTGAAGTGAAAATCTGCAGAGAAGGGGTATAAAGGGGCACATTCCCTCCCTGTCCTGCCTCGCTGTCTCTGTCCTGCCCAGAATCCTGGGTACAGGTTTGAAACCTGCTCCAGCCAAGACAGAAACCCATGGGGCAGCTTTCAGCTGACCATCTCCCCAGCTTTCAAGCTGCAGGACAAATGCAGGAGAAGACCTGGGTTATAAAGGGGCACTTACCTGGTGAGGAAGGGCTGGCTGCTGGTGATGCAGGAGGTGGAGCAGGCTGGGGAGGCACTGGGAGGATCAGGAGGGGGTTTGGAGAAAGAGATGGACCGAATGGGACCAACTTTGCTGTGGCTGTAGCAGGTGAGGAGCTGCAGCTGCCCGTCGTAGAATTTAACCTGGCCTTTCACATCGCCTGTTACTATGCAGCTGTGAGGAAAGGGAAAGCTTTTTCATCACCACACCGGCTGAGAACTCCCAAACATTTCTTGGGTAGCATCCTTGGGCAGAAGCAAATCTCTTCCCCTTTTCTCTGCACAAATGCATGAGAGGAGCCCCGTACAGATGTGCAAGGGGAAAGCCCAGGACCGTGCAGAAACCACCAGGCTCTGCTATGACCCTGCAGTGTCCCCTGCCCTGTCCCCAAGGCTGTCAAGGCGTTCGGTGGCTCCCTCTGCCGGTAAAGGCCAGGAGGCTGAGCAAGACATCCCGATCCTCCATGATGGTGGCAGCCCAGGGTCAGCTACCCCAGCAGAGCTGGAATCACCCTTCCAGGAGTTTTCAAGCTTTTTTTTTTTTTTTTTTTTTCCCCAGCCAAATTCAGTGCTGGAAAAAGACGAGGCGATGTCTCGTAAATTAGCAGCACTTTCCTGCATGAATTTTGCTTGTCCTTGCACGCCAAGTGACTTGAAACTGCAACACTTGGCCGGAGCTCATCAGCATGAGTTCTGCCACTCCTACGGCTGACATGTCTGAGGACTCTACCTATGGCTACTGAAAACTGCTGTCCCATTACCTCTCAAACACCTTGAGCACAGTAAGGCTGTCCTCCTGCATAGGCACCAGTTTGGTGGCCTTCATGCTGTGCGGCTTCGCCTGCAGTTCCTTGGAGGGCATGCAGGGACTGACCATGTCCCACACCACCAGCTTCCCGGCCGAGGTGCCCGTCAGAACTTGCGAGTTGTTAAAATGAAAAACCGACTGGCTGAAGCGTCCCACCACGCTGCGGAAGGTCTGCAGAGAGAACGACGAGGCTGTGTGTTCATCTCGGGTGATGGCTCTTCCCTCCTCAAGCAGAGACATTCCTGCTTGGTCCCTCCATGTGACATTCCCTCCCTGTCCCATGGCAGGATTGTCAGAGGCAAGAGCCCCCGGAGAAGATACTGTGAGGCAGCTCTGGGAGAGAGAGCCCCTCTTGACCTCAGCTCAGGCAATCCTGGCTTGTCCCTTCAGGACACCAAAGGGGACATGCTGGGGACACGGCCCCTGTTTCTGGTTAAGGGGATAGGAAGGGACAGTGCTGCTGCCAGGAGGAAAGCCAAAAGGGTGACATGCTGTGGTCCCCCCCCCCTGTGCTCACCTTGTTGCTCAGGAGTGGAGCTCCATACTGCAAACCAGCATTGCCCTGGGGAAAGTGGAGAAAACACGCAGGACAAGCGTTTTTGAAGCTGTGCTCTGCAGTGCCAGCATGTCCCCTCCCCAGTGTCTGGGCACTGGTTCCATGCCATGGTGACCAAAGCAGGGCTCCTGGGGCAGAAAAGCTCCAAGACCTTCCAGAGAGCACAAAACACCCTCCCTCCACCCGCTCCTCTCCCAAAAGCTGCTGACCAGCACGCTGCCTCGCCAGTGTGCAGCCCCCCACACTGCCTCCTGACCCTCTGGGAGCACATCTGGCACCAGAAATACAATGTCCCATGACCCTACTTACCCACAGGTAAAATATCACCTGGGTTTTGCTGTTGCTGACAAACTCATAGGGATTTTGAGGGTTAAAAATGACATAATCCTGAAATTAAAAGGTGAGAATCGCATCAACGTCAAGCCAAGCAATCATTTTTGTTTATTCTTGCATGGAAAACATCTGCTTTTGTCCAAAACCCACTTCACCACCTGCACTGAACTGCAAACAGAGGCCAAATTCCCTGTGAAACACCAGAGGCATGCTCTCTCCTCTGCGAGCAGGGACAAGCTGGCACTGTGGCCAGTGCCAGGGCTGCAGTGGAGGACATCCCACCAAGGTCCCCTCCGCGTCCCATATCTGTCAGGCAGCGGAGAAGCAGCGATAACAGCCCCAAGATGCTCTGCTGTGTTGGGGTGCAGCACGGATGGGATGTGATCCTGCCTCCCACCCCCAGCTGGCATCTACCAGCAGCTCCGTACTGGATGGGGGCACGGGGGGGGGAGCAGGTGAGGATAGGGCTGCCCAGTCCAGCCCAGTCATGCTCCTCTGCACCCCACGGCTGCAGTCACTCACCTGATACCCAAACTCAGGCCTCAGCTCTGTGCTGCACAGGGGTTTCTCTGTGGGTGAAGTCCACTTCCAAACACAAGCTCTCTGTCAGAGAAGGGAAAACCGAGGGACATTTGTGGCTTTCTGGGAGCTTGGGGGAGCCAGGTGAACCCCACTGCCTCCAGCTGTAGGGGATGGTGGGGCGTAAAAGACTGGAGCAGGATAAACCCAGCATGGTGTGGCAGCAGAGGGCTTCATTTCAGGAAATAATGCTAGAAATTGCTTCAATGAAAGCACATTGGAGTCAGAAGATTTTATTCCAACTTATCCATTTTCTTAACTCCACGGCGTTCATTTTAATGAAATCCACGTCTGTCTCCCAACGGCTCAGAAAAAAAAACAAGCCATCATCCTGCAAACCCACTCCACCTCTCTTCTGCTCTTCCCATCCGAATGCCCCCCTTCCCCTTGGCTGCACTGGGGAAAAACTTCCAGGAATCTCTCCTGCAAAGCTACAGAAGAGGAGATATTTTCTTTACCTGCACTGTACCAGCACTAATCGTTGCCAAATACTTCGCATCCTGGGAAATAGCAATAGCACTGACCCCGTCCTCCGGATGACTCTCAAAGATGGTGCGCACTGGTATCCTACAGAGCAAAGACTTCGTGGGCGCTCGCGGTGGCACAGGGAGTTCAAAGCAATCGCTTGGAAAAATCTGTGGCACAGCTCACCCTGGTTTATGTGGCGGGGAGGGAGTCTGCAAACCCTGGTGCTGTCGAGGGAGCAGCCAGCACAGCAGCTGATGCTCAACATCACCTCCATCCCTTCCTCCCAAATAAATGGCTCTGGGAAACAACTCACCAGTGAGCTTTTAAGAAAATACTACAGCTTGGAGACACTACAGCTTGGAGACACACATGACTTAGTCTGCGGGGAGCTCGGCCCCATCTCAGTGTCCCGTGGGTGTGGATGGCAAGAGGGTGATGAAGCCCTCAGCTCGGTTGTGGCTCCTTTACTCTGTCCCTGCATTTCTCCTGTTTCACTCTTGGCTGAGGCTGGAGTCAGTCCTAAGTGATTTACCAGACACAAGAGGTTTCCAAAGAGGAGATTCCTGGGAGCTTACCCAGAGAAGGAGTCCCACACGATGATCAGAGCATCTGGCCCTCGGTCAGCGGTTGCAACCCAGCGCCTGTCTTCACTCACACACAGGCAAGAAATGACATTCGTGTGGCCCTGGGGAAAGAGAAGCAACAGTGCTGCGAGGCTGCAGACTGGGTGATCAGCTAAAGCGTTCATCAAACCAGGTTGCTCATGAGAGTCCCCTTGTCTCCTCTCCCAAGAGTCCTCCACTCTCATCCTTCCAGACTAATTTTTGCATCCCGTTTTTCACAGGCTCATCTGAGCCCATCACCCCGTCCCTGTGCCTTGCGCTGGCGGCGGCTCCCTGAGCCAAGAAGCAACGGAGCAGAGGGGGCCGTGCTGCACGTGCTGCTCGTGGTCACCGCTGCAGTCCGACACGAAGTGCCTTCCACCAGCGCGTGTTGGGAATTGCAACGGGGGCGCGAGCAGAACGATGCGCTCCTGTGCACAAGCTGCTCCTCGATCCAGTTATAGGTGGATATCAAAGCACCAGGCACCAGGAAAAGAGACAGAGAGAGTTCAGGAGAAGGGGAGGAGGAGGGAGACACCCGGGCTGCTGGCCAGACCTGCAGGTGGTACTGCCTGTTCGCCAGGACATCGTGGATGATCACCGTGTGGGAGGAGACATACAGGAGCACCCGGTCCTCCCCATCCATCAGGCTGTGCACAGCCAGGCTGCTGTTGTAGCCCATCACCCAGGACAGGTTCTGTGGGGAAAAGTCAGAGCTTTTGTCCCTGGTGCTTAGCAGCTGGGATGAAAAAGCCACAAAACACCTCTGGGGTGCTGGGAGAGAGCTGGGCAGGAGTGCTGGGCGCTGTGTGGACCATCGTGGTGGCACTGTGCCCACTGATACTCACGAGGGGGTGAATGCTGGTCCGTCTGTCCTCCTGGAAGAGCATCCCTGGTGTGGCTGCTGATACCAAGCTGGCAGAGCCATCATGCCCATCATCCTCCCTGCTCCTCTGCTGTCTTTCCTGCTCCCTGCAGCCTGAGTGAGGGCTGGAAATGGACCCCTTGGGCTTAGGCTGTGCTGGGAACGCTCCAGGGGGTCCAGTGCCCTCCAGGTGTGTTGTCCCAGCAGTGTCTTCTCCCAGGGCAGTCGTCAAGGTGGTCATGTCTTGCCTCCCATCCCAGGTGCTAGGCAGGGCGCCTGGGATCCCCGTCCCTGAAGGAGACTGCAGAGGACCCAACAGTGCATCTGCTCCAGCATCTTCTGGTGCTCCTTCCTTCTCCTTAGCAGCAGTGAGGGGGTCCTTGGAAAGGGGCAGAGGTTTGGGTGTGTGCTGGCTCCTGGGCTGGCTCACAGCCGGTGGCAACACACCCCAGCATGTCTCAGATCCAACCCGCATCACTCTCAGGGCAAGCTCCAACATCAAGATACTCCTCTGTGTCTAAACTGCTTATGGATTTGTACCAGGGAAAAGTTTTCCACCAGTCGCTTCTTCTCTTTCTACACATCTAATCTTGCCCTCTTTGCACCTCCACAGCATCCCACGTCTCACACCAGAACCTCTTCCAGCCAGCTCCTATCACCTGGGCTGAGATGACCAAGTTTCTCCTCCAGAACTAACCTATAGGTCATCTGAAGGTGAAAAGTGGCCTTTTTGCTGTCCAGCCCCTGACTATTCCCCACACACGTTACTGATTGCTGCAATAGGGCACATGGTCGCAGGCTGGAGAGGGAGTGATGCCAAATTGAGGTTAAAAACAGGGGAAAAGAGTCCTGGGACTGGGGCTGAAATGGCTGTGAAGGGCTCTGCAGCAATCCTAGCTCTGCTGCCAGCACCTCCTGCCACGCTGCCTAGCGAGCAGACAGAAAGCAAGGGTAAAAAATCCCACCACCACCTTCCTCAGCCTCTCGCCAGCCTGTTAACAAACATATTAAATAGCCCTGGGGTGTCAGAGCCTGCAGCAGCCCTGGGCAGGCTTTCCCCAGTCTGAGCACTGGCCACTTAATCTTGTTCTTGGGATCCTCATCAGCTTTTGCCTCTCCCCACAGGGCTACTTGATTTCCTATAGCAATCTCTCATGCAAGGTATAAACCTCGTTTAGACACTGTTTCTGTTTCCAAGGGAGGGAAGATAACATTTCATTCAGGCCAGGTTCCCTCCTGCTCACGTAACCCTCAGGCAGCTCAGGTGCTCAGCAAGTATCGATGGCTGGACTGAGACTACGCAGAGATGCTGCAGCTGCCAAGCCCCGCTGGGGGGGTCCCTGCTCCACCTCCCTGGGGACATCTCGGGAGAAACCCAGTCTGGGAGACATTACCCGCCTGGTCCTGCAGTTGGGGGCTCTGCTACCCTCAGGACCCGCCCGCAGACCCTGTGTCAGGCAGGGCTTGTGGTGCTGCTGCCCTCACCTGCTCAGGCAGCACGGCCGTCTCCTGAGCTGTCTGTCCATCCTGGGACATCTCCACGGGCTCACTGCTTACTCCTGCTCTTCCCCCAGTTGCCTCCTCCAGTGTAACTTCACGTGAACCATCCATCCTCACCTCCACCCTCCTTCCGGGGAGCTGGGGCGTGGACATGCTCTGAAATACTCCTCCTCACCCCAGGGTCTGGCTTCACAATGACCTGGAATTCAACACAGCCAGAAGAAAGGGCACCTGTGAAGCTGGGAAACTGGTCCTGGAGACCCTTTTCAGCTCCAGTAACACTCCAGCTGAGCACAAGCAAGCCCAGCATAGCCCCAGTTACTCCAGCTGCGATCAGGCTCCCTCCCCATCTGCCTGAACGCCGTGCCAGGCACGGACATTTCCCCTCAGATGGGGTTTTGTCACTGTCCCTGTAAGCATCAAGGCTACACCTGGGCAGCAGCTGGTTCATCTCCAGCTTCACGGGTCTGGAGTTGAGCCAACAACAAAACCCCCATGCATGGAAAGCTTTCACGGGAGTGGGGAGGGGGGCTCAGGAAAAACCCTCCCTCTGGCAGGGAGAGGGCTGCTTGGGGACAGCCGTGGCCCCACAGGTCTCACCAGGGTCACTACAAAGCCATTCCCAAGCCCCCTCCAGGTCTCGGTGCCTCCCCAAATGTCCCATCCCCCCGCTGCCCCGAGGCACCCTCATAGGGACCCCACAGCTCACCCTCACACCGGTCCCCGCTTCTGTTTGCATCCGACTGCCGTTCCCAGGCAACGGCTGCACCGGCTGCACCAACGGCCACCGTCAGCGACAGCCTAGAAAGCGCCGGGAGAGAGAGGGGCTGTATGGGGAGAGAAGGGGGGACCCTCCTCATCCCCACCACTGCCATGCATGGAGAGACCCCCTGCCCAAAGCAGGAACCTGGTGGCATGGGGGGCTGTTCGTCCCTTCGCCCTGCCCAAGGCCAAACGCTGCTCGTGGCTGTGACAAAGCCCCTCTTGGCATCGCCAGACCCTGTTGGGACCAAACCCTCACCCTGCCTGGGGAATGGGACAAGGGATGTTTACCCAATGCCCCCCCGCCCCGGGGAGGTTGTAGGCAGCTTCTGCTCTCTTGGCACCCCTGAGCAGGGCAAGCAGGGTGAAAGCAGGAAAAAATCAGCCTCCAACCCCTGCCAGGTCCCCCCCAACGTCCCCAACTCTCTGTCAGGATGGCAGTCACACGGGGGACCCCGTTCCCAGGGATCACTCCAAGCTATCTCCTCCACCACCACCGATAATCAGCTCTAAGCACTCCCAACTGTTGACTTCAGCCTTGCTGTTAAGCTCAAATAATAATTTCTAAATCTAATTTGTTTTTCCTTCTGCCCAGCAAGAGCTCGTACCCTGCTGGGAGAGGAAAGGAGTTTTGTTATCAGCTCACATTATCTCCTCGAACTGAAGAGGCTGTGGCGCAGAGGCAGGACGTCAAAACGCGGCTGCTCTCAATTCCTCCGCTGTGGCACAACCCGCTGCTTCAAATCGGGGGAGTTTTATGGCCTCGGGAGAAGGGATTTGGTCCTTAAGCTCATCTCTGCAAGGTGCAAGGCAGCAGCCTTCTTCAGTGCATCAAGCTTGTTCGGACATTGTGCTTTTCTTCCCACCTGGCAGCATCCAGTCCATGTTCCCTGATCATACAGGATACAGGGAGTCACCTCTGCTCTCCAGCATGAAAACCCTGTTTATTCCAACTGAGAGCAGCTCCTCTTTTGCTCTGGTCCTACGGCAGAGGTTTGAGGGCGGCGTAAGGAAGCAGCTCAATCCCTACCCTACCCCCAGCAGGTTTTGCAACGTCATCTGTGTTGACTACCCTTGCTGGGATTGTTCAACCCGTTCTAGTCAGGACACCCAACCGGAGGGGCTGGGCACACGGGGGTTAGGACACAGGGTTAGGGGACGCACTTCTACGAAAGCCTCGCAGAGCTGAGTGCCCTCTGATGTGTTCAGACACTCTCCAAGGTGAAAGGGAACTGAGCTCCCCCAGAGCAAGAATTAATGTGGCTGACGGGGCTGGGCTGATCCCCTAACCCCATTTCAGGAGTGGTACAGAAACCTGGGATTTTCTAGGTCATTTCATCCCGGGAGGCACAAACACAGAGGCCTGGAAGGATGCGTCCCGTGAGTTTTTGTTCTCCTGGACCAGTATCTAGACCCAGATTCATCTGCAACTCAGGTGGAAGCTAGCCACAGCTGGGATACCTAGACACGTTTCCCAAGTACACATGGCCAAGGACAACCCCTCAACAGTCCGACCTTTCAGCAGCCAATTGAGACCCAGTTTATCCACAGACTTACACCCACATTCTGTTTTATAAGAACAAAAGAGGGGCAGCTTGCAGACATGGGTACAGTCACACATCCAAAAACTGGACCAGCAACTACAAATACTCCCTGCCTTTTGCAAAAAAACAAGGCTCCCAAACCCAACATGTGCATTTAACAGTTCTTGTTCTACACAAGCCTATAGACACCGTGGTCTCACGCACAGACTGAGCCTTCCTCCAGAACACCCCCACACGGGTACGTACCTTGTAACTAGAGAGCAACATCCCACTGCTTTCCAGTGGGATTTCACAGGGGATTTAGGAGATGCAGTGGCCTTTGGGGGTCATAGCGCCTGGTGAAGGTCAGCAGGGCAGGCTTAGCCTCAGAACCGCTTTGGTAAAGCGAGGCAAGATGCACATGCAACAGAGGGTCCCAAAACACCTCCCATCCTCAGTTATTCTTCAAGAAAAGAGATGGAGCAAAACAGTGCCATGTTTCAGCCTTTTTAAAACTACTTGAAAGAGCAGGGAGAGACTGTGTTTGATGGGGATTAGCTGGATACAATCTTATCCAAGGAACACTGCCAGGGGCTGCTGTGGCAACGCTCCCTCCTGTGAAGCCTGCAGGAATCGCTGAGCGAAGAGCTTTGCTTTGAAGCTTTACTGTTTCAGTGAGAACCTGCTCTGCTGGGCTGTATGCTGAAACACAAACGCTTGAAATACCAGAAGAGTAAACCTACCCAATTTAACAGAGTCCTGGGTGAGCAATTTAAAAGTCTGAGGTTTAGTCCACTTTTTTGGGTCTGGTTCATAACAATTACAACAAAATTGCTCACTAGGTTTGATGTGTTACTTGTGCTACAACCTGTTTATGAAGCGCTAACAAAAGACTTGCGCCTTACCTGGGCTTTGGCTCTGGAACATCAGGGGGGGTCTGTGCAGATCTGCACTTAACCCACCCAGCTTGGCCCACAGTTACTGCCCAAAATAATGACTTCAACCAGAAGGGAGTGGCATTGCTCAGTTTTATTGTTTTGGGAGAATATTCTGAAGTTCAGCTGGAAACAAGCTTAAAACAAACCAATCATCCCTGAAATGCCCTTGAAGAGTTTACAGATGCTAAAACCAACTACCACAAATAAACAAATTAAAAAAAAAAAATAAACAGGAAAAAAAAAAAAAAGAGAGAAAACTCAGATTAGGAGTACTTTTGTCATGGCTATACAAACTACTAAAAGTAATCAAAATAGAATTATAACCCCTATTCCTTACCTCATTAACTTAAATTCCCAAAATTCATCATGTTTAGTGACACAAAAGTTGTGGTAACACCAGGAAGAGAAAGCATCAAACTTGTGTATTTCTTGACTGTCATCTGCTATCACAGACACCAAAAAGTGCTCCAGGATTTTCTAGCACAAGATGTTCAGTAAGAAATTTTACAGCGGAAAAAAAAAAGGAATGCTTTGTTAGCACCAAGTAAGGGCATTTCGTGCTCTTTAGAGCCTGTCTCAATGAAGTTTGGGTCTCTCTATACCCTCACTCCAAACTGACACTGATGAGAAGCCACACCTCGCCACTCTGCACGCCACTCCTGATGAACCCGTGCATTCCGAATTGCAGCCAGACCCTGCTCTATCACCACCTCTTCAGACTCCACGAGTCTGGCACCAAGAGGTCACAGCCTCCGAAACGTTTGTTTCAGCAAAAACATGTCGGGAAGTTTTCAAACCAGATCAGAGTCCAGAAAGCAGGCACAAACTTCAGTTTTATTGTTCTCCAAGCAATGGTCATCTTTGCAAGGGAATGATGTTGCAGCTGAAAAAGAAGAGGGCAGAAGGAAACATTAAAGTCTCAGTTCTCCAACAGGCACAGAACATCTCACCTGGGATGAACCAGACCCACCCCAACCCTCCTCCACTGGTTTCTTCTACCGCACAAACTGGCTGCTGAGACCTCCCTCCCTGCGCTCGTGTTCGATACCACTCGCCTCCCCACAATCGCTGTGCAAAACCATCAGCCCCCAGTGCCCAGCTGGTGCCCGCCAGAGTGGGCGGCCACACCCCCCCGAGCAAGGCACGGCGCTGGCCCTGCTGCAGGAAACACGCCCCGAGCTGGGCGAAAGGCTCCTCCGCTCTGGGAGGCGCCACAGCAGCTCACCCCAGGAGGCCCTTCCCGGCCCACCGCTTCGGCGTCAGCCCCACGTGCACTTTTTTGCCGCTGCGGATCACGGTCACGCTCAGGGGTCTCTGAAAGGGAGGTAAGAAAAGAAAAAGAAAAAGGTGGCAGCTTTCCATCACCAAGCCAACTCCTCTTCCTCCTTTTGCAGAAGCACCAGAAGAACACTGGGCCAGAGGAGTTGCTCTTCAGCAGCACTCATTCCTATGCCCGCAGCCAGGTCTGAGAGGAGAGCGGAGACAGCTCCAGGGGATCTCTCGCTTCCACTATAAAGCACTTGGTGGCCGTGGCAGCTTCTCTGGCCGGACCGCGAGGGTGGCACAGCAATGCAGCCTGCTGCTGCACGAGTCCCCAGGGGAGAACAGACAATATGACGCTCACAACACAGAGCAGACACCTCTTGGCTCTCTTCTATCCAGCTGGAATTAGCTCAACACTGTGAGAGAACAAGGCTGCAACAGCACAGACTGAATCTGACACTTTCTGACATGGAAATGATGATCCCAGAGATCCAAGCTCCACAGAAAAAGCTGTGGCTAACAGAGACAGGCAAGAGAACGCAGTTACAGCAGAAATGAGCTCACCCCTTCGCTGTGCTGCACCACCGTGGCGATGTTCTGGAGGTTCTGGAAGTTGTTTATGTTGACAGAACCAAACTCCACAATCTCATCATCAACCTGAAGCCCCTGGAAAGAGACAGAAGAGCGATGAGCACCTGCCTTCTCCCAAGACAGGTAATATCACAGGAGCATCGCCCTTCACCCAGCCACACAGGGAGAGAGGTGCTAGGACGCCACTCTGCTCACCACTTGGGCACCTGAAGGACACTACACCCTCTCCGTGTCCTTCGAAAGGAGCAAGTACTCATTCCTCTGCCCTGTTTTATGGGAAGGGAAGTGCTGAGGCTAGAACGGTCAGTGAGGCCTGGTATGAGCTGTGTGGTGCAACGATACAGCCAAGAAGAGAGAACTCATCTCATCCCCATACAGTGACCAGTTTACTCATGGGACATCCCAGTGTGACCAAAAAAAAAAAAAAGGCAGGGGGACACCCCTAATCAAACCCCCCACTTATTCCCACTTATTAACAAGAGCCACAGAAAGCCACCAGCTTTCCTCACTGGGTCTGGGACAAGCCTTCCCCAAGAGCCACCAGCCCCCACCAACGTACAGAGACGCTCGCGGGAGAGCCCGGCGTGACGGCGTTCACTTTGGCAAAAGCCTGCGGCAGGCTCTGGTGCTGGCTCAGCGCCTCGGCCAACGCCTCCGCCTCGTCCTTGGCGTGCTTCTCCTTCTCCCGGGCGTGCAACTGGTGCAGAGCTTCCTCCACCTGCTTCATCAGGGCCTTGTGGTCGTTCTGCAAACCTGTGGGAGACACCGTTAGCACACAGGGAGCAGGAGCGAGTCACATCCAAGGGTTCTTTGTCAGCAGGAGATGGTACACGGCATCTCTCGGATCCTGGCTGCGGCTGGCAATAACTTCTGGTGGATCTGCTGAGTCCTGGTGCCAGCCCTGCTCACACAGCCCAGCAGATGTTTATCAGGAGTTGTCAGACACAGAGAAAACCACCCTACAAATTTCACTGAACATGCAAGGAAGGAGGGCTCGGAGGCCCACGATCACCCAGAAATCCCTGAGCAGCTGAACTCTTTTTTTTTTTTCCTCTCAAGTCACATACTGTCACGCCACAGAGTAAACGCCACCCCCAAAGTCAGGGCACGGGGCAAGCCTGGGAAGAAATAAACGCCAAGCTATTCTTTACCCAGAGCTTATTCTACAGACACCACTAAACCGCTTCGCTGCATTTCACAAGTCCCAAACGGCTCCGCAGCAGAAGCCGAACTCCAGCGTCACTCCAACGCCATGCGGACAAAAGCGTTTCACTGACGAGGCCGATCCCCATCGCCTACGAGCGCTGAGCAAAATAGTTGAGAAACAAACTCCGAGCAACCCTGGTGTCCAGTTTTGGAAGCAGTTTTGGAAGCACTGCAGCGCACAGGCCGAGCCACACGATGCTCGGGACACTCACACGGCTGCAGAGCTATTACGGGGGGTATTTACCGCAGCGGCAGCAGCCTGTTTGTCCCCCGCACGACCCCTTTGTGCCGGCTCACCCCCGCGGGAGCGGAGCGAACCCCCGCCCGCCGCCGAGCCCCACTCACAGATGATGTTGTGCCGGGCGGTGCGCACTTGGTAAAGGTCGATGTCATCGCGGGGAAACCCCTCCGCGTCCACCAGCGGCTCGTTCATCCCGACGCCCTTTTGCTGCGAGAGAAGAGGCGGCCGTGAGGCGGCGGGGCCGCAGGCCAGGCCAGGCCAGGCCGGCCCCGCCGCCCCCCGCCCGCTCTCCCGCCCCCGCCCCGCCGCACTGACACCCTCCAGCAGCTCGTAGCAGGCCTTGATCTGCGCCTCGATCTCGTCCTTCCTCTTCACCAGCTGCTGCACGTCGCTGACGGTGACGGGGCGGCTCCCGCCGGGCTGCGCCATGACCGCCACCGGCCGCGCCGCCACGGCCGCTACGGACGCCGAGGGCGGACAAAAAGGCCCGGCGGGCGGCGGGGTGGGGCGGGGCCGGCAGCGGTAGCACCGCCCACGGGGCGGGGGGTATTGGGCGGGGCCAGCGCCTCGGGGGCGGGGTCAGCGCCTCGGGGGCGGGGCCGGCGGGGCCAGTGCCGGCGTGGAGTGGCCGAGCGGTGTCACCGGGGGGGGGGGGGGGGGGGGGTGTGTCACACAGCGGCGAGGGTGCCATGGGGTGACACAGCGGTGTCAGTGACGAGGGGTGACACAGCGGTGTCAGGGTCACGCAGCAGCACCAAGGGGCGGTACCGCGGTGGCCATGCCATGGGGTGACACAGCGGTGGCAGTGACAAGGGGTGACGCAGCTCTGAGGGTGCCACGGGGTAACTCTGTCCCTGCTGCTGGCCTCTCTCCAGCCTGTCCCCCAGCACACTGGCCGGGGAGGTGCACAGCATCCGTGTCCCCCCCAGTGGGGACTGTGGCAGCAGGTGACACAGCCCCACCACCAGATCCCCCTGCTTGACCTCCGCACCACTGGCGCCCACCCAAGCCCCCCGTGCTCATCCTCCCTGGCCCCGCCAGCGGCTCCAGCCCACCACCACTCCCAGCTGCGGGGTGCTGGTGCACTGGTGTCCCCTCCGGCAGGGCTGCCTCCTGTCCCCTCCTTTCACAGACCCCTGCGGCGCTGGGGTCACCGGAGCTGAAGGCGGCACCGTGTGGCCCCAGACCCAGACACGGCACGCATGGCTGGACTCCACACGCAGCCAAACTGTCCTGGCTCAGCGTTGGCCGGGACAGGACACGGCCCCATGAAGGGGTGAATGTCCCCAGGGGCAGGCAGGCGGGCTGGGGGGGGATGTGCTGCCACACGCCAGGGCCACCGAGGTTTTGCTGCAGGGTTAGCAGCGCCACAGAGCCTCGCATGCTTGCACGCTTGCACACTTGCACGCTCACAACCCTCCACGTTTAACCCTGCTGTGCCACAGCCAGGGCTGCAAAGGACCCCGTGACACGGCCCCGGGAAGCCACCCACGGGACAACGCTGGCAGCTCCCAGCCCAAACCAAACACAGCTCCGGGTGGCAAATGCTTCAGGTTGGGGGTGGGAGCAGGTGGAGCCGAGGTGGAGCTTCCCCCATCCCACCACTGTATTAAGTGCCCTCCTGGACTCACGCTCTCTTTGCGACTGTCACATCACCAGGTCACAAAAATGGTGAGAGGCAGCGGATGGGAATTAATTTAAAGTGCTGGGGCTCAGCAGCATGGGACATTTACTGGGTTTAATCGCTGCTTGAATTCAGACTTTTTAGTGACTGTGCTGGAAGTCTTGTGGAAGAGCTGTTCCTCATACACCGACCTTTGAAGTCAAGCTCTCGGGGGGCTGAGGTATCTTCCTGAACCGCTAACATCTCTCTTTTCTGATTCTCTCTTTTAGACATCTTACACAGACAAAGGAGAAAAGGTAAGAGCTGAGACTTGTCTGCGGTCCTGTCCTCCTGCCTGGTGTGAACTATCAGCTGTGTTAATGCAAATAATATTCATTCCTTACTCCTTGATTACCTGGTAAAATCTGAACTAAAACTGCTCCCTGGCTGGGCCACACGGGATGTGACTCCTCGTTGTAGATCAACATTAATAATGGAAATTTTTTCATTTCCTTTTACATTCTGGTTTGGAAGGAGAACCACAAATGGGAGACGATGGGTATTTTCTGGCCAACCCCGATGCCTAAGCAGAATCCCCACTTGCTGCAACATTTATTTCCAAATGCTGCACCTATTCACCACCTTTTTCCCCTATAAAGTGCTCTCCAAACCACGGGTGTGCGTGGTGGCTGGGTGTCCGACACCCTGGTTGGACAGCGGTGGGGAACGGAGCAAAGGGGAATTTGCCCAGCACTGGCGGTTGTGTAAGAGCGTTTCGGGGGAGAATTAATCTTTAACGCAGTGAGGTTCGTGGGTGGGCAGCCCGCTGCGGGGGCCGCTTGCAGGGAGCACTGGGAGCACCGTGGCCGACGCAGCCCCAGGCGAGCCGGGGCTTCACACCTTCCACCTCGCAAGGCAGGATCCTGCGGGACCTGACTGTAAAGCACTTTGGAAAATCACTAGTTCGGGACAGCAGCCAGAGTTTCACCCGGTTAATTCGGATGCATTCGCAGGGTCGCTGCCGCTTCTCCCTGCTCTGGAGACAGCAGCACCGCAGGGAAGTCTGCAGCGGTGGCTCTCAGCCCTGTTCTCCCCTTCCCTTTAGCCCCTGCGAGGCCGCTTCATCCATTTCCACTCCATCACCTTCTGGGTCGGCAATGCCAAGCAGGTGAGAGGCTGCGGCCGGCTGGGCATGTGTAACGGTGGGTGCCCACCGGGTTGAGGCCATGCTGGCATCCCAAAGCCTGTCCCTGGCTGAGCGCCCGTGCCCACCGGCATGGCCTCGGCCAACGGCCTTGGGGGCCCTTGCGCAAGGGGAGGGGCGGCTTCCCGGGGGTGTGTGCCGGAGGGGCCCGGAAAGTGGCACATGGGGCGGCACGAATCTAAACTGCCGGGGCTCAACAGTGTGGGACATCTCAGGATCCGTGGTCACCAGCCTGCAGAGCCGTAGGGCATCGTGGCAGCTGCTCTCCATCGCTCGCTGCTAAAAGGCTGCTGGCAAATTAAAACCCCCTCTGCTCAGACCTGAGCTGCTTTTCGCCCAACCTGGCAGATGGAGACAGGCAGAAACATTTCCCCCTCGGCAGCAGCTCCCTGCCTGCCCCCGGCCGCGCTGGGAGGGCTCTGGAGGCAGCGCTTCCCAAGGAGTTTGGGGGGTTTTCCCCCAGTGTGGGCCCTTTCTCACCTCTGCTCGCCGCTCCCGGGCTGCGGGAGGGAAGCAGAAAAGCTCGGCTGCTCCCTGTGTGCACACACACGTGCACAGGCGTGACTTGCACACGTCGCGGTGGCTGTTCCCCACGGGCTGTTGGTGCTGCTGTTGGGAACAGGGGGCTGCCAGTACCGTGGTCTCACCCGGGGCGGCTCTCGCCTGCCCGCAGGCTGCATCCTACTACTGCAACAAGCTGGGGTTCGAGGAGCTGGCATACCGGGGGCTGGAGACTGGCAGCAGGGAGGTGGTCTCACATGCCATCAAGCAGGACAAGGTAAGGGGGCCGATGCACCTCACAGAGGTGCCACTGCCAGGGTGGAGGTCGGGGGGGAAGACGAGCCGGTGTCGGGCGCATGGGTGCTGCCAAAACACGTTTGTACCATTAAAACCTGCATCTGCGGTGCCTCTGCCCCAGGCTGGGGCTGCAGTCGCACTGCTACGTCTCCATCCCTCACCTCTCCTCCTCTTCCTCGCCAGATTGTGTTTGTTCTCTCATCTGCTCTCAACCCAGGGAATGAGGGTAGGTGCCGTAGCTGGGGGTGGAGTGGGAAATGGCTGAGGCAGAGCAAAGCACCTCTGCTCACGCCTACGGCTGCTCTTGCTCTGGGCAGAGATGGGGGAGCACCTGGTGAAGCACGGTGATGGGGTGAAGGACATCGCCTTTGAAGTGGAGGACTGCGACTTCATCGTGCAGGTAGGCAGCCTCTCTGCTCCCTCCTGCATGGCACCCCAAAACGGCGAGTGGAGGTGGGGAAGGGCCTGGGGATGTCTCCCCCCAGCCTGGGGGAAGCTGCAGCAGGAGAGAGTCTCTTTCTTTCTGCCCAGAAAGCCAAGGAGCGTGGAGCCGTGGTGGTGAAGGAGCCCTGGGTGGAGGAGGACAAATTCGGGAAGGTGAAGTTCGCCGTGATCCAGACGGTAAGCAGCAGGGCAGCTGCAGATGTTGAGGCCCTGTGCCAAAGCAGGGTCCACAGGAGCAGGCGGGACCTGGGAGGTCCCCAAAAAAATGGGGCCACCATGCAACCGCTCTCCCCCCTCGTTGCAGTACGGTGACACCACCCACACCTTGATAGAAAAGCTCAACTACAAGGGCCTTTTCCTACCTGGGTACCACCCGCCCCTCTTCAAGGACCCCCTGCTGCCAAAGCTGTGAGTACTTTGTGGAGGGTCCTGCCCGGCTCTGCCACCGTGTGCTGAGGGGATGTCCCAGCGAGGAGCTGGGCAGGTGTCCACCTTCTTGCCCCAGAGCCCCCCGCTCCGTGGGGTGCCCCCAAGGCCCGCTGAGAGCCACCCCTGGCTTCCCCCTGCAGACCAAGTGCCAAGCTCAACTTCGTTGACCATGTCGTGGGGAACCAGCCTGACCTCCAGATGGTCCCAGTGGCAGACTGGTAAGAGTGGGGAGGGCTGGTAGGAGGTGGGGTGAAGCAGCAGCACCGCTCCGCTGGTCTCATCCCCTCCGACATCGATGGTTGAGACTAATTAAGGCAGAGCAGAGCTTTGTTAGGGCGGGGATGGAGTGAGGGACTTGAACTTGACCTTTGTGGCCTGGGCAGGTACCAGAAGAACCTGCTTTTCCACCGCTTCTGGTCAGTGGACGACAAGCAGCTGCACACTGAGTTCAGCGCCCTGCGCTCCATTGTGGTCACCAACTACGAAGAGACCATTAAGATGCCCATCAATGAGCCAGCCCCTGGCAAGAAGAAATCCCAGATTCAGGTGAGCGCACGCCGATGGCTGATCCATCGGGCTGCCACAGCTTCGAGTGGGGCTTTGGTGAGAGAAAAGGGACCAAGTGGTCAGAGATTCAGAGCCAGCGCAGACATGCTGTGCAAAGTTGCTGCTGGAAAGCAGCCCTGGCTCTGTTCAGGTCTGCAAAGTACTGTCAAACCCTGGAGAGCTGCTCTGACAGACCCGTTTTCCCCTTGATCTCACCAATACTGTCTTTTTTTTCGTTTTGTCCCTCAGCCAATTTTGCTTTCATGGTTTTAAGCCCAAGCCCAGCCCTTCGCATGCTGTAACGCAGTGACATTTTTTTCCCTGTAGGAATATATCGACTACTATGGAGGGGCTGGAGTCCAGCACATCGCGCTGAACACCTCCGACATCATCTCGGCGGTGAGTGCAGCCCTGGGCAGCCTCCTGCCCCAGCCTGTCCTGTCCTGGCACTGCTCCACCTCCACACTGGGCCACCAGGCACAGTGCTCATCACAGGGCAGTGGTGGACCATGACCCTCATTGGGGTATGAGGACACAGGCAGGCTAAGCGGGCTTTGTGCCCTCATTGTCTTACAACCAGGATTAACTGCCCAGCGAGCCACTGGAAAGGGACCTGCCTGCACCTGTGAGCTGCTGGCGGATGCCTGTCCCTCCAGCTTAAAGCAACTGGGGTTTGCAGGGACCCCGACAGCACGTGCCATCCTTGAGGGGGTGGCTGGTGGGGAGCTCAGGCAGCCCGAGCTGCTGGGCTGTGCCACCAGAACACATCACTCACCTGTGCCTGGGGCAGACGCTGGTCTGCATTGAGCCCAGCTGCTGTTTGAGCATTTGGTTTTTGGGCTTCTTTCCAGACCAAAGGGCCTCCAGAGGTATGGGGGGGTCAGGGTGGGATGAAGCATCCTTGCACAGTGGCCAACTCTCTTCTTTGTCTGGAGAGGGCACCTTGGGCCCTCCTGTTCCTGGTGGGGGAAGAAGAGGGTGGGACAAGTCCCCATGCAACAAGGTTGGCCAATATCATGGGAAAGCATCACTCTGCCTTCCGAAGCCATCCGTCCCGGGCCATCCTCTTGGTACAAACCATTCCACAAACAAGCCCCAAGCTTGACCCATGCCGGGGTCTCCCTTGCCTTGCAGATCACCAACCTGAAGCAGCGGGGTATGCAGTTCATGGACGTGCCGTCCAGCTACTACCAGATGCTGCGGGAGAGGCTGAAATCTGCCAAAATCAAAGTGAAGGAGAACATCGACAAGCTGGCGGTGAGTCAGACCGGCCTGAGAAGGAACAGGTTTGCCCAAGGCCAGACCAGTTCCCCAAAGTGTTTTGCATGGATGAGGGTGATGAAGAGGGATCCCCCTGCTCCTCTGCAGGTCTTCGAGCTGTTGCCCTGTTTCTTTTCTCCAGGAACTGAAAATCCTGGTGGATTTTGATGAGAAAGGCTACTTGCTCCAGATCTTCACCAAACCAGTTCAAGACAGACCCACGGTCTTTCTGGAGGTCATCCAGCGGCACAACCACCAGGTTGGGTTGAGAATTTCACGATGATCGTGGCTCCAAGACCTCAGGACCATCAAGTACCGTCACCCAGCCAGCTCTCGGTGCTGTTCTTCCTCGTCCCCAGGGTCTGTAACGTTTTTGTCTCCGCAGGGCTTCGGTGCTGGGAACTTCAAATCTCTGTTTGAAGCAATAGAAATCGATCAAGATGCAAGAGGAAATCTGACCATCCTGGAGCCCAACGGGGAGACCAAGCGCATCTAGAGGATGGCAGAAAACGCCGCCCTCGCCCCTAACGAGCTGATTCACAAACAAACCAGGAAACGGCCGATGTTTTGGTAAATAGCCCAGACTTAAGTGTCATAAACCCAGGGAAGCCGCTGCCAAGTTGGAGTTGTAAAAGGACTCAACACCTATCCTGACCCAGCCCCGGCGCTGCCCACTATGGTGACTTCTTGGGAGAGGGAGCGTGGGAAATAGCAAACACACTCTTAAAAAGCAGTTTAATCTGATCCAAACCACTGAATTCTTAACAAAGGGCAGATTTAGGGCATGTGCTAAAGACACGCAGCTACAGAGGAAGACAGAAGAAACAACTGGGAGTGCTTAAATTTAGACTATCTGAAGTTTTCTGTTAATTTTAGCTACACAGGAAGATGGGAGAGGAAAGCACGGAGGCGTTTGCCTCTCTGTGCGTCTCATTTTGTAAGATTTTATTTTAATTGCTTTTAGGCTCAATCTTGAATTTGAATTTGCTGAGATTAAACACATGGTTTTAGGGTAGCTACAACATTCTGGAATGCGACTTAATTGAATTTACATATTTCAGCCTTCCCAAGGCAACGCAGTCTTGCTCTAATACCTGTAAATTCCTGAATTAATGAAAGGTTGGGGTTTCTCCCATGTTTCAAGAAGTAATTGCTGGCATTGGCAGCAATTCCTTGGCTCAGACCCCAGCTGTGTGTGCGAAGTCCCCTCCGGGCATCGCGCTGGTGTTGTCACCATCCTTTGCACAGGGGCCTTCCCCACCGACACAATAAAACCCTTTTCTGTCGCAGCTTGAGTGCCTGGTAAGTTAACATGTCGGGGCTGGAGCCCCTCTACCCCGGGTTCACTGTGGCTGCAGGTCAAACGCTCCCTGAGGAGGCCTCAGACCTCAGTACTGCTGAAGAACATCCCAGGGTCGCCGGTGCCTGCGGGTCTCCCCGCTGTCACACATCTCTCCAAAGCCCCAGCGCACCCACCGCTGCTCCCCAAATTTCCCACCGTCGAAGCTGCTCAAACCCCGAGCAGCCAAAGCCCCTGCCAAGCCCTTGGCTCAGGACGGGCTCCCTGCACACGAGTCCTTCCACCAGCCCAGGCCCCTGCCCCATCCAGCCGCCCTCCAGGCTGAGCCCTGCTGCCTTCTGCCCCACGAGGTTTGGCTGTCCTGCACCTTCATCTCTTCAGCCGCCACCGTTGTCAGCTACAGAAGCCGAGAGCGGAGCTGGGAAGTCACCCGCAGCCCAGGCTCTCTCCCACCTCTTCCATTTCCTCCTCCTCCACCAGCCACCCCATCCATCTCCGCTCCCGGGTCTCTCTCTTTTTCACAAGCTCAGAGAAGCCACTTTGGCCACCACCACGTGCGCAGCAGCAGCAGCCCCAGCGAGGGCGGCTCCAAGCTGTGCCTTCATCCGCACCGAACCTCAGCGGCTCCCTCTGCCCCCCCTCCTGTAAACCCCAGGCAACAGACTGGAATAAACCGATTTAAAAGAAAGAAACCACAGGGCCTACGGCCCCGACAGCCTCACAGCACCACCTGAACTAGCCCCACTAACACCTCGCTTTGTAGGTTAAGGGCTTTTGCCTCTATAAAGTTAAAAAAAGAGAAAAAAACCCACGTGAACTCGGAAAAACCCAAGGCAGAGGCTGCAGGAGCTGGGACCCCCCACCTGCCCTGGCAGGGGGGCAGTGCCTGGCTGTGCTTCAGCTCTTAAGGCTTGTAAGGATTTTTAATACCAAGAAAATTTTCTTTAAGTTTATAGATTTTTCTTTCATGCAATATAAAGTTACTTAAAGTCATTTCCTGCTCACCAGAAGTAATATTTTCAGTAAACTGTGCTGAGAATCAGTTCACTGGACTGCTCTTTTTTCTGGATCCGGCTCCTTGAGCTCTCAAGGTTCCCAACACGGGTCTGAGAGCAAAAACCTGCCCTGGCTATACATTAAGCACAACGTAATTTTTCTGTAAGAAAAGTCAGTATATTTATGGTTTGCTTTATAAAAGTTACTATAATACAATGGTACATAGTATTCAATTCACAAAAATATGAACAAATATATACAGCATGACACATCCACAACAAAAACACTTTCTTCAAAACAAGATACATACTGGTGACAGATTCTATATGCACAAAACATCCCTAAATTCATAAATTTGCTTAACGAAAGAAAAAGCAGAAATCCTAAATCTTCAAAGCAGAGTTGTTGTTTTAAGGAACTTAAAAAAAATAAGTTGTTTTTTTTTCTTTTTCATTTATTGCAAACCATTTTACCTGCCTCCTTTTAAAGGAGGCCCTTTATTTTCACACTGTGAATTAAAACAACCTCTTTATAGAACCAGAAAACTGCAAGGATTGGGAGCCAGGTGTTCTTCCGTTTTGCTTCTAAAACTGCCCATTTGTTTTAGAGTGTCCGTTACGATGTGTTTCTTTTCACTTGGACCAAATACTACAGTGGCAATTAAGGAGGAAACTCATAAAAACAAAACAAATACTAAATTGAAAAAATCCAGTTGCAAACTCGCTTAAATACATTTTAGGTTGTCTATTAGACTGTACACATTTCCTCGCTTGAAATAAATAGATTTTGCACATTAGGTTTCAGACTGAGGGGCGGGGGGAAAGAAGAAGCCTTGACTTGGCAATTTTTTGTCTTCAGTTTCTTAATGCTTCTAATTCCATCTATTTATTTGACAAAAAAAAAAACCCACATATTTATACAGAATTTACATTATACAAAGCTTGACACAAGCTGTAAACACCACCAGCTCCTTTGCTATACTTAGTCCTTCTTCCTCCCCATCTCCTCGCCATGATTTAGAGCTGGAATCTGTTTAAAAAGAACTCCAAATTACAATAGTCACTTTTAATAAATTATTTACATGCTCTTGAAGTACAAAGAAATCAGCAAAAAAATTTCAACATGTTTCTACAAGAAACAGTGTTTGAAGAGAAGATTCTTGAGTTTGCCTATGTACAGAAGATGCATTTTTTTTTTATACTTCAAAATCCTTTTTTCCTTAAATTTTTATTTTATACAGAAATGCACTGAAATGATCCCTGAAAAAGGTCACAAAAACCAGAACTGAAACTACTGTATACTTTGTTGGAGTTTAAAAATGTTGGGTTTTTTTTTCTTGTAGAAATAAGCTGCTCTATACAATATAAATATCTGCAAGACGAGCCCCTTCCCCTCCCGGACCCCTCACAGTCACAGACCACCTGCTGGGACCAGCCTGGCACTGCGAACAGGGCTGTGAACCGAACGGACACACGAAGGTGTCGGGCAGCGGCAGGCAGGATTTGCAAGCGCAGAGCGCAACTCCTGGGCACGCCGGCCGCGGAGGCATCTGCACCCCGAACTCAAGCCAGCTTCATGTTGGGAAACTGAGGATTTAAGTCATATTTCCAAAACTTTTGCACTGTTCTCTTAGGTCATTTCACCTAGCGAGATGCAATTCTGCAGGGAGCGCAGTCAATGTCTCTCTTTTTTGTCTTAGGTTTCAATTTAAGTGAAAACAAATTTGGGACAAGGTTTTCAAGCAAACAAAACTACTTCAGTAAATGCCCCTGTCAAGCAGCAAGTGCTGGTGAGGTTTTAGTCCTTGCCACTATTTCCATGGGGTGCCAGGGTGCCTGTGCTGACCGTGGGAGGCCAACGTTGGGTCCGATCCGGGCTGGCGTGTGAATCCCACACCTTCTGCCTTTCTCCTCTCATGTCGTCCCTTTCCAAGCACGAGCCAAAGGACCCGGGAGGGGTTAGAAAGGCATCTCCACGGGGCTGCCTTCCAAAACCACATCTGTGGCTGCAGGGCTCCCTTGCCCCGATCAGACCCCGCCGGCTTGCAAGGACAGGGCAGTCACAGGCAACTGGGGCAGCTCATGGAAATCGCTAAACCAGGCTTAAAATCCTCACCGTAAAATGATCTGGTTTGGGCATGGGGCAGCTTCACAGTCCGAGACAAAAGCTGCACAGGTAGGACTCTGCAAGCCAAGATTTATGGGGAAGAAAAGAGAGGTCTCAGGTTTGGCTTTGAGACCAGACTAACGTGACTTTTCAGAAGTGATGTGGGTCCAACAGCTCTGTTTCCTGCTGGGGGGCTACCGGGAGCTCAGCTCTTCCGAAAACTGACGTTATTTGTCTGGGATCCTAAAAAGGGATGGGTTAGGTGCAGTTTCAGAAATACTCAAGTGATTCAGGTGCTCACGGTCTGTGGCACCCAAATCCCTTTGGTGCTCCTAAAAACGCAGCGAAGGACCCCAACCTGCAGGTCTCATTTCAGAAACTGTGGCCTCCCTCCCCACTTCTCCTCCACAAAGATTAAGGCAAACTGCAGGGGCTAATCCCGTTCAGAGCACACAGATACGCTGGGAAATACAAAACTGTCAGCAGGTACCTAGGGGGCTGGGCTGTTTGGGGTGTCTTCATCCCCACAAAACCACTGTTAACGCACTGGTTTGATGGACCAGAGAGGAAGAAGGCCAAGGACATCGGCAGAACTGCCGAATGCAGGGGCTTCAGTTCTGAGACACAGGAGACTTCTGTGCATTTCCAAAGCTTTGAAAGTAAAAGGCCAAGCTGTAGAGATGCCAATTGGAGCGTCAACACAACAAGATGAACCTCACTTTAAAATAAAATTAAAAAAAAAATAAATTGAGCAGCTGGTTTAACTCCCAAACGCTCCTGCCATTGCTGCAGTTACAATCAACGTTCAATGACAGAAACTAGTTGTGCTTCTCATAACTTTAGATTCTGGGTCACCATTACCCAATTGCTGGAGAGGTTTACAAGGGGGGGAGGGGGGAGAACAACAAAACAAAACAAAAACAGAGATGAGACTACGGGAATGTCCAACCTCAGCGACAATTTCCTCGCCCTCAGAAATACAGGCGGCATTAAGGCAGCTTGTAGCAGTCTGTGTGTTCCTGTTCCTTCAGGCCTGAAGTCTGAAGAAGAAATTAAAATGCAGAGGTCTAACCTACACTACAGGCTCCACTCGGCAGTGCGGGCCTGGCAGTTCCACGTTAACAGCTGAAAAACTTCCAGAAAACTCTTTTGCAAGGTTCTAATTTCTGATTGTGGAGCTGTGGTCATAGAGCAATTAGCACTGTTTTTATAAGAACACAGCTGTGCACCTTGTTCTGCGGGGAGAAGGTGTTTAGTTATGCAGATAATCTTCCCATTTCATAATGACATTGCAACTTCCCCTTACAAGCCAATTACAAAGGTTTTAGTACAACTAACCTCTACTTTTAAAGCAGGAGAAATTCAATGCAAGTTGAAAAACTGATCCCGTCTATACCGAAACGGTCACGTAACATTTCCAGATCACATCCAAAGAAGTATTTCTTTGGTGTTTTGCCCCATTTTTAAATGGAACCTCTTGAAGAACTGCAACCTTCACCTCAGTACATCTACAAGAACAAAATATATCGAAAAATCATTTCAAAATATGCCTTCTGAATTTCAAGAAGCATTCATTTTCATGCTGTAGATGGGGAGGACAGAATTGCTCCTGCAGCCTGCTCTCAGGGACACTTTTACCATATTCCTACTGGGGGGATGGGACCACCCCAAGGCAAGTTACTGAGTAACAGAGGGAGGAGAGCAGAACAGCACAGCTCGCTCCTATCACAGGAGGCATTTCCCACATTCAAGGACAGAGCAGATACTCCACGTAAAAAGCTAGAAGGGCAGAGAAATGCAGACAAAAATGAGAAAAATTCATACAAGACACACATCAGCCTGTTTCCCATCTACAGGAAGAAAATCCCGTTATAAACATGGGCCGTAGTGTATGCATACAAGGAGGGTAAGATTTCTACAGCGTAAACACGGGCTGAATTGTCCACTTAAATTCAGCCTCAGCCTCTTCCACATGCAAGACAAACCAATCTCCAAGAAACGGGCATCCCCAAAGGCCACACGCTGTGCCACGACGCTACAGCTACACAACTGACTCGACTTCTTACTAGTGATTGCAGTACCCAAACACTTCTCATGTACGGGTGCAGAGGTTTTGATCCCCCAATATACCAGCATGGCGTATGAAAAAATCAGAGACCAGCCCAAGGCGCTAAAAGTTGAGGTCTACGGCTGACCCGACTCCTTCCCAGGGTGTCTGGCTTAGGGGACTTGTTCAGGCTCATCCCTAACGAAAAGGCAGGACAGTTCACCTATAGTCTCATTGCGGACACGTCTCCATACACACACGCATCCAAGCACACGCACGCACCCATTCGCACACCCTCAAGCCTCTGGCTTGCTCTGTAACATCAACCTTACACTTATTTACAGCTTACTCTGACAAATCTGTGCAATTTCAGCCAATCAAGCTCCCAACAAATCCTATATGGCATTTTCAGTCTCTGCTTCACATTTAAACGTTGAATGTCTTTTTCAACCAACAAAACTGATGAGAAAAAGGTAGCAGCATTTATGAAAAGATGAAGGTTTATAACAACAATTAAAAAAAAAAAAAGGTACCATTATCCCATTACGGAGCACTAATGTAGGGACTGAACAGAGAAGCTAGTGTTTGGATAGACCATGCCACAAAACGGTAGTCACCTTTTTGTGTGCGTGTTGGATCTGAAAAGGAAAGAGCACCTGAAACATGAACAGTCCTCGTAAGCATGTGCGCTTTTTGCTTTCGTTCGTGATCCTGGCAGAAGTGCGAAACTTGCTCGGTATTTTTCTTCTCTTTTTTTCCTCTCTTTTTTTTTTTTTAATATTTTTTTCCTTTTTAAATTTTTTTTCTTCCTTTTTTTTCTTTTTTTTTTTTTTTCCTCTTTTTTTGGCAAAGTGCAACCACACCTGGTTACCACAGTTTTGACATGGCCGAAGGTGCAAGTGTGACGAGAAACCTCGAGTTCAGTTCAGGGTTCCCCTGCAGTTCTCAGAGCCACATAGACACGGGATTTTTACATCCTCAATTGGAAACTTGTAGTCATAGGTAATTTCCTCATTCACATTGATGTGCTGTTTGGAGTAGATGACGATCTTCTTTTGAGACTCCACCGTGATCACTTTAGCGTAACAATTTGGCTGCAAGGGTGACAGAAGAGGTAATGATTTAGGCTCCTGATGGCCATGGCCTCCCAGCCTCCACACAATTATTCCAAGCTAAAATAGAGCAGGACAGTCCTTTCCTTAGACAGCCTCAGCCACGCTTCCAGAGCCTGGACCCAGAGGAAGCTGAGAGAGGAAGGCGTGATGCCAGAAAACAGAGCAGCCCTCCTCTTAAATATCCACATTCTGGTCATTTGTGGTGCAAAACAGCCTGGATGATGCTCCACCAAGTCTGTCACAGGCTAAGAGCAGCTCAACTAATGTTCAATAATTTGGCCAGGCAGCCAAGTCTTTTGAGTGTAGACTGCAGCACAGAGCAGAGGGAAAAGCAGCTTCTCTGCCTACTGGGGCAGGGAATACTTTTCCCATGTGGACACTAGAAGGAGACTGTTCCCACAGAATAACAATGCTAAAATTTGGTTTGTTTTAAGGAAGTATTTGTTAGATATGTTTGAACAGTGTCTGTCAGGGTCCCCCAACGCAGTCAGGAGGATTCTGAGTGCACTCTGTCTCGCTGCATGTTTCACTTCTCAGGTCTCACAACTTTTTATGCTAATTTAGACTCTGCTTTGATTTGCTGCTACTCATTAACATTTAATCATAACCCTGTGACACCCTGCTACTTCTGAACATGGCCCAAATCAAAGTTAGCAAGGACTCAGCGGGTTTATCAATGTGTCAGAGCACACTTACATGCAAAAACAGGATACTTACATTGCAGCTGTGATTAATAAACCTGGCAAAGTTTCCGCATTTCGTGGCATCGATGATGGTGTCATGATCGACTCTGAACATGTAACTGCTCCCGATGCCTTCGTCCTCGTATCGCTTTTCACGCATGTCAGCAATGACCTACAGGAAACCCCAGGGGTCAGGACATGCCACAGAAGCGATCTGTGAGCAGAGATCTACACGACGCTCACCTGAGCTGTGCTTGTGCCAACTCAACAGATACGTGATCCCAAACACCCCAAGAAAGCACAGACCTAACTGAAAACACAGAAGTCCACCATGGGCTTCTTGAGAGCTTACCTCCTAAGGATTCAAGGGCTTAGTTTCTATGGGTTACTGAAAATCCCACCCTTGTACCTCCAACCCACATACCAACCTCTGCCTTTCTCACGTAACTAATGCCTTACAGCAGGGACTCCAAGCCCCGCAGTCATACTCGAGCAGTTCTTTCAGGGCTGGTTTTTGCTCAGATTTCACCCACAGTCCATCTTACCTGCCTGATGTTCTGACCCACGTATTCGATCACCATCTCATCAGCTGCAATGGGCTCCATAGCAAAAAGGCCCCAGTCATGAATGTGGCTCTTGCAAAATTTTAGTTTTTTCTTCCGGAACTGCATGAAGAAAACACCCCAAAACCCCAACCCTGAATTAGCCACAGCACAGAAAGGGAAAGACCATCCCTGGTCCAGAATCCACAGCATGCTCCAAGCCACAAGCAGTGCTGGGGTATTTCAACCTGATTTAACCATAGAATTATAGGATTTCAGGTTGGAAGGGACCTCGAGGATCATCTGGTCCAACCTTTCTTGGGAAAACCATGCTCTAGATAAGATGGCCCAGCACCCTGTCCAGCTGAATGTTAAAAGTGTCCAATGCTAGGGAAATCCACCACTTCCCTGGGGAGATTATTCCAACGTTTGATTGTTCTCGTGAAAAATTTTCCTTCTGGTCCAATCGGAATCTCCCCAGGAGTAAGTTGTACCCATTACCCCTCATCTTTTCTATGTTACTCCTTGTAAAAAGGCAGTCTCCATCTTCTTTGTAGCCACCCTTTAAATACTGGAACATGGTGATTAGGTCTCCCCTAAGCCTTCTTTTCTCAAGGCTGAACAAACCCAGTTCTCTCAGCCCTTCCTCACGGGGCAGGCTTCCCAGTCCTATAATCATCTCTGTGACCCTTCTCTGGACCCTCTCCAGCCTGCCCACATCTTTTTTGTACAGCGGGGACCAAAACTGAACACAGTATTCCAGGTGTGGCCTGACAAGTGCCGAGTAGAGTGGGATAATGACTTTGTCTCTGCTGGTGATGCCCTTGTTGATGCAACCCAGCATCCTGTTGGCTTTCTTAGTCACTGCAGCTCGCTGTTCACTCATATTGAGCTTTTTGTCCACCAGGACCCCCAGGTCCCTTTCCACAGAGCTGCTCTCCAGCCAGGTAGATCCCAGCCTGTGCTGCACTCCAGAATTATGTTTTCGCAGGTGCAAGACCTTACACTTCTTCTTGTTGAACTTTGTAAGGAAGGTTCTTGTTAGTCAGCTCTTCCAGCCTATCTAGGTCTTCCTGCAGGGTGGCTCTCCCTTCTGAAGTGTCCACTTCTGCACTCAGTTTGGTATCATCAGCAACCTTCATCAGTTTACACCTGATCCCATCATCCAGATCACTTAGGAAGGTTGGGCCCAGTATTGATCCCTGTCACCCCGCCTGTGACAGGCTGCCAGCTTGAAAAAGAGCTGTTTACCACAGAATTGCAGTACTCGGGTTTTCACTGCTGACCACACGCCGGGGAGAACAGACCCTTTGAGGCCATCAGTCTCTGTTCTGCATAACCCTGATGGTTCTGACTAGGGCTCAAGCTCTGTGATCATAATACATTTATTTATAGCCATCTATCAGCCAGCTCACATCTCTGCTTCTCACAAGCGAGCACACTGGACTAAGTGTCATGTTTTCCCTGTGACTGCTCTGTTCCTACTTCTTTAGGTAAATTCTTTGTACTACACATCGAATCAAGTTGTATTGTTGTATCAAGTTGTATCCCATGGAAGTACCGGACAGCCAGGTACCGTTCAATCCTCTGGCACACACAGCAGTGCCCAACGCTGAGATGGCCGTCACCAGGGTGAGACCAAACCAGCAGTAGATCCCCTGCACTGGCCTCAGCCTGCTCCCAACCAGCCCCTGTGCAAAGCAGCAACCCACGGGGTGACCTACCTTGAGCTGGTTGAACTTGAGGAGGTCACTGTCACAGCTACCAGTGAAGGAGGAGAGGAGCCTGCGTTGCTCTGACCGCCTCTCGGAGCCAGCCCGGGTGGAAGCATGAGGTTGGGCAGGGATGCTCATACCCTGAGAAGACAAATGGGTGATCAAAGTTGACCCGACCGACCCAACACCCTGCAGCCTCCCTGTGAGCAACCCTTTGTGCTACAACACATCACCACAGAACGTGTGGCCTCCTAAAACATCCCACATCAAACACTAACACCTCCCCAGCAGCTCTTGGATGACCAACTCGACAGAGGCACAGCAACAGCTTCACCTCCCTCCTTGCCAAAAGGCAGGAAGCATCCAGTGTGTGTGACACCGTATAAAACCAAATCCCATTCACACCCCGGCCATCAGTGGAGGACATGTCCTCACCTGTGTGTCAGCTGGAGGCTCCTCCGCAAAAGCTCGGCTATTGTTGAGGTATTTAAGTTTGTCCTTCTTATCAATTTTGTAATAGCCTTCACTTCGTGCACAGCCTGTCACATGCTCCCGCATCCCATCATCCCGCTTCTTTTTCTTGGGGGTAGAAAAGCTAGTAGGTGGAAAGAAGTTAAGGAGAAACCCAGCTACCAGTGGATATCAGATAAAACTTGCTACAGTTACACGGAGCTCAGGCCATGAGCTTGGAGAATTAGGAACATTTTGAGGGCGCTGCAAAAAATAACAATACTCTTGAAAAATAAAACATCACTGAAGCCCACATGCCTACAGGAAAACCAAGCACGGTCTTTCCTTCTCAGCTGCATGCTTTGGGAAACTGAAGTAAAGAGATAATGAAAATTTAAACATAAAAAGGTTAAGCTGTCAAGAGAAACCTGTTTGAGAAAGGATTTCCCCACAGCACCCACTACGTACACAGACAGCAGCTACCCAGCCATCTGGATGTACCATTTTCTCAGTTTGAAGTGACACGCTTTTGTTCTACCTCCAGAAACTCCCTGCAGCCACCCCAAGCCCTGAAGACACCGTGCTGATCTCACGCGCAATCATCCCCACTGACTAGGGCTAGAAGCAGCAGATGGGCAAGAGACGCTCCTCAGCCCAAAGGGCTTGGAGCTCTCACCAGCCTCGGTAAATCAGCTCCTTCAGACCCTGACAGGAAGGGTAAGGCCCTGTGCAGATGTTTCAAACCCCACTGTCCTGATCAGTCAAAAAAACCTGCAGCTGGCCTCACAAGGACTCACTGCACTGAGCAGGCAGAAGGCACCTTCAGGTCTTTGGCTTCTGGAAGGACAGCAGAGCTGTACTGCTGGCAGCTCACCCCAGAAACACAGCCGTGAAGCTGACAATGATTGAGACCTACCCAAAAATGCTCCCTGTGAGTCATAACAAATCCTTAACACCAGAAAATGGAAGCAGAGGGACCATAAAAAAGCAAGAAGTGATGGCCTTGAAATCAGAGTGTTGAGGTGTGAGCTTGCTGCAAAGCAGGTGAACCCTGCAGGTACTTTCACACCTATCGTGCAGCGCAGTCCAGGATGAACCAGCAACCGGCTGCAGATGATTTTTGGAATGGTTTAAAAAGTGATTGTAAATTTGCTGTTACAATAATCCTTATCAACAGGGAAACAGATTTCAAGTATTTCCACTATGTAAGTTGCCAAACCCAAACACGCTTAAGGCCACGGTCACAGGCAAGCCCTGCCCTCAGCTGTCCTGTTCTGTCTTTTGCTGGATGTGGTCCCCCACTTCTCCGGGGCCAATTACTCCCACCTTGAAACCAGTCTGGTTTTGGAACTGCTTCCCCAAATGGGCAGACACAGACTGAGAATTACCGGGGACCATGCATTTCATCATCCTTTTAGAAAATTTCCTTTAAACAATTGAATAAATCTATTTGAAGACTATTGCACTGGTACGAAAAAGCAGAAAATTACAAATTTAATCCTACACATTGCACTTTGAGAAGCAAAGAACGGATAAAAACGCACAGCACAGCACTGAGCTCCACTTGCTTTTTGTTAGTATCACATCACTGACTATTTTAAGTGGTTTGGGCTTTTTTGCTTTTGCTTTTGTGTCTTGAAGGAAGTAAAGGATGAGATATTTTATTTCCACACAATCTCTAGCAACACACGAGATGGTGCATTTGTCTTCTTTAACATATAAATCCATATATCCTTCCTAAAAACACTACTAGAGAGTTCTTAGGTTATAGCACAGCCTTTTAGGCTCTGTTCTGGAGATCACTACCGGTGGCTGTACACATGTAGACCCTTGTTCTGAGACAGCTTGCGTGTCCCAGAAATGCTCCCAAAGATTCAAAGCTACAGCCTGTGCTGCTGAACACCAGATGATGGGCCGGAAGGCAGGGGATGGGGCCAGACCCTGCCCCACCAGCACCAGCCAGTACTCCTCGCTGCTGCACTAGCAGCACATTCCCCCACCCAGCCCGAGGCCCTGTCTGTCCCTGATGTGCCGCTTAGAAACCGTTGCTTTTATTAGTGTTTCAAACTCAAAGCAAGTTAAAGCTGCTAGCACCACTAACTCATCATTTTGGGGACAGATGGTGAGATTATTTTTACAGCAAGTTTTAGCCCCAAGTTAAAGCCCTGCATGTGCAGACTAGAAACTCCACAGGCAAGCTGGAAAAAAAAAAAAAAAAGTCAGTCTGGTTTAAATGCAGACAGAAGCTTCCCAAACTAGCAAGGAAACCTCCCCAGAAGAGGTGCATACAGATTTTCCCTGCAGTCCTAAATTGAAAAATGCAGCAAGAACAGCTACTTCTGCAGTATTTTTGTATTGCAGCTTCAACAAAACAGCCTAAAATTCCCTGCTGATATAAGCAATTGCCATTCTAGTAAGCAAATGCTTCTTCCACCACAAACTTAAGTCTTTTGTGGTTTAGGTCCTACACAATGACCATCCAGTGCATCTTACATGTGTCGTGTAATGCGGAGCACCAGTGAGAAAGGATATAAGGATGGAATACCCACAGGGTGTCGTTGAGCCAGTCCATACCATTGTCCTGCTGTAACAAGCGGTCGTATGTGATACACATGAATTTGATATCTTCCTCATCTATGCCTCCATTCCAAATATCATACAAAATGGTCATTTCCTCAAACTCGGAGCGTGGCCTGAACTGAGGCCGGGGTGGGGAATACTCAGGGGAAGGAATCACTGGGAGGTCCTCAGGCGTCTTCTTCTGCCTTCGCCACTGTCTTTTAGGTTTCGCGTGAGCGTCGTCTTCCTTGAAGTCTTCATTCCACTGATTCTCCAGTTCCTTAAATGGCAGTTTCTCTGCAACTGTCTCAGCTGCTATTTTCTCATGGAAACCGTCATTCCTGAAGTCCAGGGTGACAGCTTCAGGGTCTTTCAGTCCATAGAAAGCATCAGGATGCCCGCTCAACAGCTCTTTGCCCACAGCACTTTCCACCAAGGCCACTGGCACGGGAGGAGGTTCTATGGTTTTGCCCGAGTACACATCCAAGGAGAGGACAGAAGGTGGTGACCGTTTTGGCCGACCTGGCCTCCTTTTGGGAAGAACGGAAGGTGGTGGTGGGGGAGGAAGGATAGAAGCACCAGTGGGTACTTCTGGTGAGAGCAAAACAGATTTTACTTCTGCCTTGCATTCTTCAATGGGCATTCTTCCATCTCCATGCATGCATGGCAGGGCTGCTACAGGTATTGGCTCATCAGGTGGCAAACCCATGTCCGTGTGGAAATCTGCTTGTGGGGGGCTGGCAAAGGGGATAGGGGAAGGAACACTGTTCATGCTGATCGTAAGGGAAGCACCAAGAGGCTCTTTAAAGGGTTTCTCATCTAGCTCATCTTCTGACTGTTTCTTGCCAGACAGAAGGCAAGGAATGGTAGCACCAGCCTCTGGGAAAGTAGGCGTGAAACTGAAATCTCTCCCAGGAGTCCGAGGAATGCCACTGTTAATGCCAGGAGATTGGGATGGGTAGGAAAAGGGGCTCCCTGGGACCTGAGGGGAACTGAGGGTCAAGCTGCTTCCCGTAAGGGGAGCATCGCTTCCTGGCGTGGCTGGAACAGTGTCCGTGCTCTGTGACTTCGCAAGGGGGTGTGAAGACTTGGCCAATATGTCCCGCCCAGGAGTCCTAGGAATCTCCTCTTCCACGGATGTTTTGGTCACCATTAATTGTTCAGGGAACTTTTCTGGAGGGACTAAAGATTCTTCCTTACCGGGAGTCGATGGCAAGGGAAGCATGGAGGATGGCACCTTGTGGGCTGGAAGCAAAAGAGTATCAGTCTCTGAATGGATCATCACCTCCCGTCCAGGCGTGCGAGGCAGCCGGTCGTCTTCCTCCGCTGCAGAGGGCAGTTTTGCTTTAACACGAGCTTCTAAGCTGCTGTCGTCAGACTTGCTAAAGAAGCTGCTTTTATTGGGCAGAGGTTCTCCAAAGACTCCCACTGGAGCTGAGAGACAGAGCGCCTCCTCCTCATCTTGAGCTTCAGGCTTTGGACCTCCCTGTACCTCTGGCTCCGGCATGGTAGCAGGTTCGGACTCTTCCTCTGAAAAGGGGCAAAGAGAGGAGAATCAGGAGCTTTGCTTCTACTCCGTTACTCACCACTTGCCAGTAAAGGCATGTTTAAGATGCCGCAATTACAGAACAGCTCAATTCCACTGGGAGGCTTTAAAAACTCCAATGCTTTACATTTTGGAGGCATAGAGTGTGGAGTAATTAGACACTACCACAGACATCCCTAATGGACCATAAAAAACCCACACTATTAATTTGAGGATTAGCTACGACACAGGCCAGAACGAAGGTTTTCTGCTTTCAAAACCCCTGACCACCTTTTGTGCAGACATAAAAAGAATTAGCGGATTTTGGGGCAAGGACTTTGGAGGAGAGCTGTCAGAGCCCCAAGCTATCAGCTCATCTAATGTGGGAAGGTAAACTAATTGCAAGGCCAAGAAGCACCCTCAGCTCTCCAAGGAGGGAGCAGTGAAGGGAGGAGCGTAACAGTCTTGAAAACACATGAAGGGAACGGGAAGCCCTTGTAATGAATGAGGAGACACTCAGATGGTACCAATGAAGTAATTTATATGCTGCTCTCTCTGCAGCAGGCTCATTTGTCTGGAGTTTATTTACCCCCTTAGGGCCAGGGCCAAAAGGAATCAACAGTGAATCTTGTTAGGCAGCTCAAAATAACATTTTCAAGTGACAGAGCAAAAGGAGGTGAAAATGCCTGGAGAGCTGGAAGGGAAGTATTCCCCATTTGTGCTGAACAAACTGGAGAGTCACCGGAGAAGGGTCCCATCCCTGTAACTCCTGTACAACCAGGCTGGACTGCACAACAAGAATGCTGCAGTTCGAGCTTGTTCCCACAGCTTACCTGTAAAGCTCATTCCACATGTCCAGGTGCCCAAATACAGGTCTCCCCAAATGTACGTCCTTTCTGCACACTGACCTGTTCTAGAAAAGATCTGTGCAAAACAGGTTCTTCTTCGCCCTGCCCAGCTTAACATTTTGCATCTTTACAGCTTTCCAATTTTATGGCAGCCAAGGAGTGACAGCCTGTGTAGGGACTGGATTTTCAGCTCTCCAACTAGCAAAATACTGCCCAGTCCTCAGACACCAGTCCTGCCCAAGGCTCACACGGCAGGCCACACTAGATATGCTCTCCCTGTTGGCTCCAGTTTTTAACCTTTTAATTCCCCCCTAGCTGCAGAATTTGTCAAGCTTTATGCATCTCAATCCTGTTCTAGTAAAAGGTTTCTAATTTCCTTGGGTTGAATACGACTCTGTATTGAATGAAGACAATTTCCTTCTTCCAGAAAACCAGGAGTACCACTCACGTAAAAGGATTAAGTAAAAAAAAAAAATCCACAAAAAATAGTATTAGGAACCAGATATAATTCTGAGACCCCACTCACCTGCCCCATATAGCTTCCTAGTCACATACTGTTTTGGTATTAAAACCAAAAAGAGCCAGTAGTGACTCGTTAAGCACAGATTCCTGTTCTGTTTTAGCAGCCACAGCTTTTCTATCTTGAGCTTCAGCCATCACACCATCCAATCAGTCACCCTCAGAAGATGACAACTGTTCAGTTCCTGTAGGACACTAACTAAACTGGCCCAGGATAAGATTCTGGATACAATAACCACAGTATTTTTAGTAGCAGATGACTTGTGTAGAGTTCCTTACTAGGAAGTGAAGTTCAGCAAAGACCTCTCTCCCTGTACAGATAACCCCTAGCCTAGAGCCAAGACTGGAGGAAGCAAGAGCACAAGGAAAATACAAAACTGTACATATTGGGTGCTGTGAGAATATGGACTTGGAAACAGGGTAAAAAATGCCAAATCACACGGAGGGCATACCTGGCCTACAGATGGGAGACAGCACAAGTTTTGTCTCCTGGTCTCTTTCCATAACCAAGTGTTTCAGCGTTTCAGCAGCAATAGATGCCTCTGGGACTTCACCACATTCACTTTCCACCGCCTTGATTTCTTCCATGCCTTCATCTTTCACTGCCAACGCTGGGTCTGCAAGTCCCAAGACTGTTGGATCCATGTAGTCATCTACAGGATAGAGCTCCAAAATAGTCTCCCTCTCATCATCAGGAAGCTCGTGACTAGCAGGTTCATGCTCTGTCTCAGCAACCATGGCTTCTCTGTCTTGATCTTCAGCCACCTCTTCCTCCTCTTCCTCCTCCTCATCTTCATCATCATCATCCTCATCTTCATCATCCGAGTCTGAACTTGACTCAAATTCAGAGGAGTCCTCACTTTCATCGGACGATTCAACTTCAGCTTTGGAAGACGAGGGACTTGCTACATCTACAAGAGCAGCAAAATACCATTAGTTCCACTTTCTGACTTCCACTAAACAATCAGGGTCTACTACAGGAGCAAGCGTCACTTCCACACTGTAACAGAGTGGAAACAGCATCAACAGCAGTGTGTGCGTTTGAAGGAGTCGCCTCCCAAATTATTTACTTTTGCAGAGACTTTTAAACTATGTATTTGGACACTTACAACAATCACCATACACCAGGCAGCTCCACGAGCAGCAGAGCTAGCACTGCCTGGCACCTCGCCCCCACAGGTCTCTTGGTGGACTGCACCTTTACTGGAGTTGTACAAAGACTTTCTCCTGCCTTCACACACCGCTTTAAAATGTGGAAACTACCACCTTCCAGAGCAGGAACTGGCTGATAGGACAGAAAGTTACTAGCAGCTTAACTACCCATGTTTGAAACCTGGTCCTTCTCTTCCCAGCCACACACGTTTCACAAAACAAGCACAAACTTAGCTGGCTTTAAGACCTCTGTCAAGTCCAGCTGAGATCATTCAGACACTGGAGAGCTATTGCAAAGGGACCCACAGACTGAGGGATCATGGAAGCCTTGTAGGTAACAATTAAAAATACCTGTATGCAGTGAAAGTAGATGCACAAATAAAAAGATCAGCTCGCAAGCGTAAAAGGGAGACCACACCTGACTGAAGGCTACACTTGCTGCTTCTGCTGGAACTGCTTACCCTCCTCGGAGTCCTGCTCCTCCTCCTTGTCACTTGTGTCTATGCCTGTCTCCTCTTCCTCATCATCTTCATCTTCATCCTCATCTTCATCATCATCTTCATCCTCATCATCGTCTTCATCCTCCTCCTCATCCTCCTCTTCCTCCTTTGCAAGAAAGCATTGCCAAAAATGAACAGTGTCTGACTCTGAGAGCTGGCTGTCACTGTAGTAACCACCAGCACCTCTCAGGGATGCGGATCAGAGAACCTGAAGAGCGAATAACCTTACGGAGGTTCTCTTAGGATAGACGCTAACAGAAACGCTCACCTTCTGGAGAAGGTAACTTTGGAATTACTCGGCCCCCATTTAAGGACAGAGAGCATTCAAAACTGCAGTCACAAACCAACACACCTTGCCAGGTGCTGCTTTCACCAAGCCTCTCACTTCTTCTTGCTCCTCTTCCTTCTCTGAGGAGGATTCTTCCTCTTTCCCTGACGTCTCATCTCCCTCTTCTCCTTCGCTGTCAAGCTCCAGTGGCCTTGCTGGTCGCCGCCTCAGCCCCACTGCTTCTGCATCCTTCTTTGACAGGTCAGATGTGGTATCGGAAGCATCCCTGTCCCTCTCTGACTCTGGTGAGCAAAAACAAGAAGGAAATTGCCATCAAATACCTTGCAAGGGAGGGAAAGAATTAACCACATAATGGAAACTCTTTCTTGAGACCAAAGTTAAGAGCAATGTGCCCATGCGGTGCGGGAGTCCCCAAGCTTACAGGGCCTTACTAACTTCACAGTGCAAGCGAGGGTGAGACTGGGTGCAGGGTGTCAAAATGCCAAGGGTGGCAAAATGCAGGTGGCCAAAGCTGACAAGCTATAAGCAGAGCAGCTAGGAGACATGGCATGACTGAGGTCAGAACAGGTAAGGTGAATTTAGTGCCTTTTTGTTTTTCTTACAAAACCCTGCTTCTGTACTTTGGCTTCAAAAACCAGCTGTTAGTCTGAATCAACTTCATGGCACAACTAACTTGAATTAATTGTTTTATGCAAAACAAAGGGTATTCAAAGCTTTGTCTTATCTCTACTCTTCCCTGCTTCCAGGAAAAAATGTTAAATTATTTTTAAATAGATTTTTTCTGGCAAATAACTTTATTTTATTTTTAAAAAACAAATGCAGGGCAAACTGTCTCTTACGTGCTTTCTCCCACAACGTACCCAGTGAGCTGCAAGTATGCCCCTGGAACAGTCCATGAATTCATCTGAGCTCCCTCTACTGGGTGACCAGCTCTGTATCAGCAGAACTAAAATAGGCTATGAGTTATTAATAAAATGTGGGTCTTAAATTTCCCGCCAGTGAATTTAAGATAACTGAATCCAGAGGAGATATCTCCCAGCTGATTAGAGTTTTTTGAGAAGCAGGGTTTTGGCTCAGATCCTTGACTCTGTGTCTAACTGTAAGTGAGCACACTGCTGTGAAGTTTAAAAGAATTCAGCTTGCATGTGGTTTGCATCTGCTCTTGTCTTTCAAACAAATGTGCTTTGCAAACCTTCATCTTCATCATCGACAGAAGTAGAAGGCCGGATTCTCTTCTGATCTCCTGCTGAGGCAGCTTCAGGTGGCTCCTTTCTTTTCACCTGAACAAAAGACACAATTAGCATTTCTAAAAGTTCAGAAGAGCAGAAATCAACTTCTTAAGCAAATTGCTACTGCTTTACTATGCCACGGTGACTTACACCCAGAAACCAAGGGCCACTTCCCCAGCTCTTGATCCCTTTATTTGCTTGCAAACAGAATTTCACTGTGAATTAAACTCTACCCCTTCAATTTGCATCAAAACGCTCTGGGTACCAGCATGGTGCATGTCATCGCCAGGTACTTTGAAGATGACAGAGAAAACTCTTGACTAACCCACGTGTCTGAGATGTAACAGAAGAGAAAGAGAGCCTGAGCCTATGACATCCTAAAGAACCTCAAAGCAAGTTTTATTCTAAATGAAGACTGCAGAATCTCTCATCCTAGACCTTTACTTGCACCTTCTGTGCATTTAAAATCCTAATTTCAGGGAAGCCCTCTACCATCCCCCACCCCCACACATTTTTAAAGATACTTCTCATTTCTTATGCAAATGCTCTTCCAAGTAGGTGACCCTATGCTTGCAAGTCTGATTCTGTAAACTCACATGAGGCAGAAAACGCTTTTAATCAAACTTCAGGTGAGACTCAGCTGCCAAACTGCAAGACATTCTAAGCAAAGAAGTAACTCTGCAAGGCACTACAAGCAGAAGCGTATTTTTACAACCACGCTGAAACGATGTGTCCTAAACACAGGCAAATGTCCCACTTACCTTGCAGGGCAGGAAGATCCTATACAGGCAACTCACACAAGTGGTAGATGAAAACTAAGGCTGGGAAAGAGGATCCTTGCTCTTACAGTGTACTGGTGGGTTATGAGTGGTGCTGTCAGCAGTCCCGTAAGTGAACACACAGTGGGGGTAACAGTCTGGAGGGCTTTGGGGCACAAACCTAGAGAGGTCTGTCCTCCTAATGCTCCTTTAGGGAACGTTAGCATAACGAAGACAGATCTTTGTTTTTACCTTGAAGGATGGCAACCGGATGGCCCCTCGTAACCCAATGCCCAAGCCAATTCCCTCATATCCCAGGCCTTCTCCTTTGTTCCAGTTCTCCAAAAGACAAGATGCAATTCGATCCTTCGGCTTTGGTTTTTCCTCCAGTTCTCCACCAGACTTCACTGGAGTGAGAGACGCCTGCAAGACAGAAAGCACACTTGAGAGGGAAAGTTTCCTGGGAAGCACACAAACTCTGGAAACCACTTAGACAACTGAGGTTTGTGAAATATCACTGCCTTGCCCAGGCACCAGTTTCTCTGAGGGCAAGGGCATCTGAAGATACAGCACGTGGCCACACATACTTGAAAGGGAGAAGGTGCAAGAGCTCTTCTTGATAACGAGACCTTTCCATCCCTGAGAAGCCTTCTCCCCTTTGCATTTTAAAGAGGTTATTTTCCCTGCACAAGGCATCAAAACTGATTAAGACAAAACTGCTGGGATTCCTAGAACAGCAGCTTAGCGTGGGACACTAAGTGATCTTGCACTTGGAGCCATCGTGCTGGCAGGTAGCAGAGCAGACACTCCTGCTTTCTCCACTGAGTGTTTTAAAACACAGTCTCAGCTTCCTTCATATGCAGCTTAACATAGGTCAAAGTACTTCACAAGAAAGGACAAGGGAAATGAACAGACCCATTAGCCCTAATGGCTCATTTCGGGTGTCTCAAGGCCGTGGTGTGGGGACCACAGTGACCACCTTCAGAAGGGCCAGAATCCAACGCAGATGCTAGAAGCAAAGGTCATAAAAAGGAGAGATGAAAGGGGAAGAAAAGGTGCAAATATGAACCCAGGACTTGACAGTCCAAGGGAACACATTCCTCCACCCAGGCAGGAGCTACTAAGTGCCAAGGAGCAGCTACTGTACAAAGGTCCCGAACTCTGAAGGGAAGCTAAGGGGCTGGAATACACCACCATCCTCACACATTACCACCCCTGAACTCCCAAATGCTGCAGGAGCCCCTCTGCTCTGGTCACATCTACGGGAGGAATAGAGCTACACATCTACCTCTCACAAATAACTCAAGCATGCTTTAGGTAAGTTAGCCTAACGCTGTGTTATCTACCTTCATTTGCTAACCCACGTAACTGAAGGCAACTTCAGACCTTCTAGTTCAGAAGACCTTTCTTCTTAACGTAACGCACAACATAACAAGTTAAAAACCACACACATCCCTGTGTTTGCTTAGCAACCACAGCCCAAGTCCACAAAAACAGTCTGAAGGCTCCAGTCCTGGGAAACAGGAAAATCAAAATATTTGGGTAAAACACCTAAGGGTCTACAAAACTTGGTAACTAGACACACAGCCTTATCTCTGCTCAGCTGCAATAAACCCATTTTCACTGGTGCCGAGGTGTGAAGGAGGAGCAGGAATTCCAATCTCTGCAGCCGTGGAGAGGCAGATGAGCCACGGAGAGCATCACACACGGCAGCACGCCCCGCACTTCTTGAGCAAAGGGCACTGCAGGTAACATTCACTCGCATCAGCCAGTGGCGTAACACCATCCAAAAGTCCATTTCTCTCACAGACTTTAACAGAGCTAATTTGCCGAGGCTGGCTGTAATCATCAAAGAGGAAGCGTAAGCTCAGCTCTCCTGCTAATAAGGAACAAGACTAATGGGAATATCAAGCAGAGAATCCAGGCGGCAGCACTCGGTGACCAGGGATGGCTGGTTATTCCTGGCACTCTGCTTAATGCATCTTACTCAGGCTTTCAAACCTAAACCCATCACTAGATTTGAGAACAGGGAAAAGCTTTCCCCTAGCTCAGGCAGACAAGGTTCATGGTATGTGCTGCCTTCCCTAGCAACATGCCCCTTAGCAGCTTTCACCCCATACATTTTCCATCCTGCCTGACCCAGGACACCAGCTCTACCCTTGAGCTTTCCCATCCTATACCTATGGCACGATACTTCTTGACAGTCAATCAGCTGTCCAAGTCGATTCCTTTGTTGGAATATAGTGGCCAAAAAACAGAGAGGAGAGAGAAATTGAGGCACAGGAGGCAAAAAGTGTGTTGCCTTCTTGCGCATCATTGAAGGCTTGGGGGCTGCCAGCAGCATTGCGTAGATAATATTTACTGTCCTACTAAACTTGAACATTGCTGGTCAGTCAGGGGAAAAAAGAAACCCACAAGGCTTCCTGCTCTTATGCTTGGGGAAGGTCAGGGAGATAGCAGACCCGCAAAGCCTCTGACCAAAGAGAGACACACCTGCTGTAGGAGCTCGCATATGGTGGAGCTCATGCGCTTCCAAGATGAGCTTTGATCTCTCCTTTTGAAATAAAAGGAGAGCTGCTGCTGCTAGATGGTCCAAGCATAGGGGATATTAAAAGATATCATCTCTCCCTACAAATCTGCCTCATGTATTTCTAAAGGAAAAAAGATATAAACAAGCACATATGTTGTCTTATTTATACTTCCAACTCCCTAAAAATAATGTAATTTCTTTCACTACTGTCAATCAGTAAGGAAAAGCACGAGCTTCAATTAAAACCATTAGGACGGAGGAAATGGGGATGCAGGGCCTGTATTGGAGGGTCATTTCAGCTCAAACAGTGCCTGAAGGTCTTGGTCCATTCTAGAAAAACCAGTGTGATGGCAAAGTACGTGGGGGACTGACCTCCAGCTGCCACCAAGGAGCCCAGACGGCTCATCCTCACACGTGCATGAAGACACCCACAATAGGAAGGTACAGTTTAAGCTGAATATTCATATTTTGTTTTCCTTTAGCAAAAGCAGGCAGCTTATGAGCGAGGAGAAATCCTGTCCCACACCAATGTCAGAGGGTGCCCAGTCCTAGCAGAAAGGAGGCTCTGAAATCTGTGAGATCTTTCTGCATGTGACAGTAATACACAGCCTGGCAGAGGCTTTTCCAGGCAGTGCCTTGAAGCAGCAATAGTTCTGGCATTTCTGCTCCTGGACAGAAAGCACAAGTTTTTCCAGGCAGCAATTTCGTATTCTCAATTTGACTGCTCACATCCAACATAACCTGTGGCAACGACCGTGGCATGCTGCTGCGGTACATTCAGCTTCCCTTCCCAAAGTGGGTTGCAAATTCCAGGTGAGGGAAGAACAAGTTAAATCCAGCCATAGTTTGGGATACAAAAGGACTCGAGCAGCCACTGAAGACCTGCCTCAACTTGCTTCTGCTTCTCCACTGCGGATGTTTGGTTTAAAACATTTCTTGGGTACTTCAGTTGCTGCTTCTTCAAGTGCTTGCTGGATAGGTTTCCCTCGCTGCCCTGGAAACTCAGGGGCCTCCTCCAAAATTGTCAGCACACGCTTGCTAGTAGGAGGCAGAAGCTCTGAGCATTAGTCAGGAGGAGAGGGACTGGGTTTCTCACTGCACGTCACACCAGCCAGCTCTAAGCCAGCCAGAGCAAATTACACTGTCATAAAACAGCTGTTAAGCAGCAGCATTACCATCCTCTCTGGAAAGCCAAGGAGCTCTCCCAAGCACTACAGTTAACACACAACCGGCTTACAAAAGCAGGTGGTGTAGGTACTGCTCTGAAAACTGGCATCTGAAACAGAAGATGTATCTGCAAGTTGTACTTCAGTTTTGGGTTTTTTTTTACGATAATTCACTGTAATAGTAATTTTGAGGCTTGCATGAACCTTTCGAGTGTTAGCTTTTTTTTTTTCATAGTGACAAATTCACCACCTATTAGATCACAGAGCTGTTTGCTGGCTGAGGTACACCTCAAATTGGCTGAGAAAGGATCAGACGATTCATGCAAAGCTGTTTTCTTAACTAATCCCTGGAACTCCTTGTGTATTTGGCCAATGTTCAGCTTTTGAGTTAGCTGCTGCTGCCTACATGCACTGGGGAGGCAGGAGGAGTGCAGAGAACTGGAAATACTCACAGATCTCATCACACAAAGTGGGGAAGACAAAATAGCAGCTTGGTGGTTTCAAACACTCCTGTTGCATCTGACTTTAGTTTTTTGGAGTTCAAAAAGTTCAGCTTCCTCTTAGACCTGAGAAGCCCTTGCACATGTCTCCTGATCTAGGGGTCATTTCCTCCTGCAAACCCCTTCCTGGAGGCAGCCAGCAGTGCCCCAGATCACCGGGAAAAAAAAAAAATTAAAAATCAGCTAAACTTTTCAAATTTCAGGCCCTGGAAATACTGCACTGAGGGGGGAAAAGGAAAGGAGATGAGGGGAAGGGAATAACCCTGGGCTCTTGAGATGTAAGACCAAGGGGAAGGGAATAACCCTGGGCTCTTGAGATGTAAGACCAGCCCACCCATTGAAGGCCTTCCCGAAAGCAGCACAGTGGAGTGGGCTTTCCCGTGCTTTGTCTGTAGAAGCAGCCAGCCTTGTCCTCTGACTACTGCTTGGTGGATTTCAGCTTTAACAGAGGTGTGCAAAACACTCCCCCCCCCACGCCCCCACCCCCCCCCCGCAGGGAAAGTCTGCAAATATGCACCATCGGGCTGAGGTGACACTCAGGAGGTCACCTAGCCCATGATCCCGCCCTGGGGCAGCAGCAGCTGCAGCAATGCCCTTCCTCAGACGGCTGTGCCTGCGTAAGGACAGCACAGCCCTCCCAAACGCAGCCAGAGCTCGTTTGCAGATCCCTCCTGGATCATGCCCCAGCACGGCCGTTGCATCCTGCCGAGATGGAGCAGCCATGCAGGCCAGCTCGGGCAAGGCGCTGCCAAAAATGAACATGCTCTCCAAGACCCTCGCAAGGCATAAGCTGCAGTCAGTCTCTCGCAGAACAAGGGCTGCCCTGAAGTGGCCCCAAAGCTGGAGGGGACAAGGAGGAGGGGACCCATCCCAAAGCAGAGGGATGACACTGAGAATGAAATACTTCTTCCTCAGGCCCACGTTCAAATCCGTGGGCCAGTGTGAGGCAGAGGAGCAGTTCACTCCTATTGAGCACACACATTCAGAGAGAACGCTGCATGGGGTACTTCCACCAATGACCAGGAACGACTAAGATTCCCAGCCCGTGTTTGTTCTGATTGCAAAGCAGAATGAAACGCCTCCATATATGGAGTGACACCATGGAAATAAGCCAGGTTTAATACCCAGGTGCTAAGTTGTCCTGAGGCATGTGCCTGTAGTGACTGAGCACCTTCCAGGTATTTGCAGGCTGAGGTCTGTTACTCCCAGCACACACTCCTGCCGCCTGCCTCAGCATGAAGGCCAGGCCTGTGGGGAGGCATGGAGCCAGGTGAGGGACAGGGATGTGCATGCCCCTCATTTAATTTCAGCAGCCTCAAGCAATGGGGTTCCTCACAGCAAAGCTATTCCATGGCTTTATTTTTTGCTCCTATTTCAGTTACCATAACATTTTAGGGTTGCAGGTTTTTCTAAAGTCAACGCCCTGGCCACAAGCACTATGAAGAGCTCTCCCTGGGATCCAGCACAGAGTACGTGAAAGCCTACCTTTGCCAGACGTTCCTTCTTGTCCCACCAGTCATCAAATGCCCGAAACGCTACCACTTCAACCATCTTTCGGTTCAGGTCCCTTTTCATGATAGCCTTTAGTTCTTTCACTATGACCAAGAGGACTCCATCCACAGTGGCTTTGTGGGGATCTTCCTTCTTTGGCTCATAACCCGGTGGTGGAACAGAGGGGTCAAACTTGGGCAGTGGTGGCCACTGCTGTCCACGACCAAGAGCTGATCCCATCGAGAAAGGGCGGTAAGGTGGAAGATTCACAAACTGCATCCGACCCGTCATGAAAGGCGGATACTGGTACGTGTTTTGTGCCTGCATCATGCGGCTCAGCATCTGAGTTTGCATCTGGAAGGACATCGGCATGCCACCCCACTGGTTGCCCAAGACACTTATCATATCTACTTGCATGACAGGGAACATGCCAGGATGGAACGGAGGAAGCGGCGGCAAGATATGAGGCGGAGGGACCCCAGGGGGGGCAGGGAGCGGAGGTGGGGGAACAGTCACAGCAGGGTGCGTGGGTGGAGGTGGTGGAGGTAGCGGCGGAGGCATCGGGAAGCCTGGCTGTGGAGGCGGCGGAGGAGGAAGAGGAGGGAATCCCGGTGGTGGCAAGGGAGGAATTGACGGGGCCATTACAGCCGAGTTGCTGACAGAGGAGTTCACCACAATGGTTTTGGCACATTCTGCACTAGTGATGGGCGCAGGGTTGGTCTCGTCGTCAGAGATTTCCATGTCCTCCCCTGAAGAATGCTGACCCTGCGACAAAAGAGAGAGAAAAGGTGAGGAGCACATTCCTTTTACACTAAATACCACAGCGCTGGCTGCTTCAAACAAAAGCTAAGTTTAACCCACGTTTTAATTGGGAACGGAGAAAAGCGAGCGATGCTCTGAAAAGACAGGTCCCACTGAGCAGCTGGTGCCTATTGAAGCTTTCCTCTTCCATGTCAGACCTCAGGAAGCAGAGGTAGAAGCTTTCTAAAAGAGCATCAGTACCGACCGAACAAAAACCTCAGCTTCTATGGAACAGGAGGGATTGTTCCTGTGCTCGCTGAAATACACACAATCCAAACGTCTTTCACTGCAAGACACATTATCTCTTATTTGCATCTAATACTGACAGGTGCATTACACTCTGAGTTTTTATTCCTTAGTTTTCACCATGCACAAAGAATTACCCTGGTTTTTAATTATAATCCCTGGCTCATTTGCTGTCAACTCTTAACCTCTAATTGTGGGAAGACAATACTTCCACATGGTTGCTGCTACTAAAAGTTGTCTTGACTAGACCACAGCAATTCATACGGGAAAAAAGAATCCCAAATCTGTTTAAATTGACTTTAAACACCAGTCACAAATGCTGGGATTCAGACACAGCACGTGTCATGTTCCTGAGCAAAATGAATACTTTACTAGCCACAAGAAATACAGATATAGAGTTACAGAAAATGCTAAAACGATATCCCACCTCCCCCGTCAGAGGGGTGGAAATGGGATTAAAACAGAGGGTGCTTGCTTGCTCTGAAGTCTCAAAGCTTCCTGATTAGGTCCCATACAACAGAAAGGCCTCACCAGCTAGCTCCACTCTCAACAGCAAATGGTCGCACCTGCATGCTATGTCCTACAGGCACTTCAGTCCTGAAGGTGTCTCCAGCACAAAGAAACCACATGTATGACGGTCACATCCCTCAGGTATTGTTAAAACAAATCCCAGTAAGAAATACAGCAACCAAATACTGCTGGAAGACATATCTAACGCACTGACAGCTTATCAAGGAAACATGAATGGGGCTGGCCTTTTACTAGTGGGATATCAGCAAAGACAGGACAGGGTCTCAACTACCTTCTCCAAAACTTTCTTACATTCTTCCCTTTTTTCCAGCTAAAATCACCAAAACCCACCACTCTTGTGACTCAGCTATTTTCAGGACTGAAAAGCAGAAGTCCTCTTTACTACCTTCTCTCCCAGATTCTCTACAAGCGTGACTGGCCTGACTCCTTCAAACAACTCACCAAGCACTTCCTTCCTCACAACGGTTTCGCACAAAAAAGCCAGACAGTTTGCATGTTGCCAGCAGCTGATCTAAATGAAGAGCATCCCGATGTTCACCAGCGTAGACCGGAGCACAGCAGCGATCCTCCACCTGCACCGGAGCTCTCCTGCCTGCCCTGGATGCTGTGGGCTCTACCCCATCTGAGGCAGTAAGAGATCACAATCAAGTGGTCTTTAAGTGTCTCTCTGTATCTCAGTCCTGGCAAGAGTTTTGGAACCTGCTGGCTGTTCTCAGCCAAATTTGACTGAAGATCCCAAAGATGTTTATTTCTTCCACGTTTTGTGCCAGCAGGTGCCTCTTCTGTCTGCGCTCCTACCAGTCTCCCCACTCTGAAGGAAAAGAGCAATAAACCTCAGCCCTTTTCAGACACTGGAGAAGCTGCACTGGGGAGAGCTGCTGGGAAGCAGGCTTTGTTGGCAGTTCTTGTCCTGAAGCTGTGATTTGGTTTTCAACCTGTGAATTTTGCACAGGCATAAGGGAACAAAAGAGCAGCCGAGTTGATGACTCTGCTGTGAACTGTAGCTGTATGAAGCTGAGCAACCACAGCTATCCAAATCAAACTATATGCTTCACGTTTTATCAAAGGTCATCTCCGGTACAGCAGCTACCACCAGAGAGCAGGCTGAGCACAACGCTTGCAACAGCAGCTTGCAAATCCTCCTGTCCTAGCACCTCCCCTCACCCTGGCTTCCCCTGCATTCCTCTGCTGCAGCATGAACCCACCGGCTCACACACCACATGGGTCACCTCCAAAAAGCCACTCACAGTTTTAGTGGTCTGAAAATGCCCAACCCCCCAGCACAACCAGGAGACCACCATTTAACCCCACGAAAGGCACAAGCCTGGCAAACCCTGCAACGAGTGCCATCGACCCCATGCTAGCAGTACCGGAGAGGGGACTCCCCCGTAGTTGCTGAGTTGCTTTAGTGCATTTGTACATGCAGGGAGGTACTCTAAGGGCTGTTTTGTAAACCCTACAATGAACAGCTAAAAAAGAAGAAATAGAAATAATAACCCATTGCACTAGAGTCTTTCCAAAGCTGACTCGTATCGTCTCCTCCTTGTGCTGTCCACATCTGGCTAACATTTCTAAGTGGGTCTCACACCCTGCAGCCTCTCCCCAGCTGCTCTATTGCAGTCACGTCCCACGCTGAGGATGCTGGGGAATGAAAGGACATTCTGCAGTTTCAACTACTGCAGCTGCAGTGACAGGGGCAAAGGAAGAGCAAAGATGATGACCGTGGCAGGTGTAAACAAGTTTCCTGTGAAACAGACCCCGTTTTTCCGTAAGCGAACACAAAAGGCACTGTTAAAAGCACTGGCTCCAGTTGGAAAAGCTGGATGATGCTGAAGGTCAGCGCTGGACAGGAAGCCAGGAGTGTTCAAGCTACCAAATATAGACAAGATCAGCTTCATATTCGTATTCATCCCATCTGATGGGGTATGGAGGAAAGTCACCCCACGAAGCCTCAGTGGAGCACCAGCATCAGCAGTGCCATGGGGAGCTCCAAGCCTCAAATTCTCCCCGATCCCCAGTCCCTCCTGCAGGATCCTGCACCCTCCCAGTGCCTCCCAATACTAGTCCAAGTCACCGCTCAAGATCAGTCTCTGGTGGGCACACAGTACCAGTCCCGAAGTGCCTGCCCAAGCCAACACCTCCTCCCTTCCTGGAGCACCACCAGCCCAGAGCAGCCCATCTCAGCCAGTCCTGCCGTAGCAGACCTGTCTGCTCCTGCCCATCACCCAGAGCCCACTCCCATCCACACCAGCCCATTACTCAGTCTCAATACCAAAGAATCCTGCCTGCTAAATGAGACTGGTTTTCCCCCTTGAAGGAAATAATCAGATAGAAAAAGCCGATCCTGAAATTGCAGAGAGCTGGCAGAACTAGCCGGACTCCATGTTGTAATGCACAGCAGCCTTCTTCATTCATACATGCATTTATTCTTACCTAAGCTGCAATAAGAACTGCTAAAGCAACAACTAGCATTTTTGGAAGACTGAAAGATTTAATTTTTTTCCAAATTCTTCTGGTGCTCAGATGGGTCTGCAGGCAGCAACAACAGATTCCCTGCTTCCTACAACGCTGGGCTGACAACTCACCTGCACTTGCACAGTGAACACAGTCTGTGCTCCAGTTTTATCCCAAGCAAGATGGAAAGGGAAAGAGATAAAGCAGCAGGGAGAAACAGATCAAAAAGGCAGAAGGGGAAGGAAAAAAAAGCATACACAAGGTTAGGAAAGGGGTCAAGCCAAAAGAAGGTCATCCACAAGGAAGTCTTTAAAGAAAGTTAAGAGGAATGAATATTTAAAGCGGATGAGCAGCTACAGGAAAGTCATATCTAAGGGGGGAGGGGGGGAAACATGGGCACCAACCGAGTGAAAGATAAAGGTATAGAAGGAAAAATCAAGGGGAGACATAGAAAGATCTTCTGTTACATGAATCTCTTTTCATTCACCTGTCTGAACCTGGATTTACTGTGGTTGCTAGCAAATACCTTTCAGGGTACAGCCGAGAAGTAGCTACACTATCCTCCCAAAGAAACCGCCTTCTACCTGGCCTCCCTCTTTGCTCTCACAAGGGGAAAAAGGTGAGCTGATATGGGGCATACATACGTACTGCTATGAGGATGTCATAGCCATCACTGTAAAAAAACCCTCTGTCAATCAGTCCTGGAGTTTACCTACCCATTTCTGAGGACATCTGGTACAACACCTCCAGAAAACCTCCCTTCAGCCCACTGACAGAAAAGCCACTTCCAGCTAAATTAATTTGTGCTGCCATCTTTACTTTGCATTAATTAAATTAAGAGTTAGCAAAACAGGTATTTAATTATACGTATGACACATTTTTCCAAAGGTGTTTTAATGATGCAAATTTGTTGGGAGAGATTCACGTCAGCATAACTGGTTATAAATGGCCTCATTCATTGTTCATCCAAAACGCTAACTGCCACCTTTAATACCGGCACAGCATGTTTTAGCACAGGCAGAGCCTCTCGAGTTAAGTGAAGGGAACATCCTGAGGTCTCACTCCTGGATCAGCCTGAATAGTGACAGGGTAGAGAGCCACTGAATGCAGGGTATCGGTCTTATCTCAGAGCAATACCCAGCATTTAGCAAGCAAATTTTCATACCTGCAGAAAAAAGAAACTACATCCTAATATTTGCATGCAGAACTGGCAGTTTCCAGATGTGAAGAGGCTGTTCTCTCCCCGACCCAGAGGAGCACTGACACTGCAGCAGCAGTTGGGAGCTTCACTGTACGTGCCATTCGGTACCTTTCCTACGGGCAGAGGAACTTCACATGCTTTCGTTTCCTTTTAAAAAGGCCATCTGATAATGAATTTACTCTGAATTTCAGAATGCACTTCCAATACCATCAGCTTACATCCAACTTCACCTAAATATTCTGCTGGGTAGCAAGTTACTTATAATTGCGGTAGGGAACTTATAACACTGAACGTAGCAACTACTCTGACACAGCCTGGCTGAGCTCTGCTGCATCAAAATAATGAAATGCAGGATCAATGGCATTCAGCACGATGCAAGGTCATTAGCTGTAATGAAGTGAAGCATCCCATGCTTGCAAGAAGTAGCAAACCTTTAAGCCTGCTGCAACTCGCACTCACAGAAACCAAACAGAACAAAAAAGTTCACTTTTTAGGCTCTAAAACTTAAATATTTAAATACTGAAAATCTTTGCCATTTTAAATATTCAGAAGTTCAATAAAGCTAGAATTAAAATCACAAGTGGTTCTTGGACAAAAAGTTTTCATAATCCAGTTGTTTTCAGATTAAGTCCCATCCAAGGGTCTAAAAAATTCACAAGTGAGTCTCACCCTTCATCCCTACAAAAAGTCACCGATGGAGTCAGGAACACACTCCAGGTCCCTCCAACTTCCTATTCCCTGGCTCTGGCTGCCTCCCCACACCGAGCTCACGCTGTGCTCCTTGCTGCCTACACTCCGCATTTGACAAGGGAAAGGGCCCTAGTGGAATACGCTGTGAACTCAGGGTGAAAACAGCCCAAGTTCTCTAACACACAACTCTCTCTTCCCAGACCCCTTCAGCAGAGCACATTAAAGAGAATGAGACGATTCGAACCTGTCACGTTTCTTACACCACCATCCAGAACAAAAAGGAAGCCTGAGGATGCAAACCAGCCACCTGCAACTCTTCCTCAAAGTCACAATTTCAATAAGAAACTTCTTTAAAAAATACAAGCTCATTCAAGTTCGGCCCAGAGAACTCCAACACTCACTTTGCTAACAGAGCGAAATACTTCTGGTTGTCCAAAATCTACACACTGGAGCATGGTGAGGGCTTCAGAGAGCACTGCTTTATTCATTTTTAATCTGCTTTTAGCTAGAGAAGAGCTTGCGGGTTCCACATGTTCTTGGCAAAGCACGTAAAGAGGAGCCGTGCCTCTGAACTGCCCTCTTTGCTTTCTGAGAGTGCAACACTCGGGCACGATGACATGGCAGAGGGACCGTGCTAGGCATTCACACCTCACAGTGTCAGCCGCAAACAAGGCAGACTCGGTACTGTATTTACAATACATACAAATATTTTCACTTGCTAACTGTAATTATAGCTCTCCCTCTGAAAGAACATGCACAAGGGTGGTACTTTACTGGTGTTGCATAAGTGGAGTATAGGAAGGCAGAGCAACTCAAGGTGGTTTGCCAGCAGTTTAGCCACAGCAGCAAAAAACCACAGAGCAAACCGCTGCCTGCACCTTTCCAGGTGAGCTTTCAAGCCTGTTCAGATAACCGTGCTGTCACCAGCACCCGTGGTGGCTCATGTCGGCCAGCACGCCACCACTGCTGCCTGGATCTACGCTGAAGTTTGTTTACTGCCTCCTCCCTGGACACCCCGAGTTGGTTAGTCACGTCCTTCAACCTCCTTTGGGCAGCTAAGAGAGCACCCGTCCTCCTGCTGCTGGCTGTCGGAGTGCACGATTGCAATCACAGCAGCTTTTAATTGGGACAAAGACAGCTTTCAGGTGTATTTGCATTATAATAAAATCCCCAGCTCAGTAACAGGCAAATGGAATGATTAATGAATTACAGACCAGTGATTATAAATATCTTCAGCAACACGTATTTCTATCTCAATAACAGAAGACCGCAAGATTTTTGTATAGCTACGTATTTCTGCAGCACCTTGCAAACCTAACTCGCAGGCGAAGGTCGCAACAAAGCAGAGCAGAAGGCAGATCAGGGCGACACGAGGACTCACTGCTGTGTGCTACAAAAAGGGGCACCAAAAAGGCTGCAATGGCACAGGGATTTCTTGCAGAACGAGAGATGTCACTCGGGTGTTTTGGTTTCTTTATTATCGATTACTAAAGTATCTCTCACTACTTGAAAGCTCTATGAGATGACAATATCCTACCTGACACATACACCCTCTTACCTCAGCTTGTGTTTTGGTCTGGTACTTATTTGCAGCACCTCCTTGGCACAGACAATTCTCCCCACACCTACAGGGCTGTGGAACTAGTAAAACAAGTGACAATAATATTCAAGTGCTCACTGTAAACAAACAGCCCTGTAAACACCAGCCTAACTTACTCCACTTTCTTTTTTTTATTTCTTCTAAGGCCAAGAGGGAACTTTAAGTCAATACCTCAAACCACAGAAGGATAGAGGGAGAATTCCCCAGAAGTCCCCATCAGTCCCAGAACAGGGGGACAGCGGTGAGGAAATGCCACCACGGTGCTTGTTTGTGTCTCACCACACACTGCCTCAGGTGCTGGTCCCTAATTAGACCGTCCTGCACATGCGGAGATGCCACAAGTCGGGATTTGGAAGGATGCAAGGAAGGAGCTCACCTGGGCTTTCAGTGCACAGCAGGGTGGGCTTCTGAGAGGGGGAGGCACATGGAGCTAATGTTTACAAAGGGAAAAGGTCTGCTCACTCACTCCCAGCGTTTCCTGACACTAGAAACGTAAGTAAAGCGACAGCGGGAGAGCTGGAAGGCTGCCCGATTGTCCACACCATCATTAGAAAATCTAGTGAATTAAGATGACAAAATGAGTTAAAATGACTCCTGTACGATGGGCAGGACTGCCAAAGACAGTATCCCAGACTCATGCAAATCTGCACTGCCAGTTTCCTGCAGGCCCTCACATGCATCAAGCATCTGAGATGGGTCTCGACACTTGGAGGCACCGTTTAAGACTCCAGAGGGGATTATCCTCTGTCTTCTCCCTGCAGGACAGTGGAATAACATCAGTGTCTCCAAGGAAAGGAACGGAGCAGTACTTTAAATCAGTATTTCCCAAACCAAAGCCCCTGATGTGACACAGGGTACGAAGTGGTCCTCAAAAACCCTGAAAAATAGGAGAAAATAAATGCAGGAATTGAACAGGAGGGGCTCAGGCTATTTTTACTTGACTGTACATAGTGGCTCCAGCAGCTGTATGAAATGATGCATGGATTCTTCTTCCCAAAATGTTGAGATGGATCCTGGAGTAAGAAACACTCAGAGAGCCTCTATGCATCTCCATGAGGCTAAAAACTTCTTTTATTTAGCAAGCGATCCAGGGAAGGACAGCCAACTCCACGTGAAGCAAAGAGGACAGAGATGGGAAGCAAATGCAGCACGATTAGTGGTCTAAGGTAACCAGATCTTCACCGATCCAGAAACAAGATGACTTGAGAAATATGATCCCAAGGGAAGACGACTCAACCAGCATCCAGTACTTTCAAAAATCCATTTTCTTGGCAAAAGAGCACCATACTTCAGTTTTTAACATGACTTTCAAGAGCCCACCACAACAGCTTCCTAGGATAGCAATCCTCAGAGCCACAAATTAAGCCAGTGGGAAAACAAGTGCCACATTTGCCTCAGCAGAAAGCCCGAAGAGATGAATTGGCAAAGAGGGCCATAACTTGCCAAGCGGTTACCTGCCACAAAAGGGGTGCTTTAGTTCAGGTCTTTCTCCCTTCCCAAAGGGCAAGGAGGCTGTGAACTGCAAGCTTCATGGCATATGATGGGGTTATACCATTCCTGTTGGCAAGATCACCAAAGAAGGGATATTTGGAGAAGTCAGAATTGCCCCTGGGCTTCCAGCATGCACAAGAGACTCTCCAGTGCCTGCAGGAACAGCTCTAGGAAGAGTGCAGGCTAACATAACATCCTTTGGGTCCACATTCACCAACACTGAGACTGGAAACTTCCAGACGCCCTGACTGCACAGATTTGAGCAGAGACAAACGTGAACATACAACTGGGCAGATCACAAAACACAGTGAGAGTATGAGACAAGGAGTCACTGGCCCCCAGCCCGAGACCAGGGATGCCTGGGCAGCCCGTGCATGCCCCGACGTGAAGCTTGCCTGGACAGTCGCCCCTTCTGCATTATGCGAACAAATCTGAACTGGCAGAGCGAATGTGTGCCAATTCAGGGGCTGCGTCATGTGGCCATAGTGTTTTTCATCACATATGAAACACCCTAAAATTGGATTTACCATCTCATGGAACCATGGCCTTTTCCCTCAAGTCTTAAGTAGATCTCATTAAGGGAAAAAAAGATTTCTTTAGCGGGGAGAGGAGGAGGTAGGGAAAAGGAAGGAGGAAAAGAGAGAGGGGTGTTAACATTGGGGAGCCATGTAACAAGGCAGGCTCTTTCCACGGCAATGGTTGTTCTGGTTTCCTTATTTTAGATGGGGGAAGGGATAGCTGAAGAGCTCTTTGCAATCTAACTTCAAAGGCTTTAGTCGGCTGGGAAGCTAAGTCATGCATAAAAGGATGGTAGAGTGGCAAGAAAATACCCCCTACAGATAAATTAGTCAGGGAATGTTCTCTGCTTCTCCCAAAGACTTTCATACAGCCAGACTGGCTTTACCCAGGTAAAGCCCTATTCAGACACCAGGTTCAGTGATGCAGAGTCCTGGGAACAAACCAGCCAAATCCAAGAGAGGAACGAAACAGTCTCTCTGAAAAAAGAAAAAGACGGCAGTAAGCATGCAATCGGCTTCTCTGTCATCTTCTGCCATCTCAGCGATTATCACTAGATTTTATTCTAAGGTCTGTCCACACACAAAAGATGCAGAGCTTAAGGCAGCATCTCCCTCTCTAAAGATGCAAGGAATTCAGGAGAAATCACACTGTATACAGAGAACTTATTCACTAAATTATTCTGAAATGCTCTGTTTTGTTCTTCATACTGGTGTGCAGAAATGCACCTACATTTCTAGAGAGCAGAAGGTACTTTACAATCGAAGATAAAGAAGGGAATTAGCAACATTAGATCAGAGTCCACCTATAAGTTAAAAAAAAAATAAAAGAAAGTGCAATAACTGAGTGTGCAGAGTACAAGATAGCTTACAGTTCAGCGCCAGGCAGGAGCTCACATGCCTCAGGGATGCCCTGAGCTTACCCTCATACTTAAACCTTAGGTCAAATGGAGCCACAAATTCAGATCTTGCTACGAACAGGGCGATAAGAAAGCAGATAAGCTTGAAAAACAGTCTACCTTCCCAGCTGATATCAGCCTACTGAGGAATAGGTCGTACACATACTGTATTTAAACAAGTTCTAATCAGTAGAACTAGGCCAATTTGATATTCTTCTCCTTTTACATAGTACTACTATACCCTTGAGTATCTGAAATCACGTGGCTATCACTGTTATGGCAGCATTTTCAGTGCTCTGTTCAGTGCTCCCTGCAGTTCCAGCATTAGTAGCAATAGCAGTTTCATTTGAAAGACCTGGAGTCTGCAATGCAACCTGTGCAACATCGAGTCTCCTCAGAAGGGAGGGCAGAAACAAAAGGAATTAAGGTCTTGAAGGACAATGGGCAAAAGAAAAGATCTTTCATCAGTATCATCTTTTCATGCTCTTCTGCTCCCTGCTGTCTGCTCTCAGACCCAGGTGCCATTAGCACATCCTGAGGCAGCAGTTCAGACGCTTCCCTTCCTTCTCAAGAGGCATCCCAAATGATGAGCCTGACTTTTCCCTCCCCTCTCCAAGAGCTTGAGCTATTCTTGCCCTGAATTTCTAGGGTGCAGTCCTGATCTGTTCATGTGGCTGAGAAGCAGAGGCCCAACTGACTTTGGCATATGCAAGAAAACCCAGGAGCCTGTATAGCCCACAGCTGATAGGAGAAGCCCAGAACAGCCCCTTCCAAACAAGTACAGCTTTTACTCTCCAAAAAGTGTGGAACGAGCAAGCAGAAAGAGTTAAAAGTCATGATTTTTATGTAAATCCTTTCCATTTCCAGAACGCTTCTGCTGAGATTTCATGAGCCCTCCACTGCTGGCCTGGGAGGTCACACAGACTTAGCACTACTCTCCTCCCAGCAGCTCTCTTCTATCCCAGTACCAACTATTTGAGAAGAACTAAGAAAGCGTGAAAGAGGGAACATACTTTTAATAAGGTCTTTAGGACCTTGTTATCATCTTGAATGCAGTCACAGTGGCAACACAGTATGGTTTCAAATAAGAAAACTTGCGGCCTTCTGTTCTGGAGACAGCCACTGCCATCATCCCAGGACAGGACAATAGGACATCTGCTGTGTTTCTGAAATTCCCAGCAAAACTGCTGCAGAGAAGACCGTTCAGTCAGTCCACCTGATCTTGACTGTCTGACAAAAAGCATTTAACCCCTTTGGATGAAGCCCCCACTGCAGGTGGTGCAAGTGCTCCAAGCCTGCTGGGACGCAGCAGTAGAGAATGACCCTGGGAAACAAGAGCCTCACGAGACAAAAACTTCTAACTGGCTCTGGCCAGACTGCGAGCCCTTCGCAGCAGCGACCACAAATGATGACTGGCACCCTAATGAGCTTAGCAGGCTCCACTCATTTTCTGAGCATTACAACACAAGCTAACAAGTCCTGCCCACCAAAGTGCCGCAGACGCATGAAAACCCAGTTAGACCGCAGGAGACGCTTCACTCCAAGGCGCCTATTTCGAGCAGCTGAAGAGGCTGAGTAGAGATGTTCTTCCCCAAAAGTAAGGGTGAGGCCAGCAAGAAACAGTTCCCCTTCAGTAACATTTCTCTTCTCTTACGGATCTTCTCTCTGGAGGCATCTTGAATTTTTCACTGCTTTATTTCTTGCTTAGATTTTCCTCCTCTTGCTGTACCATGATTTAACTAAGTGCAGTCAGAGAAGAGAAAATCACTCACATCAGCTGAGGTAGGTGACATAATCACTAAAACATTAAAAATCTTCCTCATTCTAAGACAAAGCCTAAAGCAACATCCAGTCAGAAACACCTTCAAGTTGTCACTCCCCAAAACTTGCTCAGCGAGGGATGGAAAGGCAACTTTTTCCCCATACCACTCCTCTCGGGTGATGGAAACATAACCCTTGTGGCTGCCAACTGTTGACTGATCCCTTAGCAAAAATAATCTCTGTGCAGGACATGACACTTCTCATGGCCTTCTAGAAGATACCAAACTTCTGCTACTAAACTATGCCCACTACAGGCAAAATAAATTGTGTAACCACAACTGTTCTAAATTACCAGACTGGAAATACCCCACAGCTGGGCTGCATTCCCACTGCCATTTGTGCAGGCATAAAATATTCAAAAAAGGGACAAGAGGTAAAGTATGCTGATTTCCCCACCTGTCCCCCAATTAGCAAGCAGGAGGTTTAAAACAAACACATGGAAACACTTTTCACCTAGAGCAACATTCAGCTGTGTACCTCATTGCCACGGGAAACTGCAAGACTCAGAAGCACAGATGGGTTTAAAAATGGATTAGACATTTGTGGAAGACAGGTCTACCAGCAATGACTGAACAAGATCACATCCTAATCTGCTGGTCACGAGCAGCAGAGGGACCCCAGGGGAGCACTACCACATACAGCCCTGCTGCTGACGGCGTTTTGCATGGCATGAACTGCTCTGACCTCCCACTGAAGGTCTTTCAGTAACCTAGACGAAGTAACCCCCAACAACACACACAACCAAGAAAAGGTAAAGATGTGCATGTTCCTTGCTTACTCATGAGTTAGTCCAAAGTCTCTTTCTGTTCTTTCTTGCAGCAAAGCCATCATCAAGTCCTTCTGCAGATGACTGCTCAAGCAGAAGGACTGGGTGCACACGGGCAGAGCCATTCGGCAGCAGCCAGTGCCAGGTGACCCCCGCTCTGCTCCTCAGACGAACCACCCCAACCCCCAGGCTCTTTCAGGCCTCCCCATGTCAGTGACACTTACTTTACTCTCTTCCTTAATACTTGCTTTAAAGAGCTTTGCTAAAATGATCAAGATGAGTGCCAAGCCCTGCAGATGCACATGGCAGTACAGCACCTCTACAGCCCATACTTGAGCAGACATATCTAAACCATTCTCAATCACACAGCTCTTATTTTTATTTTTTAAAGCAGCTTTCCCATTAGATTGTTTCATTAATTTGAAGTTACACATGAACTCTTGAAAAGGCAGGTTACTCATTTAAAGAGCTATGTGCAACAGTTGTGAGAAAGGCACAAAACCGTCCGAACACATCTCTGTGCTCATGCACTTCACACACTGCTCACTGATTCAGGTGACCAGCTGGAAGGCATGGGCGTGGGTTTTTTTTAGCAGTTGTGCAGGAACAGTTGGCTTCATAGTTTCAATATAATAGGGTGTTGTTTTTTTTAACTTAGGATGGTTTAGCCTTAGCACCTTTTGAAGCACCAGAGCTGCACGGTACTACTTATACCATAAGCAACGCATCTCACTTACTGGATGTGATACTCAGGTTGTGCCTCACCACAACCGAGTTACACTGTGCAGTACTCTTGATACCAGAATTCAGTTAAAAATGGTGAAAACACTGCAAAAACTGGGTCATGACAAGGGTCCAGCATTCATTCTTCTTACAACTCAGTTTGTACGTTTAGCCCCAAATTCATTTACAATAAAATCTAGTCCTAACACAATCTCCATCCCAATTCAGAAGTCTAGAGACTACTATGAGCTACCCTTCTGATTTTAATTTTTTGGGGTTTTTTTTTTGAAAGGCATGGTACTACCTAAAGCTCAGGTTTTGTTCAGCTTGGACATCAAAAGCAGATCCACACAAACCCTTCCAGAGCAAAGACAGAGGCCATGTGGAAGCTGTACCTACCGCACAGTAGTTGACCCCCAAAAACCAGTGCAAACCCACCTGTGCAGCTCCTCTCGTCTCCCTTACCTGCTTTCCCACTCTCCATGACCCCAAAGCCATACAGAGCCAGCTGAGCTGGGCAGCAAAAGCCACCCAGGGCCCTCCCAAAGGACCGTGCACCCACAGCAGCCATGCCAAAGGCACTTCCCTGACTGCAGCCTTACGCCACAGCCCTTCTGTAGCACGTGCACCCCAGCAACGAGCCAAGACAAAGTCACACAACAAGATTTCCTCAAGCTGAAGTCTGAGCATCCAACCCAGCAGAGACCACAGCTTACTTCTGGTGTCCTGCAGCCAGGCTGCATGCTCCCTGTGTGATGCCAGCTCCCACGGAATTTAAGAGCAACCCCAGCATCAAGTCTCAATCCTCCATCAGGGCTCCACTGGGGCTAGACTGTCCTTCACCACCAAATCCACACCACCTTCCTGCCTGCTTCTCACTGCCCTGGAATACGCCTCAGGTTTGCACAACCATCTGCTGTTACCACTTTTCTGATGTAATTTGGGAGATACATCCCACCTGATATTGCATTAACAAGCAAATAAATTCACTGATATTTCCTGGTTAAAATGCATCCTTTCGCACACATCTCCATGGCATATATTCAACCAGTAGATTGACCTTTCTGTTTTACTGTAATTTGAATTATTTTATGCAATATGAAGGATTTTCACATTTTCTGAGTATTTTTTTTCCTGGACAGTAGCAAAATGCTTGTAGCACCATGATAACAGTTGCTCACATTTATCTGCATCCTTCAAAGACAACATGTCAATTATCTGCACTGGAAACTCTCAGCCACATCTGCTGACCAAAATGCCACATTTGGTAACCAACCGCTTAGCAACAAGGACTGCATTGGAAAACTGTCCCCAGAGCTCTGCACCAACATTAAACCAGCTCCTGCTTCCACCAAATAACATTGCTACCGCCTGAAATATATATATTTTGTTTTGCCTGGGACATGCAAGGCACCAGAAATAACAAGCTGCTTTGGGAGAAGGGAAACCTGGAAAGAAGCCGCCTACTTCAGCAATCTCTCCCCAGGCTCCAGAGGGAATGTCTCCCCACCATGTGCAATGCATGTTAATCCTGCACAGCGGGAGGAGGACACACCATTTGGACAGAAGCACATAACCATACTGCTCACGGTGAAACACAGCTCTCTGGAAAAATCTGGATATAAGAAAGCAACTCTCACTCCCTACCATCCAGAAAAGCAGCAGACATCCCATTCCTTGATCAGGCCAGCAAAGGGATGTTTCAACCCCAGGAAAACCAAAACCCAGTCCTTCCTTCACATCACCCAAACCACACCATCCTCAGCCCTCTTCTTCCTATGGCTCCATGCCACTGCACTCATCGATACAGGGAATTTGGGCAGTGGTGAGCCTGAGGACATCCCACCTTGAGTGTCTGGAGATGCAGGTAAGGAGGAAAGATGGGAAGAGAGGTGAGACTACCTCTGCTTCTCTTCTTTCTCCCCTACTCACCATTCTCAGAGCCTTTTTCCTAATGATCTCCCTGACTTACTGCCCAATATGGAGAGAAAGATATTGGTTCAAAACACGGGTGAGCTGGTCAAAGGTGTGTAATAAACTGCACTTAGTACACAGTTATCAACTCCACACAAATACATACTCCACAAAACACACATTCAGAGCAGCCAGCAAATCCAAATGCCACTAAAAAGTGCCTGAGCCAAAATACCAAAGTCCCAACGAGTGAAAACTGGAAGTTCTGCTACAGCTGTCTGCCCCTTTTGCAACCAAACCTCCAAACCATAAGAACTGCTGCCAGCTTCGAGTTCAAGCAGCAGTTTCATTTCCTCCCCGCAACGTGCCTGCGCGCAGCTCACAGTGCCCTCGACGCAAAGAGCGATTGCTGAAGCCCAAGCCACGAACAACTTCCTTTACTTAAACTGCTCCTGAAGCAACACTTTTGCAACGCCCAGAGGAGCGAACCTATTCCATCCTGAGGAGAAATCAGAAACCCCAATTTGCCATCTTGCTATTTTATACTCATCTTGACCTCATCAGACCCGTCTGCACTGCTGGAAACTTGTGAAAGCAGCCGCTGGCTTTATTTTAGCACCAAGCAAATAAAAAACTTTTTTTTTTTTTTTTTTTAACCATTTTCTTTCTTTTTTTAAATACTTTGGTTTTAGGAGCTGAAAAAATGTGAGCAACCTTTTTCTCATGATGAATGGGCATTTCCAAAAGCAAGCACTGCACTTTCATAATAAATCCTGAGACAGCAGTAACATGTCTGGGTCAAAGGAGCCCTCGTGGGCAGGTACGTGATGCGCAGAGTTAACGAACTCACGGGTTTCATTTTGAGTTTTGCCCTGTCTTCACCCGGTACAAACAAGCACCCCAAACTCAAAATTAAAATTAATAGAAGGGGGGTGGCAAAGTCACGGGACTCAAAACTAATGCATACAGAAAAAAACGTTCTACTGATGAACTGTATCTATTTAGAGGACTCCAGGAAAGGCAACAGCCAGCAGAAATTTGAATAAGCGCTCGTCTGTTCACTGCTCTGTGTCAGACACAGACACATATAGAACACAGCGGCTGCTCCGTCTTCTTCAAAATCAGACCCAGAAATTAGTGCTGTTCCGGCGGCTGCCAGCACAATATGTTAACAGCAATTATTTTCTCAATATTTCTACTCATTACCTAACACACTGGCACATTTTCTCAGTGTCACTGCATGTTGCAGCACACTCTGCCATCCAGTAACTTGTCTGCATTCCCTTGGTCACTTTTCACAATCATCAGATGTGAAATGCAACTAGAATGATAATGGGTTGGAGAAACTGTGAGGAAAATGTGTCACTTCAATGTGAGGCTTCACAGTCTGCATTTATGACATCTGAACATCAATATCGTCACTGCTAAAACCTGAGTGTTGAAAAGAATAGGAAGAACTCTGTAAGCAGCAAAAGGAAGATGCCAAGGGCTGGGCAAATGGTCTGCAGAGCTCAGACTTGCAAGTATTATTCCGCCATAATCTATATGCTATAGGTAAACACTGCAGTTTGGTTCTAACTTTCCAGAGCAGCCAAGCTTACATAAACACAAAATAAGCAACGCTCTACCTATTAACAAGCAATTTAATTATACATACCCAGTCCACCAGGAACTGAAAATTTACAGAAAGTCACTGGTGCCAAAACAGAGACTAAACTGAGCTAGTGGCAACAGTATAATCAGCAACAGTGATTTATACAAAGGGATGGCAATGTCATTTCTATTAGGTATGCAAAATGCAAAAAGCCTCAAAGTCTTGGCCTGGTATGAGAGAGTGAAAGAACCACTCAGCCTCTCAACCACAGCCTACTTTCTATTTTTCAGTTACACTCCAGAGCATTTGACCATTTCTAGCTCTGTTACTAACAACAGACATGTTCTCTCATTCTACTGAAGTTGTTAGCTATTCAAAAAACCCAAACAATAAACAGTCAAATATTTCTCCGTTTAGGTTTTTTTCCCCCATGAGCATATACGTATGAGGAGTTGCATCACTAGGAACACAAGGTGAATCCTCTGCAATCCTGCTCTGAAAAAGCAGCTCTAAAAACTGACACTGGGCTTGTGACCTCTCGCTGCTTCCTATGTTGAACGGATTTGGCCGGTCAAGCCCTCTGCATCGCTAACCACCAGTTTTGCAAGAAATCCAAGAACCAAACTGGAGACAAATATAAAAAGTCAAAATTCAAACACAACTTAGCAAACACGAAGAGACTTCTCTACTTTGTACACATTTTTGTAGGAGCAGCAGGTTGTCATGTGGTAAATTAATGAGACGTACAAAGAAGCAGTCCCTGCCTGCGGTCTTCCAGTATCGGCTCTGAAAAAAAACCCCGCTAAGATAACAATACCCTGCATTTCCACTGCTTTGGGAGCCAGGACATCCTCACCTTGGGCAGGTTAAATGGGAATTGACCCTCAGCCCCGAGCATCCTTGAGAAGATGGAGGGCTGCAGTCCTGCCCCAGTGTGCTCCCTCCTCTGGGCACAGAGGCTGAACAGATCTCCGAGGTCTCGAAAGGGTCCAGTGTAGTCTCAGACTTAAATCACCTTTTGAGGGATTTGTGTGCTGCCTTTATTTCCTGAACAAGCTCACACTCTGCAAGATCCCCTCAAGTCCCTGTGGCTTCTCGCTGGTGTTGTGCCTGGGTCAGGGAGGGCAGAACTGAACCCACAGTTTAAGCAGCTTGCTCTCATTTTAATTTCACAGGTTTAGCATGGCTGGTGTAATTCACATGTAAAACCACAGCAGTCATCCAAATCTTTGCTGCCTGGGCATTGGCTGGCTGCATTTCTGGAAATTCATGGTCATAACATATACCTATTTTTTGAGTTTCCATTAGGAACCGGTTCTGTCAGGCATGATCGCATTCGCAAGAGCTCAGGAGGCAGGAAAATTTGAAAAAGTGTTTACAAGACTGGTCATAAATCACAGCTCTCAGGTTTTTCTCCCTTCTTCAATTAAAAAAATACATTCAGAGCAACCATTCCCCACATCTACTCCCCCCATCTCCCTCCAGAAATGATGAAATCCCACTCTAGCTGTAAATTGGATCCCAAGCGTACCCATATATATTATACATACATAACAGCTACTTACGGGCATAAGGGCTCTTGCACAGTTACTGTGGAAACCAAGGTATCAAATTTCCTGGCTCTTAAGACTCTACCTTCTCAACCTTAATGTGCATTTACCTTGAATAAATCACTTCTGCACTCTCCAGCCCAGAAACATCCCTTAGTAGAGCACGTTCAGGTTCATCTTTAGGAGGCTCCATCTAACCTGCTGTCAACGTCCCAGGAACACGGGGCTGCCTCCGACCCCGCACAATCCACAGATGTGAGCAGGGTACAGGACGAGAGAGCAACTTTCTGCAGGCAAAGACCTACTCGCTCCTGCACCGCACAGCTCCAAGGGGCACCGACCACTCCTGGGGCAACCACTGCAGGTACTGCTGGCAGAGAAATCCCCTGCAGCTCCTCTCTCTGCCTGGACAGCTCGCTCTCGGAGGCGCTTGTGACAACTAAAGGTTGAACTTGGCTCTGTAGGAAAGGGGAATCATTCACCAGCTACTAACAGCAGCCCGTTCTGGATGGGGATGCAGCGGCACAAGACACGATGCAGTGTCTTGGAGAGAATGTCATCTCACCCTGCTAAGGGTCTGGAGGGACAATGTGACACTTCAACATAAATTTCTTTGGCCGCGACCAGGCAAGAACATGAAGATACTTCAATGCAAAGTGCAAACTCAGCCCAGATGTAACCTCAGAGACTTCAGCAGAGCTCACTATAGGGCTGAGCCTGACCCACCTCATCTATGTGTAAGCACAGCTCAGAAATTCTCCCTCGGTAACCGTGAGAGGATCTGCTGCATAGGCACAGCTTGTCACAGGAATGCTGATGCTGTCCTGTAAGAGGCACCTCGGCATCCAGCACGGTATTAAAAACATTCACAACAGCCGAGCGAGACACTGAGGGGTGCTGGTGACAGCAGTGGCTTTCAGGTCTCCAGGGCTGCTGTGCACTGCGTGACTTCCAGCTTGCTATCCAAACCACTTGCTAAAATTCACAGCAAGCAGCAGAACTGCTTTCACCTCATTCATGTTTCAGGATCTTTATTTTTATGATTACCTTCAGTATTTTTAAGGCACCCTCCCACCACAGTAACTACATGCTTAGCCAAACTACCAGGAAGACAGAAGTCTGTTGATCCCTCAATTAAGAAGTACTTTTGTACTTATAAATCTGGAAAAATACCATTGTCAATCATACGGACTTCCTATTACACACTGGCTGTGCACACAAACTAATACGTTCAGATAAGCTGAAAGATGAAAGGCATCATCCATACACTTGTTACAATCCCGTCACCCTCCCTAGCACACACAGGCAGGGCCTCTTCCTGTAACAAGCCAAGCCAGAACAAGACCTGGCTCAAATGGGATGTCAAAACGTCAAACTGTACTTACTTAACCTTTGCACTTCTGAAACAGCAAAGATCCTGTGAAAAAATAAATTATTACAATTCCTTCCTTGTTATCTCTCAGGAACATAGGAAGGGAAGTTTGTACACTGCTACTCCCAAAAATTTTCCTAAAGTAACAAGGCAGCTCAGCTGTTTTCTTTCCTTGCCATCTTCTAGTTTCTTGAAAAAGCCCTCTCTGCCTTGTCTTCCTGGCTGGCAGGTTGTGCTGTTTGTAAAGGATCCCTTTTCTCCTCCTACCTCGTGCTGCCCACATTCTGCTCTGTTCCACCTCTCGGCACTTGTCCGTTGGCTAAGCTTAGCAGGACTTTCTCTGCAGACCACAATCACTGCTCTAAGATCAGTCGGAGTTAGGTGTTGCAGACAGATTCACAGCCCTTCCCCTCCCACACCCAAACTCCCTGCCAAGCCCTGGCTTAGGAGTATCATACCAGCTCTTGAAATCAAACTCCAGGGTCTTGCACGATAAATCAGTGCAATTGCTGGGGCTTGGCTCTACCTCCTTTACTTACGGCAAGTCTCGGGTGGCTAACTTGCCTGGCGACTTGACAACGCTTCACCTATAGAACAAGTGTTACCAATATCAGCAATTATTGACAAAAATCGTGCTTGTTTTGATGGGAAACAGGAGCAGGTCTTTGAAAAGCACCTATTGTCTCAGGAAAAACTTCCCTGCAACTTCGCTGGCGTCCTTATGAATTCCGAGATTTTTCCCAGCTAGAGCATCCGCCCAAAGAGAGCGGGCCTGGGGCTGCTCCAACCCTTGAAGAGCCAAATATGAAGTAAATAAGTTCAAACTCTCTGCCCTTTATTGCTTCCTTATGATAGTTAATGAGCCCTCCCTATGCTAATGTATCATTTCTGCTCTGTCCCCCACGCCACACAGTCACTAGAAATATTCGGGTCTGCCTTCCCTCTGTTTTGCTGGAGGATTCTCTGAAGGACTGAAAGTTGAATAGTGGTATCACAATAGGCTGAAGCGGAGGTTCAGCTTTCCAGCCCTCAGACAGACTCAATGCCCCTCTCTAACTCAGTTGGAAAGCTGCAGCTCAAATTTCAGCCTATGTTAAGTCACTGTTCAGCTCCACTCCTTCAGCAGAAGAGAGAGAAGCCAGGAGAGCCTTTTTCTAAAGCAAAAAACTGGAGGGGAGAAGGGTGGGGGAAGGAAGCAAAAACACATGGAGATCGTTTTTTGTGCATCAGAAGGAGCAATGAAAGGCACAGGCAACTTTTCAAACATGCCAGAACAGCTTAGTGTGATCTGTAACCAAGAGGAGGGTTGAATTAATAGCTCTCACAACAAACATCAAACTTTTTTTTTTTTTTTTGGGGGGGGGGGGGGGGTGGGCGCGCCAATTAAGGCAGCAATGACCTGCATGAAGCCACTGCTACCACCTTTCTGACTCCTGCAGAGGATCAAGGCATTTACATCATTTTGTATCACAGAACCATCGACATGAACTTCTGACACCAGCATCTCATTAACAGGAGACAAAGCCTTAACACGGGCTTCAACGTCAGCACGATGCTGCCCCATATCAAAACGCACAAATATAACATCCCAGCCAGTCCCCCAACGCTGATCTCAGCTACAGAAAGTGCCTGACCCCACATACCATGCTGGCATTCATCTATCTTCCTAAATATGCTCAGAATTGGCTGCAACCCTCTTGCACAAGAGTAAGGACAGCAGATACAAGCCCAGAATGGCAAGGAGATGAGGGATGTCTTCCTCAATTTTTTCAGACAAACTAAGAGTATCCTCTCTCAAGCCTGCCAGACTGAGCTCAAGGAATCAAAACTCCATTGCTAATTAATACATCATCAGGTCCCACCAGCCAGAGATTTGCCTCCCAAGAGGGGAGCCTAGGCCAGCCTAAATGATGAATGAGACCTCAAGCGGCTGAATTGTTTCAAAGCCTAAACTGGCAACTGCAAGGACAAGCAGGTTTGGAAAGGCATGTAGAAAAAATAAAATATTCAGTTACAATTTTTTTCTATTTAGCACCGAGACCTGCACTATGTTATTGCTGCAGCACTTTTCCTCCAGTTAAGCACTCTGCAAAGCCTATAGCTATAGAAGCTCCTCCTCTCCTGAAATGCAGCTGCTTCTCGGGTGAAAATCTCAAAACTGCAGACCACTGGAGGGAAATCTATCCTGCCAGCTTAACTCCAGCAAACTTTCATGAGCAAATTAAATTGATCTACCACACCGGGGACATTTACACAAGATCAGCCCTCTAGGATGGTTGAGGTCCCCTTACTGCAGACCAGATCTTGCACACCAGGGACAGCACTTTCATTTGCTTGCATGACTATTATACACACTAAGGAGAAAGGGTCTGGCATTTGCAAAGATCTGTATTCTGACCGTTCCTTGACACAGCAGAATAGGACCAACACATCCACTGCAGTGATACTCACATTTGTTGCAAGAGATCTCCCAAACAGACGTGCCATGCAACGTAATTTCTCTGTCTGCTGGCACCTTTCCACACTGTTAAGCTCTCGCTGTCCCTTCAGCCACAAATGCCCCAGCAGAGGCAGCAAGCCCCACTCTATTATTGGAAGACTCCGTGAAGCACATCCCCCACAAGCCAACTACCTCCCCCTTTCAACTGAGCAAAGTGAGTATTAAAACCCAGCAACTGTCTCCCATTCAAACCAGATGGCATAAATAGCTGGAGAGCTATCAAACAAAGTATACATTCAATACTTCGGCATAACATGAAAGCCCCGTTAAGCAAGTGTGTGCACACATACACACCCACGCTCAGGGACGCAACGGCAGAAAGTGCTCGATTAACTCCTCTAGTGGCTTAAGTGTCCGTCGACACCCAGGACATTCGCACAGCATGAGCACTGGCCAAACTTCCACGGCTTGTGCAGTCCTTGAGCTCTCCTGAAGCTATAAATTGCAGCAGGCTGCTATTATAAACAAGGAAAGCTGGAGACTGGCAAGTTGATTAAGACCATCGCTTTGTGTCACGTCTAACTCATTTCCAGCTGCCTTGAGTAAAAGAAAAAGCCACAAGAAATCCTACACACCAGCAACACTCTAAAAGAGCGACTCCCTGCCCTGTCCAGCTCTGGGCATACACATGGAGCTTCATAACTCAGTTCTAGCTCACTTACCTCATCCATTTTTTCTGATGTTGGAGTCTGGTCACCAGGCACCATTTCTTTAGCCTCTGAAGTCTCAATTTTGGAGGTCCTGCTCAGCTGATCGATGGGAGTCATGCTGGCCTCTGATGTCCCCCGGGAATTCTGACTCAGAGAAGCCGTCCCAGGGATGGGCTCGTCATCGTCAGAGTCAGGTAATGGCGTGGGGCTAATGTCCTCCAAGCCTGTGCTGGAAGGGCGTGAGGAAGGTGTCTGACCTCTGTAACTGGGCTGAGAGTTTGAACCGTACATTGGGATGGGAGAGAGCTGGGAAGAAGAGGAGGAAATAGGGCTACCTTCCATTCGGATCTCGTTATCTGAGTCATGCTCGTTAAGAAAGGGTAACTTTGTTCTCTGCTCTTTTAAGAGCATCTCAATCCTTGAGTCTAAACTGTTATGCTGCATTTCTGACTCCATGGTGGGGGTGCCAGGGGTCTCGCTTCTCTCTGGAGTCTGAGAGAAGGACGCTGTGCTCGGTTCAGGAACAGAGTTTGAGTCGGGCAAGGGCGGAGGCTCCTCCTGTTTCTCCTTCACTGGGACAAAATCGATGTTCGTGGCAGTGCTGCTCTCCACCACCATCTCGGTGGGAGGCGGCGCAGGTCTTCGGTACTCCGTTTCCCTGGAAGTTTGGGGAAACTGCTGCTCGTCAGATTGGGGAAATACAGCTGGTGCTTGGTAGGGAGAGAAGGCAGATTTGTAGCTCGAAGAACTAGAGTGGCTCAGGGGAGGAGTGTGAGAGAACTGAACTGGCTCCTGCTGATGGGATTTGTACGTACTAAACTGATGCTCCGTCCCTCGGTAAACACCTGCCGCGTTATGAACATAGTGATGTCCCGGTCGACGGTTGTAGGCATCTGTAAATTTTGTTTCGTGCCTCCTGGGTTTGTACCCACTGTCCTGCCCAAAATGGTACACGGGCGTTGTCTGACGACTAGAATAGGTGGAATCCTGGGAAAACGGTGTCCCTAACCGTGGGGTGTGAGGTGTTCCTTGGGACTGTGGGGTAAATTGGCTGTACGAGTTTGGGGTGTCTTGCCGACAGCTGGAATAGGCTGTGTCATGGGAAAACGGCGTGCTGCTGTTGGGGGTAACAGATGATCCCGCAGAAGAAAGGTTACTGTCTTTCAGGCGCTTCAGGGAATCCGTCAACTATGAAAACAGAAGAGAGAACAGCACCTAAACACACACTTTTTAAAAGATATTTGTCTAATCTGTTTGGTTTTCAGAGGAGCTGAGTACCCAGGAGTTTGCAGATATTTCCATGGGAAAAAAAAAAAAAAATAGGTTACAGCATCCCTGAAAACACAAACCATTATCCATTATTAACAGATCCCTTTGATTTAAAAGAAAAAGGCAAGCAAAGAGGAACTTGTCTATAAGAGAAAGAAGAAGAAAGCAGATACAACAGTATTCCTTATAAGCTGTACCCAAGAGTATCAGGTGAACAAGAGACTTGCACAATACTTTTAGCTAAAACAGTTTCAATTTCTATCAACTGTGTAAGGCTTGTCTAAATGGCAAATAGGAAAGATAATTAAGAAAAGTCTGAGGTATGAAATTATCAATTTATCTTTTTTTGTGAACAAATCCAAACACAGAAAACAGCAAACTGGCAGCCTGCAACCAAACCTATGCAGCAGGGCTTTGTGTTGGTCCGGCTGAGGGAGCTGACCCACCAACCTCTCTACCAAATGCTCATCTGTAACAACAAGGGAGAAGGCTACAGGTATAAAAGGCATGAAACATCCTCAACTGCCAGAAACACCTTTTTAAACCCCTTCCCAAAGACAAATGCTCAGGTAGAACACTACTGATTACAGCATTTGAAACTGAAACCCTACAAGCCTACAGGGTAGTCAAGTAATTGCTCTGCAACTCACTTTGCAGGCACGTTCCGGGGGGTTTCTAGGAGCAGCCCTGTTCCAACTCAGACTCTGCTGAGTCATAGCAGTGCCATGCTAATCATCACCACCAGGATCAATTTTCCATAATGCAAAGCAAGAGTTCAGTGAGAATCCTTCTGGTAGCAAGAGAGGAAGGACTGAGCTCCAACTCCCCAAAAGCACACCAGGATAGCAAACTGGTGAGACTACAGGCTGGGTGCTCCTCTCCCAAGCACAGGTAAGTGGAGACACACTTAAAATGACCTGCTTGTAACATGCCAGCACCATCAAACTCAAGCTGAGCTCTCACCTGTCTGCTACGCTCACACACATCTCACCCCCTCAATAGTGCAGACTTGCTCTTGGTGTGACACCCTAGAGATCATGACCACATGGACATCGGGAAAGTTTCTTCCTCAACTGTTCTAAAACCCACAGAAAAGGTCAGGAACCAGCCACGTGCTTCCCGCTAAAATCCACATCCCTGCACCTTTCGTGTAGATGTGATGTGGATTGTTTTTCAGTCGGGTTTGGATATGGCCTGGAGGCAGGGATTGTGGCTCACAGAACTGTCAGGTCTTTGCTGCTCTGCGTGAGAGGGAAAGCAAATGTCAGGAGTATTTTACTAAACTACAACAGCAAACAAGTTTGTTGGCAGATTCTAGCGACAACAACATGATGTAAACAGTTAAAAGTTACCCACAAAGCAGTAATTTTGGTGGTAACTGGGAAAAAAAATCAATTCAGGATAATAATATAATACAGGAACACAATATCTAGAGAAACAATCTTAAAGATAATTACAGCAGGGACTACTTTGGGGGATGCCATCAATTAAGTGTTTTCCTGCTAATCCTGAAAAAGAGGTAAGAAAAAATTGGTCCATTTTTATTTGAGATATGTAACCAGCAGAAATGAAAAGCCAGGCCCTGTTCATAGCGGGGCTCCCAGCAAAATCATTACTTGCCTCCCTCCTGCCTTTAAAAACACCTTGCTGGGAGATAAGGAAGAATCAGCCTCTTTATGATTTTGTTAAAGGATAATGGGGTTTTGCCTTGTTGCTGTTGGGGTGGTTGGTGAGAGAAGAGAATTTCATTTTTTTCAGATCAATGGGATTTTCACGTTCAATGTACAGCTCTTACCTGTCCTGAAAACATCTGATCACAGAACTAATGAAATGATGGCATTTTAAAAAGTTGTAACAGTGCAGAGAAGTAGAGAAAAGGAAAAAAAAAAAAAAATCTCTGCCAAATCTCTTTCAAATTTGATGCCTTAAAGTGGGTTCCTAAGCCACAATCAGGTGCCACAGTACATTTAGACAAGTCAAGGGGGCTGCCGACTTCACACAAACAGGCTTCACTTCCCCCTCGTCCTCCCATCCCAGGGGGGATCACAGGGAAGCAGACAACTGCACAAAACCATTTAGATAATCGTACCCTAAATACTGAGGGACCTCTGGAAGCCCTCAGGAATTCTGTCCACTGCTTTTATTAACAACTGATTCCAGCAACTAATTAAGATTCTGGAAAACTGATGCCACTATTCAAGATCAGACACCTTCCATCTTTTAGCCTTTAAGCAAGGCTGAAGAACGAACACGCTAAGGATTACATACTGCAGACGCTAGGCCAAATGTACCGTTGTAAATCATTCCCCCTGACTTCAAGGGAATAATCTCATCTCAGGGACAGATCTGATCCAGTCCTCTTAACTGCAGGAATTTCTAATGTTAATAGGGCACATACTGTTGGTTCTGTAGGTATTTTTCATTCCAAAAGACAAAAACCACTTACCAAGCCACGCAGACACCAGCATACAGATCAGCCGCATGCACTGCATTCACAGAGAGTTACATTTGCTACGGCAATTATGAGCAAGTTATATTTAAATGTGAATTAGTAACATCCACTGAAACATGGCAAGACAAAAAAAAAGAAGCTAAATTAAAAGTGTTAAAACACTACTGTTAATGACGCATTCGTTTGGAATTTTCTAGAAAGTTATTCTTCAAAAAAAGCCAAGCAAACATACCTGGAGAGTTTCATTCACAGTTGGCGATACATCCTGTTCAGTGCCTACAGGAAGGGTCTGAGGAGTGTAAAGACCATTAACGAGCAGCTCATAGAATCGCATGCGGGTTTCACCTGCACAGACCACAATGGAAGAGCTGATTACACAGAAATAACACAGCCTATGTAAAAAATACATATTCCTAACACCCGCACGACGCTGCTACCACTCCCAGCCCGCTGCATCTGTGCAGCAGAGGAGCAGGTACCACCTCTGAGGCTCACAGGGGTCATTTTTAAATAATCTGCTGGGCAAGCGAAGTCAGACACTCCCTCCTCCAGCCAAGACGAGGGGGTTTCTAAATCCTTTTTCCTCTTCTCAGGCTGCTTGGCAGCTCTGCTCTTTACCATGCTTTCTGGAGAGCAGCAGTTTCCCTCCTCTCCACAGTGCCAAGGAAATAGCTTGCAGATTTGAGAAGTGAAACTCTCACCCAAGGGACAAGCCTCTGCCAACACCCAGAGCCACTTCAGAAAGCTCTCCCAACACACCTTGCTAGTAGAAACCGGCTGTTATTAACACAAACCCGATGCATGGGAATGCCGAGGACAGAACCGTTACAGCCACTAATCCTACACACACACACACACACACACACACAGAGTTTAAGGTGTGCTCAGTGGCATCCTTCGAGGAATAAAAGCCGGAGAAAAAACATCCCATATATTGTTACTGAGCCTTAGCCTTTTCATTCTGAAATTCTACAAAGACCCATTTTTTTAATAGTGGATTTTTCATTACTACAAAAACCCAATCCTATTAGTTTTCCAGTCTGTAAGAAATCTATCATCAGCTTCAAAGGCAACAGAATCAGATCTGTCTGAATTTTGCTCTGAAAGATACAGAATACACAGAAAATGGACGGACCCAGCAACTGAGCCCAGAAAACAAATTCGGGCAAGATCTGCCCCTAAACAGGACTACTTTCATGAGGAAGTCTTGCAGGATCAAACCCCAAACTCCCTATGAATCACTCCATGCAACCTGAGAGCAAAGCACCCCTTAGCACAATCATGTGTACTGGAAAAGACTCATTTATCTTGAATAAATGCTGCAGATGAGGTTATTTGGTCATCAAATCTCATTTCACAAAGTCTTGAGCCACAGCCTCAACTATGTAAACTGTTTTATTTCAACTAAAGTCATGACAAAATAGATCTCTTCACTACAAGAGCTTGAAGAGATGCTTGAAATAGTAACACACACCACCCCCTGGATAAGACTACAATGTTGTGGATAGAGAAATATTAGGCTTACTTTAAAACTTGTTTTTAAATAAATACAAAGTAATTCTTAGAAAGTTTCATAATTCTCCCTGGATCCCAAATATAATGTAGTAAAACTTACAATTTCATTTTCAAAGAGGTTCATGAATGTGAAGTGATTCCTACCTATTTCTCTAAGGACAGGTAATTATTAAGTGTGTCCATTCTGTAGGTGGGTAAACTGAGGCACAGAGAAGCTGCTTTAAACTAACCTGTCTTAGATGAGGAGACTGGATTTATTAGTTACAGATCCTCAGGCCTGACAGATAAAACAACACTTTCGCTCCAAATATTCATTTTGCTAGACTATGAAAATCAAGTTTTAACCAACATTTCATTCTCTCAAAAAGCCGAATACTAGAAAGAAAACTATACATATATATTTTAAGAATGTCCTAACCTGCTAAGACTATTTTAGGAATAACATTTTTACTTGATTCCGACAGATGATAGCACACTGACAGTCTTACTCTTTTAGAATGAAAGAGATGCAACTGTGGAAAAAACCCCAAAACATTACAAGCATACAGCTGGCAAACAAAACAAAAACACAATTTGAAACTAAGACCTCAATGTTTTCTCCCAACAAACAGAAGCATAAAACACCCTCATTTCCCTGATGCGCAGCTAACTTTCTTGAACAGCTGCTTGTTCAAGACTTGCAGAGTAGTTTATAAACGGAGAGCGAGTAGGAATGCAGTACAATCAGCGCGTTTAAAGGGCCTCTCATTACGACGTCCACCACTTAGAAGCCTGCTGCAGCTTACATTATTAAATCTACAAATGGTTAATTTGTTCTTCAATGTAATTTTAACCTTCAAATTTCAAAGTAAGCAGGGGAAGGAGCCTGTCTGTAAAAACTGATGCTAGAATTTCCAAGTATACATATGTAAGGTCAAGCCTAGCTCACAATAGAAAATAATTATACTACTACTGTGATTTTTCTTCTAACTGTGATCAGTAATGTCAACAAACATCCTACTATACCCTCTTACCACATGTGGCACACCAGCTGCTGTATAGGTTGTGCACTGAACTGTTGAAGCTTTTTAATACAGAAGAAAAATAGAAGAAAACGGTGTTAATGTCCTCTTCCCAAGAAAGAGTGCAGCAAGTCAGTTTTAAACTAGACATGCCACATTCACAATGAAGAAGTACAAGCGGCAACTGATCTACACCTCCTCAGCTTTAGACATTTCCTAAAACTCGAGCACATTTTAGCAAAACCCTTCACTAACACGCTTGGAAGAAAGAGAAAGACAAAGTGGTGAAAAGCAACGCTTTCATACTTCCAGGAACTTTACCGGGCTCCCTAGGGGGGGGCTGAGAGTTGGTTACCTCCAGGACTGGGAGCTCCTGTCGCTTTAAGAGCCAGTCTCACACTTACACACTCGCACACACACTGACAAGTGCTGCGTGTGCACTCTTTTGCTGCCAGCCTCCACTTTGCTGCGAAGTATCAATGAAATGCCAGGCACGCAGAGGACAGCACCCAGACCTCCTGCCGCCGCCAGAATCCAGAGATTTGGCTCCCAGGAAACACACACACCGCCCCCCCCCGCAAAGGTTTTGCCCCCAAAAAATCCCAAGTTTGCAAAAGCCAGGTGCCGCGGAGGCCGGGGGAGGTGACCGAGCGGGGCCAGCCTGGGACACGGGGATGTGGGGCACGGGAGGGCTCCGAGGGCAGGGTGCAGGCAGGGGACGGGGCAGGGGACGGGCAGGATGGCAGCATTTTGCAAATTACAGGGCTGTCTCCTAGCAACAGACAACACATTTGGCTCCACGTGATTTGCAAAGGCCCCAGAAAGCAGAGCTCGCAGGGGGACAGCAGCGCTCCCCCCGCGGTTTTAATCGCCGGGCTCTGCAACAGCCTCTCGTTTTGGGAAAGGGACGGGCAGGGGCACTGCGACCCACTGACGCGCGAAGCCAAAACGTGCCCCCCCCCCCCCAGCCCCTCACCTTTCGTATCCAGCTCCACGTGGATGATGTTGCCCATGACGGAGGTGTTGTGAAGGTGCTGGACAGCCTCCCGGGCACCCTTGACAGTGGCAAAGATGACTTTGGCAATGCCCAGGTGCTTCTTGTTCTTGGGGTTGTAGAGAATCTCCACTTCTTCCACTTCGCCGTATTTCTTGCACATGTCGGTCAAAAAGTTTTCACGGATGTTGTCGTTCAGCTTGGCAAAGGTGACCTGCTTGGGAGGCACTGGCCCCACGTAAAATTCGTCAATCTGGAAACGGGTACAAGGTGTGGGGGGGTGATAAAAAAAATAATCGTCAGCATTAAGGAGTGCGGGGGATGGCATAAGGATGGCACGGGAGGGAGAGGGTTAAAGCATCCTGCAAACTTTGGGGAAAGAAAACTGTCTCCAAGGCTCTGGGATGAACCCCGGAGCTGAGCAGAGCCCCTGCTGCTGCAGCCATTCATTGAAACAGGCTCCTTTCTGGGCTACAAATACATATTTTGAGCAGTTCTGTCAGCAGAGAGCCCCCCTTCACTGCCCCCCGCCTAAGAAGCCCCCAAGACACAGCTCCAAAACCTTCAAGTGATCTCGTTAGACAGATGCATTGATTTCTTGTTATCTTTATAGAAGAGGATTATTGTTAAACACTTTGCCAAATAATAATGTTAATAGGAATATGACTGTCATTTAGACGGTCCATTAAACTATTTGGAACTGAAGCTTCACTCCCAGACAAACAAGAATACAGAGCTAAACCCCAAAGTCGGGGCAGTACCTTGAATTTGGGGACAGACAGCTCCAACTCCTTAGTTTTGGTCCATATTCGCCCTATTCTGGGATCCCTGACACAATCCACAGGAGCGATTCCCGAATTCTGGGAGGAGGAGGAGGAGGAGAGAAAGCACAAAACCAGCAATAACAGGGCTTGAAATTTAAGACACAAATAAAAGAAAAAAATAAACCCAAGGAAGCACGGGCTGTCTCAAGGGAAGGGGAAAGCACACACACACACACACATATACACACGTGTCAAATTGCAATACTGCTGGGAAATGCACACAGATTGGAAACACGGCAATAAAGCCGCAGGTTTGGGCTCCTTCTCGGGCTCCTGACAGTTGAACACAGAGTGTCAGGTGGCAGCAACTTCGGTGGCTGCGTGTGTGTGTGTCCCCCCCCCCAGACCCCCCTCCCACACACATGCGGGGATTACCACGACCCGGAGGGACCCCAATCCCCCAAAACGCCGGTAAGACGGAGGCGGAGGGGAGACACAACACAATGGGAGAAACCCACGACCCCCCCACTCACGGGCATGCTGAAATGTTGCCCATCGTAACGGTAGAGTTTGTGCTGTCCTTTTTTCAGAGCCGGGTCAATAATCAACTTGTAACTTCTCCAGTGGTGATTTCTTTTCTCGACAGAAGTGCTGGCTTGCGTGCTGTTCTCCATTCCGTTGATCCAACCTGGACGGAGGGGGGGGGGAGAGGAAGGGGGAAGGGGAAAAGAAAAAAAACCCCACACGGAAAACCATGAAGTTAAAAAAAATAATTCAACAAAGACCTCTTCGTTGTTGGCTTTTTTTTTTTTTTTTTTTTTTTTAAACGAGCCGCCCGCTCTACACACCCAGGCAGGGAGGAAATCCACCGCGAAGCGAGCCCTAAAATGGGGGAATTGTCAGCCGGGTCCCCCCTCCACCCCAGCCAGACAAGAGGCAGAGAGGGAGAAGGAGGAAAGGAGGAGGGGAAAAAAAAAAAAAAAAAAGACCCAATCTCACTTGAACTCTGCTTTTTGCCATGATCTTCAGGGTGCTTGGCTTTTTCCCCCGCCTTGATCTCTCGGAAAGACATCGCGCTCGGCGGCCGATCGTCTCCGGGCGGCGAAAGGCGAGCTCCCGTCTCACATGGGGCCGGTTACCGGCTCGGGCTGGCCGCCAGGCTCCTGCCTCCCGTTTTCGCGAGCCACCACATATTGTGTGTGCTCGCTGCTGGCGGCGGCGGCCTCCCACAATACACCGCTGCGAGCGCCGCGAACGCCTAACCGCCCTCCGCCGCCTGCACATTCACGGCGGCCGCGCCGCGCAGCCCCCGGCCCGCGGCCGCCCGCCGCCGCCCCGCTGCCGCCGAGCGCCGCCGCATGGGCCGCCGCCGGGGTGGGTTTATTTTTTTTTCCTCCCCGCCCCGGGGTTAACGGCATGCGGGGGGGCGAGTGGAATCTGCCCGCTGCATTTACCTTAGCGCAAACTGTTTCTAAACAAGATGGACCTATAGGTGGGACAAGTTTAGGGTTGGTTTTTTTTTTTTTTGGTAGGGGGAAGACTTCGCGGCGAGCCCGGACCGGGCGGAGCGCGGAGCCCGCCGCCCTGCTGCGGCGGGGGGGGGGGGGGGACACGGGGACGGCGGCAACGGGGGCGGCGGGGGGGGGGTGTGCGCGCCGCCGTTCGGCGACACACGGCTGGGAGATGGCGGGGAGGGAGGAGGGCTGGGGAGCAGTTTTGCTTATTAAAGGTCCGGGTCCGGCGGCAGCCAATCAGCGGGGAGCTTCCATTTTGTTTTAGGTATTAAAGGCCGGTCGGCGCGGTCCCCCCGCCGCTCGGCGGGGCGCGGAGCCGGGCGGAGCGCGGAGGGCTCGTGGCGCGGCCGCGCTGGGGCTGCGGGGCCGCGGCGGCTCGGCCGCGGTCGGGCAATTGGCTGGTTAAAGGCAGCGGGGCGGCCGCAGCCAATGGGCGAGCAGCTTCCATGGGGCTTGAGTTATTAGACGGCGGTGTAAAAACATCCTTCAGCAGACAGCTAAGGAGAGGCCAACAGATCAGGCAGCCATTTTTCTGCAATGGAGCGAAATGGCCAACTGGGCTTTTCCTTTGTTCCAAAAGGGGGATCCGCCATGTGAATCCACACCGTCCACTTGCGGGGAGCGCTCGGGGTGGTGGTCATGTCTGGCACCACGGTAGAGGACTCACTGAAGAAGGAAGATTTAAAACAAAAACAAAAACAAACCAAAACCTTAGAAAAAAAAAAATGCGGAATTTTTTTTTTTTCCCTTACGGTTCGGGATCCATCTTTGTCTTGTGTAACTAGGTCACGGCACGCCCTATGTCAGCAGTTAACAATTTCGAATGCCAAAAAAAAAGTAAATACATTATTTTTGATTTTTTTTGTTGTTGTTTTGGGGGTTTTTAAGCTTTATACAGCTCTTTCGATGGCTGAAAATAAATTTTAGAGAGCATTTCCTGTATTAAACACGATTCCTGGCCATTTTTATTAACTCCTTTGGTGCTTATAAGGTAATGTTTTAAATATAGGCATAGAAATAGTGAATTCTGGCAAAAAAAAAAAAAAAGGCAATTTTACTCTGATCTTTTTTTTTCCTTTCTTTCCTCTTACGTTGTAAGTACCCAATCCATTCTGTCCTTGCTAAGTGTAGTTTTCATGTTAATGTTACTGAAGTGGTCCTTATTGCTAAGCCTGCATTTGCATGTCTTATGTTTTTGTCTGTTTCTCTAAACCAATTTTTATGCTTTTTGAAATATTTTAAGTATAAAGCAGAATATCTAAGAGTTGCTTAAAAGCTGTTTACAACCTGTAAATGTTAACCAGGTGATCTCACACTAACGTGTGCAGGCTAAAGCTATTTAGGAGAATATTTTTAGTGTCTGTGTGCTCTGTGGAAAAACACTGAACGTCCTTTTTATGTACAGAGTAAATCTGCCACAGGAAGGTAGATTTAAGCCTCGAGTAGGAGTCCTCGCTGCGTATGGTCAGTCAACATAGCTGGACAACTTTTTCTATAGCTTTTTCCTTTTTTTTTTTTTTTTTGATGCTAGACCACTGCCGTACAAAGATCCATAACTATCTTAAGATCCGTTTTGACTTGCAAACTTACGAGAGAAGTGGTGATACAGATCATACATATTTATAGCCGTTATTTTAAAAAAGCGTTAACAACTTCACCTTCAGAGCTGCATTCAACTATGGTGCGCGGGTAAGTATAAACCCTTTTGCCCTTGCAGAGAAACATACAGACCAGGCCTGTGCGGCTAACGTTATTGTCCTGGGCGGCAAGATCCTTCCTAATGGTCGTCTCTATGAGCCGTGGCGATCTCCTTCTCCTCAGATACATCTAACAGCGTCTCTGAAAACGTCTATTTTCAGGGAGGGATTTCTTTTTTTCTGCACAAAGCGCTTGGTCGTCCTCAGCCCTGTTGTTTTTTTTTTGTTGGGTTTTTTTTTTTTTTTTGCGGAGAGACGCCGTGAATCCATTGCAGGCGTTACGTGGCTGTTAAATTGAACGCACACACACAAAAAGGAAAAAAATATCTGCCTGCGAACAGTAAGATGTTACTGAGGCTGATTTTAAAAAAGGCGAAAAGGCGGTGGTGGTGGTGGTAGGGATTCCTTACGTGTTTTATCCGTCTAATTACAGAAGCTCGACAAAAAAAGGCAACAAAAGGGGGGGGGGTGTTTTTCAAGACGGTGAGTCTTAATGGCGGATGTCTCACTAAGAAGCACTGTAAAATCCTTCATACCGAGAGGCAGTGACTTGGAGAGAGGGGGGAAAAAGGACGTCTGGAAGTAAATCCAAAATGAGGGAGTTTCCTTCCAAGTGAGGGACCCTTTGCAGCCTGAGTTTTACAGTTGGAGAGCCGTGACGCAGTTGATATTCACAGCGGTTGTGCTTTAGTGCAGCCACCCAGCCCATGAAATGGCCTCCCCGCCGAAGTCTGGTGGTTTTATTATGTGAAAGTCTGCGGAAGCACCGTGTCCCGGGCGCCGGGAGGGGCGGCTGGCGGCGGGCAGGGCGCTCCCGGTCGCGCTCCATGTTGTGTGACGGTAGCCGCCATCATGGCTTCTCCTTCGGCGCCGCGTTCTCCTCAGGGCTGGGGCGGCGGCGAGGCGGGCTCTCCCCCACTGCCTGGCGGCGCTTCGCGTCCCGATCACTGGAGGGAAATGGCCTTTTTTTGTCTTTTTTTTTTTTTTTTTTCTCCCCCCCTTCTCTCTCTCCCCTTGCCCGTCCCCCCCCCCCCCCCCCCTTCCCCCACCGCTTTGTGAAGGGTTGTGGAAGGCAAAGCCGAGGAGGGAGCGGGGCGCCTGGCGGCTTTTTCTCCCTGCGGTTGCCGCGCACAACATGGCCGCTCTGGGGAGCGCCCTGCGGCAGCGGGAGGCACCGTTGCGGGCAACGGGGCTGGCGTCGCTCCAGCCCGGCCGGAGAGGAGGAGAAGGAGGAGGGAGGGGGGGCGGCCGGGCGGGGAGGACAAAGGCAGCTCGCATAATGCAGGCGAAGCCCTGGGTGCCTATAAATAACGCCGCCCGCCCCTCGCCTTCCTCCCTTCCCCCCACCGCAGCCTCCCGCTCGCTTGCTTTTCTAAATACCAAAAGATGGAAGTAGCTTAATGCTGAGGGAAAAAAAAAAAGAGGTACAAACAACAGCCCTTCCCCCCCCCACCACCAAAAAAAATCCAGGCGGTTGTGGGGGATGGAGGGGGGGAAGCCAGGCAAATGAGCACGCAGCGCTGGCCGCGGGAGGAGCAGGGCGGCGTCGGCCGGCTCCCCGCCTGGAGCGGGCTGCGCTGCGCCTCGCCAACGCGCCGGGGGGGAGCGCAGCCGCCGCTCCCCGCCGCTTGTCACATGGCTCTTTGTTGTTCTCCTTCTCCTGCCCCTCCTGGGCTTCCCCCCCCCCCCAACACCTCCAGCCGCTCCGCCGGGGCAGCCGCTGCCCTGCCTCCTCCCTCCCGCCCGCAACCGGGGTGGGATGGGATGGCCCGGCCCGCCAGGCCTGCAGCTCCCCGGGCCCGCAGCCGGGGCTGGGCTGGCGCGGAGCCGGCTGCGGTGCTGCAGTGCGAGCCGCCATGGCCGTCCGAGGTGTTACATGTGTTTTTTATTTTTTTCTTCTTTTTTTTTTTTTTTTTTTTTTTCTTCGAGCAGATTTTCATGCAGCTCGCTGCTTTGGGTGGAGGCGTGGGGGTTATTTCGGAGCTTCACAAGCCTGGCTGTGCTCCACGGGGAGTTATACCTTGTGCTCCACTGCAGCCCCAAATTAGGTGAGCTAGGAAAGCCTGGCTTGAGCAACCACTTCAGAGGGGCAGGACAGGGAGGAAAAGCAAACACTGGTAGAGAGGTGGCCTCCCTGGTAAGGCTAGAGCAGGACCGTCCTGCGGACCCTGTGGGAGGGAGAAGGTAAGTGGCTGCTTGGCAGAAGCTGCCTGCGGGAGCGGCATGTGCCGGGCAGGGGTGCGCCCTGCGCGCCAGTTCCTGCGGCTCAGGACCAGGCGCTCCGTGGGTTTGTAAAACCTGTGCTGTGGTATGTGCCGAGGCTCAGGGGTGTTTTCCTGCGAGGGAGCAGGGTGCTGCCGCGAAGGAGGCACCGCAGCCTGCGCCTTGCGCAACGACGCGAGGGCTTTAACGCTCATCTCTTCATTCCTTGTGTTCCCCCCCCTCCCCCCCCCCTCGGTCCTCACCGGGTCAGGCTCTGTCGAGAACAAGCGACAAACCGTCCGCACAAAACAGAACACGTTTCCATGGAGGGGGAAAAAAAGTCTCCGCACTGCCAGGCTGGCTTTAAAACGCCACCTCTGCTCCCTGTGCCCCCCTCCCGGGGCTGCGGTGCTGGGAGCCATGGCGGGCTGCGGCTCCGTCCCTGCGAGACGCGCCTTGTCCGGCCAGACCGGCTCTAACGCCTGGCCCTGGCCCGTGCCAGCGGTGTGACTGCCTTCCTGGTGTACAGTGGCTTTAGAGAATAATCTGTGAGTAAACTTGGAAGAAACGGTGACGTTGTTGTTAGCTAAACACCATTAAAATGCTCCTCTGCTGTTTCTCAATAGAGGTGAAAAGCATTTTGGCTTCCTGGAAATGGCCGAAGCAGGCGACATGTCGATCAAAATACGGTGTAGATCTGGTCTTGGTTTTGCAGGGGTTTTTTTGAACTGTAATGAAAACGTTTCTGCGGCTTGTATCATAATGAGTTAAGTCAGCACGTGAAGTGAATAAAAAAAAAGCAGATTTAAACAGCATCGACTATTAACTTGCCTGGGATTTGAAATTTATGTTTCAAGAGATACTTGGATATTAGTAGTACCTGCATTTAAACCTCAACGTTGGTCTGTTTAACCCTGAAGCAAACTAGCTCTGCCTAACGCAGGCTTTGAAACGATTCCGCCAGACCATAATACTGTGGGAGCTTAGACAGCTTTGTCTGTACTTGCACCTCTCTGCGCATTTTTCCAGGACTGTGATCTTTGTCTGCAATTAATCATTGCTCAGGACGGCCGTTCCCGATGGTAGAATCCATGAACTGCTCCAGCTGGGAGAGGTCCTAAAGCGTGTGCCTGGCGCCGGGTACGTGCAAACCCGGGCCAGGAATCGCAGGCGTTGTTCAGCGAGCCGGCCGCGCAGACCCAGTGAATTGTGTGGGTCCTCAGCACTTCTGGAAATGGTGTTTGTAAGTTTGAGCTGAAAATTTCTTTCCGTTTTTAGAGTTTCTAAATGACTATAATGTTCAATATAGTTTAAAAGTCACCAAGGCAGTTGAGACCGGTTGCACTCTCAGAGTGGGTGGTTTCATGGCTGAACCTCGTATCTGAAAAGCTAAATGTTCTGGTACAGCGTGTTTAAATCCCAGAAAGGTCAAACCAGACTTTCATACTTGAGTTAGATTGACCCTGATTTGCTGCATGAGACTTTAGAGAAAGAAAGAGATCTTTCAGGGGAAAGGGAGGGGGGAAGGATTCTTTTTTTTTTTTCTCTGAACAGCCTGTGGTGACTCTGTGCACATTCTTGAAGCAAAGGGGTTTGTTCTTGCCCACAGCTTCCCTCCCCTACATTGTTGAGTTGAAAACTCTTATGCGAATTATTTCACTGTCTGTTACCAATCAATAAGTGATTTAATTTCTTTGGCAAAGTGTTGTAACAAGAGCAAATTAGATTGAGAGGCAAAGTGAAATAAAAAATATGCAGCTGTTCTGCCAAACAATGATCGTGACTGTTTACAACATTTTGTTTTAGACTGGCTTGTACACAGAATCCTTTATTTTGAAGGTTTTCATGTCACAATCCACTGCTTGTGCAAGGAAACTAGATTAATAGATTATAAAGGACAAAAGAGACCTAGGATCATCTGGTTCGACTTTCTGCATTATGCAGGTCATAAGATTTTTGTGAACTTGTTGCTTTTTCTCGTTTGAAAGAATTTAACTACAGCACACCTGCATTGTAGAAAAACATCAGATTTTTAAAATGGGCCGTGAGAGAGAGTAAAATAAGAGTTAGTAAATTGTTTCCATCAAAATCTACCCTGACAGACTGGAAATCAAATACCTTTTTGAACTTGTCTAGTTTCTGCTTTCAGTTTCGGGATGTTGCTGTATCTCAGTCTGCTTGGCAGAGGAGTGCTCCATTACCAGATTTCCGTCCCCGTGTAGCTGTGTACAGGCTGATCAACAGCACTTAACGCTCCCTTTGCAGACTTGCAGAGCTCCCCCTTGGGTCCATCTTTACTAGTCCTGTAAAACCGTTCCTGCCGCGGTTCCCTGTGAACACTCCGGATTTTCACCATTTTGATTTGGGTGGAAGGGGACAGAACGGTCAGCGGTGATCGTACCCGCACCAACAGCCCTCCTGGCTGAGATGGCTCTGTTGGGCATCCAGGGATTACGGCAGCCCACATTCAGCTGGTTTCCCAGCATAGCTCCTGAAATACTCTCAGATCTGCTCCTTCTTGGGACAGCACCCCCGTACCGTTGGTTTGGGCACTTTGTTCTGCATGTATGGCTTTACACTTGGCCCTCCTGAAAAGGACGAGTCCTTAGACAGCACTGTTGCTTGCAATGGCCTTTTTTTTTTTTATACCCCCTCCTGCTTCTGTTGAGTGTCACGTACAAACTTGGTTGGTAATGATTTTAGATTTTCTTCCAGATAAACAACTGGTTCTGTCTCTGATGTAGGAGTTTCCTGGTTCCGGGTGTGTGTACACCTCAACCGTGTCAATATTGTGTCAGGAGGACGTCTGGATGTACACCGTCCTCTTGCCACACCCTGGTTTCATGGGAAGAAAGACCAGTTTAGGAGCTGGGAGGGAGCCAGGAGGCACACTGCGAGGTTTGCCTGCCCTGGTGTCTGTAACGTAGCCATTAAATAACGTAGGGCCCAAAACAGGTAGTTGAAGGACCCATAAAAGATGACAGCTCTAGGACACAGTGGTTACGACTGCATTTTGAGACCTTCCTGTTGGGATTGTAATCCATTTAATTACGCCATCTTGCTCTTATATTCTCCTACTTGAAATGATGTAAATGCTTCACAGGGCTTGAAGTACGGCACACCAGCCCTCTTACAGGAATCTCCTACTACTGCTATTACCATTTACCACCGAACCTTGCAGTTTCTTAAAACAGTTTTCTCTGTCAGCAGCTGAACTCATGAAGCTTTGTCTCCCATGGATTTGTGTCCATAAATGCCCCGTGACAAATCTTCTAGCTCTTTCCCAGTTTTGCTTGTGCTGCCTGGCTGAGCAAGGGGTAATGTGCTGGCTGGGAGCTCCACAGGGACCCACCAGGCAGTGGTACTGCCCCTTGGTACGGGCAAGGGCTGAGTTCTGCCTGCCTTTCCCTGAGACCAAGGTGGAGCCTCTACTACATACGCTGTTCATTCAAGACCTAAGTATGTTTGGGACTTCTTCCCCACTGCCAAATTTGATTGAGATTGGAGGAAGGAGAGAAAAAAATGACATAGAACAACACAGTCATATTAGACTGTTTTATTTTTAGGAAACCAGGCTAAGAATATCAAAAGCATATTGAGTAGGAATATGGACAGGGTATTTGCCTGTTCAGTTTTCTTGCCATGAAATTCTTCATTTCTTCCTAGAACAGCAGATGATCTGTCTAGGGAATTTCTCAGTCAAAATAAGGAACCTCCTGACAGATTTCACCTGTGCCCCAGCATGCTCTGAGGATGCACGGGATGCGAGCATTGAACAATGACAGGGAATCACAAGTCTGCTGTTGTTTGGCTGAGTGCAGAGATGGATGGTGGTACCCAGTAGTGAACAAACATTTATTTTGTTTAAGATCCGTACAACTTTTGATGGACATGTTGGATATTTGCCAGGGCTGGGTTTTTTGGTTTCTTTTTAAACTGTATCTGTTCATTTTATTTCTGCTAGTATTATGACAAAGCCACCTCTGTAGGATAGGTAGTGAGTGCTTTCAGAGATCTAATCATTCTTGAGCTATAAAGGAATAAAGAAACTGTTTCAACACCTGACTTGTGGCATGTTTTGTGTTGCTTCTTGCCTATTGAAATGCAGCTGCTATTGAAACGCTGTGATCCCATCAGAATGTACAAATGGTTATTTTTTAGAATACTTTCAAGCTTACAAATATCACAAAATAAATCAAGAAGGCTGGCAATTCTAATCAACATTCTAAAGCCGTCAAATTACTGAACATTTCAGTTCAGTGCTTCATGGCCTAAACAGTTCAGCTTTACAAAAAAAAAATAAAAGAAATGTACCATTTAAAGAATTCAGGCACTCGCAGAACTTGGGTCAAAAGGAAATTAAGATACAGGTAAGCAAGCTAAAAGGATATTTATGCATTAAAATACTTGTGTATCTGGACACCGATCACTAAACAGCCTAGATGCAATAGTAGCTGGAGACCTGCGAGCCTTTTTAACGAATGCAGAACATAGAGGGAACATTCTCATTATAAGTGATGGAGTATAAAATGTTGCAGCCAGAAAAAGTGATGACAAAAATCAAATGGAATGAGTTTAGCGTACAAATCAGAGCAGTTTCTTCTAACTGGTGTGGTGCAAACAACATATGACACAAGACCAAGACAGTTTTGTCCTTGACATTGTCACCATTGCTCACAAATCTGCAGTTAAGGATCCCCATCTTGATTTATTTTCTGACAGGACAGTTGGGAGTGCCCCAGCTGGTCCACTAAGCCAGGGTTTTCAGCCGAGTGGGCCAGAACATGCAGAATTAGCGAATGCTGTGCCTTCCATTGCCTTTCTACGCTGCTGCATAACAGCAGCTCCCAGTTGCTAAGCAGCTGCAGAGCTGTCTTTGCCTTCACTACCAATCAGCTGTACTATGGAAGCAACATGGGTTCCCCTTGGTCGATGGAGGGGAGCTGGCAGCATGAAAACGGGAGCAGTGGCCATAGCGAAATTGTTCCTTTTCTGGCTGGCTGATGGGCCCCCTGGCAAAAATGCTGGAGTGAAGTGAAGGGACACTTGATGGCCCAGAAGCAGGGGGTGGCGGGGAGGGGAGAGGGAGAGCCAGCATATGTGCACAGCGGAGGTTACAAAGACAGCAGATCTTAGCAGAGCAGGGGGCGCGCACCGAGGAGAAAGAAATGGGAGAGAGGCCAAATGCACAGTTCGGAATAAAAACCCCAGGAGGAGAGTGTGGCATATGGAGAGGGGAAATAAAGCAGAACTTGCACAGTCTGCGAATAATTGAATAGAAAATACAGGAAGAGAGGGAAGGGGCTTGATTTATTACTGCCCTTCACCTTGTGGAGACAGCTACACCCAGGAAGAGGAGGTGTGGAATACAACAGCATCTCTCATGTTTTGCAGTCAACTGTAGGTTTTACATTTCAGCCCCTGCCATTTGTGGTTTTCTCGCTGCATAGCTCCTGCCCTTTGTTTAGACTTGATTCCTGCAGGCTCTGTTCTTATCTTTGTCTAGTTTCTAATTTACTTTCGTACTTGCTTTAGCTTTCTTTTTGTTTTGTTTTGTTTTTTTCAAGATAAGTCTTAAATACCTTTTCCAGATACTTTAATTGTTTTAACCTTCAAGAGGGCAGGCCATTGCTAATTCCTAACTGAAGTTCATTTCCACTAAACCTGCAAAGCCATCGTGGCTTTTCTCCCCCTCTCTCTTCCAGGAGCTGCTGATGGAGAACAGGGCTCCCTTCCCGACACCTTCCCCTCCGCATTGTCTTTCCTTTTTCCTGCGCAATGCCTGCCAGCAGTCCGGGAAGACTTGCTGCTACCAGCGTGCAGGAAGTGGTTCCTGTGACAGTAAATTATCACTAACACCTGATGTGTTGCAGAAGCAGGGGGTAAAAAAGTGTCATGAACATCTGCAGGGGGTGGAGGGGTGGGTTGTGACCAAAAGGGATTCTAGTTGCACCACGGCTCAGCTGCCCGCATGAAATAATGCTTTGCGGTCTCAGCGCCTAACGTGCAATTGGCTGCGTAATAGGAAATGCCAGTAGAGCTGGCAGGGGAGCAGGGGAGCTCTGTGTTCCCCTCTCTGGCTCCTCCAGACAGAGGATTGAGGGGCACTTTCGTACAGGAGGGTGGGGAGAGGAATTAAAGCTCCTGCAGCTGTTGCCCGCCTCTGTGGCCAGCCCTGGCTTGCTTGGAGGGCTGTCGACTGAGAACACCTGTCCCCAGGTCCAAAATTGAGTACTGAAAGGCACCATCAAGGGGTGCCCACCCAGATCCACAGTGGAGAGGATTTGCTATGGGCTCTGTGTGTGTACGTGTGTGTATTTCAGGCCAATAAAAAACTTAAAAAATACGGACTCAGATGTGTTTCCTACTTTGAAGATTTTTGTCTAAGATGTCTTGGTTCCTTCCTCCATTTGTTTGGAGTCCTGTGTCTTTGAACAGGCACTGTCTATACTATTAGACTCCTAAGACCATTAAAGGTCTAGGGGCACTGATATTTTACAAGTAGATTCAGCTGCCTTTCACACAGGGGCGTTTTTAGCATTATGAGAGATACAAGCTTAATTAGAATGGTTTTAACCAGGAAATCTCCCTGCCTTGAGAAATCAGAGCTACTATGTTAATCCCAGCAAGCAACTGGGAACTTGACAGTGTGCCTGTTGTTAGGATAAGAGTCAGGAAGGGTGAAATGTGTGTAGGAAGGGTGAAACACACAGGAAATAGGCCATCAAGGACAGTGGTGTTGAGCTCGCGGAGGGCAGCGTGCTGCGTGCTAGTCCTGTGTTTGGCCATGTCCTGTGGGCTGGAGCAGTGCTGGCGGGTTGCTGCCCTCTACGTGCCTGCACACATCAGACCACGCCACCATTGCTCAAACACCTTCCCACCCTGCTCCAGTAGCTCACAGCGAGGACCTCCAGCCAGGCCGCTCCACGCCGTCAACCCATCCAGCTCCCACAAGCACAGCACAGGCCAAAAATCACAGCTCTAAAGCAAACATGACACAATTACAACGGGGTTTATTTCCAGCGCCTGAAGTTATTAATTAGCCTGCTCTGAGCATCGCTGTTTCTTTGCAGGGTTTGCTCTGACAGGGTTAACGGCTACTCTCAGGTCTGAGAGAAACTCAGTCTGGGCCTGTCCTTTGTCTAGTGATGTTCTGACAAGCCACAAACCTCTCTGGCTCCTGTCAAACCTCCATCCCTATGTATGAGCTTCTTCCTAGCCAGACAATGACAGAGCAAGTGCTTCCCCACTTAGCTCTCCCCATACATCTAGCACTTAACAAAAACCCAGGCGGAAATTGTGGTGTCTCCCATGGGGATATAAACAGGATTTTATCATCATCTCTTCAGTCTGCAGTTGCTGCCTTCCTGTAGGACATTTGCACAAATACCAAGAGGGGAGGATGCAAACTTGACATGTTAACTGCCCTTTAACATCAGTGCCATACATTACTCAGCAAAAGCCTGCCCGTTTCATCAACAGTCCTTTCTCTTACAGCCTGCTTTGCCATCCTTTTTTCTCCTATGAGTATCCCCATTTCCCCCACATTCTCATCCAAAAGGTTTGAGAGCTTGCTGCCTGGGCGAGGTGCAAGAGTGATGGCTATTGCACAGCCAGCGCAGCAATGAAGTGTTGCTCAAAGCCTGACTCTTCTAATGGCTCTGAAAAACACACACTTGTTCAGGTTGCATTGTAGCTCACCTAGTGGAAAACATACTTAGCAAGCCAAACCTGGGATCATTTAAAATTGAGCTTCTCAGAAGCCTCACAAAAACGTACAACCACACATTTCAGGTTTAGTGGGATCTACCAACAAACTTTCGGGAAGCGTAACCCAGATTTGGCCATCCATGGTGGACTCACCTACTCCATACTTATCCCTGCTGCGTAAACTAAAGCAGCTAAATGCATCTCCTGCTCTGGTGCTGTGCTTATTCTAATTAACATACACTCCTATTGGTTTCGGTCCTCCCTTGTCTCCAAACCAGCAAGTACATTAAAAGAAAATCTGTACCAGGAATCAGATACTTTGGGAATGGGGGAGGAAGGGAAAAGTAATCTGGAGAAAGCAGATACTGCAGAGAACGCTCTGATTTTGAAAAATACAACATCTCGATGCTTGCTGGATCAGGTGGAGTGTTGGGTAACGAAAACACGGGAAGGCATAAGCCAGAGGGATTTTAGGGGTGTATACTAAAGAGGTGGGTTGGATACTGGGTAAAAACGCATTGTGTTGCAAGGAAAGCTATTTACAGTCCCTTTCCCTATTTTTCCCAAAATTACTTCCTGATGGGATTTATTCTTTGCTGCAGATCTGGATGCAGAAAAGCATCTGATGCCGATTAATTTCATGCAGATCTGTAGCAGAGCCCTGTGCTCTCACTCAGCCATGATCAAGCCTGTGCATCACTCCTGAACCCGCTGCTTCTGACTGTTCCCATGGTAAAACCAACCACAGCTACCAACGCAAACACAACCTGCAGATCTCGCCTGAAACAAGGCATTTTGAATCCCTCTCTTTCCAGTGAATCTCCAGATTCACTTCTCAGCACAGAGGTAGAGGATGAGATCCAGCATCACTGTGATAGCTCTGCCAGCCTGTGTTGACAAATTCCTCCCCATCGTGCAGTGAAGCCGTGCCAGCACATCTGTGAGACACACATATCGCCCAGATCGGAGGGGGCAGAGTTATGGTGCTGTTGGCAGACCCTTGCTTGCTCATTTCATGCTTTTCGGAGATCAGTCATTGTGTTTGATGCTCCAGAAAAGCACAGGATGATCTTAACCTTGTGTTGCCCATTTTTTACAAAAGAACTTTGCTTGAGAACTCACACTTCAGTGAGGAACAGAAAGCTGAAACTGCCCCTAAGCACCTACTGTATCAAGCTGAGACAGTACCATGTTGATTTACACACTCTTCAAATTTGTAAGTGGATCTCTCCCCTCCGACCCCAACTGCAAAGCTGAGAACTCCGTTTCTAATGAAAGGTGAGATTCAAAATACGGCATGTTGGCCACACATACATCAGGTAGGTCACTTTGGCCCACATAGCTGGCACCCCTGATTTAAAGCATACCAGAGAAAACTCAAGAACCAGTATGTGTTTCCTATCAATAGCTGCTCTCTAGGTAGTAGTCAGTGTGTGGTTTATGAACAAAATTTGTCCAAACTACATCAAAGTGCCTGAATATTCGCTGCCTGATCTTGCTGAGTTGTGTGTCTAATTTAGCTAACACCTCCTGTTGCAGACCTTGTCCTGTTTTCTTTCACAGCCCTCTGAACTCTATGGTAGCATTTGGACAGATTTTATGTAGAGTTTATTGGAAGATTTTTGCACTGATTTAGTGTATGAGCTACTTGAGCCAAGTGAAACAGGAACTGTATTCCTAAGGCATAAAGAGGCAGAAAGGAAATTTTCTTATTGAAATATAATTTTTCCACATTACTTAATAGTCTAGAAAGTTAATACCTTTCTGGCAGCACTTCCCACTGGGAAAAAAAAGCGTGGTTCCTACTCAGCCAAACAACAATGTAATAATGTTTTAGGTTGCGTTAAACGTCTTAGAAACTGGCAGGTGTCACAGCCACCTTGCCTTCAGTGAAAAAGGCAATTGAGAGCCCTTATGAAACAAGGGATTTACATCAGTAGGGGCTACTACACAAAAAACAGGCACATGGCAAGGTCTGAATAGATGGTGAATCATGTGGCCCAAGGGATTTTTCAGGGTGGGGGCGTGTGTGTAAAATATCAGGCCACAAAGACCAGATGGTGGAGCTCTGCATGTGCAAGAGAAACAGCAAGAAACATTACAGAAATGGATACTGAGAAGCAGCTGAAAGTCAAGGAGACGGCGAGCTCTGATTTTGAAAAAAGAGATTTCCAGGGTTGACTGAGGGTTAAAAGAGTGTTGTCACTGAGCAAAAGCACAACTGAAAAAACAATTTTGTAGAGTTGGTCTGTAAACAAATTTAATTACCTTGAGTATATACCCAGCTTTGTCATAGGCTTCTCCTCTTACACTGATGTTGTCACCTGTAACTTCTTGTGTCTGTGAGGTACAGTTCAGCTCTTCTACACTGGCTTCCCCTTCCCTATCTGCCCTGTCAGTTCACACTAAATTCTGTGGGGCAGAGACTGTTCTTCAGTAAGGGTCTGTGCACATGACAATCAACTGTTGCCCTTGTGTAACATCTGAAATTTATCGGAAATTCGCTCTACTTACCATGTAAGTCCCATTCTTCAGGGTCTGTCTTTCCTATTGTACTCTTCAGGGCATTGTCTCTTGCTCTATATGTACATGCTGTTATGGGAATTCATCACTGAAAACACAAATAATTAATATCACTGGTAATGTTAAAAAATAAATATTTAAGGCTCTGTCTTGTTACACACGTTCTTAACGAAGCTTATGAATATTTCCTTTGACCTAAATGGGGCTACTTGTTCTTATCGTTATGTTTAAGTCTTTTTAAAGCTGGGGTCTGTATTATCAAGAGGAAAATTCTTAAATGTATTTCAAAAGTGTTGTTCTAAAGACATTTAGGAAGAACAAGTCCCCATTCTTCTCCAGTTTATATTACAATATAAACTAATAATATGAGTATACAGCAGATGGCGTGTGCTGTTACGCCCCTCTGCAATTGCGGCTACAAGGAAGTACCAGTAGTCTGAGACCTTGCTGGTTAGCTAAAATAGTTGTAGTTTCCATTAGACATATGACTGCAAGCCACGCTTCTTAGCCTAAGGGCATGCACCATGATAGAGCTTAGTTGATGGCAAACTTAAAACTTTTACAGTATTCAGAGTTCCTCCAAACAGAACAACACAGCTAACCAGAATATTTTGTCAAATCTGTTAACAGATTTACGATTTAAAACAGTATTTTGTGAGCAGAAAGATTTATAATTATGCTTTTTTTTCCCCTCACTTGACTGTCTATAGTCACAAACCTCCTGGGCTTTTAATATTATTAAATCTCCATTTCCTTGGCAGCACGAGCACATTGGTGTTGTTTCCTTAGGAGGTCAGGCTAAGGATATGCCTTGAGGTTCCTCCATTGTACCAGAACCGTCCAGGAAGCTGCAAGCACTTTTCCCCAGGCTTAGCATTTTGAGAAATGGGTAGATCAACTTATTTCATCACCCTGTATTGTAAAACAGTCATAGCTTCAGTATTAATCTGTGAGGGTTTTTTAGGTGTCCTCATAACTAACCCGAATCAACAGCATCTAAAGTGTTAAAGCATCTTCTAAAAATTGTAAACTTCCAGCAGTTTTCCTAGGCTGTGTGCTAACCTTTTACTCCTTCCTATTATTTTCCTTGGCAATCGTGAAGCAACAAATTGGTAACAAGATTGGAACACAGCTATTTACCACATCCCATTAAAGTCTTGATTTTGGTACGCTGACTGTAAATCTCTGTACACATGTTGACTCTTGACCTGCGGATGCGTAAGCTTTTGATGAAACAGAACTTGTGCCAAAATCAATATAAAGGCCAAAATAGAACTAGGAGAAGGACACTTGCAATTAATAATGATTAGATCTGAATTTTACTACTAGAGGGTTGGATCTTCTTCCATTTAAATCAGTGGCAGAATTTCATATTAGATTTTACTTTTTCAGCGTCAGCAAAATACGCTTAGCTTTTGCATATGCCTAAAGCACTGCACACCCGTTAATTAAAAATCAGTAACTGAGACACTGAAATGCTATATTTCGTCAATACGAAGTTGACTCACTACAAATAGAACATCCATTACTTAAAACCAGTTTTTGAGTGTTTACAGTTGATTTTATAATCTACTCATTTTATATTGTTCCGAATCTAAAGGTGTACAAATCTAAAAAAGTTTCCTTAACTATTAAATGTAAAAGGAGGCAAAGCTGTGAGAAATGTAAAGATTGTTTTGAGACTGAGGGAAAAAAAAAAAAAACAGAAAAAAAAAGAGAAAAAAACAACCTAACAATGACCCACAAAATACTTTTATCCCAAAAAAACCCTTTTATGGCAATAATTGACTTGAAAAAAAACCCTGAATTACAGTACTCTGTTACAGGAAGACTACTAAGTCTATCTGCTGATCATATCATACATAGTGTGATGCTGGTTTTGAGCCAGGTCCAAATAAATCATTTCAGGGTAAAACAATTATTTCCTGGACCATTCATTCCTGTGCTATACTGGAATGTCCTCAGCCATTACAGTCGACAGGAGCTGACAGCTTTTACTGTGTTCCAGATAAGATATATGAGATTGCTGTTCATAAAGCATCTTTTTCACAGCTTGTGTATTCTACATGCTTGCATCAACTTTTCCCTCAGTAAAATGGTTAGTTTAAATAGGTGTGAATTTGGCTGCTTTTTTATTACTATTATTTGAATTATATGACACTTGGTTGGGTATTTACACATCCCTCCTCCTCCCTATCGCCAAAATAGCCTTTTCCAGCTTTTTGTTTGCCCTCTGCACAAAGCAGGGCCTTCCTTGAAAGAGCTCCGGAGTGCAGTCGCGTTTGCATTCGGTCTAGGAGGCCATCTAGTGACATAACTGTGCAGGAGGAAATGCAAAACCCTGTTTGAGTTGTGATTATTTTTTTTTTCTTAGTTGAATTAAATGATCTTGCTACACTCAAGCATGCCCTTGGGGCTTTGTTGCTATTCTCACAAGTAGTATTTCAAAAATTTTAGAGTAAATTTTGATTTCTTAAGAACAGATGGGGTATATTTGAGACAGAGCACGCTGTTAATCACTCCTAGGAAAGAAACACGTTTTTTTCTTGTGCAGAATGGTGGTAGATTGGCACATGAGCAGGTCTGTCAGGAACAGAGCATCACTTCCCTGACCTGTGTATCAGAGCTGTTGCGATCGCCCGCCTTCCACAGTACAAAACGCCACCAGGTAGATGTTTGGGGTCACCACATCTCTGCAGCTAAAATGTAAAATTCCGGTTATTTTCATCACAGCTCACCTTGGATGGCTGGGACTCAATCAATACGCAATAAGCAGAGCTCTTGGTTCCTACTCGAGCAATAAATACAGTAGAAAACAAGCAGTAAGTCACCCACGACTCCCAATGCCGACAACAAGCTGTGTTTCGGGGGTACCTGAGGGGGTCCCTGCGTCCTCCCGGCCGTGGCACCCGCTGTGCGCTCTCCCCTTGTCTGGGACTGGGATCCACCGCTGCAGATACTGGGGCTGAACTGGAAGAACATCCCCTCAGCCACTGGCGACCTGGGGTGAACCAATATGGCGCTTGAAGTCCAAAGGGCCTCCCTGAAGGAATAAATGAGGGCTGGGGCACGGGGGATGCTGCCGCCCCAACTGCTCGACGGGGACGAGCACCGGAGCGTGGGTAACATGGCGGGTCGATGGGAAGTGCGCAGGGGACAGGGCCCAACGGCCCCAGGCGGATGGAGGCCTCGCAGGCTCACCAGGGGTGCGCAGCCCCGGGAGTTGGGGGGGGGGGGGGGGGGGCGGAGGGGAGGCCTGACGGGGTGCTGAGGGGGCTCCCGTGGTGCCCACCGAGGCTGCGTCCGCCCCAGCGCCGGGGCCCCGCGGGGGCAGCCGCACACCGGTGAGGAGCCGACGCCACGGGCGCTCCGGACCGCCGAGGGTGGCTCGGGGCTTCGGGGACAGACACCCCCCGCCGCCGCCGCCGCTGCCGCGGGGTTGACGCGGGGTGAGGCGGCGGCGGCGGCGCCGCGGGCCCGCGCGGAGCCCTGAGGCACCTGAGGCGGCGGCTCCCGCGGCGCGGCCAATCCGCGGCGGGGCGCGGGCGGCGCCTGCCCGCCCCGGGGCGCCCGGAGCTCCGAGGCGGTGCGGGGCGGCCGCGTCCCGGCGGCGCTGCGCCTTTCCCGGCTCCGCGCCCTGCCCTGCCCGGCCCCGCTCCATGGAGGCGGCGAACGGGGCCCTGCCCGAGAGCGCGGCGGGGGAGTCCCGCGGCAGCGCGAGCGCGGCCGCCCCGTCGGGCAAGAAAGAGGTGAAGGTGGTGATTGTGGGGGACGGCGGCTGCGGGAAGACGTCGCTGCTGATGGTGTACGCCAAGGGCTCCTTCCCTGAGGTGAGCGGGTTGTCCCGCCGCCGGGCCCGGCCTGGCCGGGGCGCGAAGGGGCTGGGGACCACCCGGCAGAGCGGCCGGAGCTGGCAGCGAGTCCCCGGCTAAAACGGCTTCTCCTCCCTTTACAGCAATATGCGCCGTCCGTCTTCGAGAAATATACTACCAGCGTTACGGTGGGCAAGAAGGAGGTCACCCTCAATTTGTACGATACCGCAGGTAAGGGGGTTTTCACATCATGGTTTCCATTTTTCCTGTCCCCGCAGTCTCTGTGCGGCCACAGGGATGGGGCCGTGCTGGGACACCGGCCTGGGACTGAGCCCAAACCCGGCCCCCGGGTTTTCGTAATTTCAGAGAAATAAGGAGAAACGACTTTTACCCCTGTGAAATGTTGCTCCTGTGAGTGTCCCTGTGTTTCTCTTCCAGCAGCTTTCCGTCTGTCAGGTTAAACAGGTCTGATTCTGTAAAGTTGGACATATTTTCAAATTGGCTTTTCTACTAACATACTTTTAGCGAAATACTGCAGTTAAGACTGCTAGAGATTAAAGTACAAACAAAACAACAGCCGTTACCTGTTGCATGCATAAATGTGCCTTCCAGAGAAAAAAGGGATGCTTGTCTAATGGCAGTTCTCGCCATAGACTTGTTCATTATCTTAACAACCCAGTTTATTAAGAAAATCACATCAAATAACAAACATATCTGAAGGTATTAAAACCCAGTTCCCAGATGCAAAGCATAATACAATCAACTGGGCAAGTATTTTAATCTCCTGCCATGTGTGATCACTATTTAGTGAAGGAGAAAAAGACTGGTTTTTGTTCAAAATAGAAAGGCCGTAGCAGTAAACGTTATCTGGAAATGCTGGTAGTTTGTTTGGGTTCATTTCAGGAACTTGTGAAATCGTTTGTGTTCAACTTAATTCAAAGTTCCTAGACTCTGTTATCCAGATGCGTTCCTAAATGAACCCTGACGTTGACACATGCTCTGTTTCAGCCCAGTGTAAATCATCTGTTTCAGTTCAAGCCTGTGGGGTTGTTCCAAATTTACACCAAAACAAATAAGAACTGAATGTAGTCCATATTCATTTTTTATAGTAGTTAACCACACTTACCTCTTGCATACCGTACATGATATCTGAACAGATAATTTTAGAGGTTTTTAATCTAAAAGTGAATTTTATTGCTGATCTTTACTGCAGCATAGTAAGATCCCAAGCATGCAATTTGCCCATACATCTTCTTGTGTCAATGTTACCGTTTTTGTATCCAGTAATTTGGATAAGTAGCTTCTACTGAATGGCAAGGCTTCTGTGTTTAAGCCTTAAAGGAAAAGAGAAGGGCTGAAATCGAGTGTGAAAGAGGGATTTCCTTAATACAGCGTGTTGGCACAAAGAACTTGCCACACTGAACTTGTCAAGTTTTGATATTTGTTCACTGTCAGAGTGGAACTTTTGCCTTTCACACAGTTCTTGATACTTGGCTGGCTCATTTAAAATCAAGCTGCACCTTTACATTTGCCTTTGGAGTCTCTTCCAGGCTTTAAGGAACGTGGGCTGGATCCAGAAAGGGCAGTAGGTGGGGCAAGTTCAGTATTGCAGCACTAAACTCTCGCAAGCCTCTGACATAAGTGCCCGGCTCATTGTGTCACGCAGGGAGTTCAGCTCTGCCCAAGACCTACAGCCACCAGCAGCCTGGGGAGTGCTCACTGAACCCGGTCCTGGTGGTTTATCATACCATAGTTTGGATTGGAAGGGACCTTTAAAGGTCACCTAGTCCAACCCCCTGCAGTGAGCAGGGGCATCTTCAACCAGATCAGGTTGCTCAGAGCCTCATCCAACCTGAACTTGAATGTTTCCAGGGAAGGGGCATCTACCACCTCCCCAGGCAGCCTGTGCCAGTGTTTCACCACCCTCATTGTAAAAAAATCTCTTCCTTGTATCTAGTCTGAATCCGCCCTCTTTTAGTTTAACACCATTACCCCTTGTCCTATCTCAGCAGGCTCAGCTAAAAAGTTTGTCCCCAGTTATACCCTGTTTTCCTTGTTCAGGCATGTAACCTTAGCAGAAAGTGTCTACCCTTCTACATTTAGTTCACAGCTATAAATACTCCTTGAAGAACAGAGTGGGGCATGTTTTGTGTCTCATAAGACACTTTGGGCAGTGGAGATGTCATTGTTGCCTAGTTGGCAGAGCTCTTTGCCATGAAAGATCAATTGCTTTCTATCTTTCATCTGGAAACTTGAAATTCAACGTTTCACCTCCCAAAACTTTGTCATGGTCACCAGGCTACAAGTTGCTAGAGGCTGCTGACACTTGTCTCCTCCCATCCTGTTAAATTTCTTTTGCTTTGCATGAGACACGTCAAGATTACCAGGTGCAAAGAAAGAGGGGACATTGCCACCTTGGTTAAGGCATTTGCTTGGGAGGGGACAAGACTTGACTTTTGGTTCTGTTTCAAAGCTGCTTACATAGTTTTGTGTTACAGACCTGTGTCATACTCAGTAATTCAAGCAGCTTTTCATCCTTTTTCTGAAGGTGGAAGTTATGCTAGAGGAAGAACTCACTTGAGCACACATTTTAGTCCCATCCTGTTTTTAATAATACAAAACTGATGTTGAGTTCCTTAAGGGTTAGACTAGGACCAAGAGCATGTTCCTGTCCTCTGAGTTCAAATAGTGCAGTGAGAGAAGAGACAGGGGAGTGTCCAGTTCAGGAGACAAGAGAGCTCCTGCCACTCTACTGTGTGGATGCAACATGGGAAGTGCAGTTTTGGAGTTGGTGTTTCATGGTCTTGACTTGCTTCTGTCATATCATGCAGCAGCAGCTCATTAGATTCCTCTCTCAGCTGGGTGATGATGCTCTGGGGTGGGTGTACAGCAGCATTTGCAGCTTAAAGAGAGGTCTAAATATACAAATTATTACTGTAAGTATAGTGGTTTAACAGTGCAGCATATCAGCCATATTTTATGACTCATCTTCTGACTTATGAACTGCTTGAGTTGGTCTTGCTCTTCTCTAAACTCCTAAGACGGCTTTCCGCTTGTGCTTTGCTTCTTCATCTGAAAGGTTCCCAAATCATTCAGATTATCATAAAATTATTTAAATGGCATCAAAAGGATGTAAACCTATTTCTGAGATGAACGGCTTCAGCCAAATTCCATGTAGCAGTGTAGGGCAGGAGAAAGTAAAGCTGTTTTTCTAAAAAAGTGTCACCGGATCTTCACAGTGCTCCCACTGCAGAAAGGACCTCGATATTTTTAGGATTTAGAATTGCTAAGACCAATGCTAACTAGAGCTGCATGTCCTTCAGCATGGGAAGGTAAGGACAGCTTCGGCTCCGTGGGCTGTTGAAAGTTAAGGATTCTTTGTGTTGTCAAGTCCTGTGCAGCTTGAGACTTTGAGCTTGTCCTCCTTACTGAAGAAGGACACAAAGTGGCTAAAACCCAGACATTTCAACCTACAAAAGGTACTTTTTTTCTTGAGATGACGTTAACAAGTTAGTCTAAAATATGCTAGAATAACAATTTTTTGGTGAGACTTTTGTGCTATGCTACTCGTATCTTCCTCATCAGAGACACCTCTTGCTGTTGCAGGAAGTTGGCGGTATGCATGCGCAATGCGTCAAGGCTTTGTAATATCACTTGTCTTGTCTGCAAACAGGCTTTGCAGCTGCTTATTCAATTAAAAGTTTCCGTTTCTTGCTGTGCTCGAGAAAGGCAAAGGCATTGAGAGGTAAATTAACTCTGTAATTTTTCACGTACTAAGGGAGCAGTGCTGATGCTTTAGCTGCAGTTCAGACACAAGGTTCAATTTCTGATGCTGTTCAGTGCAGGGCTTTCTCAGACCAAAGAGCTCTGCTGGGCTGGAGAAGGCTGAGGAGGAAGTAATGCCTCATCATTGTGGGTGCTCGCTCTGACTGGCAGGAAGCACATGTGAAGCCTCCAGTGGGGTTTTTCAGGTCAGTAGTGACAGATGCATGGTGGTCTGGGGCCTTAAGAGAAATTTTAAAAGCCAGTATATGCAAGAATGATTTTTCATAACTTTGAAAGGGAGGGTGTGGCTGAGGAAGACAAAAAGATCCCGGCTTTTTAATTGAAGTGTGCCCCCTCCAAGTGTCCTCTTCTGGTTTTATTCCTGCCAAGAATGTTCATTTCCTTTTTTTTTTTTTTTTTTAACTGAGTAGTGAAAAAAACGTAGCTGCGAAGCTGATAACCATGGCATTCCCATGGAGCCTGCAGAATAACAGATCAAAGAGCATTGGGTGCATTTTTGTGTGCCCGTTGAGGGCTCACCATCGCACGGTTCCGTGTCGATTCATGGCGCGTGGAGTATTACAGACAATACGTGGCCTATGTAGGAAGTGGTTGGCTATTCTGGATGGGGTGACAGGATATTACATTTTCCTTACCCGCTGGCGGTTGGTAGCGATGGACAGCACTGCTGTGTGTTAGGACAGCACATACTGGTGGCCTCCTGGGCTATCATTTACCCTCGCCTGTCCACAGCAATGGGTGCTGAGCTCCTTTATGGGCTGAGCAACACACAGGCTGGCACTTCTTGGGTGTGAATTGGTGAAGGGGTGAGGAAGAGCAGAGGTGAACATGCACATGAGACTGAGAACTGTGGTTTCACTTCTTCCCCCGTTTGCCCTCAGCCATCATCTGAGGTCCCAACCCACCGTAGGGCCCGACTGCAGTGATGGGGGTTACGCAGCATGTCACAGAGGCATGCAGGAGTGGGATCTTTGCAAAGAATCAGCAATTTTTCGGTGAATTCAGCTGCACTGAGGGGTTTTTTCTTTAAAAAAACAAACAGAGTCTTTGATGCTACAATGAATTGAGGAAGTTGGAGGAGAGTCACAGATACGTTCACACGTAGGCGTATATTTAACCAATTCTTTCACAGCATGGTTTTTGTTAATTGGGGAAAGAAAACAGCTACCTGTGCTTGAGGAAGCACATTCAGGGGCTTTACATGTACATTCAGTTACTGCTTAGGTTCAGCCCTGTTCCTTCATTTCAAAACTCTTCTAGTAGAAGACCTAAATCTGTGCCAAATTAGCTCTGACCACAGACTGAGCAGCTTTACAGAGAAAAAGTCTCCCAGGCCCTTTCTTGCATTTCACCAGCAGCACTTCAGGACAGAGAGCGAAAGGAATTGTTTTTAGTGAGAGGGATGTCCATGTTTAGACACAGCTTGATCTGCTGTGTCCTCAGCAACTGAAGAACTGCATCTGAGCTCTTAAAGGATAGCTTCCTCTCCTTCCCAGTGAGCTCTGCAATCATCTGACCATAATACAGGTTAAGCAATTACCATCTAACCTTCCCCCTGCGGTCTCTGCGCTATACCTTGTCCTGTACTCTGTATTTGAAATTCCAAATACGCATGCAGCCACGTTTTATACAGCAGCATTTTCTCATGCATTTATTTTCTCCGTTTGCTTAAAAAACCATAACCGCACAGCTGGTTTTGAAGATGAAGGTGCAGTTCGAAAACTATGGGGTTTGACTTGCAATGCAGCATATTTGTGTCACATCATTGAAGACACCTCTTCCATTATCCCATCCAGGAGAGTATTAATTTAGCTGATGTTCCGATTCCAAGCAAACGAACGTGTTTCTTCCAAGGGGAAAGTCCTGTCTGCCTCAAACTGCCAGCAAGAATTTGGAGGACCTTTTGATTTTACAAGCTACATTGGTAGAAGCTCAGAGGCATGAATTTGACCAGGGAAAATCGTACACAACACATAACACTAGAGGAAGTTAGGAGGAAAAAAATGTTTGGCACCTGGTGTGTTTAATGCATTTAGAGGATTATCTCAGCAACAAAATGGTAAATTGGTGGCAAACAAGTATGTGGATTTGGGAGAATAAGAAAGACTAAGCAGTACAGTCTTTGCTCTGAATGTTTATACAACATGCATAATTTTGTCAATTGTCTATTATTTCTGGATTAAACCTTGAGGGATCAATCCTTCTTTGTTCTGCACCTTGCCCACGGAGCGTGCTGCTCTTGTGGGAGCTCAAATACAGAGTGGTCCAAACCTAAGCTTCCCATTTTACAGACATCTGAGGCAAACTAAGTAATGGCTTATTGAGTAGGGATTGCCTTGTAAAAACCTGCATCTTGATCCAGTGTTTAAATTAAGGAGGGGAGCAAAGTATTGTAGAATTATTTGCCTTCTGGTATCTGCAGTTCTTCAGATTGCAGCTGGAGACCAGCATGTTGGCTAGAGTGGTGAGTGTGTGACTTGGGACTGAGCCGGGTGCCAGGGCAGGAATAATTAGTATAAAGTTGGGGTAAGCTGAAATTTTCATCATCCCTTCATTTGAAATAATCAGTACAAAGTTTTGAGAGGCGTAACTTCCCTGTAAGGCAGTTTTTGGGCTGTGTGTACATTGTGGAGATCGTGGGAAGGAACAGCATTCCCAGTTCTCATTTCGGAAAGTTGGTGCATCACAGAGACGTACCCGATTCCAGGGGCAACATTCAGGTGGCAAATAGATCTTCTACAGACTGCTTAAATCACCGTTTCTTCCTTAAGTATCTGGAAAAAAGTCTCAAATGAAAAAGATCTGGGTTTTTTCCTGAGCTGCCAGCTCTATCTGGTAATTACTGCTTTCTTGAACTCAGCCTCTTAAAGCAAGACACCTTCAGACCCCAGCATGGTGATTATACGGCAAGGGGGAGAGTACAGGTCTGAAGCAAATTAGCTTCCTCTTGCCAGATCACGTGCTAGAATATCCCTAATCACAAGTATGACAAATCCCCTGCTTTTCCAGAATTCAGCAGCATCCCTAAGCTCTGCTGTAGTCCTGCTTCAAAGACCAGTTAAGCCTGGCTTATGTTGCAGCATGTCTTGTAAAATCACGTGCGTGCTGCTACAGCGAGCAGCGGTGCTGAAGGCACAGCGTGTGCTAACTGGTGCTTCCCCTCCGCTCACTGGGCTGGGAAAAGAAAGTTTGCCACTAAGATTTTTACCTCAGCATTCGCATCTATCAACCACGAGTTTCTTCTCCTCACAGCATCATGTGTGTAAATGTATTTGGGAGAACGGAGCCACTGCCAAATTGCAAATGTTTTAATCGATAACTGTCAAATTCCTCTTGCTGATTTTGCTTTTGAGCAGCAGCTTGGCAATTGGTGATTAGAGCTGCTTCTAAGTACTTCGCAGTTGGACAAGGCAGGCTCTTTATTAAAACTTGCCAAGGACATGTTTTATACCCTAAAGCGTCAGTTTTATCAGTGAAGAAGAACCTCCTGCATTTAAGGGAAGGAATTTTACAAGTATGGAAAACTTGCAGTCTATGCAATTACAGTCCTGTTGTTCTTGATCTCAAGTATGTATCGTAACAAGCAGGATGATGGGAATATGTAAAGAACAGAGGCTTCTTTTATTGAAAACATCCTCTGTGTTTCAGGGCAGGAGGACTACGATCGGCTACGACCGCTTTCTTACCAGAACACAAACGTTGTGTTAATTTGTTACGATGTCATGAACCCCACTAGCTATGATAATGTGGCAGCTAAGGTAAGAGGCTTTTGTAATTGCTTCAGCCTTTTAAATGAATTACATATGGCTGATGTATGACAAGATGTCAGATTAAAAAAGCTGATGCTTTTAGTGTCCTGTACCCTGGGCGTGTGGATACACAGATCATTCATCATGCACTGAGCTGCAGGTCACGGACCTTAGACCTGGAGCTTGGCTCTCCATGGCTCCTAAGTGCTTAGTGCTGGTGTTGACTCTGCAGTACACTAAAAAGATCAAACACCAGCAGTGAAATCACTGCTTTATCTGTAGAATTGTCACACAACCAACATTGCACACAAGCATTTTAGATTGAAGTCTACTTCCATCACATGCATATTTAACTACAGGGGAGAGCTGTAAGCACCCCCTTGTCTGTACTAGGATTTCTGTAATACCCTGAAGTAGAAGTTAGCGTTCCTGTACGTAGCACCAGCAAAACAAAGCAAGACTTGGTCCAGATTCGGCTCTTAAATATGACTTTAAAGCAGCTCTTCTGGATTGTAACAGATGTTAAATAACTGCTTTGGCACTGTGACAGATGCCACCTATGTTTTTTATAAAGCAACTGACTTGGAGTAGGACTTTTAAATGTTTCTGTAACAGTGCATGTTGGGCCCCTACTACTAGATGAATAACTTTCAAAACTCTGAAATTGCAGTATGTATTTAATGCTGGTTCTGTTCCTTGGCTTATTGCTTTGATTTCAGGGGAAAAAAAAAAAAAAAAAAAAGCCAGACATGAAAGTTTTGTTTTTCTACCATTAGTGGTATCCTGAAGTGAATCACTTCTGCCGAGGCGTCCCGGTCGTGCTGATCGGCTGCAAGACAGACCTTCGGAAAGACAAAGAACAGTTGCGCAAGCTCAGGGCTTCTAAGCAGGAGCCCATTACTTACAACCAGGTAAATACAAGTGCATTTAAAGTGGTGTCCTCTTTGCACACTTACTTCAGTGGCAGTGTTCCTCACAAGTACAGTCACAGATACTCCAAAATTAGGTGATCACCGTGTCCAGATAAAGAAATTATTGACAGGCAGCGCTAATGGGTGCTTCTGTACGTCCTTTTTGGAAGTGGCCAAATCACCACCCATTTTCAGGACCAAAGCAAAGAGAAGTTTGAAAAGCTTTTTGCGTATTTTGAGATGTCTGGAAGGATGCCCCTAGCTACCCCTTCTAGGCTCATTACATCTCATTCTTGTTTCCTTTCACAGCTGGGTTATTACTGTTACAACTTTGTAAGCCTCGGCAAGTTTGTTGGACTCCCTTCATAGTTTTTATTACCATACCTTGCTCCTGTCACTGTACTTTGATCAGGATTGTGATAAAAGACTGGAGATGCTAGGATACACATTACAGGATTCAAAATGTGCTTTTTCCATGGTGGAAAAAAATGTGTTTTGCAAACCCTGTTTAAAAATAAATCCTTTCAAGGACAATAGCAAAAACATCTGCAAGGCTTCTCTAATATAAGGGACTTTTCTTTGAAATCTCTGAAGTAATCTTAAAAAAACAAATGTACACACTATCAAATACTTACAATTTAAGTATTACAAAGCAGTGAGACAACTAATGTTACGACACTGGCACAGCTGTCCTAGCTACAGGAGGAAGTCAGTGATGGAACAGCTTGTCCCATGTCACACGAGACCTTTCTGCTCCGGTCTCCCAATTTTATTTATTAAAAAAAAAAAAAAAACAAAACAAAACTACAAAGGATGGCCTTCTCCTCTCATCTCAGAGCGAGAACAGCAGCTTTCAAACTGCTTCAGACACAAATCCAGGGAACAAGGTTAAATGCAGTAGGACCTTTAACGAATCACTACTTTTTCTAAACAGCCTGAAAAGAAACTGCAGCTGCATCGCCACTAAACCACGCTGGGACTTCTATAGCTTGTCTTCCTTGCACATAAGACAAGATGCCCGTCCTGTCGCTTTGTGAACTACTGCAGATTGTCCCTTATTTGCATTAACAACTCCCTTTGTTACCCTCACACGTGAGGTTCAGGGCAAGCAACAGGCATGTTTGGCAAGTCTGATGAGGCCTCATGCAATTAAATTCTAAGGCCTAAACAATGTACAGACTTTGTCTCCTACATGAGCCCTCCCACTTGGTTTTTCTCCCCTTAAATATACACTATCCCAGTCTTTTACAGCTGATGGCATCTTGAGTCACACGATGTGATGCTTCCAATGCCAGAGGAGCTGAACAGTATGTGCCAGCACTGCAGCTCGCAAACAACTGGAAGGAGACAAACCTCGCTTAAATATGCTGAAGAAAAATCACCCTGTAGAAGCCTGAGTGCTCAAGTCACCCCACTCCCAGGGCTTACAATGAACAAATGCAGAGCTGGTGAGCTGTGGGTTGCAGACCTGGAATTCACACTCCAAGGCTCACAAGCGCTCAAAAGTGGGGGCTGACTCTGCAGTGACAATAAAAGGATCACAAGCAAAGTAAGAAATCACTGTGTGTTGCCTGTAGTGATTCCGTGCAACCAGGATTGCATGCAAAGGCTTTAGATTCTAGTCTGTTCCCGTTGCATGCATTTGGGCGAGGCTGAGAAACGCAATCGTTTGTGGAGATGAGGATTTTGGCTGAGCCCTTGTGATGCTCCAGTGCAAGTCAGGGTTCCTGCATGTGCACCAGCAAAACAAAGCAAGATGTTAGTCTGGATTCTGCTCTTGCATGTGACATTCATCACTAAGGGTGACCTCACATAATAGTTAAGATCAGGCCTGAAAAAATACCACCATGTAGACATCTTACCCTCACTTAAGTATGTACCTCAGCATTTCTGTTAAACAAATTTAATACTGAGAATATTTTTACACTATAGGCAGCCTGCGTGTGAGAGTCTGTAATGCTCTAGATCAACATGGGGAAAAAAATTCTCGTTTATTTAACCGCGCCTCAGTTATTACCAATGCCACTTACACTCTAGCACTATACTCGAAGGCTGCTTCTTTCTTCCTGACCTTGGGATACCAAGATGTACAAAATAATTCCCTTTCTTTCCCACCTCACCTTCCTTCTCTCATACATTCATTTACATCTTTTCTTACCTTTTGTTCTTTCCAGGGTGAAGCAGCTTGTCAGCAGATTAATGCACAGATTTATCTGGAGTGCTCAGCAAAGTGTCGTGAAAACATAGAAAATGTTTTTAAAGAAGCAACCACCATTGCACTGAATGCCATGAAAAAAGCCAAGCGCCAAAAGAAACAGACGGTGTGCTCGGTGTTATGATCTGGACTGCAGGAAAGCATTGACTGCCTGAGAGCCAAGCAATTCAGATTTAAAACCAGTACAGTTTCAAAGACCATTGTTTTTTCATTACATGTTTGTATTCCTAGAACAATTTTTGGTTTAAAATCTTTATTATTTTTAGTATTTTTGCACTTTGTTGCACCGCTCTCACAAAGTTTTCAAAGCTCTGTATCAAGGTTAAGTGATGCTGCATGCCTTCGTCCATCTGGCTTTTGCTTCTAACTGCAAACCACCACCAGTCAGGTCTTGGACTCGCTATTTAAATTGCAATGAACAACCACCTCTACTGTATGACTTAATTAGTGGATATTTTTTTCCCCCCTCTGCAGAAGAATTGTGGAATGTTGTAGTGACAATTTAGTGTCTTTTGCAAGCAGAAAAGCTGAAAACCCACATCTTTTAGAAGTGATGTCAGAGCAGCTTCTTGGGCACCTTTGAAGAGACAGAAAGGAAGTTCTGTCTCAACTTTTTCAAATTAATTTCCTTGGTGGCAGCGGTGAGTTAGCCTCAAGCTGCCCCTGGAGCGCGCAGACAGAGCATCCACTACTGCCCCTGTACCACTGGCCAGGTTTGCAGAGGTCTCCTACACCTTTAGAGGGCTCCTTGCATGGCATTCTGCTGTAATAGAAGGTGGGTTTCATCAATGGAAATACATTGGTTACTCCAAATCAGAAATGGAGTATCATGGAAAGTATTTAATTTACAACACTCAGAAGTATTCCAAGCAGCTCCTCTATGTAAAGTCAGTATTACTTGCATAAGCTTATTTAATATATGAAAAATGAAAATATTGGTGCATGCTAGGGGAAATATGTAAAACTCATGTTCATTAACTGGTTAAATCATCTCTACTGCTGTAAATTACAATTTTCCCTTTTGTCAGTTACCCGTTTAAGGATGAGGGATGCTGCCACTGCACAACCTAGTACCTGTGCCTCAAATCTCCCAGTTCTTTTGCAGTGAGAGCTCAGATTTCAGGAGCAATCACTTGTCTGTAGCCATCATAAACCAAACCCATGAGGGGGAAGGAAGTTTCAGCAGTACAGGTGTTGCTGAAAGCTTTGTGCAAGAAAAAACTACAGCCCATCTCCTAAGGGAGAAAAAGAGGACTTGGGTAACAGTAACAAGACACGATCTTTTGCCAAAAAGTTTAGGTGTGCATGCCAGGAGTCTGCTGTTCAACAAACATTGCACATAGAGCCTGGTAACTGTATATCATACAGATTTCCTGCAACTTTATCCTCTGGTGGTTACGTGACCAGCTGGTGAAAAACTGTTTTGGAGTGAGCCATCATTTACTGTTTGACATGCAGGGTAAAGAGATCTTGATCCTTGAAATCTTTTTTTTTTCCCCCTCCTTTCTTCCCCTAACTTGTTTGGATTTAATTAAGGTTTGTGACTCCCTGTGAGCTTAAAATGGAAGATTAAAAAAAAAAAAATTACAAGTTTGTGCACATCTTTGACCATAGAAAAATCCTGAAGAATTGTGCAGCCCTTTCTCCACAAGAAGACATTTGTCAGTAAAAGACACAGAACTGTCAGTCACCTTACCCAGTATGAAACTGAAACATCAACAAGCAGGAAGTTACATTTACCCTCAGCTCCACTGTGGGAATCTTGCTTTTTCAATCTGAGTTTCTCACGTTGCAGAACTCAAGTTACTCACCATGTGCAGAGCTCCCCACCCCTGGAGAACCAGGTCCACTGCTCAGATCCAGCAGGTTCCAGCATCACTCTCAAAACAATTCACATTTTATAAACTGAGACTTCAAAGGATTAAAAAAAACCCCAACCTCACAGGGTGTGCAAAAGTAAATGTGCCAAGAATATAGCCCAGCTAATGTGACAGTTGTTCAAAATCTGCAAATTGCAATTTATTGTTCATGCCCACAGGACAGCGACGCTGCAAAGGTCATTTTGCTAGCCTCCAGCAACAGAAGGACTGATGCAAACATTGCAGATCTGTAGTGCATATATATTTCTTCATGAGCACGCTTACTGGGAGAAGGGCATCATTTTCAGCTCACGCTCTGCCAAAGCACGTGCCCAATTTAGGCTCTGTGCTAGCTCCAAGGAAGCCTTCATCGTTGAGAAAGACTCTGCCTAAAGCAACTCACAATACTGCAGCCGGCCTTTGGAGGTACAGATGTTACAGGCCCCAAAAAAGCTTATTTGAGTAAGTTTAAGTTTCAGCAGCACACAGAGTTAAGCAGGATGGCAGCCAGTATTTGTCCTCTGCCATCCTCCCGAATGAGTGTTTACATTCTCTTAATTATTGGTACAAGTGCAGCATCTAAAGAAAGTATTTAATATTTCTGCTGAGCCTGCCCTCCCCTTTCCAGAACAGCACTAGGAGCAAAAAATACTAAAACCAGAAACTAAGACATGCAACTGCACTTATTGCCACTGATAAATGCCATTTTAAGGAAAAACAATGTCACGAAAACCCAACCCGAAGGGCAGTGTATTGGTTATTAAGAAGGGGCTGAAGCAGCTGCATATTGAATGGTTTATTTTAGGTCTTCTCCAGGTCTGGACAGATGACCTGGTCTCCCCGGAAGAAGGCTAGCATACTTCCCTGCCATTTAAAAATGGCTTTTGCTTGCTTGTTCTTGTTTTCAAAAGATGTCTCATTTAAATAGCTTTTTCAAAGTGTATATAGCAGCAGTAGGGTACAAAGATGGGCTTTTTTCTTTTTTTTCACAGTACACACAGGTTAGTATTGCCACTGAAAATACGCCTTAAACAAATGCCTTTAAAAACAGCATTCAGTCTGTATTACTGATCAACCCGGAGTGTTCATGAACCGTTGCAAATCCAATACCCAGAATTTAAATAATAAAACTGGAAAGTGTTAAATATCATTCCAGAATTGGAATTACAGTAGATCCCACGTTCTCCCAATGCTGGGGCTTTGCCAGGCAGGTGCATGCTGCTCTATATACAGGGAAAATAAAAACCAAAAGCAAACATGTTTTGTATTAAATATACATAAATAGCAGGACTGTGGACTGGAGAGCCATGCTTGCGTTAATACTGAGTCTGTGCTGGCAGAGTCCACGTCCTTCACCAAACACGGGGACGGATAAGTCCTTCCGAGCCCGTCCATCGTGTGGCTGGGGTACTGCCCAAACCCAGTGCCTGCTGCAGGCAGAGGGACAGGAGCCAGCACGCCGGGGAGGGGGAGTTCACAGCTTCTTCATTTTGTCTTTGTTCTTCTGGAGTTTAGTGTGCACCACTTTGAGAGTAGTGAGGAAGTTCCCAAGGAAGAGCAGCAGAAACGTGAAAGCCAACACAAAAACCTGAGAGGGGAGAAAGGGAAAAAAAAAAAAAAAAGGTGAGAACTGAGGGTACTGCTTTGGCCCCATTTAATTGAGCTGTGATGGGGGATTAGCAAGTCCAGGGATCCCTTAGCATGGAGATGTGAGGAGAGAAGCTCGTAGCCAAATATACATCAATGCATCGAGCTGCGGGGGTTACCAGGAAGTATATTTTTATCATGATCATTTAAGTAGCATTTACTACTTTTAAATAATACAGCATAGATTATACTAAACACTGCTGGACTTTACCAGACAGTAAAATCAAATCATTAAGTCCAATCTAATGGATTACCATTACGCTACAAGCACATTTATCAAAGAGCAGTGGCACAGGCATGGGGGAATGACACATTTCTGAGAGAAGACATGTTCCGCCCTGAACGGAGTTAGCACACAAGTTACAGCAAGACCTGACCAAAATAAAGACTGTCAGTTTATCACTGCCACTGCACACGTGATGTGGTCCAATCCACAGGAGCAACTGTATAGCTGCACGTTTGATGGGCAACAGCAACGGAGAAAACAAGTGGAAGAATCCATAAAAGTGGGGCAATAAAGTGGATAATGTTTTTAAAATGATTCACTGCCATCATTTTTTTGTCATTATATTTTTGTATGTGTAACCTGTGAATCAGCCATAAAGAACCACCAGCAGCTCAGCAGCCATTGCTATTAAATGCCTGTATACATGAACAGCATGGAGAGATCCGTGAGTGCAAGTTTCCCTTACAGTAACTCACATTTATTTTGAGTTCTCTTGTATAGGCTCTGTGCCACATCATCCTGAGATATTTAGATGGGGTCTGATGCCCAAGTACCTTTAAGGATGTGGTTAAACACCCCCTCTCTCCTTGCTCCGTGCTGCTTCTGAGCAGAACCAACACCCACCTGCCATTCTTTGCACTCCTTATGCCTTGACAATCCGAAAAGCGTGATTGCATTATATAGCTGCCAGAACTACAAGGGGGAAGGAAAAAAAAAAAAAAAGGCAATTTCATTACTAGCAAAAAACCCCACAACCTTAGAAACAGTTGCCATGGGTGCGTGTGATCCAAAGCACCTTTTTACGGTGCTGCAACCGCAGCGGCAGCCCCTCACAGGCCCCACGCTGCAGAGGGAGGAACGGGATTGCCCAACTTACATGCCCAAAGAACAAGAAGGGAAGGAGAAACGTCAGCCCCCGCCACATCCAGGACTGAAATCCTTCTGGAAAAGGTTGACAGAAGAGGCAGAGAGTGAGCACGGAAGAGCCAGGACCAGAGCTGCAGCCCTCCCCACCCAGATCACCCCATAAGGGCTATTCCCATCCTGCTCTGCAACAACCAACCAATTTAAAATACATACTTGAAGGTGTGGTAATGGGAGGAAGATGAAGATGGGGATGACCAAAACCTCCATCTTGAGCTGACGGAGATCAGAGCCCTCTGCTCCTGACCCACAGGACCCACGGAGGGGCATAAAAGCCTCGCTCCCCTTCCTGCCGTAGGACACCGGCGGCAGGGCAGGGGGTGGCAGCCCCCTCCCTAGCACTGCATCTAAAACCTGTGCAAGAACTTTGCAAAGAAAGTCCTGCACAAAACCTCACCTACTGTAAGGTCCAAGTGGTTTCTCTCCCCCAGAGCACGGAGCCGGTAAAGGCAGCCCCTTTGATAATAATACTGTAGGAACTGAACGCAACCTGGAGAAGGAGAGATGAAACATCATTGCGTTGGCTATTCAGAAGTATGATAAACATATTAAACTATTTTAATAATGTTTAATCCAATAGCATTTAATTATGGTTTATATTTGTACGCTATCTTTATTCCTACAGTTTAATACTCCAGTATTTACCAAGCAGAAGTGTTTTCTTCTAAGCATGTAAGATACAAAACTATTTTATCCCGTGAATTAGCAAGGTAAGACATACTCACTCTGAAATATTGAAAATGCTAAAAATTGACTGCGAAACATTTGATACATGACTCCATCTGGCCTGAAAGCAAAATACAAAGGAGATCTATTTGTTTGATAAAAAGCATACGATGCAGTGCCCTTCCCCGCCAAGCCAGATCCCATCAGCAAATGAAGCAAGCAGCTGGTACCCAGCCTGCTCCACCCCATCAGGAGCCCAGAGAGGCTGCTTCAGCCGCGCATCACAACTCTGGCATGTAGGAAACACTCTCATTGATGGGGTTTCCCCTCTCCAACGCGTATAAATGCTGCCCCCTCTTATTCATCTGCTTATCGCAGTTTTCTCTAGGCAGCAAAGCCCTTCGTTCAGCAGCATCTGCATCAAGAATCCGAGCGGTGGAGCAGGGGGTGGCTGTGCTCCTTCACCTGCTCCGGCCACGATGTCATCCCCTTACAGATTCAGGAGCAGAAACGTTTCTTATTTTTAAGCAATTTTTAATTATTAACTAATCTGTTCTTGCCAAATTGAGACAGGTTGCACAGGGCCCATACGTGGAGTGCATCACTGCCTTGTTTGACCAACACCACCCCCCACAGGAAAGCAACTTGCATTTTTGGCTTTATACTCTGTTTGTAATCTGGGGCCAGTGAAGGCACCAAACAGATTCATTTTGCGGTGACCTCCCTCTAAAGCAAAGTGCTGTTTGTTTGCTTAGTTACACAGAGAAATCATGAGACTTGCAGAGAATTTACTACCTTTTTCCTTTCTTTTTTAAAATCAGCAATGTAAATACAAATTTGCGGTGTTGTATTCGTCATTGAAAACATCTGTAACATCAGACTAATATTCAGTCTGACGCTTCGCCATGTGCCCATGCGGCCACAACGTCTTGGTCACGCTGGATTTAAATGCTCAGATGATGCAAATACCATGAAACCGCCTTGAAGCACCTCAAGCAGGCGAGAGCAGACTCACCATGTTAACATTACTCCAGACAGGAATGTGGAGACGTAGTGATGAGACACCCACCAGCCTTTGATCCTGAGCAGAAAAAACGTGGCAGTTAAAGGAGAAACAGATTTTAGCATTATAAATCCAGCTTTAAAGACAAAAAACCAATCCTGACTTGGGGGAGGAGGGACAGGGAACAAAATAGATGGCCCAACTCGAGCAAAAGGGGTGCTGGGGAACACTGTCCTGGTAACATGGCTTAGCTGGGGGCACAAATCCATGACTGCTGGTGGGTGGCTCAGGGCCGGAGCACATCTTGCGTGCTCCCACGAGCTCTCCAGCCCAGCAAGAAGCAGCAGTCCCTGCAGCACAAGGTACCGTGGTGACTAACGATGCACAAGTTTCAGCCCACACACACCCTTTTGTTTTTTCCCCATGACACGCAAATCAGTGACGTTTCCAAGTCTTTCCTATGAGGTGGCTGTTTCTTTCAGACACAAATGCTGCAGAAAGCTCAGAAAATCACAGTAAACTGGGCAAAAGCTGTAGCAGGGCAGAATCAAGAAATGAAGAGCTACCCCAGGGACGGTGCTGCTTTGGAAACTAAGCCAACACAACGGGTTAATTTGGGGCATTTCCAACCAAAGGTGTGTGACCTAACACAAGACAGAACCCAAGTTGCTGTGACCAATCTCTGTGGATGCCCCAAGCCCAGGCTCAGAGGTTTCTCTGCTGGCCTCAGGCAAGCAACTTTACATCCCCATGCTTTGTTTTTTCCTTTTCTCCAGCCCCACAGCGATCCCCTCCTCTCTGGAAAGCACTCCAAATCAGACAGCACAACTGCAGCCGCCCTGGAGACAGCCGTGCTTGCCCAAGAGACTGCTTCACCCCTGCTGCCCGCAGTCAGTGCTGGGAACTGGGTCCTCAAGCAGCTCCCAGAAATCAGCCCATTTTTAAGATTTTGCCCCCAGGCAAAGCAGGAAGGCCCTGATTTTCCCACTAGGCACTGGTGTCTCCCTCCAGGCCCAACCCCCCTCTTGCATCGGGAGTGGGGACCACAAGCATCCAGTCAGCAATGCCAAGATGAGACTTCCAGAAACGCTCCCTCCTGTCCCCATTGCAAGGGGATCATGGAAGCAACTGGCTTCAGAGAGGACAGTAAGTGACTGGCTGAAACAAAGAGCCATGAGCTGCTCCCAGCCGATCATTAGATATCGCCACTTAATTAGGACAACACTGACTCCTGCCACTAATGCAAGTCTCTGTACAAGCACCACTACAAGGGAGCGTACAAGTTCTCTGTGCAGCACTGGAGCAAGAATGCCTGTGGGAAGCTGGGCTAACACGACGCTGGCTGCTCGAAAGGTGGCAAATGAGACAAGTTAGAAGCCAAATTAATTAATGCAAGAGGGAGCTGCAAACGTTGTAGCAGCAGCCACTCACCCAGCAGCAAAGCGACACGTGGGAAGAGACGTGGCAACTGCTGCAGTTTCCCAACACCAGCCTATCTGGATGATGAAAACCAGGGACGTGCAGCCATCAGGTTATTGCTAAAAATCGAACACCTGACTCCAGGCTGCACACAGGTGCAAACTCGAGCAACTTCTTGACCCAGACCTAAGGGAGATTCCCCAGCAGGACCTCACCACCCTGCCTTAAGACACCCCTACTAAGGGTGCCATAAAGAAACCAAGGCTTGGAGTAAGGATCATCTTTCACTTAGCTGCTCCCAGGGTTTTACGTGTGTTCCCAGCTCTTTATACAATTATCCCCTAACTGCCAACTTTCCCTCGATATGACTGTACTTTAGTCACACACTTCATGAGACGCAGCAGTGACCTGCGGGGCAGCCACACTAACCACAGGGCACAGAGCCAGTACCTCGGGTTGATCCTCTCACCAAGAACACACACTTACACCCAGACCACATCAACAACTAACCCATAGCTACCAAAAACATCCAATTTGGTCCAAGAGCTTATGGACTTTCGAGGACTGCACCTTCTCCTCCCTCCCCAAACCTCACATGGCCACATCTGCCCTTGGAAGCGACTGTGGAGAGGGACAGAGACAACAGATCCTGCAGAGAGGCATCAACATTTCAGACCTGCTGGGCTTCAGTGCCAAGCTGAATCCCCTTTTGTTGGCTGTTTTTCTTTTAAGGACATTTCATGCTTTAATTAGTTGTTGCAGGTGGCACAGTACCTTGATCCATTGCTAATGAGAATGCTTTCCCGTATTGTCAGAGTGCAGTAATACCACACTAACAGAAAGTTAAACACTTCATCTGTCACCCTGTTAAATACAAAAATCACACAGTAAAAAAAAAAAAAAACCAAACAACAAAAAAACCCACACACCAAAACAAACAACCTGTTAATTATAAAGACACGTTCAAAAAACCCCCTATTTTTCCTCCCTCGCCTTGGGCAAATGAAAACCTGCCCAAGCGAGGCCACGGACACAAAGTCCCAGTCCTGAGCATGTCTAATCCACATGCAGAACTGCACACACCAGCAGCAGTGCCAGGCTCAGAGTCCTTTCCTCTGGGAAGTGCCCTGTGATATAACACTGCAGATCCTGAGCTGATAAGCAGGTATGCAGAGATGACATTAATTCCTTCTGAAGGAGAGAAAGCACCATGGAAGCAGCGGATGATCCAATTTAGAGAGGCATTTCCAGGCTAATTCAATGAGGAGATTCCATGAGATCTATATAAATCCAATCAACTAAAAGAGAAGAGCATTACACTCCAGGGGGGGTGGGGGGTGTGGAACCAACAAAACTAAACACTTTTTGCCATTGCACACCCCCAAAGCCAAGGGGATTCAGGGCAGCCTCTGTCAATGGCAGCATCGTTCCCTGGTATAATCCTGTTACCTTCAGGCTACAATCCTGCATTCACCCAGACCCACAGAGACCTCGATGGAAGTGCCCATCTGGTTTTTAAGCAAAATTGAATAGTGACAGCTTGTTGGTGCTCAGATACTTTATCGTGACCTACAGATAACATTTCAGGTCTGATCATTTCATGCAAATCCTCTCTTGTTGCATTTGCAACCCCAGAGCTGCAGCACGGTGCTGGTCCCTGCTTGGGACCACCACGAGTGAGAACCACCTCTAGTTGCCAAGCACAGCACGATGCCAGAGAAACAACAGATCAGGAAACACGATGTTGGAATCCTCTCAGTTATAAGAGGCTCCAAAAAAGTTAAACAAAAAAAAGCAAGTAGCTGGTGTTGAAGAGGTGCAAAAGTTGTCCTGCTGTCCAACTGCTCAAAGCCTAAACACTGCCAGAGCCTCTCTCACTATCCTTGACAGAAGAGAACAATCAGTTCCAGCATGTTTTTATTCAAAATACTTGGTTAAAAGCAAAAATTCAGGCTTACCTGTAGTGGAGAATAAACCTGCAGGTGACGGCGCCGAGTAACAAGATTATCGTCAGATAAAGTTTGAACTTCTCATACTCATCCTTGTAGGCGAATCTGGAAGGGAACAGCCACCATTATGGACACAAACGGGTGTTTCACCAGAACATGACTTTGCTTTTTTCAAACCAGACACAAACCCACATGCTGAGCCCAGAGACATGAGATTTTGCCTGAAGCCCCTGCGGAGTCCATCTGGGCTGCATGGCCGTTACACTGCAGGACAACTCAATGGCTTAAGTCCATAAGAGCTAGTTTCTGGGTTGGCATGGTAAGAATCAAAACAAAACAAAATCTCCATTTTCTGGAGCACTGTACACCTAGAAATCACGATACCATTTTTCACTGCAAAACCCCTCTTACAATTAAGGCAACAGGCTGGGCTTAAAGAGCACATGATGGACAGAATCCATCGGCGCTCACGAAGCATTAGCTTGGCCTCGTATCACAGTCCAACTTGCTCACCCTTGACAGTTCATTTTTTACCAGATCTAAGAGAAGCCCATTCCCATCTCTGGACTTCAGTCCATATCCACAGCTGGACCCCAAAAAAACCCAAATTCCACACACGGAAACACTCACTTACTTGGCTTGGTTACTCAGAAGAGTTACATTCACGTTTCCCAGCACCAGATTTAAGTACAGGCTGGAAGACAAAAAACCAAGGGCAGACCCATGTCAGTCGTTTTATTTGAACACCATAGGATGACCCAGGTCAGAGCAGAAGAGACCGACGTATCTGCTGAAGCTGCGTTTGCCGTAAGTTTTTAATTAAGGCAAACTGAAGAGAGAGACTACAGAAGAGGATTTAAATGTGGAAAGATTGGTCAGCATGTCCAAGAAGTTAGAGAAAAGGTTTATTTTCCTTGTCCCTTTACTGCACTACGGTCTAAGGGCGAGATATGTAGTGTGCACTGTCCAAAAGCAAAATTAGCAAGGAGAAATCTGAAGAAAAGTTTCTGATAGAAACTTCCAAGCAGCTGCAGCATCTGGACAACTGAAAGAAATCTGCCCCACCTGAAGCAAAGTATAAATTTTAAGTCAGTTGAAAACATTATTTGAAAAAAAAAAAATTCTTGTGTTGATTTAGACTTCAAAAATTAGCACAGGAAAGTATCAGTGTGAAACAGGGAATTGCACAATCTCTCGCCAAGGCAGGGTTACTTTTATTTTAACAAAAAACCCTGCACTGCCTACACGCAGTACATTTACACACACTTCCAGCTAACGAATTCTGTGTACAACTGACACTGCTCAGCAAGAGATTTATGACTAATCCAGTTTTACATGGATTTCTTCAACATGCACATTATCTTTCGGGAACACCACCACTGAGAACAATTAAATCAGCCCTCCTGGAGCACACATGCCTCCCCGGCGAAGCACGTACCCGTTCTTCTTCGGCAAGTAGGCTTCCATGTCGAAGAAGGCATTTTGCCTCTCCTTGATCTGGGTGCTGATCTCCTGAATGAGTGCAAGCTCTTCAGGACTCGCTCTAGGCTTGCACCTGCAAGGACACAGAAACAAGACATTTCTGTTCATGTTCTTACCTCCTTTTTACTTAAAGGAAAATAACGTTGTCATGACATCCATGCTGTTAAAAAGCCAACTGCAGGAGCTGATGCCAGAGCGCACTTTGCTCCTGTATTTCTGCAGCACCATTTGGCCTACTATGATTTTATTTCACTGCCTGGTTTATGCTGGTGTAAGTTATTTCAACCAGCTGGTTTACAAATGAGCTTCTCTCTTCATCTCAGCTCAGTGACAGGATCCCATACTCCTTCCCTAGCAGAGCGCTGAGGGAATTACTGTGCTTTTTTACAAGAACTCCTTCCACTTTGGGAACTTTGTGTGCAGTCTGAGGCACTGCTCTTGCAGAGGTCGCAGCTCTTCAGGCATGAAGTATTTCGGGATGTAACAAAACACACAGCTGATGATTTACTGACAGCCTGCGGTTTTACAAATTAATGTAAAACAGAGAGCAGAGCACAGTGGCGTTACCAACCCATGGTGTCGAAGGTGGTGCTTTCAGACCTGCACACAAGGATTTTAGCCTGTGGCTCCCAGGGATCAGCCGAGCAGCCAGAGAGAAGTTCCCTCCTGTAAATCCCCCCAGGAGCAAGCTACACCCTCAAGTTCAAGGACTGATGCTGCTCTTCCAGCACAGCTTATGAAGCAATGCCTGGCTCACCTAGCAAAACACATGGACCAAAATCTATATGGTCCTGCAGCGTGCGGCACGTACTGCAAGGCTGCAAACCCACACCGGCTCCCTCACAGATCTTTGTTATTTACACGACTCCATCTTTAATGGGGTTACAAACATTTTACCTGGCTGCGATAGATAGAGGTGACTCAAGAATATGGAGCAAAATTACCACCACCACACAGATTGCATGTTAAAATGCTAAAAATCCAAACATTTCAGCCCCCTGGGAAAGAGAAACATCCCATCCCTGCCTCCTCCACGCCTCAGGTCTCCCGTTACCGTTGCAGGCTGTGCTTCAGATCCCTTAGTGTCTTCTTCTGCCGGTGTATGGAGCTGCTGCACGCTGTCTGCAAACTAGTGACTTCTTCCAGTTTCTGTCTGTAAACTTTGTGCGTTTCCTGCAGGAGAAGAGGAGATGACTGGTGGGAAGAGCCCTTCTAGGTTACATATTGCATTTCGTCCTTACCTCTGAAGGAAGCAAGCAAAACCCTGGTTTTGGGGGTCAACAGGCTCCCCTGCAAACAACCAAGGAGGGGGCGACGTCAAACCAGTGCAGACCTAACGTGGCTCAAACAGACATTAATTAAGTTCCTGCAAAATGAAGAGCATCCTCTGCACTCATTTCCTCTTTCTAAAGAGCTTTTCCACTCCTCATTCCCATCCCACCCTGTAACAAAGCCCTAATCCTCCATTTAGATCCCAATCTGTCCCCATCAAATGGGTGGCCGAATCACAGAGCAGGAACTCCGATTTCACAATCAGATTAAATAGGGGGGGAAAAAAAAACCAACAAAAAAACCTGACAGACAAGGACCCAGAGGAAAAGAACCCACAAAACCAGCCACAGACCCACGCCTGGGGATTTAGACACTCCTGGCCAGCGCTGCCATCTCGACCCTGTGTACATTCAAGCAACCTGCATAAGAGTTTAATCTACCCACTCCCTGAGGCATTAGATGCTTCTTGAGAGGAACAAATTTATCACAGCTCATTGAGCCTCTGAAGCCCCCAATTAGTGTTTGACTGGCCATAATGAGGACGCACTAACCAGCTGCAAGACCCCTGAGAGGTGCCTCTGCTCTCACACTCCTCCCTCTGCTCAGGAATAAACGTGCTCTGCTTTTCCGCCCTTTGCAATGATGCCACCATCCTCCCGGGTGCAGGGAGCACTCAGGAAGGGCTAAGCAGATGCCAAGCGATGCCCTCTGGGCAAATTTTAAGTTGTATAATAACTCAGAAAACAGAGTTAGTGGCACAGAGAGAAGGCACGGGTTAAGTGGCTATTTCCACAGCAGCTTTATCTACCAGCACATCAACAACCACAGAAGATTACCACCGGTTTTCCCAGAATATAAACATGGCAGTAAAACCCTACAAAACAAATCTTCGCTCTCCTCCTCATTAGTACCTGGCTGTTAGCTGTTCATTATTTACAGGAGCAATGCAAAACAAGCTCAGTATCCAATTTAAAAACCTTAATAACCAAACTAACCATGTCCAGGCACCACAGGTCTCATCATTTTGGGATTGGTTTGGCTTTGCTTAGCACGGGCAGGACCCAGGGGCTTGCTGGATTGCACAGTAACTCCTGCTTCTCAATGTCACGCAACAGCGTCTTTTAAAAGGCTGGTTCAAAGGGTGTAAGAAGCTCTTTCCCAAAAAAAGCATTCAAGTATTTATTGGAAACACAAACAGGAGAGTTGAGAGGTGGTAAATTCTACTGCCAGCCAAAACCATCAGGATAATTATTTCAAAATGACACTGGTATTTAGAAGAACACAACATCTGCTAGTAGTGAAGTCATTTATTCATCAAGAGAGAAGATTGCTTACAAAGGGGACCTGCCAGCAGCACAGGGAGCTCAGCACTGCCTTTACATCAACATGTATAACCTACGGGCCAAATACCTGCCCGGAGGGTCAGATCTGGCCACAGCTCGCTCCCCATGTAGGAAACAACACGTGCTGAAAAACAAAGGGCCCTTGCACCAAGGAGAGGAGTATTTTTGCCCCGAGCTGAAGAGCTCCCAGCAGAGACATCAGAGTTGTCTCTGTACCCGAGTTTACAAGTCTCAGAGCGTCGGGGCTGCAACTGCCCAGTCTGCAAGTGGAAACTGCGCCGCCCAATTTGCCCACAGACTACGGGCAGGCAGCACAGCAGCACATCAGCCCCACACTGCAACTCCTTGATGTTTTCTGTAGGTACCATTGCACTTGCAACAGCCCTGCCTGGGGGAGGCACTTGTCCGTTTGCAGGACTGAAACCACATTCATGCTGCCCAGAGAAGCTGTGGCTGTCCCCTCCCTGGCAGTGTTCAAGGCCAGGTTGGATGGGGCTTGGAGCAACCTGGTCTGGTGGGAGGTGTCCCTGCCCATGGCAGGGGGTTGAAACCAGGTGATCTTTAAGGTCCCTCCCAACGCAAACCATTCCATGATTCACGGGGAGCCCTCGCAGGGCTTTTTCCTAATCAAACTCTGATTTACATGTTCATATCCAGGTTTCAAATTAATAAGCTGTTGCAGGACAACTTGCATTTTCCCATGTCCCTGCCCCAAAACTGCAATGCTCCACAGCTTCGAGCTTTCTCAGGCTGCTGCTCCAAAGATGAGGCACTACTGGGGCAATCCAAACAACAAAGATCTGCAGATGTGGCTGGTTAGAATTGCTTTGCAAACCTCGATAAACCCCAATCCCATCTCGCAGCTGGTCCCCGCTGCCCTGAGGGGATGCTCGGTGCTGCTACACGGCAGCATCAGGCCCTTCAAAGCCCCTCAAGTTGGAGCTCCCCAAATACAAGCACAGCCTCAAGTGCTCCGTGCCAGCCACCCAGCACGTCGGGGGCAGGAGCTACAACCAGAGTCCAAGGTCCTCTGCAGGAGAAGGAAGACACAGCTCCTGACCCAGAACTTACAACGCAATTATAAAATACGAGACAGGGCAGGAGTGCAATGAAACAGATTGTTTTGCCCCACACGGCCAAAACTGCTCTCACCACACACATACAAAAAATCTACTCACCACCAATTTTTTTCCCCGCTTGCATTGCACAAGAGACCCTTGTAGTGGGGGTGACCAAAGTACCTTGGAAAATGCCAACAGGGAGCTCCTTCCAAACGCAAGCAGCAGCTCCTGCGTGACCCCGGACCAGCATTTCCAGCTGGAGATGAATGTCAGGCCAGCCAAAAAGGACGCTGAAGGGGGGTGATGCAGACATGGAGGGGGTCAGGCTGCTGCCAGGAAAACCAGGCTCCTCAAGAGCAAGGGAAGCCGTCAGCGTGTCCAAAAAGCTACACGCAAGGGCAAGCATGAGCAGATACCCCCATTGGAGAACTTTTTTACTAAAGAGTTGGGTTTTCTACCCCAACACATCACGGATTGACTTGAACCCAATTCGGGAGCACAGAGCCTTTCTCCAAAGCACATTGGAGCACCACCAGCATCTCACGGAGCTGGAGCAGTCACGTCCTCAGGACAGTGGCCCCTCTTCCGTAGCACCACCTTCGGACACAAACTCCACTCGTGAGCTCTGAAGCTCTCGGATAATGGAAGTTACTCCAACTGTTCACCTCTACAGTACCAACCACCGGGCAATGATAACTCATGCCACCAGCAACTGCCAACCCACCAAGAAGTGTTTCTACTTTCCTTTTACAGATAGGGAAACTGAGGCAGGGATAAGTCATGAACATCTTGCTGTGGTTTAGGTCAGGCTTAGGCAGCATGTTCAGCGAGAAGGCTGGCTGGTGCACACAGCAAATTAAGTGACCAACAAAACCATGCCAGCTGGTGCTCCCCTCCCAACACCCAACCACCACCTTTCCTTCTGTTAACAAGGTACAACCTGAACTGACTTTTAATTAAGACAACGAGCTAAATCTGGAAATCACACCTTTTTTTTGCGGCACACGTTCTGTTTAACAGCCTAAAAGAGGCTAACAGCCACGCACAGCAAGAACAGCCGGTCGTGTTTTAAAACTGGTTTAAAGATTTAAAGCACGTGTTTAGGCACAGCACTGGTGACACGCAGGGAAGGGAAGGTTTCTGGAGGTAAAAGCATTTTGCAGCAGCTCTCAGCCCCTGCTCCCAGGGTCTTTCTGTCCCTCGATGGCCTTTAGCGAGAGGGAAAACCAGCATTTGAACCCCTTCGTGTCCAACCCCAGGAAACTCACCTCCAGCCAGGCGATGCTCGCAGCACAGGCGTTATCTGCATCCCTCCCTGCTATGGGTGCTCAAAACCACCCGGTCCCCCTTTTCCATCCTTGCTCCAGCGGTGGGAACCCCCGCACCATGTCCCCTTGGGTACCTCACCAGACGCACCGGGGGCCTGGCCGCGGTTTGGTCTGGGATGTCCCCCGCACACGCAGCAGCTGCCCGGGGGTCTCGGTGCACAGGGGTGTTCCTGGGGTCCTGTGCAAGGACGCGCACCCCCGCTCAGCTGTGCTCCCCGCACGCACCCCGGGCCTGCGGCGAAGGCGCCGTGCACACCCACCCGGCGCCTCTCCGGGGCGCAGCAGCGGGGGGAGCCTTCCCGCACCCCTGGAAGCCTCTTGCCTCACGGCGGGTGCCTGCCGGGGAAAGGGTCTGCGGGGGGGGGGGTGGTTCCGCGGGGTGCGCACCCCGCGCTGCCGGCCCCGCTCCTGCAAGGCCCCCGTCCCAGCCTGCGGGCGAGCAGGGAGGGCGCGGGGGGGAGCCCTCCCGCCGCCGTCGTCACCCCCCACCTCATGCAGCAAAGCGATGCGAAGCCGGGGAAAGCAGCGCGGGAGAAGCAGCGGACGCGAAGCCGGGTGAGCCACCGCGATACCGCGCACCCCACCGGCGCGGAGCTTCCCCCCTCCTCCCGCCCGCCTCACCTGGAGCTGCCGGAACTCCTCCTCCAGCTCCCGCCACTCGCCCCGGCACCGCTCCAGCTGCACCCTCATGGCGCGGTGCTTGCGCGCTGCAACGTACCCGGTGGCGGCGGCGGCGGCGCGAGCCCGCCCCCGGGGCCCGGGGGGCCACGTGCGCCCCGACGTCATCGCGCGGGGCTGGGGCGCGGCGCCGTGGTGGTGCGCCCCGCCCCGTCCTCCGCCCGCCTGAGGCGAGGCCGCCCCTCCGCCCCGGCGCGGTGGGGTCGCCCGTAGGTTTTTTTGTGTTATGGCAGAGCCTGACGCGCTCTGTGGGGCTGGGGGTGGGGGTGAGGGGCAGATAAACCCCCAAAACCCTCCTTGTGGCGCTGGTGGAGCCGCCGTGCCGCGGGGGCGACCGCTCGGAGGGACCTGCTCCCTGAGGGGGCCACAGGCTTGGGTGAGGCGGCCCAGCCCAGCGGCTGCCTGGGGCCAGGGCGCAGCGGGTTCTTAATACCAGCAAATGACGACACGATTCCTCTTTTTTTTTTTTTTTTATTACAATAGTAATAATAATAACAACAACAACAACCACCCGCTCGGCAAACCCGGAGTGGGGCCTGGTGGCCTTCTGGGCTGTACAAATGCGATAGTGCACGGCTCTGCTGCAAGGAGCCCACGGTGAGAGCAAGGCACAGGGCAGGGCGCGATGGACGGGAGGTGCGAAGGCTGTAAATATCGGTACTTGGAATGTGGGTTCGTGGTGAAAGGGTGGAAATAGGCACAGCGGAAGAAAATAGGAAGGGAAAGGAAGCAATTTTGGGGGAAAAAAAAAAAAAGGGTATTAGGGGGAGGGAAGGTATGAAGCCAATGTAAAAACTTGAGTGCGATGCTGTCTTTTCACAAAGCATATCTGTAGGATCCTGTTTCCTTGGATTTGGCACAAACAACCGAAAACATTTGATGTAGAGACCCTCCTCGGTGTGCTTGCTGTCCCTGGTCCTTTTCTAGGTTCATATTAGTGCTGTCTGCTCGTTTTATGCCCTTTTCGTATGTTCTTTTCATACGTGTGTGGGTGGACACCTGAAAAGCAGTCAATGACCTACTGCCTGCCTCTGTGCTTGGTTTCCAGAGAAACCCACTCAGAACTTGCGGTGGTTGGGGATTTCTGCTGATTTAAGAGCCACCAACCACGGGGATGTTGCATTGTCCCTTCAGCTCCTCCAGTGAGGTCTGTGATTGTCCAGAGATCAAAGATATATGTTGTGGCAGGCCCTGATAACCTTGAAGTAGAATAATAAACTAATAAACATAGTATAAACATCACAGGAATTTGTTAGGTCTGTATTACATTTTCTCCAGATTTTAGCATTTATCCACAATCCTCTGTAATGGGACCTTATGTTACAGGAAGCCTGCAGTTTGGATTACAGAATTTGGATTGTGGGTTCCAGAGAAAGAATCACATCTCCAATCACATCTTTAATTCTGCGCTGGATACATGCGGAATCTTTCCAGTTCTCCACAAGGTCAGAATAATCCCAGCAAAATTATTTTCCCTTCCCATGTGAAAATAATCCCTCCACTTCTGCAGTAACTCTGTCAGCTCAGTTTATCACAGAGCCACCCCTGCTCAGGGCGGGCTGGGGTGTGACACCCTCCTGCAGACCTGGTTGAATGCAGACTGGAGGGTGCCAGCATGCCTGGTGGGTCACAAGGTGCTCAGTGAGGTTGGCAGAGACCAGTTGATCCAAAAAGCGGGGGCGCTGCTGCCGTTGGTTGCAGGTTTGAGCCTTGTGTGGGGTTTGCATGTGGCCAGAGGAAAACATGCTGGTCTGTGCTGCTGGCAGGAATGGTCAGTTTAAGAGCAGGTGATTCTGTGGATGTCCCCTTATCTGCTTTAAGTGAAAACATTTAAGGAAAAACACTTCAACATTTGCAGGACTGCTTGTGTCAATCCTAACATTCAAGAAGAGGTGCTTCTAGAATGCATCATAAATTGTAAATAACCCTTAAAACTATTCATTTCATTCCTGAGCTATAGGCCTTGAAAGCAAACTGTTAATATCACTTGTGGATATTTGCCCTGGGCTGTAATTTTGGAGCCTGAAACATGTTCGTTAGGGCCGTGGTCTGTGTTTCTGCGGGCGCTGTGTGTACAAAGGCAGGAAATGTTGTGCATTTCCCACTCGGAGCCATGCCAGCCCTGGAGCTCTCCCAAAACAGCCTCACACCAAGGGATCACCAGATCTTTATTCAAAACTTTCCTACCTTTTCCCTACACCTCTTGACAAGGACCAATTCTTATGCATGTGGAGGCTATGTATAATTATAACCTCAAAAGATTTCTTTCAAGGTCTTTTAATGAAGACATGCTGATTATTAGTATCATTTAAGAGATCTGTATTTTCTTTAAAACAGGAAACAGGAAAGAACTTCATTAAACACAAATAACATGAGTCTAGCATGGCTGGCCATACAGCCGTATTTAATGTTGTGCCATTGCAACAGGTTTCAGAATTCCCTGTAATCTTTTTCCACCTCCTGGGAGATTATAGCTGTTGGGGTAATCTCATTATTTCAATCACATATTTGCGAATAAAACCAAAGCAAGGTAAGATAACAGTGATTTTGTTTTTAACTAGAACTAGAGAATTTCTTTATTATAGTGTATATAATTTTACTTGCTAAGAATGGGAACTGCATATTTTAATTAGATCTGTCAATCTTAAAAGGACTCTAATCTCTGAGTCATAAAATTAGGAGTCATAAAATAAAAAATCACCTAATATATATCACAGTCTATAGTCCTGAGTAACTTAAGTTTCCATATCCACGTTCTCAGCATTCATTTTATTTATCAACTTCTCTTTCAGTTTTCAGGCTTTTTGTGGTTTTTGTTTCTATGACAACTAAAACATGCTCCAAAACTAGATTTCTTGAAGGAAGAGACTCAAAAAGTCCTTATAAACATTTATCCATTTAACTTTCTACTCAGTTTTCAGATTGGCAGGCTCCTTAATACAGATACTGCAAAAAATAAGAGGGTGTGTGCTAATCCAGAAAGCCTTCCCAGCGATACCTGTGGCAAATTGCAAACCTAAATCAGATCTTCCTGCTCCTGTGGCGGGGGACACGGGGCAGGGATGGCTGGAAGGGCAGGAGGCGTTGTGTCTGGTAAGGCTGTGCTGGCCCATGTCCCTCTCTGCCTCTAGGAGCAACTCCTACAGAAAAGATTTTTCAACAATTCGGTCCTTGTGTCTTATGTTTCCTGTCTGGGTTAAAGGTTTATCTTGGGGGGAAAAAATATAGTTAAATTCCCTCATTATGAAAAGATATATAGAAATAATACATAGTTTGAGGTTTCATTTGTTTCTGGCTAAAACGTACCCCTAAATAGCTGCACTCATTGCACCCGGTGGACAATCAAAGACCTTGCTGGATTATTATAAGAGTGCAAATTCTTCTAGCAGCTGGATTAGGGATTTAAAGAGGGAATTTTAAGAGCCCAGCAGAGCCCTGGCAGCTTCCCACCCCTCAGCCCTGGATGGTGAGAGGGGCTCCAAGCAGCTGGCGCTCACATCTTCCTGCACCTCGCCTGTCCTGCCCTGCGCTGGGAGCAGGTTCTGCAGCTCAGCTGGAGCAGGGGGTGAGTTCCTCCAAGCACGTACCTTGGGATGGGGCCCTCACAGCCCCGCCGGGTTTTCTGGAGCCTGGTTTATCCCAGGAGAACTTCCATTCTTTCTACATATCTTTCCTCCCGGCCTTCTAACCAACCACATATGCTCTTTGGTCAACAGCTAATTAACCCAGTCACGTGCAGTTTTCATATTCAATTTCAAGTGTGTCTCCCTACCCACCGCAGCAAACAAAGCCTGGGTCTGGCTATGTCCCCATCCCTCCCTCTGCTCCCACAGCTCAGATGAGATTTTGATTCAGTTTATCATTTTACAGAGGTGAGAAGTGCTGCTGTGCAGGTTAAAGCAGAGGCTTCTTAAAAGAGGATTCGTGGATTCCTTGAAGTAGGTGCCTTAAACACGACTCACCCAGAAAGTTAAAATGTACAGAAAGATGCCAGTGCCTTCGCGCAACAGCACCTCACTGTCTTACCTGCGTTACCTGGGCCAAGAACGTTACACGGGCTCTTCTTTCTTCATCTGCTTTTGAGCATGAAGGTGGTCAGTTGGTCTTCTCTATCCTGCCCCCCGAGCAGAAGGCTGGCCTGGGGAAGGCTCGTGAGGGCTCCTTCCCTGTTTCCCAGCATCACTGTAGCACTCTGGATTTCTGGAGCAGACAGCTGCTCTAGATTTAAGGCTACAAAAGCGTCTCCTTCACTTGTGTCAACACATGACGAATGGTGCCTTTCCTCTGAATTTGAATATTTTAAAACTTTTTTTTTTAGGTATTTTGCAGATCGAACCTTCCAGCTCTTGAATGGCTGGCTTTTGCTGCCAGAGATCTTCTAAGGCCTTTACACAGCAAATCTACAAACACAAAATCTCTGGTTTGCCTTTACCTTGATTAATCCCCAACTCATCAGCCATTCACTGCCAGAAAATGTATCAAAGAAATTGAATTAATAAATCAAGTTAAGGATCACAGAGAAACTGTGACTGTTTGTTCTTTTGGTGTTGAATATTGTTCAAGTACGTGTAGTTATATATGTACAGTCACATGTGAGCTTCTTTCCTTTGCCCTCCAGACTATTTCTGAACACAGTTTCCATCCAGACTTTTATCTTGTGATAAGAGGCTGTTTCCCCCTGCTTAGAAATACCGATTCTTTCCAGCACAGTGCAAACTGGAAAGGACAAAATATAAACGTGGGTAAGTCCCTATGTTAAGATCAGGTGACAAAACCCCATGATAGATAAAATACTTGGCACATATTTCAACTGAAAATTGGTGCTGCTGCTTCACCTTGTAAACCGGGTTTATTCCTCAGTTAAGGACTTCAAGTGAGGCATCAGCTCAAGTATGGCCAAATTTATCTGCCTCCATCTTCATGCTGTGATCTGCGGGTTTTAAAACAATATTGAAGATCCTGCAAAGCACTCCACAGTGGTGCAGTAAATAATTCTCAGCTCTGGGTAATTCGCTAATTAGCATCATAACTCTACCTTTGAACAGTCTTGTTGCAGGTGGTTAAGTAGAGACAATGAGCTGTAAATCTGCAGCAAAAGAAATCTGCAGAAAAAAAAAGTGTCAGCTTCAAGGACTTCAACATTCGACTTTGCATGACTAAGTAAGTGCTTGAACATTTCAGATAACCTAGGGTTCTTACTTTAGCTTGTTTTAGTGGAAAACCAACAAGTTTTTTTGTCTTGAGAGAGCTGCTGCCAGCAAAAAGGAGGGAAGAGGTTTAAAGAAACGCTCTTAAGCCAAAGTCAGCCAGTGAAGGTCACATCTCAAAACTCTCACTTCAATCCCTCATAAATCCTGCTAATAATAATTCTTAAAAACAGAGCGGTGGGGAAGATCCTTCAGCGCTGCACCCACTCTGTGCTCATCCGGCTAAACCCGACACAAGCTTGGTTGGAGTCCAAGACCCTCCCACCTCTTCCTCTGGCTTTTCTTTTGAATATAGCAGCAATAAAACACACATCTGAGCATCCTACTTCCACAGTATGTTGTTGTCACATTCTTCACCTTTAAAGAATTCCAACATATGTTTCTCTAAATGTTTTTTCTCTATTTATTCTACAAAGTTCCCAGAATAAACTTAAATTATTGATTCTGACAGTTTTCAGTTGGTTTGGGTATTTCACTTGGGTGATTCCCCAAGCTTTGTGAGAGCAAACTCAGCTTGGAGCAGCTGTCTCCCTTCATTGCAAAAATGATTGGTTTCAGATGTAGAATACTGAGGTCCTTCGGGTTTATTTAATTTTTAAAAAATCTTACTCTTGAAACTGAAAAAAATTAAGGCACATCATATGTCGTGGGACCTTGCTTCATGAATGGCGTGTTTCTGGGCATGTTTCCCCGCGCATCCTCCCCTTGCTTGATTTGCTCTTCAGTGTGTCTGAACTGAAGGAAAGTGGAGAGCTAAAAGTCCATTGCAAGGAATTTTATTGGCAGTGTAATGGGCTAAGTTAGAGCATAATTTACACTGACCGATTTAACAGCTTCCTTTCAGTCTCAATAAATGTAAGGTTTAATCAAATGCCAGACAACTGAAGCAACAAAGGTACAAACAGCAACAGAACTGAAGCCCTGTCACTCCCCAGTGAAGGCTTTGCTGGTGCTCATTGGCTGTGACCAATGTCTGTGAGAGTAAAACAAGAAACCTTTTAAAAAAAAAAAACAAAAACAAAAAAACAAAACAAACCAGAAAACAGCCAAGAAAGAGATTTTGGTCCAAATTTTGGCTGGAAAGGCTGGAACAAGGGAAATTGCATCAAGGAAAAACCAAGTTCTCCTCTAGCCCATCATAACCTTGATTTTGACCCTACTTTTCGTAGTGGCCTCAATGTTGTGCCTCAAAATGACTGCTCTTGGGAGAGGAAGAGGATTTGGTTAGGGCATTTCTCGGTCAGTTCGGGTTTATACCTCACACTTTGGCTGAAGTTTGGCAGAGGTGGTTTTCGGTCCCAATTTGTGAATTTTAATTTCTTGCTAAATTATTTTAATCATTTTGAAGTCTTTGTTGCATCTAAAATGCTTTCAAATATATATTGAGTTTCAAGTATGTATATAACTTGTGGTTAGCAAAAGCTGTGGTTAGGTGGTGCATAGTTTGGACTTGCAGTTCAAAAGCCTCAGACAGCCTGTGCTATTTAAAAATAAACAAGTGAAATGGTTAATGGTCTGAAATAATTGGCTAATTATTTTAATAGACAAATTCTCAGTTCAACACAGTGCAATATAGTGGCTGAAATACTCAAAATAATTCATACTTTTCCAGAAGGGGCTATTTCTGGTGGTAATTTAAGGCTGTAGTTTTTGGGCTGCAGTAAGCATTTTTGCTTCTCCCTCATGGGTTTCTCTCATTTCCTCCACAAACCCCTGTTCTCCACTCTAGCCCCGTACAACTGGCCACGGTAAAACACAGGAACGATTGTCTTCGATAATTCTCAGGCTCTGCCCAAAACCAGCACATGTCACATGGAGGAGTGTGAATAAATCCTTCCTGAACCATCTCCATCTCATTTTTAATAACAGGAAATATTTTCTCTTGTATAAGTATTTCCTAACTTGGTCAACTTCCATAGTTTTCCTGCTTAAAGGAGAGTCTTTAAGTTCCACCTTTCGTACATCCCTGGATTTAGGGAGTTGCAGAGCCACCTTGCATGCTTGTTGTGGACCACCTCTTCCCTCCCTTCAGTCCATTTGCTGTCTCCACTCGATTTTGCAGGCAGGGGTGTTGCCTCCTCCTGCTCTGTGACCCTCAGGTGTGTCATGGGAAATGGAATATTTGCCTTCAGTCACACTCATGCTTGGAATAAGTCCAAGGAGGAGCCTTTTTCCTCCCCTGCCCATACTGACCACAGCAGAGGCAGTCCTGGGTGGAACAGCCTTACAGTGTCGCTATTTGCTATATTCCCTGTTACTCAACATCAAATCTGAAAGATCCTTCCCTGCTTGCGGTCAAAAATCACACATTGCCCCAGTAGCCTCCATCCCCTCACACCCTCTGTCCTACCTGAGCACGAACACAGCATTTAAGCCGCCTTCAATGCTACAAACACCAAAGATCCTTCATGTCAGGGAAGACCGAGCTGTATCTCACCTCCGTAGAGGCGGGGGCTCAGGGGCTTTGTTTCAGCCCAAGGTTCCCCACCTACCTTGAAATATTTATCATCCAGCCTGCAGTATTGTGCATGAAAAATGTGGTGAAAGGATGAGGATATACAGATGCATTTGGCTCATGGGAGTGATACGAGTACTTTGGTTTTATACTTGAAATGTGCACGGTTGAGTACCCATTAGGGAAGATTATTACAGACACCCACAAGGCCATAATGGCAATCCCAGCTTGCTGTGGCTGCGGAAGAAATTTAATGGGTGAGGGAATTAGTGTCAGGTTTATTCAGATTTCTTTTTTAAGACCTCTGATGTGCATTTTCAAGGGGTTTCCCCTTCTGACATTTGCAAGGCTGATGTATTTGTTACCCATTGGTACTGTAATAATTTCTTTCATTTCCAGGCTTCTGCTGCTGTGCATTTTATATTCTGCTGGGTAATCCTTAACTGGAAGACACGTGGCTCCACAGAGTGGTGTGTGCTCAGCGGCTCCACGGAGGAGCCCAGCTCCAGCTCCACCCCTCGTGCCCACCCTGGGGCATGTGTCCCACCAGCATCCCTCTCTGCCAGCAGACACTTGGTCCTCCAGCTCTCCGCAGCTCTCTCGGCCACGTTCCCATGACCCTTTGCGCAGGAGTTTGGCAGAGTTGCTATGACGACCCTGCCTGCAGCACCCAGCCCGCACCAAGCGCAGGTTAGTGTCTGTGGGGTGGTTCTCAAGGTGGGAGTGTGTGGGCCAAACTTGAGGGTGCTTTGCAAACCGAGCACATGGGCTTTCCCCATTGTCTGCTCCCATCGCTGCTCTGGCACCTTGCTCTCGCTGAGGAGGAGCAGCAAAAGGCTCCCTGAGCATCCCACTGGGGGTCACTGCCAGGGGGGTGAGAAGGGGCTGGGCTGCTCCGGACGGTGTCAGCAAAGGGAGCCCAGCACAGGGCAGTGCCATGGTGTGGGGGTCAATGCAAGGGGTGAACTCACCCTGGGGCACCCTTGGGGCTGGGCGACGGTCAGGCAGGGCGCTCCTGCGCGGGCAGAGCTGGTGCCGAGGTCACACAAGGGGCTGCGGTGCGGCGGCAGGCAGGGGGCTGCCAGGGACAAGCAACAGTCCCTTCTCTGCAGCCAGGTATATTTTTCACCTTACTCTTCATTAAGTTAGGATGTAAGACTGAAAACCAAGTGTGGTTGTAGCTAAATTGCATTGCTCTCCAGTTCTGTGATGAGCCAGGGAAAAAGACGGGCTTCCTGTAGGGCCATACAAACTAACACTGTGTTTTATCCGAGACAAAACTCCAAGGTGAGAGCACAGACCAGTGTCTGGAGACTCTGGGACTCTGTAAGATCTTCATCCCCAAGCACGGCAGCGGCAGCAGAGATGCATGGGAGCAGCAGCCTCTAGCCGTCAGCGCCGAGAGCTGCAGCCACTGTTGGGAGGCTGCAGCCAGAGCAGCTCTGCACCCCCTGCCTCTTGCTGCCAGCCTCCCCATGCCCTTGTAGTACATAGCTAAAAACATCCAGGGCAGCAAATACCGACTATGTGAACACTTACGCAAACCTGGCATCGCTGTCGTAAATTTGGAATGGAATTCAGCAAATAAAGGTGACTCCTGCCAGCCTGTGTTACACCGGGTGCTTTGCACAGGCTGTGCCTTGGAGGACACGGTGAGCAGATGGCAGGGTGCTGGGGCTGCCCCCGCAGCTGGAAATCCTCCCTGGGGTTTTAAAATCCTAAACTTCCAGCTAAAGAAGTAGTCAGATGCAGTAATGAGACAGTGGGTAGTGAGGAGCCCGCTCTTCGCAGCCATGAGCTGCTCAGAAGTCATCATGGCTGGTGTTGGGCTGGGTGCACGTAGCTTAGCTCAGCTCTTCTGCTCCCTCAGCAAGGGGAGGATAGACGTGATCTGGCAACACGCAGCTCTGTGTTCTGCAAACTCCCAGCCCTTGGCAAATATTGGTGAGAGCCGCCCCTCCGGGGGCTGCAGCACCCAAAGGCGAGGATGAAACTTAGCAGCTGTGGTGTATCCTGTGTTTGCATTGCAGAAAAACCATCCTCTGCAGCGGGCTGCGACTCCATCATGCCAAGGGTCAGATCCTGCCTGTGGTCTTCTCAAACCAAGACACTCCCAGGTGGGTGGCATGGCCAGGGAACTCCGTCTGCCAAATCCTCCTCAGCCCTCACAGACGACCCCATCCCCAAAACATCTGCTTCGAGGGTTTGCAGCGTGGTGGTCTTTGCCTTCCCCCCTCTCCTTGAGGTCGGTGGAGGAGGTACTCACGTTTGACAGCTGAAGGGGCAGCAACCAGCTGGGAACCTGCTCCCACTGCCACAGCCTGGCGGGAACCCCTCCCCTGCCCCAGGTCTGAGCTCACAATGCAGTGTCTGGGCAGGTCCCCCAGCCCTGCCTGCACTCCCCATGGTAAGGAGCCACGTGGGACGTGCACTGTACAGGACAGCTGCGTTTTGGGGAGGAAGGCTCCTCATGGACACAGAAATATTTTTTGTTAGCAATGATATCCCCTCAAATAGCTGTTGAATGACCATTTCCCACAGCTACATGGAGAACTGAGGGTGAATGCTGACTATATTTACTTAGATACAATTTCTAACTTTTATTCTCTAGCAAGGACCGAAGCACTTTCTTTTCCCCTCTCCTCCCGAGCTCTGTGCTTTCCCCCATGCCGGGCTCCCTGGCACCTGCAGCACAGCAGGAACGGGAGCTCTGCTCTGCCGAGAAGGGAGAGACGCAGCAAAATCACTCCATATGGCTCAGTCCAGCGTATCAGGACAGAAGGGGGAGCCCAGGAGACAAAATCGGAGAGCATCCCACCCCGCCAGGCTCCAGCTAAGCTGTGGATGTTGACAACATTCATAGAAGCTTATTTTTCATTTCTACAGCCACCTTTTGGCGTTAATTTATGGTTTATAGGAGACCACTCTCACCTCTGAGTCCGTGCTGGCCTTCCTGCGGCGCTGAACAGCAAGCTGTTCCACCGGCAGTGCCCAGAAATCGCCACCACGCTGTATTCTGCTGTTTTCCTCTCTGTATTGATGGGCCAAAACATCTTCTCCCATCTCTTCCCCCACACTGATCCTTTCCCTCCAGACCTCCGACACCTAAATCACCCCCGCGCTGTGCCCTTCATCTCCTACCTGGTGTTCATGCTTTAAAACCCACGTCACTCCAGAAGCCACCTCCTTGGCAGCTTGCTTGACCGATAAGCATTTGTCCTGGACAAGTCTGCAACCTCCTGGTAGGCAGAACTGTTGTGGTTTTGGCTGCTTTTAACAAGGCACCTTCAGGACTGATACTTTTAGCAGTAAAGGAGCCCGAGCTGCGTTACTGCTGGGCGTATGAAGTGTCCCAGCTCCTGGTGCGTCCCAGGGACACCAGCCAACTCTCTGACCTGCTCCGTCTTGTGAATGCTTTCCAACGTCCCGAGATATTTCCTAGCAAATAAATAATTTTCTAATTTGATTAAACGACTACTCCCGCCTCAGGCAGAGCCAGCGGAGGAGCGGCTGTGGGAAGGAGCCCAGCACGGTTTTGGCTCTGCGGAGAAGGGGCTGCCTTTCCCTGTGCTCCCCAAGCCCTCTGGCAGGCACAGAGACCGATTCACATCACAGACCCGACCTGCTGAGACTTATTTAACATTTCCTACCAGGCCAGGCTATGCTGTGAGCATATTGTCAGATAGTGCTGGTTTGTACTTGGGTATTTTCAGATACCTTCTGTTTGTTACATTTCTGTTTTACCCCTCTGAAGCCAGACATCAGTTACTGACTTGGGTGCCTATTAAAATATAGTCACAAATAGACTGTTCTGCCAGTACCTGCCTTAGTAATTTCTCTCCAGTTTATTACTGACAATTGTTTGTTTTCCTCTCCAGCCGTGAACAATATGCCCATTGTAAAATACCCCAGGGCTACAGAGCCTCTCTGGCATGAATGGGACAGGAAAGCACAGAAATGTGGATTAAGACACACAGTCTATGCTGTAACTGGGGATCAGTATACTGGAGAATGGCTGGACAACTTGAAACATGGTAAGATAGACCATTTTGAGAAAAAGTACCAATTTAGCTGTCTTTACAAAAGTTCTCAGGGGCAGGCAGCAGTCAGCGGTTGCATATGCTCCTGGAAGACCATTCGTGTATGACTATATATGTATGTCTTTGATACATGTTATGCAAAAATGTGCTTAAACATATTTCTAGTAGGTAACTTGAAGGGCTTTTGCATGCACTCAGGAGCAACTACATGAAATATCTAAATTATAGATGTTTAAAAATCTGCTACAAACACAGCAAACTGCAGCCAGCTCCATGCGCCGGGATGTGCCCTGGCTGCACAGTCCCTGGAGCTCTTGGCTCCTGGCTCAGCCTCAGGAATAGTCATTTATTCTCAAGTCGTGGCGGGTGCTGCAGGAGACAGAGCAGGGAAAGGGGACCCTGACCGAGCCCTGAGCAGCCGGAGCAGGACAGGCTTGTTTACAAGCCGTAAACCGAGGTTTGGAAAGATTTAAGTGCATTCAGCAAAGGCCACACAGGAAGCCCCTGATTAGATTAACGATGCATCCGACTTGGGAAGCTAAACTGAATCCCAGGCATAAACCAGCCCCAGTGCAGGGAGCGCTGCCTCACCTGGGACTGAGCTGGAGGAAGGCAGCCCTGTAAACCCTTCTCCCAACCCCTACGATGGTCTCCATGTAATTCCTCCTGTATGTTAAACAGGTAAAGGTACCCAGGTATGGAAACGCACCGGAGCTATTTATAGTGGTGACTGGAAGTTTGGGAAGCGGGATGGTTATGGATCATACAGCATTCCTGACCCTGTAACCAAGGAATACAAGAAGGTGTACACAGGCTGGTGGAAAAGCGACCGAAAATGTGTAAGTGAGATGTCCTGTGCCTGCCAGCGGCGAGGCAGCATGCCCCTAAACACAGGGAGGAGTTGGGTGCACATATGCAAAAAGATCACTTAAAATACTAATTTTTCCAATACTGAGGCTGAATTGAAAGGGTTTGGGGAAAGGAATAGGTGGAATAAGAAAATGAAAGCAAGAGCAAACGCTCTGGTATTTAAGCTGTCCTCCCCTGCCCTCCCCAACCTTGCTGCTCCTGGTGTTACTCCTCCAGGTCAGATGCTGCAGATGCACTCCTCCATGTCAGATGATGCACCACGTCCCATGGCTGGCAATAACGAAGCAGCAGTGTGACTCTGGGCTGAAGCTACAGGAACAGCCTTTCCTCCAGGCTTGGGTTGTCTTTAAATCTTAAGTCTGAACCTGCAGAAAGCCCAGGAAGCTTCAAGAGTAAAAATCCATCATTCATAAAAAGCCAAGTGTGGCCGAGGGTGCCCCATCACCAGCCATCTCCCTGCTGGAGAGGGACCCATCCAAGCTCTCTGCTGATGACCAGGCTACGACCCTGACCTCCCACCAGCTGCCGCAGAGCAGCTGCCTGGACTCACCTGCAGCTTGGCCAAGCAGGATGAGAAGTTTTGTGTTCCGTGTCTTAATCCTCCCCACCCATCCCTTTCATTCCTTTCATTCTTGAAACAGTCAGAGGAACCTGTGTTATAAGCACTGCAGGGAAATGTACCTTCTTCTGGGAGTTTTACAGCGTCTTAGACAAATAACAGGAGTTCTTTTGGAAATTAAGCCCGTCACATAAATCGCGGGTTTTTCTAAAGGGAACATAACCAGGAAGTCATCTGGTAAAAATGACTGCAAGCTCATGTGCAACATCCTTGTAGGAATGTTTTCTGATCTGCCAATGGAAACCCTGTGTTCACCTTTGTGTCTGCCCTTACGTTGAATTAACAGCCTCATGCGCTTCTAATTGGCGCGTGGCTCTGGCTCCAGCCTCTTGAAGGCAGCTTCCTCTCCTGTTCTTTGAGGATATATTTTGGATGATTGAGCTTTGGCAAATGATTTATAATGACATCAAAATATCACTAGGGTTGTTTTTTTCTTCTGCAAAGGCCTCGCCTTTACATCCATGCAGTTGAATAAAATTAATACTCAGAAAAATCAGCTATTTCCAGAACTGATTTTATTTTTTCTTCAGAGATAAATTAATGCTCTATTCCTATGGGAAAACTCATTAGTAATATGTAAATATTTCTTACTGCTATCACTCCCTGGTATAGGGGGTAGCTCTGGACTTCTCTTAATGGCAAAGACACACGTAAGACAAACACCTCCTGGGGTCCCCAGCTTGCACACACCCAGTGATCTTAGTTCAGAAGTTTACCAACCAAACCTGCCAGCAGCATCGAGCCTGAGGAAGGAAAGCAAAGAGCAGAGATGGCGCAATGTCAGAGCCCACCTGCCCCGCTGGGGTGACACCTGCCACCCCGGGGAGCCTGGCCTGGGGCCGGCTGCAGGGAGGCAGGCGTGGCATCACTGCCTGTGCTTGCTGGTCCCACCACAGGTAGCCTTCAGGGCTGGCTTTAGCTTCTTGTGAAGGAGGAAGGGAGCAAGGCAAGGGGCTGCGTAGGACACTACCCCTTTGGGGGTATGGATGGAGGAGAAAGCAAAGCCATTCCATGGTTAGCATCGCTGCCCAGGGGCGAGGGAAGGAGTTGCCGAGCCTGAGCACACTGGGCTGTACGAAGCATCGTCAGGGCTGAAAGGCATGAATTCCCTGCCTGGAGAGATGGGTCTTGTTTATGCTGTGTATCCCCAGGCAGCTTTATCTTCTAGTAAAACCCGCCTTTAGCTAAATATTAGCAGTAATCATGCCAATAATAACACACCGTGATACAAACCTGAGGTTTTGTCCTGGGAATAAAATAATTTCCTCAAAAAAAGAATCCCAGGCCACCACTTCTCATTTCCTTCAACACAAGAATGGGCACTGAGCTGAGCTACCAGCTGCCAGGTGTGAGAGCAATAAGTGAAGGCGTAGCCTAACAAGAAAGTAATGTCCTAAAATTGAACACAGACCCCTTTCAATACAGAGTCTCCTAACCAGCCATCTCTGTGCTGCCCCCCAGGGCTACGGGACAACATTTTACCCCAGCGGGGAGCACTACGAGGGTGAGTGGAGCAGGGGGCTGCGGAGTGGCTGGGGACGGATGTACTACCGGGACGGCTCCATCTACGAGGGACAGTGGCTGGAGGACCAGCCCAACGGGCAGGGGATGCTGCAGCTGCGTAAGTACCAGCCGCCCTCGCCCGGTGTGTCTGCCTGCACCCTTCAAGGTGTTTGGTGGTGGTCTGCTCTCCGGATGCCTCTGCCATCCAGATTTCTGGACGCTACATCACACTTCCCACTGCGTCAGGGCTGCGGCTGCTCCCCTGTGTCGTCCCTCCGCTCCTGGTTTGGGGCTGGAGGCGGCACAGGCTGTGCAGAGGCTGTGCAAGGGCTGGCGTTGCGCTGCTCAAGCCCACACACATGAAAGCTTATTTCTGCTGTGATTTACATTTAAATGACTGGGATGGTTAGGGTTAGAGATAATGTACTGTTGGGTCAGAGAAGAGCAAATCTCTCTTTTCAAGCCAGGCACTTTGCCAGACATACTAACTGCTGCATACCAAAGAGGAGCCCACTTTCCAGTACAGAAAAAAAAAAAAAAAAGAGAAGTTTTCTTGTTGAGTTCACTGCATCCCCTCTCTTCTGACACTGGCTCACATTGACTGAACACGAGGGTTTCATTAGCACACAGTCCCTTCCCAGAAATAACACCGAGCACATCACAGATTGGGAATGTTGGGGGCAATCTCAGCATAAAAATAGGAATTTGGAACTTTTTTTCCCATGTTTTGCTCCAAGTTTAACACGTTTTTCCCTGAAGCCAAGAATCCCAATCCTTTGCAATACAAGGCGCTGCATTCCAGGAACATTTGAAGAAATATTATCTCAATATTATTATTCATCTATTCAATTTTTTTTTGCTTGAAAGTGATCTCAAGGCTAGTAATTAGCTAAGCAAAGCAGCTAGGGGGAATGAGCACGACCTTCACTGCACATCACATGCACGACTGCGCTCTCTCTGCTGACTGTAAAGTCACTTTGGACCGATTGCTCATCCAGATGAAATCAGCACCCGCTTCCAGGGGTAACTCCTTCCACTGATCTGCTTCGTTTCTGTCAAAGTCACCCTCAGCATTATAAAGTGATGGCCCCTGGGGGCCGAGGTGCGCGGCTGATGCATCATTTCAGAGCCTGGTTGCCTCCAGTGTAGCCTGCAACTGATTGTGAGCTGGATTCCTTTTGGTTAAAATTAGCCAGAACAATTATTTCATACCCACAAGCTTAATGTATTCAGCTCAGCTGCTGGAAGTGTGCCCACGTGCCGGCAGCTTTGCGATCGTGAAAGAAAAGGAGTTCTTCAGTGGAGGTCACGATGAGCTGCAGCTCAAGATTAAATTGCTTGTAGTGGCAGCGTGCCCAGCGAAGGCGAGCTTGGCTGGGAGCACCGCGCTGATTTGCCGCCTCTGCTACAGCCTGTTGCCGAACGGCTTTTAAACCAGAGCATCGCACGTCCGCAGAGATCTCGGTCGTGAGCAACGCAGCCTCTCAGATGCTCTGGGAGGAGGGTGGCTGGGAGCAGCGAGGGCGTTCGATGGCCCCTCCATCACAGCCAGGTCTGTGATTTTGGTGGTTTCTGCATTGTCGATGGCTGGAGAGCAGAAGCTGAGCTGCTCCCACCAGCGGGCAGGGCAGGCCGGTGTTGCAGATAAACACACCACCAGATGCAAGCTGAAGATAACCACTGCCACGGCTCCAACCTGTAAATCAGACCCTGCCTGAAGAGCCCGGCAGCCACGCTCCCCAGAAGCATTTTTGGTTTTTTCCTCTTCCCTTGCAGTGTTCTGGCAGTCTGCATGGTGCTGGTGCGGGGTGCCCTGCTATTTCGGCCACCTCTTGCCACAAACAATGGCAGAATTTGGCTGAGACCCAAAGATATTTCCCCTAAGTAACTTGGTCGGAAAGCCCCATGGGTTTTGGTTTAGGAACACTAGATGTAGGAAAAGGGGACAAGCAGAGGACTCCCCTAGTGACAGTTGCGTGGCCTGGAAGTATCCAAGCCCCAACACCACTGTGGTATGATGCCCCTTTCTCAACCTGCATCCCTGGACAAAGATGCTGTCTTCCCCTTGCAGCTTTGCTTTCGCTGTTGGGGGATGGATGGATGGATGGATGGATGGAGAGCAGCACAGAGCCCAGAGAAATCTCTCTCGACTTGCAGAAAAACGCCAAGAGATGCAGTACAGCTGGAAAAACAGTCTGTAACTGATTGCCTGAACCATTCAGACACTCACAGCGATTCTTGCCCTGTAGTTCATTGAGGAAAAACATAACTACAAGTATTATTTGAAATAAGATTATTTTGACTGGACAATGATCAGACAGCACTGCTGTTCCTTGCCCAGACAAGCAAACCTTGTCGAGCCAGAGATCCTGTGCGATTTGTTGCAGTGACAAATCCAAAACTTGCATCCTACAATTTTTCACGTTTTGAAGAGTGACTCAGCTACTTGTCTTACCCTGGGCTCGCTCGCTCTGCATATCAGCAAAAAATTCAGAAAAAGAACAAAGCAGGTGAGCGCAGTTCTTTTTCCAGCTGGGCAAGCATGGGCCTCTTCCCCTTCTGTGGCACAGCAAATGGAGCACTGCGTAAGCAAAACAACACGCAGCCCCCTTGAAATTACTAAGAGGAGCCAGGTTGCTTCCTCATCTGTCGGTTTGCTGTGTTGATTAGTTTTGTTTGTAGACCCTTAATGAAACAGTGCAAATTTCATGGTCTGTTCATGTATTCAATTGCAGCAAATGAAAATCGGTATGAAGGAGGTTGGAAAGACGGAAAGAAGCATGGCCCAGGGAAATTCTTCTACTTGGATAAGGGACAGTTGTTTGAAGGTATCTGGGCAGCAGATATACCAAAATGTGGACTCCTGATTGACTTTGGCAGAGATGAAGCTCCTGTCCCTACTCAGTGTCCAATCCCAAAGGTAATTGCTTGGAAATTTTGGTTTTGCTAGTGATGTTTGCTTTCATCAGTGCTCCTGGGCAGCTCTCCAGGTAGCATTTTACTTTTCAAGTGATTACCCCCATGGGGTTCCCAGCTCACAGGGTGTGTGCTCGGAGTCTTTTGGCCAGCAGTGTCCCAAACAGCTCCATAGGGACAAATGGCCCATCTAGCCACCACTGGAACCTCCTAATCACCTACATCTGAAAAAATGCAGTTCTCATGCACCGAAACTGCTTAGAGACCTGAAGCGGCACAAAGGAAACGGGGACAATAGAGGCAGAGACAATAGTGGGATTTGCGTCAAAACCAAACGATTTCGCCAAGCCGAATGGCTCAAGCTGACTAGAGCGTAGCAAACCCCGAGCAGCTGCAGGCTGATACCAGCTCTTTCCTTTACCCAGGCACCCCGACTCAGGGGCTCACCCGTGTCCAGCAGCCCTGTGGGTAGAGGGGTGCGTGGAGCTTCCCACCTCACTCAAAGGCGGGCAGACAGGCATCTGAGAGCCAACATCCTCCGCTATCCTTTTCCATTAAGGTTGACAAAGGCTGTGGAAGAAGAGCCAGTCCCTGTCCCCCTCCCAAAGACCCAGCGAGATCCACAACATGGCACACGGACATGCCAGGCACATCACTTGAGCACAGGAGCTTGAGGACAGGAGAAGCTGTCCCCTGCTCCATGCCCTCAGAGGAAGACAGGGAACAGGGATCAGTAGGGAACAGATGTGGCTCTGGGAGACCCAGCTGGACAAAAGAGTCTCAGCTTAATTCCCCATGATCTGCGCCCTGCACATGTATAACACAGCAGCGTCGCGTTTCCAAGGGACGGTGACTGCCGGATACAGGTGGGGAGCTGCTCCTCTTTGCTTGGAGCCAAGCAGAACCACACTGGATAACCTAGCAGGCTGCTTTACTCCAATAACACAGGGAATAGCACGGCCCTGTGACAGGTTGAGCTACCTCCCTCCCTCCTCTGCTCCAGAGACACGGCTGTTGCAAGTGACATTGGGCACGGGCAGCTGCCAAAGCTCTCAGCTGTTACCTCTTCACTTCCCTTGTTTTTTTCAAATCTGGTTTCTGTAGCAGGGGCCCGTTGAGCAGACATTTTTGACAAGCCCGTTAATCCTGTAAGTACTAGGCACACCCATGGCAGTGCAGAATAAACAGCACCAAATACTTACCAGGGAAAACACAAATCTTGATTTGGCAAAAAAGAGTGAAAGGTGCAGTACTTCTGTAGCTGAAAATATTTACCATGCGAGTTTTGTCAAAGATCACCTGAGAACAGCCTCCTCAACAGCCCTGCCCAACAGCCTGGGGTGAATTGCCATTTCACCAAGGCAGGACTTCAAGCCTGGCTGTGTATTTAACTCTCCAAAGACCACATCGTGACCCAGTTTCCTTCTGCTCTGTGAACAAAAAGCAAGCATCAACTTTCACTGCCCTTACTGCACTTTCCATCAGAAGAGATTTATTGATCTCAGAATATGAAGTAATAGATAAAAGAAAAATTGACTTCAGCTTTTCATAAACCTGTATTCAAATTACTGCCGCAAGCAGCTGTTAGAGAAAAGTAGATGATGGGTGTTAGAAACTGCCAAAACTAGAGATGGACTAAATCAGCTTTTGCTGCACCCAGTTCCATGCAGACTACATGAATCCAGCCTCCTGCTTTCATGCGACCTTCGATACTCACTTGGGTGGCTGCAGTTACCTTCTGAAACTATCGGTGAGACCCAGGAGGCGACAAATCAAATACAGTTTTGTCCAAGAATGTGTTTTGTTAAAGGAGAATCGGCCTGCTCCATGCAGAGCTATTTCAAGGAGATGAAGTAATGTAATAAAATTAGGAAAGTGTAACAGTGTTTCTAAAACAGTAATTGAAAGGCTGCAATATAAACTAAACTCCAGATAGGTGGAAGACTCTCCATTAACGCTTGGGTAATCAAGATCTCTAAAACCTTAAGTTTATTCAATTACGCTGTGTAAGTGATTTGTATTCTTTTTATTTAGATTCAACTAGCTGATCCAGATGGTGTTTTAGCAGAGGCCCAGGCAAGGTTTGATGACAGCCAAAGCTAATAACTGGATGCCAAAGGAAAAAAGAAGAAAAAAAAAGTGAGATAAGAACACGATCCTGGGTTACTTCTTCATTTGAGCCTCAAATCGACACTGGCATATTGTGCTGTCTGCCTCATTTCTCCCTCAAGGCTGCTCACCCATGCTTTACTCCACAGGTGGCCTCCTCCCACCCCCCATTATTTTGGAAAAGAAAGGAAAAAAGAAGAGAAAAAGCCCAAGCAGCAGGATGCTGGAAGACAGAGCGATTCTTTGCCCAGCTCCTCTGAATTACTCCTGTAAAGAAACCCCAGTCCTGTTGGTCTCAAGGCCTTTCATCCATTATATGCTATAAAAGCAAAGCCCTAGAAAAATAGTCAAACAATCGCCCCCTCCCACTCCCCCAGACTCAGCCCAATACATACCTGTGATCCAAGGTGGCTTTGGCAGTTGTATCAGATCAGATTTCAATTAATATTTTCATCCATACAACTTCTCTTGCTCTCCCCGTGTGTTTTCTGTAACGTAATGCTGGGTGTCCTCCCTGCCCCCCGGGAACACAGAGCACCCCATCTCACCCTGGCTCCGCTCCTTGGCCAGCCCACGCACCGGACCCCCGGCACTCCGCCGACCGCTCCACTTCCACCCGACGCAGGGACCGCGCGCCCGCCCCACACAGCTCCTGACCGGCGAGGTGCTGCCGAGCGTCACCCACAGGAGCGAAGGAGGGCGGCCCTGCAGCTGGCGGGTGAAAACCAAACTGGGGGCAAGTGGGTCACCAGTTCACCGGATTGACACCGTGCTTCCGAGTATCACCTCGTGTTCACAGCGCAGTTGGTCCCTCGATTCTTCACGTTTTCTAGGCCAGAAGGTAACCTACTTTTCTGTTTAAACGCTCAGAGAGAATAACAACACAACACGCTTAGTCCCAAGATTTCCGGAGCGCTGACAGGAGGAAAAGCACGTCAGCATGTTATACTCTTTATGCCTCTGTGTGAACAGGAAATTTTATCTTCATATTATGACTCAAACGAGTGGTCACATTTAAGAGATCCTCAGAAATACAGTTAGGATTAGCACAATGTAGCTGAAGAGACACGGGGTACAGAGACAATGAGCCTATTTTAGGCCTATAGATAACAAATAATCAGCAACAACTGAGTATATTTTATTTCAATAAAGTATTTTATATCTAAATAAGTGATATACAATAACCAATGTTTAAAATGCTTGAGGTAAATGCATAATACCATTAGTATAAATAAGGGATAAAAAACCAAATTCTAAGTGCACTCTTAATGTTTAGATCCATGTGTTTGGGTCTGGTTACTGCCTCTGGCACACCCTTCCGAACCCGTGCCCAAGGTGTAACTTTCACAACCATTTCCACAGGTGGAAAGTGAGACAAACATACTCATTATCATGGCTTAAAGTGCAGAAAATAGTCAGAAAAGCAGCTGTAGTAACAGCGCCATTAGCTCAGAACCTACCAGCTTGAGAAAGTTAAAAATACAGTTATCCCACTAGCTTCTAATTCTGTATTTCTTAAACAAAACAAAAAAACCCCACACTTCTCTGTCACTTTGTAAAAGATCACAAAATAAAGAGAAATTCAGCTACTTATCCAGGACAGCAAGTGATTTTACAAAATAAACTTGGAAAAAGTATTTTCTGGACTTCCATTCAAAGTAATACTGGAACCTTTAAATCTGCAATTTATGGACAGAAGGGGGATTTTTAAGCCCGACCGCAGCCTTTCAACCATTTGCTCTAGTTGTGAATATCAAAGCAGATTTTCTTCCTTTACTGAGGATTTTTAAGAGTCTTTTTTCCCCAAACAGGACTAGTATTCCAGTAAAGGATGGGAAAATACATTTTGTGCCTGCTACCAAGATTTCGTGTTTTGGAATGCTGCTTCATTAATGCCTTTACTAACATAATCCTTCCAGTGCTCCATGAGTGAACACCTGCGGGGCTACAGCCGCAATTCTCACCATCAGCAGATTTACATCAGTAACAGAACATATTCGAAGCACAATGCAATGGCAAAGCTAGAGAAAATCCAGTTTGGCCTCTGTGTGCCAGAAGGACTTGTGAAAAAGTCAAGTGGAAAGCTGTTTTCTGCTTGTGAACCAAGAATTCTGCTGGAAAAAAAAAAAGGCCAGCAGTTTTTTGGGTTGTTTTTTTTTTTTTTTACAGTTATTTTTCAGAATACAAACGCACCACGGGTAACCTTGTCAACACTTCCCAGCGCGGTGGTGCTGACATGAAAAATCAGTCCCATTCGCTTCACAAGGCTGCTTCAGTAGTAAACACGCTGCCACCCTACTCTGAGACACATCCTACAGCTTGTAAATATGTCGGGATGACCTGAGATGGAGGTTGGGTGTGAGAGACCATGTTCAGCCCCGGCTCAGTCAGGTACAGCTCAGCTGTATTCTCATGTTCACTCTTGTTTAACTGCAAAATCCCAGGTTTCTATTCCACAGCGATCGCTGCGACAGGGAGGTCAAGTTTTGTTTCATTAGACTTGGAACCTGTCTCCCAGTAAAGCCCAAAAGCTGCTCCACAAAGAACTGCATTCCAAAAAATTCCACTTCTAGACACAGCTCAAATGACTGAAGCAGCCCAGGACAATGGCTGCAACCGCTCCTGGACAAACCTCTTATCTCAGAGACCAAATGGACATTTTTGCTTAAAGAGGAAATAAAAACCGACACAGTAGCCTCGCTGTCACAGACATGTGTCTGAAAGTAAGCAGCAGTATTAATTACAAATAACCTACTTTCATAAATAAATATACATAGAGAAAAGTAGTCTTCCAGATCCTTTGGAAGCAAAAAAAAAAACCAAGTTATTAAATATAACACTTCAGCAGGGAGAAGACTTTTTCTAAACGAGGAAGACCAAGGCAGAGCTAATTACTTGGGAATCCAACGCAGAGAAAGCACCTTTTGCTGCTTGTATCTGAGGTTTTATTAAAAAATATATTTTTAATATAAAAGTATAAAATAATTACTACTTTGGCTTGGAAAAAGACAGCAGTGGTTCTGATTTTCAAGCAAAAAAATTGTCCAGTGATAATTTCCATCTAGTTCCTTATTTTTATATATTTAAAAAAAAAAAAAAAAAAAGATTCCTAAATAGGAAATAGGCAACTTTATCTCTCCAGATAATATGTGCTGGCTCGTCAGAACTTTAAAACAGTTATTGCTTTTATTTTCTTCCCAGGAAGAATAGAGTCTCGTTTCTACTCATGTGGCCATACCACATCGCAGTAAGACTAGTCATGGGTGATTAGCGAGTTATAAAATGTGTAACTGCCACAGGAAAAAGGTGCTGGAGAAATCAATAAAGTAATAATTACTTGGCAGCAAAACATACTGGGGAAAGTGGTGGGAAAGCTTTCACTTTGCCATCTGTCAGGCTTTCTAGAGAGAACAGCACTAGCACTGAACCCCAGTGCTAATTGCTGTGTATCCCAAGTAATTTGTATCATGCCATGCAATACGGATCAGACAAGTGGGATCTTCTAGTAAATGCCAACATCAAATAAAGAGAGGAAAAAGAAGCTTCTCTACCCACCCCTAACAACAAATACCGGGATTTACAGTGCCATTCCCCATGTATTTCTACAGCCGCCCTTCAGCATTGACAAGGAGGAATCTAGGCAGCACTCACGAGCGGAGGGATGCACACACAGGGCAAGCATACCCCCCACCAGCCATTCCTCCACATGTCAGCCAGACAAAATGTTATGAAAGAAACATTTTTTTTTCCTCTCTAAAGGGTTAGAACAACATTTATAATCTCTCTTAAATGGTAATCAACAGTTCCACCAGTTCATCCACAGGGGATTCAACATAAGACAGAAGCGGAATCGTGGGTTTATTTTCTTTAAGTACAGCTTTATGCAAAATGGGTAACAGCTGAGGAGATGGTATCACCTCTGTGATCCAGCTGATCCTGGAGCCGTGCAAATTCAGCGAGTTCATTCAGTTCTTGAAATTGCCTGTCTGTTTTATGGCTCACCAGTGACCTGTAGAAGTGGACTGCAAACACAATGAAAATCAATCCAAAGGGAACCATAATAGACGTTGAGGCGATGGCCGCTGCCTGTCCTGATGTGATGGCAGAGCTGTTGCTTTGGAGGGGATTATCAGTTTTCTTCTTTAGAGGAAGAAACTTCACCCAACACAGCAGCACGACCTCTGCAAGAAAGAGCAAAGTCCCAATGACAGTAGAAAACGCCCACGCAAGCTCAATGTGCCGATGCATACGCTCATGAGGAGATTCCTTCACAGAGTTGAGATTATGCACGTTGCTAACAGCCTCTATGTTTGGGAGAATGCAGGTACTTATCATGAGTGCAAAAAGGTGAACTGCAACAAGGACGGTAGTGCAGGCACTGAAGGCTATCAAGAGACCTTGAGGGTAGTCATGTTCTGCATCCAGCTGAACTTCTACCATAGCCACCTGAAAAGGGAAGGAGAGAGAGATGCCATTACCTCCGTTAAAATAATTTGTAGTGAAATAATATCTAAGTTTAAACCATGCTTCTGGAAGATGATTTGATCCAAACAAAGTGATAGCCTGCATTTAAATTGCTCTTCGTGTCAGCCTGCACCCTTCTCATTCGGTCCAAATTTAGGTCTGAGCTATCAAGCAAAGCCCGCTGTTTTCACACCTAGTGTTCTGTTGTAGAGCAAACCACCAGTGTGCATAAAAGCTACTCACAGCACAACGACCTCGCCACCTCCAACTCATCCCAACAAGACAGATGAACTTTGTGATCAACGCACTTGGACTCTTAAAGTGAAACATTTCTTCTTTCCTGTATTATATTGCAGAGGCAGCTTTTGATCTTTCCCTATAGATTACAATTTTTGCTGGGTATCAGGAAATGTTTTGTGTTCCATACATATGTAGACCAAGTACCGTATGAAGGCTTGTGAATTAATATCTATAACATGAAAGCCTGCCACAGCAGCAGACTGCCCGTCACAGTCTTGGCAGTCCTTTCTCCTTGGTCCAGTCCTCAACTATTGTATGCAGCCATGGCCTTTTATAAACTCAGATCTCCAGGCATGCCTGTGCTTAAGGGGCAGAAATTAGCATTAAATAACAGCACTAGGAAACTCATAAATGCAGCTCAAATATTTTTGATAAAGAAAATTAACTAGAACACCTTTTAACAGCTTTTAAAACTGTCAGGTGGTTTTATACATGTGCAATTGATGAGTGACATTAATCCCAGCAGCTCTCTTGAAAAATAATCTTTCGTGATAAATTTGCCTTTCAGACAAAGCACAGTTCCAAAAAGGGGATAATGCAAAGTCTCTATGTTTAGTGCTCTTCCTCAAAGGATCTCATTAAATAGACAAAATATGTTTAACATGCAGAGAAAAAAAATCTAACAGCACTCTTAAATATAAACACAGGTAGAGCACATAAGGAAGACACAGAAGCTGCCATTCAGCACAGCTCAGACTGATCCCCACCAGCCCTTTCCGCATCTTGGCTGCCCACCCTTGATCCTTTGTTGAAAAGGCTCAACTTGCTAGCCCAGCGAAAGCCAACCTGGTTAAGAAGCGCTGATCTGCTAGCTTAAGGAGCGGAGCTGTTTCTGCAGTGCCTCTGACGAACAATGAAGCTGGCCCAGGCCCACGTAACTGAGGAGGAAGCAGTTGTACCAGGACCTCAGACTCCTGGTGGCACTGAGCTCTGAGCCTAGCTCTTCTGTAACATACCAGTTTGCCCTCAGAAAGACCACAAAATCAGTTTGTACAACCAGCTCTTTTGAGTCCCATCGATACGGGTTTAGCCCATTACCACATGCCATTATTAATGGTTTGGAAGCACTCTGCCCATAGCATACATCTCAAACACTTCAATTTTCATCAAGCTGATAAGAAGATGTCATAAAGTATGGATGCAGGGAAACACGGAAACCAGGACCCAAAGGCAGTCCAAAGAATATTCAAAACTCACTGTTTTGCAAGAGCTGAGCCAAGCTACACCTAGTCTGGGATCCCATCTCATGCTCCCAGAACCAGCACGTTCCAGGAGACCAGAGCTCTTAACCACTAACACACCAAGCGTATTAAGCCAACCAAGGGTTTTGCTCAGACATGTTTCAACAGGTATTCAAGGCCATTTGCCAATATTTTAATTCCTTTATTGAAAGCTTTTATCGTCATAAGCCGAACCACCCAGCCAACTAGCAAACAGTTTCCAAATGATACGAAAAATACTAATTCTCAACCATGGGAAACTTCACATTTAAGAGGATCTCTCAGGTGTCTCTTCTGCAGGTTTGTTAAGTCCCAATGCACTTGTGGCACATTGGGCTTCCTGTGTTTTTCACAGAACCACAATCCCTCACCACTAAGGATTCATTTTCATACTTATCAAAGTTTTTTTCTTGCAAATTTTCTGCTGGATGTCTAGACTCAAAACCATCCAGTACAGCAAGACATTGTAATCCTTTATTCTGGTACTTATTATGTTAACATGACCATGACACTAAAGAGCTTCGTAAGATGAAGACTTCCTTTTCTTTTAAGAACTGATGCATTTAATTTGTCAAATACTGAAGACGCTTTATAGTTCCATTACTCAATGTTTCCAAGTAATAATGATACCAAGGACCTGATTTTGAACTTCAGTCAGACTCTCTCAATTCCAACCTACCAGCCGTTCTGGAGCTACTGCTCTCTTCACATTTCAACAGAGCATCAAGAAGAAATCTTTTCTTCCTCCTCTTGGCCTAGCCTGAGCTAAATAATTAAATTTAATCTAAGTGTACCTATTTCTGATTTGGCTACAATTACATGCATGTTGAAAACAAAATCTTGCAAGAAACCAGCTTAATTTAAGCAGCGTTCAGATACTCAGATAGCTCTGTGCCTAGATAACAGCCGACAGAATCATAGGGATCACTATTAGAAGACGACATCCAGACCAGGAATCCAAGTCTTCCTGGGTTAAAAAGACTTCATTTTATTATTGCTGGATGTTTCCCTAAAGAGCGACCCCAGGAGCACCTACAACCATTACACACTGACGGGATAGCTTAAACCCGAGTTGGAGCTATACAAGCAAGGCTTCATTTGATATGGCTGACAAATACATTACTTAATTCCTGCTTTGCACAGGAAGCTTGTTGGGCAGGTAGGCCCCAAATCATCTCTCAGAAAAAGTTTCTGAAAGCCAAAAAGACCGTAGCTATTATTTAAGACTTGTCACAATTTACCCCACGAGCAGGAAGGGTGTGACTTCCTTCAACTCAAACCATACCATGCAATTACTTATGTAATTCCAAGTGTACTCTCTCTATAAGAATAATTACGGGTGGCATCAACATCACTTGAAAGGTAGCCGAAGTACTAGTCCTCTAACGTGCAAAGCAAGCTGGCGGCCAACTAGCCATACACACTGCCAACTACTCCCAGTTTGGGATGATGCCAACAAGGTGCCAATCAGGCAGAAGCAGGGCAGTTGGCCATCGCAACCTTGAAGCCTCGTGCGCACCTTCACACAGCTGAAAGCTGCAGGGGGGAGCCCAGTACTGCAAAGCACCAAGGGGAGGGCACGCTCCCCAAGGAGGCTCCTAGAAAAGGCCAGGGCATCCCACAGGGGGCGCATGCCTGACCAGTTTCAGCACCTTCTCCCAACTCAGTCCCTCCCACAGCAGCTTCCATGCCAGCACAGCCCTGATGCTAAACACCAAGGGAGCCCAGTGTCAGGAATGACACTTGAAGTCATGTCATACTGGGCTATCCTGCCAACAAGCAACGTGACCTCTCTATGGCTGGAACCCAAAGGAAGAGTACTACCTGCGTCAACTGCTGAGCCAGGAAAGATCCTACACGAAAAGTGAGTAACAGACCACAAGTTCTCCAGCAAGGGAGTCTGATCCTTTTCTAAAATCAACCAGTGACAAAGTGTGATAGAAGCTAGAGGTATGTGCATAAGAAACAAAAGACACAAGAGATTTCTTCATGGGTTCACGGACAGGACAAAATTATGCCGAAGCTACCTAGCTGGACAGAGGTAGCCATAAGCAAAGAGAAAATGCACCAAGTTGCAGCTGTAACTGACACTGGTGTTGGAAACACCCGAAAAGCAGGAGTAGGGGAAGCAAGAAAACAGTCCTCTTTCCCATTCATTCAGCATGAATGGACACTTCAGAACTCACTTCAGATGCAGACTTCTGGGGAGGCTGTAGGATGAAGAATGCCTGGAGGATTTCAAAGTCTACTGAAGTTGATGGAAAGTCTCCAGGGGGTCACAGCAAAGCCTCCTTGTGTTCAGGCCTGGCAGAGTAGCTCCAGTTTGACCCCTAAGTGAAAAATCAGTTCATGTTTTCTGTCTCCTCAATCCGTCAAGGAAGCTAATTTGGGAACCTTTTCACCATAAACTAGCAGAAAACTGCCAACTCTTTCCAACTGCAAGTCTCTGTTCTTCACTTCCTGAGCCAAGCTTGAGCCAGGCACCTAAAACAAAAAGGTCCATTTTTCATTATGAGGCCCCGTGCCTGTTTTCAAACAGTGAGGCAAAGCATTAGAAGTTCTGCTCTCCTTTGCTCATGCTGCAGTTTCAAAATGCACAGATCACCACTGCTCTGGCAAAGTAACACTTGCAAAAACAGAGCTCCAGTGAGCTCATCTGGTACGATCCAAATTCATGCAAAGTCTGAACTCATGGGTACACACTGATGTTCCACACAGGAGGATGTTTTCCTGGGTCCTCTACCAGTTTCCACACAGGCTCAAGATGATGTGCCCCTCAGGGCAGAAACTGCCCTTGATGTCTGCACAGTATCCAATACAACATATTTCAGCACCTTCTCCTTCACCACCTTCAAAGCTTCTTTGAACACTTGCCGCATGATTTCTACTGTGCAGCTGCCATGCTGCAAGCATCCTGCCTTGCTGCATAATCACTGAATAACATAGGTTGGAAGGAGATACCTCAAGAGGTCATCTGGTCTAATCTGTGGCTCAAAGAAGAGCTAACTTCAACTTCAGATCATCCTGCAGATATGACCGACAGACTTACTACAGCGCTTGACAAAGCTGTAAATCTGAAATACAGCTTCCTGACAACATTAAAGGACTCTTGTGATGGTAGGATGCAGGACTGGAGTTCTCATAAGCCTAAAGATGGGCCTTCAGATGCTTTCAAAGATAACTGAATTTGGGCACACAATCATGTTAAGGCTTCTGACAGCCTTGGATTTCAGACTCATGGCAGCCTGACTACTACCATACTGCAAGAAATTTAACACCTTGCTCTCTAGAAGAATCTGCATTTCAGTTTTATTTAATGTCTAATATTCTGAAATAACTTCATTTCACTTACTTGTGCATAATACTTCCATGTCTTGTTAGACCAGAGTTGCTATCTGGTCTAGCCAGATAAAAGAAGCTCCTGCTTTTAAATGAAAATCAACATCCTGAACTCTCTGAAGGTTTCTATCCATACAAGAGCTCTGACAAATATTGACTCCACTGCTTCACAAGAAGTAAGCTGTGATACACTAATAAAACAATTTTCACCAGCAATAACAAGAACCAGTCACATACATAACTGCAAATGAAGCTCATATTGCTGCTGAAATGCAGGCTAAGCAACTGTCCTGGTTTGTCACTTGTTCATTTTTACCACAGCAGCAGGACAGAAATTAATGACTTGTTCAAATTTTAGCATTATTCACCAGCTGTATAAGCTACTAGACAGCACATCAGTTCTACTTTGATTTGGTTTAATTCCAGCATAATGCAAGCTTCAAAATCAATCCCCATTTTAAGATAGGGGTTTCTGAAATAAGAAGTATATCCAGGGAAAATAAAACATGATAGAGACAATGATCAGAAGAAAAACAAAAGGAAGAACGGTAGTTAAGAGCCAGTCATGTAGCAGCTCATATTGACACTCAAGACTTTCAACACAGGAATAAAGTTATCTGCTCTTTGTTATCATGTGTAATAGCAGCAGCAGAGAAGAGACTATCCGAGAGCTCTCTGACGTTATCACAGGCTTACATCTTTTTCAGAATCCGTAGCCACTGCTGTAAAGAAAAGGAAATAAAACGCCTTTTCTCAAGTAAGTCTGTATTGTCTATAAGCTATTTAGAGATTACTTCCTTTCCTCCCCTTCCCCACAAAGATGACTGAGCTCTGGGCAGCAAGAATATAACACGGGCTGGGACCCTGCGCTGTGACTGCTGTACTACCTCTCATGGTATCAAATATTAGTGTTAGCACACAGCTGCGAGTCGCAGTCAAGTTCAGCATGGATAGCCAGCTCCAAACTGGACAGAGCCACAGCTAATTCAGACTCCTCGCAGCTGATCACAGTTCTGAAGAACACGTGCGGCCTCTTCTGCAAGACTCTCAATTTTAGCTAAATAGATTCCACAACCAGGGGCCTGCAGTCAACAGCTGCTGATGGCCCTGCGATGGGACGGCTGTAGATTTGTCTCCTGTACCCCACCAGATGCGATCTGCCTAGCCTGGAGCTCCAATCACAACTGCTCTCCTGTCCTGACACATTCAGAGAAGAATCACAGAGCAAGAAACCAATCTTATTAAAAGTTACTAAGTTTAAATAGACACAACCCCATGATGACTCATTTAACGGAATACCTTGAAAAACGCTGGCTCTGGGTACGGCTACATTCTTACTGTCTGCTGCTCATGCAGTTAGCTGCCTCACAGATCGTAACAAGCAAAACCCTTCAGAAAGGACCATGTCAGGTTCAAACATCAGTCTTACTAAAGACACCAACCACCTCTTAATGACACAAGCCTGGAATTACCTGTACACCCTTGCAAGATTGTTCTCACCTCCTCTTCCCTGGCCACAGCTACCATTCCCAAACAGGAACTTGATTAAGAGGACAAGGCAATTTTTATACAGTCTAGCACGTCAGGAATGGCTCAAAAAATGCTGATCAAACATCACGGTTGCATTTTGTAAGGGTCCATCCACAGAGTGAGAGGATGTGAATCTGCTACAGCACCTTCACCTCGCTGGACCAACACGCACCAAAGTAAAATTGCATGTGGTGATCACCGAAACATTTCAATCAACACCTATCTGCAAAAGTATTTTTTCACCTTCACTTGTTGCAGCTAGGACTAGACTTGACCACACCAAGTTAGCCATAGTTACATGTGCAAGTGACTCTTCATAGCACACGCTACTCAGAGGGGGGAAAACCCTACACAGAGAAGTGGTTTCTCCAAGTCTTGAGGTTCACCTCACAAGGTTATTTCAATAACAAATTCCATCTTCTACCCCATTGCTTGTCCATGTGTGGGACCACAGAGGAAAATCGAGAGTGAGACGGCTGTTGTGGCATTGCTAGAAATTCGCACTCTTCTGGCCGCCTCCTCAGCTCCCCAGTCGGTCAGTCGGTCTCTGGTTTCCTGACAGTACTATTCACTCTCAGAGACAGAGGCGCAGAGCCAGGCTCCCACAGTGTCTGCACCATTCATTAAGAGTTATAAACAACTCGTAGAAAGACTCTCTGTGTGAGCCAGAATCAGCCACCAGAAATTAAAAAAAGTCAAAATAACAATCTTCTTACTGGTTTTATACAGAAAAGAATGTAAGCATCCTTTATCCGTTACTCTGGAATCTTGACTCTGTAGCACAATGGCAAAATACATTAATATTTGCTAAAGCTAACACTGGAATACAAATATAGAGTTTAATTTTAGTTTGCTAGTAAACAGGAAGAGGCAATAGCCATGTAATCGGAGTAATTGCATGTAAAAAGGTACTATCTCTACACAGTGTTACTGACAGTAAATCTATTTGTTAAGTACAAGGTCAGATTGGACAGCACAGCAGGGAGAAGAAACAGCAGCTCAGTATCACATTTACATCCTCCAAACTACAACAGCCACAAGCAGCTGCTGTAAGACAGAGAACGACCAGCACCAGCCCCAAGTACTCCACGCTGCCTTGCTCATCTGTAACCTCGAGACAGGGGTGCTCAAAGGAGCAACAGAAGGTGGCTTTCCTAACTGGAACAGAGGAACCATTTCTGTGGGGGAAGACTCACTTAGAGCATTCACAGTTGTAACCTGCAAGTGCAATAGCAACAGAAAAGGTAAGTGGCGGCAGAAGCCATGAAACTGGGCCTGTAACGCTTTCCTGCAGGTTACAAAATGTTGCTGTTTCATGTTATTCTGCCAGCAATCCGGATAAATACAGCTAAAACTATAGAGAGATTATTTTAATATTTAGAACCGCAGAGTAACCTTCACTAGACAAGGGCTATGCTGTCCTGAGTATCTGTACAGCACTGACAGCAGTGGGGCCCGAGCGCTACCTAGCAGTACTTCAACATCAACTGCTACTACAGAAATCAGTTCCATAAATATTTATCAGTGCAGTCAGTCTTCTACGTAACATGACTGAAGCTGTCTTCAGAAGACCATACTGGCTGTATTTCAAAGGTAGGAGTTGACAGTTCTGTGATGATATTAAATATTTGAAGCATATATATTACCACCTAGACAAGCAGCTTGAATCATTAGAGGTATTTAAAAGAAAACTGTGCTATCTGGTAAATACCATCCTCCAAATCCTAAATATAATTAAGCCAACCACAGTGTATAATTGAGACCCCTAGTTCAGGCTCGGTTGTTTTCACCAAGCTGTTGATCGGTGGAGGGAGGCAATGTTTGAGTTTTCCAGTTTGATGACTGTTGGGATCTAACAACTTCCCTATGATTTGTGATGCCAGTATCGTGACCTTGTCACGCTACTGTGTGATGCACCCCGGTGACAAAATGATGCTAACAAGTCAGCTTAATTGTTCAAACAAAAATAACCTGCCAGCAGCCTGTCTGCACTGGAGCTCTTGATGCTGCTCCTGTAGATGTGGATGAGCTAGAGCTTGCAATATTGGACGCAATCTGCAAAATATTTCCAGCATTTAGATAAACAGGATTAAGAAATAAAAACAGATAAACACAATCATGAGGGGGGAGTGGGAAATAAATCATATATTCCAGATATTGATGCAACACAGAAGTGAGAAATACTCGATGCCTCCACCAGCACATGGAAGGAATCCTCTATTCCTTCACAGCCTACACATACCCTACAATCTACAATTTCTTTCTTTTAACAATTTAGGGGATTGATATTACTTGCTGGCCTCATAAACTGGAAATGTGTACTAAATCCAAGACTATAACCTTCATAGATTTCCTCTTATGACGTATGGCACTGGCTGACAGCACCCACGGAAGCCTGCACAAAGCAAATGCCCAGGTGTACCAGTGGGGGCTTCACTCCAACAGCAGCTTGCAACCACCAGCCCCTGCAACTGCTTCTGAAGCTAACACACAGCGGGAGATCGCAATACGTAGCTCTAAAACAAAACTAACTGTAAACCACGTTTTTAATCAGTGTTCTCCGTGGGAGCATAACACTTCTGAGTTTGAAACCTGGCTGAGCATTCCACACACTACTGATCCCTGACCCGGGCGATCTCGCATTATTTAACCGGGGTACGCAACCAATCTTGAGGAATAAACTTTGCGAAATGGCTGCGGCTGTCCAAAATAAAGGGACAGTTTAGCGGGGATAATCTTAGCTCACACTAGAAGATGCAAGTCCTGTTTAATTAAAGGATCAGCGGGGCTGGCATGGAAACGAGGACATTCCACTCCAGACGATTCCCATCAATTTGCTGGGTGGTCCTGGATGTGTCATTTGGGCTCTTTCTTCCTTGTGTGCAGAGGGAAAATGTAGGAACAATGACGCTTAATTGCTGTTGTAAGCTTTAGATACAAGGCTAGATTGTACTTCAGCAGCATTTTGTTCAAATACCAGGTGCCAAAGAATCTGCTGAATTTAGTAAACAATGCACAGGGGTGACAGCAGAAAGAAGGCAGGAGGAAACTTTAAAAGTTATTCAGAAGAAATCTAAAAATACTTGAAAGATAAGTCTGCTCTTCTGAAAATAGATTAGGAAGTCTCAACTAGAGAACTATCTGTCATAGCAAAACCGAGGAGGCTACAAGTTGATTTCCAGCGTGACCTTGTTAAAGGAAGAAAAGAAGTTAATTTTTTTGAGAGGAGTAACTTCCAGAAAATTTAACTACCATGAATGTTCACGTGTGACATTCCTGGCAACTAGAGATTTTCTCAATCGGAACAAAGTGGCTTTTTCCTGACATAGCCTAAACAACGTCAATTCAAAAGCAGGACACAATTCTCTAATTCAAAGAAAGAAGAAGCCTCACCTCATACATGCATGGAATTTTGAGAGTCCACATAGCATATACTTAGAGAAAAGCCAAAGGGATTTAAGAGATTAAGTATGACTTTTAAATAATAGTATTTTTATTAACGGAGATGCAACCTCCCATACATGAAAATTTGTAAAAGTCAAGAAACCACAGGGTTGGGGTTTTTTTTTTTTCCATCTTCTCCCTCTCAATGCGGAAGCCTGACTCAAGAAACCACCCCGATAAACTGCTCTGACACAGGAGAACTGGTGTACAATAAGGGAAACTCATTAGCAGCAGCGGAGTGTGAGCTACCAGTCTGATGCATGTCACCCAAGGAGAACCAACTCAAATATGCCGCTGCGCTAACAGAGCCGCCTGTCAGTCAGGCGAGCAGCAGTCCACCACCACCCCTGAGGAGTCCTGGTCTGTTTTTAGCCATCGAAGGAGGACAGTGACATTTATTTGACCGTCAGAAGGCTACTGCAGACCGGCTGCTATGTTTTCAAACAGCATCCTCTCATTAGAGCAATGGCTCTTAGGGGGAATGTGTGTCACGGCTGGAAATACCTTGTTCAAAGGGGGGCAGAAATCGAAACAAAGCGAGTCAGAGCTGTACAATTCAGATTTTGCAACTATGAAGCATTTTTAAAACAGATGAATAAAGGGGCTGACTGCAGTTAGCAGCTCGGTACGTTAGAAGACTGGACACATGACAAATCCTCTAAGTTACCATATTTCAACCTCTATGGAGCTTCCACTTGAGACAATTAGGACTATTGACTACGTTTCTGTATCAAACTCGAAAGCAAAAAAACATACTAACAAACAGGAAGTTTCTAAAACATGCACAAAACTCCAAACTAAGCAACACTCAAGATTTCCTTAAAAACAAAACTCACACCCATGGCAACTGCAAATGACTAATGATGGATGCCGTGAACCGGAGGGACACCGTCAACTTTCACCAGTTACTTTTCCTAATTTATCTAAAAATCGCTCCAGTGCAACAGCTGCCCTTGCACCCGTTTGCACAACGCGTGTGGTTGTGGTCTGGGAAGAAGAGCGGGAGTACCAAGTCCCACAGCCTTGAAAGAGCTGAGGGGCTTTCTGCGCGCAACCCGCTTTGCTTTTGACGCCAGAGCACGAAGCGAAATGAAACACCGAAAAAAATACGCTGACCTCCGAATTCACAGCACCGGACGGAGTTTCCTACGAGAGCAAGCAGGAGGAATGTCCCGACAAGTGCGATTTTTGGCATGCCGAGTGTCCTCCGCAGGAAAAATAAGCAACGAAAAAAAAAAAAAGAAGAAAAATCCTACACGAGGTATCGGAGCTATTTGGAGGAGACAAAAGCCGTGAGGCAGCTTTTAACTTACAGCATGACAGCTCCCCACAGAAAACGAACTACCGATGCGAGCCCGCTGGAGCATACCGGAGCACCCCACCGGGGCACCCCGCCCGGCCCCGCCGCCTCCGGGGCTGCCGCCGCCTCCACCCCCAAGCCGGGCCGCCAGCTGGGTGCGCTGACCCCGGCTGGCCGGAGAGCCGGAGGCCGGGCCGGGCACTCTGGGTGAGAGGCGCCAGGGCCCCCTCCCCGCTTCCCGCCACCCCAGGGTGCCACACGCCGCCTCTGGGGGCTGCGCTAGACCCCGTGTCCCCCCATCGTGTCGTGTGTGTCGTCCGTGTCGTCCGTCCCGCCCCCCCCCCCCCCCCGCAGGCAGCAGCCCGAGGGGAGGCAGCGAGTTCCCCGGTCAGAAAAAGAAGAAGCGGCGGCGCCTCCCCCCGCACCCAGCTCCCTGCTGCGGGGAGGCCGCGGGTCGCCCGCCAGGACCCCCCCTGCCCGCCAGGCAAGGCCGTCCGCTCACCATGGCGAATCCGGAGAGCAGCGCGGAGGTGCGGCTGGAGGCTTTCAGCTTGGCGCGGCTCAGGTAGAGCTTCCGCCAGGACAGCGCCTGCATCGAGTGCTCGTTCAGGCTCATGGGCTCCGGGCGGCGGGGGCGGCGGGCAGAGGGAACGGAGCGGAGCGGGAGGCACACAGCAGTAACGGCGGCTCCTTCCGGCGAGCAGAGCGAGGGCACCAGCTGCGCTAACACCCCATGGCGCCCGGCGGCGGACTCCTGCCGCTGCTGGGACCGCGCCTGCCGCCGCGGCGCTGCGAGCCTGCGCGCCGCCGCCCGCCGGGCACCTCCCCTCCGCCGCCTCATTGGGCGGCCCGGCCCCGGCCCGGCCCCCAGCCCCGCTCCTCGGCGGCCGCTTCCCGGCAGCCCCCGAGGGAGCCTGAGGGCGGGCGGGCGGGCGTCGTGCCCTAGAGGCCGCTTCCCGCCATTACGTTGTGGGGAGAGTGCGGCCTCCTCGCTGCTGTCCGTCGGGCGCCCTGAGCTGGGCCTGTCCCTGAGGGAGGTGCGACCCCGCCGAGCCCCCCTCAGTGGGGTCTGCGGGGCGGCGAACTCGCGACTGGAGCCCGGCCTCCGGGTGGCTGCGGCAGCGAGGCGGGTGAGCAGCCTCAGGTCAGGGCGTAGTTGATGGGAATCTGTAGTTTTTCAGTCAGTTTTGTAGAAATCGGTTCGGCGCTGGGTGCCCCTCCGCTCAGGGCAGAAAGGGATGGGGTGTCCCCCTGCTCCATCCCGGCTCCTCGCTGCCTTCGCTCAAAATACAAACAACGCCGTTTCTCAACTACTCCCTTTGTAGCCTCCTCTCCTAAAGAGCTTAAACATTTAATCAACATCTGTCCTGGGGATCTACACCGGTCTGAGCATCCACCCTTGCTTCCAATGAAAATTGATACACTTAAACATTTGTCACGTACTTAAGGCTTTCATAACTATTTTGTACGCCCAGAGCTCCTGATAAACCCGTTTTTTATCAGCAGGGAGTTGATACAGTTCATTAAACAGAACATTTCAACAGATAGGTATGCCAGTGTTGAAAGATTTTTTTTTATTACCATGTTCATGCAAATCCCTTAAACCATAATTTATTTTCTGTGTTTCACAGAGGGGGAAGAAAGGCATAGAGCAGAACTGCATAGCAAAGACTTGGCAAGGTTATGAAGATGATTTCTGAAAAGGTGAGACAATACAGTGCTTGTGCCACGTCGAACTTGTGGGGCTGGAGAACGAAGGGACATGTAAGAAAACTTGTTGCTATCCCTTTCTAGTAAGAAAAATACAATTTTACCGATAGAAATAATACAGGAGAAGGACACTTTTACTATTACAGGCACATGGATGGTCACATAGGAGCTGAATCACTGCAATGGTAGTTCCATTATAAATCAAAAGCACTGGTGATTTTCTATTGCGTTGAAATTTTCCACCTTATTTAGAAGTAGGAAAAATATGGCACATTGTCTTTAGCACTTTTGCTTTGTTCTTCTCTTCACACTTTTCTCTGATTTGCCAGGCTGTTCATTTACTTGCACACAGCAAAGGTGATGACAATCTGTACCAACATAGGTCATTTAATGCTTTTCATTTACATGGCATTCTTTTAAAAAAAAAGACATCGTTAAAGCATCCAAGAAAAAAATCTTAACGATTTGAACTCTCCTGAGGCATTCCCTGAAACTACCGGGTTTTACCACATAGATTTGATCTCATTCCCTTCTCAGGAATCTTAAGTCTTCCGAGTCTTCTTGTTAGAAACAACTTTGGGTTAGATTTTTATCTACAGGGGCATTAAAACACCTCTGTAGAAGAATGAGTTTGACTTAGTCTTTCCATAAAAGCCTTTTGTGTTGTATAAATGAAGCCATAGAGCGTTTGCCACTGTCTTTTTATGGGTAACAGTACAGGATCCATTTGAGTGAAAATCCAGTGTAAGTTAGCATTATAAGATACTACTGTCTGTTCAGTGTGCTTTAATTCTTAAAAATAACCCACAAGACCTCACCACCCCGATCAGCACTTTCTGTGTCTCCCACCAATGCCTTAGGCTAAGTCTGAGCACCACATGACAAAGCAATGAATAACAACCCTATCGTGCTCTCATTACCACATTTTACTTGGGAGACACAACCATCAAAAAACAGTAACAGTAACATTTCCTCCATGCCTCAAGCAAACACGTCATTTAGTTTCTGTGTAATCATACTTTAAAAATATTTTGCATTGCTACTCATAAGCTATGAAAAAATGTTGATGTACATGTACATAACCAAGACTGATTGTTCACTATTTTTTCCTATTTCTGCGCAAAATTATGGTTGAACTGTAACATCACAGGTGGGTGCTGCTGCACAAATAATACCTAGGTCTTGACCTGTTCCTTAAAATCAGATTTCTCTAAAAAAAAAAAACCCAACAAACCAAACAACTGCAAGAGACATGCAGCTGAGAAGGACTTCAAGTGTCTTTCTAAATAATTGTATTAAAATAGACTCTTTGAACTCACTGTTCCTCTGTCCATCACTCCTATTCCTGTTTATCAGGAAGGGCTTTGAAAGATGTAACAGTATTGCACACTGACGTACTGCTGAGCTCATATTTCATTCGAGGAAACAGTACGGAAAGGGACCTACTGACTCAGTAAAGAAATATCATCTCATCCCATTCACTTTTCCAAACCAAATCCATGTGCAATTTTAAGCTTCCAAGCCCCCACCCCTGCACTGTCGCTTTAAAATAAGCATTATTTCCTTTCCTATCAGAAATTTTAAAAATCTGTTTGTTAAACAGGAAAACATAAATTAAGGATCAAGCCGCCTTCTGCAACTAAAACATTAGGACCGTAGCAGTTTTTCCCCCGTTACGTTCCGTTTTACAGCTCCATTCTGAAGTACAAACAGGATAAATTATTTTATTTCCAACTCTAATTACTCGTTATTACACATCTCCATACTGCCACTCTGGAGTTAGCTGAAACCAAAAGAGTCAGCCATGCTTAATTAACTCTTAGAAATGCTTCAGGGAGTTCTGAAATCAGGCTGGAGTTCAGCACTAGGGTTTGATGTTACCTCTGATCAGTGCAATTGCAGAAGGCCACCAAAAGGGTGTAGTCCTGCACTCTTCCTCCATCTCACCCCACTCTTCTCCATCCTGTAGCTCCAGAGCTTCAGTGAACTGACCTAATGAAAAAAAAAAATTTTTTTTTCTTAATGGCTGAGTTTTCTACTGGATCAGGTCACTGAACCGACTCACCCTGTGGCTGCACGAGCACTAGACCTAATGCAGGAGAGATGAGGGACACTCACAGGAGAAAGGGAACGGGCTCTTTCAGCAGCAGGCTGTTATTACCCCTAATTAGAGGTAATGCCAACCCATTCTCTGGATCATTTATGCATGAACACAATCGGAGCAGGTGGCAGAAGTCCAAGTTTCTTTCCAGAACGTCCTGAGAAATCTGTACACTGTCACAAGGATACTCACAGGTTTTTTTTTTTCCCTGCTAAAAATGTACTTCTGTATTTTCTGTAGGAGGACTGATTAAGAATAGGTTCACCGAGTACCGTATGATTAATGTGATATGGTACTGAGCGTCCAAAGGTGCTACCCGCTGCATAGCAGGTTTTCTAACGTATTTCCAGCTTTGCATGCAAACCATCACGCCCATTTGTTCCTGTTTTTGTAACAAAACCCCATCAGGTTACCACAAAATGGAAGTTAGGTAGATTTGCATTAAACCCAACACATTAGAAGTTGCAAAAGGCAAATAAAGGTTTGGCAGCAGTTGGCAGCAAGGAGGTTAACATAAGCATCTCTGCAAATCTCACATTAAGTAGAGCTTAAAGTTTAGTTGATGGAATTTCTGCAGAGGAAAGGTTTTAATCTGTCGTGTCTAGAAAAATGGTATCATTTTTAACTTCCTTCATCAAACAATGAAATGGTTAAATATCTAGTCTTCTGTCTTAACCCAAGGAAATGTACAGAATGGTAGGTCTTACAGGAGAAAAGATATTTTTAAAAATGATTTAAGGTTATTTCAGTCCATTCTATCCAATGGGAAATAGTAAGTTTGAAAGCTCAGTAGGGGTGAAGTTAACACATTTCTTCATACAGCCTTCCCCAGCGCAGCACTCCAGTTCTTATTTCAGCACGAGCCCTGCAGTACAAGTTTAATTAAATGACAGCTCCTAGTTTCAAGCTAACAAGGTCAGGATCCAGCACATTGTCATGATTAGATCTTCAATAATTTAAGTTACATTAACATCCAACAAAAAAGTTGTAGTGGTTTGGATTTTTGTTGTTGTTTTGTTTTTTTTTTTAAATACAGTTCAGACTAGCCCCTTCCTCAGTAGCCACCGCTCCCTTGCCACAGTATTGGTACCTGAAGTGGTTTTTCCCACATTTTTGACTGAAGAAAGCCAGCCTTGCAGCAGCCCTGGGCTGTCCTGTACCAAGCGCTGCCTGGTGGGGCCCAGCTCTGGGCACTGCTGGAAACCAGCTCGGAGGGGAAAGGAGCCGTAACCCTCATCTGCCAGCACTTAACCTGTGTCCTAGAGCACGCGGGTTTAATATTGCTTCTAAACGTCTACACCCTGTCTAAGGCAGCTGTGGGTATTTTCATCATCCACAGCCTACCACCCCCTTTTTTTATCCCAGTTCTTTTAAGTCTGAGACAGTTTTTTTGTTATTAATACACAGATCACAGTATTATTTCAATGGCAAAATGAATTGCAGTTTAACAGGCATCATTTCTGTCTTAAAACAAGGTTAAAAATGTGTTTTCTGGTTTTGCAGATCTATAGATTAAAATTGCGGTATTTCTGAAATGTATTTATTTCCATACTTCAATAACGTCCTCTGGTGTTTCCAGGACTATGTGATTAATACCATGCTTGGTGGGTTTGCTTGATACACCAAGAGTCACAGATTGTTCACGTCAAAAAAAAAAAAAGAAAATATTTAGAAAAATGAGTCGATTTTCTTTTATGTCTCTGTTCTGTCTTTTTTGGTGAACTTTTGTAGAACGGATGGATTATGTGTTTTTTATCTGATGATTCTCTAGTAAGATCCATTTATCTTGTACAAGTATTCTTCCCTCAATCCTACAGATGTACACATGCGTTTAATTTTAAGATTGAGTAATCTGGGCTGAAAGGTCAACGTATGCATCCATCTCCTCAGGCTTACGGATTAATAATGCACTTGCTGCAACAGACATCTGGAATCCACACTTCAATATATAGCCCCTGCAACGCTTCTATATGATAATAAAGTTCAATCAGCTGCAAATAGGGAGATGTTAGAGAACGATTACATGATTTTTCAAGATTCTGCAAATGGTTAACGGCAGATGCAGGAGAAGCTCGTTGCCTTCAATCCCAAGTTAGAACTCTGTCCTCTGCTGCCTTTATCCACATGTCACAGGTCATTAAAATATGGAGCTTTCTGAGGAGATGACTGGCAAGGCCTGCAAAGCTGAATTTTCATGTGTTTTACCTTTTGCATAATATTCAGTACCTTTCATGCAGTACCTAGACCATAACTGGTCAAGTATGCAAAGGGCAACTGGACGCTACATGAATGTTCCCTCTGGTAGAAGTGCACAGGAACAGTAAAGAAAATTGCCCTATTTTAAGGAAAGTCTCAGCCTCTGTTTAACTGAGCAGAGAACTTAAGCCATGGAAAGACCGTTTGAAATTTGCTTCTGAGATTTGTACCAGTTGAGAAGAGCATGCCCAACTTTTGCTGGCCTAGGAGAGACACCATGGAACAAACACCATACTGAAGGTAGAAACTCATTTATTTGCAACGTCCATCTCAAAAACCTACAAAATGCAAACCAGAGGAGCACCATCACAGCCACCAGCCCCTGACCCTGGGTGCGGGGACACTCTGATGGTCCCTTCCTTGGGCAGAGAGGAGGTAAAGGATGTCACTTCAGAGAGGAGCCATCCCTCGGAACCTGGAGGCTGTTCAAAACCTCCACTCTGCCCCTGCTGTTGCTATCAGACAGTCCCAGCATCAGTTTAGAGATGTGGTGTTCCAGAAATGGACCCCTCTGAGGATCCCGCTGTACCCAACGTTGTGTTAGTAGCTATGTTGGTTGGACTCGATGATCTTAGAGGTCTGTTCCAATCTAATGATTCGTGCAACTTTTCCCCACTTTTTCATGCAATTTCTAGCTGTTGTGCGTGTGTTATCACGAGGGCCATTTCGCTGTATTGAACCCAAATAACACAGGACCGGTATTAGAGCCCGGACGAACGTCGGCGCAGACCCTGGCGCGTTCTCCGCACCAGCCGCTGCCGCCCCGCCGCACAGCGAACGTCAATCGGCGCTGAACTACACGCACTAATTACCCCCCAAGTCCACGCACAAGATTATCCCCCAGCGTTTTGCTACGTTCCTTCCCCGCTCTTTACCCAAATCCTCCAAAACTGCGCCCGGATGCCAAACGCGAGGCTGGGGGCGCTGAACACCCCCCCCCCCCCCCCCCCGCAGAACTTTTTCGGGCAGGTCCCGCTCGCTCGCCGCACCCACGCAGGGACCCTCCGCGCCTTTGTGGTCCCGTGTCCGTGTGTCCGTCCCCCCCCCCCGCCGCCGCTCAGCGCCTGCGTGCCGCGCCCGCCGCGCACTCGTGACCCAACGCCGCCCCGGCGGGACCGCCCGCCAGCCCAGCGCCGGTACCGCGCCGCTGCCCCCGGACACACACCCCCCACCCCCCCCGCCCCGCCACTGTTTACGTTCCGGGCACTGCGACGCCTGCGCCCCCGCTCCACACGCAGTGCCTGAAAATGGTTCCTTAGGACTTTTACAAAACGCAGCGCCGCCGCCCCCCTTCGCCTTCCCTCCCCCCTCCTCTTCCCCCCCCACCCCTCCCAAAAAAAGAAAAAAAAAAAAAGTGCTGGTGCAAAATTGCAAAACTTTAGAGAGACCTGGATGGCTTTTGTTTTTCCTCCTCCCCATTTGGGCCAAAAATGCAGGACAGGAACTGTTGACAATTAAGTGATGAAACTCTCCAAAAAAATGGAGGCAGAGAAAGACTCTGGAAGAAGATTGGTGTGTAGCTGGCTTCTGCCTATTTCCTATTTGTGCCTTTTCATTGATTTTGCTTAATTGTTTGCAAAGGGAGAAATGCATGTAAAGCGTAGGCAGCAGAGCGAGTTACTTTGCAAGAGAGCAGCTTAGGCACTGGGGAAGGGGGGTGGAATTTAACCGAGGGGAAGGAGAGGGTGGGACGATAATAGATAAAAATTGTTATTTATTTATTTTCCTCCTGTGGGTAAGGGTTTGTGCTGATGCACCGCGCGTGTGTGCAGGGCTGGCTGCCGGGGCGGATTTACAGGGAGAGGGGCAGAGCCGCTGGGGGCGGCTGGTGCATCGGGATCCCCCCCCCCCAGAACCCGTCCCCGCCCGCCCCCCCCCTTCCCTCCACCGGGCACCTACCTCCGTGCGCGGCCGCCCGTCCCCCGCTGCCAGCGGGGCCACGCCGCCGCCAGCCCCGGCTCCGCGCCCGCCGCAACTTCCCCGGGCGAGCGGCACCGGCCTCCGCCGGGCCTACCCTTGTACCCCCCCCCTCCCCGTTGCATTTAACTCGTTCCTGCCCCTCGCCCGCCGACCCCCCGCGCTTTCGGTGCTGCAGAAGCGCGCAGGCTCCCGCGGCGGCGGAGCGGGGTGCGGGGGGGAGCGGGGTGGGGGCTGCGCATCCATCGCGGCGTTACATAAAGCGATCGGTTTTTTAAATCGCGGCTTCCGGTGTGACTATGGAAACACTCGGATGATGTAAATACCGAAACCTGGATGCTCTGCATCAGGTTAAATGATTCGCCCCCCCCTCCCCGTTCCCTTCCCCGGGGAAGGAGCTTGTATTCACGTGCAAAATAATAATAATAATAATAAAATGATCCTGTTGCTAACGAGCATTGGCCGCCGTTCCCGGGTTTTTTTGGTGGGTTTTTTTTTTTTTTTTTTTTTTTTTTTTTTTTTTACGGGATTGCCAAACGCATCGTTGCTGTTGTAGCTTATGAATTTTCGGCGAGTTGCGCCCGTCTTCTGCTCGCCTTTCAGCGCCAGCCTCCGCACAGCAGCCCAAGTTGTAGTTTTCGCAGCCAAACACCTGTTATTCCTGCCCGGCTCTGTGTCACGGGATGGAAAAGGTTGTGCACGCAGCTGGGTTGGAGCTTGTGCGGGTCCAGGTTTTGTTCAGTTTGTGTCTTGACATCTTAATTATTTCCCCCAGAAGCCGTTTATTAAATCATCCATGCGCTTCCCTCCCCACCGACCCTGAAATTTTAATTTTAATTTTTTTTTTTTCCGGACAATGTGGTTTTGTGTTTTGTTTTCTAGCGAGCGATTGGCAGAAGGCGATACGATGAGAACGAAGACCTCTCGGACGTGGAGGAAATTGTCAGCATCAGGAGTTTCAATTTGGAAGAAAAATTAAAGAGTAAAATGTATCACGGGGATTTCGTCCATGCCATGGACGGGAAAGGTAACTGCCCGGGGGTGGGGAGGGGGGGCCCGGCTGCCCTGCCCGGGCTCTCCCCGCCGCCGCAGCAGCCCCACGTGTAGCTCCGCGCTCGGCTTCGTATTTGGCGCCCGCGCCCCCCTGCCCGGGGATCCGGTGACGCTGCCGCGGCCGAGCAGCGGGGGGGCGAGGACGGGGACCAGGGACGGGCGAGGGGCGGCTGCTGCAGCGGGGCCCTGCAGCCCGCACCGCCGCGGGGGGCTGCCCCGCCGCCACCCCCCTCCACCGCACCCGTGGGGCGGCTTTTACCCCGACACGGTGCGTGAGGGGCGGCGTGGGGATCAATGCCCGCTGCCTCCCCCTCAGCGTGCTCCGGTACCGTGACCCCAGCGCACCACCGAGGTGTTCAGGGATTAGGTCCTGGCAAAGGAGGGGCGGAACCCCCGGCCCCCACTTAGCCCGAGGGTATTCCTGCTCCCCCTCCGCCCCCGGCTGAGTCCAGGACCCCTTTTGCAAAAGGATGCGATTGATGAGCCTGTTCGCCGGGGTCGGAGACTTTTAAAGTCAAAAACTTCTTTGTGTCTCTATCGTATATTAAATTACAACGCTCCGCTCCCCAAAGTGACCTGGTTTGCTTAAGGTGACGGAGCGGGAAGCAAAGCCCAGCTCTGCAGCAGGGCTGGAAACCGGGAGAGGTTTGCCCGGGAATGAAACCGGCCGGGGCGGGGGGTTGCAGTCACCTTTATTTACTTCAGCGTTGTTGAAGCGGATCCCGACTCCCAGATGGCTATCAGCAAAACTCGGCCTTAGCGAGCACTCCTGAAGCCAGCTTTCTCAGGAAAGAGCAGTTTGGGCTGTAATCCTCCCGAAATGGCTAGAACTGCGGAGCCACTAATCTAGTTTAGGAAATTTCCTTTTCTCCTCTAGGCTTAGTTTTGCAGGAGCATTTTAAGCTCCTTTTAGAAAAGTTAATGTGGTGGAGAAATTAAATACCTATCTTACTTAGGAAGGTATTTGTTTAGGAGATAAGCTCAACCCTGACCCCTCTTCCTCCGACAGAACACGAACACCTATTTTTTAGCTGGAAAATGTTAATTAATTTTACAGCAAATGACTGCATTTTACCCTCACCTTCCAAATCCTCCAGTGGTTGCCACTGCTGCATGTGAACCGCCGTGCAATCCCCAGCCTCCCTAGCTCAGCAGCTCTGAAATCTTTGGGTAGCTTTCTCCTTTCTAGGGAATTTGAAAATAAATGAGTGTCTTTTGTTATTTTGTTGTGGTCTGTGTCGCTTTGTTCGACCCCACAAGGGATTTAAATGCTTTGTTGGGGCATTAGGAAGAAAGGGTCTGCCTTCCTATTTGCTCTGGTTTTATTTTTACTATTGGTTTATTTTTTCTAGAAATCCAAGGGTTGAATTTAATCTAGGCAAAACAATGACAGTGGTTAGTGAGAATAAAAAAGTCCATTTCTATGAACACATGGAATTAGTTGAACTCTATTTATTTTTATTTCCCATGTCCTTGGTTTTATTTTTAATGATAACTCTTCTTTGATTTTTTTTTTTTTTTTTAATTTTTTTTGCTAGGAATGTGGGTTGGAGGTTTTCCTCGAGGTCCTGCACAGCAGTGCTGTGATTTTTGGCTGGAATGCAGTTTGTCATAGCTACTTGTTCTCTAGTTTGCTAGGCTGTATGTCTGCCTCTGCTTCTTCCACCGATGTTATTCTTGATGTTTGTTGACTTTCTGTCTTGGATGAGTGTCCTTAAAAAAATATCTGTGGTTTATTTATTTGCTTACCTAAGGCAAATAATTTAATGGGAATGCCTGTGAGAAATGAAGATTTCTCCAGTACAGAAATATTTATTTGGTAACCTTAGTTAATTGGAGTATTCATTACACTTATTTTGAGACTAGTAGCAATAAAGTTTCTCTAATTTTAATGTTTTTGTAAATGGATAATTACAGTGCTCTGATTTGGTAACTCTTAAGTAGGAATATTATACCCCTACTTGTCGTAATTACTGACTGAATACAGCAAAGACAAAGTTGTAAAAATAGAGGGAAATACATCTGCAGGCATGGGAGCTCAGCCTCTGTTTCCCCGATTTCTTCCCATATGGGTTTTTATAGCAGAGAAACATCACCGGTACCAGCTTGGGTCTGAGGTTCTCGTGCTCTCCCAGGAAGCATGAACATTGCTGGGTGAATCTTGGAGAAGTGAAACTACTTGTGTGTGCCTGAACAGAATACGTAAGGCATACGGTGTATGTGGCAGCGTGTAGTGTGTTTTGTAGTGCTGAAGAGCCAAGCAGAGTTTTCCACTTTAAGGTAGTGTATGGATGCTCTGTAAAAGTCATTTTTTTCCTGGAAGAAAGGGGGAATAGCAGAACCATAGGAACAATACGTGGGCACTGCAGGAATTCCTCTTCTCTCTGTGGCCAAAGGCTCCAAATGGAGTGTGGGCTTTTGCAGGCACGGCTCACCCAAATTGCTGCCTTGTAACTTCCTCTCTAATCCCCAAATCACTGCTATTGTATCAGGCCATTGCATAAAGAAATCCCCAGGAAAGGCCAGTTCTCTGTAATCCTCAGACGGAAGCCACAAGGCAATAGTGATCAGTGTTAACAGACTTACATTTAATTTTCAGTTTGCTTGTGTGTTATACTGTGACTCCCCCACAAAAACTATTCCTTTTTCACCATCTCTCTAAGTGCTAGGAGCTGTGTAAGATTTCTGTCAGCTCCTGCAGTTACATTTCTGATTAATTTAAAAAAAAAAAAAATACTCTGTTGAAAATAATAGTAACCCTCAGATAAAAAAAAAAAAAAGTGTTCACAGAATCAGGGCTTTCTGCTGTGCTCAGACAATGCTGACAAGAAAACATTTTTTTTCCTAAGTAGAAATGTATAGCTTAAAATATATAAGCTTAAACCTACAGTTTAAACTACACATTTGCCCCAAAAGCACTAGGCTGATTTGCAGTAATTTAGTTAAGATTATCTTTTAACTGTTAATTTGGTATTTCGTTACAGCCCTGGTGTTTCAATCCAGACCTTAATTGACAAACTCTGAGTGGATTCTGTTTTATGTGCATCAGCGAACAGGAAAAATAGAGAGCAGCTGGGAGAGCATTGTCTGTCATTTGGTTTCCGGTTTGGACCTAAAATATGCATTCTCTTTATATTTTTCTTTAAGTGACAGTGGAGTTCTTTGGTGAGAAAAGGGTAATGAGCGTTTTGGGAAAATGTAATGCGAGGTGCTAATGCTATTGTAATTGATTTTGGATATTTTTTTTTGTTCATTATTCAAACAGATTTTACTTTTGAGTATGTGCAAAGAGAAGCTCTCAGAGTTCCCCTGATCTTCAGAAATAAGGATGGACTGGGAATTAAGTAAGTTACAACCAAATCTTGATGATTAATAAATGCTTTTATAAAATAACCATTATGCTTTCCACTTGTATGTGATATTTCTTTTGATGATCTCAAAATGTATTGCAATTAGCAAGACTGTCGGCGCCCTTGAGAAGAGGAATGATTATTTTCCACTTATAAACAAGCAGATAATGAGGTCTATAAAAGTTAAGTGCATACAGCGTGGTACTACACAATCAAAAATAAGTCAGTGATGAAAGTTGGGAATAAAATTCAAAGGTTCTGGCATCCAATCCGTGCTGTAATGATAGAACAACCTCTCTTCAGTTTTTGAGTTCTCAGTTGTTTCCTAAGTTACAGGTGGAATGTCTAATGATGCCTGTCATTTTCCATTATAATTGTATCTCTTCAGAGTGTTATAGCTTTGTAAATATTTAATAATGTCTAGTTAAAATGTGGTATTATTAGAGTCTTTTTGAGGCTGCGTTTTGTTAATATCCAGTCATAAAGAATTTGGTATTTTAATATGAGAATCTTGCAAGTTTCTTTGTAAAAGTGAGTATCTAAGAGAAATATTAAAATTATGTATTGTATCAGCCACATAATCCGTAGTTTAGATAAATGTTCCTTGATGCTTTTGGAAATTAGGACTGTGTAACTGATTATATCTGAAAGATGGAAAATTAATTTTCTGAAAGCGTAATTACTTTGCTCAGTTCCAGCTGGAACATCTCAAAGTTTAGGGAACTGAGGAGTCCCAGTCATTTGATTAGAGAGAATCAAGCCACCCCAATATAACTTAAGGAGAGAAAGAGAAGAAATAATGTTTGAGGTATTTGACAAGCGTATGTCCTTTTACTATAAGAGCAAATAGGAGCTGCAGTGGTGCTTCTCATGATGTGGTAAAATAGTTTTATTTGTTGAACTTCGAACAAGTAGCGTTTAATAGGTACCATTGTGTTGTACCATTATGTTGTACTGGGATGTTTTTTCTTTGGTTATTATTTCTCCACTTAGTCCTGGATGCACAGTCTTGTTTCTCGTAAAAAAAAAAAAATAATGCAAACACCAAGATACCATCTTTTTATTTGTTTGTGCAAAGCCTTTCCTAGATTGTATCCTAGTTTTCTGATGAATATGTGCACGTATTGGGCAATGTTTTAGAAGATAGGTAGAAAACCTAGCTATTAAGTGGGAAAGGCTGGTCACTTCTTACAGTTTCTAAACAGTTCTATGCTCCTATTTGTTGTAGAAAAATAACCTCATTTTTCTGTTGTATTATTTGAGAGAAAGTGTGGGCAGGTGGAAAACGTTGATCCTTAAAGTTTGTGCAGAAGAGGGGATGCAAAAGCATCTGTTTTGATATTCCTGAAGTCTACAACCTTCCGTATAACCTTCATATGAAAACCTGAGCAGAGAAAAGTCTTCCATGTTCACAGCTTAATTACGCTTCACCTCCTTAATCTTAGCTGATACATTACATGACTATAGTGTCGTCTCTCCTGATGAATCACGTGCTTGTTTATCTCCTCAGCTGAGTTTCCGTTATGCAGAGAACCATTTGTTCTACATTCGCTCGTGATACTGTTGGCCAGCCTCGTTCCCCGACAGCCAATGACATCCCCACTGAGTGCTTGTCTGAATGTACATTTATGTTTACATTTGTATGTAACCATCACCTGAAGCCGAATCATTTTTGCTTCAGCAGGAGCTTTATCATTTACAGGACATTCCTGCTCCCTTAAAGGTTATGCTCTCCACTCTACTCACCCAACTTGGCATACCAGTTCCTTGCTTCCTCTCAGCCTCCAAATACAGGAGCTTTCCCTCCTAGAACGATTTTTTCTGCTGCATTAGAACCTCTGTTTTTCTGACCTTCCTTTGGCTTCTGTGCCCAACTTGGCAAGGACAGGTTGGGGTTTTCTTTTAAATTGTTCCGTTTATTTCTTCAAAAGATGCTTCTCTTGAAGGAGTCAACTGAAGGACATATCTACTGTGGATAATGGTGGAAAGTCACCTGAGACAACTGCTCTCTCTCTCTGCCTTGGTTTTAAACTGCCGCTTCTAAAAGGCAAGTGATTAAAGCTTCAAGAATTTCTTCTGGAAGAAGCCATCAGCTCTTCTATTAAACTGGGCAGTGTTTAGGAGCTAGAGATACCACTGCACCTTCCTAGCAGCCACATCTTCCTCCTGTGTATGAGGAAGTTGGCAAATTCCCCACAGCACAAGAAGAAAACCGGGGAGATGTTTCAGCTCCTATAGTACCCACTCAGCTAGTGCTCCATCAGCGAAGTGCGGAAGTGAGAGCTCATCCTGCAGACACAAACGTTACTGGGCTTCAGATGCTGAGCTGCAAACAGCAGGGTGCTACCAGAGAAGGGTGACGCCAGCCTGGGACCAGTGTTTCCTATGGCTGCCTGTACCAGCCAGCGGTGCCTCCAGAACTCAGGCTGCCTCATGTGCTGTAGATGTTGCACAAGATCCTTTGCAAAGACACTGTGTTTCTTGGTGTCTGTAACCACAAGACGTAATACCCATTTCTTCTTGATAGCTCATTATTCAGGGTTCTGTAATGAGGCAATTTCACCTTAGACGTTTCAACACTCACATCTCAGCTCACACATCATCATTGGCTTCCCTGTTGTTCCTGTGCCCGAAACCTGGAGAGATGCCACCTGGCACCCGCCTCCACTTTCACTTAGCTGGGTGCTTTCACTGAAGCCTCCTGGTGTGATACTGCCTTTGGAGAGTGGTCTGTGGGCTTTCTTGATCCAGCTGTTCTTCAGGGTGTGTTGGTTTTAGATGCATTTGCAGTCTTCCTATTCCTCTTCCTTCTTGGAAGCCACCAGTAATGTTGTTAAGACCTTGAAGAAGGGAGGGCTTTGGCCATGTCCCTTCTGTGGTTATACGCCATGCGTACAGACAAGCCAGGTTATAGAGGTACTTCTGTGTTTTGCTGAGGAAAAAGAAGAAACCTGGCCCCAAATGCTTACGTGTATGCACACATACACAGCACGAATCCACGTATAGATGACCACGCCTCAGAGAAGACCATTGAAAATCAGGTACCTTTCTTCCTAAGTGTTGTCAAAGCAATCAAATAAATGGCAGTTTTGGAACATGCATTGGAAGTGAAGAAATAGCAGGACTGAATGCTGCATAACTTCATTTTCTGTTGGAGTTCTGCAGCTCTGGCAGTTAGGATAATAGATCTTCTGAATTCTGAACTGCATTGTGAAGAGGTGGAAAAGGAGTAAATGCTAATCCACAGCAAGACTCTTGCAGTCACACGACTCTGTCACACATTAATGCTTTGGATAGTGAAGGAGAAATATGTGTTTCAGTTTGCTGTGATGAGTTTAAAATAGTGTCAGCAGCCAGGCTTGACTAGCCAGCTTTTCCGTTTCCTACCAGCTGCCGATATCGTTCTAATACTATTCTGACATCTTTCCTCCTTTCTAGGGCTGTTTCCTTTTCTCCCTGTTGTGAACCGGCCACACATCATGTGCATCTTCTTCCTTTAGCTGGAATTCACTGTTAGAGAAGAGAGTGAAAATACTGAAGCTGCTTTTTTTTTTTTTTTTTCTTTTGAGGATATTTGTAATGAATTAGTATGCTGACAAAAGCAAGAGCAAATTTTATCTGATACATGAGCTTTGGATGGTTCCCGCATGGAGTCAGTTGAATTCTCCATTTCACAGTTAGTTGGGTGAATATTTTTTATATTTCTGTTCTCTGCTGAATCATTGAATACTGACTGCTCTGGGAGATTAAAATACTAGAATTAGTAGATCAGTAATCTCTTATAGGACGTTCAACATTCTAATATTTTTTGTTTAAATGAGCATAACTTATTACTTTGAAATGATGTTGTAAAGGAATTGTACACGATTGGGCATAAATGTCACTAGAGTGAGAGAAGGTTGGAAACACAGTTTATGTGTTTTTTAAATGACAGAAGTGAAATGCATGAGCAAACTTTCCTATTTGGCACTCTGCAGGATAACATGATTTAATTTTATTTACATTTCCACTTCATACGTGTCTCTATCAAAAGTAGCTGGCATGCAATATAAGAGTTTTGTGGGTGTGTAGATGCATAAATGCTGTGTGCATTGTATTCCATCAGGATCAACATAGTATGGACACCTGCCTAACTGATCCAAAACGTTTAGTCTCATCATCCTGACATTTACTGCTTGAATTAATGAGTGCCAGAGCCTGTTGTCTTCCATCACTAGAGCGAGACTGGATAGTTTGCCTTTGGATCCGAGTCATTTGGTGATGAAATTTGTGAACCTTACATTCCACTTCAGGCTCTGGAGGAAATTATGCCTTACTGGGTCTTTTCTAGCACTACTGTCCCTTGTCCAGAGCAGGCCGTGTGCATCATGGTATGGTAGATTAGGTGATCCACGTATAAGTAGGGTGACTTCTGAGATACAGTGGTCTATAAAATAGATGATATAAGATGATTTTTAGACTTCTGACGTTTTGAATAACTGATGATACATGCTTCCGCTTCTGTTTGCTATTAAGCAGTCAGCTTGCATGTCTGTGCCTGGCAGATGTACAAAGCATAGCTGAACGGTTTGATTACTGTGCTTGGAGGTACTCCGAAATGGCAAGGAATGAGATGAATGAAAAAAAATTATTATACTGAAACTTTGAAAATTGCTTTGCTGTCTATTTCTGACCATCGTGAGCTGTTGCTGGTATGGCTAGAAGCAGGGAAGTCCACCTGTGATCTCTTAGCAGAAGAGGAGCTGTTTTTCTCAGGCGGTTGTTTGGCTGTTTCCAGGATTGTGACTTACAGGGAGACTGCTGTTCGGAGACTGCTGTTTGGAAAGATGTTGTCTCTTTTATCCGAACAGCCGTCATCTTGCATTGCATTGTGGTTAATCAGGTGTGTGTGCTAGCCAGAGCTCATCCTTGTTAGGGTTTGAATAGGAGACTTCTCCAGCAAATCTTTAAACACCTACTAAAATGCACGTTTGCACCCAGTGCATGCAGAGGTGCTTGCATTTCTTTCCTGTTTGAGGCAACATGATTTGTACGTAACAGAAAATCCTGAAATGTAGCCAGTCATGTTTTGGTATTGTCAAGTCACCCCGCTATACTATTCTTCACCTATTTTTATGATATATAAAATCTTTGGTAGCAGTCATAGCATTTTTATGCAAGATGCATTTTCCTGAAAATTGCATAACAGCAAGGGAAAAAAATAATCTCTCCTCAGTTCTTGCATTGTTGGTATTCTGGATTCATATGCAGAAAAATGAATGAACCAACACTTGCTGATTCGTGTAGGATGGGTGATGTTCAAGAAAACAATTTTTTTTTTTTGGACATCATAGTGCTGTAGCAAACCAGTCCTATTTGTTTAAGAGTGAGCACGGCAGTTATGCTGGGGTGAGCTGAAGACTAAGAAGTACAGTCATTTATGGTCTCAGCAGCCAGCAGGAGGGGTTTGAATAAAGCTGGACCTCCCAAGGCAACCTAACTACAAAAAAATCCTGAGACTGCAGAGAAAAAAACCCAGGGTTATGCCAGGTGTGCTCTCCAAAGAACTAAACATGCAACTTTATTGTTGGGGAGGATTGCGTTCTTTTAGTTTGAGTAACGTTTATTGTCAGCTGCTGCTGGAGCTCTCAGAAAGACTGGATTTGCTTGTATGCATCTGGGTTAGCATTGTTATCCATCTTGGTTGTGGATTTTTATTTTGAATTATACAAATGTGAAAAAGATTGCCCATCCAGTTGTTCTATGTGTCTGACATAAAATAGTGGCAAGTTGTATCATTTGAAGATAAGCCTTGCATGTTCTTGTTGCCCACAAATAGTTCCTCCTTCTTCTACTTCTGACTCTCTGGTGCTTGGAAAAAAAGATGAGCTCTGAATGAACCCTGAAGGTCACTAGATTCAGGCTGTTTCATTCCTGTGAGGGAGTGAATTCCAAAGCTGTGAGGCCCTCGCAGCTAAATGCAAAGATGTGAGAGTTGGCGGAGAACTAACAAAAGATACTGTCCAGCCTCCGCATCCCACCAAAGGTGATAAGGGTAAAAGAAAGTGGACAAACAGAATCTGGCAAATAGTTCTCAAGATCTATGCCTGACAGTAAATGCATTTTTTAACTTTGCCTTTCAGTGTTTTCTTAGTAGCAAAAACTATTGCTCCAAAAGTTTGCCTACGAGCTGGATCATTCTCATCTCTAATTGAATTATGTCAAAAGTCCTTTATGACCAGAAGCAGGTTGTTTATCTTCAACCCAGGGCAGTACAAGAGGGACAGAACACCTAGCTGGCAGGTCCCACAGGGCTGGTTTTCATTACAATTCCTTAGTCAAGTTTTTGTGTGATGTGAAGCATGAAATACCGTCAACAAGGTCAAGTCAATCAGCTTTAAAACCCCACTACTGTTCTTGTTTTCTTTTTCCATCCAGTCTATACGTTGCAGAATTTTACTCTCTACTTGACACATACAACTCACTTACTTGATGTACTAGGCTATTGTCTAATTACATTAGACCCTAAAACATTGCCAGTGTTACAAGTGATCGTATAAATGCATCAAAATCAGTGAACCAATTATGCTACCATTTAATTTAGCTCTGAATTAGACCAAATTGAATTGAACAACAATTTCCCTACCCACCAAATATAGCCAGGTTGCCTTCTGCCAGACAAGGAGGTTTGGAATAGTCATTAAAACAAAGGGTCTTTAATTCATTGTTGTTTATATTTTATTTCCAAGCAGGGAACCCAACCTATGATGATCTGACTTTGAATAAATTGGTTTACTGCTCTATGGCTCAGTTTGTATCCACTGGCAAATGTGATAATGCTCACCCCGGGGAATATATGTGAGGCACCACCAGTTGCAAACCACTGCGAGCTGCTTAGCAGGAGCAAACTGTAAAGGTTTAGGATTTTATTGAAATCACCCCCGACCCCTTCCTTTCCTTCCCACTCCAGTGCTGCTAGAGAGTGCTTGAAAAGACACCTCGTCTCCTCTTTCATTACGGGTAGAGAAACTTTTGTACACTTGCCAATGCAAAGATGTAATGTGTGTCATTAAAACTTGCACTGTCCACACTTCAGAGAGGCCTTGCTTGATTCCACCTACTGCATTACGGACAAAGAACACTATACATTTATTTCTCTTTTATTATGGTAACAAAATTGTACCCGTACTTATCGTCACGGTATTTAACATATTGCTTTCTTTGCTAATTATAGAATGCCTGACCCGGATTTCACCGTCAGAGATGTGAAGCTATTAGTGGGTAAGTTATTTTGAATGCACTGGATTAACTCTATACAGAACAGAATTGCTTTGAAATACTTGTCCAGTTGTGTTTGTAGACATTTGTGATAACGCTCAGAATCTGGGAGAAGGCATGGAGAAGCAATTTGGGAATTAAAAAGGCTGGGAGAACCCTAATTAGTAGTTTTGCTGACTGGACTCTGATCTCATGCTGGATAATTGGCCGTTTGAAAGAGAGTGAATGCTTTTGCTCTTAACAGGTGTCCTACATACACTTTTGTGATCCTGGAAAGCGGCAGCTCTATGGATCGAGTTTGGTTTTGGTTTTTTTTTTTTTTTGCCTGTTGTAGAGCATCTGTTTGTAAAAGGTAGGATTGAGGCCATGTCACCTTTTGCCTGTGCTCTCCCCACAGCCTTTATCAGTGTCAGGCCAGGTCAGTGGTTTGAGGAAAGGTTGCTAAGAGTGGCAGAGCACAAAGGTTTGCAAACTGCCCGTCTTTTTGATAAGACACAAACCAGAGAAGTGAGGACTGTAATCATCAAATGTTTCCTAGCAATTTTTGCAAAAGAAATTTTTTTAACTCTAAGAAAAGCTACATTTTGAGTAGGAGATTATACTGTATGTTTCTTTGAAATCTGCTTTTACTGAAGAAGGATGTGTTATTTATCGTCTAGCTGAAATTTTCACTGAATAGTGATACTGCACTGCGTGAAGTCGTCGCTGTAGAGCTCGCTGAGTTTTGGATGTGTTAGCTGCAGTCCTTCATGGAGACTTTTAACTGCATTCTTGCTATTTAGAATTTACTGGTTTTATTTACCTGTGTTGTGGCAGGCATTAATCTTTTAAATTGGCCCATTTGCTGCATTCTGAAAGACAAATTTTTGAAAATTACTCTTGAGTTTAATAATCAATAGGAATATCAAGTTTGGAAAAGATGTAAGAAAAACAAGGGAGAGGAACTTGTGCCTCATGTCTGCTCACTTGGGGTTATCTGTGAGAGAGGGGTTATCTCTGATAACCTTCCTTCACAAACAAAACTTGGCAATGTTGCTTAATTTACGATTATATATATATAAGTTTTGGGGAAAAAAAAGCCCCAAACCTCTTTGGCAGAAAATGTTTGGCAAGTGTTGTGGGAAGTGCTGTTTGCTAGCATTTCTGTTGGTCAATGTGCAGTTAAATTAGGAAATAATATGAGGGTATTTGGAAGTCCTAAATTTTATGGATTTCTTAAATACCTGCACGTGCACATGTGTAGGTACAGAATACCTTTGTTTGCTGCGGAGGAGCTTCGTGCATAAACCTTGTAATTTTCTGAATCCTGTTGGCGATTTTCTGCGAATGTGTACGATAGTTGATAAACTGCCATTTCTGTCTCTGAAACTGCTGAAGCTGAGGGTCTGACTTTGAGATGTTTTGGAACAGTGTCGTGTTGCATAACCACATTGTTTTTCCTGTGTAACAGTCAACGTGTGGGAGTTGCATTTCCTCAAGATTGATGTCCCTTGAAGTATTAGGGGGGTGGAGATTCCTGTGTACATGGCCAGCAAAGCGGGAGGATATTTCTAAATAAGATTAGATTTATAAAACAATGGAGCAGAAATAACAATTGTAATTAACTTTGAGATTAATGTAAAGGTGTGCCATTTCTCACAGCTGGTTCAGCAATCCATGTATATGCTCTTGGCCAGACACTGCATGTCATGGGTCTTTTTTCATTGTGTTTGGACAAACTCCCTTTGGAGTCATTGTGCTGAGCCTGTAATGTGGTCAAGAACATTGATACCTGCTCTTTTTAATACAGTTGATGACTTCTGGCATCACAAGTGGAAACTTTGATTCAAAATATCTAAAATATTTGGGAAATGGACTGTAAGTTGTACCTGAAAAATTGTGATTCTTATGGCAAATTGTTTCTGTCGCTGTGGAATTTGTGCTGTATGTAACAGCCACATTGACACTGACAGCACACAGGGGCAATTCCTGTCTCCGTGCCAAATTTCTAAATTATCTACTGATGACTTCAGGAAACACTGGTGAGCAATTTTCCTATTGCATATCATTGCTGATCATTTTTTCTAGTTTTAGGTTAATACGTGTGTTAAACTCACAATCTAACATTCAAATAAAGCAGATGAAAAGTCTTGTTTTCATAGATTCACAGAATGGTTTGGGTTGGAAGGGACCTTAAAGATCCTCTAGTCCAACCCCCTGCCCTGGGCAGGGACACCTCCCACCAGACCAGGTTGCTCCCAGCCCCATCCAACCTGGCCTTGAACACTGCCAGGGAGGGGGCAGCCACAGCTTCTCTGGGCAGCCTCTGCCAGTGCCTCACCACCCTCACAGGGAAGAATTTCTCCCTAATATCTAACCTAGATCTCACCTTTTTTGGTTTGAAACCATTACACCTCGTCCTATCACTGCACTCCCTGATAAAAAGTCCCTCCTCACCTTTCCTGTGGGCCCCTTTAAGTACTGGAAGGGCCACCCAAAGGTGTCCCTGGAGCCTTCTCCAGGCTGAACAACCCCAACTCTCCCAGCCTGTCCTCACAAGGGAGGTGCTTCAGCCCCCTGAGCATCTTCGTGGCCTCCTCTGGACCCACTCGAGCAGGTCCATGTCTTTCTTACGCTGGGGGCCCCAGAGCTGAACAGGGTTTTTTTTAATATCTCCTGTGATTGTCCCCACATTTTTTTTAGCAGATTCCTCAGATCTTGCCTGAACCTCCGGGTATCTGCGTTTCTGAAGCACGGTGTTTTCAAAACTTGCTCAACGCCTTGCTGGACCTGGGAGGGGAATGATGTTTTGTGAATGTGAAATGGCATGATCGTAACTCTCTGCATCTGAATGTGCGTGGGAGTCGATGGAGAGAGAACATAGCTTGAAAAATGTTGTGTTCTGTGTAAACTTGTTGTTTTTTAAGTGCTCATCATTATAGAATGCTGGTGCTATTTAAACCTATCATGTGTTCTCTTTTCTTCTTCAAATCAGGGGAAGCACATTTGTTATAGAACATTTTAGAGATGGTGCTGTTTTTTTACGAAGCACATAAATTCCATAGGAAGTTACTGAGCCTTTGGTCTCAAATTATTCTGAAATCTTACTTTCTGTTCCTAAAGTGATTGTTGTATCATCCCCATATTTGAGTACCTATAAATCACAAGGAAATAACAACAATTGGTAGCCTAGCTTTTTTTAATCTTCCTTTAAAAACTCTCATCTGTGGCAAGAATAAGGAGGAAAAAAAAGGTGGGTTTTTTGATCATCGTTTGTGATTACTTGGGTTTAGGTATCTTATTTCTTTAGTGTTTTGTCAGACTTCCAAAGAAACATTGCCATTGCTTGTTAATGTGGGTTTTTTTTTGTTTTCATTGTTTAAAAAATACAGATACCAGCTGTAATTTAATTCAGTAAAGTTTATGCCCTACTGTTTATGACTTGCATGTTAGCGTGCATGAATGTGCACCTATGTGTGATGTGTGTGGATGGAACACTCTTCCCGTACAGTAGCTTAGCTTTAGAGAACAAACACTTTAAACCACACGGTTGGAATAATGGTTATAACTAGACTCCTACCTCCGTACGCAAGATATCCTGGATACTTTTTAAACCTGAGACAATGGATTAATTTCAGCAGTTGGAATTTGTCTGGTCTCTGAAATGGCTGTGAGACAAGAATAAAATGGAGAAGTGGAGAGGAATTACTGGCCTGCTTAGGAACTTGAGACAACTCTTGAAAGAAGAAAGCCTCTGCTGTGATTTAATAACTATTAGGCCTTGTAATTTCATTGTCTAAGGTAGATTTGATTGCTAATTCTGAAGGACAGAATGTCACTGTCTTCTCTTTATAAGCTGATTTAAAACTTGATTAAGAGGGTCATTGGCCCTCTTGACATCTCCTTAAACATCTGCCACATCTGCACTAAAAGTTTGATGGCTGTTACTTCTGCAGGCTCCTTATTTTTCTCTCCTGGCATGCCATGCTGGTGTATTGGTGGTGTTAGTACACGCATATGGACTAGTTAAAACCCAAGTGCGCAGCAGTAGCTAGTAAGCATTGGGGCTTTGTTTCATTGCAAAACTTTTTGCACATTTGTGATTGTTGTCTAGATTTGCGTAGTATCTTGGCTTATGTAATTTTTTCTTTCTTTCATGTTCTCCTACTCCCTTGTTTTAGCTTCCAGAAGTTCAGAGAACTTATCTCCATTGTCCATTTCTTCTCTGTAACTAGAGTCAGTCTTCCAGCCGATAAACAGTGTATCTCAAGGATACTCCCAGCCTGGACTCTCAGACACTGTTCTTTTTCCCTGGCTGCTAGTCATGTAAATGTCAGTCACAAAGCTCTCTAGAAACACTCCAGAAGTGTCTTTGCCAAAAAAAAAAAAAAAAAAACGGGGAGGGGATCAATTTAGCTGAAGAACTGATTATGGGGAGTAGCAGGTGTGTGAAGAGGTAAACGTTGGGAGAGCACAATGGCTATTACTAGTTTTTCCTCAGACTGTGTGATTCTGAGTGACTTATTGCTCATGCCCAGAAGAGGCAGCTGTACAGAATAATTTATGTTTTCCAGGCCTCTTGGGGTGGCTTTTTCTGCCAACAGTGCTTGTGGGCCACAGCGTGGAGAGGTGTCTGTCCTAGATGGGCAGAAAAGAAAAAGCGTGTTTTCCCAGACGTGTCTGCATGACTCTCCATCCGTACACAGCTGTGGGAATGCTTTATGCTATTACACTAAAGAACCAATGAAGTACACTTGCCACACTTAACCTAGGGCTGAGCAAGGAGAAAGGTAACTGCCTTGCTCAGCAAGCTGTTTGAAAGCTGAGGCTTCTGTGGTCGCTGCTGACCATCTCTAGCCTGTGCTACTCCTGAATTCAAGGACCAAATGCAATCATTTCCTTTAGTCTTTGATGTCAGAAAGCCAAAGCATTCCATTTTCTCATTTGTTTGATTTTTGTCTTTCTGTTATTCTTCATGGACATCATACAATCTGAAGAAGGGAGCACCGCGTAGTTTTGGAAGCTATGAACCATGTAAAGGCCAGAGAAAGAGGAAGAATACATGAATGTGTGCATCAGTCTATCAGTCTGAGCTCCTTTTTCTTTCTTTGATTACTTTTTTTTTTTTTTTAGTGGTTTGCTTGGGTTAACACTGATTGAATTTAAAAGAGTATCTGCTTTTCTGTGGCATCTGCAGTGTCTCGCCCTTTGGCTTGCAATTGATGTCTGCAGTGCCTTTGTCTTCCTGGGTTGTCAACAGCCTGCCCAGGAGCTCCCTGGGTAGGTGTGGAGCCCCTGCACAAGCGTGGTGTCTGTATCTAAACAGTAATGGCTGTATTTGCTTTTATTTTTTATTTTTAGCTCACCTCTCTTCAGTTTGCTTGCCACAGGCTGGCAGTCTATCGCCGTTGAATCCCAGCTTTTACGCTCATACCTAAATAAACTAAATAAACCACTAAATAAACCAGAGTGGTGCTGCTGGGTCTGTAATGTGCATCGCCTCCTCTCCCTACGGGCTGCTGCAGCTTTGTGGGCCAGGGTGGGTATTATACGCCCCCAAAGCCGAGCTTGCAACCCCGGCTAGTGGCAAAAGGGGCGATTTCAAAACGTACCGAGGATTGTAAGAAAGAAAAGCGACTTTCAGTTATTGTGATCCCTGAAGAGGTTAAAGTTGTGGCCACAGCGGAAACTTCTGTAGGATCAGCAGCATTGTTGTATGGAATTCACCGTGCCCAGCCGGGCATTGTGTCAGTGGGAACAGTGCAAGTACAGGACTTACACTATTCATGGGGTGGTCTAACAACTGACATCAGCTCACTGATTGATTTTATTTAACTAACTCACTAAGGGTTTATTTATGGAAATAAATAAGTGTAGGAGCAGTGACAAATGTATCATCAGTCATGTATTTTGCTATTAAAATCTGGTGCTGTAGACTGGACTGGGCCATAATGCTTACATGGATAGAAAATGTTTGGTTCCCTTCATTTAGTTGCTGTGTTCACAAACTGTTTTGAAACGCTTTGGTGTTTTCATCTTGTATAAAGCGTCCAAGTAAAGGTGAAAGCAGCAAAGCTTTTAATTGTGATCAAATTTGTGCACTGAGATATGGTAGTAAAAGGCAAACATGACAAAGCTCTGAAAACTGTTGCAGAGAGCAATGTTCATCGGGCCCAAGGAGATGATGCACAAGATGGGACCTGATAGATTGTTTCGGTATTTGATTTCTGTGATTCTGTCAAATCTTTAAAGACCTGGTGGCAGGCTTTGATCTCCAAGACAAAGGGTGAAAGGAAAACCAAGGCTCTACATATCCTGTTGCTTTCTTTGCTGGGAGTAGCTGAAGAGATACCTGATTATTGCTGGGTTTTGCCTTCTCATTAGAAACACCAAAAGAACAGGAGCTGAGCTAAAGATTTCAGTTGCAAATTGAGTATTTAAAGAAATATGTGTGAAGGTCTCTGCATCAGCTATGAGTTTATAATCATGGTGTCAGTGGAGAAAGATAATAGAATAAATTACATCATTAAATCCGACATATTTGCAAGGGAAAGGCCCTGTAAATAGGGGCAGTTGGCCCTGTAAATAGGGGGAGTTGGCCCTGAAAAGTGCAGGTCAGCCTTCCCTTGTGCTGCTGCCAAGTACTGGTTCTGGAGGAGATGCTGTGTGCTGTCATACATCTGCTCATGGTTTATTCACTAAGTGGATAAGATGTTAAGGACTTCATCGTACCGCGCTGAAGTGAGTAACTGAGCTTTCTTTAACATCAGTGGAAGAAATTAGACCTGCAGAGGAGCATTTCACTGGCTGTTAAGGTTTTTTTTTCACTGGGAAGAGACCTAAGCAAGCTTTCTGAAGTTTGGCATCACAACATTTTGCTCATTGTAGGAGTAACTGCAATTCCACAGTGTAATGGTGCCCAGCTAATAGTGTGGCCTTCTTTTCCCAGGTGGAAACTGGGCTGAAGGGTGAAATGATCCGCTCAGGTGGCTGTTCAGTGCAGTGCTGGAAACAGGATTTGGGGAGTCTCAGTTTCTAGTTTTCCTGTAAACTATAAATGATGTATTGAATGTGGTGAGCTGTGGCCTCTTCTATGCAGGGGACTGAGATGGGGTGGAATAAGTGCCCTTGCTGGTTAATGTAAGTAGGCTGATTTAAATAATTTAAATTCAGTTGGGACAGAAGGGATTACTGCCTGTCAAGTGTATGTAACAGCCACAAGCTATGTGAGGTTCTGTATCTTTCATCTAGTCATTTGTGTTCTGTTAAATATATATGCTGCTGTAGTCCCCATGAACTCCAGCTAAAATGAGGATATACATGCCAGGTACTTCACGGAAAGCCAAGAAACCCCCTAATCCATGCTTCTGGAAGTAGGTGATAATGATAGGGGCATGGAAAGAGATGCCAACGTTGCAGATAGTGATTATTCTGGGTTTATAAAATGTGATTTTCATATATCTTAAAAACTGTACACACATTTGTAGATGACTACATACACATACATCTAAATTTCATTCAGTACTCAATCAAGAATCATAAGTGGTGTCTCCACAGAGGAGAAAATTGCGGTGGTGGTGACTGCAGATCAGGTGGGTAAAGACAGGAGGGAGGACAGAGACAGCGTAAAACCTTTCTTTTACATTAGCATACATTTCTTCTGGTGCGTTAGCACAATAGTTCCTGAGCTGGCTGTGCAAGTGTCTTCAGCTTTTTGTTAGTAGCTGCTCAAAAAAGCTGAAAGCAAACCAGACAACTGTCTCTGAGTAACTGCTTCCTAGTGATTTTTTCTTTGGTTCATTCCTCCTGCGTGTTTGCTCCCCCTCTCAAATTGATCTGTTCTGAAAATTGTATCATGGTTGAATTCACATCGAACTACAAAGCAAGTCGAGAGGCTTGTAGTGTGGTCTGCGGGCAAGTAGGGGAAATTTTGTCTTAATCAATGTACAGTTCTCCATCCCGTGAAAGAAAATTAGCCGTGCAGAAACAAAAGAAGGACAAAGCAGCCACACACTGCAGTTCAGAAAACTTTCCATCATTTCTGCTGAATAGGGACCTAGTGTTGCTTTTTCTATAGAGCAACGCTCCATTTGTTTCAAGGAAGTTGTGAAATTGGAGACCGAGAGGAGTTTGGAGGGAGGCTCATTAGAGAAACTTTGTTGTGAGGAGTGCTTCCCAAAATTAAACAGGCTGTTCAAAGGAAGTGCAAAAGTCTGCCCTCAGACTTGCATCGAAGTCTTGATTAAGATGTATGGTTCTCCCCCTGTGTGGGGATTTGCCCTGTGAATGGGAGTGCCACGTTTGGAAGAGCAGAAGAGCTGAGTCAGGAGTCTTGTGTGGAGGGATAAGGAGGAAGCAGTGAGGTCTTTGCTCTGTTTCTAGTGTCCAAATAATGCATTTTTTCAAAAACAGTGGACAAGGTTCTTCTAGGGGAGAGGTGTCAACAGTGATCTCATGAGAGGGGAGGTACTTGTATGAAATATTTCCATTCATTGTAAGATCTCTCCTCTTCTTCCTCATGGGGATTTTTGTGCCCCATGGTGTGATCTGTGCCTGGCTTGCTCTCTGGGTTCTGCTTTTTTCTTTTTCATGTAAGTGGGACTGTTGGAGTATTAACCAAAACTGAGTTAATGAAAGCATCCTCATTGTTCTCAAGGTTTGGAAGGCCAATGTCTGTGTAGTTTTATAAAACAACTTTTGAACATGTTCTTCAGCCTGTGGGGATTCAGACTGAGGGTACCTCAGTCTCTGGGTCCTGCAAGTCGCATCTGAAATTCATCAAGGGACTCAGATCCACAAGAGACACGTGTCTCCGATAGCTGAGAGGAGCAGGGGGATCCAAGAGTGCTCTGAAGACAGGAGATAAGGACAGCTCCTTGCAGGATGAGGCTGAGCTTGGATGTTCCTCACAAGTGACTGTAAAATAATTGCCTGTCAGTGCTATTCCCATTGATCTGAGGATACAAACCCAAAACCTGTGCGTTAAGGGAGCTGAGTTATGTACCTGGCTACAAGCTTTTTCAAGGGGAAACACGGAAAATCAGAAAGCAGTGTATGTCAAGGCCAGTGATTGGTCTCAGATGTTAGAAGGCTGCTTGTAGTATTACAGCAACATGTGTTTGAGATCCAGTCTTTATAAAAACAAACAGTTCCTCCATCATATTGTTTTGTGGCCAAAACCTGTTTTAAAATCTCCCACTATTTTTAAAAAACACTTTGTTTTTAAAATCCAGTTCCAAATGTCCTCACAGTCATGCTGTTGGGACTGCCAACGGGCTTCGTACGCTGAAGCTTCTCTGTAATTGGGAAATCTGCTAAGTCAGACCTCAACGAAAATTGGCAAATAAATATTACCACTGAAAATGATAACTTCCAAGTGCCTCTAAGCTAGGATGGAGTCAAACCAATAGTCTGTCAACAAATGGGTTTATAAGTACTGTTGGTCTGAGCTGGCCAGACTTCTAGCTGTTGCTTTTCTTTTAAATGTGAGAACTAGAAAGAGGAAACATCTGGACAATTAAAAAAAAAAGGCACTGTTTTACTGAAGCGAATCATTCCAATCCTGTCTAACAGGTTTCTCTTTTCCAAGTACAGCACTGAAGACTTATCGGCTCATCCTTTTGTCTTTGTGTTTTTTTCTTCCTTTTCCCTTGAGCGACCTCTTCTGTTTTCTTTGTATCCCTCTTTCTTTGATGAGGCTACTGCACTGTAGGGAACTCATTTTACTCCCTAATCTCATAGTAGCTCGTGAGGAAGCACAGATAAATCCTTCCAGACTTGAGCAAGTGCTATTAGGATACTCTTACTAACCATGAACCGCTAATAGTAGAGAGATCATCATACTTTGCTGTAAGCAGAACCAGTAGGACTTGACAGGTGGGGTTTTGTTTATCATGGGATCTATTAGTTCTTTGTGGGACACCAGCAGTCGTGTATGTTGATCAGACAACGTAATGTGATGTCTGAACTGTTCCTCTCTCTGTTCCCCGCTTGCTCAGGGCTAGGAAGAATTAAAGTCGTGGAGCTGCGCTGTGTTTTCTCCTGGGCAGAATTAAAATTGGAAACTTGACTTTGGAGTTTCTGAATGGATTTTTTTCAAGAGAGGGTTACATTAATGATTTTCTTACAGTTTCAGGGCTCTACCTAATTTGTTGAAAAATGAAGCGGTTTGTAGCAGCTCTGAAGCAACGCCTTGGGACTTTGGTGTCCACCAGTATTAAGGTGGAGCAGCACATGTATAAAGTGGAAATCTCTCCATGTTAAAGTGGTGTATTGCAGACTTTCAGAGGACATTGGTTCATTTAACATGCACTGGTTTTGTGCCTCTTAAACAGCTTTTCTTTAAGAAGAAAAGCCCCAGTCTGCAATATCAGAAGGGGATGTTGGGGCTGTGGTTTGGGGTCGCTGTATGATTTCCCACAGCACCTGCCAGCGCTGGTGGTGGATGCACATCCCTTACCCTGATGGGTGTGGAACTGTGCTGTGAAGCAGGCAGGGAGCTCACCCCGCTTGAAAAAAATTATTTAAGCTTCATCAGTTTCTTGAGTATTGGTGAACAGTTTGTATCATGAAACCAGGACCTAGGGCAGAGTGAGGTTAAAACTTACCCAGTGTTCCTGATAGACTGGAAATAGAAACTTGTCCCTGTAATTCCAGTACTGTGCTCTCGTGCCAGACCATCTTTTTGTCATCTAAACTGGCATCTAGCTTTCACTCTTGCTGCCTACTGTGTGCCCTGGTATGGTGTCTCTATTCCCTGAGCTACCCATTCCGTCTAACAATTGCTTTTTTGCCATACCAGTGAAGCAAGTTTATATTGGTGTCCTGTTCACTCTCTTCCTTCTCTCCCCACTTCTGGCATTGCCCTCCTGTCCCCTTCCTGTGTGCTGCCACGGGCTTTGTTCTTTCTTGCAGTAAGGTTGTTCAGAAAGTTGAAATGGCAGAAAACTCACAGTCTTCCTCCCTCGCAGAGAGGGGGAGGAATATATATATATATTATTTTTATTGCTGGTTTAGCTCTCAGCACTAACCAACGCTGGGCTAAAACATGATGTAGCCTTCTACTTCTGTTGTGAGTTTCCACTGGGAAGCTGTGCATCAGAAGGGTGCCTTGTGAGTGAGCCTTCATCCATGATTAGGGCTTCTGTGCAATAAAATAAATGAAAAAGAAGGTATTTGATGCTCCTTCTTTATGTTTTTTTTTTCTCTCAGAAATAAAAATGAAATATTATAACACTCGCCTATGTTTAGCATGTCCGCTGACTTGCCATTTTGGAAGTAAAACCATTTCTATTATTAGAGCTGAGCTTCCTGTTTGAGCTCTCTTTAGGTTTGTCCTTTGCCTAACTCAGTCAAACTCTTTAAAAAAATCTTAGTTAAACTGGCACAGTTTAGCTAAAAACAGTTATGTTCATGTCCGGATATAAACAGCAGTAAATCTGCTTTGAATGAACTTTATAATAAAAATCCAACCTCTCAAAGGAATGTATTTCCATGATGTCAAAACCTGAAAGTGAAATTGAGCTGATGTGCTGATGTGGTCATGGTCATCTCAAAGCCTCTGTTTACAAGTGGATTTAAAAATGTTGTTCACGTGGGAAAATTAACCAGAACACCTATTTCAGAGTAACCCCATAGTCACACTCTGCTTCTGCAACAAGTGTCCTCTGCTTTAGCTTATCCGAACTAGAAAAGAGCTGTCTTATTCTGGAGGAATAGCACCCAAAATCCTAAATATTTCATGGCATTTGTTATGCTTTAGTGTCATAATTTACCTTAGTCCGAAATTACCTTCAAGCATACCTATGCCTTTACCTAAAAATATGTATCAATATCAGCATGTTCTGGAGGTCTGATGTAATCATGGCTGTATACTTCTTAAGATGTCCTCATGGAAGCGTGGATACTAGGTGTGTGGTGGTGTTGCCAGCCCTTTGAAGGGACACCTTTAAATACCAGTCCAGACCAAAGGACAGCTGCAGGATTGCTGATTTAATTCACACGTTAATTGACAACATGAATGGTAGTTGAAGGTCATCTTCTGCTTCCTAATTGCCAAGTATCAGGAAAATCAAGGCCGTAGTGTTTCTCATTATGGGCTGATGCTGAGATTTCAGGAGGGCAGAAAGGCAACCTAAGGGAAGAGGTAGTCTTTTCCCTCCCAGTTCTGGCTGTTCCACCCCTGCTGGTGCCGTGCTGGATTTTGATCCTGAGGTCCTTCTCCTGGTCCAGCTTTGGTGCAGGCTTAACCCCTCAGAGAGCTGATCTGGTTCACACTATCAGCAGAAAACTAGAAAACCAGAAAAAGGAAAGTATTTTCCTGCTATTGTAGTAATCTCCATTTGCTTGCCCCAAAGTGAGAGGAGTGCCAGGGTCAAAGCGGGAGGAGGTCAGGGCTGCACAGCCAGGACAGGGCAGGTGAGACCTTGGAGGAGCAGGGAGCTTTGAATCGTCTCAGCCAGCTCCCAAAACCTCTGGATGCCAGAGGTGCGCTCCATCCCTGGGAGCTGGCTGCTGGGTTGCAGGCTGGGCTTTGTCACACGTTGCCTGATGCCCTGGGCACAGCTTTGCTCTTCTTTCCACCATTGCTGCTGCTGCTGGAGCACGGCACAAGAAAGTATAGCTTGGGATTTACAATGTAAATAAGACCATAAAAACCTAAATTGTCCTTTCCTTGTTGGGGTGTGGTTTTGCATCAGAGGCAGTTTTCCTAAAAATAGAAGGAGAATAGATTGCACTGATCCAATCAATGCTCCTTTGTACTTGTCTTTTGGAAAATAAAGAACTCTGCTGTGGCCAGATTAACATGTCACTTAACAAAATAATTTAATTTCTGGAGGATGCTCTTGCTCGTGGAGAATACAATGCTACTATAAAATGCTATGAACGTGAAATTATTTGATTTTTATAATATTTTCCCTGTATTTTAGACGTAACTGTTAAATATGTTTTATGTTGAGACATTTTAGGAAACGATCAGTGGTCTTAAAATAGATTTGATAAATAAATAAAACACAAGATTTTCAACAAAGTTATATCCCTTCCCACTTTCCTTGGAACTTGTGTTGTTTTCCTTTCTGTAATAGTTCTTTGTGTGCTAGCTCTGTCTTTTCAGCTACCTGGAGTATGCTTATACTATAGATTAATGCATTTGGATTAAAAATAAAATGTTTCTTTGTATATGGATTTTTTTTTCCATGTGGTTTTCACTGGCTGAAGTTTCAAAGAATCACTGAAAATTACAGTTTATGTTTTGGGTAGACGTAAAGATACTAATTGATTCTATATAATGCCACTAAACCACATTATTTTCCCTGAGTCTCTTTCTTTAGTCTAGTCCTGTAGCATTAAGGCTTAAGACTTTTTGCTGGCTTAAGCTTTTCTTGTGGACATGCTCTAAATACCTTACCTTTTGTGGCGTGAAAAAAACTAATAACATGGGTTATTGCAATTTGGCAGTTTTACAGCAAATGATAAAGCTGCAGACACCAAAGTGGGGAAGGAGGGGGAAGGTACATGTCAGGTACGTAGCTTTACATCTCCATAAGAGGGAAATAATTTAACCCCACTGAGAAGGCTCGTGCTCTGCAGCCAGCGTGGGGTGTGCTGGGGAGCTGGGGCAGGGGGGTGGATACCTGGGCGAGGGGGTGTGAAGAGGAAAGGCAGAGAGCACTGCAAAGGGGGAGCTGGGTGGCCTGGGGATACTTGTTTCATGGTGACCAGGCTGTGCTGGGAAAAATGCTGGGTGAGAAAATGAACTGGGAGGCGTGCAGGAGAGATGTGTGCGAGTGTCCGAGCTGGACCCTTATTTCCCTTTGTTCTTCTGTGCCCTCTGGTGGATCTGGGAGCGATGGTGTTGGTACGTGTCTCTTAAGTTGTTCTTACCCTGGGTCTTCAATGCAGGGAGTGTCGTGAATAGCTCCACTCTTGCAACCCACGTCCTGCCCAGTTAGTCTGGGATAAAATCATAGTCTCCTGTGGGTAGCAGAAGAACACAAGCTCTCCAGCTCCGGGAGCTCCGGAGGGATTAACTGGGATGCAAGTCAAAGCCTCAGTCTTTAGGCACAATTAACCTGCTAGTGAAGCTAGCAGATTTCCTAAGGCTCTGCCAAAAATCCTGCTTTACAGACCAGGGATTTTTTTCCCAGTAAGAAGCATAAGGATTAGACAGGACCAGCAGGCCTGCCCCTTGGCATTTGAGGTTGGTTTCCAGTTGTAGAAACTATATTGTACCATGGGCACAGATCTTAATCTAGTCACAAAGAGTTAAAATAATTCCCCAAGGTAGCTTTATCCTCCTAAAGGACAGGCTTGATAATCATTCTTACAGAAAGGACATTTCATCTTTCGTCTGCGGTGGGAGAGTTGCACCTTTTCCTGCCGGTGGTACATGGGGGAAGAGACAACAGCCTAGAAAACACTGGTTTAATTTGCACCTCTGATCTCACCTCCTGTGCATTTCTCATGTTCTGCTCCATGGTTCACGGTTGCTTTGCTTGTGGACCACCTCTTGCTTCCACTGCTCCACTGGATCAATGCTAAATCCACATCAGGGGAAAAGATGGGCTGTTTTGAAGACTGGAGTCTGGTAGCCTGGATAATGCAAGTCTGAAGCTGTTTCATCAAGGCAGGGGAAGGCAGTGCTTCACCTTTTTAGAAACGGGAAACGGCAACTGTCGGACCCCAGAGGAGATTAATATAGTCCCAGAATTTCCTATTCACTGTTCCCTCTATGGCAAATTGTTACAATATTCTATACGTGAAGCAAAGTGTGGGTGCGAATTCTTCAGGGGAGATCGATGAGAGCTTTGCTGAATGGCTTTGGAGCTGGAGCCCATCACTCCTGAAGTCTCTGGGGTGGTCTTGGTGAAGCTGCGATTTATGAAGGTGTTTGCTGACGCAGGGAAGGTGCCTGTGTAACTTGCATTCATGAAGTGCAGTTCTCTCTCTGACTAGAGGACAAGGTTTGCTTCCCTGTTGCTCTCAATATACTTATTTTTGCCAAGAAGTCCAGAACAGAGAGGAGCAAATCTCCATACCAAGATGACTTGTACAGGGGGGGCAGTGGGAGGCAGGGACTCTGCACAAGTCATTTTTCCTCCAGGTGTTCATTTTGATGTAAAAAAAATAATGGAACAGATATGATATATTCTATATTCCCCCCCCCCCTTAATTTTACTGTGTATTTTACTAATATGTGCGCTGGAGTAAGTTAATTTTTTTTCTTAAGGTTTCAAACTAAACAGTTCTTAAGTAGCTCTTCCTGATTGATTTTATTTTCCAGCTTACATCTCTGCAACTGATTCTTCTCTCTCCTTCTTGCTTTTGTCTGTTCCTCTTGTCAAAGATGGCGCTAGCTTGTTTCTTAGTTACTGTCTTTCTGATCCTTCGGGGATTCACTTGTGCTTGACGAGTAGGCAGCAGTAGAGGAGGAAGATGTTTCTTCTTTAGGCTGTAAAATCCCCTCAGTGAACCCTAGCATCACCACTTTGCCTCTGAGTCACATCTGCTGTGGGAGAGGAGACAACGCCTCTTAATCCTGCACTGTCCAGGCATTCTCCAGTCAAGAGTTATATTGGAGAAAAATCCTGGGAAGCCAAGGATGAGGTGATGCACGGTGCACTGAAGCTTCCCATGTCAGCAGTAAGAGATGGTCTTTGCCAGCTAGGGATCCAGGTAGATGTTAATCCATGTGCAGCGAGTGACGAGCTGAAGCAAGGAATATGGTCTGTACGAGCTGCCAGGGTTGCTGAGATCCTGCTGGGACTTGGTGGGTAGCATCAAGCTTGATTGAGTGGAGTCCCTTCTTAGAGGACAGGGTGAAAGTGTGGCAAGAGGGTATCTAGGAAATGGTTCACAGAAGTGGTGCATCACGTAACATGCATGTTGGAGATGTTCAGAAATCCAGCCTGACCTGAGATCTCCCAGCCTGCCACTGCTTTTTGGAGCCTCTGTGTGCTTCTTTCCCTTGATCCTTACCTGTCTCCCCTTCTGGATGATGGTTTTTAACCCTCTCCTGGGGGCAGGAGATAAAAGAAAGAACTGACTGTTTTCAGGAAAGAAGAGCTGAAGTTGGCAGTAAGCCAGAACCGCTGGAAGTGGGCAGCGAGCATGAGGCTGTTAACCTGTAATATATACATCTCAAATTTTGCGAGTGGTACTCTAGGAATCATTATGTATGGGCTTGTTTGATAGTACTATGGTTTAAGAGAAAAACACCCCCTTAAATTACTCTTTAATTTGGAAGTCAAGAGACTATCAATTCAAATTTTAGCTCTTCTGCCCGTAATTGATAATCATGTACATTTAACAAACCTGCTATTGAACTGGGCCTCATACTTTTAATTCATCAGGTAACTGCTGATTTTTCTTTCAGAAAGGATAATCGAGAGGCTTCCAGCAAAGCTGAGATCAAACCTAGACTGTAATATGGGAGATCCCAGACTCTGCCACAGAGTCCTTCAAATACAATTTTTTCGGTATCTGTGTACTTAACCCCTCTGGGCTGTAGCCGTTGCTTTCATCCCCAGGCACTGGAAGCCAGGAATCAGGCTGGCTTTTATTCAGGGGCTGTTTAACAGGACTTCACCCCAGTTGCTAACCTTTCGAGTTGAAAAAAAGACTGTTCCCCCTAGACAGTAAAGTTTAAAAGTTAAAAAAACAACAACAAAAAACCCAAGCCAAACCTAGATTTTTTTCTATGTTGTTTCAAACCTGCAAATACCAAATTTAAGGTCTCTTGTGCTTTTGCACAGGTGACTAAACTTTGTCCCCATCCTGCCTCAGGGTGGCAACGCTACATACAGTCCCCAGCTCAGCCTAAGGATGAAATCCTCTTCACCGGCCTTGTAGTGAAGAGTTTGACTGACAGGCCAGTGGGACTATTCCAAATTTACACTGTATAAATTTTTCTTTTTGATTACAAAGCTTTATGGTCTTGAGTTCCTTTCCAGAATCGTTATCACATCTGTCACTGTCACTGCGATCAGTGGCTAAGGATGTTTTTAATGGAGTGATGCAATCCAAACTATCATTCTTGCTGAAATACTGCTCCCAAGCACACAGTAGGCCAGGTGCTGTAATTATTAATAATTCCCTCTGATGGCATATATCGGCCCTCCATTTTGCTTTATTGCAATTTATTTTGAGTTATTTCTTCAGCAGTGGAAATGGTTTTGGAAGGATTTTTTGGAAGTGTTTCGAGTTTGTTTGCTGGAATCCTTCTCTCGTGAAAATGAGGCATGTCTCTCATGGGCTCCCATTCGCTCACACACAAATGAACTGCTAATTAGGGTGATGAAATTGCTGGGAGAGGTGAAACCTTCCAGTTGGCCGAAGGGAAGATTGTGGATTAATCTGTGTAAAACTGAAGGCTCCGCTAAAACTGCTGTTCAACATTCTGGTGCTAATAAGACTTGTATGTCTGCCACTCCAGAAGCTGAAAGTATGTCCTGTAGTTTTTGTTGAGAGATCCAAGGTGGGGGCTCACTCTTCTATGGCATTTAGTGCTTTCATCTCCCACTGATGATGACTGGAATTGAGAATACTCAGCAATCTGTATAAGGTGTTCAGCAGTTTATAGCATCCGGTGATGCAAGGCAGTTTGCTCTTCATGGGTAATTTTTGTACATGAGTAAAAGCATCTTGAGAGGCATATGGATGTTTAGAAAATTGCAGAGTATGATTTGGAGAGCTATTTGTCTTGCATGCCCCCTGCTACCATATTATATCACTTCTTCATAGTTTTTAATGTACTTCTGCTCATGGCAATTCATGTAAAGGAGGAAACGACTCTCTCCATCTCTGAAGCAGAGAGGTACCAGGTGACTTGTTCAGTGTCATACTGGGCAAAAAGTCCAGTTCCAAGTTAGTTTCACTGTTTGAGCTGCTCAGGACCTGTGGAGAGGCTGATGCTGGTCTCTCGTCCTCTAATAACAGTTTCCCTGCAGTTGTTGATAATTTATACGTATATATGATAATATACATACATATATATACACACATGCACACACATGTATATATAAATAAAGCTAAGGCAGATGTTTTGAGACTGTTTCTGTGTGTTTGCAGGAAGCCGACGGATAGTGGATGTGATGGATGTGAACACACAGAAAGGGGTTGAAATGAGCATGTCTCAGTTTGTGAGATACTACGAAACACCAGAGGCCCAGCGTGAAAAACTCTACAATGTCATCAGCCTGGAGTTCAGTCACACAAAGCTGGAGAACATTGTCAAGCGCCCCAATGTGGTAAGGGATCCTGTGGTGATGGTGTTTATTTTCACCTTCTTCCGAGTCACAGGTTGCTTTGTAAGAAATACAACATGGACTTTAAACAAGGTGATGTGAAGTACCTGTTACTCCTGTCCATTTAGTGTTAGGATCTCATTTTTACCCAAGTAGAACCTTGGTCTCCTTGGAAGTGGAACTTAATTTACAGGAATTAAGTATCTGATGATCTCTTAATCATGTGATTTGCACAGATACCCAGTTCCTCTCAAGGTATTTAGGGGAAATTCTATCCAAAATTAAACACCTATCGTTTTTCCTCCTCTAAGGAAGCTTAAATTCCTTATATATGCACCCTCCTATTAACTAAAAAATGTTCAGGGGCCTCCCAAGCAAGGAAGTTGAAAACACATGTATTAAATGTAGAAATTTATACGTCATTAAATCAGCATAGTTACTGCTGTGTCAGAATTGGCACTGTCAGAGGAAAGGTTTTGTTTTCAGATGCTTTTCTCCTTCTCATTTCTAAATGCTGTTCTAGTTACACCAGCAGGTTTTTCTCACTGGGGACATCTCTTGCCTATGCTCACAATATAAACACCACACTTCTGCCTGAACAGATCAAAAATAGATGGCAGCTCTAATTGCTGATTTGTAGAAGTAATTCTTCAGTAGGGTTTTGAGTTCTGTTACCCACCTATCACAAATTGAATATTAAGCACATACTTAGAAGTTCGTGCAGGTTTTTGCTGTCATTCAGACACTAGCGGGCAGTTTGGAAGTGCTCTGGGGAGTTTCTGGTGTTCAACCAATCTGGTTTTCCCAAGCACATCATGCTCAGCGAGCTTTTAAAACATCTGTGCGAATTTCCTGGGTGCTCCGAACTGAAAAATGCAATTAGGTACCTGTTCCCACGTGTAAATGAATACTTCCTATCTGTTTAGTACAGCCTGAGTGCACAATCGTTTGTAAACCCAGGAATATTTAGACCTCACTGACAGCGAGATTTGCATTCCCACTAGGTACTTGGGAATAGAAGAGAGGGTGCTGGGGAAGTGGGTGCTGAGAGGAAGTCCAGTACATAAAGTCAGATACTAGCTGCATACTATATTTGTGTACGTGGTTCCCTCAAATTCTGCAGAGCTCTTTGAGCCCACGTAAGGCAGAAATACTTGATTCATGTTCCCTGTTGTGTAAAGACTGTGGGTTGCAATATGTGGGAATTATTTCAGAATCAAGGCAGTAACCATCGATTTTTGTTTTCATATACAATTGTGATATTCATGGAATTGGTCCTGTTTCTTCTGGCTGCGTTATCTCCTTTTGCCTCTTCTCAAAGTACTGTGTGTTATCAACAGTGCCTGGTGCAGATGGAGAAATAGATAGGGGTCAGCCTCAATCTGCAAGAATTTCATGTGCTAATTGCCCTATTATGAAACGCCTCTGGGGATACAAACAGTTGAGTTGACTCATGCAAATAACACTCTCGGGTGGGCCTTCAGAAAGATTTAGCAGTCAGGAGGCTAAGTCGGGTGCTAACCATGAGTGAATTGGACTGCTCCGTTCTTGCTTCACACAGTCAGAGGACAGCTTCGTCACCAGCGCCTAGGATAGGTCTTGCAGCCCTTATTGACCCGTAGATGGATGTTCGTTCACACATGACGTTTTTTTTGAGCCGGGCTGGGATGTATAGCCACACTGTGGCCAAACGCAGCACTACAGCCTGCTTTGGACTTGCCAAGTTGACTGGTGTTTTCCCCTGTTTTGAAACCTGGCACATGTGATCCACTTGCATAACCAGAAGGGAGTGTTAAGGATATCTAGCACAGGCTCCACCATAAAACAGACCAAAGAATGAGTCACAGGCTTGTCCTTGCTCTGGCTGCGATGGACAGATTGCAGTTCGTGTTCTGGCAACCAGTGCAGGAGCTGTGTTTCGATGTCCCTGAACAATCTTCAGTTTCCATCTCTTCCTCACCTTGCTGGCACTATGTTTCCAATTGCACGGCTTTCACTGTTTTTCTCCTGCCCACACTTCCAGAAAGTTTGGGTTTTGGACAAGAACTTTGGTGAATTTTGTACCCAAGTAGAACGATGAAGGAAGTGCACAGTAGGCAGTAATGTAATTACTCAAATCAGAATTTGGCCAGAACAATGCTGTTAATGTTCCTTGAAATGTAACTACTGGAATAGTATGATCTCTTTTATGTTTGTATTTTAATGTTCATAAATGCAATTTCTAGGCTGTTGGCTACAAAAATGTGTTTGAATACAGACAGCAGGTGATGCTGCAAGAGAAGCTGCTCACAGGTGCCCATAGGACAGAACTTGCACCCAGTTAAATTGGCTGCAAAACTCTCCTTACTCTGGGTTGCAAAGGGCTAAATTGTGATGATGAAGTGCTGCACCTTAACAAGTTGGGTCCATAGGACTTTTGCTGAACAGCAACATTGTCCCCATCTGTGAGCACCTGCTGCTGTTGTTCGAGTTTTAGCCAACGGGAGTATATCCTACCATGTGTTCAGTAACTAACAGTTGATTTTGGTGGGGCTTTCAGGTGGACTTAGTCGACTGGGTGGATAATATGTGGCCACAGCATTTGAAGGAGAGACAGACAGATGCCACCAATGCTATTTCAGAAATGAAATACCCCAAAGTGAAAAAGTAAGTTTAAGTCTTTAACAAGCTCTACCCTTGACCTTGATTAATTCCTTCTACAGTTTGCTGAATACAATCTTTAATCAAATATCTTTGAAAAGTGCGTTTTTATTTTTTTGTTTTTGAGCAACTCTGTTTTGAAAATGTCAGACTGACCTTAAATAGTAAATTCTCCAGAAGTGCCACCCAAAGAAATCACTTCACAGGATACAGATGTGTCATACAGTTCACACAGTGTAGTCAGAGTCCTTCTGTAGACCAGGTTCAGATCCTTCCCAGGTTCTAAACTACTAATGGCTGAAAAGTTATTAGCTGAGAGATGCTTTGTGAAATGAACTTGAAGTCCATTTTTAATAGGCGTGTGTTTCCTCAAAAACTCTGTCAGTGCCCTTCATGCCAGTTTACTTCTCTGTTGACTTTTTCAATAGCAAGATCAAATATTGGACTGACCATACAGGCTGTTTCTTATTTCAGAGGACCTGCTCAGGGCAGGCTTGAGACCGAACACAAGAGCAGTTTGTCCTGCTTCTGCCCATCTCAGCTCTAGTTTGTGGGCAGGCTGTGATAGCATAACCTCACCTCGCTGTTTCTTCTGTTTGAATGTCTTCCTTGGAACTTTGTATGAGATGATCAGAAAAAGGAACTATTTTGGGGGCCTGAAAATGTGCACTTTAAATTTCATAGGAATTAGTACAACTGAGATAGGGGTTCCATTAATGATATAATAGCTATTGACCTGTATGAACACCATTAATCCTGGAAGCCCTTCACTGCTGTTTCTGTTTTAGAGGCATTTTCTATTGGCCAGACCTAATGCTGGCGGCATCCCGGGCTCTGCTGTTGAACCGACCTCTAGTGTTTTGCAAATTGCTCAGAACTCTTTCCGAACGGTGATGTCTAAAATATATTGATACTAACATACATAAAGGAGTGTGCAGTCAGAAAGTGATATGCAGCATTTACTCTCATTCTGTAAAAATAAACATTTTGGAAGGTAAAGGTCTCCATAATAGAAGAGCTGCTGTGGCAGGCATCATAGGGAAGCCTGGTCCTACGATATGCTCAGCATCGTTGATTCCAGTGGAAGCTAAAGATACTCTTACCATTCTGAAAAGAGTAAGCTGCTTGTTTAGGATACTAGGTATGGATAGGAGTGCCAGATTTCACATGTGCAATTGGAAATGTCCTAAGTGGCTTGCCCAAGGTGACACAATAAGCCAGTGGCAGAGGAGAAAATAGAACCCAGGCAACTTGCTTCCCAAGTGGTTAGTCTACCAAATAACGTTATTTATAATCTGCTAAAGCTAAGAAACTGAATCATGATTCAGGGCTTCAGGATTCATGGACTGTACAGGGTAAGAAGTAAAGAAAACGATCCCTTTCCTAGAGCAGGCACACTCCAGATGCTGAAAAAACGTAGCAAGTAAACAAAGCAAGGCAGAGATGGTTTAAAGGATAAGGTAGCAACATGACTAACAGAATTTAGCAGAAAAAGCAGAGTATATTCTTGCAGTTCACTACTTGCATCATGAAATGCCAGATGGTAGGTTTCAAAGAGGGATTTTAGAGAAGTAGCAATTCAACAGATTTTGACATGGAGCTTTTCCCATGTGTGGGGGATGGCCTGGTAGAAAGGAAGGAGATGCCTGATGAAGAAGCAGACACAGAGCCATTGAGGTTGCTGTCACTGGCAAAGTGAAGGTGGAGGTTGACAGCTTGATAAACTAGTAGATGTGATAGGTAGAGGGAAGCTAAACAGTGAAAGACTGTAAGTGCTTGAAATGTGACAGTGGAGTTTGATGTGGGGAAAAGGAGTTACCATGCATGAGAGGTAAAGGCAAGGGTGATGCAGCTGGAGGCATGAGGATGTTGCTAGTGAGCATCATCTAGCATAAAAACTAGAGAAAGCTGATTTGCAGCACCGTTGGCACAAACCTCTCATCGGTCTGAAGAAGCAACAAAGATAAAAGCGGTAACGAATGTTGATAGTCGAGGAGCACAAGAGAAGTTGTACTGGATCAGGACTGTGGTGCTCAGTAACCGGTCTGCTGTTGGGTGCTGTCGTAGATGCCCTGGGAGGAGTGTGAAAACGGTGTGAGCATAAAATGATGCCACCCATTAAAATTATCTTCTGAACTTCCACTGTCTGCAGTTCAGGCAGGAACTGTCCTCCGGTGAAAGTGGTTTCTGTGTGGTTAGTGACTCTCAAGAGATTTCTCTTCCAAGAACTTGTCCAGTTTAAATACGAACTCCTCAAGAGATTAGCTTTCTCCATCTTTGGAAACTCATATTGACCCTTTCCTGTAGAGATACTAGTCTCAACTATTGCTGTGAGTACCCAGAGGGTATAAGCCCTTATTAAAGAGATCATGTTCAATTCTGGAGCTAAATGTCAATGCTGTCACTTGTTTCATGCTGCCCATTCTTTTATGCAAATCGTCAGTATTCATATGCTTTATTAACGATTGTTGTTGCTCAGAAATGGGATTGTTTAATTTCATTCTTGTTCTTAGCATTCTCATAATACTAAGAGTTTGCAGTATGCGATACCCACCATTAACATGTTCCCTACAAACAAAAAGCACTCCAGCAAAAGCGTTGTGGTTTTGCAGACACAGATGGCATTACCAGACACAAATGTCTGTCTTGGCTCCTGCACGTCAAGTTCCGTGCTGGGAGTGAAGTTAGAGAACGCTCCATCTGCTGCGCTGCTTCGGTTACCAGGAGCACTACGCGCGCTGGAGAGTGCCCTGGCTTTCACTTGGGCTTGCACCATTAACTTTTTAAAAAAAATTCTGGGTAATGAGGTTATTTTTCTGTCCGTAAGTAAATGACTACTTACCTAATAGGAGCCTTAGAGGTCTGAATTAAGTGGGGAAATAGTTTATGTCCAAAATACGTAAAACTTTCCAAGTACTACCTCTTAAGCACTAAGACAACATGAGAAATTAGGGGGATGGCTATCTGAGATCGTAGCATGACAAACTTCAAACTTGTATAAGTTGGCATTGCCCCTGAAAAAACAGTCCCATGCCCATGTTGTCCCATCCTCATTGCTAGAACAAGCTGTTGTGCAGCTGCAGAGTAAACTGGACTGGGTACTGTCTGGCTGAAAACTGACTCAGAAATAAAGAAGAAAAATCAGTTACTTTTCAGGCCATCCAAACCACCACGTGGCTGCATAAATGCTTGCACCAACCGACGGGCAGTGCAGAAGTGTGAATAAAACACAGCAGTGGGATCATCGACAAACCCCTTCTGCAGTTCGCACGAGGTGCAGGGCCACAAGACACCGCGTGAGCGGAGCCAGCAGCTCATTGCTGCTGAGGAAGCCTCCTCCTGCCTCCCCTCTTTCACATCCCTGGGTGGAAGTTCCTGCAAAGGGCCTCACAAACGTGGGAGTCTGGCTGAGAGCGGGCAGCGTGCTGTGTAACCAAGAGCCAGGGCAGGAGGAAAAGGCAGTGCTGTGCTAACATCAGCTTTTAGGGGCAGAAGCTTGTTATATCACCTTGGATGTCTGTGGTACTGCAAATCCTAAGGGTAGGAAACTGTGACAAAAGGAGACTGAACTGGGCTCAGAACTGCTTCCTTTTGTCATGGTGCACCATAACCATTTTCAGGTAGCTCAAAACAAGCTCAGATTTAGTTTTCTGTTTAAATTCAACCAGGACTGAAGCAATCTGGATACAGCTGAACCTGAACCAAATAACAACAACAAAGTACTGATCTGATTTCTCGTTTATCAAAACAGATAGCCCTGCTGACATTATTATCCCCTTTATTAGGTTTTTTGTTCATAGCCTTGCAAGATTTTTTGCAAAGCAGTAGCAGTGAAATAGCTACTGTGCCAGGACACGATGGCTATAGAAATAGTAACAGGCACATCTAAGAACTTGATAATGGCCATGCTATGGCACAAATGCAAATGAAAGCTTCAGTCACTCCAACACTCTTTTTGCCTTCAGAATTCTTCCTCTTACTTAAAATATCTAAGCCCTGCTGTAATAGGTCTTTATGTTGCTGCTGTCCTTCAGCTAAGGATGGGGTATCTTGTATGAAACGTCTACCTGTTCACAAAAGGACGCTGCGCAGTTACCACGTATTCAGCCCTATTTTCCCTCTCCTAGGCTGTTACTCAGCCATCCATTCCTTTCTATGCATTCCTTTATGAAGTAGGGATGGATTTAAACAGATGCTAAAACGCTCTGCTGAACTGTGGTCTAATTAGAAGCTGAGGGTGTGCCTCTGGAGACAGAGATTGCCCTTTGAGTTGAGGGAGCTTGCAGGTCCCCCAACGCAACCTGGCACTGTTTTATGCATGTGAGATACTTGTATGCACTTTGTATGTCACTTGTGAATTGCTTTTGATACAAACCTGGTCTATAAATATAATTAAGAACAAGAAAATTAGACCAATAAGTGCAAGGCCTTATTAAAGCTTTCCAAGCTAGCGAAGTAAATAAAATTTAATGTCTTCAAGTCAGTGTGTTAGTCTCAAATCCTCGTTTGTGTAGAATGTGGAGGACTTGCAGCATCACAGGTGTAACTGAAATAAGCACCGGCGTTTAAAATGGTTTGTGGTGAGCCTGGAGCTGAACAGCCATGTCACAAGGATGGAGAAATGAGTCGTGTTCTCACCAATACAAAAATACTGTTCCAGGGGCAGACAGGCCGGGCTCGCTGTGAATTGGCAGCTTGGTTCATTTCCTTGCGGTGGCGGATGCATTCTCAGAAATTTAAGCTTCCAATCAGAAAAAAAAAAAGAGGCCTCTTCATTCTTAAAGTTCAAAGTTAACCTTCCCAGCGGTAGCTCAACACATGCCGCAGCAATGAGGTTTGCAGGCAGCCTGAGATGATGGTAGCTGGGTGCAGTTCTGCTGATGCTCTGTGTGGGCTGTTAATGCCAAAATTTGACGGCTGGAAGGTAAATAACGCTTTCCCGTGAAGTCTCCAGGCTCAGGTGTGAACCGGCCCCCTGCACAGCGGAGCTTGGTGTTTCATCTCAAATGGGACCAGAGCAAGGGTGGGACGAGGAAAGTGTTGCCACTTACTTTGGTCCCAGTGTGATCTGCGAGCGTCATTTGCAGTCGCCTCACAAGATCTCTGGTGCATGGCAGGGCAGAAAATAGGCTTTCTCTTATCTCAGGTGTTGTTTTTGTCCGACTGACTCAGATCGGAACCCTCTCAGGGCAGGAACCGGGTCTTTCATGTGCTTTTGAAGTGCCTGGTGCACACATCGTGTTTAATTAGTTACTGTTTGGTCTTGGTAGGTGATGGTTTGCTTTTACTTCAGGCTGGAAGCGCTGGTTACCGCAGCCGGGCTGCCCCGCTCCTGAGGGAGGGGAACGGGGCCCGGGGCCTTTGTGCCTGCGGGAAGGCTGCGGGGCTGGTGGCGGAGGCTGGTCCCCGGGCGGGCGTCCCACCCTGGGCCTGGCTCTGGAGGGGCCCCTCGATGGGCAGAGCCGGGGGCCGGAGGTGGGTGCTGCAGGGGCCCTCCCTGAGGAGAAGCCCTTGGGCCTTCCCTGAGGGGGGGAGCCGGGGCTCTCCCCGAGGAGAAGCCCCTGGGCCTGCCCTGCGGAGGAGAGGCCGGTCGGTCCCCGCGGGGAGCCCCGCGGCGGGGGGCGGGGGTGGGGCGGCAGACGGGCCGGGCGGGCTGGCCCCGTGTCTCCCGGGTGACAATGGTTTCTTTTGTCTTGCGGCGTAATTTGTGGCTTTCGGTTAGAGGGCCTCAGTGTGGGAGCGTGGCTCAGCGCGGGTCAGGCCGTTAGCGTGAGGAGTCGCCCGGAGGTAGCTATTGTTTTCCTGCCCTGTCCTTCCAGCTCCCGCTTCCCGATGCTGTGAGGCGAGGCCTGAGAGAAGGGGACCGCGGGGTGCCGGGATGCCGCCGGGGGACCACCGCAGCCTCTCCCTCGTCCTGGGAACACCTCTCCCGCCTGGGGGAGAGGAGGGAGCGAACGCCCAGAGCAGGGCCTGCGCCTTTTCCCCGCTTTGGCACTTGCAGTTGGCTCATGGGTTTGTGGTATTCGGTTTCAGGCTTAGGGATTTCAACCAGCCGGCGCTGCTCCTGGGAGGAAGGAAGAGTGAGCTATACTTTTCTCATTGGCCCGAACAAAAAACAGAAGCCTCTGCTGGGGTTTGGGAGTGGTTTATGGGCTGAGCTCAGTGGCAGGGGAGCCCTTGCAATGCCAGAGGGAATAGAGCCGTATGGTGCGCTGTACCTATTGCGAGAGAAAAGGAGCTAAGCTGAGGGTAATGCTGCCTCTGCGTGTGCTTGCGCGTCTCCCTCGAGTTCATGTGCATGTACGTTGCGCCTCTGCGTTCCCCTGCCCGTGTGTGGGTGCCTGCGCCAGGGTGCGATCGCATCCCGGCGTGTCCGCCGCTGTCTTTGTTTCGCTGTTTGCTTGCGGGTTTGTAGCGATGCGTGGCGAGTGCATTGTGGGTTTGCCTGGGAGCGTGGTCTCTGCGCTGGCTCATGGAGCCGTGTCTCTGTGTTGTTTCTGTGTTCCCAGCTCTCTGTGTTTGCTTAGTGGTTTAGCTTCGTTTGTATCCTCTCCCTCTCTCTTTTTTGGGGGGGATCTCTGTGTTTGTTCTTCCCTGTGAGTTTGCAGGTTACTCCATGTTTCTTCGCATCGTTTCTCTTAACAAATTTCTCCAGATTTTCTGGGGGGAAAGTTCCCCTTTCCCCACACCGCAAATCCTTCCTCCAAAATAACGATACATTAACTTGAACAATTTCAGGCTCATGGAGAGCACAAAACAAACTCTTCAGTGGGGAAGGGAAGGTTCCCCACAGCAGATTACAAGCAGCTGCATGTTTTAAAACCCTAACTGAGGCTGTGCAGGGAGGTGAAGTGGAGTATGCAGGGATTGGATGTGGTAGCAGTTGTGAAAAAAATTAAAGTTGGGGCATCTTTTGCATCGATGGTATTTTCAGGGTGTAACTCTGGTCAGATTGGCTCCCTGTGCCCTCCTTGGCATTGTGTTCCTGTAACCCACTTTACCTGCTCTGGCCCAGAGTGCTGAAGGCAGAGAGCTGCGACCAGAGCACGCAGTGGGATGTAGTTTCTAGATTTCTTTCAACATGGATGCTGTCTTACAGCTTTTTTCCTTTTTTTTTTTTTTTTAATGTTCGTTGTTGGTTTTTTTTTAACGTTTGTTATGGAGAAACCTGAAAAGTTGAGTCGTTCCCCAGATTAGCAGCTGTTAGTGACGAGAAGCCGCTTGCTGAGGTTGGAGCTGGGCGGTGTATAAGATTAGCCGTGGCATGGAGCTGTGCTGGGACCATGTGACTGCGGTGTACATTGGAAGAGGAAGCTGTAGAGGTCAATGCAAAGGCATTGTGCCAGACTCTGGCAACAAGGGAGAGTGCTGTATGGCGGAAGGTCCCTTTTTCAGGCTCTGAGCCTTTCGGTAGCTGTTGGGGTTGGACAAAAGCAGCCCTGTAAGATTAACAGCAGAAATTACATATGGCATGGCTCGTTTGTGGATGGAAAGAAAAACTGGGTTTGTGTTTTTTTTTTTCCCCAAATGCTTTGTAGGTTTTTATTAATCGCCATATGTGGCTCTTTCACTAAAACCACCTTTATTGGAGTGGGAATTGTGTTTAGAGGAGTTTCAAGAAAACAGAGGGAAAATGGGGAAAAACAAGGGGAGGGAAAAAAAAAAAGAAGAGTTGCGTGTTCACACGTATCTTTGCCTTGGTGTTTTCTCACAAAACTAAATTTTAAGCACTTTGATTTGACAGAGAATTCAATCCTGTTATTTCCTCTCTGAATACAAACAGATCGACAGCTTCAAGTTTAGATTATTGACTGCTGAGGAATAAACAAAACCAGCTCATGCTTAGGCCATTTATGCTCTCTCAGAATATCTGAATACAAATGGGTAACTGTTGGTAGGTAGCACTGTCTTAGAAAAATTTTGTTAGTATGATGTGTTTTACATCTGACCTTTTGGAAACTGAAAATAATTGATTCCATAAGGATTTGAATTTTTTTACTTTAAATCAACATGAACCTCTTAATACTCCACACTGCCCACAAACTGAGAATTTCCATGTTGGTTTTTTTTTTGTTTTATGAGCAATTATTCAATCTGTGACTTTTTGCAGTTTGGCTGGAAGAAAGGCAACTTCCTTTCTGGGCTTCTTTTATTGTTTTTAAATTCTATCTGACTTGTAATCAACAACATCTTGGTAGAGAAAACATAAAAGGAGAAATTTAAAAAAAATGTATTTGGGAGGGAAGGACTCATATTTTGAAATGGAGCATATTGAGAGTCTAGACAGCTTCTTGGCTAGCTGTGATTTTTGAAGCATCTGAAATACCCCAGGGGCAGAAAAAGCTCTTTTCCTGCTTCTGAAGGATTAAAAAAAATAAAATTAAATAAAAAAATTCCAGAGTGGGCAAGAGGAGAGACGTGTAATTGCACAAGGAGAGGTTTTAATTGTGAGATGAAGGCACAGGACCTTTTTTGAAGCCCACAAATTGACTGTCTTCATGACAGCATTGCGTATCATTCTGTCAACTCCGGCTCGGGATGTGGTTGCTAGGCAGCGGGCTCTTATGGACCTATAGTCTCTCTGATTTGCCAGCCTTCTGCAGACACATGGTAAGGTCCTTTCCAGCCTATCATCTAGAGGGACTTTTGCACGCCGTCTGCATACTGCTGAGATTCTCTCTACCTGAATGTGATGAGAAAAAGACACAGTTAAATGAAACCTTTTTTCTTTTTTTTCTTTTCCTTTTCTTTGCCTTTTTTTTTTTTTTTTTTCCAAATCCCACGCTGGTACTGTTTCCATAACCCCCCTCAAAACCAAACCAAAACAAAAAAAAAAGCCATGAAACGGAGACCGGAACAAGGAAAAGAGGTTAGTGGGTTAAGTGGTGTGTGTTTCCTGCGTTTGCAAAGGTGCCTATAGTGAGAAGGGCGGCTGTAATTCGGCCATTAGTTACAGATGGTGGCTGGAGGCTTGAGATTCATGCAGCGAGATGAGAGCTCTCATATCTCTTTCCAGCGATGCCGACTTTAAACTGCTTTGAAAACCTGAATCAAGACGGCATAAAAAATAGTGGATTTGATACTTAGCGATGCTGCCAGCTGGTTCCTTTATGTGTTTTGATGCAGAGATGCCTAGAAATGTGAACAAAAAGGAGTTAATTTGCCAAATTAGGTTTCTGTCCCCCAATCCTTGCAAAAATGGCATTAGTGGCAAGTAGGTAAAGAACGTTCAGGAGGATTTATAAGCAAATTAGATTTTTCAAAACTTTGCGCTTTGAAGCAATTTGTGAGCAACTTTCAGTGAAGGTTATGTCTCTCAAGTGGTGAAGGAGAGCATTAAACAGATCACCCTGGGGACTGGAAGTGGCATAAGAAATATTTCTGAACAGCATAACTTTTTAATGTTTTTTCCATTCCTTAACTCTGAAAGCTGTCGCTCCAGCTGTGTGAACAGCAAACTCAAACGTGGAGATACACATTTTTCAGCAGAAACCTACTTATAGTTAGTTCATGAGGCAAACCCCAGTTCTATGAATGCAGAAACTTAATTGGTGGAAGCACTATCGCACATGCAGTTAACCTCTGCAAATTAAGACGTGAAAAATACTGTTTCAGACTGATTCATTTTTGTCCTTCACTCTGCTTACAGGTACTGTTTGATGAGTGTGAAAGGATGCTTCACTGATTTTCATATTGATTTTGGTGGCACTTCAGTGTGGTATCACGTTTTCCGTGGGGGGAAGGTAGGTGAACCTTGCTTGATATTTGTTTTTATTTCTCTGTGCCTCTTATGGAGGGGAGGGGTTGCTTTCCTTTATTTTTCTTTTTTTTTTCCTTCTTTTTGCGGGGGAGTGGGAGGGAGCTAGTCAGCGATCAGTCTATTTCAGCTAGCTTTGTTCATGTACACGGAGTTTGCTGAACTAGAAGGACACCATTCACCTTTAGGAAACAAACAACTGATTTATTTGAAGTATCGAATGCGCTACATGCTGTCGGTGGTGCTTTTAGGCTTGCTATTGCTGCACGGTTTAGAAGTGTCTTGCAGTGAGTGTGTGTGTACCCTTGTTGGGTCAGAGTGCCCTCACAGGTCTCCTTCTGTAGCTAGAGCTTCTGTTTCCTTTTAGAGATTCCATGTTCCTTTAGTGTACCCATGCACACTGTGCTGGAACTGAAATATTACAGAAGCATGAAAATACACAGCATGGATGGCTACATTCACATCTTTACTGTTTTAGGTTGCTTTTCCCAGTTCTAGGATAGACAGCGTATGGTGGGAACTGAAATAAATACAGCACGTTGAACACCTCTGTGATACAGATATTGTTCATCTGCATAGTCCAATGAAGTTGTACTATACCAAGGCACGGTTTTGAACTGAAAGTAAACTGTGCAGGCATCTTCCGAGTAAGATGTTTCATGGCAGAGAGATGACAGCTGACAGTTATCTTGCCACTTCCAGCACATGGACTAATTGCTGCTGCTGTCTGCTGCGTGCCTCTGTGTGCAGCACCTGGGAAACATGTGTTTTGTGCGGAAGGCGGGCTTGGTGCGACGCATTCGTTTGTCTAACACATGATAACCTCGTTGGAATCTCTTAGCTATTTATTTTTGTTGACTGTTGGTAACAGTTAAATCTTTCTTTTATTTTTAGATCTTCTGGCTGATTCCGCCTACTCTGCAGAATCTAGAACTTTATGAAGAATGGGTTCTCTCAGGAAAGCAAAGTGATATCTTTCTGGGAGACAGGGTGGAACGGTGCCAAAGAATTGAGCTGAAACAAGGCTATACGTTCTTCATTCCTTCAGGTATCACTTGTTAACTAATGTGGTTTTGCAATTACTGGAATTGCATTTGACTAACAGTTCCGTGTAAAACAATTCTTCACGTCTAAGCCCCATATTGACCTCTTTATTTGCTGTGGCAAGAGAAAGGCTAGGGACTGAATGCACTTAATTTTCCAGAAATTGACCCATCCAGAATGATGAAAATCGTGCTGTGAGGAAATGTGTGCAGTGATCACCTGTGCTGGGCAAAAGGAGAGAGGACCTGGGTCTCTGGGGCTGTCAGTCCACCACTTTTCATCAGAGTCATACCGACTTCTGCCGTTGTTAGCTTTCTTGGAAAAATATTTTTCTAGTTTTGTGATCTCTTCTGGCAGGTTTCACCTGCAGTTCAGTTACTTACTTCATTGTCTCTGACTGTAGGCAGAGGTGGGTCTTGATTCCCTGATGGAGGTTAGTGGAGATTGCAGTCCGTGGAAGAGCAGGCGCTGTGCTCCCTCAGGATTGCTTCATGGGGAAACAACTTCATTTTATTGTCATAACTCTTCAGAATTTCTGCTGATGGAGACTGTGCTGAATCTGGACATCTTCCAGTAGCCCAGCCACACTTAATTTTTACACTACTGCCCACCTCAGTAGCTGTGTTGCATGATTCAGGCTCTTCTTGCAAAGCGACCATATAGTTGCTGCTTTGAAGGCTGGTGGCTTCAGCCCTTTCTGCTCTGCCTAAATTGGATTAAGGATGGTGCAATCTGTAACACTGCTCATTTAAGATGGTATCAGCCCTTGCTTTCTTTGTCTATTATGGGACCATGAGTTTGTTTATAATGATACAACACATTGCCTCTGTCTAGTGGATCTTACCAGGGGCATAAATACATACAGCCTTTCTACATGACAGGTTGGTAGTTTTGCAGCTCTAGAGTTACTCTGTGGAGATAGGATTATTATTTTTTAATCCTGGAGACAGAATACAGGTCATGTGAAGACAGCAACAATGTTCTTACCAACTAGGGAGTGTTGTTAGTATCAGTTGAAGGCCACAAATTTGCACACTTGTATTTGGTAGGAATCAGCCTGGGAGGTGACAGGCAAAATGACTTTGAGGGTGGAGGAGTTAATCCATTAAAGGAATTAGGTCTTCCCTTGAAACAGGTCAGAATGTGCTGTTACTGTTTGAACTGGGTGTTTGAGTGTGCCTGTGCTGTTTGCTTAGATCCTGTTACTGCATCTTCATATTTATCTTCGTTCCCCTGTGAACAGCCTCCTACGAATAAGACTTTCTGTATGTTAGTTTAGTCATGCTCAGCAGTTGGAATACAGCAAGTTGTGGGAGCTTGTACAGGACACAGCTGTAACATGGTGGCTGAAGTGAAGTGATTCCAAATGTGGTTCTTGACTGTAGTTTCTATTTTCTCAGGAAAGTCCAAATTACAGAAATGCCAATACTTCAGACATTTTAGGCTCCATGCCATATTTGAGAGGCATATATGAATAATTTCTCTGTAAGCACCTCATGGATTCAAGGGGTTTTGCTCTGCTGTATTTTGTTTGGAAAACTTATTTGCAAGTCTCTTATTTATGTGAAAGGGCATTATTTCCGTGTTTGTTTTAGGACTATGGAAATGCCTAATTAAAGTCTGTTCCAGGTCAGTGAATTGAGTGTAGCTGTGTAAAACAGGTCAATTTCTACGACCTTTTTGCTCTGGTTTGTGCACGTATCACATCAGTGAATGTTTGAATGTGTTTTGTATGCACTTTATAAGTGTTTGTAGTGTTTAGGTTCTGCTAATGGGTGTCTGTAAAACCAGTGTGCCCCATACTTCCAGTTGAGCGTGGTAAACTGCTGACCAGCCTCAACTCATCCGTGAGGAAAATACCTTCTAATTACGGGCCTGGTCACAGAAAGTGTAGGGTGATAGAGCTGGTGCTCAGCTGGACTGTGAATGGGGAGAACATTTCAGCAAAGGACCTTTTCCATAAAATATCCTGCTCTGCTCCTGTTTTCAAGTCATTTGCGGGGGGTGGGTCCTAGAAATGCTATTATACCATAGCAGTGTAAGGATGAAGTAAGTAGAGAAGACTGTAACAAGACGCATGAGGGAGTGAGATCACAGGCTTGTGGGAGATGGAAGGTTTCTTTGAGAATCTGGGATCAGCAGTAGATCCAGTAAATCCCTGAAACTACAAACCACTTGGACAAGAATGGAATTATTCTTATAGAAGGCATAATTATAGTGCTCACCAGGGCCTCGGGGTATTTTCCTCTCCATCACTGCCATCATCCTTTCAGGATTAAGTTTAAACCAGTTAATTTCTGCCTGTGCTTTTAACCCTGCAGAGCACTAAGGGGCACAGTCACCAGCTGTAGTATCAAGGAGAAATTGAGCAAAGTATTGTCAGCATAGTGGGTTGTTATGGGCCAAGATGCATCTTGCAACATTTTAGGAGTCCCTCCTGAGTACAGGGTGGGGGGAAGTATGCTGAGATTCTGAGGGATACTGTGTCTGGGGCCTTGTGTAGGAGCCAAGCTGTACTCCTGATGGCCCCATAGGACTTCTCCAAACAAGCAACACACCGTTACAAGTTCTCACCTCCCACTTTACCAGTTCCCACTGATGAGTCAAGGATGATCAACTCTGGTAAAGTCTGCGGTAAAGTGATAAAATCAGCTAGGAAACTGGCCTTTTCCTTTAATACAATTCTCTCAACTGATGCCAGCATAATTGCAGATTGAGAAACAGAACACGTTGTGCCACGGTGCGGTTTATGGCCAGATGTGGATTCAAGATGTTAAAACAGCTGAAGGTTCAAGAGGGGAGGAAGCTGTAGTTGCTACCAGTGTCAGCAAGTGATTTTTTTTTTTTTTTAGAAATCTTGTCTGTTGTTTTCCCAGGGTAGGAGAGAACTTGTACTTCTGCAGGAAGGCATTAGTAAAGAATGCTGCAGCTCTGGGGTGGTTGCACTGTGTATATTACCATGAGCAATGTTTAATCTTTCATATGGTTAAGTGTTCAACACAGATGAAATTTGGTCAAGGCAACACACCTTACTCTGGAATAGCAGACGGTGCTGCGTATCTGACCCACCTGCCAAATAGAAGGGAAATTCTTTATAGTGTCCTTGTCTCTTCAGGTATAAACTGTGATGATCTGGAAGAGGAAAAGCATAATCTCAGTGCTCAGTTATGGTCTCAGTAGGGAAACAACAACATTTTATCGGTCACGATCAAATCTAGAACTTGTCCAGTATTATTTGTGCTGTAGCTTTCTCCTGTAGAGTGTGTGGGTCCAATGAGGAGTTGCAGGGAGGATGTGTGAGTGTTTGGAGTCCGTTGTGGTGGTGTTATGGAGAAGCAGTTTTGTTGTCTCTCATCACTGTGCTGGGGACACGCAGAACCAGTGTTTGAGCAGTGTCCCTCAGATTTCTACAGCTCAGAATTACTGTAGGCACGTGTTTCTGGCTTCTGCGCAGCCACTCGTTCTGTTATGTCCTGATTGCTCCCCTACAGCCTGTTTGAAATACTGCTCACTAAGTTAATGCCAATGTGTTACCCAGGTTTATTAATATATTTAGTTCTTCTCCTTTTACTTTAAATATTTTTCTCCCTTTACGTCACTGCATAACTTTGCTGGAACCTTTCCTCTCTCCTCCTTTAGCCCTTCGCCTGCCACTCCAGTCTTCACGCTCTGTAAGCCATCTTTTACTTCTATCCTTGCACTTGTTTGTTTCAAGTAGTGCATTATGCATCGAATTCCCTTTTGTCTCAATTCTTTGAACACCACTTTAGTTTCTCTTGTGTCCTTCTGAACGTCACTGTTGTTACCTAAACCCAAGCTCAAAACTAAGCATACACAAAAATGATAAAATCATCCTTTTTCAATCCACTTGCTCTTTTGAGTCTTTCAGTCTTGCTGAATATGTCATTTTGATCATAAGTGATGGAGCTCTGACATGGATATTGTCCTTCTCCTTCCCTGTTGTCCTCCACAAACCAGATCTTGCGATAGTTTGAAATATGTTAAGCTTGTTTGCTTTTTTTCTCAATTTCCTGCCAGGCCTCTCTCTCAGAAAAATGTCCTTTTCTTTCATGCATGGCTATATATGCTTGGTGTAGACACTAGCACTTCAAATTCAAGAGAGTTTGCACGTGCAAATTTGGGACATACAAAAGCAGGCCAACTAGTAGTCTCTTGTGGACAATTTGTCTTGCAGTATTTGTCTCTTGTTAATATTGTGAAGTAAGGGTGTAATCATCATGTGTCTTGAAAAGGTGAGGTCGAGCCAGTTCTAGATGGTTACTGATAATGTAGTCTGGCAGAATATGGATAAACTTGGATTTTCTTCTCTTTTTTGTGAGGACCAGTTTTGCTGGCCCCCAAGGAAGTTGCCACGCTTACTGTGGATACAGTCTGATTCCAGGGGTTGCAGTGTGATTGGGCTAAGAAAGTTTGCAAACATACTGGTTTTGGTTCTTTAGGAGCAGATGGCTGATACTACCAAGGGTTACTCTAATCATCCTCTGCTTCTTACAGTCTTTTGCTGAGCCTCTGCTGCTGGTCAGAGGCAGTAGACTCATGAGCAGGTATGTTTTGGGGGTGGCTCTGCATGGATGTTCTTACTGTGGGCTTTCCAAACACGTAGCTTTAATGCAAGTATGTTGGAGATGAGATGCTGTGATGTGTGTGCACTGGTAGTTTAGGGAGCTATGTTTGTGGGAGAGCACAAATCCTCAAGTAGCTGGGCCATTTTGAGTGACTTTTGCTGTTCTTTAAATCTGACAATAATGTTCTCAGTAACAGCCCACTACATGGTCCATAAAATAATGGTCCAAAAAGTCACTGTGCATTTATTATTTCTGAAAATAGAATAACAGACTGCCATTGGATATTGTAGAAGGCTTGTGCAGTGCTGATTTATTAGACATTCCTGTGATCGAAATCCAGACAGGGTAGCTTACTGTCAGCTGGACGTGGTGTTCCCTTCTGGTTCCTCTTCAGACTTCTCACTAGTGTTGCTGCAAGCTATTTTATAACAGTTGTGTTTCACCTTGGAGTTGGCAGTGTTCCACCGAGGAGTACGCTGTTTGTTTTACTTTATTTTTCTTGTGTTCTTTGTTAAGCGCTCTGGGGCCTTTGACATAGAAACATGCTATTATAGTCTCTCTTAATTTCTTGAGAGCTGAAGAATGAGCCACGGTCTAACCAAATATTGTCATTGGTCTGTGGTGATTATTGTGATAACACGGGAGTGCTCCAAAGTTCTTGTTTCCAGTCAGATGCAGAAATAATGACTTCTCTCAGATGAATGTTTTTGGGAAGGAAAGCGGACAGAAAGCGATGTTCTGTGCTAGACTCTAGGCAGCTATTTGCAAGGATTCAGAGTGCTTCAAATACCGAATCCGTGGTTATCAGTAGGATTCTGCCGATGACGAGTGTGCGGTCTTAGGTCACCTCTGCTGTGCCAGTCAGTATTTGGTGAATTATTATGTAATGGGGCCAGGAGGTAGCATATCGCCTTTATATCAAGGCGAATGGCAGGCTATTAAAATCTGACTGGTAAATTTTTTGTAGGCAGCTGTGCTAGGGCTGCGTAGCTGCCTGGCTATTTTTGGTTGCTCTTAGCTTTTCCCATTTCAGGAGCTTCCACTGACATTAATGGAAGCTCCATGCCTGGAACCTTTAGGGACCAAGTGATGAAGATCAGTGGAGAGGATCAGAGATGAGAGTTTTTTGCCTTGGGTGTCTGCTTTCAGATAGAAGGTGACAGCATAATGTTGGATTTCTAGTTCTGTTCCTCTGCAGTGCTCTACCTAATTCTTATCAAATGATATAAGATTGAGAGTTGCTGAATTACCCATACTAGCAGGGCAAAATTAGTACTTTTTTTACTTCTAAAATGTAAACATGATGTTTTCTTGACATATTTGGTTGTGGGCACTATTATGACGCAATCATTCTTTTGAGATGAGAGAAATAATGTTTCATCTGCTGCCTACTCTAAGGTTATCTCTTTAGTCACTTTTTATTTTTGAGACCTATATATTTCATCTTTTCTACCCCAAGTTGCTGTAGCATTGCAGGAGAATGTGTCTGCCTTCTATATCACAAAGCAAAATATCTGTTCAGTTACTAATGGAAACAGATGCACCATGGTTTTGGCTTGGAGCTTGTAGTCTGTTTGCCCCATAGCTTTATAAGTCAATATTCTTTTTTATTGTTCTCAGATGGATGATTGCGTCCTTGAAGATACAGCAGGAATTTGCAGGCCGCTGAAATCTTCTAACAAGTTTGCAATGTTTAATAATACTTGTTTTATAAAATTCAAAAGATAATGAGATCATATCTTTCTTTTAACTGTTCTGAAAAGCTTTTGTAACTGTTAATTTTACCTTCTTGATTTACTACAGATGATAACATCTAAATATTCAAGTGTATCTTAGGAGTGGTGGAATAATTCATAACTGTAAATCAGCTGAGAGTATTTCTGAGCCTCCTGAATAGAATTCCTGCTCAATGTTGGCTTGGCTTCATAAACTAGGGTTGTTTTGGGAAGGAAAAAATATTCATGAATCACCAAGAACTGAAATAAAAAAAAAATCAGAAAAACCATAAGTGGACAGTCTCCTTGTGGAGGCTTGACGTGAGGGTTGTGAACAGGGACTGTGCAGGGTCTGTGCTCCCAAAGCCATCTGTCCCTGTTCAGCTGAGCTCGTCACTGGTGGGTGGTATGAAGCGCTCTGCTCCCAGGGCAGGACCGTGCAGTGGCCGGGCAGGAGCCGCTCCACCGCCCCCAGAGCCTACTCCAGCCGCCAGCTGTCAGAGCAGCCTGGGGAGGAAGGACGGGCTGGTTCCACATTCACTCAGTCGTTACCACTGTCCACACAGGCTGGTTTGAAACTGGTCACCCATGAGGAAGAGTTTTCTAATTCATGACTAATCCTTGAAGCCACACAGTGTAGGTCTTTCTCACATCTGTAGAATTTAATTGTAGCCTTAGATAATGTTTAGCAGGTGCTTTTGTTTGTGTCTTTCAGCCAAAAATGAACAATATCATATTCCACTGACTTTTGACTTTCTCAGTCCTTAATCGATTTGTTTGATATTACTCCAGTGCTTTTTTTAGCGTTAAGGATGAAATGAAATTGTGACATTTTGTTCTATGTTGCTTTCCCTTTTCTTAAGAATATTACAGTTTTTCGGAGTATTACCAAGGGGGGAGGTGTTGTCTCCTGTCTTGCACTAGCGCATGAAACACAGGGTTGTGCGGTAGTACCAGGGCTTATGTAAACAGCGTGAAGCAGTCCCTGAGGAGGGAATTGATGCCGCTTGCTTCAGAGGTGTCCGCACTGGAGGCTGTGTGGCAAGTTTTTGCTGTGAGAGCTGAAAGATGTAGCTATGCGTGAGCAGACATGGCCGTCCAGCACAGAGTGATGTGATCATACATGTCAACAGACCTGTCAAGTTCTGCACCAAAAAGTAACGGCATAGCTAAAAGTGAGCTGGATGGGCTGTATTGGTGTGGATGCAATCCCCTTGGCCGTCCTTTTTGTCTTACACATGCATGCAGCTTGCTCCTAGTTGGGAGGCCTGTCTTCCTCTTTAAAAACCTTTGTGACTGGGAAGCTTAGAAGATGGGTGTTCTCGTTTGCGAATGGCCACAATGAACATTCATCCTCCTCAGTTTATTTCTGAGTCGTGCTTGTATCTAAGCTGTGGGAATGAATTGAATGTGCCATCCAAGCTTATCTGTTCTCAGAGCTCATTTCCACCATATATTACCCTCATGGAAACTGTTTCCTGTTTTCTCCTTGTCTCTCTTTCCTCCTACTTCTACTTTTCTGGTGCTGGCCTCTTCAGTTTTTCTTCTTAACATCCTTGTTAATATTAGAACAGGATTTTTTTTTTTCCCTTTGTGACGTCTGTGCCAATCTTCTTGTGGTTTTCTGCTTTGGCAATTCTCCATCTTTTTTGTTTGTCTTGCCCATAGTGTCCTACATCCCTGGAATACACCTCTTGGTGCTTGTGTCTCTGCAGTTTCAATATTGCACCTATGTTCCTCAGGCAAGTCAAAACTATTTTGGGATGCAATGTCACTGGAAAACGCTGTACCGCTGAGTGGCCAAAACCTGTTTTACGAGCTGGTGACTCCTCTGACAGGGCTGCATCCTGTAGCTGGCAGGGGGACTGTGAGCTGGATCCTGCATGTGTGGGCACATGAGCTGCTGGAGATCTGGGGATTCCCTGGGACGTAGCTGTGTGCCTAGCTCAATGCTGTTCAATGGTACCCACAGGCATCGACCTTACCCATCTCTGAGCTATGCCTGGAAGTCATCCTACACCCTGCTTTGGCTAGGGGTAGGAACTTTACTCCAAGTTCTATACAGTTAATGACTTTCTGTTTGTTGCTTGGTCCCTGGTTTATTTTTATTTTAAAATTTATTTTTAAACCCTGATGGATTTTAGTGCTTCATTATTACAGGATTTTGTTATTGAGAACTGTGTCATAAAAAGTAGTATTTTCAGTCTTGTTATTAGAAAGACATGCATCTTGAAGGACCTAGTGTTTAGTTAGTTCAGAAGTTAGAAGTTGAAGGTACTAATTGTTTGTAAGATGAGTTTAGACCTGGTTTATAAGTGTAAATAGGGAATTAAATACATTATCTGCAGAACCTGAGGTTGTCTCAGATACTTTACAGAAGACTTTCAGTTTGCACCTCTACCAGCTCTTCAACAACACAAGATCGAAACTATATTCATGTTTGTTGATCTTTCCATTGAGGGTTTGTCATGTCTGGGACACCATTTGTTGGCATCTGTTGGGGGCAGAGTCGAGAGGTCAGGAAAGGTGTGATGAGAGTGAAACCCAGAGAGCGAGAAACAGTGAAACCGACTGCACTTCAGCGTGAAGTTTTCACTGAGGAAATATAATTTGGAGGAGGAGGTGGCTATTGTGTGGTTGTAGTAAAAGCATACACTTGAGGAACAACTGCATTGATGGGATTTAATTTTATTGCTTATAAAATGAAGGATATCTCCTTTCTACCTTTCACATAGGACTAGAAAGCCGGGTTTCAGCTCAGTTACTCCTTTTACTTAAGTTGTAAATAATTGATAACAAAGCATATTTAAAGTGTTGTTGACCATTCCATTAAAATAACTTGTTGCATCCGCCAGCTCCAGTATGTTTGTGCATTGACTGACCTGTACGGAGAGAACTGCAGTGGGAAGTTGTGGTGAGGACTCTCCAATGTTCTGCTGATAATTAGCTGTTTGTGACCTGGCTTCTGCACCACTCAGTTGTGTGGCCCTGGACAAGTCATTTCACTTTTTCGAGCTTCAATTTGTTCATTTCTAAACCTGACAGTTAAGGTGAATTGTCACGCAAATTGACCCTGTGTTTCAGCACTTATTGGATATGTTGGCTTTGGGGACACAGCAACAGATTTGCTTCAGCACATGGTTTCCATTCTTTCCCCCAACCATATAAATCTTTGATTACCTAGTGGAAGCAGTGGCCCCAGCTTCCTTGAACTTGGATCTTTTTTCCTTCCCAAAGACTAGGATCAGGAAGATCATTTATTTTTCCAGTAGTTTGCTCTCAGTACAGACAGATGCATTTCATGTGAGGTAGTGAACTACTTCAACTGTGAAGAGTTTTTATAGTGTTGATGTATGCAGTTGCCACGCTTACCCTTACATGAAAAAAAAATTCCTCTCTAGTTGGTTGTTCTTGATTTGGAAGTAATAAACAGGCTGGATCATTGTGAGCGACTCTGTAACTGAAATTGTACTAACTGGAGCAGGAAAGATGCAGTAATACCAAGAGCTGCCAGAGCTATGAGCCACCTGCTTTTTTATATGCGTCACATTTATCATGTGGAATCAGACCTGTAAATTGACTGAGCACTGGAACAGGTTGCCCAGAGGGGTTGTTGAGTCTCCATCCTAGGAGATGCTGAAAAGCCATCTGGACATAGTGCTAGGCAGCTGGTGTTCTGGGCAGCTGGCTGTAGGTGGTCCTGCTCGAGCAGGGGAGTTGGACCTCCAGAGGTCCCTTCTGACCTCAACCATTCTGTGATTCTGAATTTCAGAAAAATGTATCCAGAGTGATGAGCTTGTGTTTCCAGGGAGAAAATTCTAATGCTGATTTATCTGCCTTCCTCTCTCACTCCTACCAATATGCCCTTCAGTGAAAGCCCCAGTTCTGCCATCTGCTGTGGCTCAAGGACTTCTCAGATAGAACTTTGCAGGCCTTTATGATCTAAGGATTGTTGCAGAGGAGAGCTTTCATGGTTGCTAGCTGGAGAACCCTTTAGGCTAAGTGGTATTTTCCTGTTCCCACACTGATCTTGAAGTGAAGGAAAGCTGCCACAGCTTTAATGGAAAGTACTGCACAGTTAGGAGAAAATTGACTGCCCCCTATGTTGCTTTACTGTCTGCTGGTTTATAAATTGTAATGCTTTTCATTAAAAAAAGAAGAAAAAAAAAAATTGTCAGGTCTCTGTGGGTCCCAGATCATTAGCAGGATCAATTCCTTTTTCACTGCAGAGATCAGTGGCTACAGTCTTGCATAGCTGGTCCTTCTGGCTGCTGACATACCAAGCAAACAATGCAGAAGCAGAAGAGCTGGTGTGTGGCTGCCTGAATTGCTGTGCCTGGATTTCCATTGTGATAGGGAATTCTTTCCTCGCTTTGGAGCCTGTGAAATGAATTCAGTCCCTTGCAGGATTGGGTCAGAACAGTCTCATCAGCTGCAGTACTAGAAATATTAAATCCCTTAACTTAGGGCTTGCAGTGAAAAAGTTTCATTTTTTTTGGTTGCTTCAGGAAGTCGATGATAGGATATGAAACTTTCACCTCTGAAGGAGGGCCGGTAATAGCTTGAAATTGTTGACATCTGAAGATGTGTGCTCTGGTGCTGGTGTGAAAGAAGTTTGATGTGACTCAGTCCAGTCCCACAGCCCTAGCCCACCACCACTGCTGACATGATTTGCAACCCTACTGGAGGTGCCAGTAGATACATCTGAGAGCCAAATGTATCGAACAGACTGAGTTTACTTCTTAGTCATGGATGTGGTTGAGTCACAAGCTTGCGTGTTCCCAGTAAACACTGTAACTTTCCTGTGAATAAATAGAAGAACCCGATTTACAGAGGATTGTAAGACTGTACATCATAAGAAACCGTTCTTCTGCTGTGACTAGTCTTAAAGTGTGGCTATAAGCATACCATTTAACCCTCCACTGCTTTAGCCTCTTAGCCCCTGCGGAATGGGCTTCATGGGGTTGTTAAAATTTGATTATAAATTGCTCTGTAATGCTGCATAGCATGAGGCATTCTCAGTTCTTTGCTTTCCCTCTCTAGGGTGGATACATGCGGTTTATACTCCAGTAGATTCTCTGGTGTTTGGTGGAAATATCCTGCATAGCTTTAATGTTCCCATGCAGCTTCGCATCTATGAAATTGAGGACAGAACAAGGGTAAGGATACTTGATTCTCCTTTTCACTGAACAGGTCTTTGTGACTATGATCTCCGTAGTCTCTCCCTTATATACGAACAAGAACTGATGGGATCTCTGTGTCAGAGTCATTGAAACAAGAGGTAAACATGAAGTAATGAGACTTTCAAATGTTGGCTGTTTTTAGTGGGATTTACTCATCTGTTTTTGCCTGCTTCCCACAGATGTATCCCTTCTGTGTCTTTTGTCTGCCTGTTAAACTTTCATAAAACACCCTCCCTTTTGCACAAAAACATACTGCGCTTTACAGACTTTTGTACTAGTACTTCTGGTAACCCCCTGCTTATCTCTCTGTGCACGCCTGGAATGGATACCAAGCCTGGAGAGCTGATGGGACCAGGATGGTTCTGCTGTCTACAGCTGCATTGACAGAGCTGCACAGAAGTTGCATATGAAACAACGTCTTCTGTACTTTGCAGGATTTTCTTCTACAATGACTTGATACTATGCAAGAATTTCTTGGAACCGAGAGAGTCTGGGGTGGGACGTTCATTGGAACATTGTGGTGTTCATCTGGCTGTAGCTTCTACCTGATGGGAAGAGTAGTGCATCTTGGAGGAGGTTACTGTGTGGCCTCTTTGGTAGTGAGAATTCTGTCCTTGATTGATAAACAGGACACTTAGTCGTCTCAGACTTTGCAGTTTCATAAAGTAGCAGAATCTGAAGGAGGTGCCACTGTTTCAGGAGGCTGTTAAATAGGCTATGCAAGGCAATCGTGGCATTCTGATCCAAAAATGAACCAGTGGTATGTGCAGATTCAGACAAGGACTTTTGTGGCTGATTGTTTTGGAGGCATTTGCACTGTGCTGGTAAACCACTGGCCCAGGTGCCAGCTGTGGTGTTAATGGAGATTTGGGTGACAAAATGGCAGGAAGCTGCAATTCTTCTTTGCTAAAAAGTCTTAAAATGGTATGTCCTGGACGTCAGTACGGCTCACTGTTGTTCACCTCTACAAGAGGGTACAATTCTGGCTCCAAGTGGGCTTTTACCCCCAGTTGCTTTCATTGCAGTGAGAGTGCATAGGCTTGAAGCAGATGTGTCTTGTTTCGAAATACATCTCTGACTCAGGGAGAGGAAGGGTGTCCTCCCCACCGCCTCCCTTCCTTCACAGGGGGTACAAGGTCTGGTAATCTTCTCATTGCAAAACCGTGGTGGGAGCAGTAGGTTTCCTGGAGTGATTTTAATGAAAAGAAGGAATATTAAGCAGAAAAATGAATTCTTAGTGGAGGAGAGATGAAGACAAAAGCTGATATTCAGAGGAATTAGAGCAGAGGGAATGTAGTGGAGAGCAGAAGTAGAAGTAGAGACCAGAGTGGAATTCAGCCTGGCTTTGAATAGGTGTCCCAAGGCAAGAATGTCAAGTGTTTTGAGAAGGTGTAAAGGGACTTGGACAGGAAAAAGTTAGGATGGCAGAAGCAGGAAGGGGCTCACTGTGGCTGGACAAAGGTGCTAGGCACAGGAAGGTTTTCAGAGCGACTGTGAGTAAGAACCAGCACTATATGCCGGATACATGTGCTACAGGTGTTAAGGGGAGGGTGTGTTGTTATTGGGAAGGATGCTAGCGCAGACAACTTGCATGGAGAATGCAGAAGAGGAGACTGGGAGGAAGGATCAATGCCAGAAACAAGTTATTTCCCTTGAAGTCTCTGGGGAAGATGGGAAGGAAACGCTCTTTTTTTCCTGAAGTTGTACAAAAGCTGACATTTTGTTCCGACAGGACTTGAGCAGCCCAAGATCACGCACCTTGGGTGGTAACTGCTCAGTAGTGCTTCATGTCAGACCCTTCTCCTTGGGAGGGTGGGTGCAGCTTTGATCTCCTAAGCTTTTATAGCAGGAGGCAGAATTCCCTGTAACAGTAAAAGATTTTGGTAACTTTTAAGAACTTACCAGCCAGTTGCACTGAAATGCCTTTTAAAATTCACTCGCACCCTGATCCTCTGGGGAGGTTCTGGGAGTTGGGTATCTGCCTCTTTGAAAATGTCTTGTCACAGTTTTTTGGAAAGGGATACCGCGACATTTGGAAGTCCCAAATCAGACCTTTACTTCTGTGAGTTTTGGTTTAGGTTTTCTTCAAAGTCTGTGTAGTTCTTTATTGTTTTCCCCCAAAAATACTTCAGTGCTTTAAAAAATAAACTAATGAGAGCCAACATCCCAGAATCTCCATTACTTCATAGCAACAATTTCAGCGCTTGTATGTTGCTGTGTGCTAGCAATGTGTTATGCACAGCCTGTACCTGTGTTCACACTTGTGCTCGTAGGCAGCCGTACAATAACAAAGCTGTGTGAACAGTCGAAGAATAGCAAGAATTTCTAGACAGAAACAAAACGTAAGCTGTGCAACTAAGGCATGCAGAAGTTTGATAAAAGGCAGGAAAATCAATACTGTTATTTACAAATAATAACACACACACGCACACCCCAACCTAAAAATATCATGCAGAAATCTTGAAAGGGGTGAATGTCTTCAGAACAGGATTCTAGCGTGCACTTCTTTATTTGCTTTGCCAATCAAATTCTGTAATTTCTTTGTTCAAATAATTCTATTCATGCACTGGCTAGTATAGCAGACTCCGTACAGTATGTAGTTCACACAGATTTGCCAGTGTGAACATACTGCAAATGAGTTTCTCATCAGTATTGATCTTTCCATTGTGTATAGCTCAGAAGTAAATTACATGATGTGATTGACAAAGTAATTTGCCACGCTCAAATCAAAATGTAATACAGGTGTGTTTCCCCTCTTCGTTTTGCACAGAGCAATTTTATGGAGGTTTCACTGTGTTTAAACCTGCTATATAATGCTTAATCATGTTTGCTGATATTCAAAGTCATTTTTATGCTAGGTGTAGTTGTTATTGTCTTAGCAGCTAAGACAAGAATAACTACACGGTTGAAACGGTAATGCTGATTTACAGCCTGATAAAATTGCCTAGTTTATATACTTGTCATGCTTATTCTAGCTTAATTTCTCATATCCCTGGGAGACTTTTTAAGAGGTTTATAGCCATTTAAAAATAGTTTTAAGGAGTAATAAAAACCATGTCTATTGTTGGAAACCGCTCCTAATGTGCAATTGAGGTAAACAAATATTCTCCAGCCTTACAGTTTGTAGAGACTCGCATTTTGCAGTCTGGCTTTCCTAGAGGCCAATTAACAGCTAGTCAAATAGGCCAAGCTGTCTGCTAGACCGGCTTGAATAACTGCAAAGCAGGCTGCCGTGCAGAGATTCATCATCTTGGCATAGGGGTGTTACAGCTCAGTATTACTGAAGAGGAAGAATGTGTCAAACTTACTCCCAACTCATCTAAATTTAACGGCGTTAAAATACTTGAATGTGGATAGGGCCAAAAGCACTCAAAATATATACGTAAGGTGGTCACTCACAGATGATGGTGTTTGCTACTGATTCTGTTTTCTGGACTGTTACGATAACTTTGTAAATGGGTAGATTAATTATTTTGTAAATAGTCATAAATATTGTGATTAGACTGATTAAACACACGTGGAGTTTGTGATTATTTTAATGGACGTTGTGGAAGAGACTAGTACTGTCAAGGAAAATGTGTGCCTCACTTGGGGGTTTTTGTTTTGTTTTTGGAGGGGGATATAAGTCTCTAAAATAATTTCACTTTGAACTGAAGAAACGGATCATATTCCAGAGAGGATTTTTCTTGCTGTACAGGAATAATTAAAAAATTTATTCAGTGGCTTGTAAATTATTAATCACAGAAGTTAGAGCTGGAAATGCCTATTAGATGATCTAGTGTATTTCCCTGCTGGTGGGGGATTTAGTCCTCTGGCAGTGTCTGTATCAGATATTACACTTTAAATTCGTCACAGAACATTTTTAATTTCTTTCTTTCTTTCATTCCTCTCCCCCTCCCTGTAAGAGCTCATTTGACCATAAGTGTACAATGGAAAAAGTATGGACATGTACATAATGCAGTTCACATCCATTACAATTAATGAATGTCCGAGGCTATCATAAAGTACTCCTCAATACTTTTGCATAAGGCAAATTTAAAAAGATTTTTAAAGCACTGTTAGACTTGCTTTACTGGCAAAAGGCACTGTAGATCTTTGCACAGTATCTCTTGCTGCATATGGTAGCTCTTACTTCTGAGAGTTTGTGAAAGCAGAGCCTTCTCGGGCAAATAGTGAATTACGGAGGCATGGAGGGATTTGCTGTGGGTTGGAACATTGATAGTGAGGCAATTAGGAACTCAAATTGAATATTAAAGATTGATACACATAATGGGAGCACTGCATGCATTACTTCCTTGTCTTTCACATTGAATTAACATTGGTAACAACTAAATTTGGTGAAGCTCAGAATCTGTCAACAAATGTTGAGCAATGATGTCTTTAATATTCCCAGGCATGTGGCTGAAAACCTTTTGAAGGCTGAGGGGTGGAAGGCGGCTTCCTGTTTGTAAGTCAATTCTTTGCAAATTTTGTTTCCTGCAGTGCTCTCTTGGAAAAATTTGAGTTCCTTTATTAGCATATATTTTAGCATGGCTGATTTCCCCTGTGTTCTGTAATAGTGATAAGTGACTCGATCTCTTCTTTATGACAAATAACTAAGCCAAAGGAAAAATATTCTCAAGTGCAAAAAGGCCCTGGGGTTAAATGTTCTCACATTTAGGGGGATTTGATTGGTTGGTTGGTTTTTGCCTTTTTTTTTTTTTTTTCTTTTTTTTCCCCTCCTCTTCTTTTTTTGGTATGTGTGCTTTGTAACAAACAACACAGGGGAAACGTTTGAAAAGGTGCAGCATCGCTGGATGCATGACCTGTAGCAACATGCAGTTCAGATTTGCCAGCTACATTTGGGCTGAATTTAAGAGATCTTAACTTTTGGGAATTGCCATAGCGTATTTAAATCCTACACTGTGATACATTTAGTGGGACAATACAGTATATTTTCCCTTCGTTACGCTTTTTTTTTACTGCTAAAGTCTCTGCGTTCCTCGTGCCCTGGGAACAGTGGCAAGTTCTTTGACTGTCCACCTTGGGGACAGTTTTCAAATACAGGCGTTCTAGTAAGTCACTGATATGCTCAAGTGGATGCTTTTGTCACCACGCAGAGGTTTCGACAGCACCTGCTTTGCAGAGCTGAATCAGAGTTCCCAGGTGCTGGGTTAGTGGTTCTGGTTAGACTCTGGGTTTTTGGGTGATCTGGGGTCAGGTGGAGTTTTGTTTGTTTGTTTGTTTGTTTTTAAATAGGCTTTCTAAGATAATGCTGCCTTCTGGCGCAGCCCAACTTTTCTTTAAAGGTGGGTGGACACCTCTTGGCTAGGTGAGCAGTTAATATGCATAGAATGCCTTAAAGCAGCTCCTATAATCCCAGTGTAATGCATGTGTGCAAGCCTGCAAAATGCAAATTTCGGTGCCACCAGGAGAAAAAAGTGTACAGTGTAAGTACAAGTGCATGAAAGATGCATGGCATCCATTTTTAACAAATCACAATAGATATACATTTAATGTTCTTGCATTTTAGGAGCTTCCCAGATTCTTCTTTGGTACAGATAGAAAACTGTGTTGGAAAGGAAGGAAACCCACTTTGTTTTCTTTTGAATGTGAAATAATCTCGCAAATACATAGTGTTGGACAATAAGCTTTTTGTGTGAGAACAACAGGTCTGAGATGTAAGAAAAAGTGCACAGCTTGACAGGATCTTTTCTCAAAATCCTGCTTTTCTATTCTGTTTGTGGCAAAAGCTAACTTGCTGCCAAAATATTAAGTGTAAACCACATAAGGGATTTTTACTTCTAATGTGTAATTATCAATAATCAAGAAATTTGTGTGTTCATTTGTTTAATCAAAATGATGTGAAGACCATAATTGAAAAAGATGTATTTCCTGCTTGACTCGTTTTAGATAATGTTACCATTTTGATAAAAAACCATGTGATAGTGTTTAGGAAATTTTAAAAAAACACCTTTATTTTAACTTGAGTTTTAGTGACTAGCATCTGTATGTGACCACCCTATGTTTATACAGTAGGCAAATAATACCGTAGGGGCCATCCATCAGTTTCATGATTTCACAAGAACACAAACCCTTTCCTCTCCCACCACCCCAAGAGGATACAAATTAGTGAACCAAGAAATGATGCTATCATGGCAGGCAGGCAGGCAGTCTTCTCATTTCGTATGCTGAAGGCGTACATCTCACTCGGCTCCCACCCTCTCTCCCCTCCCCCTCCTGCATACTGTTTGTGCTCTTGATAACATGATGAGAATGATGACTGGCCCTGGTGCTGCAAACTTCTCTCCCTTCCCCATGGACTGACAGTCTTGATCTTGCTTTCAGGTGCATGCCAAATTCCGTTATCCTTTCTACTATGAAATGTGCTGGTATGTTCTGGAGAGATACGTGTCCTGTGTGACCCAGCGCTGCCACCTCAGCAAAGAGTACCAGAAAGAATCAATGTTAATTGGTGAGTGAATCCTTTGAGTGCATATTCAGAACTGATGCTAGCACCTTAGGCTAGTTACTGCTTTGGCTTCTCAAAGCAGCTTATAAATTGAATTGGAGAACTGCAGAAATTCAAATGAGCTATTTATTTCTTTATTTTGGGGTGGGGAAGGTTTTACTCTTAAGCATTTCCATGAAGTACCAGCCTACTTTAAATTATATTTATTAAACATTCCCTTAGCAAGTGGATTCCAGAAAAATAATTTTTGGATGCATTTGTTCCTTGGTTTCAGTAATGTTTGTGTTGAGATGATCTGCCAAACAGTGGAGGATTTACTGCCATGTTTGGCACACTACCTTAGTAGCCAGAAATGTGTGCATTGCAAATGTGCTCTGGTGGGGTGGATATTTCATCCTTTTATAGAGCGTCTCCTCTACAGAATGCGTTATGGTCACTAAACCTGGCTTCTTTCTCTTCTCTTTCATCTCTACTTCAGTTCTCTCTGTTTGGTGACTGACTTCTAGTTCTGCAGAATAACAAAACCAAGAAAACACCTACACAAATCTACATGATCTATAACCTAAGTGCAGGGAGGTCAAAGAAACCTTTACAACAATAGCTGAAAATGGGCCATAGGAGAGACAGATAGATGTGCCTGAAGCAGGAAGGCATTACCTTGGCACTGATGTAAGCTTTACATCAACGTGTGACAATTCCAGTTGTTGCTTTGCTGAACTGCCCTCTTTTTCCTCCCTTTGATGGAACAAGACGGTGGGCCATGTTGCCTCTCTGCTTTTGAGCGCAGAGTGGCTGAAAGTAGCACAAGCACCAGTTAAATCTTAACTGGTACATGTTAAGTGTGAAGGAGGGCTAAAGTACTCCTGTGCCTCCTGCTCCCTGGGGCGCCACTTGGATTGAACCTGGCATGGCTGGAACTGCCCCAAGCTGTGGACAGAGGAGGGAAGTGATCACCTACTAGCATAATTCTTACTAAAAGGGATTGACGGAGTTATGGGCAGATGTCACTCTCCGGTGAGTTTTACTGACCAAGAATAACTTGAGAGAGCGAATAGTCGGTGTAGATAAGCCAGGGAGATTTCCTGGGGTCTCTGGGAATTTGGGTGCTTCACATTTTGTGTCTCTCCTTAGCTCTGTGAGACCCTGGTCGGAAGGGTTAGTTAAGCAGGAACTCTGCGTGGAGGAATTTTTCTCGTTATATAAGATCATCCCAGAGGAAAGGATGAATTAGCCCCTTGGATCAGCACTTCATAAAGCAGTGACAAAACTCTGCATTCATTGGAAAATAAGGAACAACCTCCTGTTGTCTGAACCACTGGTGTGGAAAGAGGCTCATCCTGCAGGCAGGGTGGGGGTGCCAGATCGCTGAGGTGTAATTTCAGAACAAATTAGATGTGGAGAGTGGGTGGTTCAGGATATTGAGATGGGACCTTTTCCAGCTAAATCACCAGTGTGAGTTCCAGCCCAGCTCAGTAATTACTGATAATGGTTTGGTGATCCCCACAAAATGTGCCTCAGTCCAGTTACTAGCTGAGAAGTATTCAAATCATATAAAAGCTCACTGGGAACCATAGGTGTCCAGTGTCTAGAGGGAAAATTATTGTTTTGCATGATCAAGGGGTGCCAGCTGCAAAGGCATCAGGAAAAGGAGCCTGGCTATTTGGAAAACATTTTGGTGGTGACACGGTCAAGGTCTCGTCTCCTGTGGTAGCTTCCGTTGTTGGCCTAGTGGAAAGCGAATGTGAAACTGTTTTGCTGTTGCCTGGGCATGGTCTTATGGACATTTCAAGCTACTGTGAGTAACGTGCTGCTCTCACGTTCTGTTTCGTGAACTCTAGAGACTGTGCAGCTGCTCTGTGAGTGGAATCAGTTCAGTGATCTGAATGAAAGTGAACCCTACCGAAAAAAGAATTTATTTGTTATCGGTAGGATTGATCAGCTGCTCTGACTTGCAGCCCTACTGTGTGGCTGTGGGTGCCAAGTTGAGGTAGGTGCTGGGAGTGTCTGACTGGGCAGATCTTGAGCTGTTGTTGCTGTCTTGAATGGATTGGTACTTTTCAGCTTACCAAAGTGGCATCTACTGACAGCATGTAGTTCATCCACCTGCCTGCTATCTCTTGGCTTCAGAGTATTAGCATGCTGATAAAATCTCTGACATTGACATCCAGGGCCTTTCTCTTCAGGAGAGACAGATGTATACTTCTTTTTGTCAGAAACTTGCTTTTTATTTCTTGGCAGAACCTTAACCTTAAAATAGTTATTTAACTGGGGATTGTGGTTCAAAAGCCCAGATCTACTGTATCTGCTGGATCTTTCACTTTGGCATTTGTCAAATACAAAGGAGTAAAGGTACCTTATTTACCTTTACAAAGCTGTGGCGCTTTGTTCTGTGTGAGTAATACTGTTTCAAATACTTGCTTGTCTTTTCTCTTAGCTGGTCTCAGTGTCCAGCATCTTGACTCAGATGTCTGTGAACTGTAATCCTTGAATTACACTTGTTTGTTCTGTGGTGTGTGTATCTTAGTATCATTCACCTACTGTGGGATAGGAGATCCAAAGGAGGGCAGTGTTCCAAAACCCCACTGCTTTGTTTTTAAGCATTTCTTCAGAACTGCTAAGGTCCTTAAATTGTCTCTTCCTTAGAGACTTCCGTATCTGCAAGCAATTTCTTAATTTCCCATGAGAGATTATCCCTTGATGAAGAATTTCCCATTATTCTTCTTAAAAAAGTAATGAAACAAAGTACTTAACTTCTCTGCAGACTCCTCAATAAATTTGTCTCATGTCTGTCTTGGTTTAAGAAAAATTCTTCACATCCTTGTATTCTTTTTCAGAAATTTCTCTTGAATAACCTTAATGTTTGTCCTATTTTTTTTTTTAATAATTTCCTTGACATAATTTGTTCTAAATGTCTGCTTTCTACCTTTGCTTTTGGATACTAGAACTTGCTATGTTTCACCCTTGAGTTGTGCTGCTTTCTTTGCTTGTATACCTTCTGATACAGTGGTCTTACTGGATCTCAGAAGCTAGAAAGCAACAGTTGATTGTTAGTTGAGAGAGCGCAGGATGCTGCCCCTGGTCTCTGGGATTCACAAGGCAGTGGTTTTTATAGAATTGGTAGAGATTCTGTTCTCCTGCTTGAAAAAAAGGAGATTACTGTGGTGACAGAGATCATCTTTGGAGAATGTGGAAAACTGGTTTCATCAGCAATTGTGTTTTAAGGATATCTTTAGGCTTTTCATACTTTGTTTCCATGACATAGTATTTACTTGCTTTGACGTGAAGGTTGCTAAATTCAGGGTGATTCTTTCAAGACATTGCCTACATGAAAATGTGTTGCTGTGGTTGTGTTGTGATACCTCTGTCCTCACAGTTGTATGCTAGTGTAGAAATTTATGTTGTTCTTTGTTTTCTAAATGTCTTGACTCACAAAACTTCATAAGGAAAAAAAAACACCCACAGTGTAGGCAAGGCCAAAACCTTGAGTCTTCCCACTCCCTAAATAAAAATATCTGTGCTTCTAAAAGGAGTTGGAAGATGATGACCATGGCTTCCTTTCCCATTCTTAAGGCCCAGAATGAGTTTTCAGGTGTTCACCTCCTAGTTAGTGTGTGAGACTGATCTTTTTCAGATCTCTTCCCCAGAAGGGCAAACACTCAGGGGAATAATGACATGACAGCAATCACAGGCTGCTGTAAGAGCACACAATCTCTCTTTCTCTCCTTTTTTATTTTCCTTGTCCCTCTCAACTGTGACATTTGTCCTGCTAGCTGAAATCAGAAAGGGGTCCTGTTTGGGCTTCCTACTAGATTTGAACGTGCACTGTTTCAGGATGGTTATGTCTTCATTATTTTTACTCTTGTCATGACTGAGTCTGCACTGGATGTTTTCAACCACAATTGACCTTCAGTGAGATATGGATCTTGAGAGTGAACTGACAAAGAGTAATTGGGAGAAGATACTGGGCTATCAGAAATGCGCTTTCTCTGTAGCCTGCAGCTTTTAAGATTCCCATTCCTAAAATTTTAACAGAATGGCTCTAACTGTATATTAAGCCTGATGGATGAAGACAATATGCCCTCTGGCATGGTGAAGGAGCCATGTCTTTTTTTTTTTTTTTTTTTTCCCTCCCTCTTCTCAGAGGATAGAGGAGATTTGCTTATGATGGACAGGTACTGGACTATATTGAGTGATTTGTGTGTGAGGTGCTCCACACAGGGATAAATTTTCAGTATGCTCAGGTTTTTATTCTGCTAAAGACAATGTCATTGCTGTCTTTAGCAGGCCAACAGAAACTGCTGCTCCCAAGTCACATTGTCAGGGTTTGGAGCTGGGAATGGCAAGGTAGATATTACACACGGAACTGTTCTAAAGAAGAAAGATTTCATAATTGTACCTCACCCCCCTTCCTTTCTTTTAAGTTCTTCAATACAGAAAGTTGCTTTTCAGCAGGGAAATAAACTCTGTATAATTATTCTTCTTGTACAACTGGGTAACTGTGGGGAAAAGTTAAGAGATTTGCCCAGAACCACAGGGAAGTGAACTGCTATAGAAAAAAAGGTATTTCCAGCTCTCTGTCCTGTGGTCAACCCTGTGCTGTTCCTCCTTTTCGCCGAGTTGTATCACTGGCTGATTTGTATAAGCTGGTTTTCTTTGCTCTGAGGTGGAGAGGGGTGAAGGTGTTTTTGTACTAAGTCGTATGGGAGCCCAGACTGGATAATCACTCTACATTGACTCGGGAGAAGAAACCACAGTTGCTCTTAGCGAGAGCTCTTTTCCATGGAGAGGCTTTGTAAACCAAAAACCTCCAAGTCAGTGGATCCCTGGTAATACAGTGCTTAAAATGTACTTCTTGACAAAGTAAATGCAGATTATGCTTATGGTGGACCTCTGCTCACAGCATAGCAACTCTCAGTCAGATACTGTTTTCATTAAAATGAATAAATAAAAATCATGGCATGTTGTATTACAACAAAACACTTGAAACACAGGATTGAACGTTCCTCACCTTGAAGTTATCCTTCCATTATTGATTCCCTTGGCTTTTTTTTTTTTTTTTTTAAACTAGCAGCAGTAGCAGACAGTTGTTTTTTGAAAGCAGTCCACTCTTAATCTGATGGTGCGACAGTCCTGTAATCCCCTCGTGCTCCAGAACAGACTAATACACTTCAGGTTAATCGCAAGCCCTGTCCCCAAACGTAAAGTTAGGCAAGGCAGCATGTAACTGCCTGGCTTGCAGAGAACAGGACGAAGGGCCCTTGTCTGGTGATGGTTCATTTTGAAGTTAGATTTAGATTGGGTTTTGTCTGTCCGTGCCCAGGTGTCGCTGGCCCAGCAGGGCCTGGCTTGTGCAGACAGCCGGTGACAGGGAAGCGGTGGCAGCTGGCAGAACGGAATTGCTGGCCCCCCCGTGTGCTTGCTCCTGATGGGAATAGGCCCCCAGTATGCTTTGGTGTTCCACTCCTCGCTTGCCTTTTGTTTCCATAGATTAGAGCAAGAGACAAAAAGTGGAGATCTCTCTTGAAGGCTGTTTTCTCTTAGCACCAGAGCATTACTTGCAGTAAATTATTCACACCTCCATAACATGATCTTCCTCTGTTTCTTTAGGCCTTTATCTACACTTGAGATTTGCCCCAGTTACGGCCATTAGTTCCTGTTCAGCAGAGCCACAGCACACAAAGGCAGAAACATAGTTTTCTTTGTGCAGATTTATAGCAATTTCTGTTAGTGGTGCTGTACTGGTAGCGTAGGGATGTGTGTCTGCTTTCACCTTCTTCTGTTTTGTCACTGGCGTCTTCTCCCATCTAGGCTGGGCTTTTGTGCTTCAGTCAGTTGTAAAAGAGCTCACCAAGGCAGTGTGGCTTAGAGAAGGGGCTCCGGCCCTGGATCCAAGAGCCTGGATTCTGATTCCTGGTTTTGCCCTAGATTTGATGTGTGATAATGAGCAAATCGTGCTTTCTCCCAAGCATCTGTTTCCTCAGCTGTAAAATGGGAGAATGACATAAGCTGATTATATAGCCCTTTGAGGTGGGTAAGTGTGCTAGCTACTGTGGACAAAGGAAAAAACCGTGTGAAATAGGAGTTGGATAACCTAGTGTTTTTTAAATGGTCTGGTTAAGATATTTTCTAATCCTGTTTATTTTTCTAAGAGAAGCATGGGGGTGTATTAGCACAGACCAGAGAGGAGGAGCTGCTTTGGAGCACTGCATGCCACCACCTCAGCACACAATATAAACTGTGCTGTACTTCTTCAGGGTGAAGGTTTTTTGCAGGGATGCGGGGAGGACGTTAGCCTGCACTGTGGATGGAGCTGGATTGGGCTGTGACCAGCCTTGCTGGTAGCTGGTATTTTTCGTGACTGCCGTCTTTCCACAGGCATTTCAGCTTAAATGCGCCTTTTGTGAGTAATTTTATGACCATTTTGGTTCTGAGGAAAAATGCAAACGTGACTGAAGGAGTAGACTGGACAGAGATGCTTGATTTTTGCAGACACTGTAGCAACAGCACTTGCCTTTAGAAGCAGAGTGGCCAACTCCTATCTCTCAGGCAGTAACACACAGAGGTGCACCTGCCTTTACAGAGTTTTTATTTGAAAGTGCAAAGCTAAACAGCTAGGCCAGCTGCCCTCAGACAGTTACTCTGCCACTGCCTGTTGCATCTTTGTTACCCATCTGACAAGTAGCATGTATATTTTGTGGGAAGATGGTATAGACTGTGCAAGAGACAAGGAGCTTCTCTGTGATAAGGGTGAATTTGACAGCTTGGAACTGGGCTTCAGCGTTTGTTTTGAACCTCACTGTTAAACAACCGGATGCTGAGCTTTTTTGTTAATGTCCATTTAATCCTCCCTTAAGCATAATTCACATTGTCCTAATCCAAAGATACTGCATTGCAAAGCATGAAAGCCGTGAAAGGAACTTTTCATTTATTGTTCACTTACTTTCTCTGGAAGACTTCTGTTTCCTTTGCAGAGTGTTTTTGTTTGCAGCTTGATCTTGTACCCATTTCAGCCAGTATTAAAATTCACATTGACTTAACTGGGTGTTGCCAGTGTTAACTGTATTTTCCACAGAAATCCCTGCTGTTGCTAGCCTGCATTGAGTGTTGTTCACTTAGTAAAGGAAATGATGTCTAATAAATAAGAAAAGATGTGTGCTTTAGAGAACCTTGGCCAATAGTTTCCTACATTGCTTTTACTGCTTGATCGCTTGGAGTTGGGTAACAGTTGGGATTTTTAGAGGGAAACCTAGTATAAAACTAAGATTAATAGTTCTTTAGACTCAGAAACTTGCCTTTAGATTTTCCTGAGAAGTACCTAGAATGCATCAGGGACAGCATTACGAAAAGCAGCATCATGTAAACTCTGTGATAGTCCTTGCACTTCCCAGTGTGTTCAGGCTTCTTGTCTGTAAAACAAATATAATTGTAATCCTCTGTCTCAGAAGAGCAATGAGTATTCATGCAGTAACAAGTGGGGGTTCTTGTTTTACCAACAGTTGCTTGCAAAGAGGTGGAGTATGGAGAAGTTGATTTTGTGCTGTGCAGAGTTCCTGGAAAATGATGATGTACAGTATTTTAACATGCTTTCTCCTGTCATTTCCCCCCTCCTCCTTCTGTGCTAACTCTCCTCCTAAAGCCGTAAGGCTGCGGAATCTGGTCTCTTTCGGATTTGCGGGAAAATTAATTGTGTGTGACTTAAGAGCTCTGCCTCCTCTTAATTGAAGGCATAGAGGACTGAGGCTTTGAAGAAAACATAATTTTTCCCTAAATGTTTCCCAGTCATTTGAACTGAGTAGATGTTAATGAAAACCAGCATTAAAACAAACACACACACACACCCCCAATTAAAAATCAGCTGAATAGAGCCCACTGCTGTCACATACTTACTAGGCATTATCCAGTGCCCTTTTAAATAGGCAGTGCCTAGCCCCAGTGGTAGAGAAGTGTTTAAGCTCTGAATTACGTCGGGTAAAATTTTAGCATTCTTTTTCTAACTTGCAGATGCAAAAAGAAAACGCAGCACAGACAGCTATTCATCAGATTCGTGGTTAGACATGGATGAAGAATCTTGTGATGCCCATATCCAGGAGGAGAAGGATGACAGCTTGGATAAGAACTCCAAATCCTTGGTGGATGGCTCCTCCTCACCCAACAGCACACACTCAGAAGGGAAGGAGGGTGCAGGAAGAAAACAAAAAGCCACAGTGATGAGGTACCTAAAAAGAACTTTGTCTAATGAGTCAGATGACAGCGTAAAATCAACGACCCCCACGGACTATCCCAAAACACCAACGGGGTCTCCCGCTACGGAAGTTTCAACCAAATGGACTCACCTCACAGAATTTGAACTGAAGGGTTTAAAAGCCCTGGTGGAAAAGCTTGAATCTCTCCCAGAGAACAAGAAATGTGTTCCAGAAGGCATCGAAGATCCGCAGGCTCTCCTAGAGGACATGAAGGTGGGTGTGGTAGCTTGCTGATCCTCACAAACTGTATTCTGTGGGCATAGAAGACAGCAGGAGATCAGAAAGCAAGTTCTGCAGCAGAGGGTTGGCAGCTTGTGTGTAGTGACCAGCTCATATCAGCCTCCTCTGCCACAGAGAGGGAAGTTACGCCTCTTAACAAAAGCCATCTCTGCCCTGGGGAGATGGCTGTTTGCAGTCTGGTTTAATTGATGCAGTCCTTTCTGGCTGTTGCAGCAGTGGCCAGAAGTTTAGATCCCCTCATAGTTCAGCACTTGTTATGGCCCCCGTGTAAATATTATACCTCAAAAAGTCTGTTTATATTTATAGTCTTAACCTGACAATATTTTTGGTCTGGTGTCTTTCTGGAGTATATCTGATTAACTGACATATACACAGTGTAAATACTTGGTTGTCATTCGGACTATACATTGTCTAATGTTTCCAGTTGCTTTTTTTCCCTTTCACCTTTTTCATTTTCTTTTCCTCCATTGCCCTCTATAGGTTGATAATTATTCTCCACTGGTACAATATACTGTTTTTGGAGATGGTGCGAGGAGTGAATGCTCACTAGTGATAGAACTTCTCTTTAGATTTTTAGCGTACTGGAAGTGGTACCTCGCCTGACTTAGGGATAAATTCCTCCTGAAGACCAGCGTGGCCTTGCTGCTTCTAGTCCCGGCCTTGCCTCTGATACGTGGCATCCCTTGGGACTACTTGGTTAGCTTTTCTGTGTCTTGTTTTCACATCGTATAAAATAGGCATATTAATTATTTTTTTTTAACAAAGCTGAGAGCAGCATACTCTTGTAATTTTGCTGGGACTTGTCCAGTAGGGCTGAAATTGTCAGTCTGTCCTCCATAGGTCAACTGCCATAGCAGTTTGGCCTGGTTTGGAGCGATGAGGATTGATTCTTGTGTTTGGACTGCTAGTTTTGTGCTGTTTCTGTGCACAGTGTGGTTCTTCAGCTACATATGTTCTATACACAAGAGCTGTGTAAGCCACAATCTGAGGGGAAAAATACATGTTTATATGGTATATGGGGAGCCTGTACTTTTTTAGTGCAAGTAGTGTAACAGCTGCTTAGAAAAGGCTTCAAAGCCAGTTAAAAAAGACTGAACATATGCAGTGTGCAGTGGAATGATATTCCACAATCTTGGAGCCTGGAAGTGTGATACACAGCACTCATTTTGGTAAACCACAAGAGCTCAGAAAGTCTCTTCTTGCAAAATCAGCTGCTTTGTATATGAAAGTGGACGCACATGCCCAAAGTCGTGGCTGCAGATCCACTGGCTTTCTTTGTGATCAGTCATCTTCTAATCAGAAATCAAAATGAAGCTTCAAGACCAGGAGTTGAATTTGTGGTGAAGGAGAAAGAATGTAGTGTTGCTTTTCCAAGCTTGATGCACAGACAAAGTTAAAAATGAACTGCCCCTTCTTGAAATCCAGGAAGGGGGTACAACACGTAATAAATGGTGCAGATGTTCAGAATATGATCATGCATGGTCTTTTGATGACATACTCCAGTGCACTGTGAGGCATCTTACTAGAACACGGAAAGATACCACATGTGAATCTGTTTTAAAGCACCGTGTAGGAGTATATCCTTTCTTACTTCTCTCCAGAGCAGTGGATTAACTAGCTATGGAGATGGAAAACTGTAAATGGACATTTAAGAAAAAGGCCCAAGTTGTGCACTTTTTGGTGATATTGTGCTTTAACTGGTATTAAGTGGGCATCTGCCAGTTCATTTTGTGCCTCTTGCAGAGTTGCAGTCTTGATGTTCTATGCCCTTTGGTAACTGCCTGCTCCTAAACTATCTCTCCTTGCCAGCACACACTGTAACCATCAGGATGTAGCCCAACATCTGGATATTTATGATTCCCCGCTGGTTAAAGAGCCCATGACCACATCTAAACATCATGAATGCTGCAGAATTGTTTTCTCTGGAATCACCTCTGTATGTTTGGCAAGGCTGTGACTGATTAGTCAGAGCAAGACCTTTTAAAAGGATGTTAACTCAATCATCTTCTTGAACAGCGTCTGAAGAACTGTTAAAAGAACATTTTCACCCATCTTTTTTTACAATATTGGCCTACATATAAAGCAGCCCTCAGTTTGCAGAGAATGGCAGTCAATGCAGCATAGTAAATTAATTAAAGCCCATAGAGTCTGCTTTCTCCATAACTCTCCCTACAGTTGCCTAATCCACTTGCTAGGTGCTCTGAAGGAATTGGGGCAGGTAGGGGGAGTTGTACTCAGATCAGTGGTGCCTGAGTACACTTCCCCTCAAGCCAGGAATGCAGCCTGGGACTCCCAGCACAGGCCTTCCCTTTGCTCATCAGCAAATTGTCTGAGGCAGCCACTGACAAGGTTTGTCCCATTCCCATCTAGTTCTGGGACCCTGGGTGCAAAACCCATTACTCCTTTCTACCGCTGTGTTTGCTGGCGTGGTAGGGAACAGTTCCTCTCTCCTTGGAACCCTTGTGATAACAAAGCATGAAGTTGTTTTACTCTGTTTATTTGCCTTAAAAAAAAAATCAAACCAAAGTGTATCAGTGTATGTTTAGGGCTTCTGCCTTCAGAGGATAGAGCGTGCTGATGGACGAGTTGCCAAGTGGCTGATTTCGGCCCCTGGAGCATACATGCAGCATAATGGTCCTTGCAGGATTCCTGTAGCACTTGGGGTGCAGGATGTGGCTGTTCAGTATTTTGTTCTGTCCTCGCTCTTCAGAGTGTGTTAGGTACGTCGTACCGTGCGGAACACTGTGGTACGAATGGTGCCTCGGGGTTCCCAGTGATACTCGTCACTACCATAGTCTGTGCTTCACAAGTGGTAGTCGATGGGCTGTTGTTATCTCTGGTTCACAGGTAGGGAGCTAGGGTGCAGAGAGATTGAGATAGACGTGACCGTGGTTTTGGATACTGGTTTTATGTGCCACGGATGTGATTTTCAGAAAAGTTAGCATTCTTTAAGAATGATACAATGCAAAAGATAATTTTAATGGTGTTGAAACTGTAATTGCTTAACATTTCTGATCTTTAGTATCCAGATGCCAAGCCAGGCGTGAGGAAGAGTAGGAACATGCATTCACGACTGCTTGTGGAAACTTGATTTAAAAGGTCTACCCTGTGTCACATAGAGACTTAATGCCAGAGGAAGAAATACAGTCCATTTTTCTAGAATGGTATTTATCTCCTTAACCACTAAATCATGTTATTCCCTCTTACTTTGCTACTAGTTTTCCAGTTTGTACAGAAAATAGTGTGGGGATCTTGTGAATAGCATTAGCAGGAGAGTGAGTGGAAGCCTGGCACCTTTACCTCACCCTGATGAATATCCAGAGCACCAGTCATCTGTGTGACTGAATGGAGGCAGAAATCCTGCAGCAGAAGCTGTGCAGATCATACGTGCTGTTGCTGTATTTGGCTGTATTCACAAGGTTTATTTCACGGGCAACCTGACTTTTGGGCATGTGATGTATTAATAATACATCCTATAAAAAGTACCCTTCTAGTGCACCCATTTGAGAGTTATTTTTAACAAATGCATAGCAAGAACATGCTCTGACAGAAAGTCTGAAAACTCTTGCTCTGCTTGGAAAGTCTTAAATAAGTTTCTTCCTGAAGAAAATAAATCCCGTGTTTATTGTAGCAGTTTTATTTCTTAATGAAATACGCTCAGGAACTTTTCTGTGTGACATTCAAGTCTGTCTTTATGCTTCAGTAGGGTAATTAATGTTTTCAGAAAACAGGATATGGGTAGTTAAACTGGAGAAAGGAAACCATTTTATTCAGTGGTGTGGAGTTTCACAGAACAAATCATGGTAACTCACAAAGAATTCGTGCTTTCCCATCTGAGCAAGAATACCATAAAGGATGGGCGACTGCATTACTGCTCTTAGTGGTAAATACAACTACAGCTATATACAGCTATTTAATGTCAAGTAGGTGAGACTCTTTGAAGTAAAGTAATTTATTTTCCTTCTGAGAAGGGAGACTAAAAACTAAACTAAGCCTGTGTAAATTCCTTACACGTCATCTAAGCTCCTAACCAACTGCAACTATCTAGTGGGGACACAGCAATCCAGAAGTGCCAAGCTAATGCCTCTGCAGATTGAGAAGCCATTTATCACCGTGATCGATGGAGTGCAGCAGCACAAGAGAGGCTTATTTGCAGAGCATAACACGGGCCTCACTTGAAGAGTGGGTCAGTTCTTCCCTCAGCTCAAATAAGGAATTAAATTCTTGTCGGCTGCAGCTCTGCTGTCTGGGCACTGTATCGCATGGGACCCGCATCACCACCAGAGGAGCTTCTCAGAGGCCACCAAACAGCGATTACTGACAGCAGCGCTCACTCTGTAGCAGATGGCATCTGCACAATCGGCGATGCAATACTTTCTGTATCCAAATGTCTGCGGGTGGGCTCTGTGCGAGCTGTACGGGCAGCAAATGGGAGGGGAAATTGTTGTACGGATAAACATACCCTCCCTGAGAGGGCTCGGCTGACCCGAGTTGCAGAAGGACAGAAGGCTGGGCAGTGTAGCTGTTGGCAGGGGGAGCAGCCAGAAGACAACCGCAGCCATTGCCCTCGCAACCTTGCTGTTGCTGTTACCGTTGGAGGCACATGCAGCCTGCAGTTGTATCTTCTTTTCTATATATACGTGCCCAGAAATGGTATATGAAATAGTGCAACAGCTCCAGCTCCCAATTTAAAAATTAAGTCGCAGCTGAACTGTTAGAAAAGTACCTACACTGATGAGGAAGAGGAGGACTCAAAAAAAATCATTGAGAAGTAATTTGACTTGGATGTGGCCTTGGGTATTGGAAGAGTTTCATCGTGTGGCTTCTCCATTTAGCTACCGAATAGTATGTCAGTCTACTAAAGATCCAATTGGGGTGGACTTCTGCATGAAGAAGAGAATAGAGAGGTAACCATCTTACTCCTTGGTGTAGTTTGCACCCCACATCACAGGACGGGTTAAGCTGAGCAGACCTTTGATTGTGACAGTCTGCATCCCACATTAAACACTGCCAGTGATACATGTCTGTGTGCAGCCTCTGATCTCAGCACACATTTCTGTTGTGTTACCACCAGGATGGTAATTCCTTTGCTGCTTTTGGGGAAGAGGATTGTGAGATCTGCCTCCTAATAATGCCACAGACCTTCCCCACTTCAAAGCAAAAATGTGCTTTTCTTCAGAAGGGACTGTGGAAGTCCATTAGGGCAGAAGAAACTGAGTTTGAAGAACAGAGTTTGTCAAATATCCGCAACTCCTTGGCAGCAGGAGAAGATTCTTGTGCAAGACAGATGATATCTACTGAAATATGTTCTTACTTTTTCTTGCCAAGAAATCTTACCCCCTTCTCATTCTGATGACAGGAAAAAAACTCCCTCTGCTGAATGCATTTCAGGGGAGTCATTCCTTGCTGTGCTTTTGAAATTAATGGCTAAGCTGGATTCTTACATACTTAATCAGTTTCTTTCCTTCATACCTGCTGTTGTCACCACAGCCTTCAAGTGTAGTGAATCGGGCAGCCTTGTGCTGGATGAGCATCACGTTGTTTGTCTAACTGCAGCTCCGTGGCTTTTCTTTATCTTATTTTTTTCTTTGTTTTTTTAAGCAGGTGAACAAAAGTCTGCCTCCTCCAGCCTGTTGTGCGCCGACACTACAGTCAGTGCAGCTGTGGCTTGGTTATGGTTCTGCTGCTCAGACATCCATTGTTTTCATCTGGCTGAGATGATAAACTGCCATAGTTTTACATTTCTTCTTGGATAATATTTTCACGTGATACATATGATAACAAGAAACCCTCATTATCTTGCCAAGTTCTTGGAATATGCTCTGCTTTCTGTTGAACTCGGAGTCTCTGACAGTCATTAGTAGAAATGTTAAGGTTTTATGTCTTACAAGCTTTCAAATCTAAGAGTAGCAAAGTAAAGAGGGATTAATTTGCCCTTTGTTTATATGGCTCTCAAGCTGCTGCCTTGTTCTGGAGAATTTTGGCTTTGCTATGAGAACACAAAAGACTTCTCCATTTTTAGGACTGAAAACTAACTTTCAGTATGTGACAAATGCAGTTAATGCAGTGATTGCTCTCTCAAAATAAAAAGGAACGTGAGAAAAGATGTGCTCACTTAACCTCAGCTCAGCCAAGAGTTACTTTACCGAGGACTAGGCCGTATGTAAAAGTTGTAGCCGTTTTGCTCAAAGAGTGCGTGGCTGGAGGTGCGCTTCAGACTCTCCATCACAGTCAAGTTGGGGCAAGCTGCGTTTTACTCCTCACCAGCCAGGCTGTGCCTGTGCAAGCTCCTGAGCACAGACACAGTGCCGGGCTGACAAAACTGAGCTTGTACTGGTATTGCTTGTTTCGGTCATTGGCGCTGCTTTCGGAGTAACCAGTGTCAAGAGCAGCCTTACTGGTATGATTGTTTCTGAAGAAGCAGCGGCACTGTGCTGGTGCTGTAGTATCTATTAGTAAAACATCTCATTTAAGCACAGACTAGGGAACTGGGCTGAATCCAGCAGGTTGCCTAAGCTCCAGGGAGAGAAGGCCAGCCCTAGGGACACTCATCCAAACCCTAGTTGAGATTCTCGTCTGCCTGCTCAGGCTCTTGGGGCCTGGAACACGCCATCATACGCCAGGCTTTAGTTGGATGATTACAGATGAATTCCAAGTGCGCTTCCTATTAAAACAATTACTGTATTTTAAGCTCTTCTTGTATAGTGTGTGAAATTTCTAATTATTAAAGCTCTGCACTGGGGACTAATGGACTGCTGCCTATTGTTAAGCTTTTTTGAAGAAGTCAGTATACTTGGGAGCAACACTGTTGAACTTCGTTGTCTGGGGTTATCTCGTAAATTCTATTACAAGGTCATTTCCAACCTGCAGTTCTTCTTTGTTTTATTGGAGCGTTTTTTTCCCCTTTAACCTGTTGGTGCTTACTTGGGCTTCAGTTTTCAGCAGCGCAGCAGAATCCTCCTTCCAACTCATTTTTTGTTTTCATTCGTTGTCTTCTACAGCTACCCGAACTCCCAATGAAGAGCTCTGTAGCTAGGTTAGTAAGTACGTAGAGTCATGGGAAGCGAGTGTGGACTATTCCCAGCTGCACAATTGATCATGCTTAGGAAGAGTTCTTCCCCACCTCTGTGTTGAGTTACATGGTCACGGGAATGATTCACAGCAGTAGAAGCTGTGTAAGCCAGTGCAGCCCACTCATGAAATTTCTAGGACAGTGCATCAAAGCAAAAGGATTTGGTGGGGGTGGGAAGGAGCGGAGACCTGTCTTTTTTCCTTAATACTGTACTGTCCAGAGTCAGAGCCTTTCCTAGTGAGTACTCAGCAGCCCAAATGCCTCACCTGATCACATAAAGTGAACTAGATTGCAACACCTCTGCCCTGCCCGTCAGTGTGGAAGGCAGGCCAGTGGAAACGACGGTGCTCCTGAATTGCCATGAGCAAAAAGATTAAAAGTTACAGCGCACACTTCTGTATCTTGACTTACCCGAATGTTCAGGCATCCGAGGATTGCTCTAAACTACACACTTGATGCCCTGTGACTGCAGAAATCGTGGTGGCAGAGCCTAGATGCTTCTCGGGTCTTTTGTAGACTTGATTAGGGAGAAGGTGTTGGTTGTGGTGACTGGTGGGGTCATTTGGGATTTAGTGAGCTGGAGTATAACGGGAGAGATGATGCTGGTATTTGCCTGATACCAGTGGAAAAACACCAGTCTTTTGGACAAACCGATTTTAAAGAAGTCTGTAATATTTGAGGTGATTCATGGCTGATTTTACTGTCTGTTTTGCAAGAAACTTCGCATCTTGGTTCTTAATGACAGGTGCGAGAGTTTCAGTGTGAATAGGAAGTTTGGAAGCAAAAGTAACTTGCAGAGATGTAACGAGTCAGCAGAGATCTTGTCAGCGTCTTTCATCAGAGTGGAGTATAGTCTTCTGTAAGTCTCTGCACTCTTCCGTTGGAGAAATATTTCTCTGGTTAATAAAGGCCTTTTCATTTGCAACAGAACATCCTGAAGGAACATGCTGATGATGACCAAAATCTTGCCATTTCGGGTGTCCCTGTGGTCAGCTGGCCCAAGAAGACCGCAAAGGTAATGAGACACAATTACTTACTGATCATTATTGTGCTAGATCTTGGTGTTTATTTATCTATAATCTGACAAAGGGCTTCGATACTTCAGCAGCTGCTAGCATTTTGAACAAGAAACGTTATTTTTAACGGGTTTATGATTAGGTGTTGAAGCAGAACATAAAAGTGCCTCAGCAGGCAGGAATTGTTAAGAGTTTCCGTTTAAAAAGAATTTGTTTGGGGCTTATCAGTATAAAACTTTGATATGTCTTGGTCATTTACTATGGTTAAACCTAAAAATGTTGATGCAACATTTTGTGTAAAATTAAATTATATGTAAACTGGTCACTTGGTGAGCACTTTCCTCTGGATCTTTCTCTTACGCTATGAGACCTCCTGAATTCTCCATACAAGTGTGTGACTGTAACTTTGGAGGGTTGTTGTCTGTCCCTTTATCTTCATTTTTCCTGCTAAATATGGGAGTGATTCTCTTCACTTTGCAGGAGAACCACAAGGCTTGCTTTATTAATGCTTATGAAGAGTTTGAAATAATTAACTAAAGAACAATGTCAAAAGGCTGGATGTTATTTATAACAGTGGTGTGTTTACCACACTCCAGCTATTCAGCATGCTGCAAAAGCTTATTTAGAAGATGCCTCATTGCTTCTATTTTTACGTTCATTTTTCACTGAGTTAGTTTTATAATACATAATTTCTTTAGAAATGCTGAAAGGGTCGGTCAGCTTAAATCAGCCTTCTATCTGAAAATCTGTTGTGTTGTTGTTGTTATCATTGTAAATAACTTTCAAATAATTGAGTGAATTATTTTCCCTGTTCTCGCTTTTTTGTGCTGATGTACTTGTCATGGCTTTGTGTACAATCACTTGTACCCACAAGAATTTGCTGTTTTCGAATGGGAGGTAGGAGACCATAAACATCAAACTGCCAGAGGGGAGTGGGGCAGAGTGAGCATATCATGTTCCGTCTTGGTTTTTTTGGGGGATTTTAGCTGAGCACATTTCAGATAAGTTATATCTTGTTAAGAACATATTTCCCTTTTAGCTGGTAATAAATCCATGGGAATATGCTTTGTGTTTAAAACATTCGTTTGTTTAAAAACAACAGTGGAAAACCTTGAGAGGAATAGGTGTTGGATTCTCCACTGCTTTGACAGCTGCTGTTCATTCATCAGTCAAGTATACTCTAGGCACTGAGTAATGCGAAATCTCTGACCACAGGAAAGCTGGTGTGTGAAACGTAGAAAACAAAAGTAAGAAACAACTGACTCTTGTGCTGTATCTTTTGAGCTTGTGGTAGAAGTGAGGTTCTTAGTGTTTTGAGGCTTTTTATAAGCTTTCACATTTGCTATGTTCCTATTTGCTTTATTTTGGAATCTTTGATAAATGGTTCATTTCTTATATTTCATTTCTGTTCATTGGCAACATAATTGTAACTGTAAAAGGTATGGGGTTTTTTTGTGGCAAAGCTTACCTGTCTTTGTGAAATCCATCTTGCTGGCTGCAAGGTTGTTTTTTTTTTTTTTAACTTTCTGGCGTTCATTTTCCTTTAGCCTTTCTGAAAGCAAAAACTTTTAGAAGGCATCATTCCCAGTGCTAAGGTACAATAACAAACATTTAAACACATTGGCTAATAACAAATATGAGGAACACTTTCACAGAAAGTCAGGCTTTAGATTGAAGTTTGGAAATGAAAACTTGTAACAGAAGAAATCCTTTCAGTGTTCTCTTCATATTTGCTTTGCTTGACCCGTGATCACTTTGGGTTTTGTCTTATGTTTTAGTTAAAAGGTACACATGCAGATATGCCTGCGTGTTTCCCAAAAGCAGGTTGTTGTTGCGCTTCTAATTGGCAAATGTCCATGTCGTCTTACATCTTACAGCTATTTCCCTTGTCTGGGAACAAAGGCCAAGTGAACAGGCTAGGAAGACACGTCTTAAAGTTGAGCCTTTGAGTCCCAAATTAAAATATGTTGGAAAGAAAATACAGGGGAGATTTGTATAAAGGCAATGTCAGTAGTTAAGCTTGGTTATTTCTCCTTTGTTTCCTCTAAGCCCTGATAATAAAATAGAAGATTTTACAGAGAAGAAAACCCTTGGGGAGGGGGAGACTCCCTTTAAAGTTGGTTTGTAGCTGGTGGAGCAGGTCTCCATGGCCAGAAGATTCCACAAATGTTGAGCACAAGGCAGGAGAGTAAAACCTACCAGTAATTTTGCTTTCTGTAAAATTGCTCTTATAGTATATAGGAGAAATGCCAAATACTTAACAGTGCTTTTCCTGAGCTACTAGTATTTAAAGGGAGTGGCAGATATGATACGTTATGGTACCAGCTATTGTGGGGCTGGGAAGAAGACATTGTAGCTGCTATATCAACTTCCAGGGAGAGGAGGATTGTCTAATTTCCATAAAGAAAAAGAAGGGAACTCAAATCCAGAAAGAGGAGGCCATAAGTGGAAAACGTGGCTCTTGCTTTCTCCCAAGAGAAGGCTCCAGAAGATATTTAGAAAGACAAGAGCAGCAGATGGAGAAGGAAGAATAAAGCCAGCATTAAATGCCAAAACATTTCAAAGAAAATGGAAATGACTGTAAAGAAAGGAGGGGAAGAGACTAGAAATGGCGCGAGAGCAGGATGAGGAGAGAGGCAAGTACTGAAAAAGGATGGAGTGGGAAAAGCATAGAGCAGCAGGAGAGAACTCTTACTGAAGTAAAAGATCTCTGGAGTAGGAACAGGGAATGGCTTAAAATATGTCAATAACCCAAGATGTGGAGGGGCAGGCTTAGTTATGTTCACTTGCTTTTGAAAGAATATGCCTTTAATAATCTGAATGATTTTCAATGCAGTAAATAATATTTCCCTTTAAAACTGAGTCACAGTTCCCTTTATGTGTTGTCAGTGTGACGTGCCAACAGTGTGCACAGCTCTGTACTGCGAAACAGTTGCTTGTAGACTCTGAAATTCTGGGGTTTAGGGAAGAAACAGGTTCACTCACCTTAACTCACAGTTCACAGTGAATAAGGTGCAATGGGCAAGACATTTAACTCGGCACGTGGAAGACCCACCCATACGTTGTGGCCCTGTTGTGCTGCATCGCTCCGTCTACCTTTTCTAAAGGCATTTGGGGCTGTCAGTTATGCTGCAGTTTGCTGTCAAAAAGAATTACTCACTGAGAAAAGAAACAGAAGTAATGATCAGAAATGTTTTTGTGAGGAGATAAAATAAATGGGTGACATTTGATGATGTGTGGTTAGTGTACAAAATGGGAGGCAAGGGTCTGCGTTCTGTTCCAGCTCTGCTGCAGCCTCCTTGTGTTGCATGAGGTGAATGGCACATTTCTGCTCCCTGAGCTTTTCTGTATGGAGATAGTGCTTCCTGTCCTGGGAGGTTGTGAGGTGAAATTAATGTTTATAAAGATCTCTAACATCTTCAGCAGAAAGTTTCATAGTAAAATGCATGAACCATTATTATTTTATGGTGATAGAGAAATGGTGTGTGATGCATAGGCACCTCTTCCAGATCATATTTACTGCTTTTCATGAAGCTTTTTTGAGTCTTTTGAACTTTTCCTAATTTATTGATAATTACTTAGGACAATAATTACATTCCAGTAGGCACCTTCTTGCCTTTTTTTTTTTTTTTTTTTTTTTTTTGCAAATGCTCTTTCAGAAGAAGCAAGAACCTGCCTTTTTCTTTTAGCTGTAGAGTAAGAGAAAACAGTCCAGTTTCAAAAGAAGTCTCTGTCTGATAACGATTCATTTACCAAACTGTTTGGCATTGCCAGAGATCCCAGGATGTGTAGAATGATCCTAATTTAGGCCTCTTCAAGGAAACAGAACTGTGGGACTGAGTGGATATTTAAAACCTCCTTGTCCTGATGGCTGACTGACAGTTCACCTACCTTCAGACTGGACAGCACATTTTTCCCAGCTTGCTTCCGAGCACGGATGCAGCTGTGGATATGTGAGCCCCATCCCGTTCCTTTGCTGGGGGGTTGTGCAACAATAAGTTGTCCTCGCTCGGTGGGGTGCTGAATGTATTCTGTGGGGTTTTTTGCAGTGATAGTCTGTTGTCCAAAAGGAAGAGCTCCATAGGGTATGCTGCCTGGAAATTTTGGGTTCTTAAGTGGCTAAAGAGGAGTGAGAAATAAACCTAACAAACTAACTCCTCCCCCGTCCCTGGGACATGAACTTCTGGGTGGTGTGAAAAGACGGCAGGGCCTAAACCTGATTTTCCACTGTGGCGACACATTGCTAATCACTGATGCAGAAAGCTGACTACTGTCAAGCCAAATCTTGAAGCCCACTCTCAAGATTTGCTCAGCCCTACAATACCAGAGTTCCCCTTTTATCTGCACAGGGATTAGAGGTAGCACTTTATTTAAGGAACTCAGAGTATGGCCCAAGCAGAAACCATGCATTTTTCAAACCATTTCCTATTTCTGGAAGACAACAGTCAACTATAGTAGCATGTAATTACACTCTGTGGCAGTGCCTTCTGTTTTTATAGTGATAAAGATCTTTAGTTGTCTATGAAGAGCAGCTATAGAGAACTAAAATATGTTTGGACTCTCTTGTTCTGTGAAGAGTTAGAAATGCAGACTGTGAGCCAGATTCTCATCTCTCTTACCTGGCACAAACCTAAAGCCACTGCATTTGTAATGATAGCAAGTGTCCAAATATATGTAGGTCTGGCTGTGAGCAGGAGATGAAGTTGTAACTTTGAGTAGCTGGTTAACGATGCTGCAATATGGGCTGGTTTTCTGATGCCCTTTCATAAGCTTTTTTTCCATGTAATTTTAACCTGTCAATTTTAAGAGAAGATACTTGAGAAGTATAATAAGGAAACAGTAATGTTCTTATTTAGAGGAGTACTATTAATTAGTAAAGGCCACAAACTGAAATTTCAATTGGATTATGTTTTTTTCTAGCAAAAACCAACCTTCCCTGCAATTGGCAATGCAAATAATCTTCATAGCTATGTATCAGTGCATGAGAACCAGGAAGAAAAAGTGATCGTGGAAAAAAAAAAAGAAAAAGGAAGACATCTCTCAGGCTGCTTTTTCTGCTGTTGTTTTTTTGGGGGGTGGTGGGGTGGGCACAGGGTTGAAAGGGACCTTCTGGGTTTTTGACTCTACTTTGCTGTTACCATGGGCAACATTTGATTCCAACGATTAGTGAGTTCTGTCTTACAGCAGTTTATTTTTTACCCCATTATTTTACTGCTACTTTTTGCAAAATTCTACAGATACATCCGAGTAGCTGAAAAAGAAGGATTAACTTGGAAGAGCTAACCTTCAGGAGGCAGAGCAAAAGGCTGATTAGCATGATTGAGGAAAGGCTGAGCTAGTCATACTCCATCACACCAGACAGTCCTTGTAGCCCCGTGTCCTCTTTCGGATGGTGGCCAGTCACAGCTATTAAGAGTTGTAAGAACAAAGCAGATCTTCCCTTTGCTTATCATCCCAGTTAAGCTAGAAGATTGTATCTGCATCTTTTGTGTGTAGTGTCCCCTGGTAGAATTTTTTTTCCTCTCTGAATTTACCTAATAATTTGTGGAACCTGCTGATCTTTTTGATCTCCATAGCATCCTGTGGCAGTGTCCCCCAAGCTCTGTGCAGATAAGTGCTTCCTTATGCTGTTTCAGATCCATCCCTTGATATCATAAATACACTTCATGCCCTCTGCTTCATGCATTTTGAGAAATATGAACGAGGTCTCTGTTTACCTTATCTGTGCTGTCAATGAGGGGGGGTTTTATGTCCCTGTAACTGCTGCTCAGTTTTTTTGTTGTGTGGGTCTTTTTTTGGTTGGTTGGTTTTTTGGTTTTGTTTAGTTTTTTGTTTTTTTTTCCCCCTACTCTCAAGCTGAAAAACACTAGTAAGTTCAATCTTTTCTGGTACACAAACCATACCACATGTTTGGTCGTTTTTCTCACTCTATTCTAGTTCCACTATAGGTAGTTTTGAGGTGAGGGTGGATATGGGACTCCACCACCACATGTGGAGTGGAGTGCTGTGATATTTAAGAGTGGAGACTAGAAGAACTTGACTTGTTCAGCATGGCACAACAAAGTCGAAGGGAGAGATGACGGTTGTGCAAGCACTTCAGGGAGTATAAGCGCCAGGGGAGGACGAGAGTTATTTAAGCTAATGGACAGTGTTGGCGTGAGAACAACTGAGTATAAACATTCCATAAATAGATTTAGGCTGGAAATAAGATTTCTGATCATTGGTCGTAGTTTGAACTAAACAGCACACAAGAAAAACAGTTGATGACTGTGGTGAAAAGGGTGTTAGATTCTTAGAAATAACTTTTATTTTAAATAATAAAAGGCAGTGGTGTTAGTCACCATCTCTAGCTCTGGAGCACATAAAGATCCTTGGGCATATTCATGTGTCTGTTGCCTTTTTCCGAAAAGGAGCCTTTTTCCCTTTTCATGGTGTTTCACATTAAAAATGCTGAGAAGGGAAGATGATCTACCATTTTTTAATAACGGACCTCCTTTGTGTATGGCTCAAATTTTATGAGCATAGATGCACCATTATGTGTTAGATCAAACTTAAGAAATAGTAAGTAAATGTACTAAGAATCGGTGGGCACAACAAATTTGATTGTATTCAGAAATTAGGAGCTAAAAGCATAAATTCAAGTGTTTTGATAAACTTTAACTTGAAACCAATGTGATTTTTCGCAAGTGCTGAGCATTGTTTTGCATCAGTTTTTCTTTAAATTCAGGGGAAGAGGTGCTAGGTGGACAAAGAACATTCCTGAAAACCTTTGAATAAATACTTCCAGTTTTTACTTGCTTGCTTACTAAGAATTCCAGCCATAGCTATCGCTAGGCCAGCTCCACCCATAGAAGCAAGAGCAGTGAGGTACTAGTTACAGCAATTAGTGTTTTAACCAGAGTGGTGCCTGAAACAGATCTGAGCACGTATAAATGGCACAACATCAAAACAGCATCAGTTCCAGGAGCCTGCCCGGGGGCTCCCACCAGGAAGGCAACATTCCTCGTAGTAGCAGTGGGAAAACTCTGCCAAATTCCATAAGACAGACCAGTCCTTGGAGATCTATTCAGGATACTTCGTGTGGGAATACAAATGTATTAGAAAGCAAATACTGACAACTGAAAACAAGCACTTAAGAATTAAAGTAAAAATTGAGTCCTTTTAGTGTTGGAAAAAATCTGGGAAGGGGAGAAAAAAAAAGGTAGAAAGACTACAAAAAGATTTTGTATAAATTGTTGTACAATCCCTTTTTCTGTGTGATTGAAATAAGTTTTACATCAGTCATTCCAAGTGGTGCAGGAGCAAAAAGGGGATTTAAACTGTCACATTTCGGCCTTGCCAGGCACCAGCTTAAAGGTGTTTGAAATGATCTCACACATCACTGCCTGAACTCTGCTTGGTGTCAACAACAATTTTAAATGCCAATAGTCTGCAAGATTTGCATATACAAATATGTGTGTATTGTGAATCCTTCTTGTTGATAAAAATCCTGATTATGAAGATTGTAATCTACTGCAAATCAGACATTTCTTGGTAGCTATCAGATGCTAGTAATTAGTTTCTCTTCCAGGAAATAACTTAAGTACAAAAGAAGATGAGGATTAAAATCAATTGAAATTTGTTTTTCTCTTTACTGATTTAAATTGTGATTGGAATCAGTGATTTAAATAATTTTGAATAATTTCTGTTCTTTTACACTGTAGGATAGTAGATGCCATGTGGTAGGAGGGAGCTGAAATTTATTCAGAAAGATACCCCAGTTACGGCTCCTGACAAATCTATTAAGAAACAAAAGCACATAGTTGAAGTTTGGGGGATTTATTTTTTTTAGGGGACTTCCCACAGTAGCTGTATGCGTACAAAACTAAGCTCTTTCCCTGCTAACTACACTTGGGAGCAGGAAAAAAACCTGATACACCAGAACTGAAGACTTCTTTAGGTACTGTGCAAAGGAGTAAGAGCTGCTGAAGCTACTGGGAGTTTCTGTCAAGCATCTAGTTTCCTGGGGCAGCGCTGCTGAGGAAGGCAGCTCCTTGCCTGACTTGTTTACTTTTCTGAGCACTGCTTCAGTCTCTTACAAACATCAGTCCTCAAGGCAAATTCATTTCTGTGGTAACTCCATGCAGGCCAGAGGAGTTTTCAGGGTTTGGTGTGTGTGTATCATACATAACGTGCCCAAAGAGCTTCACTGCTTATTGCCTCAGTATTTTTCTAAAAGCTTTGCCTGGTGACTTGACAGATTATTTCTCACCTCAAGAGGCTGTACTTGAAATATTGTGTCCCTTCAGGGAGTAATTATAAATAGCAAGGACTTGAATGAGCACCTTCTTAATCTTCCATCTTTGACTTAATATTTTCCCTTCTTATCAACTCTCAGCCACTTGCTTTGAAATCTGACCAATGGCTTTATGTGATTAATACATCAAACAGGTAAATTAGAGCCATTTTGACTCTGAGTAGAAATTTGAAGAGATTGGAAAAAATGAGCAGACATCTCTATTTTCAAACTGTTGTGCTCCAAGTATCATATGAGAAGATTTATGTGTTCTTCCCCATTGTCATTCTTCTATCATAGGCGTGAATATGCAGTAGCGTGAATTTTTCCCAACTATGTCTTGACTGCCATTTTTCAAGATAGCAGCTTTCTCTGTATTTCATGACAGTAAAAGTGCTGATGAAAACTACTTTAGTCTTAAGACCTTTTTCTTAGATAGTGTGTGTGAAATGAGTTGACAGGTCTCAAATTTTATCACCGGCAGCTTGCCTATGTTCATTACTCTGTTGGCCAACAAAACCAAACCAAAAGCTACGGTTTGAACCTGGTTTAAGTGTTCCAGCATCCTTGTGCTCTCCCCCACCCCAACATTAAAACCATTCAAGCTTTGAGTTACGTATCTGAGCTTTAATAGTTTTGTTTCTGGATCGAAGCACATTGGCAGAGCAATGGGGAAGGCGTTTGTCATTCCACGGTACGTGCTGTGCAATTATGGACATTAATCCTGCATGCACTTTTCAGAACAAAATTGAATTGTATGTTCTGTCCCTGAGAAGATGGCTTCCTTTTAGTTCTATAGCACACTGAAATTAAAGTCTGCTGAGAATATAAATGAGGTCTTGTTTCAACTTCGTGACTTCCCTGCAGGCACTAGGAGACCAGATAGAAGAGGTACAGAAGGGCTCTCCTTTTTGAAAATTAGCAAATACAACAAAAGATATGGATGAATTCTGATAAAAGCAAAGCAGCTTTGAGACTGGCGTGGTTTGGTTGTTTATGTCCTCGATGTTTCCCTATAAATCCAAGTCAGGTTTGTAGGTGACAGCAGAGCACCCAAGCTCTCATGAGGCAAACTGTACTTCAGCTTTTCCTTTGCTTTCCACTTGTTTGCTTCTAAATGTTGGGTTTAGTCTCTAGATTTTAAAGCTGCTGGCCACACGTTGCACAAAACTGACTGTCTTACAGCGTTCCGTGCTGTGTGTCAGAGGGCGCTGAGCCACTTACAGGAAAGCAGGTTACCTATTCTGGTTAATCCACTCTTTTAGCTAGCAGCCACGTCTATTTGCATGTTCCTTCACAGCGTGTCAGTCAGTTCTTACCTTCTTAGAGGCCTATTTCACTAGTTTTTGCATTTGTTGACAGAGCGTGGCTGTTGGAGACACAAACTGTGCTGTGGAAGCACTCTATGGCATAAGGATCCGTGGAAGACGGAAGCATGGCAGGATTTACCTCATTTCCCAGTGGATAGTCCCAATCGTGCCATGGCTCTTCATGTGGAGCCGGTCTTGTGTGGTAGATGGACTTGATGTTTCACTACTCTGCAATCTTATTTATTATATTTTTAAGATGACAGGGTGTTGGGGTTTTTTGCGGGGTGTGTTTTGTTTTTAAGGCTCATGAGAGAGAGGGAGTGAGCAAGTTACTGTCAGCATGTTCTGTCTGGGCTCTTGCTGTTTTGGGTGCTGCTCCTCTACGGCACTGTAATAGTCCATGGCTGTCGTCCTTCAAGAGGCTGTTGTGCAACCCTTGCTGCCTTTGCTTCTCCTGTGTTGGGTACTGGTTGGGGAAAGTGCGAGCAGTAGGCATTAGGTGGAGGGAGTGATCAATATATTATTTCATCTCGGGTTACTTTATTTGATCTAAGGTTGATCAATCAGACTGTTCATTAAAGAGATTTTGATGGACACTCAGTGCATCTGATGACTACTCATGTCATTGTTCAGGTAAAATAGCAGGAAGTAGTAAGATCATGATACTAGGTGGATGTTTAGGTTGTCAGAATGTCACTGCTAGTGTTGAGAATATGACTGAAATACTGGCTAGAACTCTTGAGAAAAGTGTCATGAAATTTGCCCAGGCCCAATAGTTAAGGTCATATTTCATGTGAATGAACACTTACAACAAAACAATGAACCTTAGAAAGCTGTTGGGTAATTTCTTATTCTGATACAGGTCAATAATCGTGATTCATAAACATCTCGGTGGGTTTCCTTTCCAAAAACATATGTCCTGGCCTGCAGAAAGGAGCAGCAGCTCGAATCACAAGATCTTTTTTCAAGGACTTGCATATAAACGGATTTGAAGTTGTTTTTCCAATAGTTTCCATGTAAATATTTTTTTCTGATACCAGCTAAATATAATATTCTGTAAAGATGCATAACGAGTTTCAAGGGAAGGTTAAATCAAAGGTGTGTTTGTGCCACATTAAAAACTTTATTTCCCCTCATATTGAGAATCATAAGCTCTGTTGTCTAATATGAAGACACGGGTCCTGTTTAGCACTGGTAGCAGTGGCTGAAATCTGTTGGTACAAGAGGTGCTCAGGAGCAAGTGAACACAGTGCAGGGGTTGTAGTCTTCCTCCCCCCATCTTGGTTTCACTACTTGGGGATATTTGCATGAGAATAAAATCTGGTTCTTTGGCACTCATCTGCTCCTGCTGTTTATTCTTCGCTTGAGGTTATTGTCTCAGTTTGTGACAACATAATTGGTTTCTGTGGAGAAGATTATGATATTGATGAGACTTTTATATATGACTTCAGGTGAGGTGCAATCAAAGCAACAGTTCAGAATAGAAGGTACTGTCTGTTTTCATGCAGTTTCCACTAAGGCTCATTCAGCAGTTTAATTAAGGATGTTATTTATTACTGAATTGTATCACGCAAAGCTGAAGTATGGACACAGTTATGCCAATACAGGCATGACTAGAGACAGTGCTGCTTGTTTTGTTTTCTAAGCTGATGTAAACTGCACCAGGCGAGTCAAATATACGCTGTTCACACAAGGGTTGCTCACTGTTTGTTGTAATTTAGTGTTCTCTAGTGTAGACAAGCTGAAAGAATTGAGCTGGAAAATGCTCTCTTAATAGTTCTTTCTGTGTATTAAATATCTCTTTGAATGGTTAGCTGCTCTTGTACAAGAGAAGATTTTTTGAGAGCAATTATAATCAGAAAAGTTTATTTTATTGCGTTGTTTTCCCCCTACTGATTCCAAATTTGCTATTTTGTATCATACCCTATCCAATTTTTTTTTAAGTGCCATCTCGGCAATGTTTACCTAGCATTTGGAAATCATTCTGAGATCTTCTTGGCGTGTGTGTCTTCACTCCTAACGCAGGACTCGTAATTAGAGCTCATTTGTCAGTTGTGTTGCCGTTGTAAGCAGCAGAGTGGAACACGCTCTCCCGTGGCAGGGCTGGCTGTGGAGTGAGGTCTGATGTGAGTTACACTTGGTGACCCGCTGCAGCCCAGATAGGCTACTGCAAGTATCAGGAGCGCTCGTATGCGTTGCAGATGAGAGGAGTAGGATGATCCATGTCATGATTTAATTTGCTGTGAATGACATTTCGCCGTGGTGTGACTGCTGGATTGTCCTCGGGGGATGTCACAAGTTATTTTTTTTCTCTCCTGTCTGGATTACGGAGCCAAAAGGCTGGAGGGGTGAACAAGCGCGAGCCAGGTTACGCGGAGCCTCGCGTGGAATCGGTGTGGGCTGGTGGAGGCTTGGTCTGCCCACGGGCAGGTGTGGGACCAGGCATCTTCCTTCCGGATGTCACCTGTCCTGCCTCTGCTGGAGGCCAGCTATGTAATGGAGCCACAAACACTGCTGTAATCGTGTCAGTTATCCTGGCTTCGTAGGTTAAAGCTCTCCTTTGTAGGCATGTCATGAGACATGCATCCCCCCCCTTCCTCTCTCCTCCAGAAAACATTGGATTCTGATATTACCTTGTGATTCTGAAAGCCAAGGCCTTAGGCACATGCCTTTCGTGCCTCAGCTTTCATCTGCTCCTGCTCCCGGTTGTGTACGAACACAATGGGGGAAGAGAGAAACCTGAGGAGACAGGCTGAATGTACCCAATTGCATTCTGGAGAGCCCCGTAATGTGTTGCAAGTAAATGCTTCGCTCCTGGCATCGTGGATGAGCAGGATTGGGAGAATACCATCACATACCCATAATTTGAGTTTGAGTTGGCAAGAGGAGAGAAGTACAAACAAGAAATGGGTATTTAAGGTATTCAGAATAAGGAAGGGGCATAATTATATGAATCACTTGGCTTTATCAGCAGTCGCCTGTAAATGTGTTTAAAGTTTGACTCTATTTTGTTACTTAAACTTGAGCAACCAGGCTTTCTGTACGTCATGGTGTCACAAGGGCTGCGAGCGGGTGTAAGGCAGCCTTGATGCTTGCTCCTGTGCCAGCTCCTGCTTGTTGCTGCCTCCTCTCCTGTGCTACCCAAAGCGTTTGCGCGGCCCCGTGGTAATTCAGACCAGGGAACTGAGCTGAAACTAGCTGAGCAGAAATCCTGATGCAAGGACCATTAGATGTGCTTCTTTATGGCTTCTTGATTGCTCAGCACATGCAAATATTTAATCTCATGTTTAATTCTGTGTTGTGGGTGTAGAGCCAGAGGCAAAATCCTAACAACTTGAATGGAATCGGGATTTCCCCTGAAAGCAGGTCTATAAATCCAATGGGAAATGTAATTCTTAGCACTCAGATTCAGGCCTGTGTGTTTTGGCCCTCAGGTGCAAGCTCCCAAGGGCAAAGGCAGCGTCCCGTGTTCAGGAGCTGGCCCTACTGTGACCTTCGGATCCAGAACAGGTCCCAGATGGCCCGATGTGTAACATTTCATGTTGCAGGGAGGGTATTTTATTGCAAAACCCCAGTAGCGGGCCAGGACGTTCAGAGTAGGGCTGGAAATGGTTCCTGAGGAGCAAGCAAAAAAGGGGTTGCCTGCACGGGGTGTGTGTGTGTGTGTGTGTGCAGCGTGAGGCCAGATGCGAGCAGCTCTGCAAGCCGGATCACCTCGTATCCCATCCCATCTTATCCCAGCGCTCGTGCCGCCGCAGCGGGGGCATCGCTGGAAATCCCGAAGTTTGCTCCGTGCCTTCCTCCTCCCGAGGGATGGAGGTTCCCTCCTCCCGTCCCGACCCCGGCAGCTGGAGGCGAGCCGGCAGGTAGCGAGGCGGGGTGTGTGTGTGTGTGTCTGTCTGTCTGTGCGCGTCTCCTTTGTCTCCAGCAGCCCGTGCAGCGCCGTGCACCCTGCGGGCGGCCGCGCATCCCAGCGCCGCGCATCCCCTCCCCTCCCAGCCCCGCTCGGCACACCCAGGCAGGCCGAGCCTCGGCCCGCCCCCGCCGGCCCCCTCGGCACATCGCGGGGCTAATTACCAGCAGGGGGCTAATCGCCAGTAGGGCGTTAAAGGCCCCCCCTAAACACACCCCACCCTACCCCACCCCGGTCCCGGCTGCGGCGGGGCGGCCGGTGCTGCCCCGGCCGAGCGGCCGCGCTGTCCCCGCTGTCCCCGCAGGCCGGCTTTGTGCAAGCGGGCCGCGATTGGCCGTGCCGGCAGGGCCAGCCCCTTCCTGGCTGCCTGGCATGAATATGCACGGCCCCCCTTCCTCCTCCTCCTCCTCCTCCTGCATGTGTGTGTGTGTGCGGGGAGCGGGGCTCCGCCAGCAGCGCCGCTCCAGCCATGTCAGCTCGGCTCCGCCTGGGCCCACCATGAGCCATGGCCATGTCTGCGAGCGCCGACGAAGAGGACTACGAGTCGGAGCCGGAGCCCGAGCCGGGGCCGGGGCCCGAGCTGGGGCTGGAGCAGGTCCGGGGCGGGCGGCGAAGTTTGCAGCAGGAAGGGAGGGGAGGGAGGAGGCCGGGCCGGGCAGCGCCGAGCCGAGCCGCGCCGCGCCGGCAGCGGGGACGGGGAACAATGTGGGGTCGGGAGCGGCCCCGGCCCGGCCCGGGTTAGCGCCGCCCGCCGTGGGGCTGAGCCCGGTGGCGGCGGCGCCGCGGCTGCGGGCGGGTACGCGGAGCGGGGCGCGGGAGCCTCCCGCCGGGGGCCGGCCCGGGGCGCACGGCCTCGCCGCCGTGGGCGCCCGGGGGCACCGGGAGTTCGGCACCCCCGAGGGCCCCGCGCCGCCTCGGAGGCGAATGCGCTTGGAGCGTGGGATTGCTCCTCTTGAGGGGTTTCCCTGTCCTTTCCAGAATTATTATTATTTTTCTTTTTCTAATAAGATTCCTCAAATAGCTGAGGGGGCTGCAGGACTTCAGGAGGGAGCCTGGTGCTGAGCCTGGCTGCCTTGTCTTAGTTCGATTTATAGACAAAACCTCCTTTCCCAGGGACGAGGGATGGAGAATAAAGAGAAGGATGTGTGTTGAAATGAAAAGAGAACTTTTATTAATACTTCCAGGGCTTATTCTCTGAAGGTTTGGTGGGGTTTGGGTTGGTTTTTTTGTTTGTTTGTTTTGGTTTGTTTTTTTTCCTGTGGGGGAAGGAGAATAAACTTTTTAAATTTATGAAGTAATCTGTGAAAAATAATCCCAAACATATGTTCTAGATTGTGTATTTTACTCTCTGAGAACTGCCTAAGCAATTAAAAATGCACCAGGACTAGAATTAAACATGTGTATGCAATTTAAACATAAACTTCATAGTTTTGTTCGTAACTCAAGGTGTCTTGCTCTTTAAAATAGCCTAATAATTTGCTTTTAGAGACAGATTTCTACATAGGCCGGGGGTTGAGCCTATCCTCCATAACCCATCTCGTTTCTACTAACTTTGCTATGTTTTGCTTTATAATTGCCCTAAGAAAGCAAGGCCCAAAAAGAGTTTGGACTGATCATGGTGGTGGTGCGACTTGGGTGCTCCCCAGGGACGGCAGATCTGATGTGGAAACCTTAAGAGAGATGTTAATGTGCTGCACAGGCCTGGTGAGGTGTCAGTCTGAGAACCTAAACCAGGTTTTGGATGAGTAACTTTATTAAGCCTTTACTTAATTCTACAGAGTGTGTGAACGTGCAGGCCTGTGCTGCTGCTCGATTTGCTGCACGGCTCCCAGACTTGGTGGTTAAAATAACCCAGCTCCCTTCCTTTTCTTAAACTTTGTCCCACGCCAGGCCTTTTCCATTTGGGTCTATGTCTTGGTGTGATTACTGTATGCTTTTTTAAAAAGAACTAATCGTTGGGAGAGCAGATTGGTCTCAGCTGCATTGTACCAGCTGTGAAATCGCTGCTGGAGGTGCTAGTTCTTGCTGGGTGAATTTGGAAAGTTGGTTGGTGATGTTCTGAGATTCTTCAGCTCTTCTGAAACCGGAGGCTTTGATAATGTTTTTATATCTTAATAGTTTAAAACAAAAATTAATGAAAGAAAGTGGATATTCTTGTGGGATTTCTTGTAAGGCTTGATCTGATCCTAAATTACAATGCTGTGGCCTACGTAGCAAAGACCTGGGGAGTGTTTTTCATTTTGTTCAAAACTGTTCCGGTGGTAAAGCGCCTTGCGTGGATTCAGCTGTATTTTCATCCAAGCCTGCTTTAACAGGCGTGGTTACTGTATTTTTCACATGGGATGTGTCAAATCGGTATCAGACAGCTTTTTTTTTTAGTATGATAGTCCCTGGTGTGTAACAGGTGAAAGGTTCAGCTCTACAGGTGTAGCTGAGCAGGACAACTTCAGTGCTTGGGTAGGGCCTGCAGTTCTTGTCACTCAAACTTCCTTCTGACCTTCATTCCTCTTTCTCTAGTCTATGTTTAAACTAAGAAGACAAGAAGTCCGTCAGGTTTCCCAGCACGAGAGCAGATGGGATTTACTGCACTTGCAGTAGCTGTCAGCACTGGGGGCTTGGAAGCATGGGGGTGCCAGGGTACATGTCCTGCCTGGTGCTGGCCGTGGGGAGGGCAGCACCCCGCTGCAGCCCACCAGCCTTGCTGGGTTGCTGAGGGTAGGAAGAAATTCGGTTTCCGACTGTGACTAACTTTAGCATGTGTCAACAGACTGAGAATGAATTCTCCTGGGTGGGGCTAGGGGGTTTGTCCTGAAGTAGCGGTAAGAAGAAAAGCTACATTTGCACAGGGTGCCCCAAGTCTGTGTAACTTACTGGTGTCTTTCTTTTTAAGAGCTCCTACTTCGGATGCAGCTTATCTACAACAGCATATTTTTGCCAATATATCTTATTCCACCCTCCAGGCCTAACTTCTACCTCCTCACCACCAGAGGAAAATAAACAGAAGCACTTGCATTGGCACTGACGTGCCACTTTATCACTCCCTAACCAGCATAGCTCTGCTGGCAGAAAAGCTGCTGGAGTGTCACTAGTGTCCAGATGAACCTGCGAGGTATAAACTTGTCTTTTTACTTGTGGGAGGTTGATCTGTTTATCCCGTTGTGAAGCTCTGTGTGGTCCCTGGCAGTGGTCACTAGGAGCTACGTTGCTTTTTGCAGGAGAGGACAAGAAAGGTTGTAGGTATGAATTGGAGGAGATGGTGACAGTGAATGTGTGGAGAGGATTAATCCTGTTTGGGGATGGCTGGGCTTGAAAAAGTTCCACCACCTTCCCTTTGCCTCTGACGCTGCTTGCTTAATGGGGGACATCGGATTTGTCTTGCAGGACACCTCCACCCCGGCAGGAGCGTGTGCTGATGATGGGTGATGTGACTCTTGTAAACTGTCACGGCTAGAGGGAAACAACTCTCCTGGAGTTGGCATGTGTAGCCTTTTGGGCAGATACACTTTGGTCAGACGTGTTAAATCCGTGGTGTTGGCTTGTGCTCTTCAGTTAATACAGCTTTTAAGGATGTTGTGGGCATCAGTGTGATTTTTGCCATCTTAAATGGAATTCCTGCCGTCACCTCATCCTGTCCTTTCTTCCTTCTTCCTCTAAGGTTTTCTTTTGACAAGGGTTTCTGTTAATTGCTGAAGAGATGTAAGGGTTTAGTGCTGAAGAACTGTTGACTTGGTTGTGATTACCTAGTGCAAGACTGTGTGTGTGTGTAACAGGCTGTCAGCCTGCCGGGCAGTTTAATGCCAGTCCCTGTATTTCAGGGTTAATGTAGAGTTAATGACTGTCTGTTTCGGAGACCTCTGGTAAAATTACTTTGGTGGATCTCAGTCCAGTGCATTGGTATGTGTGTTGCTAGTCTACGCCACTGCTGGTAATTGTCACTTTGACTGGGCTTCTTAGCAGGAAGGCCAAAACTACATGCCTAGGAGGCTAGGAGAAGGACACGTCACTGGAGAGTAGAGGACAGTGCTGCTCGCAGGCCCTGGGCATCAAGCAGAGAGCCTTGTCCCCCAGAACTTCCACCCTGTTTGAATTGAAAAACGCACCTCTGGGTCTGCCCACCTCTGGTGCTACAGGAAGAGGCAAGGAAATGATTGACCAGAAGCACTTGCTGTGGCACCCCGTGGGCTTCCCCAGTGCCCAGTATCAGCCTGTGACCCAGCATGTTTAGGGTGGTATTTTAGCTGACAACTGTTATGAATTGTGGGTTAGCGTGTGGCTTTTTTTTTTTTCCCTAGTGTGTGTTTATCGGATGTTATAAAGAAACAACCGGTAATTAAATTTGTCTATTCTAATTCTGTTAAAACAATTGTATTGGGATGCAGTGCCATGTAAAGGTCTTAGTGCGGGACTGGCGCCCAGGAAATCCTGGGTCCTCATCTTTTGGTGCTGATATGGTTACACGGACTTGGTCAAACTGCGACAAATCAGAATAATTGGAATCTGTCCACATGTTGCAGAAGGAAATCACCCCTGTCTTGCAAATGGAAGGGATATATTTGTGGCACAGCAGCTGGAAGCAGTGAACACAACACATGTAAGATGTCTTGTCTTGGAGAGATTTACGCAGTGGATGCATAAGCTGTTCAGACTGTACTTGGTTTGGAAGTGAAGTGCTTCAGGGTCTCATGACCTTAGCTGGCCACATGATAAGCCCTTCAGAAGGGCACTGTGCATGTCCCTGGATTTTCCTTGGAGATGTTGAGTCTGAAATAACAGCACGGTGCTGCTGGGAGCAGTTTAAGCAGGTTGCTGAAGCTGAGGGTGGAATAAGACCCATGCCCAGGTAAAGGCCACTTGCAGAAGAGCTTGTTTCTAGGCTGCAGGCTTTGTCAGCCTTGCTTTTAGGACCAGGACCTCCTTCCTCCTGGACTTGGTCGCACTGTCAGCTCTTCCTCTCCAGAGCAGAGGAGTCTGTATGTGAAGTTGCCTGGTGACAACTCCAAAAGAGCCCGGTTGGTGTTGGGAGAGCAGTTGGGGAACATCAGCACCTAATTAATGATGCATTTAACGGCCAATCGCTCTTGAAGTGTTGCCTCCAAAGTGTTGATGCTCTTGGTATTTTTGTTTGTCCGAGGTCTTTTGAGTTATTCTTTGCAACTGGGAAGAATCTGTTACTGTAAACAACAGAGTTGTGTTTCTGTTGTAGTACGAGTTGTGCTCAGGGCAGAGGTCCTTAGTTGCCTCTGTTACTTCTGACCCTGGTGATGGTGGGGGCCTTTTTGGTGACTGTTGAGCAGAGAAATGACATGGTAAAACTGTATTAAGATACCCATAAGCAGGCAGGGAAAACTTCCCAGCAGCCAAATGTGTGTCCATAGCCAAGATAAACTAATGTTCTTACCTAGGTAGCATTTCCTAGGGGTTGTTTAGAGTTGGAAGTGTCATACCTGGGCTTATTCCCAGATCTACATAGCCCTGTCGAGAGACTTGAATTGCTGATGGCCCCCCCACCCAGTCCCCTGATTGTTGTCCACCCGGAGTACTGTTGAATTTGGTGGGGTTTGTGGGTGCTCAGCACTTCTGAAAATGATTTTGCAAATTTGTCCCCTTTCCTGTCTGAGGAGCGGTTTGTTTTACCACTGTGGCATTTGAGGGTGATCCCAAATTCATGATTTGTAAATGGCTTTGTAGTTCATAGGCTGTTACCTTTGATGGCCTAAGTTTACTCCTGTACTCAGGTGCTGTAAGAGCCATGCTGTGTCTGCTTCAGGGGCAGGAGTAGGTTACCTTTTGTGTTCTATAGCAGTAATCTGGGGGACACGAATGGGGGACACGGAGGGACGACAAAACCCCCACAAGAGAAACAAAAACCTAGCAGGATGTCCTGTTAATGTGTCTTGTTTTAGAGGGCAGTGCAAGTCCACCAGCTTTCTAGGTTTCCATGTAATAGAGGTAGGTAGTATATCAATCCTAATGTGTTTCAGCAGCTTCTTGCACAGCTTTTGTTAGGAGCTTGGGAGAGTGGTTGTCATCACTTCAGCATTCTCCTACCCCTCTTTTGAAGACTTGCTGTGGCCACAGAAGTATAGACACAGATTCTGTGGAGATGCTGGAGAACATGGGGGATTGCTCGTGAACGTATTTCAGGCAGGCTCTGTCTCAACTCCCTGGCTTTTGTTGTAAGATTTAAAAAGACAATCTCTCCAAGTTTGGTACAATCTTCCTTTTCTTGATAGTTCTCAGAGGTGGCTGCTGGGGACTACAGAGTCATCAGGCACAGGCTGTGCTTGAGGGTCTCAGCTCGTCTCCTTGGGAAAGGAGATGATAGGGTCTGCTGCACAGGTGGGAGACTACATTGGTCCAGAACCTGTTTTAGGGCTTAGTATGTCTCCTAGTCCTGAGCTTGAGGCCATGGAGCTGCTGTTTGCTGGCCACCGTGGTAAATCCAGGTTAAGGAATCCTACCACCCCCTACCACTTGTTCGTTATTTGCAGGACAGCTCCACAGACTTGTGCTAGGCGGGTGACAGATTGCAGTACAGAGATGGGAAGAGGAGCTGGGAAGGAAATCTTTGCCTAGTTTCACTACCAGGGCTGGGACATTGTAAAACTGCAGTCTGAGCTGGAAATCCTGCAGCATCTCTACACTGACATCGACCTGGAATTTATCTGGCTGTCTGCCACGTGCTAAATAAACCCCAAGTCATGTCGGAGGCTCCTTCTACCCCCTTGAATCCCAGCCCCTTTCTGGGATAGCAACCCACAGGCCAGATTTTTCTTCTGTGGAGGTTTTTAAGCAATCACTTTGGAGCCCCTTGAAACTAGATACTAGTGGGAATTCCTGCAAGGCCTCTCTAGCCTTGCTGGCTGTGACATCCTGGAGCGAAAACGTGGCTTGGATTGAGGATTGGTTGGTTGGTAAATTAGTACAAACCCAGCTAGTACAATTGCTTGGATTTCCTAACAAGCAGCAAAGAGGTCTGGGTAGATAAGAAATGTTGAGTACAGTGAGACCACAGGTCTGCGTCTCGGCCATCTGCTGTGTGGTGGTGATTTGTAAGGAAATCGGAGTTGTGCGGTGTGGTCTGGCTTTAGGTCACCTTCCTGCTTGCTTGCTGCTTTTTTTTTTGTGTGTGTTGTTTTGGGTTGTGGTTTTGTTTTTTTTTTTTTTCTCAAATTCTGTGTTCAAGCGATGCCTTTTTACTGCTTGCATCTTTGCAGTGACCTGGCACGTAAGACACTGTCCTCAGAATTAGGACTTGGCTCGTATTACTCTGGCAGGATCGGGAGTTGTCTTTCAGCTGGAAAAGTACCGAGTTTGATTTTTCCTTGAAAGAGATTGCATTTTAAAAAGACGGTTCTGATAGTGTCATATCTGTTTGCCTTCTCAAAAAACTTAACCTTGTTCAAACCTAGCGAGAAGAAGTCAGATGCTCACACATAATCTTCCATGTGCTGTTGGCAGAGGGAAACTGCCCGGGTTGTTGTACATATTTTGGTTTAACTTGTTCCCACTGATGTCTAGCCTTTGGTTCATGTCTCTTGCTTCCCTTGCTAGTGGAAGGAGTCTAATAGAGGGAACGGAGGAGTGATTCATGCTGAGGAAGGAAATTATCTCTTATCTAGGTTGCCTCTAAGCCAGTCCTGGCAGAGCTGACTTTATCCTTGAGAGGCTGAAAAGTTGGTCTAAAAGGTAAATATTTATTCTTTAGAGTGTCTGAAATTGATCTGAGATCCAGGCGTCTGGTGTGGTTGCTGATGGGAAGGGAAGACAGCTGCACTTGTCTGTGTTCACACAGCCCGGTGCGACTCAACCTGCAAGTGGAACACAAACTGTTCTGGAGGAGCGTAATCAAAAACTTGCTGAAATCCCTGTAACCTCATCGACTAAGCAATGTTTTCTCCCACCTCAGTTGCGATAGTAGGTCTGTGGGAAAGCAAGCTATGATGTCTAGCTCCTGGCTTCTCTGGTCTCCCAGCACCAAGCTTCCTGGGATGGAGACTGTTAAAGTATCAGCCCTATTCTGCATCTTAGCAAAGCTCCAGTGGCTTTCACTAAGTCAGCTGGGAGGAAGATCACCACTCAGCGATGTGGCTTTTCCTCAGGGTGTATAGTAGGACACTTAGGGGAACTTCTGTAGTACCAAGTGGAATCATTTCTATACCCTTTCTTTTAAAAACTGCAGTGGAAATTCTGCACGGCTTTTATAGCCAACCTGCCCCTGCCTTGGTGATTGCCTGCAGTTCAGCAGGAACAGAAACTGAAACGGGCTGGGCTCTTGGTCATATGCTGAGACGTGCAGAAAGTGGGAAAATGGTACAAATGCTAAACCAGATGAGCTTTGCAGTCTCATTATTATCATCTTTATGGAGAAAGCTGTCAGTGGTAAGGATGACCCACGCCAATTCTTGTGTAATTAGCCCCATACACTTACCTGGTATTTAGCGATGTTTGGCTTGAGCTGTGAGTTCTTGTGTATAACAGGCAGTTTCTGATGAGAACATGGAATTTAGATATCCGAGTGAGTATGTTGTGGTTTAACCTAATCACTTAAAATCTTTTCATGTTCCTTTAGCTTCTGTCTTAAAGGTCATTGAAATCTAGACCTGGGATGCCCTTTTTAGCCTTTGCACAGCATCAGTTAGTGTTCTATTTTTGAGCACCTGCTGGTATTGGATATGGGGGAAGCTCCTTTGGAAAGGTTTTGTAGTATTTGTGGTTTATTTCCCACTTTATCACTTGGCAGTAGTTCATACTTTCCCGTTTTTTTTAGGGAGATTGCTGTGGCTTGAGCTATTGCTGCTGAGTGTTCCCCTGCTGTACCTAACCTCAAAATTACTTTTGCTGCCTCCTTGGATTCTTCCACTTCCAGTGGAGAACAGTAGACCTTCTGGCTTAACCTGAGCACAATCCTAAGAGCTCCTCAGCCCAGAGCTCCACAGTGGCACAGATCACCCTTGACCGAAGCCAAGCACGCCACCTGGGACTTGGTCCTGCATTGAGCTGTGCATAAATTGATTCTCCCTGCCCTCCTGTTGAAGTGGGCTTGGTATAGGCTTGGGGTCTCTCATTTATGCCTTGGTTTCTTTGTCTTTTTACAAAGCAATGCTTTTTTTCTTGAAAAGGTAGGGGAACTCCTTTGGCTGTAAGAGTGTTCATATGCATCTGCTGAGTATTACCCATCTGTGTATAATTCTGATACGTCTGTCAGTTCTGCATCTAACGGCTCCTGTCCAAGGAGGTTCTGCAGTTCAGGTGGTCAGTGGGATGTGCGATTAACCTGCTGTGTCTGGCTCTTTCAGAACAGGGCAGTCGGACGGCCCAAAGGGAAACTGGGCACTGCTTCTGCGGTGAAGCTCGCAGCTAATCGGACAACCGCTGGGGCACGGCGGAGGAGGACGCGATGCCGCAAGTGCGAGGCGTGTCTGCGGACAGAGTGCGGCGAGTGTCACTTCTGCAAAGACATGAAGAAATTTGGGGGACCTGGCAGGATGAAACAGTCCTGTATTATGAGGCAGTGTATCGCAGTAAGTGTACCTGTTGCTACAGCTCGCTTGGAGATTTCTTTCCTATATCTATGTCTCCTGGTGACGAGGTGTGGAACTGAGAATTCCTCTCTGAGTAGTCTCTAAAGTGCATCAGGCAAAACAGCGTAATCCCTGCCCTCTCAGTTCAGATCTCTTTTCCCATTGCTTTTCACCCTCCCCAAATCTTAAACCAGAATGCTACTAAGACTCAATAGCACAGCTTTCGTTCTTAGTAATACAGGCGTGGAGACTATCAGTATGCTGGAAACTGGCACTCAAATCACACTGAAATTCTGGGATTTGGGGGAGAGAGGAAAAGTGGGAAGTTGAATTCAAAGGGAGGAAAGGTGTGTTTGGTTTGGTTCTCTGAATTTCCTGAGAAAACTGCCTTGCAACCATCTTTGCCATCTCAACTACTTAGCCAAATTCAGCTATGGAGAAGTCTTTAACTGGCATCCTCCAAGACTTTGGCGTTGGTGACCCCAGCCCCAGGCTGCTTGAGATCTGAATTTCAATTTCTTTGCTGTTACCTGGGCATATAGGGGAGGGTCTGATCCAGATGAGCCAGGGAGCCTTGTCTTCCTCAGGAACTAGAAATGGCTTTCGGAGATGAGCATCAGAATGGGACAAGCAGGCAAAGATGATTTCCTGGGCTTCTGTGATACATTGCTTTTAGAAGCCTCGTGAGTCATAAGTGATAGCTTTGTATTTAACAAGTATTGACAGATTAATCTTCCATTCAGTTGTCGAAGCAGCTTTTGAATCCGTTGCTTTCATACTGCCTGTGGCAGAGCTTCTCCTCAGGTTTCATGTCCGCAGTGCCCCCATTCAAGGGTAAAAATTAGCTTTAGCTTTTATCTTAATTCTCTGGAAGACCTTGTTTATGTTGTTGTTAAGGGTTTGGTTTTCTGTTTGTTTTTTGTTGTTTTGTTTTTGTTTTTTTTTTTTTTTAAGGAAAGGAATGTTGTTTATTCATAACTGAAGTATCACCCCATCTATACTGATTTTTCTCTTAACTCTTGTTACAGTTCCTCCTCTTAGTTTTTTGGTTTGTTTTGGTGGGTTTTTTTTTGTTAATTCTGATGAGGAAACTGAAGTGGAGGCATTAAATAACTTGATCTGACACTGATAAAAAAACTGATAAGCACTGAAGGTTTCCAGTAGTTGCTCCTGGTAGCTCACTCCATGTCCTGTTCTAAGCCATGCACTGTTCTTGACATAGAAGATTGGATTCAGCTCTGCTGGATCTTTCAGTAAAGTACACAGAATATCTACCTTTCCGCAGAGTGCTTTTGCAGCTCAAGTGTCTTTTCTTTGAACGCTTGATTTCCTGGAGTGTGGCATGAATTCAACAGCATGGATGAAGAAGTTATTATTCTCCAGGGGGAAGAAATAGTGAAATCGTGCTGCCTTTTTAGTGGAGGGATTACATTAGGGCTGCAGTTTGCTTTCTTGTCCTGACTGATGAAGGAAACTGTTATACTAAGCCCTTTCAGTCTTGATAACGCAGGCTGAGCCTTCTGGAGATGAACTGGGTTCTCTTCTGGCTGAGTGTAGTCATCCTCTCATTCCCTCTCTTCTAATGAAGAAGTATTTTTCTTCTGAGTATCTGCAGTTTTGTTTCCCGAATCTGTGGTAGAGCGCAGGGCTTGGTGGCCAGGGTACTCTGATTCCTCATCCTACCCTTGCACGCACTCAGGAGGACATCTCTGCCCTTCGTGTGTTCCCATCGGTGTCAATAGCAGGGGGAGTATTACAGACTTTCTTAGAGCAGCAAAAGCGTAGAAAATTTGCAGGTTGAACTGTTGTGATTTTTAAGGGTGCTTCACATTTCTGTAAGCAATCCTATTGCCTTTACTCTTGTTCGTTATGTTCTGTAACAATTGCGGTAGTAATGTATTGTGGTACCTATCCAACAGCTTCCAGCCAAAAAAAAAGCCCGAAACACTGAATCAAGGCTCTGTGGAAGTAATGATCCCTACAGTTCTGGGATTGCGCTTTCCTCTGGTTAATAACATCGACAATATTAACTAGACACAGGCTTTCATTAAATTCAGAAGCCTTAGGAGAGCCTGTACTGCCATTCAGAGAACAGGCACCTCCTCTGCATCGCTAGTTCAATCAGGAAAGGGAACAGGAGTGCCTGGGACACCTTATGCTGCATTGAATAGGTTGGAAGGGAGTGTGGGGCTGTGTGCTGGGAGGACAAGGCATGGCTGCTCTTCCAGCCCATCAGTGGGACGGAGCTGGTTGGGGCACAGAGGAGATTTCCTTAGACACCCTTGCCCCCAGCAAGAAAAACTTTACTGCTCCTGGGATGTCTGATCTTGTGCGTGGATGTAAATACTTGTTGTGGGGCAGATCGGACAAAACAAGTGGACAGAGCTCTTGCAGCTCTGGAGAGAAGCCAAGGGCTTTTCTCTGGTTTACCTGCTGGTGGAATGGGATCCTGGGGATTCCTATTTTGTGCTTGGAGGAAGGGTGGGAATTAAATAGCATTTGCAAAATGCTTTTAAAATGGAGCGTGGGTAAGTACTGGCGTGAGAAAGCACGAAAGTGTTGCCGTAGCTAATGTATCAGACGTTGGTGTGTGGGGCAGCACACAGTGGTCTGTCATGGCTTGCTACAGGTTTTTCCCTGCTGGGAACTTGCTGAAGGATGCACTGTTACTGCATAGATTTGGTTTGGTGTGCAAGTGTCTGCTGACAGATTTTATTCACTCCATCTACGAGAGATCCTTGCCGTGAAAAGCCACATCTCTGCCCTTGGCTGCTTAAGGACTTGCAACCTAATGGACTGCATTTCGTATTACAGCCAGCTTCTTGTGAGGGTCTTCCTTTTCTTTCTTGTAATGAGACTTATACCTGATTGCCTCAAACCAGAAGTTTGTTGCTCATTAGCACAAAGGTGGCTTTTTAGTTAGACTGGCATTCAGTTCTTTGACATGGGTGACAGAAATGTGAGATGCTGCAGTTCCCTTTCTGCCTCAGCAAAAGACAGGAAAAAAATCAGCGTGCTTCTCACTGGTGACACTTGCAGGAGAGGAATTTTCTTTTTAAGTGTCTGTGCAGTGTTCTTTGCAATGCCCAGGTTGGGAGCAGGGCCCTAGATAATAAACTGTCAGTCAGGAAAAGGTCTGTTCTTGGTTCTGTTGTGGGCTTGCTGTGAGACCTGGATTGGGTCCCATAACATCTGTCTGCCCTGCTTGTGAAGTAGAGGAGATGCCAAATTGCCACTCAGATTGTGAAGCTTAATGGATGTGAATAGTGATGTTCTAGGTTGTTTCTTTTCCCTCCCATTGTGCACTAGTGAAGTGACTTGCATGCAAGTGTCTGTGTCAGCTCACAGATTCAAGGAACCCACAAAAAAAACATCTTCATCCCTGGGATGCCTCATGAATCTGTGTTCCTACAGGAGGGCACTTTTATTCCCTCAAACAGGTCCTGTGATGCTTGGTCTGGGTACCCACCCCCGATTGTTACCAGTTTTTCTTGCCTTCATTGCTCTGCTGGGCTGGAGCCTTCAGCAGTTTGCACAATTAATTCCTATTTATCTCTTTGAAATGTGGATACTGTAAATGCACATGGATTTCCTCTGTTTCCGTATGTCTTCCATGTCCTCATCAAGACTTCTTTCTGATATGTGTAAACAGCCTGTGTTGCCTCATACTGCTGTGTGTCTGGTGTGTGGAGAAGCTGGGAAAGAGGACACGGTGGAAGAGGAGGAGAGCAAGTTTAATCTCATGCTAATGGAATGCTCCATTTGTAACGAAATCATACACCCAGGATGCCTTAAGGTGAGTACCAGGATGTGATACATGTTGGAAACAAAAACTGGATTAGTTATCACCTTAATGTAAAAGTGGCGTGAAGAAATTGGAAAGCTTTCATGTTTTCGTCTTTGGAAACTGAAGTGAGCAAAGAGCTGGTGTGAGAAGCAGAGTGTCAGCTGGGGCACACGCAGCCCTGACCGGCAGGCGGGGATCCTCCGATGTACCAGCATCCCCTGAACGCAGAGACTCTTGCGTTGGACAGCCTCTGAAATGAGTGTGCATGCAAATGTCTTGGGGGTTTTGGGATTGTTTTTCTTTCCTTCTCCTTTTTGTGTCTTGTTTAAGGAAGTGAGGGGTTCCGGTGGGCACAGGAAGCTTGAGAGGACAGGGAAATCTGCCCGTACATTTGGATGACAATCCCTGTATCGACAGCTCCTTCGTGTGTCCCGCAGAGTACAAACAAGTGGTTTGCTGTTCGTGTTTGTCCAGGCACGGCTGCGCCAAGCAGCTGGCTTTAAAGATGTTATGAGCAAATGCTGCAGTAGGAAGACTGCAGCTCTGGAGAACAAACTGAGCGAGTTTCAGGCTGCAGGAGTGCTCACCCTTGGCTGACTTGAGTCCTGTGAGCAGCTATTTTCTTTGCTGGTAACAAAAGTGTCATTTTGGGCGTATAGTTGTGTATTAGCATTTAGAAGCCTCCTTTCTCCAGAGCTGGTTTGTTTGAGCTGATCAGCCATTTCCTGTTGCTGATTTGTTTATGGTTAAAGTGATTTGCCAAAGCAAATGTGTTCTGACACATCGTGCCCCAGAAAGCAGCTTTTGGCCCTTCTGGGATCTCTGGGAGGAGAGGTATGTTCTTAATGCAGGCCTGGGGTGATGCTCCCCTGGCTTTTTATTTCTCTTGTGCTGTACATAGCACTGCACCAAGCTATGTGCGTGTCATTTAGTAGGTAGCTGGCAAACCAGAACTGTGGCTGTCTCCCTGATTCATGAAATTGGTGCTCACAGCTCCTGCCACAGATGGCTCTGAAAGGGAGCTTGGCTTGCTTGGCTCTGCTTAAAACAAGGCCTCGGGGGCTGATGAAGCAAGGGAAGGAGCTGCTTGTTTTCAGAGGTACCTCAATTTTGGCTTGTAGCTGCTGCTTTGCTATTCCAGTCCTTCCTGAAAGTGCCCTGCACTCCCCCATCTCTCGTTTTGCAGTGTCAGTGACACTTCATGGCTGAGTCCAGCGGACACGACTGTTGTCTAGTGGCAGTTCAAGTCTGGTTTCCTCTCCCCATACCACATTTGGGACTAGTTGCACAGGATGTGGGTCAGATCTGTGAAATCAAGCAAATGCTGTTTGTTCTTTTATGCATGTGTGGTGTTCTGAGTGCTGTTTTGGTAACTAGGAACAATTTTGATTTGGGTGTTTCTGAAAGTTAAGCAATGGGAGATTTACAGTGTGCCTTGTGTGTCTTATTTTAATTCCTCAATGCTTCTGTTGAGCTGACGTGGTGGGGTGACTGGTACTGTTTATTTACTGAGACAAAAGGGCACTGGTAGGATTTGAGAATCGTCTTGGAAGGCAAGATGAGACTATGCGCAGGGGAACAGCAAAAGGAAAATGGAGCCTCTTCCTTGGATCCCTCCCTGCTCTTTATTCCCCAGTTCCATGATTTTCTGCAAGATAAAAATCTGTTCCCATGTTGCTCAAGCCCTTGACGTGGGCATAAACCCAGAGGATGGAGCCCATAAATAGGCCTTGTGGGAAGCGCCTTTGAATGCAGACACAGCCCCAGGGCAGCCGCTTCGGCCGTCCACCAAGAGAAAGTCCCTTCCCGTCCTACAGGCCGTAGAGCGTGTGAACTGTTTGTCGTCTCCAGTCAAATGTCCAGCAAAGGTACTTCTGGGGGAGGCTGGAATAAACTGGATCAGTGAAGGGAGAGTGTCCTTTCCTGGCTTATTCCTACGTGGAGTGAATTCCCTCCAAGACACTTCTCCAAAGCATGTGGAGTAGTCTGGCACATGCAGTGGCTAATTTGTACTCCAGGGCAGGTTGTTCCTGGTTGGAAGTCCATCCTCTTCCAGCTTCCTGATTTGGCTGTACTGGTTTGTGGTGGCTTTTCCTCGTGAAAAACCAGTGTCAGAGGATGACCTCTTTGAGGAGATTAAGGGAGGCTCAGGTGCATCTGTGCTCTGACACACTTGCAGCCTTGAGGGGCTTCTGCGGGTGCCTCTTGCTGGGGGCGCTGGGTGCCAGAGCACGTTAGGTGCTTGCATTGGAACCGTGCTAAGGACAGCCAGGGTGTTTTGTATACTGAGAAAGGTCACGGGAGGCTTCTGACACACTTCTTTCCTTGAAAATACAATGCCAACACAAATTCTCGTTTTGCTGAAGAGTTTCTTATGAAAACGATCTTGGTGAGCATTTTGCAAGTGCAGCAGTTTTTCCAGAGGGAGGCAGTGAGATTTTTGGGGGCGTATTGCCTTTTGCTGTTACAGACAGCATTTGATTGAACCAATATTGATGAACTTTTCTTGCTACATCTCAGGTTGGTAGTAATGCTGGTTAGCACGTGTGAGTGCAGTGTCTGATGCTGTTTCCTTAAGGAGAAGGGGTTTGTTTTCCCCAGTAGGAGCCTGTTCTTTTTCAGCTTAGGTGGGTATAACGATAACGATGGAGAAGGTGAATATTTAGGTGCCTCATCAGAACAGCAGAAATACAAAGACCTTTTCCAGCGCAGCTGCACTGCTGCCCATAGCTTCAGCCCAGGTGTGTCTTGCTGTCTGTGTTGCTTCAGTCTTGGCACTGCCAGAATTCATGGCTCTCGCTCAGCAATGTCAGATCAGCATCCTGGGCTCTCCATGTTCCTTAACAAGAAGACTTCACAGTACCATAGTCTCATGTTTAGACTTTCTGAATGGCTGACCTCGTGCTGCAGGTACGTTTCTGAAGGTGCCTCACGCTGTGGCTCAGACACCCACCTGCTGTTTGGAGCAAACACTCAGAACTGGCTCCCACCCAGCCTGAAAGGCTTGGGACAGATTCAGTGGCAGGTCTGTGTGTGTCTAATTAGTTCTCTTACAGTTCCTCACATCTGTTTGGTTCCTTAAACTTCACAGAAGGGACAGAGCTGTAATGCTTTCCCTTCAGTAGCATTTGTTCTATATTCAGTGCGGGAAATAACTTGTTCCCAGCTTGGGCTTGGGCCAGGAATTGTTCCCCTGGGGCAGAGATGTATACAACAGCTCCTGGAGTATCTTACACCTACCATGGGAAAGAAGGTTCAAAGGCGTACAGTTGTGATAAAACCAGTATTTAAATCCTGCCCACTTCATTTACTCATTTATTAACTCCAGAAGGCTTGCTGAGGGAGGCTGACATGTCATCACTCTTGCTAGATGGTGAAACTAGAATGGCTGCTGTCTGGCTGGAGGACTTGAGGAAGCCGTTCCTCTCAAACCAAGGCTTTGCTCCTGCACGGTGCATTTTTGCTGAGCTGGGAGGAGAGGAGGAAATCTTTCAGAAACGTGAAAAATCTGCAGATTTCTACCCCTGTTTCAGCAGCAGGCTCCTGCTGCTGTGCTGCTGGTGCTAGTGCCCAGCTATTTGTCTAGGCAGGAGCATGTTTTTGTTGTCTATAATAGTAATAAATAAATTCCCTCACACACCCAAGGCTTTTTTGTGAATATATAACAAAACCCTTGAATGTGAATGTGGCATCAGTGAGCGTATGAGTGTGTGTGGAGGGTGTTTTTAGCTTAGATCTACTTTTTATCCTCAGTTTCATTCACAGAAATGTCTTTCAGAAACACTTGTCTCCTGCTTGGAAAGTAACACGGGGTCTTACATGGAAATTCAGAAACCAGCAGCTTTTCAACTGCATAGGGCAGGACTGTGCTTTTATCGTAGCGTAACACCACTGAGTGTGCGTCTTCCTTTTCAAAAAGCAAGATGTCTCAGTCTCTCAGAGGTAGTGAAGTAGTAAGCATTTCTCTTCCGTACATGAACTGGGTAACTGGGGGTGTGAGAAACCTTAGAAATGCCTTCATGTGTCCAGTCTTCTGAATGGAAGTGCCTGTTCTCCAGCTGACTTGGCAACCGCTGTTGTTATTGGCACATGGGCTTGAGGGCTGGAGGCATGGGACTGCTAGTTCTGATCCATAAAGGAAAGTATTTTAAGGAACACTTGATTACAGTGCAGGGTGCTTTGCTTCTAAAAATGCCGAACAGTATTAATGTATGTGAGAATGTGTGTATGGGAAAAATCCTTTCCTATTAAAAGATCAGACTGTGCCTCGCTCTGGGGGGTACGGGGGGGACTGAGCTTTGCGAATCAGTGGTGTGGGAGGATGTTTGGCGATGGTGTGATTACAGTCCTGGGTTTTGGGGGGGTTGCTTTGGGTTGTTGGGGTGATTTTTGTTATTTTGGGGGTTTTCTGCAAGAACAGAATGTGCCCTGTATTAACAGGGATTGTCATTGACCTTCATAAAAAGCCCAGACCTGAACCCTTTGTCAAATACCAGTATGGCCAGCATGCTGTCCCTCCCCATGGACACCATCAGAAGGGTAATTGTGCAGGACAGAGGGCTTGCTCAGCACCAGCAGGATGGTGCAGCATCTGCAGTGACCTGGGTTTCTTTTCTGCAGCCGTTGGGAGGGCAGCAGTCGGTCGGAGGGAATCAGGAGCTGTACAGAACGCTTCCAAACGATCTGCCCATAGGATTCTGCAGCACGATTGTGAACTGAGTTGTGCCTCTCTTTCGCCAGGTGAAGGAATCGGATGGTGTGGTTAACGATGAGCTGCCGAACTGCTGGGAGTGTCCAAAGTGCAACCATGCAGGGAAAACTGGAAAAGTGAGTTTAATGGGAATAAGTGGTGCTGGAATGAGATACAAAATCTCAAGCATTCCCTCTGGCTTGTAGGTATAATTTTGCCCAATACCAGCTTTTGATTTTGTGCTTAATTCAGTTGAGTTGAAGGAATAAGCCCGTGGCTTTCTGTTCTTTAATTTTTATATTCTTGTTCCATGTACCAACAGTTCACCCAGAAGCCGGGGAATATTTAGGTTAGTTCTGTGAGCTGCTGCCTGTTAATTTCTAAGATGAAAACACTTGAAAAAATAACAAACCAAAAAACCCCAAACAAAATCCAGAAGCGATTATGCAAAACCTGAAGTGTCTGTTGGAATTAGCGAAACATTGTTTCTTTGCAAACGGAGATAGACACTTGCAAGCGAGATAGACACTTGCAAGCGTGTAGTTACAAAAATAACTTTATGAAAGTTGAAACTACTTTAACTCCTCGCTAATGGTTTTGTCTGTTACAAAGTGATCACCCCACCAGTGCTGGAGGCAGCTTCGATAAAGAGCTGAGAAAGGCATAAGATATAAAGTTTGTTTGTGTTTTGTGTCTCTTTGGCGTACAAGCAAAAGCGCGGACCAGGATTCAAATACGCATCAAATCTCCCAGGCTCGTTGCTGAAGGAACAGAAAATGAACCGAGACAATAAGGAAGTAACAGATGCTGCGAAACGGAAAGGGGATTGTGAAGAAACTCCCAGGCGGAAATCGGAGGAACATTCCAAGAAGACTCAAGTTGACTCAATCCTGAGGAGAAAGTCAGACGAAGTGCATCTGTGGAGGAAAAGGAAATTTGAGAAACCCCAGGAACCCACTATGAGAAAGCGGGTATGACAAAACACCCTTCGTGTGCTTACACAGATGCGCGTGGGCTGGTTGGGGCTGATGTCTCTTGCCTTCTGGCTTGTAGCTCCTCTTGAAATCCCAGGTTGTTACAAAAGAAACTGCGATGTTTTACCTTGCTTTCTGAAAACTGCTAGTCTGACAGGACAGTAGTTTGAGCAGTGACACTTGGGTTGATGTTCAGAGGCCGAAAACACTGGGCTATGGCTGTTGTTTTATTCAAAATACTGGAAAACCCACTTTAAGTGCAAAGTCTTTACAAGACACTTGGAGTAGGAACAAGGTGAAAATCCATTTTTAATGGAAACTCTTTCATCTCTATCCACATGGTGGCGCATGGCAGCTTGTTTTGTGGCTGATTCAGGGATGTACAGTACTCGTAACCCATCAGAGGACCTTTAGAAATGACACCTTCTGTAGCCTGCAGAGAGGAGGAGCTGCTCACAACAGCGGTGTAGACAGCTTTTCCCTGAATTTGACAGTCAGAGCTGCTGTGCCAGGCAGGGACACCGAATTGTCAGGCGGATTGCAAAATACGATACTTGGGATATAGAGAAATGCTGGTTTGCAGAGGTAGAAATGAGGATCTAGATTTAATGTGTCTCACGAGTAAATGGCTGATGGCTTTGAAATCAGAATCAGTGGCTGGTTTCGTGTTGCATGTGTAGCTCGCGAGGAGCAGCAGGCAGCCCGCCCTGCGAGGCTTGACGGTGGGAACGCTACAGTACGGTAAATGCAGGGATTGGGGTTGCTTTGGTGGAGCGAGAGAGCAAAATTCCCTGTACCAGTTCATGCATATCTGCTTCCTGGCTATGCTTTCCTTTCCCCATCCCTTTGGACTCACTGCAGTGTTTATGGATGGCTTGAGTTGCTCCATGAAAGCCCCCAGTGCGCGAGGAAGGCACTGTGGATCACCAAACCTTCATCAGACAGCACAACAAATGTCGTGTTTTGGGGTTTTTACTTTTCTTTCTTCCAACAGCTAAAACTGGGAAAAGAAGACAAACTCTTCAGGAAGAAGGTACTTTGCCTTTTTAATAGATGTGTTCTCAATCCCTTTTAATCCCTTCTCCTCATGTGAGCTGAATGGTGAGCCAGTTTCTCTACCAGTCATGTCCATGTGTCACTGCCGGCACTTTTATTATCCCATTTACATCTTGAAATTGCAGATATCTCTCTCGTGGAAACCTTTACACTCCGGGATAGTCTAGCTGCAGTGTCTGGCTTTACGTTTTCTGTTCTGATGTCTCATATTAAAATACAGCAGCAAGTTGTGTTTTGATGAACCAGGGAATAAAATTTTGTTTCTGTACCAATGTTTTGCTCTTCCTGTGTGGTCGAATCGTGCCCCTGCCACACAGCCCCTCCCCGTACCACAGCACATCCCTGGAGCCCCCTGCGGACACCCCAGGGAGCCAGGGATGACCTGGCACGCAAGTATTGGTAACCTCTCACAGGCTGGCACGATAACAGAACTCTGATACCTGTAACCTAAGCGCTCTGTGTGAAGGATGCTGCGAGCTGCCAGCAGTCTGATGTTGTAATTTTTTTTTATTCTGACCTGTCATTAACTTACTGTGACCTCCCCCTTTATAACACGCTAATTTAAAGACAAGGCGATCAGCTTTCTCCGCTGCGTGCCGCAGTCTGAGGCATCGGAGCGCACGCACAGACTTGATCCAATTAGTTTATTGCAAAAGCACAGACCTTCTGATAGAACGAGTGTGTTCGCAGCAGTTCACCTTTTCTTGCCAGTCCAGAACTCTTCTTGTTAGAGCTACTTCACTTGTAACAGTTGACGCTTCTTTCTTGCTCTTAGTGATCAGAGTAGACTTGAAGTCTTCCCCGGTGTTAGTTTGTACGTCCCGTACGCTTCTGTCTGGTGTGCATCAGAAGGAGGTTTGATTCAGGCGAGCAGGCGAAGTGCAGTTTGCTGTTCCAAACAGTGACCGGGGCAGGGAAGAAGGTGCCAGCTGACCCCTGTCAGCCTGCGTGGGGCGTTGGAGATCGTGTCAGCCTGAGGGCTCGTCAGGCTGGCGGCGTGTCAGACCTGTCACTCAGACTCCCTGTTCTGCATGCACCAGAGATGGGGGAAGCTGGAGAAGACCAACAAGGTTTAGTAGGATGTAACGGAGCAGCTAAAGCGTCGTTAAACGAGGCCGTGAGGGCCACAGCAGCGCAGCCCCAAGTGCCAGTCGGGGATGGCGGTTCAGGAGGTTGCCGAAATGGACCTTTTGGCCGTTGGGCGTGAATGCATGTCAGCCTGTGTTTAAAGTGGGTGCCCAGTGAATGTGTCCCAAGCCTGGTTTCTTCTGGCCTGCTGGGGAAGAAGGGGTCTCTGGTACCCTGCTTATCTTCTGTGTATAAGTTGTCCGCTGTGTAATGAGTGAGGCCCTTAAATCTGCAGGATTGTGCATGGTGAATAAATGTACGTATTGGTCTCTTGGAGTCTGGGGAGCCAATAGCTGGACTCCTCACCCATGATGGCACTTGAACTGGATACCTTTGGCCAGTGAATGTACCCTTGTGCTCGGATGGGTGGGGCCCAGTGCTGGCAGGCAGCCCGGCCCCCCGGGCAGGGCTGCCTGTGTGGAGCATCAGCATGTGAAGTATTGCTGAGTACGTTCTTGCTCCAATAATCAGCTCTTGTCTCTTCCTTTTCAGCGGCGATCATGGAAGGCTCCAGATGACCGAACTGCCGTGATCAAACCCCTGCGGCGCCTCAAGCAGGAGCCAGAGGATGACCTGCCAGAAGCACCTCCCAGGTCCAAGGATAGTGACCAGTCACGGTCCAGCTCGCCCACTGCAGGTCCCAGCACGGAGGGTGCCGAGCCCAGGGACAAGAAGAAGTTCAAGATGAGGAGGAAAAGGCGGCTTCCCAATAAGGAACTGAGCAAGGAGCTCAGCAAGGAGCTTAACCAGGAGATCCAAAAAACCGAGAACAGCCTTGCCAATGAGAATCACCAACCCATCAAATCTGAACCCGAGAGCGAGAACGAGGAACCTAAGCGTGCTTTGAACAACAGCGAGAGACTCCATAGGTTCAGCAAAGGGTTAAACGGGACTCCCCGGGAGCTGAGGCACCAGCTCATCCCCAGCCTGCGAAGCACACCTCGGGGAATAACCCGGCCACCACCTTCGCTCTCTCCTCCCAAATGCATTCAGATGGAACGGCACGTTATCCGGCCGCCTCCCATCAGCCCCCCTCCGGACTCGCTCCCCCTGGATGACGGGGCAGCCCACGTGATGCAGAGGGAAGTCTGGATGGCTGTCTTTAGCTACCTCAGTCATAGAGACTTGTGCATCTGTATGAGAGTTTGCAAGACCTGGAACAGATGGTAAGGAGGGCGGGAAACTGAGCTAGGTCTGCTTGTAGAGGGATGGACTCGAACAGGAAGTGGGTGACGGAGGCACTGATGACTCCTAGAAGAGGTGTGCGGGTTGTCACTGAAGCTCTGCTGAGCCCGAGGAGAAGGGGTGACCAGCAGTGCCCGGAGAAGTAGCCTGTCTTCTGGTGCTTTCTCAGAAACGGCGGTTCCCAGTATTTCTGCTGGGGATCGTGTGTGTGTGTGTGTGTGTGTCTGTCGGCCTCGGCGTCAGCCTGGCAGGGCTGTAGCGTCCCAGAGCAGCCTGTTCTGTAGTTGGACACCACAATGTTCTTGCCTGCTGGAACAGCCAGTCTAGGTCATGCTAAGGCTTGGTGTCATCCTGCCCCCAGGACTTGCTGACTGCTAATGCAGTCGTTTGTTCAGTTCAGCTATTAAGTATCTATTGAGATACAGGGAAGATCTCCCTGTGCCCTCCGTGTTCTCCTCAGAAGGTCCATGCTGATTGTTTCCCTGTAGAGGGTACATGGAGAGCGATCCTGTTCGCGGTGTTCTGTACCAGCAGAGCTGCCGGAGGAACCCTTTGTTAGCTGTGTTTGCTCACACCGTGTCTGTGCGGTCCTCGGGGTACCGGGGTGCAAGCAGTGACTCAGTTGGTGGCCGCAGGGCAGCGGGAAGCATTACTGGGCAGACTTACACGTTTCACTGAACGTGCAGTAAAGTCTTGTGGTGGCTGTCAGCTCGGGTTCAGCTGTAACGTGCACACAGATGGGCAAACTGTAACAGAGACGCTCTTCTAGCGCAGTCTAGTAACAAACTGGGTAAATGACAGAAAGGTTGAGAGGTTGATAATTCGGTGCCGGAAGATGCGTGTGGAGTGTCTCCTCCATGGGCTTCTTGGTGTCACAGAAAGCTGGTAAATGCCTTTTCCACTGAAGTGCAGTATTTTCTAATGTAAAAGGGAGAAAATGCAGAATCTTGCACATGCGTTAGGACTTCTTGCTTGTTGCCCTTGGAGAGCATTAAAAACGCATAAACCACATAGACAGGAATAACACAGAAGCACAGAACAGGAGGGGAGGGATCTGTTTCACAAAATTCACTGGTTTTAAGAAAAAAAAGCGCAAGGGAAATTGGGACAGTAATACTTAAACCCAGTCATTATATGCAAAAGGTAGGCAAGAAGGATGTGGCTTGTCTTCAGGCTAGAAAATGGATTTTAGTAGGGGCTGTGATGACTTAAAGTGGGATCTGAAGTTGGTGACACTTGTAATTCTGTGGAAATAATTCTGTGCTGTATTGCAAGATGTATTTGAAGGAGAAATTTCAAACCTACGTGACACTGTGGTGTTGTGCTTTATCCTAGCATCATTCAGCCTTATTTTTGCTATTTTCAGTTAAATGCTGTAGTTTTCCCTACTGTTTAATGATGCCTTTTCAGGTCTTGCAGAAATCAAAACAAGTGCCAAATTAAGTGCTGTTGGCTTTTTTTCTTTTTGGGTAGGTGCTGTGACAAAAGATTATGGACCAAAATAGATTTAAACCATTGTAAATCCATCACTCCACTTATGCTTAGTGGCATTATTAGGAGACAGCCTGTAACCCTTGATCTTAGCTGGACTAATATATCTAAAAAGCAGCTGAGTTGGCTTATCAACAGACTGCCAGGTAAGTGATGTTTTTTGACCACTTCACTACTTTAGCAGAGCGGTTTGTATCTGAACTGCAGTCTCTGAGGAATGTCTGCGGGGATCTGGGTGTCCCAGGAGAGGAGCAGATACGTGGGAATGAAGCATCAGCGAGTTAAACTGGGCCCCAAATCAGTTGGGTTGTGACTATTGACACGCTCGGTGCACTGACTTCCAGCGGGTCTCTGTCAACAGGTGAACGCCGCTGCAGGAAGTGCCCGTGCGGACCTGATCAGTGGGAGGGGGTGGTGGGGTCTGCTGTCACCTGCAGTAACGAAGTTCCAGCTGGTGGGAGAGATGGAGGGGTGGGCAGGAGGAGGCTTAGGGTGTCCTCGCGTGCCCTGGAGGGCTGGGATTGTTCAAGAGAGCGGCACTGGGGTAGCACACTGCCCAGCCTGTGCGGGGTAGCAGCAGAGATCGCCGTGGATGTCTCTCTGGGCAGGCCACATGCTCCAACTTCTTCTGTATCTGCAGGTCTTCGAGACCTGCTGTTGTCAGGGTGCTCATGGATAGCAGTGTCGGCACTTTGTAGTTCCAGTTGTCCTTTACTCCGAACTCTGGACGTGCAGTGGGCAGAAGGACTGAAAGACGCACAAATGAGAGACCTCTTATCACCACCCACAGATAACCGGCCAGGTAACAGGCGGGAGGAGCACTCGGGAGACCTGTCCCAGCCGTTCTGTGGCATGTTCTGCTGCTAGTCCCCCTTGGAGGAAACGGGCAGAAACCCCCACAGCTAGCGCCGGCGGGGCTCTGGGCTTTGCTGACGCACGAGGTGTTAAGAGTAGTGACTTGCAACACCTCTTTGCTGGAAGCCACTGGGTAACGAGTGATGTTCTCTGGCTGCTGAACAGTCATCTGAGCCACTGTGCTGGTTTTCTGTCTGACTTTCTTCTCTTCAGGCTGCAACGGGTGTACTTTAGAGAGTATGGAAACACTTTCTTCCAGTTCAGGGAAGGAGCAGTTCTGTGGGTCATGCCCCATTCGCCCGGATATCAGCTCAGGTGAAATTTTGAGCAAATCAGATCTGCTTTCTGGCATGCACTGCACAGCCTACTGCTTATTCCCGACTTGTAATTCCGCTGGGCCCCTGCAGTTACTTTCATCCCTTTTTTTGTTTTGAAATCAGGAGGTGGCTTTGTCCACATGCCTGTTCCAAAAATAGACAAGTGTTCCTGCTGATGTCCCCTCCAAAGCTCCAGACAGGCAAAAGCGTCTGAAGTTGACGTAGGGCAGCAGTGTGTGTGTCCCAGTGCATTTCATATAGATCTGCAGCTGTTGGCGACACTGGGGGAGGCCTGGGGGAGTCACCTGCCGCCTCCACTTTCCAGGTCAGATCGACAACCGGAGTAAACTACGGAACATCATTGAGCTGCGCTTGGCCGGCCTGGATATTACAGACGCTTCCTTGCGGCTGATCATAAGGCACATGCCTCTGCTCTCCAAACTCAATCTTAGTTACTGTAATCACGTGACAGATCAGTCTATTAACCTGCTGACCGCGGTCGGAACCACCACGCGGGATTCATTAACAGAAATTAATTTATCAGGTGAGCAACACGAGCACAGGGGCCGGGGGAGGGTGGGAGTTGCCCAGTGGCATTAGGTGTCTGTGAAACACCAGTGGCGGTGGGTTTACCCAGCTCTGCCCCTGGGTGAGTTCCCGCCCTCCCAGGACTCCCCCATTTAAGCAGCTGGACATGTAATGACCCCAGCCCTTCCCCAGGCCCTCCGCCAGCCCCCAGCCCTCCCGCCTCCCACTTGGGGGCCGCATTTTGTACCTCGCTCGTCCTCCCCGGGGGATTTTCCAGCATCCTTGGGCGTGCTTTGCTTTGAGCCGTTACCTGAGAGAGTTGGGGGGGATCAGGGAAGGGCGGTGGGGCTGGCTGGGGCACGTCGCTGTTGGCCCAGCACGGGAGGAGCCAAAAGGACCCACGGCGGTGGGGATAAACCCTCCTGGTGCTGGAGAACAAACCCAGACCTGCTGTTAAATTTCTCCCCGTTCTGTTTTGTTGGGTTTTTCCCCGGCAGACTGCAATAAGGTTACTGACCAGTGCCTGTCTTACTTCAAACGTTGCGGAAACATCTGCCAGATCGACCTGAGGTACTGCAAGCAAGTGACGAAGGAAGGCTGCGAGCAGTTCATCGCAGAGATGTCAGTGAGTGTTCAGTTTGGGCAAGTGGAAGAAAAACTTCTGCAGAAACTGAGTTAGTCAAAGGACACGTGTAAATACTGGGGTGGGGGGAGGGGAAGGGACTAAGAACATGTAGGGATTTTATTTTCAATTGGGAACTTGGAATATTGGAAACTACCACAATTGGATTTTACAACTCTTGTCGAGAACAACATGAAACTACCCGTGTTAAGGATTTCAACTTGTGCCACTAATTCAGTCTACCTGGGACGTCCTGCACTGGCTCTTATGCAAATTCATAAGGCGACTGTTACTGATGAGAATTGTTCACACCCGGAGGACGACTGATCTCCAAGAAATACTGTTATTTAAAGTACCACAGCATGTGCTTGGTAGTGTAAATTTGATTTCTGCTTTTCATTTCTTGAAACAAACAAACAAACAAAAAGTTGGTGTCATTAAAGTGGACCACGCACTGCATTTCTGCCTTCTTAACACGTTTTGTTTTGTTACATCTACATTATGCAGAACTATTTTTGTACAAAAATTGTTTAAAAATTATTTATGCAATGTTTGAATGCATTACCAGTGTTTCGGTTTTGATTGCCAATTTTTATCTTTACTTATGGTAGGCGAGAACTTAACCTATACTTCGTAGACAGTATCTATCTACAAATGTGCCCAGGTCAGGAAAAGTAGGTTAATACTTTCAACTTAAAGCATGTTTTAATGGAAGTTTATATCCTGCTTTGTATACTTCAGGAGTGACATAAGCATGTTGTGGAAATAAGGTGTAAATTATAGTTGAAGTAAAACACTTTTATCTGTATAGAAATCACCTTTTTCTCAAAATTTTAAAAAAAAAAATTCCAATTTCAGCTTTTGCACATAGGAGGGTTTCACTCTGTAGCATGAGCTCTTGTACTCAATATAAAATTAATTTATACAGTGAGTCCAGCCGTAGAATAAATGGTCAAACGTAGTCTCTCTTTCTTTGAAGTGTGAGTTGAGTTCTCATTTAAGGTTTATAACATGGTTATTTCCTGATTGTAAAATTCTGCATTCATAAGTGCCATTGTTGTACGGTGTTGTTTTCGTAGACCTTCCTGATGCGGTTTTACCTTTGTTGAATTTGTATAAACAATTGTACAAAAACAGGTGTTGGCTCTGTGGGTTTCTGTTCCAACGGGGCGGGGGGGTGAGGTGGGGGGAAGGTGGGGGTGGGTGGAGCAGCTGCAGGGAGCCCCAGGGGGCTGGATTGGGGTTGGAAGGTGGAGCAGGTGCTGGTTTCCAGCCTTGGCCCAAGCCAGGAGGCCCAGCAGGAGCTGCTCTTTGTGTCACACTACAGCTAGGACTGTCACACTCCATTCTTGCTGAGGAGGGAATAAAATACAGGTACAGGCCTTCCTCCAGCTGGCCTCTGCCTGTGTTGGTCTCAAGGACTGCTGCCCTCTCAAGAAGATGGTTAAGGCTTGAGCTGAGTAACCCAACAGCCCTCCCCCAGCTGGGGAAGAGAAGAGACAGAGGCAGAGGAAGCCCATCACAAATCTTTATTGAGCGTGTGTGGCTGATGACCAGCACGGAAGTAACATACAGGGTTGGGGGTTTGGCATTGGCTTACCCACTGCCCAGAGACTCTGGGAATTCAGTACCATTAAAAAGTTACTTCTAAAAAATAAAGCCGTTGAGAGGTTTGCTCCCTTCTGAAAAATAACCAGCAGCGTCTCTAAGCTGTGTGTCTTACTGTGAGGAGGAGCTATTTTCTCAAGCCAGCTTAATTTTGCACATAAAGGACAAGAGCAGGTGTGACAGCGTAGCAGAGGTGGGAGCGCTCAGGTACCGCGTGTCTCCATCTCTGTTACCGCACTAGCAGGTGGGGAATGCAAAGGAGAAGCTGTAGCTTTGTGATCAGCCCCACTGAGAGGAAAACCACCCCGAGCCCCCAAAATAAGGGCTGTTCTTGCTCCGCTCTGCCCCAGGCCGACGGTCACACACACCCCACCATGACCCTTAGAATTCTTGCGCCAAGAGTCTGCTTACCCCTGCTGATGGCACAAAACCAGGCCAAGGGCTGATGGCAACAGGGGCCACCCAGCAGGCAAGGGGAGGCATGGTTAATGGCGACCCGGCCTTGGTTAAAAGTCAGTGACTAAACAAAGCCCACATCTCCCTTCTCCTTACCGCCCCCCCGGGTTCTGGGCAGCAACACCATACATTCCACGGTTAGCAGCAGTAGGTTCATGACCCTGATTAGTATTCACAGTAACATCAGGCTGTCGGCACATGGCGTACAATCATCACGCTAAAGGTAATAGTTACAATAGGCATGAGTGGATTAAGGACCACACTAACATGGTTTGCTATAACCTCTTTATAAAAAAATAGTTTATTCCTAAACTAAGAAACACTTGGTAATCAGTATTTGGACACCACACGGCAGAGCCCTGCAAACCGGCTGCGCCCTGCGCCGCAGCTTGTGGCACAGTTAGAGCGTGGCCAAGACATACCTGTGTAACGAGGGACATTCGGAACGAAGCAGTCGGCGTAGACCAGCCTGCTCAAGGGCTTCTGTGCAGGTCCGTGCTGCCTACAGCCATGGTTTATCCTGCCTACGCTGCTGCGGGGCCAGCGTCAGCGCAGTTACATTCTATAGTCACATAAAAGCTGAATATTTGCCTGCTAGAGCCACGGCGTCTAATGCACTAGCCAACGTAACGCGCTAACGTGGGTGAGCAAAGTGCTGGCCGACCACTTGCCAAGCGCCAACTGCGGTCATTAGAGGTGATATTCTTCAGAAGAGAGCAAGAACTGCTGTAAACAGTTTGACTCGAACAGTTTGCGGGTTTGTAAGGGCAGGCAGGCAGCGCCACCACCGTATGCAGAGGCACCGCCTCGCACTGCCCGCCCCCGGGACTCGGTATGCTGTAGAAAAAGGTCTCACCAACTTCTAGATCCTGATGGTCAAAACGCTGCATTTATGGAGCACTTGCTCCAGAGCTGACACACGCCCCAAGGTTCGGCACTCCTGCCCACAGCAGGCCTGGAAGGGCGACTAAAAGCCGGTTTTGGTCTCGGTTTAGGATTTGAAGACATGCACGGCGCGGACGACGTACTGCCGGCAGATGGGGCACTCGCTCATCCTCTTGCCGCACTTGGTGCAGGTGACCATGTGGCCACACTCCAGCAGGACACAGTCGATGACAGCGTCCATGCAGATCCGACACAGGTTATCGTCGTTGTCATTCAGCTGCATCTTCTCACCCTCTGAAAACCAACAGAGAGGGAGGTCACGCACTCAGGGCCTGGAAAACCAGTTAAGTTCCAGCCCAGGCAACCAGTGAAATGACAGCTAACGCAGGGTGATGGGGTGCTGCTCCCTCTTCACTACAGCTTTTCTAACCCGCAGCTAAGAATTAATCCATATTCCTTCAAAAAAAGCAAAGAAACAAGAACTAGAAAGCCCCTGAGTGAGCATCCAACATGTGGCTTCATTCTTTAACCTGAGAGACCATTTTCAACTCAGAATATAACGATGACTCTGAAAAAGGGTGTTGGTTTTCCACCCTGAGCTTCCTTCGTTTGGCAAAACACTCTCCTCAGAAGATCAAACACAGTAATAATAAAGCAGACTAAGAAGTGGCAGCCTTAAGGAAGCTGTAAAGGCGGCAGAACTGAACAAAACCTGTCAAGTTTCACTGCAAATAGACACCATCCCCATTAATAACTGAATGTGCCATCAGACTGTGTTGGGGAAAAAGTACATCCCAAGTTTCAAGCTCAACATCAGACAGGTTTTCAGTTCCAGTCTGTGACCAAATTGAGGGTCCCCCTTAAGCCATGGTCTGGCATTCACTAACAGCCCCCACCTTCACAATCCTTCTCCACCCCAATTAGCTGATTATTCCTCCCTGCCCCCCATTATCACGGTCCCTGCAGTGCATGTGCTGGCACCATCTGGCTGGGCAGTGGCCCAGGGCTAGTCAGTTTTCCAGTCACCCCAGTCCCCTGTTCTGTGCGGCCTGACTGGGTGCAGGAATGACGCGCCAGGCAGGCATTTTTCAAGCTGGTAACACCACCAAAGCGTCGCTCCCCAGGTGGCACTTTGCAAACAGGACGTGCTACAGCCACGCGAGCGAAAGGCTCCAACGGCCGAGCGGAACGGAGGGCAGACAGCTGCGAGTGACCGAGCTGCAGCCACGGAACCACCTGATCACGAAACCACGGACCGAACCCAAACCGCTTGATCTTGGACTTCTGCCACTGCAGCTTTTAATTCTGCGCTGCAGACAGAGACCTGAACTGCCCTGGTCTGCGGGCAGCTACCGAGCAGCGCTCTCGCTAGTTCCTTGTGAAACCTAAGAAAGGACGTGGAGGCGCCAAGTTTCACGTTCCCTGAGGAACCAGTTCTCCATTGTGCAATTTTACCTTCCCCGTGAAAGCTGAGGTCTCCACGCTCTGGAGAAGCGTGAAAAAAAAAAAAAACAACAGCATGATCCTGGAAAGCTTCATTTCCTCACTAGAACCACGTTCAACTACACTAGATGCACCTTGAATTGTTAAAACGCACTTTCCAGTGGTTCCAGCTGAGCAGACCAAGTCAGACACTGAGTCCTTCTGTTGGCAGAACCAGCTACTGGAAACCAGAAAATAAGCAGTCTTAAGCAAGTGAGAATTAAATGTAAACCTACGTGTCTTGTGGTTTTCCTCACTCTCTCTGTATAGCCTGCTCACTTTTTCCACAAGTTCCCATTTTTCACAGCATCCCGAGTAGTTGACAAAATTACACGCAAGTATTTCCTTCAGCTGCCGAACACTCAACCCTTCAATGTCTTCCAGACTGGAAATGTCGGACAAAGATGCCCTCACTCGCTTTCTGGACAATCCAGGGGTCTGAAACACATCAATTGTACATTTTTAACTGTCCTGGTCAGTTCAGAGCACCAGATCTGGTGCTACATTAAGCTGCAGCAGCTCAGCTACAGTTTTAAAAGCAAACAGGTACAGACACGCATCGCTGGACACAGCCAGCCCTGAAAGAACTCGAGCGCTACTGAATGTCGACCCATCTAAACACTTGATGGGGTCACATGCCAAAAATTTAGTCTTTGGATTGTTCATAGCTCACCTGCTCTTCCGCGCTTTCTTCTTCTTCATTATTTATAGAAGATGTTTCTGTTTGTCCCTGCGTACAAAATGAGACTAATCAGCATAAAACCACATTGGCCCTTAGAAAACATGTTCCTTTGACCTGAACGGATCGCAGACAACAATGACATTGTGACATTTCAGTTGCTACTGGTCATCATTGACTACAGTCACCTCTACCACCTCAGCCAGCACTCCCAGCTAGAAATCTTCTGTTCTCAGGCGAGAGATACAAAAGACATTTTTCCTGCCGCCCCGCACTGAACCAATGGGCATCTCACTTTAAAGCAATGCACATCTATTTAAAAAAGCTGCCCTATGCCATAAAACACATTAATTATTGTACCCGTAAAGGTGTTCCAGTTCCGGTGCTTCCCCTTCTGTTTGCGAGCTCTCCTTGAGACGACACCGACACAGACATTGAAAACGGATGAGTAAAAAACCCCGAGGTCTGTGAGTGGGAGGAACGCAAGCTACTAGCGTCCATCTCCTCCTCCGAAGCCAACCCATGATGGCACAGCACGAGATCCACCAAGTCTTCCTTCTCTCGGCAGGTGTCTGTGGGTATGTTTCGGAGAACCAGATACTGACGCAGATCCTTTACTTTCAATCTCATTAACTGAGGGCGCTGAAAGGCTGTTTCTTGCAGCAAGTGACAGGTGGAACATCTTCTGAGATTCTCTTGTAAGACCGAACAAACTGAGCAAAAATCCTTCTTGCAGTCACAACACACGTGCTGAGGAGAGAGAGAACACGCCCGTTCAGCTGCATGGCACAGGAAACAGACCCAGGCCCCGCCCTTTCCTTCCCCAGGCTACGTAACTGACTATCGGTCCTCCCATTGTCACTTCTGACCTACATCGTTTTCGGGATTTAAGTCTAGAAAACTGCCTCGTCAAACCATTCTGCAGGTGCCTGTGGCAGCCCATGGCTTTTGTGGTGCTGCTGTAAGCTGGCTGGAGGTTTCAGTGAAAAAACATGAATAAACAAATGACTGAAGTAGTCGTGTTGTGATTTAGACAACAAAAGAAACTGAAAGCCAGTCCATTTCATGGTACATTAAAACACTTTGGAATACACTATGTCACTGCTCTTTTCACGTACGTAATCCTCAAACTTGAAGGAACATACTTCTTCCTCAACTGATCGAAACAATTCAAAGTAGGCCTTAAACAAGACAAACCACATGGCAGGTAACTACTCCCAAATGCCCAGATGTCATTTCCAAATAGAGTTTTGCTCAAAAGACTCACTAGAATACACAAAAGCTACAACAGGCAAGCCTTCCAGCAGCGATTTTAAACGGTCATCTCATCTGCTGCGAACAAATCCAAACTCTTCCTTTTCAGGATTTTAGTAAATTAGTATTAGCTTCAGAAAACGTCCCTACACCATGCTTAACAAGGCGTTCGCCATGCGAACCACAGGACGCACAGGAAGGGGAAAACTGAACGCACCAACTGAGGAAAGATGCTTCGTGTTTATTTAAACTATCTGTCATTGAGTGGACAAAACAATGACTCAGGGCAGTCACCATACACAGAAAGGATGTTAACAATCGCCATTTGATTTATCTGCATTGACCCACCACCCTTCCAAATGCAGAAAGAGGCTGTTGGGAGTGCAACAGCATTTAACGGAACTGAACCTGGTTAGGAAACACACGGAATGACTCGAGTTCTCCACAGAACGAAGCCGTGATAACGATGTCAAGCGTTCTCAGTTTTTCCAACACCCAGTTTGTTCATTCTAGCACTCAATCACTGCGTCTGGCATCACCTTCAAAACCTGATGTGGTTTAACGTTTAAGATTCTGAAGCTAAAACACATCTTACAAATTAGAACCCACTAAGTTTTAGGTCAGACCAGATCCAATATGTCACTGATTAATAAACACCAGACTTTTTAACTTCTAATCCTGTCTGACATTAATTTCCTGTGACCCCAGAGTGAGGCGCTTCCTCCCTCCTTAGCTATCTGCCCCAGGTTTCCTCATCTGAGGAAAATACACTTTCCTCTCCCAGTACACCTACAAATTAGTTCATATGAGTAAAAATACTATGTAACAGGAAACATACTCACTTTTTTCCTAAAAACTGAAAAGGAAAGTCCACAGGCTTTGCAAACGATGTTAGCACCCGCCGCGGCTGGAGATGGATACGCCGAGAAGTTGGTGTTTGGTGCAAATCTGAAGGGGCCAGCACCGCCCCCGAAGCCAGCCTGCTGGCCACGGACCGCTCCAGTGCCCATCACTTCATTCAGCAACCCACAGCAGGAAGCCCACATGGAAGTAGCTCCCGCCTGAAAAGATTCCCAAAGCAAAACCAAGGAAATTAGTGTCTGAAAGCCCACATCAGATGTGACTTGCCACCAAAGAGCTACTTCACTCCGTCTGTCATCACCCCAAGAGCACGTGGTGGGAATTCCCGGAGCACCGGGAACGTGGGTCACGAACGTCTGGAACAGCCCCATACCTCCACCTCCCAGCTGCAAACCGAAGCAGGTAAGATTCGCTTCCAAGAGGCTCCCGCCAGCACAAGGAGCTTGCTTTCACCACTCCTTTTCTAGCAGGGTTCCGCACAAAAAGGGGGAGGAATTTGAGGAGAGTGGAGGAAAGAAGGAAGAGACTACCAGGCAGTCCCAGGTAAGGGGCACAACCTGAAAGGACGACGGGCAGCAACACAACTTCTCATACCCAGTGCAGAGCTGTCTGCTGCAGGACCTCGTCCAAAACTAACCCAGCTCTTACATGACTCACAGTAAAACTCTCTCTAAAAAAAAACATCTCTGGGTTTTCAAACTTGAAAGTAACAAACCAAACTTCATTAAAAATTTAGTTATGGTCTAGTTTCTCCGAGGGGGAAATGTTTTTCAAGACCTCCCTGAACCTGCTGTTTCGTTGTCTTACCAAATGTTCAACAAAAATTTAAATGAACTTATTCTGTATTGACTGCACTTCAGTTTTGAGCCACACAATCTTAAAATGCTACAAAAAATTCTAGATATATAAATAAATTGCTGCTTTTTATCCTTGAAATCCTTTAGCACTGGAGATTCTCTACCAAAAGTGCATATTCCACTCAAAGGTGGAATCTGGACTCCAAGTTGTTCAGGTCACATGTTTAATCACTGTCATGGGGATCATTGAAACCTACTAAAAAAACAAAACCACAAACGGAATCAGATCAGGTTCTTTCTGAAAGGAAGCTGAGTGGTACAACTTCCTTTAAATGTAGCGTTTTTCATAGTTTTTTTCTTAACTGTGCTGGTTAGAGCTGTTCTGTTTTCCATTCCAGAGCAGCATCTTTTTTTTTTCCAAAGCATGAAGACATAAAATAATTGCTTTGGAAACTTGTAGTTCTCGCTGTAAAACCTAAACCAACCAGAACATGCACTTCAGCTCAGTAATGATGGTGCTTTAACTCCTGTAGCAATTTCTACATTAAATTGCACATTTCCCCCGAGCCGAGCGCAGCCCTGTCACGTTTGTGGGAACTTAACGCAGCAGCTGGGGATACACCAGACCGCCCACTTCCAAATCACAGAGCACAAAAGGTAAGAGAAGTCTTCACTCTGGTTCACTGAGAAGCTGTGAGGAACAGTGCCACAGGACCAGACACGTTCTGCACCACCACCTTAAGTATGGAACGTCAAAAGCATCTCTCCAACCCCCACAAACCCAGTGGCTCGCTTTACCGCTGGAAGCTGACACTGGAAGTGTTGCAATACAGTGAAATACAGAACACGGTCACTTTGCTTCCAAGCTGCACAACACCTAACACTGTATGCAGCAGTAACATCAAATACACACGAACCATCAAATTCACTGGTCTAATTTTACAGGTATTTCAAGGGCAAAATTCATCCCAGGCCTAACAAGCAAACCCCACGCTGCGGGAGCCCCACGCACAGGAGATGATCTCCCTAAGCTTCCTGCGAAGGGACTCGAAGGGGGATGAACTCCAGTGGCCCTGCCCTGACCTCCAGCCGAGACACAGGGAGTCCCAGCACGTGGCCGCGCTCACTGACGCACCGTGCGCCTGAAGCCTGCCCGATGGGTCAGATTCGGTGACAACAGTTCAGCTACCATCACAGTGAGACTTGTTTTATACTCGTCAATAACAGACTGGAAACAGATCAATATTCTTCTTTCCTATACAAAACAAGTTATGCATAACTGTCCTATCTCACGAGGCAAGAGCAATTAACTCTTCAGAAGTTCGTTCTGAAAACCAACGACTTCATCCAAGAGAGCTCCAAGTTTTAAAACTTGGGACTTTTGAAAAATATTTTTTCTTGTCTTAAGAGAAAGTTGTCAGTTGCAGAAACACTAATTCTCCAGGTATTCTTAAAAACTGATGAGCTAGCTTTATATTTAAAAGATTTAAAAACAGGCACATAGAAATAACAGAAAAATAAAACAACGAACCCAATGGGTCTGTCAGAATTCAACTTGCTTCACTATACGACAGTGGTCTTTTCAGAGGGTCACAGCAGCAGCAGGACACAGAGCAAAAGGACGTGACACAGTTGCTACCATAACCCTTGCCTGGTAGTATAACACCTGCTTCTTGGACTTATTTTATTCAAGAGCCTGTGACAACCACTCAGACATCACTGTCCACACTAAATAACGCTATACTCAGGAAATTTTTGTTACTCATTTTGGATACACGAACATTGTTAGTATCAAACACAAAATCTCTTTACACTTAGTGCCAAGCATTCAGTCACTTTAAGGCCAAAGGTAAAGCAACGTGGGCATCGTTAACTTTCTCCTTAACCCAAGTCAGCTGCAGATTCTTTCCATGCACTAAAGTCATTAACTGATAATTGAATTACAATGTCTAGGCTCTTTGCATTATTCTGCAAAAGCAATGAGAACATGCTGAAAAGCACCAGGACAGGACACAAAGGAGACACCCGAAAACAAGAACTCCCTCCCTTGAGAATTAATTAAAGTTTTGCCAATTTCTGCACCAAAAGCCTTTCCAGCTACATCAGTCACCACTTCCATATTCTCTCCTCACAAACTGCCATCAGCTATCTTCTCTCTCCTATAGGGGCAAAATACTGAATTTGAACTTCCCTGCTCTTATTTTTGGCTTTAAGGGCGTTTAGTAACCTGATGAGAGCATCACCCCAGAAAGACACCCACCCCAAGAAGCTTGGAGGCTGTATGCTACTCCTTACACATCTGTGCAAGTGGGATGTGCTATCAAAGCCGGCAGACCAAGAGGCAGCAGCAGAAATAATTTATTTTTTTTTTTAGCCGAAATTTCGTCTTTACAGCCACCCTAAGATGAAGCAAAGCTTTTTCAGGGATCGAGCACCCGTCGGAACCCGCCGAACCGGGAGATCCCCCCTCCCCACAACCCTCAGCCCTGACCTGAGAGCACAACAGGTAACTTCGGAAGCGTCTTTATGGAACGAACCCCGCGGCCGGCCGGAGCGGGCCCTCCCCGGCAGCCCCTGCCGTGCCCCCCGCACACCGGCCCGGCGAGGAACGGCTCCCAACCGCCGCCCCCCCTCACGGGCCCAGCCCCAACCCCCACGCACCGCGCCGAGCCCGGCTCCGTCCCGTTCGGAGCCCTGCCAGCCCTTCAGCCGCCGCCGGCGGGGATCGACCGCGGACGGTGTGTGGAGACGTGGGGGCCGGGGCTCGCCTCAGGCGGCGGCACCAGGCCCTGCCCGGTGCTGAGTCAGTGGAGGGCACCGGCGCTCCTCGGCAAGGCGGCCGCCGGTCCGGACGTCCCTCGGTAACGGGACAGGCCCGGGGAAGGACAGCGGTCGCGGCCAGGCCGGGCGGCCTGAGGCGAGGAGGGAGGGGCGGCACGGCCCGCCCCACTGGGGTGCCGGCCCCGTCACGCGCTGGTTCGCCCCCCTCCTCCCACTGAGGGGAAAGACGCTCTCCCGGCCGGAGGAACACGCCCTTCCCTCCCCTTCACCTTCATGGCCGCCACACCACCACGGCCACTCGCGCTCCAGCGCCGTCCAGCCGCCGCCTCAACCGGGCGCCGCCCGCCGCGGCGACCCCCGGGCACCGACCCCCCAGCGAGCGGGCCCCCGCCCTGCGCGGCGGGCCTCCTCACGGAGGGCGGGCCTTCCCGCCGCGCCGCACGCCATTGGTTACCCAGCCGCCGACAGCGAGCGGGCGGAGCCAATGGGAGGAGAGGAAGCGCCTGGGTGTTAGCGAGGCCAGGCGCGGAGCGGGGGGTGGCGCGAAAACACCCCTCAAACAGGGAAATAAGCGGCCCGTGACAGCTCTAAGTGCGTAAATAGTGATGTCACTGGAGCAAGAGAGAACTTTTACCTCACGGTTTTGGGTTGGGCCGGGTTTACCCTCTGTGTTTCCGCGGGTGTGCGGCGGGGCCGGGCGCTGCGGGTGCCCCGCGGGTGGAGCGGCCGTTCCCGCCGGGCGGGCGTCGCTGTGGGGCGGCGGGGCCTGCGGGAGAAAGGCCGAAGGGCTGATTATTTCACCGAACCCTTTACTGGTAGTCTTTAAATACCAGGTGATGATTGAAAAATCCGGTTTCAGCCGACTTCTAGGGCCCACTGTCATTTCCTCTATGCGGTGAATGAGATACGTTCAAAAAATAATAATCACAGGTTGTAAGAACAGAAAGCTTTTAACTAGAAGGTTATCTTAAAAAAAAGAACCCAACACAAACCCAACCAAGTGTTCAGGAAAGCTTTACACGCAGCCAGGAACAAAGGAGGCCTTTGCCAAAGAGAGGAACAGACAGAAGTGGCTGAAAATAAATTTTGACCACAAATCAAATTTACTTGTACAAAAGGTTGCATGCAATCTGCAGTAGTTTCTGCAGGCTAGAACTATTTTTGGAGCAAGTCGGATACAAGAACTGAGTAAAAATTTTTTTTTTAAATGGGTATGTAATTGCCACAAGAATGGCACGGTCTTGGCAGTGTTAGCGTCAACAGCAGATACCTCATGCAGCCCAACTTCTGGATCTGAATTCTGAATCAGGTCTTCTCTTTTTGGAAATGCTTATGCTCCTTGGCAAGCTTTTGAAATGCTATGAACTTTTACACATGATTTAATAAAAAATGTGGGGTTTTTTCCCTAATAACAGCTTGCAAATTTAATCAAAGCAACTGAAAAGAGAGTAGAAAAGCCTCGTAAATACAGTGTTGGAACACACAATGGCACGTTTCCCACATTTCTCATGCAAGAGATTGCTTTAAGACACCTTAAGAAGCATCTGAACACCTGAAGTCTGTCAGAGTCAGCCTTGAAGTACCAAATTATACACATATTTTTGTTAATAATCTCACGTTGAAACATGAGAGCTCCTCACGCGGTCGCTGTGAGGCGGGTAAAAACTCTGTCCCACAGAGAAGCCAAACCAAAAATGTTTCCTTCAGCTCTGTTAAGGACTTGCCCACAAGAAATCCTCCCAAACACAGATGTGTTCGGGAGTAACGTGGGCCTGACAAGAGCTGAGAACTGGTGACTGTGCTGGCAGCTGCAGTTGCCACTCCCACCTTAATTTGGGCAGATCTTGATGAATCATGTTCGTAGCATGTGATCTGAGATCACTACTCATGCATCAGAGTGCCTACATTGTAACCACGTTATTTAAAGGAGGAACTTTAACTCTGCCGGCTACTCCGTCGCTGAAAAATAGCATTTGCAGAGGTTCTATTAATAAAAGACTTGCCCTCACTGAGCCTTCTGGATTGTGCCAAAGAAGCATTAAAAGATTTAAATCTATTAATGCTAGATGTCCCATTTACTTCTGCCATGAAATAACAAGTGACGATCACTCGCTGCAGCTCAGTAATCCCCCACGGTTTTACACATCACGAGAGAGCGAATAGAGAAGCGATTCTTGCCAGGAACATTCATTTTGTGAAATTTTATAGTCAAGTTAAAAAGAAAAAGTTAATTGCTGGGCTTTATTTGGGAATTTCAGGTTGGATATTCATACCTATAGGAAGAATCATTACAGTGTTCCCTTTTCATATTAGAGAAACCCAGTACTTCGGGGTTGCCTTTGAAAAGGTTTTCAGATTCCAGAGACTTGGTTCGACAGCCTCAGCGCTGCACAAAAATGCCAGGATCCCCAAACCCAGACGGCGGCTGTTTTGTGCTTCATAACCTCTGGCATGTTCCTCGAGGGCGTCAGCCTGTTTTAGGTAAGAGAAAAGATTACTTTTTCAATTGCTTTACCTAATCTTGGATTTAATACAACCAAAATAATCTCTTGTCGCTTATTCGGAGGGCTGGGTTTAGGCGTATGAGGTTATTTAAATACGCTTTAAAAGTGTATTCTACATGTTCCCTGTGTCACGCACTGGAGGATTGTCAGCAGAGTTCACACGTTGGCTTCAGAGAATCACAGAGAAACACCAGAACCAGATGTCTGTCATTTCCTTTTTCCTCCAAGCATCTGCACACACTGGCTGCAGCCCAGCCCTTATCTCCTCTCCTGCCCCTCCCCGCCAAGCCGCACCACCATTTCAGTGTTTCCGCCCAAGTCGTCGTACTTTATTTTCGGGAAATGTCAGTAGATTGACCTTTATAACATAATAGCTGCAGTTATTTCCTGGGTTTTATGTTCAGATATAGTTCAATGAGTATTTAGTTCATTGAGGGCTGGGGAGCTATCATTAATTATGCCAGCAACAACTCGCTTTCTCAAACATGAAGGTATTCTAGAAAATTACTCCATGCTTAATTTGCCTCCTCCTCCTCCTCCTCTCACCACCCCCAGGCATGAGTCAGGAGGAACTCAAGTGAAATCCCCGGGGACATGCAGATGTATGGTAATATTGAGTTTTGTTTTGCTCTCACTTACAAAAATGAGAACTATTATAATAATTGGAGTATTTTCTTTGGGAACATGATGCCTTAATGAAGCACTTTAAAAAATTATTGAGAAAATAAAAACTCGCGTGTGGAGATATCTTTATTGCAATTAATTTGCGAGAAATCCAATCGAACAGGAGTGAATTCACTCCGTGGTGTTCTCTGGCTGCACCAAGGAAATGCTCGCACCAGAGCACGGGTCGGTCTCCCCATACAGAATCATGGAATGGTTTGGGTTGGAAGGGACCTTAAAGATCGTCTAGTTCCAATCCCCCTGCTGCGGGCAGGGACACCTTCCACCAGATGAGGCGGAGGCCCAGCAAATCCCCTCATGGCCTCCTCTGTGACCGGCTGCAGAGAAGCACAGTGACCTCGTCAAGTTACGGTGCCTCGGGCTGCTCCGCGTCGCTCTCTTCACCGGGACACGTGGGGCCGATGATGCCTGGGACACCAACTGGTGGCAGTCACGCCTTCCCCAGAGGGCCATGGCACATCCACGAAGGGCCACGAGGGTCCCCAAGACCTCGTCACGGTTTGGGTGCTGGCCCCACCGACCCGCCGGCCGCGCTCCCCACAGGTCCCACAGGCTGTGGCAGAAGCAGCACGGAGGCCCCTGTCGATGGAGGAGACGTGACCTGCCGCTGGGCTGGGGGTGATAACGAGCTGTGGCTACCGCACAGGCCGCTGCCCGGCTGAACGGCGGCGGCAGCTCGGAGGAGACCCGCCGCTCCCCTCCCGCCGGCGCCGCGCGGACCTTTCCCTCCCCGGAACGTCTCCTCTGGCCTCGGGCCGCCAGCCGGCCCCGCGGGGGCAGCGCACAGCCTCCGCCTCTGATTGGCCGCGGCGCTGCCCGCGTGATGGCGGCGGCGGCGGCGATTGGCCGGCGGGCGAAGGCGCGTTTCCCGGGCGACGGGGCGGGCGACGGGGCGGGCGGCCGGGTGCCGCCATGGCGAGCGTTCACGAGAGCCTCTACTTCAACCCGATGATGACGAACGGCGTGGTGCACGCCAACGTCTTCGGCATCAAGGACTGGGTCACCCCCTACAAGATGGCGCTGCTGGTGCTCCTGAGCGAGCTGGGCCGCGCCGGCGCGCAGCTCGGCCTGTTGGAGCGGCGGCGGCTCAACCGGCTGCTGCTGCCGCTGCTGCAGGTCGGGGACGGGCCTAGGCCTGGCCCTGAGGGGGAGGGAGGGCGTCCCCAAGGGGCCTGTTGCTTGGTGGCTTGTCGCGACATGTCGCTCTCCCTCCCCAGGGCCCTGACATGCCGCTGTCGCGACTGCGCAAGGCCATCGAGGAGTCCTGCCCGCACCTGGCCAGCTCCGTGTACATCAGGTGGGCGCCGCGGCCGCGCCTCCCCTCCCCTCCCCCGGGAAACCCTTAAACCGGGTCCCTGCGCTCGGCCGGGGGCTGGGGGAGCCGCTGAGGGACGGGCACCGGCCCCCGCTGGGGGCTCGTCGTGGAGGGGGGCAGCGAGCCCGGCTGCCCCGCTGCTGGAGGGGAAGGAGCTGCCCGCGTTGCTCGGTTAATCCCTTCCCGCCTCTCCTTGCTGTGTTCCGTGCTGGAAACGTGAAGGCACCGCGGCTACAAACGGTGTTTCTTGGTGAAGCTGTTCTATGCACGCTATGCTTTACCTGCTCTGATGTCTATTAAGAAGTGCTCTGAAATGTGTAAATGTATAGGTGAAAACGTCATACATTTGGAGCAAAAATGCACTTGTACAGTTTTCTTAGTTCTTACAAGTTCTGGAAGGCACAAACCAAACATTGAAGCCACCTGTTCTCAAGTTTCTGTGATGGAAGTTCTGGTTTGATATTTGCTAACTCACTAAACAGCAATAGTTTTAAAAATCAGGCTATTTTGGGTTCCTAATTGTTATTCTTTTACCAAAACAATCTTTCCTAATTGTTCTCTTTAATAAAAGAACTGTTTAAGAAGGGAAAAAACCCCCACCCAAACCTGGTTGTTATTTGGCTTAATATTTAGTAGGTTTTGATTTGGCTCATGAGTATAAAAACCTCCCAGGCTTAATGAATTAGCTACCACTTGGTTCTGTTTGTGTTTCCTCATCTGTACCTGAAATGGAATGATATTTTATTTGATGTGTATTATTAATACCCCCAAAAAATGTGGTTTTCTTTCCCTGTTTAGGTTAAAACTTATGGCAGAAGGAGAATTGAAAGATATGGAACAATTTTTTGATGACCTTTCGGATTCCTTTGCAGGGACAGAGCCAGAAGTTCATAAAACAAGTGTAGTAGGTAACCGACTGCTACTCATAAGCTGTGTCTGACGTGTTATCTGTTGTCGATGTATTTGGCTCGGGATGCAGCTTTGTGTTTCTCTTTGGGGAGGTGTAAAGATGGCATAATAGGATTTTTCTCTTGCTCAGATGTTTCGTATTAACCAGTAATTTTACATATTGTGCAGTTCTTACTGATCATAACAAATTTTCTGTGATCACGTAGCCTGTGAGATTTGCCACTAAATTAATACCAGATTTACACCCTGCAAAATTTTTATCAATTGGTAGGCTGAGACACTGCAGCAAAATTAAATAATGTGATTTAAGCTTCTCGTTGTTATGATTTTTAGTCTCCTCTGAAACAGCAACCTTACAGGCAGCTGTCATAACAGATGCTTTCCTTTGCAGGCCTGTTTCTGCGCCACATGATCTTGGCCTACAATAAGCTTTCTTTTAGTCAGGTCTATAAACTTTACACTGCACTTCAGCAGTACTTTCAAAACGATGAGAAAAAAAATGGAATTGATGAGAGTGATATGGAGCTGACAAATACAGAGGAGCTGGATGGGAAAATGGAGAAAGAAGAACTTGATGTATCTTTAAGGTGATATATTAATGTTAAACTCTTTCCCACTTCTTAAGAGAATGAGTCTTATTTCTGATTACTTCTGTACGCATCAGAGTAAACTTAAGCTTTATCCAGCTCAAGCTGCTGCTCCTGTTCAACCTTCCCAACGCCACGAGTGCTCGTCTAGGCCCTGTGCGTGTCCTGCCACTGACTTCAGCCGCGATATTGAGATGTTGTGGCGTGCTGGAATCCTGCGTTTGTTTTACAGCCTCGCAGCCCCTGGCGGAGCTGGGCGGCCTCGCCGTTTCCTTGGTGCCACCATGTGGTAACGCTTGCGAACGGCAGCCGCTCTGCTCCGTGTCCCGTAGAAGGTGGCAGCGCCCCTTCTCAGGCTGAAGGCCAGATGCTGCCCACGGTTCCCTTCTGCACAGCCCACCGCTGAGTGACTTCTCTGGTTGTGCCAGCGTGTGATGTGCTAAAGCTGTTGGAGAGGTCGCTTCTTCCAGCAAGGGAAGATTGCTAGCTAGGGAAAAGTTAGGCTCAATGGTTTTGGTTTCTCTTTTTGCCCTTCTCCAAATAAAAGAGCTCAGGTCTGTTTACATCGAAAATGAGAAGCAGATATTGAGGCTTTTCACCCACTAAAGAGGTGCTCCACTGTAGGGATAATCCTAAAAGCATTTTGTGTATCCATATATTTAGACTGTACTTTCTCTCTTTATATTATATAAACTTGTGCCTGCTCTGCTACCGCATGAGTCGGTTGACAGCTTTTGGCGTCTGGCTGTGTGCTGTAGTTGCTGTCTTGCCATGGAATAAACTCCTGTCTGCTCTTGGAGAACAGCTGCTTTCTGGAGTGCTGCGTGTGGCCAAAGTGCCAGTTCGTTTCCTCTTCAGAAGAAAGGAAAAACAGAGCAAAGCCATTTGAATATGTCAACCCCGAATCTTCTATCCGCTGTTTTTCTTTGGGTTTTCACATGTATTTAGGGTGACGTGCACATTGACTGCGGTCTCTGCAGGTTAAAGATGACAATTAAACTGTGTGAAATCATTTGGATTACTAATGTTCATGTAGTAGATTTTATTCCTTATTAAGTTTTTTTCCTTTTAGCTTCCTTTCTTGCTACATTATCTCATACATCTTTATAAAGCAGAAGCATAGAGTGTCTGACAAAATATATTTTCTTGTATTCTGTTTCGTTGCCCTTGTTTCTAACCAGAGTGCTTCTTATCAGGGACGAAGAGATATCTTGCAGTGGGCCTCTTTCCCAGAAACAAGCAGAGTATTTTCTTTCTCAGCAGGTATGTTAATTCTGAGTGTAGTTGAGTAAATGACCCATGACATGAATTTCACCTTCAGTTTTATCCACAGTGTCAGAGATGATGTTTTCTTAGATCTGTTAAAGATTTGTTGATATCTTGCATGTTGTTGCTCAGTAGGAGCACTTGAGGCTCAAAGTGTTTTATCTAGACATGTACACCATATGATGGTACTTGATTCTGAGAAGGTCCCTTCCGTTCTGTCTGCTCGCCTCAGACTTGACGTCTGTGAAATGTGCAGTTTTGTTGATCGTTCCAGCTGCTAAATACAAAACGGAGCAGAAACACACATGGGCACAAATGTCAGTAAATGCACTGCGTACTTATAATAGCTTGCTAAAAAAATGAAATACACATAATACATGGTGTTTCATGTACGTTTTAAAAGATCAAAGTAACTTCTCGGTCCCGTTAGGTTCTTTACTGTTAGGGGTTGTTGAGTCTGGTGGCCGGATCATGGCAAGGTTCCGGAGGATGAAGGTCCTTTAGTGTGAAATACGTACACGTGTATGCCCCCGTGTGCGTGCTTGCTCTCATGATTCCACCAGTAATGGGGCTTATACACCCAGTTTATCAGGTAAAATTGAAAGCCCCCGGGTTGTCTTGTCCCCGCTTGCCTCCAGCAGAAAGACGCGACACACGTGCAGCTGCATCTCTGGGTTGGCCCAAAGGCCCCACAGTCTCTCCATCAGTTCGTTTGGGACCTCCTGGTTGGCCTGGACTTCCTCCAGTTGTCTCGTTCAGAGAAACATGTCCGGCCCACTCTTAGGGCCGTTTCAATCCCTGGCTCTCGAGCTGCTCATCTGACTTTCTGCCTGGCCCGGCTGGATGTTCGCCAGTGGCCACCCCCCGACACGCGTACTCTCGCTGGCGCCACAGACACGTGGGCCTCTGTGACCTGTGGTCCCCACTCCAGTTGCTGGCACCACGGGTGCACAGACCCCTGCCATCCAGCTCCAGCTGCTGGCACTTCCACCTCTGCAGCACGTGCTCGCAGAACAGGGGGCCCCTCACTGGAGCAGAGGTAGAAATGGGGTTTAACGAGCAGACAAGACCGACCGCAGGGGCCTGGTGCAAGGCAGGGGTTTGAACTGCAGTGACCTTCTGTTACACTCTGGTTTTTAGCTGGTGTGATTTATGTAGAGTATCTGTTACTGATGTGTATAAATCTTTTTTCCCCCTCCTAATTAGGATATTATGAAGGAATCGTGATTTTAGGAAAGGTTCTGAAATTTGAAGTCTCTTTATTATTCAGTATTCAGTAATGCTTATTCTAGTCACTGGAATATTGCAACATTTTATTAATTGATCTACTTGCCGAAGCAAACTATGGATTTACTTTTATTTAGTTTCCTGAATTCTTTTGTGAGAAGATACATGTAATTTCAGTGGGTGATCCATTGTATTCGTTCTTCAAAGAGAAACTTAGAATTCTTTAAGTACCTTTAAACGGTCCTTTGAATAAGCTTTTATTTTACTCGGTCTCTTTGATCGCTGGAAAGTGAATGCTGTAATGTTGTATAGACTAAAACTGCCACTAATGTTTCAGCGTTGTAGTAGACAGAGCTGTTACAAAATCATCTTTAATGTTCTCTCCCAGCAATAACAAACTGACAAGCGTGTATCAAAATATATTTGTAACCCTCCAGTTTGAGTTACTTATCTCACTTCTAGTTTCCAATTTTTATTCCAGGCTTCTTTATTAAAGAATGATGAAACAAAGGCTCTTACTCCAGCATCTTTACAAAAGGAATTGAACAACTTGTTAAAATTTAATCCAGACTTTGCTGAAGCAGTAAGTATCTTTTTCTTCATCCAGAATGGTTGTAAAGGGATTTCTTATCTCTAGGATGGGATTATTTGGGAGTAATTTATTCCATATTGAACTATAAGCAGATGATAAAAATGTGAGCAAGTTGCATGTAAATGTTTAGTAATTCAGACTGAAACACCTAAAGGTACAGAAACCTTAATTAAGCCAAATACTTAACCACATGCCTAGCTTTATGCACAGATATAATCCTCTTAATTTTGGTGGGACTATGTGAATGCCTTCTTGTTGAACAAAATCTAAACCTTATTTCTTTTTACACACATTTTCCTAAGAAATTTCAGGCCTCGTAGTTTAAAAATCAGTATTAAGTGCAGTATCTGTTGATTTTGCTTACTGCTGTTCACTTTACTCCTGGTGCTTAATAGCAAGTTGTGCTGAAAGCAATAGACACCTCACACTGACAGCTGGTTCCAGACCTGTGCTACGAGCACCTGCCTTGTTCCTTGACAACGTATTCTTGAGCAAGTTCCCTGAGTTCCTGGTCAACTCTTTCCTGCCTTACTTCTTCCAGTAGCCCTGGGCTGAGGCAGACAGGATTTTCCTTGCTTCCATTTGGAGATGTATCCTTGAAAGTTCTGCCATAGCAGGGGCTGGACTTCACGACTTCAGAAGTCCTCTCCAGTGTTCTGTTTGTCTGACATAAAGGGTTGTCCTGCCTCGGTCTCAATGCCAAGAAGAAAATACGTAGTTTTTGCATCTCCTGTTTATCTGCACGGCATTTGGAAGCAGTGCTCATGCTTCTGGGTGTGTTCCTGAGCACAGATGCAGTGGGTGTCGTGCCTCCTTTCCCACTCTCACTTAGCATGTGAATACTGTCAATACCCTGATGGAGTAGCAGTACTAAACACCAGCCAGGCAGGCTGGCAGCAGTCTTGTGGCTTTTTTTTTTTTTTAAATTGGTTGGAAACAGAAGTGCTGAGGTACCGACGGGCTGACTCCTGTTCTTACCTCTGCTGTCAGAGTGGTTCCAAAGAATGTTTATCAATATGGTGATAGGCGCTTTATATATATAAATATAAATATTCTACCGACGCAGAGGTCTCTGACTGGGCGGGATGATTCTGATGGCCAGATCTTGGCCTATGGGACATCGTTTTGAAGATCCCATTAGGGAAACCAAGCAGTTTTATCCAAGATTTACAGAAGTTCTGCACAGGTAGTAGCAGTATCGCTGCAACTTCTGACCAAGCACTTCCCTGGCCCTGCAGTATTTCAGGGTTGCACTGGTTGGGCAACCTTTCTTGGTAAGAAGACACGTGTAACGATGAACAAAAAACTTCCTTTTAATAGTTCTGTGTAGTTAAAGCTGATTTTGCTTCAATTTGCAGCATTATTTAAGCTACTTAAATAGCCTCAGAGTGCAAGATGTCTTCAGCTCAACACACAGCCTCCTCCATTATTTTGACCGCTTAATTCTCACCGGAGCAGAAAGCAAAAGCAACGGGGATGAAGGGTACGGCCGCAGCCTGAGATACGCTGCCCTGAACCTGGCTGCGCTGCACTGCCGGTTTGGCCATTAGTAAGTGAACACGTTGTACTGCCCAACTCGGACTCCTCTGGTTGCATCTCCTGCCTGCTGATGGACCTTTTGTTCCTTCTGAAAATCTGTTCAGGAGAAGAAGAGACTTTCTTTACTTTGATAACGGCTGTGGTTGGGTTGGGTTGGAGTTTTCTTGGAATCTTCATTTGTTTTGGTTTGGTTTTGTTTTGGCATTTATTTGGTTTCCATAATAAGCGAGCCATCTACAGCAGGGTAGGAGTTGACATTTGTCTGTGTCCGGTTGCAACTGTTTCCTGGGTATTTAAGTTCTCAGTTGCTGCATTTCTGTGACCTCAGAAAGATCGGTGGACGTGAATGCCTGTTTTCAGATGTGTTCTCGAGGAAGTGGGGTTGATTTTCTGTTAACATTTGAATCAACATAGAGCTGATGATCTGGAAAAAGAGTAATTAAAAAAAAAAAGCGCCATCTGAGCTTTTTTAGTTTTAAAATGCCCTAGGGGTGGGTGTGTCTTTATTGATAAAGCAGCCTTACCCATCTCCATATATGGTTTGCATTTATTGACTGCTGCCTGGATGCATCATGTAAAAGGACTGGAGATGGGAAGGGCATCTGCCAAACTGAGAGCAACGACATTTTCTACGCAGGCAGATACTTCACGTTGCCCCTGTTCAAGCAGTAACTTGGCGCATTGGCACGTGCAGGGTTTGAAAGCCCACTTAGGGGCTGCGGTTGCATTTTTGTAGGGACTTGCAGGTGCCCTCTTGCTGCTTATCCTCAAGACTACAACATGTTGCTGAAGTGCTAGGAAGAAAATACAGGCTTTCTCAGCAGTCTGTTAAATCAGAGTTATCTTCTGAGTGCCATATGCATAATTTAGATCAATATTCCTCTGTATTTTAAGCACTGTGGGAATACTAATACGTTCTCCTTTTTTTTTGTTTGTTTGTTTGCTGATAGCCAACAGGCTGAACTTGCGCTTCAGGAAGCCATCCGAATTGCACAGGAGTCCAACGACCATGTTTGCTTGCAGCACTGCCTGGTAAGGTAGCTGCCTTGAAATGGAGGTGAAGTCACCTTCGTCCCTGTTACCCGAACCTTTGCTCAGTGAACAGTTGCAGAACTGCTCTTACGGTAGTATCTCATCAGGAATTGAAATATGACTGTCCAGCAGTGGCGGGATGTTGCTTCTGGCAGATGGTTCACCGCGTGCAACAAACTGTAGACAGATCCTGGGATGGATTTGCTGCAACTCAGGGTTGCTTTCTTAAACAGGAGTTGTGATCCCAGAGTACTGAGATCTCAGCACTAAGCTCGAAGTTTGGTCTTGCATGTTTTAGAGAGACAAAGTGTTTCATAAACTTCCTCCTTCCTGTGTGTTGGATTCCCAAAGAGTAATCAGCCATCTTTGGAGCAAACAAAAAGGAGGAGGGAAAGACTTGGATTTCTTGTATTTTGTTCTGTAATGAACATTGTTGTTAAAATGAATTGGCATCAGTGGTGTCAAACTCCTGAGATCCTGCTTTCCACAGTTAACTGTATGTTGGGGTTTCTGTGCATTACTCTGAACCCCCAGCATTGATTGCTCCCAGCCTAGCTGCACTTTTGATATATTTTACTGTGCCGTGTTTAATAGAAGTTTCCTTAGTACCATATTAATTTTGAAGAGTGCTTTGCATTTCCAATGAGCTCTAGCGCGTTCTGTGCAAAAAGTAAAAAAGTTAAAGGTGCTGCGGCCGTTAGCTCTTTGCAATGAGGTTTGGACTTTTTTTCCTTGCTAGAGCTGGTTGTACATCTTGGAGCAGAAGATCTTTGATAGCTGTGTTCTGCTGGAGCACTCTGTAAACAAATCATTGCACTTTGGATTGCCGGTAAGTCCATTTCATTTGTCCTTAGCTTTATTCTGGGACAAACACGGGTGGCCAGGGGAGGGGATATGATAGCGTTTGGGGTTTTGTGGCTGGTCTGTTCAAAATATGTATCTGAATTTAAACAAACTTATTTTACCACTCCAAAATCTAGCTGTTTCTAATATTTTTACTCTCCATATTAACAAACAAGAGTTCAGCTGCTTTCATGCCAGTGCATTATTGCAAGGCTCACTGGTTTTCCTTCTACCTTGTTTGTTTTTCAGGCAGAAAAACTCTCTGTGGCTACTGGCCTGGCCCAGTGCACCATTTTGGCCTTAGGCCCATAGTGCAACCTGCTGGTGCTCAAGGCAGGTTCTTGTGCCTCTGCCTTCCCTGACACTCAGTGCTGATGCCTCTGGCAGGGCTTTGGACATGTTTACTTGTACAGCTCCGTCCCAGCTGTGAAATCTTGCAAGGCAGCCCTCCCCTTAGATAGTTCTGTGCCTGCTATTAATGTTTAGCTCTGTCTTCCCCAAGATCTGCAATCTCTTTGTTGAGAGAATTGTTCTAAAAGGAACTAAACCACCGATACTGGGAGATGAGAGCAGCCATGGCCGCTTGGTGGGGCAGGGGAGGGAAGGCTCTGTGTTTTCACAGCTGTTGCATCACGGGAGAAATCCAGGTACAAGTCCTGTCATCCTCTTTAAGATTTCTGTGTGGGGGAGTGGAAATTACCTTTCACATCCAACAAAATGGCATTCACATATGTGTGGGTGTGCGTAAGTGGGTATTTAAAGAAATGCCTGGAGCTGTGTTCCTTTGTCTGTGCTGAATAACATCACCTCTTTTTCTTCAGGATTTTTTTCTTAGTTTAGAACTCTTTGCAAGCGTCATGTACTCTATTATCTTTCAATGCTGTTGGTATTTATTTTTCCTACTTCTTCTTCCCAGTACCTTGCTTCCCTGGGAATACAGTCCTTGGTTCAGCAAAGAGCTTTTGCAGGAAAGGCTGCCAACAAACTAATGGATGCCTTGAAAGATTCTGATCTGTTGCACTGGAAACACAGCTTGTCAGAGCTTATTGATATTAGTATAGCACAGAAGACTGCCATTTGGAGATTATACGGCCGCAGGTATTTTGTTTCTTGTGAGCTCTTGGGTTAGCTCACTGTACTTGTTAGCACATAATGCATTTTGAGTTATTTATATAGGTGTAACAAGTGACTCTGCCTCTCCAGTGCACTAAAATAAAGCAATCAGACTGTGATTCAGTACAGGCTGAGTGCAATTATTTCCATTCTCTTGTGTTCCTTTAAAACTCATACTGGAGAAGAGATTGAGTTTCCATTTAGTAGTGGCAAATAGTGCATAAATTGCTCCTGTGCCCCCATTTTCAGCCTCTCTGTGCTTAGACTGAGTGCAGCTTTCCGTACGTACAGTATGTGCCTGCACGGTCCAGAGTTCCTGGATTGCGGTTGTTTTGCAAGTTTTCATTCTTCCTCAGGCCCCTGAATTACCAGAAAATGTAGGCTGTTGTCATAACAAGACCATAGATTAAAAACGGTGGTTATTTGTTGCTTGAAAGCTAAAAGATGTTTCTCTTGCACAAGCACCATGGCACTTCAACAAGCCCAAACATTGCTGAGCATGAACAGTCTGGAGGCTGTGAACGTGGGCGTTCAGCAGAACAACACAGAGTCCTTCGCCGTGGTGTTGTGTCACCTGGCTGAGCTGCACGCCGAGCAGGTGAGTTTTATGGCTCGTTGCACAAAATGTCATTTGGCTGAGAGGACGTGTGGGTGTTCCTGGCGGAGAGGGCGAGACTTGGCTCGTGGTTTGTTCTGCCTTTCATGTCTGCATTGGTGGGGGGGGAAGAAACTACAGGGTTTTTGCTTGGCAAAGTTCTTTCCACGAAGGTCGTGTTGGAATCGAGGGGAGTGGCGCCTGCCACAGCGTGCGTGGATCAGAGTGCCGTTTCTGTGTTACAGGGGTACTTTGCGGCTGCTTCTGAAATACTGAAACACCTGAAGGAAAGGTTCCCTCCCGATAGTCAGCATGCACAGGTAGAATATTTATCATTTAGCCCGTAAATTACCTGACTGTGCTAAAATAGGGTCTGAATTCCAGTGCCTCTGGAGTCTCTCCTCTGTGTGCCTTGGGCTACACGTTTGCTCATTTCACTTGCCTCATGACCTCACGGGAAGCTGTGCAGCATAAATTTCTCTACAAAAGCGTGAAAAAGGTGCCTCTGTTGTTTCAAGACGGGTGAGACGTTCATGTCGCCATGGCTTCCTCAGAACAAGCTGTTTAGAAATGCCGTTGACAGAGGAATACGTGTCCTTCACGAGCACGTGTAGGAACTAAACGCTCTGCATTGATTTGGAGCTGCACAGTTCTGTTTAGTTAGTGCTACTTATTTTTGTGTATTAAAATCCAGAAATAAATGGGGAGAATAGGGTGTTTTTTCTGCGACTCTGGGAAACAAATTAACGCAAGGTCTCTAAGATAGTATTCACACTGAGCTGTTCAAGATTCCATTAAGTATAGTTTGGTCCTGTTTTCACTACAGAACAAGTCTAGTGTTTCAAAGCATTAATAATGATTTAAAAGAGCTTTTTTACTTAAAATGCAGTCAAATAGGTGAGCTTTGGTGTTGAAACATTAATTCAGACCTGAGCATTTCCGTTGAGGGCAGTAATTGAGTAAATCCAGTAATTGGACAGTGGAGTTAGTTGTGTCTAGACGTAAATATCCACAGGGGACAATAAAAAGTTGGGATTAGAAAATGAGCAGGCACAACTTCTTAAAACTTGTTCCTCAATGTTCTTTGTTTAGCTTTGGATGCTGTTTGATCAGAAAATACAGTTTGAGAGCGCCATGAATGATGGCAGATACCATATAGCAGATTCTCTCGTAGCAGGAATTACAGCACTGAATAGCATCGAAGGCATATACAGGTAGGAAACCATGAATCTGCCGACACTTGCAGCCATGTCCCGTGAAGATAATGAAAAATTTAGCAGTGATTGCTGGCAGTCACATGTGCTTCCATGTTCTTCCTTTTCCAGAACGAATTACGGTCACGTTGTCTCGCCTGTAGTGCTTATGCCATTAGAGTGTGTCCTGCAATAATAATTTCTAGTTGTTTCTCTGGACGTTTTAAGAACTGGAGTAGCCCTGCTGAAGTCAGTGTTATTCTACAGCTGTAGATCTGTTGTGAGAACCCAAAATACTACTTCAAAATCTGCCATGGCAACTGTAGTCAAACCTAAGCACAAAGCAGGATTTTATGTCAGATATCTGGGGATCTCGGGCCTAGCCTGAGCTTGAGCGTCTTCATCTGTGTCCTGGGTTCTACATTAGCAAAATAGAACAACGTGGTTTTTCTCTCACTTTAATGGGTTCTGGTTTCTAAATGAGAAAGATGCGTTACAAATAGGTGGGGTTAAAACTCGTCATTTGGTGAGTGTGAACAACAGCTTCCTGTTAAAAGCAATTTCTTGTTGATTTTCAATGAAGCAAAACACCTTAAAACATAGCCAGTGCTGGTGGGCCGGAAGATCAGTATCAGGCTGTGGGACCTGAGGCTTGTCCTTCCGGAATTGGACTGTTCGTGGCTTCCCTGGTCTTTAAATACTCCGCTGAGTGTCTGGGTTCGAGGCGTTAGTACGCATCCCTACTGCTGTGCACTTGTTTCTTATTTCCCTGTTCTCACTTTTTCCCTGTTGCTCCATAATCCTTGTTAGCTCCAGCCAATTTTAGCTGCTTTACCTCATACCTGTTTTTCTTACAAATAATTTCTTGGTCTTTCTAGCTTGCTTGCCCTCCCGCTTCTGGTGCCTATTTGGCCTTTGGGTTTGTCCATCCTTGTTTTGTATCTAAAGCTGGTTTATGAGTTTGATCCTTTCTGCCTGTGAGTTGTGCAGTTGGGACAGAGAGAGATGTGTTTTTCCCCTTGCTGGTGCGTACAGCGTGTGTACGCTTTGTCAGAACGCCATTCTGCAGTTAGAAGAAACACAGGTCACAAGACAGAGACCTCTTTTACTGTGTTCTGAAGAGCAGAATTGTATCTCAGATATAAAAACAGCATCAGTGACGTTTTCTTTCTACCACGGCAGAAAAGCCATTGTATTGAAAGCCCAAAACCAAATGTCAGAGGCGCACAAACTCCTGCAGAAATTGTTGATCCACTGCCAGAAAATCAAGAACACCGAGATGGTGATTAGGTAAGAATGTTTCATTTTCAGACTATTAAAGCCACTTTGCAGTGATTAGAATCAGCCATTGCAATTTGTCTGTGTTCAGACTTCACTATCTTCAGGTTCCTACTATGATTTGGAGATTACGAATTAATTTTGTTTATTAATCGTGGTGTGAAGGAATCCTCAAAGTATTGCGGAACGGAAACGTAGTCATCTTTAATATGTAAACTAAAAGGTAGTAAACTGATTTTGAAGTTCCCTGAAGACTTACAGAAGGAAACAATGCATCCATAAAATGTATGTGTGTAATTGTACCTTTGTGCTAAGCTCAGAGCTATTTAATCTCTTGTACACCAGTGGCGTCTGCTCTTAAGGGTGTAGCTGAAGTTTATTGTCTATGCAGTAATGTCATTCGTAATAAAATCAATTCCGTTACGGATGGAGTAATTGTTTGGGAAACAAGTGGGCATTCTTTTCATGAAAAGAAAATGTTTGTAATTCTTTCCCCCTCTTCTTAGTGTACTGCTGTCGATAGCAGAGCTGTACTGGAGATCTTCATGTCATACCATAGCGCTGCCTGTCCTGCTCCAGGCTCTCGCCCTCTCTCGAGAGTATAGTCTACAGTACTTGGCTTCTGAAACTGTGCTGAACTTGGCTTTCTCCCAGGTATGTCTGACTGGTGGTGTCGCAGGGTCGTAGGGCAGTGTTTATTCTGGGGATCTGGATACTGGCTTTACCCCTGTGAGTAAAGAACGCAGCCTTGTTGGGATGAAGTTAGTGATTCTGAAGAAGTACATTCGAATCTTTTGAGGAAGATAATAAAAGTTGAGTTTGTGTGTACCACTAAGATGCATAGTTATTGCCTATAATTAAGCAGGCAAGCGTAAATTGGCCCTGCCGTAATTTCTTCAGTTGTTATTTTTTATGTTAGGAGCTTTCTAGGAGCACAGCTTGGCACGTGTTTTGAGTTCAAAATAGTGCTTGTAATGGAGTTCAGTTACATTGTTTATTCCGAGCTGGCAGAGTTTTGATTTAAAAGAAGATTTTGGTGAAAAAACTTACATCCTGGTCTGTAGCGCTTTGTGTTACTGGAAACAGACATGGCTTATGTTGGTCTTCTCTGAAGAAGCTGCTCTCACCAGCGGGTTCCAGCATTAGACCAGCAAGCATTTCTCTTTCAGCTGATCCTTGGCATTCCTGAACAAGCCCTGAATATTCTGCACATGGCGATAGAACCTGTCTTGGCCCACGGAGCTGTCCTGGACAAAGGCTGTGCCATGTTCTTGGTGGCCAAGTGTCAGGTGGCTTCTGCAGCTTCCTACACTGCACAAAAGAGGACTGAAGGTAGTGTGAAGGGTAATTCTCCTCACTGAAACTGCGCTCAGCAGTTGAGACGCGCAAACCCGTGTCTATATTGGTGTCCTGCGACGCTGTTCAGAAAGTTTGTGGTGTGGCCGAGCGTTACCTCGTTATCGGAGAGCAGCGTTAATTTGGAATTGGTTACTCAACAGCTGCGGTGTTTATAATGGCTCTTGTTTATCTGCATACTTCTACGCCCGTCGTTTGCAGCAAAGGCTGAATAGCAGGAACCAGCTGAAGGGCCGCGTTGCTAAGACACAAACTGTTTTGAAAAGCTGAGGAATTTATAATTGGGCTCCTTAGAACGGAGCTGTGTTGCTTGGAGTTGTTATTGTGATAGTATCTTAAATATGACTGTCCCCCTTTTTTCCACAGCTTTGGAATCTGCTATCTTGAATCTAAATGAAGCCAAGACTTACTTTGCCAAAGTGGACTGCAAAGAGCAGCTCAGAGACATTCTCTACTTCCAAGCCCGGCTGTTCCACACCCTAGGCAAGACCCAGGAAAGGAACAAATGTGCCATGTTGTTCCGTCAGTTGCACCAGGAACTGCCGGCACACGGCGTCCCCTTAATCAATGCCTTCAAGTGAGGCGTTTACGGATGAGATTTGTTTGTTTTCATGGTTTGTTGTTTGTTTGTTTGTTTTTTTTTACAAATGTCTTTTTATTACATTCAATCATCTGTGTTTCAAAATAACTGCCAATAAATCATGGTCTCCTACTGAACAAACTTGCATTTTGTTTGTAATGACTTAAGGGAAAACGTAGTTTCCACCCATCTCACTTTTATTCTGTTCTTGAAATTAAAAAAGAATTGAATGGGGAAAAGAAGAAAAGACTCTCTTGACTGCATTACAAACACACTGAGCGGAGTAGCACAGTCACGATGAAATAATATCTGTTCTTAGTAGTGACATTTTCAGAGTCAATGCTGGCTTTATGATCGCTGGGGTATGAAAAATAGTGGAAAATGCAGGCGAAGCTCCTTTGTGCTCGTTTAAAGTGGTATCGAACGGGGAGTCTCTTAAAGTGTGTCCTTGCGTTTAACCTGTCTGCGATCGCTGTTTGCTCTGTAGAAACAGATGGTGCCGGCAGAAGGAGAAAAAAACAGGATTCAGGTGGAGAGGTCTAATGGTGCAAAGTTCCGGCATTGCCGTTACGTGTGTCCTTGTGCAAAGAGCGGCCGAGGAGAGCAGAGGGCTGTACAAAAGCCTCAGCTCAGCTGAAATGTTTTTACTGTACGTGTTCTCCCGTAGCTGCATAACTTACCTGCTCTGGTTTTATGGGGGAATAAATGAAGATCACAACTAACTCAGTGTCCGATACGCTGCCACCGACTCTTGACAATTAGATCCTCGTTTTGGAAGATTTCAGACGTCGCGTGGGATTTCAAGGCAGGTGGGGTTGCGCTTTTGTGAGTGTAAATCTTCTGCGGGTGAGCCTTGGGCCTGGGGGCACCAGTCCTCTCACCTCGTGGCGATATAAAAGCTGAACATTGTTAGTGTAAACACTTGGAGCTACCCTGCCAGGAAGTGCTGGATTAAACTGTGGTGTTGTCAGCAATGAGAAAGCAAGACCAGACCTAAACCTGGCTCTGCTGGAGCCCTGCCAGGTAAGGCAGGAAGAGAGAAGCTCTAAGATGTGGCTGGAACAAGGGCAGCCCAGTAGTTTACACATCTCATTAATTAGCGTTGCAACGTGGCTGGTGGCAGAAGATCAGTTTTAAAACAGCCACTGTATTTCTGACAGCAAAGAGTAACCCAGCTTTGGGGGAACGTTGCTTTTGGTGGCTCACACCACCCCCACCCCCCCCCCCCCAGCTATGTTTTAATCGGTGCCAAAGACTTTGGTCCATAAAATAGGTGGAGCACCTACAATTCTACAATAAGTGGATAAACCAGATTTCTAGAGTGGTTTTGAAGATCCTGGTCAATATAGCAGTGTTTATCCATAAAGCTCACGGGGAAGCATGGCTCTGCTCTGAGGAGCTCTGCCGCGCCAATGCGGTGCCCGCAACTGGGTCTCAAAGCAAAGTGAGGAAGAGGTTTTCGGGGCGGCCATGCTGTTCGTGTCTGCTCAAGGTTGAAGCTGTTGCTTCATGAAGAGGTGATCAGGAAACTGCAGGTGAGCTCAGCACAAGAACGGTGCTTGATGGGAACACGCTCGCTAAGAAAAACCAAATCGTTGGCCTGGACAAAGCAGGGGAGATATTTACAAAGGGCTGGTGCCAGGCAGGGAGTCCAAGGCTGTGCCCGTCCCGGCTCTGCAGAGCTGCAACCTGAGCAGGAGCTGTGCTGGGTGGCGGCGATGGCCTGGCGGTGGCCGCTGTGACATTTCCAAACCACCCCCTATAAGTGATGATTTCAGGAGCGTTGAGCAACCGCTGAGGAGGAGCGGGACCGGCCGGGGCACCCCGGCTGCACCCTGGGGCTGCGCTGCGAGGTGAGGCGGGGCTGAGAGATGAAGCGGGAAAGAAAATATTAAATTAAAAAAACCAAACCAAAACCCAAAACCAATACCCCAAACCCAACGAAAAGCCAAACGAATAAAAACCACCCCAAAGAACGGCTTACGGGGGTGGGCGGCCAGGATGCGGCTGCTCGGGGGGAAACCTCCCCTTCCCCGGGGCGGAGCGGGGCCTCCCTCCCTCCTTCCCTCCCTCCCTCCCTCCCTCTCTCCCTCCTTCCTTCCCTCCCTCCTTCCCTCGCTGCCGCCGCCGGAGCGGAACCGAAAGCGAAGGCGGCGCCGGGCGGCCGCGCTCCGGCCCCGCGGGCTGCGCAGGGCGGCGGAGGCTCCGGGGGCTCCTGCGGGGGTCGCTCCCTTCTGCCGGCGGAGCGGCGCCGTCCCGCCAGGTCGGTGGCTGCGGGTGCGGGGCGGAGGAGGCCGGGCGGGCCCGGCCGGGGGATGCGCCCGCGGCTGCGGAGACAAAGCCGCGCCGGGAGGGACCGGCGGGGGCGGCGGGCGTGGGCGGCCGGGGCCGGGGATGCCCTTCGAGCAGCAGACGGCGTCTCAATCAAACGGGGTTTTCCCGCGGGGCTCGCAGCCGGCCTGGGCAGGTATTTTGGCGATGGAGGGCGGGGAGGGATCGGTGCTGTCGTTTCCCCATCCCCGAGGAGCAGCGCTGTGGCCGCCCGGGCCCGGCCGGCATCCCGCTCCCGCTGGCCCGCGGCCGCCCGCCAGCCCCGACATGTGCCGGTGGTACCCGGTGGGCCGGCAGCATCCCAGGCTTGGGGATGTGACAAGGTGGTGGCCGTTGCCGCGACATCCCGCGGACCCCGTGGGGCTCCTGCCCGGGAAGGCGAGAGCTCGGAGCAGGGGGACCGGGGTGGGGTTGGGAAAAGGAGGGCATTTTTAGGGGCAAGGGGCAAGGGAGAGGCTGGGAGAAGATGGAGAGGATGGAGTTGGTGGAGCAACTGTGTACTGGGGAGGGGTCTCATTAGGAGAAGCCACAGGTTGGGTTGCTGTGAGTGCCCAAGTGTGGTGAGGAGATGGGAGGCAGCCCTGTGGCCACGTGTGGGGCAGGGAGCATCGGGAGTGTGAAGGTAACAGCAAAGTCCAAAAGAAGTGGTGGGATGACCACAGGAAGCTGGTGGGCTGACGGCGTGGCTGTGCGATGCTACAGGAGCAGAAACTGTCCCTGGGGACAGGAGCAGGTTGTCCTCAGGGCCAGGGGGACCATGCTGGGGAGGGGATGTGTGGTGGCTGTAAGTGCTGGAGCTGCCTTCATGGCCCCAAACAAGAGAAGCAGCCCCTCTTCTGGGAGAAGGAGCCCCGTCCCTCTCCTGGCCCTTCTCCATGAGCACTTCATTTTGGGAAAAACAGCCAACAAAACCCAAGAGCCCATCCTGGTAGCACTACGAGGGGTGTCTGATCGACCAGTGCCGTTCCGGGGAAGGTGGCTGTTATCAGATTGGGGAGGTAATTTGGAGGAGGCTGTGCTGTCTACTCAGCCCTCATGTCTTTTAAGTGGTGTTCACGAAGTGCAGAGCTGCTCTCGTTTCCTCTCTCATGGACATCGTGGGCTGGAGCTGCTGTTTCCAGGAGAGCTGGGAGCTGCTCAGCAGTGCTGGACAAGGTGATGGTGATGCCCTGAACTCATCCCGGCCCATGGTCAACGCCATGTTCGGAGCTTATACTCTTGGGATGCTCATTATTTATTGCTTAAGCACTATTAGTTGGTATCATCAAGATTATAAAAAAATCTTGGTAAAGATGTTTTTTGACTCCTATTGAAACATGCCGCTGGGTTTCATGCCGTCATAATGCTACCAGCCCGGCTTTGCATTTTTTCCCCCAATTCTTTCCATCCTGGTTGGATGGGCCAGGCAGCACAGGAGGCTCTTGCTACCCTGGGGGCAATGAAAAGCTTTGTTGCTTGGGCACAGGGACCTGGTGCAGATGGGGCCTGGGTGCCTCTTTCCAGTCCCTCGTTATTTTGGGTGTCCTCTGACTTCTAGAGAAGCTGCTGAGAGATTTTTTTCCATTAAAAGTCAGGCGGGGATGCATATGGTCTTTGTATACTACAGTGACTAATATATTTCTGGCAAGGTCTGCGCTCACCCGTAGGAAGGGAAACTGTGATCGATGCCCCCGTTGCTGCAGATGACACCGCTCTTGGCACGGCCGCTTCCACCACTGACAGTGACCGGGGAAAGCAAAATAGCCACTGGACTCTGCCCAGCGAGAGCTGATAACTGCCCCACGCGCTGGCCCCGGTTAACTTTTAACCGCAGACCTTTGGCGGTAGCAGGGGGAAGACCCTCTGCGAGTAAAATCTGCCTTGGTTTAGGTGGTTTGTGTTCAGTTTTGTTATGAACAGCTTTTTTTTGCAGCACATGAGCTGACCCCCACGGAAGGATGGATGGAGGTGTCACTGCTGGAGCTGCCACCAAGTCTCACTCCCTTGGCAGGGTCCGACCCTGACACCGTGTCTGGCCTTGCCGGAGGGAAGCTCATCGGTGGGGGCGGGGGGAAGGGGAGTGTGTGGCAGCTGGCGGGAGCCAGGGGCACCGTCCCATCTCCCACCCTGCGCCTGGGTAGAGAAACAGCTCCAGGGAGGGAAGGACAGGCTGATGCATCCGTACACTCCGATTTAATCTTTGCAGCCAGTGCTGGCTGCAAGGTGTCGTCCTCTGCGCTCCCCGAAATTGGTCGGCACGTTCCCATTCGGAGGCGGCCGCATCCCAGCAGGGACCAGACGCTCGCAGCAGAGCTGGGGCGGCAGGAGGGGGCTGTAAAAATCACTTCACCCTCGCGGGGGCCGATTTCACTCCCATTCATTTCCGCTAAGCCACGTGGACGTGAGCGAGAGGGAGAGCTGCTGCCAGGGTTTCACAGACCTCTTTTCATTTTAATATCCCTCTCCTTGCTGAATTAGATGCGAGACTGATTGCTTCGATAATCCTTCCGCAGCCGCTATGGGTTATATATGGATTGCAGCCAAAAGCCGTGCCGATAAATCATTCCTATACACCAGGCTGTTATATTTCCTGAGGATTTTGTGGGCATGTGCTGCTCGCTTTTACATAAGGATCTGCTGGAGTTCATACCAATATGTGCTGCTTTTCCCCACGCAAGGACCTGGGTGGGTTGGTGAAGCCGAAGCCCCCGGGCTGGATTTCCCCTCTTTGGGTTTATTCCTTCCATTTCAGCTATTTTAGTTTTCCCTCTGGCTGGGAATACGGCTGTTCTCCTCCTCCTCAGCCTCCCCATGTGCTTATTAAGGAGAACGGGCTGCGCTATCGTTAGCGGTTATCCCACGTCCCACCAGGCTGTGTTCAACAGTGGGATCCACTTTTGGCTTGGGGAAGGTATCATCTCACAGAGCAGTTTTGCAAAACCCTGTGCTCGACTCCTTTGCACGCATGCAAAGGGAAAAAAACCCCAAAAAACCCTCCTATTTTCCACCGTAGCCAGTGTTACGATGGTGCTTGGATGACTTTTAGCCCGCTCGAATTAATCAGCCTTGATATGTTTATCCTGGTCAAGCCAATTAACTCCTGCCGACCAGGGCACACTCGGCTCTCAAGTGTGGCGTGAGAATTCATAACTCAATTTTGCTCTGGCCCAGCAAAGTTTAGCACGAACCCTTGGAGATTCAGATGCAAGCAATGATCTGGGGGCGAGATGGGATGCCCGGCTGTGCTGTGCCACCGCTGGGGACCGGTGCTGCGTCTGGCGACGCTCCTGGGGTGGCTTCACCCTGGGGCCACCCAGACAAGCTGCCTTTTTTGGTGTGTCCACGGTGAGGGTAGAGGGCACGGTGTTCGGGATCAGCTCTGGCTTCGGGGGATGGCTATTTTTATGTGCCCGCTGGCGGGGTGCCCAAAGCAAGCCAGGCAAATGGCAACTGGCCTCGAGATGCACCCCTGCGGGTTCGGGATGAATGGGGGGGCTGCCTCTTCATTATAATCCATTTTGGGAGTGCACTAAAACATGCTGCCTTGGCCGCTCGCAGCGCCGGGGGGCAGTTTTGCAGCCACGATGCCCGAGACGTGGGGCCCTGGCTCGGCTCGGCTGGCAGCTCCCGGCTCTCTTGCCCAGCGAAACCCCAGCTGGGAGCAGATTCAGCCCCGCGAAACGCAGCCTTTCTGAAATAGTTTGTCCTTGTTGCTGTTCGTCAGCTTATTTATAGCCCTCACATCCCCTGCGTTTCTCTGCGCCTCGAAGCAGCGAGCGGTGCCGGGTCGGCTTTAGCTCCGGGCTGATCCCACTCGGGCAAAAGAAGCTCCGGTTTATAGACTGGTGTTGAAAACAGCAGTGAGGCCATTGAGAAGCCTTGAGGAAAGGGGAGACGATTTGATTTCTCGACCCGTAATTTCTGCTGGGCTGATTCAGAGCGGTTGTGCTGTGAGTACATCACGGAAACTTCAATGGAGATGAGCGGAGCTAATTTTAACCGGCCGCCTCACTGAGGTGTGGGAATCAGGCAGAAAAAAGCCTCAAAACCTTGTTCCTGCTTCTGGACTGTTAGTTTCAGGATTTTTTTTTTTTTTTTCACTTGCTGCTGCAGCAGCTCATTAACCTAGAAATTAAAAACAGCACCAGTGTTGGGGTAGGGAAGAGTGATGGTTTACAACCAACCAACCATCAAACTGCCCTGGCTGCTGCGGGACACCCGGCATAAGTGAATTAACACCATTTTCTCCCAGTTTTAAATTATTATTTAGTTGTTTGATTTTTTTTTTTTTTTTAATTCTTTGTTGCTAACAGAATTGTTTTCTCATGTATCTCAAGGTTCAGGAACCTGATTTTCGCAAAGAAGGCCGTAGGGAACCCAGGGAGAGGAAGAGAAATTGCTGGCAATGACGGGCCGTGGGAGGAGGCAGTGAGCTGGGGGGGGCTGATCCTGCACCCCATGCTTGGTAAGCAGGTCCCTGTGCCCCTGAACTGCTTCGTTTGGGGGGTGTTTGGCAGAGATGTGCTTGCTCTGACTGTGGGATCGAGCAGTGAAGCAGGGAACCGAGCGGTATGTATGCTGGTATGGTGCAGGGCCAGATCTTGCCCCTGTAAAATACCCCTTTTGGGGTAGTTCCATAGCAGAGCTGATGGGGGGTTTATTCCCTGGAGGTGTTTAAATAAAGGGGGTGGAAGGAGCGGTGGCAGTGGCTGGGGCCGGCCCCTACCTGGTGCCTGCCCTGTGGCAGGGTGGGTGCATATCCTGGGGCCATCCCCCACCGCTGCCCTTGGCTTTACCATCCCCTGTGGGATAAACAAAATAATTTGTAGACTAACGACCAGCGGGAGGAAATCCCGCTTACCGGGGGAGCCCAGCTGAGCCGCCGTGTGTTTGCAGGCACACCTCCCCGTCGCAGCGTGGCCGGGATGACGCCTTTGGTCGCACGAATCCATCATGCGTCCCCGGCAGCTCGCCTGCCCCACGGCCCCTCTGCTGTGACGGAGGCTGCGGCCCCCGATTGCCCGGGGTGCTGCGGGACCCCCCGCCGCTGAGGCCCCGCCGCCCCGACATGGCCTCGCTCATCGTGGTGACCGAGTACGACGCAACGGGGAGTGCGAGCGAGGAGGAGGAGATGAACGTGCCCAGTGGCGAGGGTTTTGGGGACGGCCGGGAGCCGAGGGTGAAGCTGCACCTCTCCGGCCGAAAGCTCTCCCTGCAGGAGCGGTCGCAGCCTGCCCGCTCGCCCGGGAATGGGGACGGTGCCAACGAACGCTTCATCTACCCATCCCTCCCTTACTCTCCGGTGACATCCCCGCACTCCTCCCCACGGCTGCCACGGCGGCCAACAGTGGAGTCGAACCGCGTGTCCATCACAGGACTCCAGGTGAGGGGGAATCATTGCTATGCCCGTGGTTCTCCTGCCCCTGTCCTGGTTTCCCCGCCACCGTGGCATCGCTTCTTGCTTTTTTAGGGGGGGGTAAAACCCCACAGCTTGTCCACAAATGTATGGCGGGAGGTGGTGGGATGTCCTGGTCCATCCTGTGCTGTGGGGACAGCCCTCGGGGAGGTGGGACCCAACGGTTCACCGTGCTTCGTGCCTTTTGCAGATGCCACCAGCTGTCAAGGCTGCATTTCGGGGGAGCCAGCGGCACGCCGCGATTTTCTTTTTCTCCCCCTTAGAAATAAAAAAAAGGCACCTGCTGAGATCTGAAGAGAAAATGGCCCCGCCTGCCCCCAGCCTGCCAGCACTGACAGAAAGTGGCTGCTTTGCCTATAAGAAATACAAATACTCAGTGCCGGTCACCGGCATTAAACCCCCCCCCCGAGGCTCTCCTGCCTGCTGATCCCTGCCACCGCGGCCCGTCGTGTGCTCTCGTTCCACCTGAGCAGACAATATTGCCTGCCCGGCCGTTAACGTTCGCAATTAGCCCTCTATAAACACGCCGACGCGTGGCCGGGCGGCTGGCGTGTACGGCTCATGAATCAAAGCTGTCCAGCCCTGAGCAGAACAGGCTGTGAGTTTGCAGAGAAAGTTTTGCTGGTGATTAAAAAGGAGGAGAACAAACACAAGTGGTTTCGTGGCTCAAGTCGGACCCCCCCTCCCTCTCTCCCCGCAGGACTGTGTGCAGCTCAACCAGTACAAGCTGAAGGATGAGATCGGGAAGGTGAATATTGTCCGGGTTTGGGGTGGGATGGGGGGATTTGGGGCGGGAGGGTGTTGGGTTCGCTTTCGCTTTCCAGCTGGTGAGGTGGCAAGTTCAGCCACCCACCACGGGCACTTGGCCAGCTCCTCGCTGTGACGCCGGTCTCTTCTGGGTGGTGCTAAATGTATTGTGTAATTTTTCTTAATTATTATTAATTTTTCCCATTCCCCTTCCCTCCCATGAAATGGGGCATTTGAAGCTTTTCTTTGCCGGCGGTGTGATGCCAGACCATATGCCCCGCTACTCCCAGCATCACCTACCAGCTCTGTGATCCCGGTGGGGCTGGATTTGTGGAGGAGCCCAGAGCCTGGTTTGATGTTGTGGGGTTTTTTTTGGACTGTCCCTAACTGGTCCCCTATGGCTGTGCCCCTCTCTAGGGCTCCTACGGGGTGGTGAAGCTGGCCTACAACGAGGATGATAACACCTACTATGTGAGTAGCACATGGCCCCGGAGCCTGCACTGGGGTGGGTGGGATGGGGATGGATCCACTCCGCTGACTCCCTGCCCGGCTCCATACCAGCCCCATTTTATCCTTGATTTGCCCCAAATCCCACATTTTTTCTCCTCTTGCAGGCAATGAAGGTTCTCTCCAAAAAGAAGCTGATGAGACAGGCGGGCTTCCCTCGTAAGTGGCACAAAAGCTTTAGGATGGGGGATGCTTTGGGGACCCCGGGGGGCTCATTCCTGACCGGACACCCTGTCTTTTACCTTTCCTGCAGGCCGCCCGCCGCCCCGTGGGGCCAAAGCTGCCTCTGAGGGCTGTCTGCAGCCCAAAGGGCCCATCGAACAGGTCTACCAGGAGATCGCCATCCTGAAGAAGCTGGACCACCCCAACGTGGTGAAGCTGGTGGAGGTGAGCACCCACCAGCCCCTTTCCAAAACCCACCCTGAGCATGAAGGAGCCTGGATGCTGCGGGGATGGGCTACGCATCGGCTTGGGCAGAGGGAAGCGACAGCAGAGGGGCTGAGATGGCCTTGGCAGGTCCTGCCTATGGGAGGCTCGTGTTTTCCTTTGTTTTAAAGATTTTTTTATTCCCACCTCCCAACTTTTTCCTTCCCTATCCAGTAAGGGAAATTCAGAAAAATGTTGCTTCCTTGAAGAAAACAACTGCTCAGATGGGTTTTGGGGAGGAACTGGTGTTTCTGCAGTGCAGCCACCCTGCCCTCCACCCACTGCTGTATGAAATAGTCCAAAAATCAAGAATTAAGGATGTGTAGGCTGGAGTTTATTTGGCTCATGAGCCAGATGATGCTTCCTGTGCTTTTTAAATATTTACTTCCTTGAAGTACAGCTATATCTCTGTCCAATTTTTTTCCCCCACCTCTTATGGGTAGAAGCTCAGAGGTTAGCAGACCATGCTAATGGTGCAGGCGGTGCAGAATTGAGATGGCTGCTAAATAAAAAATCACAGTGTTTAGTTTGCAAGGTTTTTTGGTGCTGTTGAATTTCCTTTCCGCTTCTTTCGGCAGGTCCTGGATGACCCCAGCGAGGACCACCTGTACATGGGTAACTGCTCGCGGGGTGTCAGCAGGATGGGGGTTTGTGGGGCAAAGGGTTCCCACCGCGTTTTGGGGTGGCTGCATGGGGGGTTGGGTCTGTCCTCCAGAGCAGGTATGGCCTGGATGTGCTGGAGGAGCAAATCCCCTCTAATGGTTGGAGCAAATGGGATCCAGTCTGGGTTCAGAAAGGAGACAGGATTGCTTTATAGCACTTTATAGGCTTTAATTTGACATCAGGGCACGCTTTGCCACGAGAGGCATCAGCATTTATGTTCTCAGCTTTGAAGGCGGGCTGCTAGAAAGTAGTTTTATTTCTTTGGCTTCAAGAACAAGGCACATGTTAATTATCCACGGTACAAATGAGCCACTTCCCAACCTGTCTTTGCAGACTGCAGTGGTTTGATTGATGTAAATAGACACACTTTTGGAGGAGGAATGTCTTTCCCATCATTTCTGTTCAGACCGTACTAGCAGAGGAGCATGCGATGCCTTCATGGCCAAGCGTAGAGGTTTGCTCGAGGCGAGGGCTTGGCCTTGATCTCACAGGCAAACGGAGGGTTTCGGGGTGCCGTGCGGAGGGTGTTTTGTGATGCTGAAGCTGCGGCACAGAGAAGGTAGTTGGCAGCATCCCCTTAATTGAAGACAGAAGCATGCAAAATGACGTGTGCCTTGCATAAGATAGCATCTCCTTTTTTAAAAAAACTATTGTTTTTATAATTTTTGTCATCGAAATAATTGCTTTTGTGCTGGGACTGTGCTTGCAGGAGCTCTAAGCTGTAAGTGATCAGTAACTAACCACTTCTTCTTTTATGTTTCAGTATTTGAACTGGTGAAGCAAGGGTGAGTATTGAATTCCAGATTTAAACTTAACTAGAGCAGGAACATGAGATAGGCTTGTGGGTGGCACAGCTCGGCCACCTGAGGTGGGTGTGGGATGCAGAGGCGATGGGGAGGTTCATGGTGGGTCTCCTATGCATTTGGGTAGCATCTCCCCAACCTAGTTGCAGTTGTGTACACCCCATACATGCCTGCATTCGGGGCTGTGTGCTGTCTCTGGCCGGCAGCAAAGCCTCCAGGACCTGTTTCAGGACATCCAGATGGGGAACAAGCTCTGTTCTCTGTTACCTTTGCAGGCCCGTCATGGAAATCCCAACCCTGAAACCTCTCAGCGAGGACCAGGCTCGGTTCTACTTCCAGGATCTGATCAAGGGTATTGAATACTGTAAGTGTCTCTGCAAAAAAGATGGGATTTCTTATTTTTTATTTTTCTCTAAACACCTGGGGCTGGACTTTCTGCTGTTGTATGGTGCCATTTCTGGTGGCTCATGCTACTGCACAGGGGTTTTTGAAGCTGAGGCTGGTCGTGGTGTAGCAGAAAGGCTTAGAGCCGCGTGGGGGCTTCTTGCCTCCTTTGCTGCAGACCGGTGCTGCTGCTGAATCGCTTGTTTTTCCTTTGGTTGCAGTGCACTATCAAAAGATAATCCACCGGGATATTAAACCTTCCAACCTCCTCGTGGGTGAAGACGGGCACGTCAAGATCGCTGACTTCGGAGTGAGCAACGAGTTCAAGGGAGCTGATGCCCTCTTAACCAACACAGTGGGCACCCCCGCCTTCATGGCCCCGGAGACGCTCTCAGAAACCAGGAAAATCTTCTCTGGAAAGGTATTTAATAGCGGTTTGAGGGGTTTTGGACTAATCTTCCTTGCACACGCTGTCTGTGGCAGATCTAACCATACTTTCTTTGCTCTGCAGGCTTTGGATGTCTGGGCCATGGGGATCACGCTGTACTGCTTCGTGTTTGGGCAGGTAATCAGATCGATTTTTCAGCGCTGTGTGGTCTGGCGGGGTTTGGTGCGTGCCTCCCATGTGCCGGGTACATGGTGGGATTTACACCCTGCACCCCTGTTCGGGTAGTGCTGAGGGGAGACAGGGATGTGTGGGTGAAAATGGGAAACCTCTGCCTGTCCACGGGAGGGGTGCAGCCAAAAGGGCTATGTTTCTCTCTTTCCCTGGGGAAAAGGTTCTGTGTCTGGGCTGATTTTTCAGGAAAGGAGCTGTTGTAGTAATTTGGTCACCTTTAGTCAAATGTTATTTTCATTGCATTTAAAAGAAGACATTGATATAATAGGAAATGTTCTGGTATTTCCCTATAACTGCCTCCTTGCTCTCCTTCGAACCCTACGAGATCTCGATGCTCGACTGGCTGCCCCACTGATGCTTCTTAACAGAGGCTGTTGCTTTTCTCACTGCTCTTTTTCTTTGCGGTAGTGCCCTTTTATGGATGAAAGGATCCTGAGTTTACACAATAAAATCAAGACCCAAACGTTGGAATTCCCAGACCAGTAAGTACTCGGAATTTTAAAGCTCATTTGAGCTGTTTCTCAGGCACTGCCTGGGTGGTGCTGGCCCTGCTCCGCTGGGGTTTTGCAAAACTCAGGCTCTAAGTCCTCTTGGCCCTCAGCCCTGGAAAACTTCCTTTGCATTAAGCGAGAAGGCAACATCACTTGGTTTGCAGTTGCTGAAGAAGGAGCGATTGAAGTTGCAGAGGCATTTGAGGGAACGGATTAACCTCTGTAGTTGGGTTTTAGCCTGGGTGGAGTCGGTGTCAGGCTCTCCCAGCCCTGTTCATGTGGGATCATGCTCTGGATTGCCCAAAAAGGGGATATTTTGCTTCTCTGGGGGGTTTGGAAGGGCTGCATGGCACCTGGGTGCACGAGTACTCAGAGTTGCATCCCTGCCAGCCCCAATCTGCCCGGGAAGGCCCATGGCAGCTGACACCAGAGTGAAGAAGGGAGGCAGCATCCATCCCCTTCCCCATCTCATCTCTCCCTTCTCCTTTCCACAGGCCAGAAGTTACAGACTTTTTGAAGGATTTGATTACACGCATGCTGGATAAAAATCCCGAATCTAGGATTTCGGTCCCAGAAATCAAGGTACTGACCAAGCCCCATGGTGTTGGCTGTGGCTTCACTTCTGTTGGGTTCTCCTTGCTCAGCTTTTTTTGGGAGTGAGTTTGATCGCGCCAGGCTAGGTCATCCCCCTGTGCCCAGGGCTCCTGGGCAGGTAAGTCCCAGCTCCTTCCCCTGCTCCGGGACCTGCTCAGCTTTGGGACCTTTGGTGCCTACAGAAGTCACAGGCAAAAGGAAATCCCCTGAGTACAGTATTTCCTCTGCTACCAGGAAAGTACTGTGCAACAGCCTTTCGCAGGAGATTTCTCGTCCTCCGCCCCTGTGGGAGCCTGGAAGGGACGAGAAGCTGAGAAAATGGAGACTAAGGTAGGGGGAAAGGATTGCGGGGGAATTGCTGAACCATTTTGTGCTCCTCCTGCAGCCGCCCGAGATACCAGATGTGTGGGCAAGGAGAAAGAGGGGCTTCTGCCTTCTGTCGTGGATTAACTCAGGTCCAAGACTAGGGCTTGGTGGGTCTCCCCATCACTACCGCTATACGTGTGTTCTGGAATAAATTGCACCTGCCTCTTGGAGCTGTCTCATCCATAAGATGAGAGTGAAAATAAGTCTTCTTCCCTCAAACCCACTGAGATGCCCACTGCTGTAGGTCACCAAGGTTACTGCTTGGTTGTGTAGGTGGGGCCAGCGCTGGCTCCGAATGAGCCACACTGCGGCATTTTCTGCTCCGGGCTGAGCCGTTCCTGGTGGCACCGGGGTGAGCTGGCTCACCAGTGAGATGGCACATCTCTCCCCTGCTCCCTGGTATTTCAGGAGCACGTAGGGGCCATAGCTTGGGCAAGGAGATGCGTTTGCCAGGCTTGTGTTGAGTTACAAAAAAGAGGAAATCGTTCCTGACAGGCTGTGTTATTAATTGAAGTTGCACCCTTGGGTCACCAAGAACGGAGCGGAGCTGCTGCCCACGGAGGATGAGAACTGCACCCTCATCGAGGTGACAGAGGAGGAGGTGGAGAATTCAGTCAAGCACATCCCCAGCCTGGCCACCGTGGTGAGTGCGAGGGAGGTGATGGTCTGTGGGTGCTCAGCAGGGTCCACACTGCCTCCTGGGGCAGTTCCGAGCAGCTGGAGCTTGCTGCTGAAGGGCAAAAGCATTGGGCAGGATTAGAGCAAAGACCTTCCCTCTCTCGAAAACAAATGCTGCAAGGTGGGGTCTCAGCATCTCACTGGAGGTGGCCGTGCCTCGTGGCACTGTGGAATGTTTCAGAGCGGTCCCAAAGGGATCTGTCAGAGGGTTGCCGTCTCCATGCTTGAGCTGGCTGCCTAAATAGTGCTGTATTTGCCCAGGACAAAATAGCATCTGGTCTAGGACCTGTCCGTGGCCAGGAGTGGGTGTTTTGGCCAGGCATGAGGAGCTCCGGCTCTGCTCTGCCTGTCCAGCCGTTGGGGCTGTGGGAGCTTCCTGGGATGGAGATTTTATCTGGGCCACGGCGTGCGCCAGCCCCCGCCTGGAGCTATTCTTGGTGAATTCATCTCATCTCTTTTCAAGCTCGTATTTTTATTCTCTGCAACCCACTGTGGTGCTGAGAACCACAGTGTAACCCTGCCCCGTGTGGAAAGTGAAATCCTTGTGGGTTATGAACGTAATGATTTCTTTGAGTGCCCGCTAGCCCTTACGCTAGGAGAAACAGCGAGTGGCCATTTGCAGATCCCTGGCGCGGCGTTCATCTGCCTGTAGACATCGAGGCTGTGACTTTTTTTGAAGTACAGGTCTCCCTTTGAAGCCCCTTTTCCATCTCGTGGCTATGCCTGCATCTGCCTCCATTCCTGGAGCTCTCTCCCGCTTCAGTACCCTGCAGAAGTCTTTTCAAGTGCAGATACGTTAATATGCAAATGTGCTTTGCACTGCTCAAGCTGAAAAAGCAGATCTTGCTCTAAAGAGATCACCACTGATAAGGGGTTTTTCCCCCTTTCTCCTGTTCGGAGGTGACTAGCTGTGATGCGACTTGCTCCCAGCCCTGTTAAAAATCCAGGTGTGTTTAGCACAGCTCAGGGCAAATAAGCTTTTGCTGTGACTCTTGGCTCTTAAATAACGCACCGCCTCCAGGCTGATCTTGTCTTTTCCCATTTGCATTAGTTCTTCAGAATTACCCTCTGGTGCCTGATCTTTGTGCATCCAACTGCAGGCATTAACGCTCGAGTATGAGATTCACGTGGCTTCAACTCTCACTTAAAATGCCTTCCCCCGCGGGATGCTGCTGGCATTTCAGACACGTTTCAGATGTGTAAGGGCTCTCGGTGCACTGTGGTGAGCAGATAAATAAGGCACAGAGGGGCGACAAGCAATATTGAACGAAGCCGGGGTTCCCAGAGCGGGATGCACATGCTGAGCAGGGTCCAGTGCTGCTCACGTGGTTATCTGCTGCTGTTCCCACCAGCAAAATAAGTTGGGGGATGCCTGGGAAGAACCCTGACACTTGCTCTGTTCCCAGCAGTCTCCGATTGCTGCTGACACTGGGTAACATTGTGTTTTGCAGCCAAAGCTAGACAAACAGCCAATTTTTCAGCTTGTTTTTGGTAAACGTTAAAGCAAAATTGTGCCAGTTCCTTCCTTCCCCTCTCCCTTTCCAATGAAGTCTTCTGCCAAGTTATCATCAGGAACTGAGAATTTGCAGGTACTGGATGCAGTAATCAGTAAAACCTACTTTTGGGGAGAGAAAATCTTCCCAGACTTGGCTTTGCTCTCCTTTCCAGCTTCTCACATCTAGTGTGGCTCTCATCCCCATGTTCAGTTATGTCACTGTGGGTTTCTGATGAGGGTACAGCCCTGCATTAAGCAGCTGGAGACTTGTAAACATGCTTCCTTCTGGTTTGTTTTTTTAAAAAAGAGAACTTTGACTTGTGTTTGCTTAATTACTTGGGTGTGAGGGTTGGATGTTCCTGTTGCTCTTGAATGAAAGCAAAGCGTCCCTGACTAACTCCAATCTGGTCTTGCAGATCTTGGTTAAAACGATGATCCGGAAGCGATCCTTTGGGAACCCGTTTGAGGGGAGCAGGAGGGAGGAGCGGTCATTGTCTGCCCCCGGGAACCTGCTGCCGTAAGTTTCATTGCCTCGCCTTGGCCCAAAAAAGACATTTGCAGCTTGTTTTAATGTTCTGGAAATCACTGCAAAGCACAGGAGGAGGGTTCAAGGAGCTGGGCTTTGAATCTGTCATGTGGGGCCGTGACTGGGACATTCACACACCTTCTGTCTAACCCATAACCGCTCTGTGGGATGATTTTTTGTGATGTGGCGTATGCTGCCCCTCCAAGGAGCTGAAAAGCATCTTTTTACGGCACTTCCAGCCTGTTGCAGGGAAGCTGGGGGAAACGACACGTGCTCAGGGTCCCAAAGGGGAAGGGGAAGATGCTGGTGTCTCATTGTCCGCGTTGCCTTTTTCTGAGTTGCTCAGCAACCGTTTTATTTCCTTTTAAAGCAGGAAACAAGGCAGTGAAGATAATCTGAAATGCAATGACTTGCCCAACGTGGGAGAGGAGGAACTTCTTTCATGAACATCGACTTTACGGTTCTGTTGAACAACTTGGTCCAGGGCATGTTATGAAGTGTGCAGGTGAGGATGAGTGACATTAACAGAGCCTACACCAAACACAGCATGACACGGCGCTATTTCAGTATAAAGCTGGATGTAGAGCTTACATAGCAGCATGTTATAAGACATCTGTCTACTTGTCCTAAACACTGAACATCTCCGATCGCTTGGACTGCTGACTTCTTGTGGGAGAGGCGCTGGCTGATAGCAGAGAGGTGAGCTGGCGTGTTGAGCAGCAACAGTGCTTTGCAAAAAAAAAAAAAAACCAAAACAGTCCAACAACAAAAAAAACATGTTTGGAACTGCTTTTACCTGGTTTTAATGCCAAATAATTTCCAGAGACTAACGCCAGCGTCCCAGGGGTGTTGTACACCCATCGCGTAGTCGGTGGGTGCACGTAGAAGGGTGAAGCTTTTGCCAAGTGGCGTACACAGCGGTGAAACTACACGTGCACACTTTGAAAGTTCACGACCTAACGGAAATGTTGCGTCTGTTTCTCATCGTTCTGGTTTGTTTTTAATTGCCATCTTTTTAATTGCATGGAAACAAAGCAAAAACTCACCTTTTCAGGTTTTTAAAGAATGCCTGTCTTTGTGAGCCAAGTTGTATTAAGCAGCATCTTCGGGACGTTCAGAAAGTGAGGTTTTTACAGAAAGGTAATTAACGCCTTTCCTAAGGTCTTGGTGTGACTAGGACTTGGTAAATTGAGTATTTGGTGTATGAAAGGAAAAGGTATTTTAAGGGCTTAAGTTCAGTCTGAACTATTTTTGCTGCAGACATACGAGTGAAAGGTGATGTTTAGCTGAATGTTTGTTTTGAACAGCAGAGGAAGCACTAACAACAGTTTCTAAATCTTTTACTTGATTTAGGTAGATATATTATTAAATATAAAATTCAGGGTAAAATCCTTCACTTCCATGTACATTACATGGTTTACTACAATAAAAAATAATACAACTTATGCTATTTTTTAAGTATAGACTTAGGGCTTGCTTAGAATTTAAGATCTTATTGAAATACTTAGATTAGCTAGTAATTTTCAAAGAAACTTCTGTTTTCCAAACTCTTAATCTGGATTTTGGGGCCAATGCTATGTATTTTTTTGCAAGTTTGTCACCAGTAATTTGTGAATGCCTGTGGATCAGAGGCTTGTTAGTAAATTAAGTGTATACCTAATTCATGGATTGTTTCTTATGAAGAGCTCTTTCACCTTCAGTCAGATTACTCTGATTATTTTGTGGTGCTGGTAAAAAACCAATAATCTACCGTGTGGTGGGAGGGATTCTGACGTCCAGACTTACTTTCCCATGTTCTCTGTGCTCAGACAAAACTGGAGAATGGCAGAGTGTGGGTGAGCTGGAGAAGAGTCAGGGTTTGCTTGAGGAAAGGGGTCACAGTAAGTACAGTTGTTTTGTGGATGGAGCGTGGGACTAGGGGGAAGGTCTGACCTCTTCTCAGTCCGATGTGGTTGTGTGACCTTGAATGAGGCATTGAAAATGATGGTGTGCCTGAAAGAGGGGGAGAATTCGAATGTCCCAAGTGTGTAAGGGACTGTTCAGGTGTAATTCTTTGCCCTGAGGAAGAAGGCACTAGGAGAGACCCAAGTATTTTGATCTCTCATGGGTGTCCTGCCTTTAGAAAGTGACTGTCCCCTTGTCTTCCTTGGTCTTGGGCAGCACAAGCAGCATCACGCCGAGGTCCTTGGCCCTGCTGCTGTCAGACCTGGCCCTGTAATTCCGGGTTAGGACAGGTCTTTGTTAAAGCCAGGACAGCGTTAGCAAGTGTGCAGGCGCCTACGCAAACTGTCCCTTCTATCTTCTGATCCCTTGAAGCAATGCTCCCCCTAAATTGCGATTTATTACCGAAACATTGTGCTGCTGGCCTCTCTCCAAAGCCAGTGACAACAGTTCATGGTTTGGGAGCAGTACTATGGAGTTTGGAGCCATAAGACATGCACTGTTTTCCTCCCATTTTAGTCCAAGGCTATGCCAAAGCCCTGCAGCTTCAGCTATGGAAAAACCAAACAGGTAACTTGGGTGCCAGCGCTACTACAGCTGCCTGCTCCCCCTTTCCTAAACAGGACTTTTCACTGCGGAAACGCATGTGAGTGGGCAGCTTGGTTCTCTAACCCTGTAAATGGACTTGTTCTGCCAAAAATAAATAATAATAATAGGGGATCTGATTATTTGTAGCTGGTGCATAGTAATGTATGTGGCGTGGTTTTGTCAAAGGTGAGTCGTAGAGATGCTCTGTGCCGCGTATCTCGGGTTTGTGATTTGTCAGGTGCCTGGCGAGACAGTTTACCTTTACCAAACAGGCTTGGCAGGTGCAACGCAGCTGCTGAACAGACTGAGCTGGACCAGTTGCCCCATGCTCAGCCACATAGTCACTGGGCCTCACGTGTTACCGCAGGGCAGTGTCTTACGGCTAGCATGGCCTCGGATCGTAAGGAGCCTAAAGCTCAGCACCTCCCTAAGGCGCTCTCCAAAAGGATTGTCTCTTAGTACCGGCTCCGGTAGGGCGGCAGCCAAATGCACATTTCTGAAAGAAACTTGATGTAGATTTTTCTTGTCGATTAGTTCTGTTGAAAGCATAAAGCGTGGCTGTGCGAGGAAGATCTGTCTCAATGCATGAGCTGTTAGAGAAGCTGTACTGTACATAGAAACCTGCTCAGTTCCCTAGCTGCTGTCCCTTCGTAGTAAAGCTACGTTTTTTCCTTATCGTGAAGTAAACATTTTGCGTGTGCCTTGGAACTGGGCTGTAGCTTGATTTCCCTAATTCCCTTCCTTTTCAAGCAAGCCCAGTGCTGACTGTAGGCTAAATGCTGGGTACTAAGCCTTTTTGGCTCTGAAAGCACACAGGAAAGTGCTAAGGGGAAACCAGGCCTCTTGTCTGAGTAGTTTTTCTCGGTGGTCCCCTCTTACCTATCAGGCAACTGATCTGTTTCTTTTCTAAGGTCCGGAACTATTGCTGATTTTTATACTGTTTGTTTAATGACCAAGGCTTGTGTTTCATTCCTACCCCTTTATTATGCATTTAACTTTATCAGGTGTATCAAGTTTAAATACTGTGTATTTACCACTTTTAAATTATATTACCTAAGAAGAAAGAAAAAAAACCAACCAAGTGTTTTTTTTCCACACAGCTGTTCAAGCTTCTCTGTACAAGTTCAAATAAACAACATGCAACCAAACCCAGAGTTAGTTGATTAAGTGGAACCATTATCCTGTTTGACTGGTCTTTGTCACGCTATGAGAGTTTGCTTGTTGGAAGAGGAGTCCAAAAGCACCATCCTACGCTAGTGAGGTCTGGTGCTCTAACGTTACTGGGGATCCTGGGCTAGGATGAGGGCACAGTGACTCTAGCCACGGCATAGCCCAAACCGAGCCACTCACAGGCACAGACTGGAGCACTGACTCTAAAGGCGCTGTTGGAGTTGGGACACTCAGCTTAGTGCTCAGCAGCAGCAGGCAAACTTGAGAATAAACCAAAACGATAATGCTGCAGCAAACCCATGGCGCTGCTGGGAAAAGGCAGCGAAGCTCCAGCCAGGATGCTGGAGGTAGGAACAGGTCCCAGGGCTCTGTAACACTAGAAGAGGGGCAGAGAAAGGGAAGAGCTGGACCTTGCCTACCGGTGGGATGGCTAGAGGTGCTCAAGGTCATGTGAAGATAAAAGACAACACGTTCACGTATATCAAATCGTTTAAACCCATTAAATGCAGCAGCCCAGACACAGGGTCTGGGTGGGGCGGTGGGAGGTATGCCAGGGATCAAGATCTGTTCTTCCTCGAGTTGGTACTAGTGTTGGGCTAAGGCCACGCTAGGCTAACACCCCCCCCCCCCCCCCCCAGCCTCTTACCTTTCAAGTCTTTTCCCTTGGAGAGGGCTTTAATGCAACAGACACAGAGAAGGTGCCGGGAGAACCGAGCTGCAGCAGAAGCTGCAGCCGGAGCAGCACTCTTGCTGAGGGAATCAAGAGGCAAAGCAGAGCGCAGCACTGGCCTTGATAGCTCTCTGGTAACAGCTGGTATCTGTGTGAAATGAAGACACTTCACTGATCCTAACCTTCACAGGCCCTGGGGGAAAAATAAGCAAAACCCAGCTTGCAGGACTTTAAGAGGGCTGAGAGAGGGTAATATTTTATTAAAAAGAAAATAAATTTTAAAGTAGTATCACAAAAAATTAGACAAAACAGGGAAAAACCCCCAAAACTGTAACCAGAAAAAACAAAACAAAACAAAACTGTAACCAGTAAGCCATTTACCATAGTACAATGGAACCAGGCACTGCTTTGTCTTGGTCTGTGGCCACTGGAGCTTGGAGACACGATTAAATAGTAGACACAGGCTCAGCTAAGCATCACAATCCTTCAGGGCAACGAAAAGCGATCTGAGGAGAGCAAGGAGCTGTGCTCCCAAGGTGAGGCAACACCTGGCAGGGGCCATATTCACTGTAAGAAAGAATCTGCCTGTTACCCCATGCTCTGTGCTACAGGTGAGCTCAGGGGAAGGACTGTCAAAATGACAGTGTCAGGGCAGTCCCTGTCTCAGGCTTAGCCAGTGCAGAGGCCTGGCACAGAAGCACAACTGTCCCTTCTGTGCTTAGTGCAATTAACCTGGAAAGCCAGCAGACAAGGAGCAGACCCAGTTCTTCTCTCTGGGGGCTGGCTCCAGCCAGCAAAAGTAGTGAAGAGTAGTGAAGAAGGTCCCTTTCTCAGGTTTGTTCCCCGGTGGGTCTCATGGCAGGGTCAGAACAGTGTTCACAGCAGCAGTTTACAGCAGTAGTTGGTGCTGTAGCAGCAGAGGGTCAGGAGTCTGTTCCGTATGCCTCACCGACTCCCTGCAAGGATCAGAGATTATAGGTCTCTGCCACAAAACTCTTTTCTCCCCCTTTCTCTCACATAAAACCCTCTGCACAAACAAGCTATGCTCTACTAGTCAGACTTTTCCAGTGCCACAAGGTGTTTTGATTCAGAAATCCACCCTCTGCAGCAACACTTTCCACCAAGCCCAGGGCTGCAGGGCCGAGCTCTACCCCCAGCACCAGTCAAGCAACTCCACTACCCCACTAAAACCTTCTACTGGCCAAATGGATCATTTGGATTCTGGAGGGAGACGAAGCTGTGGCTGTCGGCGTACCGGTCTCATAAAATACCAGCCCATTGAATGGGTTTGTTCACAGCAGCAGGAACCCCCAAAAGCTAAGAAGTAAGGATTTGATGGGGACAGAGCTGTTGTCTGCAGCTCTCAGAAGGCAACTGCAAAAGACTGCAACCCAAAAAAGAGGTGCAGTGGGAGCATGACAAGTTCTTGAACATACATTTCCCTCTCCAAGAGTGGTTGCCTAGGAAACATGACAATATTTGTTTCGAGTGCTCCTCCCTGCAACAGCTTTGAGGTAAAAATTAGCTTCTCTGACGAAGACAAAGTTTACTCAGAGCTGTAGTTCAGAATCTGTTTGATGTGGACTTTCTACATCCTGTTTCAGAATCTCTCCAGAGTCAGAGGAGGAAGTAACTTTGCCTTCATTGGTTCTTACCAGTTCATAATCCTCCACATATTTGTATTTCTTCTCCCGATAGTAGTATTTCTTCTTCATGCAATACAGAACAACAATGTCACATAGCACTGTTGCCTAGTGGAGACGGAAAGAGTTTAAGACGATGACTCTCAGAACCAAGGCACTAATCCAGAATTGAGTCAAAGTGCAGGCAGTGCCACTTACCACACCAAACAGCGCTAAGCCAGAGCCGATGTTAATCATGGTAGGAATTACATCAAATTTTCCTGCCTAGAAGACAGTTACAAGGGTGAGTATGTTTTTCAACACCTCTGAAAGCCCTCACCACAAGACCTCCAGGAATTTAGTCACCCTACCTTTCCAAACACTATGATATCAAAGCGGATGCCATAAGCTTTGACAAGTGTCCGTGATTCAGTGCCATCACTATCCTTGTAGTATTTTGCAAACCTGGAGGAAAAAAGATAGGTCAGAGCTTAGCTGGAAATTTTGAGGTTGCTTATGTGATCATGCAACATCCAGGTGTGTCCCCCGCCCTGCCAGAGACAAGCCCCAAATGATGGAGGGCGATTTCATGCACATGTAGGAGAAAAGCCCAGAACAAGCAAATTTGAGACAGCAGTAAGCACGAGCCAAATCACGAAACTCGCAAAGCATAGGAAGGGGAGAAAGTTAGCTTTAGCAGGGCAGCGCAAGGACGGACAAGAAGAAATTCGGCGACACATAAGAATCAGCCCCCTCAGAGAGAGGCAAGCAGGAGGCTGCAGGAGTGCAGGCAGCCACGAGAGGGCAGGGCCGGGAGCAGGCAGCGAGGGAGGCAGCACAGCTCAGCCCGGCACGCAAAGGCTGTTCCTTGTCCCGCACAATGTGACTCGCAGGCAAATGGCAGGGAAAAGGGATGAGAACAAATAAGTGAGATCAGACTTACTCCGCCACGTGGTTGACTAAGCCAGGAGGAAGCAGAGAAAAGGGTGGAAGAGAAGAGGGAGGATTGGTAAGGGGCTACGCCACGGTCTGGAATCGGCAAGAGCATTTCAGAACCCACGCGAGCCAGGCTGCGATACCCTCCAGCTGGTCTCGCCCGACACCTCAATACCTGCAGGCCTGGCACCTCCCAAACACACGCTTGTGCCGTCTGCATGACAGCGGCTTCTCAGTGAATTCATTCGAGATCCACCAAAAGAGATCCCCTGGGCTGAGTGAGAGTTTGTGATTCTAGAAACAAGCATAGCCCTGAGCTGTGTTTCCTCACGAGCAGGACTGCTGCAAGGATCTTGGGCAAGGTGCTAATAATATAATTGTATTATTATAGCTCTGAGACTGGATGCAACCAGCTACCCGGTTCTGCACTGGTAGTTTTACTGTAGGCACTGGATCTATCTGTACTGGCCAGAATGTACATGGGGTGTTGTATGCCACAAGGATATCCCTGGTGCAGGTACGGTCTTTAACTGACAGAGCCACTTTCTAGAGGTTAGTTTTCCCTCCTGCACAGCGAAGGACAGTGCTTTGGTCTCCCAGCCCCCTCAAATACTGCCTTATCAGCATGCAAACAGTCAGTTCTCACATTGCCATGCCACAGGAGGCTGGTCCCAACGGTCACCCAAATGCTGATGCAAATACGACTCAGACACTCTGATGCAATCCTTGGAGCTTCACTGACTTCCCCCTCTGCTGTGATCTGCACACAGTGAGGATCCGACCTGCTCTATGGTTTACAGCACCAGAGAAACTCTCCAAGTTTTACAGCAGCACTGTATGCTGAACCATAACACTGTACTGGTGGCAGACTGAGCTGCAGGGACACCAGGTGCCCCCCATAGCCACGTTACCTGAAGTTGTACCCAGGTGAGACGGTGTGGGCAGAGTCCTTGTTGTCGAGGCGTCGGAAGGAGTACTTTGGCACACAGTGGGAAGCAGCTCTGTCAAGGTTGCAGTCCCAGTTGATCTGCAGCGCCATGACTCCACCCTGCCAAGTTGAGAAGAGGAAAAGGTGAGCAGTCCAAGTCCCAGTGCAGCCCAGCACTAGCCTTTCTGCTGACCAGGACCCTCATTTACTGGCCCTTGGCCCAGTCCCAGTCAAACACTCTTTCCCCTGCTAAAGAAGGACCTTGCACATAACCCCACCCAAACAAGCCAAGACCAAACATTTATTCAGTAGAACTGACTCCAGTCCCTCTGGCCAGAGCAGCTCTCCATTCTGCAGCTACTCTGTGTCCTGTGGCTCGTGCCACAAGGCAGAGGGACACAACCACCTACTGCTCCTCTTCTGCACAGCTAAGGCCCAAGAGAAGGGTCTGCCAAATACCTCCACAGCCATTTCCTGAAAGTTCTGCCCTGCAGCTTCAACTATTTTCCCTAAACGAAAGATAGGGCAGAAGGGATCTGTCTGGGAGTCATAGATGCAGTTCTTGAGGTAGGTAGAGTTGATAGAGGGGAGGATGTTTCGCCTAAAGGGGAACAGAGAGAGAAGATCTGTTGCATCTTCTTCCACTCCTCCAGCTCCCCTTTACTGTCCAAGAAACCAGACAGTGCAATGCCCCACACACTATTTACTTGCTGAAGTTGAACTTGGGGTACCAAATGTTGTTCTTCACCAGCATGGTGAAGTTCTCAGCCTCTTGCAGGAACGCTGGCCTACAAAACAATAGGAGAAGTAAGTAAGGCTCACTTACATTTTCATGAACTAGACTCTGGAGGGTCCTCACCTCTTCAGCTTTTCCCAATAATACCTCATAGGAAGAAACAACCGCTGCATACCGCTAGCCCCCTCTCAGGAGGGCCACCACAGAGTAGGAAGACAGAGCACTCACTTGGGTATATGATAGTCATCCTCCACAGGGCACCACGCAAAGACTTCACAGGTCTTAATGCTGTGGTTGTATGGAACACACTCCCCGGTCTGGATGCCTGGAAAGACATGTGAATGGAGGTACTACCAAACAAAAATACAGAGGCAGTATTTGCCCTGTGATATTTCTTCACTCCATAAGGTGAAGGCAACCTGCTCAGAGGTGAAGTGCCAGTACCAAGACCCCCATTATCTCCAATTGCAATTTGAGTGCAATTACAGAGAAAGAAGTATCAGGTCCTTTTTCTGAGTCAAATCCTCATCTACGTAAAATACTGCTTCATGGACTCAAGGTCCTGAAAAAGCCCTCACACTGTTTGCTAACTCACCAAAGCACACATCTATCCAACATCCACCCAACACAGCCTAAGCCCATTTGCTCTCCCCCAGAAGAAAAATTTGAGCTTCCCTTTCAGTTCTCTTAGGTGTGAGAGAATGAGAACAAGGAGACTGAAGTGAAATGCTGCTGCCTTCACAGGAGGGAAGGCCCAGCACAGACTGGAAGGAGCCCTTGCAGCAGGCTTCTTACCATTGCTGTGGGTGCTGACATAACCTGGAACACAGTCCTTCTTTACCTTGCACTCTGTTTCCTCATCTGGAAGCTGGAGAGAAACAATAATTACACTAAACTGTAGGAACTCTCCCCCACACTCCCACCCACACAAGGCAGGGTTAAAGCAGATCCTGTACCTACCTCTGCGCAGCGGCCTTGGCTCTGGTTCAGTGTGAGTATCACATTGGTCATGACAAACACAGCGTTCTCCTCCTGAACATGCAAAACAAGAAGGAAATTTAAGAGTGACAGTCTGCAAAGAATATCCAAGGCACTGCCCCAAATCTCTTTGTTGACAGAGCCCAGGTGGCCCCACAGAAGGGATTTGCTTCGGACAGTGCTGGTGTAGTGCTAACGGAACAGATTTCCATGTGTATCACCTGATGCTGCTGCCTTCAGGCAGAGGAAAGACTGTGGGACTAGCAACCCTTTCTGTCCTGCCCCCTGGCCCAAACAACTTCCTCATTCGTGTTATAAAAACAGAGATCACACAGCTCCGTGGGGAAGTCACAAGGCAGGAGCAGAAATAAAGCTCCAGCTGCAAGTCTGAGCATAACTCCCACTCTTTTTTTTTTTTTTTTTTAAATATATCTATTAGAAATTTGACCAGTCCTGGTTTATTTCTCCACAGAGCACCACTTCCATTATTTTCAGATCTGTATGATTCGGGATGTGTTGTTTGCTTCTGCTCCACTGATATGCAAATATGATCACTCAGCCAAAATCTGGCTAAATCTGTCACTATTGTCTGCACCACACCGCACGCAGAGTGACCCACCACTAGCAGCTTGGCCGTGCCTGCCAACCCCAAAGGCTGCCACACATTGCCCACGCAGCACAGATTCCCACAGACACAGTCAATCAGTAACTACAGCAATACCTTCTGTTCAGTTCCAGATCAAGCGACTTGCAGGCTATTCCCAGGGTTTCTGCCAACAAGTTACCTTTGAGCTGTTTGCTTTAGGAAGCAGTAAGAAAGAGGACGTGGTTATTGTTGCAACTTCTCCCCGAAGCCTGCAAAATTCTCCCTCCTATACAAGCACACGCAGAGACACACTTTGCTTGAAACAAGCCTCCCTAGGGCTGGTGATGCAGGTGTTCAGTGTGATCCACCACAAAGCAAAGCTCCTGCATTGTCTCGTATCAAGGCCACACTGGAGCTGAAGCTGCTCCAGACTGCAAAAGCAGCAGCTGTTTGTTAGAACAGGTGAGAGTGATTGATACCTGAGGAGGGATGACATAGTCAGCCACGTCCCAGATCCTGGCTCCCAAGGCGGATGTGTTGGTCAGTGTTACTCCTTTCACCTTTGTGGTTACAGAACTGACCACAGAGTCTGTTTCCTGGTAGCCCTTCTCCCACAAAAAGACCCAGCTGCAAGAGAAGGATTGCAAGAAACAACAACATAAAAAAAAACCCAGATAAAACACCATAAACCAGCACAGGCATGGGGAATTTCTCCTCTTTTTTATGCCACCTGAAAGGGGGAGTCCGGACAGTTTCATCGTGTTTTCCTACAAAAGGGTCACAGGCCTAGCAATCTCTCCTCTACTTTTTTATCTTTTTCAGTGTGGTTTAGCAGGGTGTAATTACTGCTTTTACACAACACAGCCCCGCCGGGTGAATGCCGATCACCCTCCGGGCCGGTCTCCGCTCCTGAGGGGTCCTGTCCCGCCTGCAGCTGCCTCTGAGCAGCCCTACACCCCCAGGGAAGGCCTCCCTGAGAAGCTGTCCCACCACCCGCTCGTCACCCCTCGGTGCTGGCACTCCCGACGGCTGCCGCCGGCGAGCTCCGGCCTCCCCTCAGCCCCGCGGCAGGCGCTTCCCGCCACCCCAGCCCGGCCCCCGACAGAAAAGGGGGTCCCGGCCGCCGCCGCCTTCCCGCCTCGCCCTGAGGGAGGCGGCCGTTTCCCGCCCCTCAGCCCCACTCCCCGGCGGGCTCCCAGCGAGGAGCTGCTCTTCCTCCCTCACGGCAGCCGCCCCGAGATCCACCGACACCCACCCCCCCGCCTACAGCCGGGCTGCGGGCTTCTCCCGGGGGGAGAAGGCGGAGGGGGGGAGCAGACCGGCGCCCACCCGCCCGCTCACCCGATCACGTAGGCGAGGATGGCGAGCTGAACCCCGCGGTTGATGAGCCCAACTTTGCGGCTTCGGATCAACACGATGCGGGGGGTGTCGTACTCGAAGAGAAAGCTGCGGAAAGCCCCGCACGACACCATGGCGGCCTGGAAAGGCGGGCGGCAATCCTCGCACTGCCGCAGCCCCGCGGAGCCACAGCGCCCCGAACAGCCCGGAGAGCGCTGCCGCAGCCCCGGGGCTCGCCCCGGCTCGGGCTCTCGATTGCCGGCTCCCCCCGCAGGCCAGCAGCGGGCGGGCTGCCTGCCAGCCGCCGGCCCTGCCCGCGGCCCAGGACCGGGGAGAGGCTGTCCGGAGGCGCCGCAGCTTCTTCCCCCGGCGGTTTTCGGCAGGGAAAAGCGGTTCACCGCTGCCCTGACCCCTTTGGGGCTGCCCGGGATAACCCGGGGCTCTGCCCTGAGGCCTCTTGCTGCTGTAGCTCTGGATACGGGGTTGGGAAGTGCGGGTGGTGATGCTCTCACTCTAGTTGCTAAATCTGGGGGATTTTTGTTTCCCGTGCTACTCATTGTTAGCAAGTTTATGGGGTGTTTTTCACCTCCATACCAGCCATGACCTGGAAGCCTGCTGCTGTCAGCCCTGTGCTGAGTCTGGGCTACCAAGTCTCAGGAAAAAGCTGGACAGGGCTGACGGCCGTCCTAACGCCGAGACATAACGTGCAGCCAGCTCAGGGCAAGGACAGAGCGCTTGCCCGCAAAAGAGAGCAGAAGCATATCTAAAACTGTCACCCTCCTATCCACAACGAGCAAATCCTGTATTTATCCTCTTGCAGAATTAATGTTTGCTATAAAAGCCGAGATCTGCACCACCTAATTCATGTGCCTTCCACCTGATGCTGAGCTGCCCAGCATAGTGCTTATTTTAGAAACATCACCATAACCTCATAATAGCAGGTAAATCATCAGAAAGAGATGAAACAAACTGACAAACTGGCAGTGGGAATTTCAGACAGTACAAAACTATTAGAGTCAGGTATAGACAGCAAAATGCTTTATTTACTACAAAAAGAGTTAAAACTGAACAGACCAAAAAAGGGGGGTGAGGATAAAGAAGAACACATACACAAATGCAAAAGGTGATTAAAATCAGTCTTAAGTGAATATTCAGTGTAATTCTTTCCAAAAGAAGAGCCAGTTCATGTGTCAGAACAAGAATGCATTAATGCTAACTGTAGTATTTTCCCCACTCTAGATATAAAAGATACTGCAATATGAATGTTAATGCAATTAATGCATATTACAACAGAAGATACAAATACAGCTGGCATAATACGCCAGCAATAGATCTTAAAATATACAGGAAATGGAAATGGCAAACTGCTGGGTTAGCTCAGAAAGAACAAAGCTTAGTTGAAAGGAGTGCAGAATATACACGTTACAATCCTTCTCACCTTGTTTCTACAAAAATAGAACATGTCCAAGTATAAAGAAAAGAAAGAACTGAAAAGGTGTTGGAGCATAGATTAATCTATCCTGAATTTGCTGCTCCTCAGCTGTACATGGCCTTATGCATCATAGCACAAAGCAACTTGCACTGTGGTAAGTTCAGCAGGAGGAGGCATAGGAGGCAAGGCCTCTTTGAAGCCAAGAGCAAACAGGAGGCCAAAGTCCAACATTAAAATTTCAAGGGGTATGAATGAAATGTTCAAAAATATTACACAAAGATGGTAAAAGCACTTTTCATTGTAATTCCTGAGTTCAAGCTAAAAGGAGTAATAGAAAAAGAACACCTGGGATTTTTCAGAAAATGAAATAATCTAAAAGGAGCCTGTTTAATCTGGATGGACCGTGAGGCCTTCAACAGTGAGTTATGAAACTACATGCTCAGTGGTCTCTTTCTAGGGCCTCTTGATCCAGGGCTGCAGAAAGGTGGTGAGGCTGGGGGAGAAAAGTGCTCAGGACCATGTTTTCAAGCGATACCTCTCTTGGACTTCCTTTCTTCAGGGGTCAGGCTTTTGAGATGACTCTTGGCTCCATCGTATTTTCAGGGTGCTGGTCAGCTGGGATTCTGGTATGCACCACTGCAAAGGCAGGAGGCCTGGAACCCCCCACTAAAATTTAGCTCTAAGAATTCACCCCAGAGCTACATTTCTAAACTGCGTAGGGCAACTCACAGAATGAAGCAAAGGCAGAAGCAAGCACTTCACCTCAAGGTATTTGTTGCTCTGTGCTAAGCAGTGGGCATTCGTGCCTCTCCAAAGACAGTAGACAGGAATTTGGCTGTATTACAGAAGACTTTGGGAAGTCACACACTTTCTTCTCTTATTTTTTAAAAGGTCTGTGAAAGAAAACACAGGTTAAATGTCCAAGGTGAGTCACCGGTGTGAGCTCAAGTTGTGCTACATCCTCATTCCACCTCAAAACCAGTATAGTGGTTGACTGCTTTGGGATAAGTATCTCTAATTTTCCACCTGCAGCAGCTTGGGATGACAGCTCTGTCTTCCAGATCAAAAGAGCCAAACCGCCAGTGAATGTATTGCTTGTAAGCAAGGTGACGCAGCTGGTCGTTAATATTGCTATCCGTCAAGTCCAGAAAAGGATCTTTGTAGAGAAGAGCTTTCTTCAGGGTGTGACTGGACAGCACTAGATGCTGAAACCAAGGGGAGGTTGTGATGCACTGCCCTTTTTTCCTTCGGCAGCAGAGCTGCTCATGGTACTTCTCTGTTGGCTGGCATTTGCCACAGAAGCACCACTTTTGGCTGGCTGGGGAAGAGGTCACTTGTCTGAGAGGTTGCCCCAGATCGTGTTCTTCATTATCTTGGTTCTCATGGGACTCACTGGTGCAGCTGCTGCTAGCATCGTAGAATCTCGCAGGGTGGCTCTGCAACAACAATTCCCAACATAAATTAAACAGCATTTGCTGCTTCATCCAACTGCAGAGAGAATTTACAACAGTGATCCTCACCATTGGGTTTTTCACTTGACAGAGCACAATAGGGATAATGACGATAGATCAGCAGATCTGGAGGAGGATTGCCTTTCTGTGTTGCCAACACCCACCCTAGCGAAATCGAATCGACACCTCGCAAGTTGTTACAACACCAACGCACCCCCGCTGGCACATACCCACCACAGGAAAGGTGCAATTTTTAGCTGACACTAGAAAAGACATCCTCTGGTCACAGGGCCTATTAACTTGAAGCGCACGATAGGAAACTAGTTTTAGCCCCTCAGAATCTAATCTGGAACTATGGGGGGGTGGGGATGGCAGAAACCCAAATCAGTTTGGAACGACATTCCTCAGTTCTCCCTTCTGAAGGGAGGATCCCAAAGGTTAAGGGTCTGTACCTCCACAATGCTGCCTTCAGCATGCTGCAAGCTTGTTTTCAGAGGCATCTCTATCAAGGTAACATGTGGTTCATCAACATAGGACACATACATCACCTGTGCAGGAGAAGAAATGAGCACTGTCAGCTGGACTGGTCACTTGGAGAACTGGGGACAAACACAGCATAGACCTGACCTCAGGGCTTGGGTTCTGCAGTCTGTTCTCCAGTAACACTCCCTTGCAACTGCATTTTGCAAGGGCCCATATTTCCAGTATACGGGATAGCAAGGACATGGGGAGCTGTGGGGACAGAGGGAACAGGAAGAGATGGTATGGAACTAACGGTAGGACTGTGGTTGTGTAGGGCCTTTAGGTACTCTGCTCTTCACTATTCTTTAAAGATAAATGTGTCAAATGCTGGGGGATTAGTAGTGGCAGCCTAGAGAAACAACATTAATGTCTTGAAAAAGTGGAAGATGCAACCGAAGTTGGCAGGGAGGAGGCGCTGAGCAATGGCTTCTTCATGGACAACCCTTTCATGACATTCCTTCTGCTGTTTTGAGGGATCACTGTTCCCTGCAGATTTCCCTGATAGGGCTGGTGTGACTCTGCCACGCCAAGGTTGTGTGTAGAGCCCTCTGCACCCATGCACAACTCCATAGAAGCTTCTCGGATCAGCTGCATTTTTGTAACCATAAAGCAGCCATTTCAATTCTTTACCTGACTTGGATTCACCAGAGTGTCATACTTCTTTCTGTTGTAAATTTTGCAGAATGGTGATTTGCCATAGTGGGAGCAACTACCTATACAAAGAGCAACTTCAATGGCAGTCACAACCTGCGCACAAAAAAAAAGCAAGTAGTGATTCCACTTTCTTAATGAGACTGTATCTCCAGAACTGGTTTTATTTAACACAAAAAATAAGTCTCTTACCAAACCAAAGTAGGAGATCATGGAGCCAATGTTTTTAATGAGTTCAACGCTGTTAAATTTCCTACCCTTAAAGAAAGCAGAAAAGAATAACTGGGAGGCAAGATCTGTTACCATTCATTCAACTTTAAAGCTTTTCTTTTTTTGTCTCTTCACAGTGTATCTTTGTCTCTTTACAATTCAATTAATCCCAAAATTTCATAGACCATCTCAGACACTTTGTAGGGGAGAATAAATGACTTGAGAGGGAAACAGTGGTGACATAGGGGGTTCATGACAATAACATCATGTCATGATGATACCAGTTATCGTCTCATTCTTAAACAACAATCCTGCCTCTCCTCCAGCCCTGCCATTTCATCCCCAGCTTTGCTCTCCTATGCTGATCAGTTCAGTTTAGACCGACTCATCTGACATGACTTCCATCACAGAACGATGGACGGGAGAGAGGAGAGGGATATATGGCAGAAGTGGGGCTAAGGAAATAACAAACTTTCTTCTTGCTCCACAAGGAAAAAGAACTGAATTTACTGTGCCGAAGACAAGGACGTCAAACCGTATTCCATAGACTTTGAAAAGGGTTCTCTGCTCCACCCCATGTGTTAGCTTGTAGTACCTTGCATATCTGCAAAAGAGTAAATGAAGAAAGTAAATCTGGGCAGTTTATAATGCCATGAGGCTGCAGAACACAAAAACATGCATAGTTTTTTTCCTTCTTCCTCCAGCCCTTTCAGCCTTTCTCAAATGAAGTTGCTGAGGCCAGCTTGATGAACAGTATTTTGCCCAGCATCTGACCTGGCAGTCTAAACTAAATTAATACATATATAGCGATTTAGACAAATTAAAAATCCAACTAATGTCCAACAAGTGTTTTGCTGTCTCAATTCAAACTGGAATCTGAAGCTGCACAAAAAAGTTCAGTCACAGGTAAAGCAGGTAGGAAACCCCAGCAGTGATGTGTGAGGAGCTGACAATGACTAGAGTGCCCATGCCTTGCTCTGAAGGCTTTAATATCATGTTATCCAAGACCAACTCTGAACTCCGGAGCACACTTCAGCACGCTGGATATCAGCCATTTTCCATTCTTCGATCAGTAGAGAGTGGCAAGAATCATGTGAGCCTTTACCAACTTCCAGTTTCTTATTCTATCAAGAACATGACCCTCCTGATGCACAGCTCACACCAGCTTATGGATCAATAAGCAGTCACAGAGCGTGGAACAAAGAGATCTTTTTAAATCTTACAATGAAAAGCTGGCAGTACAGACAAAATCATTATATTAAAACCTGAAAAACATACTAAAACACACAATGGTACTAATATCCAACCTCTGATAACAACACCCATACGTCTTCTGCCTCAGACATGCTGTCAGGACTTAAAGTGCTGCATTGTTCCTGACTGATTTACTTGAGTGATCTCTAAGTCCTGTTCTCCTTCATTTAGATAAATAATTTGAATGGGAATTTGCTCAGGCGAAGGGACAGAAGGTCAGTTCCAGGGATGGCAGATACTCATAGATCACTCTGTCATTGCTAATCAAAATTTGTTTTATAGTTGGTTGCCTGTTCAAGTGCTGAAGGAGTAAACTGTTTAAGAGGATATGTCTGGTGTAAATGCCATCAGCTCAGCCCTCTGCTTTCTAGCATCGCCAGGTACTTGTTCAGATGATACAGACATCTGAAGAAAAATACATTTTCCTCCTTTCCTTTCTCTTTGGGTTTAGTCTCTGCTGCTCTGCTTTGCCATCTTGATACTAACAAACCAGCCCAGAACAAGCTTTTACTTGATTCCACTCTTTCCTGCACATCCTACTGCAAGCTAAGCTTGGCAGTCTTTCGGAGCGCTTTTAATCAAAGTTCCCTACATCACGTGATCATTTGCTTCCCATTCACCTCGATCTGATTTGTATTCTCTGAAGTCTGTGAGGTACTCAGAAAACTACATGGTAACGTGTTCTGCCTTCTCCTTGCTTGCACAGACATGAAATGCCCTTTTTCCTGTGCTGAACAGTTCCACAGTCTGTGGCCAAGACGTATTTTATCTGCCAGCTCTTAGCCTCTGAAGCCTGCAGGTCACTCAGGTTTTATTTGAAAGTTTTCCTAACTCTTTCCAAGATCAGAGGTTTTCTCTAGCCCTCAGGGTAGAGGTTATTTCACATCTGCTCTTCATGGCATAGAAGCCTTCTCCTCGGCAACAGCTTTGTGCTTAGACCTGACCTGTTAAGAGCTTTCTTGATCATTGACTGAAGCTTTGCTCCCTTGCACCTCAAGTAGTTCTTTTCTTTTGGAAGGCTAAAGTCTGTTTCCATTGAAGTCTATCACAAAGTTCCCTTTGGAACCAAGATGAAACCAATAGGGCTCCATGCAGACAGAGGTTATGAGCTGCCCAAAGTAGCTTTCCTGACTTCTAGGGCAGTTAGACTGCAGAGGAAGCAGCATTCTATACCTGCCCTGTTTCTCCTGCTACTGATCTTTTGTTAGCTTTAGGACACTGGGCTGGATGGACCTCTGATACGATAATATTTTATATTCTTAGGACGTCACACATGTCAAAAAGGTTTTCTTGAAATACATTAATTGTAGGATCATTTCTAGCTTTCTCCCCCTTACCTGCTTCGGTAATTCTACTGACATCAGCAGCTCTGTTTATACAAGTTGGCATACACCAGCTCAACACCGTGGCAGGGTTTGTGTGTGTTCTTCGCCAAAACATCCATGCTTGTTCTAAATAGTATTATGCTCAATCTAGTCACTGCTCTTTCCCTTTCGCTGTCTTTGCTTTTTAAATTGCTGCACTGGACTACTCTGCTCCTCCTTTTTAATTTTGGAGACATTAGAGAATTATATTTCTTTGCCAATAAACCCCTTGATTAACAGATACAGAGTCAGATACAGGAGCCTGGCATCATGCATGCTCTCCCAGCAGCCTGTGTTCTCAGACCAGGCTCACTTTCTGCGGCAGAGATTTCAGCTGAACTGCAGCAAAATAATCTTGCTACAGACTGGTATTTTGATGCTTAAAAGATAACAGATTTTGGGCAAACCCGTTCTTGGCATTTTGACCCCAGCTGCTAATCTGACACTGAACATCCTCAAAATGACTCCACTGTCTTCTTCCAAAAGCCTTCTCAGAAACTGCTTTGCCTACAGAAATGATTCAACAGACAGGTTGCTAGCCTCAGTCCAACAGCACTGTCTTGCTTTTTCCTTGTGATCTCCCTCACCTCCTGTCTGTGGCTGCCAGGTCAGAGGGAACACCTATTTGTTCTGTTTGCACAGCTCCAGCACAATGCAGCTTTGGAATATGCTGGCAGCTCCCAGACAGCTACGGCACTCATGTTAGCATCACAAATGTATGAAAACCCATAATGTAATAATAATCATGCCGTGAGTCAAAAAAAGAGTGTTGTTACACAAGAGTTTTGACCTAGATCTCAGGGACAACTTTAGTTTTAAACATGCTGATAAGCATTTGATAAATGCCTTGTGTAATTATTTAGAACTGGGGTCACGTCAAGATTTTTTATATATGCACAGAGAACCAAAAGCTCTAATTTTGAATAAATCTTAATTCAGTGAAACATGGGGTTACCCAGATGGAAGAAATACACTTCGTTATTTTATTTCTGTTAATTGCCTTGGGAAACTCACAAGTTTAGGTAGTTTCAAGCCTCAATTGCCATAAGGTGGAATCTGCCCAAACATGCTGTGTTAGCTCCCAGAATACTTGTTGGAAATTTCCAGGCCTTTTAACACAGAAATAAAATCTCCTGCAATACAAGCATACCCATTTGGAAGATGACCATGATAATACATCCATACAACTGCAGCAACTGAAGGTGAAGGACACGACTACTTGACATTCCAAGTCATCATTCCCCACACCTCATCACATCTTCCCTTCAACTCAGAAAACAAAACTACTTGCTTCATATAGCATTTTTTACCTGAAATGGAATCCAGGCTCTATTTTTCTGTGATCAAGGCGGCGGAAACCATACTTTGGGCTGCAGTCGTAAAACCAGCTGTCCAAGTTACAGTCCCAGTTAATCTCAATGGCAATGATTCCTCCCTAGAAACAGACACGGTAAGCTTAGGGACTAGCGCTGTGACGGCTGCCTGTGCTAAACGGCTGTTAAAGTCAGAGGAGGCTTGAGGGATGTCATCGGCAGGGACACGTCTCTATAGACACACTAACTTAGAAGCAACATTTGCCAATCAAGCAGTCTTCTACGGAAGCGACTCAGTTACATGAGCTAGAAGCTATCACTCATTCATTCATGCCTTTTCTGCCTTCTGTTTCTCTTCATCTTAGTAGCACAAGTGTGGATGTAGCTGATACACTGTGACGGTCATTCTATTGCTTTAGGCTACGTATAGGCTCAAACCAAAAGCCTGAGGGCAAGCCTAAGTTTTGTAGGCACCCAGTCCAAACATTTCATCTTGAATGCACAGTGCCAGGCTGAGAATCAATAAACGTGGCTCAGCTGATTACTCTGGGCCGGGCACTTTGTCGCAACTTCTATTCTACCCATCTGTTAATATTGACTTTCTAGAGGTATGGCTGGATACTGTGCTAAGGGCATTTGGCTCAATACCCTAGAGAACAGAGTGAAAATGTAATGGCAAAAATAAGCATTTTTTGACTCTGAATATAAGCCACCATTTGTGCCACTCTGACTTTTGGATGATTCCCCCAGCAACATGATTTAGAATCTGCTTGAGTAGAATCAAAAGATGACCATGAGTGACGGCCTGGTATAGGCCCTATTTAAATGCACTTTGCTTTGTGAAAGGGCCTCTATGTGCTACAGTACTAACAAAATAATATCAGTGCTGTCAACATGGGTCCCATCCTGTGAGATATTAAGCATGTTTAGTTCCTGAAAGTTGGGATTACTTTGCTTCTCACACAGCCATTACATGGCAGACAGCAAAACACGCAGGAAGAGAATCAAGCAAATGTTTTAACACCAAGCATGAAAAAAAAAGTGACCTCACAGACCTTTACTGCCACCTCAGAAAAATTCTCTTTTGCTTCTTGAAGGATGTCTCCCAGACGGAAAATTGGACAGAGTGGGGAATTTATCTTGTTATATGTGCAGGAAGTATTTAAATTTGGTGGAATATTTAGTCTGTGGAGGACACACACAATTGTTTAAATTTAAAAACAAGCTACAGCAGCTGCAGATACAGGTAACAGACTTCACACTGAACTAGAACCTGTGTTAAACGTGCTCGGTTTGTAAGTATACGAGCTTTTGGTTTTGTAGCTACCACATCTATACATTCTAACTGGGATCTGGGAATCAAGATGAATTCTTTACTCTTTGGATATTATCAACAGCAAAATTTTACCTGGGTAAACTAAACACTTCGACCTTATCATTTGAATCGCACGTCTGTTGTGCTATATTTCAGTGATTTTACCCTAACACAAACCAGTTCATCTGAATGGACAGTTCTGTTGTCCAGTGCATGAGAGAAATAGAGTTATGCTGAGAGGCTCTGTTCCCAAGCTCTCATTATTTCTCCTGGTTCCTGAAGGATTAATAGGGCTAAAGAATTATAGAAACTTGGTATTTCTCACTCAGGCAGATACAGCCCTGAATGCATAGACTTTTTGAGTAAAGAAGGTGCCAATTTATACAATCTTTTTTTCAGAGCACAACTACTTGCTCTTCAGAAAGCATTGAGGAATGTTTGCACTTACATGGTGTAATTAAATTTTGGGAAGTGAATGTTGTTCTTTATTAGCACAGTGAAGTCTTCAGAACTCCTCAGAACAGCAGGCCTAAAAAAGAAACATCAAATTAACTAACTCCTTTTACTTAAATACATCAGTTAATGTTATGCTACTTTACTATTACCTGGAAAGCTGTCAGTAGGAGGAATAAGTTGCTAAGAATAACAGACTGAAATGCAGGGAGTTAGGTGGCTCAGGGAAGCAAGAAATATACAGATGGTTTTCTTAGTTTTAGGTATAAGTTGTTCTCTCTCTACTATATTTGTTTGTGTGTGCCAAGCCTAACTGGAGTCACTACATGCAGCTGAAATACGACCTCAGGACACTTCTCACAGAAATCTTGCTATGGAATAGTAGCAAGAAATGACACGATTTGGCAGCTGATGATTTCTGCACAATGAATTGGCAGTTTCATTGCTGGTCCCCACAGCCAGGTGACCATTTACACTAGAGCTGCACAGCTAGTGAGAGCATGAGAATGAGCCATGCGCTTGATCCTAAAGGATGTCTCTGGAAGTCAGGTGTCAATCACATCACCAAAGGTTGTCCTGCCTTCCTAGCAGATACGGGTTTGCGTCTGCAGTGTTTTGTCCCATGCAGTGGTTTGTGTCACAGTGGTTTGTGTCCCTAAATATGTAGGTGGAATGCAAACACAATGGAAAGCAGGCTGCCAGTCTGACCCTTCCTCAAGAGTGATTTCTCTGAAGCTAACATGGCAGGAAGAAGGAATTTTCCCACAAGTTGCCAGCTGGGTAACCTTGGCCTGGACTGTGCGAGACAACCTCAGGATTTGCCAGGGCTATAGGAAAGTAAGAGACACAATTTTTAGCATTTTTTGTCCAGCATAGGGACTATGCTGAACTGGAACATTGACATTGTTCCATTTTAAGAATGAGCCAGCAATAGTTTATTTTCCATCAAGACAGCCATTCCAAGGGGGAAACTCAGTCTTCAAAGCAGTCATCCATTTAAAGGACAGTGCTTCTAAGCAGGGAATATTTTTCTTATCATTCTATTTTGAGCAATGCCTCCGCATCAGAGATCTGTGATGACAAGAAGCACATTAGCTGGATGACACGCAGCTTCCATGAGAGACTTCTCATGAGTGTCTTCTAAACCAAGTCAACGAATGAGACTTGCTAGCAAACCAAATCAACCTTTGTGGATGCTACCTGGACACAAAAGTCACTGGTGCGTTTCAGTGTATAACGGTCAAGACACTAATAATATATGTCAATTTTTAAAGAACTAAAAATGAATGAACTTCTAATGTGAAACTGTCCATAATTCATTCACTGAGAAGCATCTGGAGTTTGATCCAAAGCTCTTCTGAAAAAGGTGGTGTGAACTCCTTCAGCCAGCTAATCTGACAACTGTGCCCTGCCTCAAGCAGAAATGAACAATCAAAACCAAAAGATTCTTCCTGCCAACATGCAATGGCTTTGTTCAGCTCCTGCCATAACTAACAGGAAGGAAAAGGAGGCTTCCTGTGTAGTTCATGAAACTTACCTTTCAAGGGAATTTGGACAATTAAAACAATCATGGGTGTAACCAAAGCCCAACATTGCTATCTCAGTATCTCAACCAGATGGCAAAGCTTCCTGGGCTCTGACCTTGGTCTTAGGTATCGTTCTGGTAGAAAATAAACACTCAGCTTTGCTTTTTAGTGAGTCCTCATTTTTTCCATGCCAATAGAATTTGTGAAGGAACTTTATACATCAGAGGTTTGGATCAAACCTCTCACCCATTATTTTTGGTCCCTGGTAGTGACCAACTACTGGCACTTTAGAGGAAGGTTAGGAAACAAGATAGAATGTGTCAACTGTGCAATGTAATTAAACGCAAAATTCCCTCTGTAACATATGCAGAAGTGAGCCTACGCAGTGTGACATTTAAAAATGACTGGCAGTCACTGAAACTTTATAAAAACCCCCTAGGATTTCACTAACTCAGGACACTCATGCATATTCCTCCCGGATACTGTATGAACAATTACAGCTTTCTGTTGTTGGACAAAGCCGTCTTCAGATCACAGCTCTGTCCGCAGAAGGAAATGGAATTTACTTTAAATAGCTGAAAAAAACTCAGCAGAAGGAGCTGTAGGAATCATTGTGGGCTCTGGAGGGGACCTGGCAGTGGAAAAACTGCTCAGTCTCTGCAGAAAACCTCAAATTAGGGAAAAGATGGGATATATACATAGAATCACACTTGTATCTTTTAAAAGCCACAAGTTAATAGAAGTGATAATTGACCTAGTTTCTTACACATATATTTCAAAGCTGGTTGAGAGGAGCCAAAATTGATTATCATTTGCTCTCTTAGAGTATAATTTCCATCATTTCAGTTGAAACCAAATCTTTTATAACATTTTTTCACGCTTTGGCTGATACAGAATGCCAATAGCACATTTTCATCTTGGAACACTGTACAGTCATGGGGTTACAAAAAAAGATGGCTACGAGGCTCCTCCACCCTACTCTAGGTCACAGCAGCACTGTTCCATGGGGTCTCTTTCCTAGAGTTTTCTTCAGCTTCTGTTACAGATTGCAAGCATTGAGGTTTTCATTATCTACCTAGACAGGATGGAGAGACTGTTCTTCAGTCTGAGGTGGATCCCCAAACACTAGCTTGCAGCACAATGTACAGACAACCAACCGAGCCCTACTCTGTTCTAGGAGGTGGAAACAACCTCACTCTGATAAATGAACGCACAAAGCACTTCTACACCATAGAGCCTGGCAGAAGAAAACCCCAAGTTAGGAAACTTTATTTCTGTCACTGATTAAACCTATCTTACGCTGATGCATTTTCCTTGACATTTGAATTAATGAGCCAAATGCCTCTTGTGAATTCAGGATGAGCCTGTGACATCTAAAACTGTTTCAATGGCAGTTGCATGATGATACAAACTCGAGGCTATGACTTCACTGCAGAATCATACAGCAGGACAGGCTGTTAGAAGTAAGTTATTTAGATATTATAATGAGTATTAACAGTATGGCTACGAAGGAAATAGCTGTTTTATATACATGAGATCCATATGTGCCCAGGGCAAAGGAATTATCCTAAAATTTGATTATTTTGTTGAAGTAAATCCTTCTTTTGACATAAAAAAAAAAGCAGATATGTCTTTCACTTACTCAGGGGGGTTTTCCATGGATTCCACGGGGCACCATGCCTTGACCTCACAGGTTTTAACAGTTGCATTATAATTCACACATCTTCCTGTTTGAATTCCTGTAGAGAAACAAGCTCTTACTTAGCAGAGACAAGAGTTTTTCACCAATTAGAGACAGTTTCAACATGTCAGTGGATTCCTTCTCAAATGTAAGCTAGGGAGCCTGACGTTTCAGATTGTTGCAGCTTTCTATAGGAGGAAGCTGTAGGAATAGCTACCCAAACCATGGTCCTGCCACACTTCATCAATCCTTATTTAGCTGTTTGTTTGGGTCAACAGTACTTGTCATTGTTTGGGCTGAGGGTGAAGTAATTTCCTTCAGAGTTTTATACGAAGTTACATATCTGAGTCTTGGGATAAATCGAGAAACCAACTCTTTCAGTCAGAAGTTTAATTCAACAACATAGGCAAATTAAACAAGAATATAAAGGTAGGCAGAAAACCTTAATTCTTTCTGCACTCCTGGAAAGCCCGGATTTTCTGTGAGTGTTTAGTCTTTACCAGGGAAAGTGATAATCCAGCCAGAGGCCCAAATTCACGGAATCTCAGCACTACAAAGAACTCACAGGCTGATGAAAACAGTATAATGCCTTCTGGACAACTGGTCCCAAATAAAGGTCACAAGTCTCCCAGCTTATTCTGAGAACTACCTAACCACCACAGGGGTATTACAGACCCTTCAAACAGATCCTGCAGTCAACTCCATTTGCTGGGCAGCCACGGACTTCAATGGGAGCGACTGTGAGATCAGCCCTCATTCACACCAGTCCGTGCTCTTCTTCATATCTACCCTTCCTCCGCTTCCTCTCACTATTCCTCCTTTTAGTAAGGGCACACACAAGCTGATAAGAACTCAGTTTTGTGGTTTTGAAAATACATTCTCAGATATCTCTTACGATTCTGTACTGTTCCACTGCAATTCTCCAAGCTGGTTCCTGCACATGCTGCACTGGTCAATAATGCAACAGAAGACAGTATCCACAAAAAAAAAAAATCAGTCTGAAAATGCTGGTTACATACCATGACTGTGGATATCTACACGCCCTTTTTCACAGGACTTGTCTGAAAAGCAGATAGCTTTGGCGAAGGGATACTGGAAAAAAAAATTACACGGAAGAGCAATATAACTACCTCCCTTTTCACACCCATGTAAAAAGTCTTACTCAGCTTCAGTGTAAACATATTAAATAATAAGAGAAAATAACAATGCAGAGCAGGTATAACCTTTACTAATTATTTCACTTATAGGAGATAAAGGCTCCTCTATCTGCAAAACCAGAAAAAAGCCCTTTCCCTGCTTACAAGAACATTTTCTTTTATTATTTATGTCTTTTACTGTTTTTCACACTCTCTACTATTAAGCACAATAAATTTAATACTGGACTAGTTAATTCTTTGTTTACTAACAGTCGCATATACTTTTGCCAGTGAAAGTCAACTTGTATTTGGAAACTAATCTGTCCAACTTCTAGGCCAGCCAAATGAAGATGAGAGCTGCAGCTGATGACCGGGTTTGACCTACAGAAAAGAAGGAAGGGGACATGTAGGAACGAGCAACAGAGCACCATGTCAGCAGAGAAGCGGACAGCAATTCTGTAGCTCCATCATTCCCTCAGGTTTTCCTCAAGAGCAGCAGCAATGCCAGAGAAGCTGGACAGAAATCATTGGCCTGAATGTCATCACCTCCTGAAAATGATGCAGATAGGTATGGCTGCAAGGTCATTAGTACGAGACAAAGCCACAACTGCCAGCTGATTCCCTGAGAAAGAAAAGGAGCAATTAAAACTAAATCTTGCATGTTATCTGCTGAGATAGAGACATAAAGAGCAACAGGATTTGCTTGTACCAGACTACTCCAAGGACACTGTACTCTTTTATATCGACATGCATTTGATACATCCGAAGTATAAATCACAAACATATTTACCTCAGGGCATGTCTCCTCAAGCTGATTCTCTGTCTTAATGATGTTGGTCACCACGAAAAAAGAGTTTACCGCCTACATGGGGGAAAGAATATGTATCTCACTGAAATTTCATATACTTCATTCAGACGTCAGCCATTCCAGAACACCACCTGGAAGGACAACATGGCTGTTCCTGCTCTACCTCCCCCTGACAGACATTCCTATTCTACCCGGATCAAACAAGAAAAGCCAAGGACATCATCAGGGCAGGAATGAACAGCCAGAGGCAAGAAGGCACTGATTTTTTTTGTTTGTTTTTAAACTGGCATTGCAACTGAGAAAGATACACTAGCATTAATTGGTATAAACATTACTGTGTTTAGTACAGCTATACTGGAGTGAATCTGTTCCTAGGTTTGCTGTTACCAAAACACTGAACTGATGATGTAACAATTGTGTAACAAATAGCATCACAGAAATCTCATAAAAGGATAATTTTTTTCATTATATTAAGGGAGAAAGAGAAGATTTGGCTTTAAACATTGCTATCTCCAACATAATGTAATCACATTCAATGGTAAAATAGAGACATGGAACTTGAACACTGGACCAACATGAAATTAAGACTCACCTGCATTGGTACAGTGTATTCTGCTGTATCCCAGGTCCTGTTCTTTGTGTAAGCCACTCCCTTCACATTAGTGCGAACTGAGCTGATAACTTCATCTTTCTCCTGATAGTATCTGTAACTGATGACTATAGAACTGGCCAGAGAAAACAGAAAGGACAAATAAGCCCATAAGAATAAAATGAGTCAGCTTCTTTGTGTCATTTTTGGACAAAATACACTGCAAGTTAAAAGTCAGATGGACATTTTCAAGTCATTGAGAGCCTTTTTGTGTGAGACACGCCCATAGGCTAGACTGAAGTCTGCCTTGGTTTCACTTTCAGAACTTTTGGCTTTGTCAGAAATGAACTGATATATGCAAGAAGTGAATTTCTATTTTCCCATCCTAAAGCATATAGACAACATGAGGTCACATCCTGGCCCTTCAGATGCCATTTCTGAAACACCAATTAACTGCAACCCTGTTTAATGTCATCCAAAAACTTTCACCCATGCTGCGTTGCTGTGTACCTAGACTTTGACTTTTTCTGTCACAAATGGTAGTGTCCTCTCTATTTTTTTTTTCAAAAGAGCTTAAAATACTTAGTTCTTAACCTTCCAGAGTGACTAGCTTTTTGTGCCTCATGCCGATTGCTTCAAAAATCTTGGCCTAATGTTTTAACTTTCTCATGAATTGGATGTGTTAATAAAAGGAGGAAGGATGCCTCTGTTTTTGAGCTGACAGGGAAGTCATTTAGCTCATAAAAGCACTGTCAACTTTGAAAAACTATTGTTATGTTCAGAAGATACTTTCCACATCACATAAAAGTGATATAAAAGGTTTGCTTTGAAAAACAAGCCACAAGAGCTAGCACCCCTTCAGTTTAACAACAGGCTGTTCTGGAGGGGGATGAAATAGTATCTGAAGAACAGAAATACAAAGCAACTGATCAATGTTCTTTTATTTATATCATCTATTATAATAGCATTTCAGCCTTTTCCTTCTGGAGAACAGCGCTTTGGGATAACCATGTTGTTGGAAACTGGCAGTGGGAACCAGCTCTGAGCAGCAGTAGGTGGGTATAGTACCTTAGTAAGGCAACTTGAATTTCCTGCAGACTTGATTCTTTGTGAGATTGGGATCAGTGTGCTCAATGTCCAGGCTTGCTGCCCACTCATGAGAACGAAACCAACTTTATGAACTTCGGTTGACTTTGTTCAGTAAAAACTTATCACTGAGAACAGCCCTAGTTTGGCAGCAAAGGGGAAAATCTGCCCTTTAGAGGCAATCAGTTATTGCATATTCCTAAAACATCTTATTGTTCTTGAAATCCACTGCAAGGAGTGACTTGCCATTTCACCTGACCCTGAATAGGAGATTCTACAGAGCAGACTCTAATCTCAGAAACACTGGTGTAAATCTGAGATTATTCAGTACAGTTATTTTGGATTTTTCAGACAAGAAACAAAAACAGAAAGCATAGAAAGAAACAAAACTGCAAGTACTTTTTAGAGGAAGCTTAGTTAACTCTGTCCAAACAACCCCACCTTGTTAGATAATGTCCTGTGCCACACTCCCACTGCAAACCCCACAATAATCCTGTTTGCTGCCACAAAACTCAGAGCCGTGAAAGCCAAGTTGTAACCAGACAACACCCAACACAAGAAACATTTGCTCACGCACAACACAGCATCCTGTGACCAGGCACTTACCAAACGGACAGAGCGAGAGTTACATAAAGGAGACATTGCACATATCCACATGTAACACTCTGAATGCGTATGTATTTTGGAGAGTCGTACTGAGTCAGGCACCCCAGCCAGCTACTTATACCCATTGCTGGCACTTCCTGTGAGCTACTGGCTTTTGAAAAGCGCAGCATCCTGGTGCTGTCTTCTTCCACCCCTGCATCCTTCCCAGGCCACACCACTTAAAGGTACAGTCAGAAACCCGTATGGGAACAGTACCACAGGCCTTCTGAAGAATAAAGAACGGCGGTTGATGGAATCAAGAGCTGCCTGAGGAGCCACGTCCTTTGGTTTGCTCACAGAAAAAGCATCAAATTTCACCCTGGAGCTCCAGAGCTGATTGCTTAGCACCGTTTGTGTCCCCTTCTGTCGAAGGCATCATCTCAGCACTACCAGAGTTTGCCAGTCTGAAGTAACGCTGGGACAACTGTAGAGATGAGGCTAAACGGATGAGGCCAGCAACACACTGACCTCCTTCTGGGCCCGACTCTCCACCACCCAACACTTCACACCAGCGCAAAGAAGGTGTAAGGCAGATGCATGCAACACCCATTTTGCAGGGGTAGCAACAGCCATGCAAGGTGCAGGGCAATGGTAAAGCAAGCTTTTGGGTCATCAATGGCCACAGAGATCTCCAGCTTCTTATCTCACATTGCATCAGCCATCATCCTATTTGATCTTAGATTGGTTTTGTATGGCATCACGGGATGAAAAGGGAGTGACAAAGCCACCACTCTCAGCAGAGCCAACACATGGCACCTACTTCAGCTGCAGCCTCTCCTACTCCACAGAACCATGCACAAGCCACAACTGGTCAGTGTGCTGCAAGCCAACTAGTTGCATCTGGTCCAGGGGGTTCAAGGAGCAGGTGTGAGGCACTGTAAACACAGGAGGTGGAGTTCTAAAGATGTGGAGTTGTCAAGGTGGGACCTGCAAATCTCAGGCTCAGAGTCTGAAAGACAAGAAGTTTGGATCGGAATCCAGTAGACCCAGATTAAAAGGACCAGGGTCCTCTCTCTTGCAACAGAAGACCCACATAGAGGCACAAAATATACAAACCCTACAACACAGATCTATTGTTTTTCTTCCAATCCTTTAGTATTTTAAGTCACCTAGGATGCTACCTATGGCTGCAGGCATTCAGACTCAGACAGGCTTCTTGGCTGTTGGTATCTTCAGCACACAGGAACAAGTTACATTATGCACAAACAGGCTTAATTTTTTGAGACATCAGTGATTGCTCCTCAGGCTTTTGCTGACCACAATCCATACTGCTACGGTTGGTATTAGTGAGACTTCAGCAAGCAAAATCCTGCTATGTAATAACCACTGAAAAAGCTGCAAGTGGGAACCAGAAACAGACCTGGGATGCATTTAGGAGCTAGAATAGCCACAAAGACATTGATTTTCAATATAACACAGTCAGACCTATGTGTACACACATCTAACAGTATTTAAAACAAAACAGACAAACAGAAGGGCTCAGATTGCATAAGCAAAGCAGAAGCAAGTGTTGTCTTCTACTCCTAAATGCTCTTGTTTCCACGTTAACATCTTCCATCTGTTTGGGATCTGACCTCAGCAGCTTGGCTGGACATATTCATCTTCTTGCCCATGAAGTTTCCATATAAGGTGATCTCTCTTCGTCTGTAGAGCACGATTTTGATTTGCTCAGGTTTTGTTCCACTCTGATTTGCTGGCCTCTTGGTCTCTCACAGTTTTGCAAGGCAGTCATCCACACAGCAGTAGCTATAAAGAGAGGAGAAAGTCAGGAGGGAGCAGTGAAGCCGTGCCTGCGGATCTAAACAGCTCTGGACAGTTTATTTGCAGGCTCCATTCTCTTTCTTCCACCTGTTGCCTCTGCATGATGCCTTTTCAATAAGCAGCTTCCACAAGCCTTTCCCAAGCAACGTAAAACGTAAGCCCTATCAGAAAAACTGGATGGAACTATAGGGCTGAACTGTTATAGTAACTCTCATGTCATTAGGAAACTTTGCTTGAAACCCCGTAACACTCTCCATGCAAACTAACGTGGGAAGCTGGAAAATGCCCTCAGAATTATGCAACAAATATATGTGAACACTGGCCTTCGGTTCTGTAAGACTTGATCCAGATACCACATCACCCCAGCTGAGATAAGTTAAGTGTCAAACAAATATCTCAGCGGCTTCATGTAATATTTACCCAAGGCTGCACCAAAAGCTATCATTTCTTATACGTCTGTGAAGATTCTGTTGTGATACAGAGGTCAAGATGCTGAGCTAAGCCTCAATCTTTTTTAAGCAGTAAGTTTGAAAATGCAGGCACAACTACAGACCGTAAATATCAGGCAGCAGGTGGGCAGCCTGGGGTAGCAATATGGCTGCTTCGGGCTGCACATATGAATAGCACAAAGCTGTTGGAAGAAAGGATCATGAAAACATATGACTTTAAGGATGACACAGGATCCTCCATGCCTTCCCCAAGTTGGGAAGTCCCATAGAACTAGGCTCTGACGTATGATTTCACTCCTGCCTTCAATCAATTGAGCTTTCAAACAGGCCAGCAAGCCAGAGCTCAGCCAGTCCAGTTCTAAGGACGTCTGTCATGGAGGTCTCCTTCCCCAAGAGTCAGAACAATCAGACTTCATGGGTTTCCACCATGACAGAGTTAAACAATCTCACCATTTTGTTCTTCTTATCTTGGTGTTTTCTAAAGTTTTCAGACATCCTTCCTCTTCATACAATCACAGAACATTTTGGGCTGGAAGGGACCTTTAAAGGTCACCTAGTCCAACCCCCTGCAGTGAGCAGGGACATCTTTAACCAGAGCAGGTTGCTCAGAGCCTCATCCAACCTGAACCTGAATGTTTCCAGAGATGGGGCATCTACCACCTCCCCAGGCAGCTTGTGCCAGTGTTTCCCCACCCTCATTGTAAAAAAATTTCTTCCTCGTATCTAGTCTGAATCTCCTCTCTTTTAGTTTCAAACCATTACCCCTTGTCCTACCGCAACAGGCCCTGCTAAAAAGACTGTCCCCACCTTTCTTACAGGCCCCCTCTAAGTATTGAAAGGCCACAACAAGGTCTCCTCTTTACCTGTGGCTCCTTTAACCTTACAGAGACATGAGAATAGGGGAATGGTCCTTTGCGTCTTGGAAGGTGTGGGGGCTGAGACAGTCTCATCTAAAGGAGAATCTCAGAGTAACACCCTCCCACTGTACCCAGCACAGATCCCTCTCTGTCCTCAGCAATGTGAGCACAATCACTCTCTCCTCTGCACCGAGGTCTGAAGAAAGGATATCAGTATTTACAGAAACTGTTTCTCTAGCATTAAGGAGGGGACCCACATCCACCTCTTCCTATTACCTGTTAATGAGGACTACAGGGAGCAGACCTGGCCCCCAGCACCTCCACAGGAAATACCATTTTCATTTGCCCTCTCTGTTTTCTACACGCTCAAAATACTCATCAGAAGAAAAGTGTAACTGATACCAGGAAAGCATGTCAAGGGAAAGTAGATCTCTTCTGGGAACTTGTAGGTAAATATGATTCCTAAAGGTCAGTATACAGACTGAAAGCACAAAGGAAACATGATCTGGTTTTAAAGTTCAAATCCAGGAGTCAGGAGACTTGGATTATGTTGTTCCTGGCTCTACCACAGCTTTCATGCACAATCACAGGCAACCCATCCATCCCCTCTGTAACTTAGTTTAGCCAGATAAAAGCTAGGACACCAATGCAGCGTCACTTTCCAGGCTTCCCGTGAAGACCAGTAGATTACTATTTTATGAAGTGTTTTCTGTTCCTCAGAAAGAAGCTAACCTAAGAAAGACGCAGTGCTTAGAATTGCAAAGTATTACATTCATGATTGCTATTTACTGAGTCGAATTCCGCAGTGATTTACAACCTGTGCATTTCAATTGGCACCAATTTAATATGACTCACTGCATATTTTAATCCATCATCTGTGGACTCACACGGGATTCTAAGACTATCCAAGAAGCTAACTGCAATTAGCAGAGGCTCCAAAATCCACTTATTTAAGGTCTAAGCATGGGTTTTGAAGGATCTGCAGCGGAAAAACTTGCAGATTGAGAGATACCCGTTTCATGAACACGTTTCATTTTAATGTATAGTCTATTTTTGATTTTTTGGCATTTTTGAAGCTCCTGTCCTCGTTGCAGATTTAGCAGAGCTAGCACTACATATTTATGGCTATTTTGAGGCACGGAGACAACTGATGTTCAGGTTTGCCATTTGCCCCTAATGAAGCCTGGGCACAGGGCTAGCATTCCTGTTTCACAAGGATCTTCTGTGCATTTTTCTGTTTCAAAGCAATGAAGCAACCATTCACCTGATATGTACATCAGCCACACCTGACATCTCTTTATGCTGTCAAAGACTGCCAGAAATCTTAATTGGGTAACTGCAGCAATCTGTTTGTACGTCTCCTACACATGCGACAACAGCCTCCCTCTTAAGAAGCCGCAAAGCTAAGTATATACTTTAAAAGATGAACCTCAAACCTATTTCTGCCGTTCCCTGCATCAAGAGCTCTTGCGCTGCGAAGAAGTCCCATGAGAGATTTGGCCGATGCCATGTACGCCCCAGCATCACCTGCAGCGACCGCAGCCATGCTTCCCACACAGCAAAGCAGCATCGCCCCTACTGTAATGAAGAATTGTAATGAATTGTAATGAAAAATAAGGCCTGTTTGTAATGAAATATAGATTTGTAACAAAGCATATAATCTCCTGCGCGTATATGTATGTATCCACTGCTGATTAACACCTAACCTGGCCTTCAGAGGAAGGAAGCCTGCGTATGGACGGATCCATTGCTGACTAACTGCCAGCCTTTAGAGACAGGAAGGAAGAGATATATCTTTCAAAGTTAGCCAAGCGAAAGACACCATGAAGCCGAGAAAACATTATCACAACCAGGTGGATTCCTCCAATCGAACCGTGTGGCTCAAGGAACACAAAGGACTGAGCAGGAGAGAGAAGGAAAAAGCTAGGAAGAGCTGGTTCTGCGGTTTGGAAAAGCCCCAGGATGGTATGGGGCATGTACCACAGAATGAGTTCAAGAGTTCAGCTGTGAGGAAGACTCGGATCTTCATCCCCAGCAACCACCGCCAGTGGCAAAACTTGGGTGGACTGAGGCAGGACTATGGGAGAAAATTATGTCAATGAATTCCTGGAAATAATTAGCATAACCCAACCTTTTCTCAGAAATGTAATGAACAGGTATGCAAGCTCTAAATATAAGGCAAGAATCCTTACACTTGGGTGCACACGTATGGAAGGAGCTATCCCCCGTGCTGCCTGGCCCCGCAATAAAGAATCCCTGCTTAATAATACTGAGTTGTGAGTTTCCTTTGATTCGCCACCCCACTGTTAAACCCATGTCACACCTAACAATGGTGCTGCCCCTACCCCTGCTGCCTCATGCCATGGTGCCCTCTGGTCAGGAGCTAGGGAGAAAAATTCCAATTCCTACCCTGAATTGGGCAGGAAGGGGGGGAAGATTGAGCTTCCCAGAGCCCCGCCGGGGTGGCAAAGCGGGGCAGCGGGAAGCGCTGCCCGGGGGATAGGCCGCGACGCCGCCGGGAGGCCTCCCAGTGCGGCCTGCTCCGCTTTGCCTCCCCTCAGGCCGCAGCCGGCCGCGGGGGCAGCGAAACAAGCGAGGAGAGGGCAGGAATCTGCCCTCGGCCGCCACAGCCCGGCCCGACCCGCCGGGGCGGCGGCGCCTCTCCACCGACCGGGAACCCTCCCGCCCCGCTCAGCCCCGCCGCCGCACTGCGCATGCGCGGGCGCCCCCTCGCTCGGGCCCGCTTCCAGCCGCTGCGCCGCGTTGGCAGAAACGCGCGGTAGCGTCGGAAGTGACGCCATCGCCCTGAGCCTGGCAACCGTTACCACGGTAACCGGGCGGCCCGCGCGGGGAGCGAAGGAGGAGGCCGCCCCGTCGCCTCAGGGCGCTGCCGGGGCTGAGCGGGGCCGGGCCGCCGCGCCCCCCCACCCCGCAGGCTCTGTGAGGGGCCGGGCCTTCCCGCGTAGGCCGCCGGGTGCCCCCCGGGGCTGAGGGGGCGGCCGGGCTGGGCCCCGCCGAGCCCGGTGCCAGCTCAGCGCCTGTGGGCTGCTGTGGGCCTCGCTGAAGCGGTGCCTTCAGCCGCCTTCCCGGCAGTTCCCCGCTCCCTCTCCCCGCCGAGGCCTCGTGACATCTCTCCTGCCTTTTCTGCAGAGGTTTTTCCAGGACACGATCATGAGTGATCAAATCCAGTTCATTGTTGAGAAGCTCAATCAGGAGCCCTTCAGGAAGAACTACAATTTAATCACGTTTGACTCCTTAGAGTCAATGCAGCTGTTGCAGCTGCTCAATGATGTGCTGGGGGAGATTGACCCAAAGGTAAGGAAGGCAATTAGAGGTGCTCAGACCTGCATAATTGCGAACATCTTAAAGGGGCTTGACACAGAAATCTGCTTTTATTTAGGTCTGGCTCTGTGTAATCTTGTGGTGTGTTTGGTTTACCGAAATAGCTTGTATGAATCTTCCCGGAAATAAATGTGCCTGGCAAGAATCCATTCTGTCTATACATCTATGTGTTTTTGGCAAACCAGCAGATGTTTCTTGGGCCGGGGATACTGGTTCCCTGTCCCCCTGAGACTGATGACTCTATATTTTTCCTTGGGAGTCAGGATGCAGATCTTAACTTGGTTCATACTGACAATGGCTGTGTTCTTAAGTCAAAAGTCAGGCTGTCTTGCACACATACATGGGAGGAACTGACCAAGAATGGAACGTCATGACTTAGCTGTTGCAATAGGTACTGAATCCCTCTCCTCTGAGGCTTCCAAAAGTGTGTGTGAGATCAGAAGGGATTGTTCCTACATCTGAGGCACAGATACGTGTGCCTTGGTGTGCTTGGATATCTGACTTCTTGGTGGAAGCCATCAGTTTGTTTGCATAGGTGAGGTCCCGTGAGCAGGGAGAATGTATACCTAGGGTAAATTTACCTGAATACACATGTTGGAGAAAAATCCATTAGAAAAGAGTTGAAGCTTGGTGATGAAAACAATGTTCCGTGTGGAGCATCTCACTTCATTGACATGTCGTGATAGAGTGATAAAGTCAATTCATTTAGTGCTGCTAGTTAATTAACATGACTTGGAGAAACAGTGGATAATTAATTTACTTTTTTTAAAAACTATGTAGCATGCTGTTGACATTAGAGAGGAGCTGCCGGAACAAACAGCTAAAAGAATGTTGAGTCTTCTTGGTATCCTCAAATACAAACCTCCAGGAAGTGTATCAGACTTGTAAGTATCTTCTTGTGTACGAATCACAGTAAAACATCTTTTACAGCTTACACGGTAACGACCTTTAACTCGGTAGTTGGGAGCATTTTTGACCTCGACTGTCCCAGTGGGTGTGTGTAGCGCCTTGAAGACAGCTCCTCCGTTGTCCCTATAGACTATGGTGTAGGGGCTGGCAGCAGAAGGCTCCTGCAGGTACAGGCTGCACCTCGGGCCCCGCTGCAGCAGCTGCTATTGCGGAGCCAGCCAGGAGAGGGTGCCGCATGACTGGCAGGGTCAGTCCCTTCCCATCCCTTTCAGACCAGCCGCCCGAGGCGGGATTGCACCCTCCTGCGCCGGGTTGTAACCCAGAAAACCCACATTCTGCCCCCATTGCGTTTGTTAACGAAGAATATTGCACAAAAGGAAGAATCGTTGTTGCTGGCTTTAGTCTTTTGATGTGTATGAGGTTTTTATCTGTCTCAAGGTAGCAGAACCAGGGTCATAAACACCAAACTGGCATCATGAGTGTTTTCTCTTTTAACAGCATTAAGAAAATCATTAGGGAAGCGGAGAGGGAATATCAAATTGTTTGTTCCAAGCCAGTGTTGCTTAGTTTGAGATTTACTGGTATTTTCTTTTTGTTGTTTTCGTATAGGAGTGCATTTCGCCAAGGGTTAGTTACTGGAAGCAAACCTGTAATTCATCCTGTCTTGCATTGGCTTCTTCAGAGGACCAATGAACTCAAGAAAAGAGCTTACCTGGCACGTTTCTTAGTAAAATTGGAAGTGCCTGCAGAGTTCCTACAGGATGATACTGTGGCTGACATCAACAAACAGGTACCGTTTTTCATAAATGCCAACATTTACATTAATTAATTGAAGTGCCAATAGGAGGAGGGATAAATGAATCAGGGAGTTACTGCTGAGATACGTGTTCAAGTGAGTTATGTTAAGAGCATGTTAGAATCAAGGGTGAGCAAAGATTCATGATAACAAATATATGTTTTGGCCACCGTCCTTCAGATAACCCGGAAGTTGTTACTGATAGGCAGCTTTGAATTAAAAAGTTTTAAGCTCTTTAAATACTGTGTGCTAAATAATGTTCACAGCCATGTTGGCCAAGACAGATTTTTATCTCTTAAATTTTGAACACCTTTTTTTTTTAATTCTGTGAGCATGGATGTTTTTAACTTTATAAATTACCCCTTCAAACTAATCCAGAAAATGTTATGACCAAAAGCCAATGTCTCCTAATTGTCAATTGATTGTATAGTATTTGATGCCTAATATTTGTATTGGCCTTGTTCCACTTCTGTTTCAACCATTTATTCTTTCGTGAATAAGTAAAAAATGTCTTTTTTCTGAGTTGACATTCCTACTCATTATGTTCCCACTTCTTTTGTGAGCATTAAATGTTGATTTTAGATAGTCAGAGTGGGTGGGTTCGAAATGTTAAGCTTAGAGTGAACTGAAGTTATGTTTTTAGATCTGTATTATCTGAGGTACGTATTTACCTAATTTTTATCCAGTTTTCTGTGCCTTTTGTTATGTGTAGTGACTTACAAAATCAGTGTTTTTGAATGTTTGTAGCAGGTAACTTGATTTATTAACTGTGCAACAGCAAAGCTCTGTAGTCTGACTGAAGCTTGACTTTTTTTTTTTTTGTTACCACTAACAGTATTGGATTTATAACTTGGAATAACTAAGCAGAAGTAGCAGAGAAAGGAATGCAGATTGTATGTTTTTTCAGTATGTCACAGTCTTAATATGTATAAATATCCAGCTCCATTATTTCCATTACATAAGATATGTTCTTTTTTGAGATTACAGTAATATAACCGTCTTATTAAACTAATACCCTGCTGATTAATTCAAAACAGAAGCTGGGGTAATATGCTGCCTTGCTGTAATTTAACATTACAATGCAAATATTTAGATAATAATGAATTAAAGAGTTTAGCCTGAATTATTTAGATATACAGACTTGTGATAGGGTCTTTTAAGAGAAACATTTAAAATATGAGTTTGGAAATCTTAGAACGTGGTCACGTTTTATGGGTGTCTAGAACCAAGCTCAAATGTACTTTTGTAAATTATTTTTAAAAGGTACTCAGAGTACTTGCCACCTTCTCAACTGTATTGTGATTTGGACATCAGGTTGGCTGCAGTATATGATTTAAAAAGTAAGCAACTTCAGGCATAAATCTAGTTGTCCAGTCTTCAGTGAGCTGCCCCCAGGTGCCAGGAATCTTTCTTTCCGCTATAGGAGCCTGGGTCTTCTTTGGTTGTTTGATCTTCTTTGTGTCATTTATTTCAGATGCACACGGGGTAGCTGCAGCTTTTATTCAGTGAAAGTGAGAAACGTTCCCCTCACTGTGATCTGGCAAACTGGGCTATGCCCTTGTTTGAATCTTGCCATTGGTCTTGAAATTTTGTGTCCCAATAAGGAGAAATCTTACTAAACTCTCCTTTTGAAAGAGGCAGAGAATCCACCCAAAGGAAAGCTGTTGGACGTCAGTGATGGTGAATGCAGTTGCTCAGAGACTACCTGCTATTTCGTTATTTGTTAAAGTACTCGCCTTCTGTAACGTCTAAGTGATGTAGCACAGGCCATTTGCATTTCTACTCCTACTTTTTTGTAACTCACTCTGGATTGTCCAGCTTGTGCCTACCTTATTGTACATGTATTTGCTATTTAATCAAGCTCTTTCTCTATGACTTCATCTTCTTCTCGGTAGCCATTTTATTGCTATTTTTTTGAATTCATTCCAGCTTGTCACTGTGGCAGAAATGAACAGAGCATTCTAGATGCTGGTTCCCCAGGGTTTTATAGAATAGAATTGCTGCTTCACTGCTGAGGGACATGATGCCTTGGTTTGAACTGGCCCTTGCTGTTGCCATGTTGTGTTCAACCTTCATATCGATTGCTCTTTCCAGGAAGTAAAAAATGACTTGATGGTCTCTTTTTAGATTTTTCCGTCTCATTGAATGGCTGTTTCTGTGGAGATTATCTTTCCTTATATCTCAGCCTGCATTTCTCCAAGTTGAATCTAAATTTATTTCCTATCCATATTTCTAAACTCTTTCTGTCCCCTGTTATTTCTCTACCCACACAGACTTTCACACTGCCTCTCAGTTTAAGATTACTGGTGGGCACTGTACTGGTGTGGAAGTAGCACACTGTCTACTTCTTTCTAACTACTGAGCTGCGTATATCAATCTCTGTAATATACTGAGGGCATGGTTATGCAATGTGTCAGAACTATTTCTCACATGGGAAGGCAGGTGTGCTCTTGGACTGCTTTGCTGGATTGAAGCTCTGTGCTCTATAAATTCAAGCCCCCATTGCTTTGGTCGAGCATGTTGTTAGATCAAGCTCTTCCTATTTGGCCTGATAAATTCGCATATGTGATAAACACAGATTTATAGAAGAGAGAATAACTTGTTAGTATAGCACTGTCCCTTTCAGGTAATGTCTTCCCGTTTGAAAAGACACCATGTATTACAAGGGAAGAGGTGAAAATACTGAAGAAATTGTGATACTTCTGAGTGTACCTTCAAATGGAAGATAATTCACTGTCATTTTTTATTTTTCCTTTATAAGTTGACAAGCTTTTGTGATGAAAAAATGCCTTTAATTCTTGTTCTCACCATTTTTGTTTCTGTGTTTACTGTCTTAGTAGTAAAGCAGCGTGTTGGTCTGAAAGTCCTTAGAGCTCATTCTGCATGGTTTTTCCTCCATTTTATAGTATGAAGAACTGATGGAAGCGTTTAAAAACCTGCATAAGGAGTGTGAGCAGCTCAAAACATCTGGTTTATCTACTGCAGAAATAAGAAGGGTAAAAAAAAATCTGACAAAATTGCACAACTTTTGTTTAGATTTGGTTTTGCATGTCAGTTCTATTTTTGTTGGTTTTGTGGACTCAGTGTGGTCTGTAAGTTGCACAGGTCAGAGCTGGTAGGCACTGCAGCTGCCTTTTTGAAACTGTGCTCTGTTGGCAAACAGAAAGTCCTCGCTCGTGCTTAGAACTGAGCTTTCTGAAGCAGATTGGGAAACAAGGCTGCCAAAACTCTGTTCAGCATGATTTTCAAATAATAGAACTCCCTTTCCTCTGAATGCAAATGGATACAAAGCTTTTGCTTTACTGATACAGGCTAATAATTTCAGAGAGTGTTGAATGGATTAAGAGCTTAAGTCAACAAAAATGATGATCCTGTGTGGCTAAGGTGTTAAGATATTTGCCCTGTTTCAGCAAAATATTTAAGCATGTGAAGAGCTTTCCAGTAAGACGTATAGACAAGTTAAGCAAATGTTGAGATAAGGTCTAAATTTGGAGAATTTATTTCCCTTTCTTTCATAACTATCAATCTGTGGAGTCCTACTGTTGTAAAATAGGACTAAAGGAGAATAATAATCGGATACATGTTTTAGCACTAGAAAGTGTTTCTTTTAACACAATTTTAATACAAAAAGTGGCAGCAAACATCAGTCGTATGCAACTTCATGCAAAATTGTCTGCCAGGAAGTGGGCAATGATGGTAACACTAAGAACATATATCAGACTGCGTCAGATGTTGAACTCATGGTGATTTTTGCTTGCTTGTTTCTGGTTGTTTTTATTTTAGAGAAATCCACCTGCTTTTATTTTAAATGTTCACACTAATACCCAAGGATACAGGTGAAGGAATGTTAGCATAAAGAGGGTGGGAACTGTGGGGAAAGTAAGAGAGAAGAGAGGGATTGGAATCATGGCCGTTCCGATCATAGATCAATAAAATTATCACCACTTCAGCCTATGCAGAGAAGAATTCTGATTTCATATTAATTTGAACAGAATTTAGTCCGATCCATATTATATTGTAAATAAATTAACATTTCTTTATCTGTTTTTCTGCTTTTTAGGATATCAGTGCAATGGAAGAGGAGAAAGATCAACTCATCAAAAGAGTAGAGCGTCTTAAGAAGAGGGTAATAAGAGAAGTAACACTGTTACGTTTCAGCGTCATCATCCTTGGCTTGCAACTCTGATTTTGGAATGCAAACAAGGATTAAGATAAACATACTGTGTGTCTAGGAAGGAATCGAATAACTAATTGACCCACAGGGAATCTCCCTAGGCGTTAGTCCAGAGCTTTTAAGAATCTTGAGTCCAGTACTTTGCTGCCATTTCTGAGTAGTAACATGTATGGAAAGGAAGTGCTAAGTGGGCTTGTGAGATACCTGATCTCTTTAGTGTATTTCTCAACTATCTGACAGTAACATGCACTATTTATCCACTTGCTGTAGGTGGAGACAGTACAAAATCATCAACGAATGCTTGAAATAGCAAGACAGCTTCGCTTAGAAAAAGAGAGAGAAGAATCTTTGGCTCAGCAGAAACAAGAACAAAAAAGTCAGGTACTGATATAAAAGCATATCTATTAAAATAAATAGTTGTTGACATTTCTTTGGGAATCATGCATTTAAAAAAAGTACATCAGGAACAACAGTACAGAGTTTCTCCCAACATCAGAAAATTAAATCCCATTTAAAATGGAAATATTTATGTACATTTTAAGGGAGGAGGCTTGACCCTGCAAGTTTTGAACACCTCGTTCGAGGTACTTGGCTGCCTCAGCTGCCACTGACATCATCGTTTAGCAGTCCCAGGAAATGTTCCATGAGTTACTGTTACAGCACCCAAAGAGCATTCTTCATATTTATGGTAGTGAGCACATGTTTCCTTAGTTTGATTTGTGTCTCTGTGCATCTGCATTAAGATTTCAGGGGCTGAGTAACACAGCGAGTACCTCAGCTTTTCACTGGGTGGGGGGAATACGTATTCAGGGGCACCCTTGGGGTTTTGGTCCCAAGTTTGACAAAGGTGATGTCCTAGGAAGCACTGGAGGCAGTTGACATCTGAATATAAGGGTGGGGTTTATTCCTGAGCTATGTTGTCAAAACAAGATATTTAATAAAATCCAGTGCCACGTTGTTATGTCATCTCACCAAATTCTGCAACGTGGACTTCAACATGGTATTAAAAGGGGAAACCCGCAGATTCCTGCTATTGCCGTCCATATCTGGATGTGGGATCAATGTGAATCAATAGGCTTTTAAGCTGTCGGGTCTTTGCTTGAACCTGAGTGAGATCACAAGTGAAATGAATGTGATGCCTTAGCACACATCTCTCTAAATCACAAAAATGCTAATCAGCCGGGTGTTGTTTGGCAAGAAGCTTTCGGGTGGCTCTGAAGTTGGACAGTGGATTGCTGCAACAGCTCAGCTGCATTGAAGAACTGCAGTACGAGGATAGTTATCTGCCGCAATCCTGGTTCATGCTGTCTTTTTTTTTGTTGTTCTGATGTTCCAGCTGCTCATATTTTTGGTTGAAAAATCGTTTAATGAATTTCTGCCATAGAGAAAATATCACTTGGGAGTACAAGAATATTTCCTCAGTTAACACTAGAGAATATCAATTAAACCCAGGCCAATTGCTGAAAATTTGTTTTGGCACATTCCCTTGTGAAACAGATAATCACCAGATGCTTATAGCTACCTTTTTTATACTTGGGATTATTTTTGATACTCTTGTTTTAGTTGTTTGAATATGCATTTCGAAGGAATGAGCTTATGTGTGTCCAATTCTCTCGCAAAAGTTGTTCCACACAGAGCAGAGACTGCAAAGAGCACAGCTCCAGCTGAAAGAGATGCATCATGCAGTAGTGGATTCAAAACCTGAAAGTAAGTAGTGATCTACAAAGGCTGGGGGTTTACACTTCTCTGGGGAAATGGAATCAAAACTGGGTGGCTGTCAGTAACATGGTAGGGCCAAAAAGCATACAGGAACTTAAGAGAAGCTAAAGAAGGGAATAACTCATGTCGTAAAGGCACGTGCTGGAGATCCGGAGCCTGAATGTGCCTTGCCACAAAAAGCCAGGGAGGCAATCACAAGGGAAGGTGGGATCAGTCGTATTTTTCAGGTCCACTTTAAAAAAAATCTTAAAACAGTTAAATACTGAATACTAACCATAATACTCTGCAAGAAATAAACAGTGGGAACTACAAAGGGTCAGAAAAAGTAGAAAGCTCTTAGAAAAGACAAACTTCAGATTTGGTAAGGTTTTATGTCTTTTCTGGTTGTGATTGGGCATTGGTGAAATTCTGCTTCTTAAAAATTTTCTCACTGAATGTACAAATACATTGAATAATGTTTTATTCAGTGTAGACTTGTTTTTATGGTTACCATCTATAAAATTTGTTCGAAAACTTTAAGGCCTGTTTTTTATTGTAGTGCAATTTTGTGTTGGAGGTTTATTATATAATAAGGTTACTTAAATTAAAATAAAGCTACTTCCTAATTAGGCACTTTTGTAGATCATGTCTATGTACAGACACACACACTCGTATACGATTATGTTTATAAGTATATGTACTAGGTATATCTCTGTATTAAAGCCTATGTATTTATATATGAATATATTTGTTTACATATGAAAATCCCTTATTCTTATGATACAACTGTGGCTGATTGACTTGTATGTTGCTGTATTACATTAATAATAGAAAGATTGCTTCTCCTCGTTTTCAGTGATATCTCAGTCTGCAAACCTCAGCAAAAGAAATTGTACTGCTTGTGGAGTCAGTCAGTAGTCGATGGTCATTTATAAAAATAGCAGGTGGGAAGGAATTGCAGTTCCTAGGTAAAGGCATAACTAACTGTCTCCGAAGGCTACAATTTGACAACCTCTGGGTTTCTGATGATTTAATTGCTTTGAAGGAAATGGAACAAGGACTAGCCTGGCAGTCTGACAAAACTGGGAGTCAGTTTAGGGTTCAGTGTTTCAGATGTGTGTGATCTTTGGTGAATCGCTTAACCCATTCCAGTTTGTCTCTTCCCCTTGATTATTAATAACACATCACAGGATTGATTTGGTTTATGTGTTGTTCATACAGGCATTGGGGTTGATTTATAGGGAAATACTTTACTGTGTGTAAAGTAGTGTGAAGGTGTAAGGTTCAGAATGGTCCTTTTCACAGGGCTTTTCCAGTTGCATTCTAAGTTGCTGTGGTAAAAAAAAAATGCTGTAGAATGATTTTTATTACGCATATAAATTACTTCCAAAATCATAGAATCTGACTATTTATGCATTGAAACTTAGTAAAGTAAGTCGTTGCCCTCCTCTTTCAAGTACATGTAATATTCCAGTTGCATCACATAACTGCTTTGGCAGCTGTTTTCAGTTAGAGAATTTTTTTCAGTCACCACCACGTTGTGTTGTTATTCCTTCGTAATCTCACTTTAACTTTTTTTACGATGCTCATCAGCCGCTGAACCACAAATGGAACTAGAAGAGTATCTGAGCTGTCTTCTTTGCTCAAAGCGACCTGCAGTGGATTTTATAACTGTTCAATTTTTGCAGTAGCTATTGGAGAGTTTATACAGCAAAGCTGTGTCAACATTTCTATTTCAGTTCCTGGGCTTTTTTAAGGCCAATGGAAACTTGATGGGTTCAGTTCACAGAAGCAAAGGTGACATAATAAAAAGCCAGTAAATACGTCAGTTAATCATTGAGATGAAAATAAAGTTAACATATTGAATTTGCTTATCTTGACTCCGGCTTGCAGGGGAACAAGAAAGTGTTTAGATGTTCCGAAGAGAAGCTTAGAGTCATTACCTAACAAAACTTGTGTTGAAACTTTGCCCAAACAAAGACTTCAGGACTTAGCTTTGTGATTGCTTTTCCCCGTAGCAGCTACAAAGACACTGCCTGTAGCAGCAATTACAGAATGCCAACTGTGTTTTTTAAATAATTGAAATTAGGTGACCACAGTGCACTGAATAGGGTTCCATTTATGTTAAAAGCTTTGCTGGTCTACAGTTAGCACAGTTTGTTTTATTTTAAAAAATCCCTTTGGCTGCAGTTTGGTACCTCAGCTGCCTACTCGTATCAGTATAGCTTGTATGCTGACAATTCAACAGCTGGTTGGTAGGTGTGGACTTTCACTGGAAGTTAGATACTTTCCTTTAAAATAATTTTCTTCCATTTTTAGTACTTAAGGTGTTTTTACTTCCAAAGCAATATAAAATGATAAAAGTTGTGGTTAATGAGTAGAAGCTGTTTTGTTTGTCATACGGATGCATGCTGCTTTGATTACTTCATCTTATAATTAATTTAGGATGAAGTACTTTAAAGAAAAGTAAAGGAACTCTTTAAGGAATACAGCTAGCACGTATTCATGGGTGTCATTAACATGCAATTAGCATCAGTCTGCTTTGGCTGTGCCAGGAAAATACAGCTTATGGTTAGTAGGTTTTTAACTCTTGGAAATAGAGTATGTAGAAGACTTTATATTGTATAATGAAAAACTGTGGATCGTTGTGAGTTGTTTTGTAGACTAAAATTGATCATACTGGTTTCCACAGTACACTCCTTCCCTGTTTGTTAACCGCAGTACTACTCACGACGCTGTTTAACTACAGAGAGGCAGTTGCTGCTGGTAGCACTAAGTAACACGAATTTACAGCTTCTGGGGGCTTTTTGTGGTGGTGGTGGTGTTTTGGATATGAATAGTATTTTTATTAACACTGACCACTAGTTTGACTAACCCAGCTCATGCTTTCTCAGGAAGATTGCCATCTTTTCGCTTTGAATATCTCTGCTGGCACAAACACAAATTGTTAACGCCGAGAAGCAAACTGAATTACTGACGTTCTTGATCTCTGACCATTTTACAGAAACTTATTGTTCACTTTATTGGCAGAAATACAAAGAAGTGGATGACTAGCTTGAAAATATTAATTAAAAGAATTTTTTAAGGTGATAGTTGGTGATAAACAGTGACGTGTAATCCATATACTTTGTTAAGTTAATATGTAATAATAGATTTAAGAGTACTGAGAATTTCAAAGATAGCAGTCAAAGAGGAATTGCTTTGTACAGATGTCTATTTTATGTCATTCTGGACACTTGAAGAAAAATAGAAATTTAGGATGCTATTATTTAAGTATTCCATTTGAATGAAAACATTAACGTATTTCTTTTCCACAGAGCTGTCTTTCCCTAAAATTCCAAGTTTAAATGGTCGCCACCAACACTGCAGACCACATTACAATGGAAGTTATATGTATTTGATGAAGAAGAATGGCTTAGGTGGAACTTTATTTCCATCTTTAAAGGATTTTATTTATTATAAAGTCACTGTCAGTTGATGCAAGGTCAGGGGTAAAGCACTTTTAAGCTAACTTGCTGTCTTTGATGAGAATACAAGTCTGGTTGGTAAGATTAATAGTATTGCTATGGTTGACTTTTTTAAGACCGTTGACTCTTAACTTGCACCTCATTTTGAAGAGCAAACAAGGGAGCAAAAATTCAACATGACCCCTATTAAAAGCAGTGTATTGGAAGTTTTAGAAAGAAAATTAATCAGGGAGTCATCACCGTGTGGATGTGTTTCTAATTGGGACGGAAATCAGTGTGTGGTTCTTGTTTGTTTAATATTTACGTCAGATACCAGAAAGAAAAGAGCAAATGGTCACTGGTGAAATAGTCAGTTGAAATAAAAATTGGGGAAATGACTGAATAATGAGGAAAGCAGACTGTTGATTTGAAGTGACCTTAATCCCTTAGGAAGCCAAGCCCATGCCAACACTATATATTTTAAGGAATTGCCAAATGCCACGGTATTCCTCTAGGAATAATGTATATAGTTACAGCACGTGGGAACTCTTTCCTAAGAAGTGACTCTGAAAAGGACTTGTGGGTCATGGTGTGAAAATGGTAGAACTGGAGCTCCCAGTGTCAAAGATTTGGTTCTATCTGTGCATTTATTTATGGAAGAAAATGCAACAGAAGGGTTACATTACCTCTCTTTTTATCTCTGACATGTCCATCACTGCAACAGTGCGTCCATTGAGCGCAATTCAAGAAGAATGCTGAAAGGTCAGAGAGGTTTCAGAGAGCCTCAGTAATAATTATAAACATGGAAAGCATGGCTTACAATGACAAATTCAGGAAGCTTTTTAGTTTTTAAGGAGATATGGAAAGGATTTGATCATAATCTCTCAGTGTTTGCATGTCCCAGGCCTCTGTTTAATACAGGGAAATTGGAAGTGATATCATTGGAAGCTATGGATGAAATAATTTCAATAATCTTTTTATTGAGGATGATTGCAGAAAGGGAAGGCTTTGATGTAAGTGAATGCCATGTGGAAGTCTGTTCTAGACCTGCTTTGCCGTGGCCTTCCTTTGTGATATTGCACAAAGTGTTGGCAGATAGTCTATAAAATGAGTGCTCCTCCCCCCCTTTTTAAAAAAATCAGTGATTGTTGCAAGTGGTTCTGGTGTGGGATGCACAACTGGTAGCCTGTGGAAGGGAAAGAAGTATAAATCTGAGTGCAAGGTGAATCAGGTTTTCGATCCACTAGCAGGATTGTTCAGGGAAACCTGCCTCTTTCCTACATGACTGAGCAAGCACGAAGAAACTCTCCCATCCCTCTCTTTGTAATAATAATAAGAAAAAAATTTGATCGGAAAACATGAGGAGTTGCTCTTAATAGCTCCCCACATGTAAATACGTGGTTGGCAGAATCTTGCTAAAATAAGCTTAGGGCACAGAGCCAGACTTTCTGTGCAGCTTACGTATGTGGATTTTGTAACCATAAGTCAATGTTAAAACATTAAAAACAGAATTTATATGTGTAATGGAAAGATTTAAAGTATGCTTGCTTTTCTTTCCTCTAGCCTGGGAATTTGAAAAAAGAATGTTTTTCACTGAAAAAAAAGTTAAAACAAGAGCTGCCCTATGTTTTGTTTTTTAAGGTTCTGTTAAGCAGCAAGAATAGCTCTTAGGTAGTCATTTCTCCATATGTCGAATCGAATAGCAGGAAAAATCTATCCAACGTATTTAGGAAAGAAACCACATTACTCGTGAGGGATGTTGACATCATTATGTCTTTCACCATCAAGATGTCAAGTTTTGACTCGCTTCATCGCTTGTTGCACTGTCAAGAGTAAGGATGATGCAGAACCAGTCAGTATTTCAAAGAAATTGGTAGGAGCTCTGAGGTTATCTGAGAAAAAGATCTAGGTAGTGATCACGGTTGTACCCTGTGAAGTCAATAGGTCCCCGTTCTTATGAAAGCAATTGTTCAGGCGTGGTTGTTTCCTGAGTTTAGTGCCATGTCTGTAACTAATTATTTAGGCATGTACATTTTTATAGGAAAACTGGAGTAGTACAAGAAATAAAGTATAGGCTATATATGCAGATTTTCTTTTTGCTACTAAAAGGAAAACAACAAATGAGTTTGATTAAAATATTAATATTTAATATCAGAATAGTTTAATTGGTATCACTTTGATTTCCACACCAAAGATCTTGGTTATAAATATCAAATTGGGAATTGTGTTCCTAGCCAGTTCTGAGGTGATAATTCAGCTTGCAGTGTACGTGGGAAGCTTTGCTGCATTTGCAGAGGTGGTAGATTTCTAGTGAGACATTAAAATGTGGTCCCTCCTGCCCAGCTCTGTCGTGGGCTGAGGAAGACTGGAATCGAGTTCTTCTGGAAGAAAGAAGTGGGAATTCTTTCTCAGTAAGTCCAAGTGTGTTTCTCAGGGTACAGCTATAGTGCCAAGTACATAATGACTATTGCATACATAGAGTAACTCCGCTTACCAGTCCGAAACCAGTATCGATGCTCTTTGTTTTGCACAAGGTAAATGACCTTTCCATGAAGTGGAAAAGATCATCTGGTAGTGTTGCTTTTCATAAACACAGAAATCAACAAACTAAACTGCTGGAAAGGAGGAATTCCCACTAATTTTTAGCTTGTGTCGACTTGGCTTTGTTAGCAACACTGCTCTCCCTAGGGTCTGTTTTCTTTCTTCTAGTTCTCGAGGCTTTCTCAAGAACTAACAGCCTATTTCCTCTCTGGCAGCTGAACCAAGTAGCTTTCCTTTCAGTCTGAGCTGGGAGCAGGGGATGAGGAGGATCTGTCAGTACAGTGTTTCTAGAGGTTAATAGTGGCAGAATGATGGGAGGGGGGGGGGGGGGGGCGGCCCTTCTCCTGAGCTTATATTGCACTTTGTTCTGACCTTCTCCTTCTGTCAGTCAGTGATGTGGTCAGCAGGCTTTTTAGCCTGAGGACGAAAAAACTCTGCTTTCACCGACATCCTTCACCATCTCTGTTTCAGCAACATCAGCTGTGCTGTTGTATACAGTCTGTACTCAAGCTTTTCTCTGATTATGCAGTATATGGAAGAGACAGAGATTGTGAATTTCTTGTTTTTCTTGGCATTTCATGGCAATTCGGTATTCTCCCAAGTATGGAGAACCACCACCACCACCGCCCCCCCACCAAGAAAAAAGCCTCAAAAAAACCCCAACTCTAGCAAGTAGTTTAAAAAAGTTCCTAGGCTACTTACCTCTTAGTCATCTAGATAATGCAAAATACTCTCAAATACCTATTCCCACTCTCATCTGACATGTGACTTCCAAATCTTCCTGTAGTCCTTGGCACAGGTGTCTCGGAGGAGTAATTGCTCTAAACTGCCTGTTGTCAGCAGAAGACTGTGTGATGTAATTTAAATAGCCGCTTTATTTTATTCTGCTGCATTTTTCTAGCTGTGTGTTGTTCATATCTGAATGTATCTGTGTTTATTTATAAATTACCTGTTAAGGAGGCTAAATTATTCTACCTAGCAGGAGCCAAGCCGTCACAAGCACGGTGACATGCAGTGTGCATCAGGCTTGTGTGTGTAGAGCAAAACTTGGAAATGTGGTTGCTTTTCTCAATAGAATCTTTGATGTTACTCAGCAATTCCGTCTTGGTTTTTTCTATTTTATTATTGTTTTCAGCATTCCCAGTCTATCTACTGTCCTGAGAGTAAATGCTTATTCTTACAAGAAAAAATAGTGTACTATTTACAGGAAGGCAATTTATAAGTGTTCCAGCAATGTGTAAGACCCTTAAAGTAGGCATACATTAAATTCTGCTCATTTTAAGGCCTTTTTAGATGCCAAATTTATTTTAAGGGAGAATTTCCAAGGATATAACAGAGCTATACATGTTAGGCCAAATTAAGATCTTTGTGCAGATAAAGGATTCACTCTTGAGATAGTATCTGTCTGTAGATGAAGTGATTCACACGGAACAGTGACTTAAGCAGTCTGTGAGCAGGACCAACTTCAGGGTGCTTGCTCCACTGCTCCAGCCAGGGCAGTTCCAGGGGATACAAGCTTCCAAACAGCTCTGAGCAAGTCAGCATAGCCGTGCCGGGCTTTGCTGCCCCTCGTCTTGCATGCACATAAACAACCAAAGTCTAACTGTTAACTTGTAAAATTTCAGAAGAATGTAATTCATCACACAAAAAAAAATAACATGGAATCCAGTATCCTGGTGTGTGTAAGACACACGTAGGGCTAATGGCTTTCTGTAGCAATGCTACGGGTTGAATTCTGCATCTGATTCAGCTGGAGTTTCAGGTAAGAAGGGTTTTACTTGTTTATTGCTGAAAAGAATCTATCAAGGAGTTAATAGTTCTATGTTAGAGATACAGATGGACAATAAATGCCTATTATATTGTTCAACATACAGATTAAAAATCTAAACCTGTTTCTTTGAGCATTGAAAAGCCGACTCAAATGTTGTGCTGTTGTTATTGTAATTGCTGCTAAATACTTTAATGTGTTGGTGAAATCAGACTTAATTATCTACTCCATTACTTTTATAGACACGCACTGATTTAATTTGTTTTTAAGGTTTAATGAAGAAACTAGAAGAGGAGATAAATTTCAATTCATACCTCGTTACTGAAAAAATACCTAGAGAGCTTGAAAGTAAGAAGACTTCAACATATTTCTTACAAAAGGTGGTTGCAGAGCCAGCTATGGGTCAATCTGATCTCAATGTACTTGAAATCAAGGTAGGTTGACCCAGATCACACTTAATTTCTGTCTGTAGCGTAGTCTAAGATTCTTGTACACTATAGTTTTCTTATACCTACTTTATATCCTTGAGAAAATGTTTAATTCCCAAAGGACCATCCCTTCAGTTGTAAAACAAAAGATGTGTTAACCACTAAATGCAAATTCTCAGATAAGTTTTTTTTAAAAACCCACAAACCAAACAAAAACAAACACAAAACCCCCAAACTCAACCCTATCCTTAAATGCTATTTAGAAAATTGTGTTAGCAATTTGCTATGGTACGAGGAGAGATGTTAATTTAGCCCTAAAGGTTTGATTTTTCTTCTCAGATTTCACTTGTTTTAAACTCTCACTGACAGCAAAGGAGTTTACATCAACACGTAGAGAGGGTTTATGGAGTGGTGAACATTCTCCGAGTGCTAAATCTTCACAATATTATGTCTTAATCAATGTGCAGTGGCTCAGAACTCCTTAGCGTTTGGAATAGGCCTGCATCGTTTGTTTTCATTGGTCAGACTGAAGGAAATTTGAGGATCAAATACTTGATTACCTTTCCAGATTTTCTCAGAAGTTAAAAGCAAATGGTGTTAGAATGAGCAAAAATCCTTGTTTGTAGTATATATCCAAAATGTGCAGAGGGATTTGTTGCCACGGAACAGAACAGTTACGTATTTCACTCCGTGAAGTTTTCATATTCTCATAATCCTACGTGAAAGGTGAAATATGTAGTATTATGTTCTAGAAGAATTTGGAGGAATGGTAATTATTAGTATTTCTGTTGATGATGATGAAAATTTACAATGATGTTGGCTAGGGAAGACTAGTCGTACATACTGCTAGGTACACTGTTCGGTCTAAATGTCATCTTCTCTTATCAGTTGGCTTTTAGTATTCCCAGGGTCTCCAACTCTGGCTTTGCTGTGAAAGCAGATGATGAGGAAACAGAGTATTTGTAATAGATCAGAGAATGATTTACCCAGGGGCGTAAGAGCTGCCATCCACCATTCTTTTTGTGTCTTGAAGCAGAGAGAGGTTCAGCATCGACATCACCACCGTAGTAGCCTGCGCATTCACACACAGAACCTGCCAAAGTAATGTAATGAAGAAATGCCCTCAGGTGTTTTGGGTCCAACAAGAATCAGCAGTCAAATGGCACCAAGAATACGTTCTGTTTTCAGGTTAAGACTACTTTTAACAACAGTAAAGGCGGTGACAGCCTAATGCCATCTTGGATTCCAATTGTTACACTTCCAAGGATGGCGACGTTATTAAATGGTAGATTAGGCCTGAAATAATAAACTAGCTCTGTGATTCAGCCTCTGCTTTCCTGCTTTACTTCTAATCAAAACAATATTTGTGGTTGCAGTTATGTCTTTCAGGCATACTTGAAGCCTTGTTTTGCACCTTTCTTTTCTGATAGTATTGTTGGGGTTTTGGCAGTATTTTAATAAGCTTCAAGTATTTTTTTTTCTCTTTCTCCATCAGGTAACCTTTTAATTTGTTATATTTTGGAAGTATGTTCTTCTTAATGGATAATAAAAAGATGTCATTACTTGGCTGTTATCACAGCATGGCCTTAGACAGCTTTTTTTTTTTTTTCAAAAGTCAGCCCTCTGTTATCTCAGTGTCTTTAAAAGCAGCTGAATTGCTCTAATAAACCAGGAATTTATTCACGGAAGGGAAATGCCATCTTCAAAGTCAGGCCTGTTCTACCACTAATAGGTTTTGTAAAGGTATAGAATTTACAGGAGATTTTTTTTTTGAGGTGTTGGAGCATTTTTAGTCCTATTGAGCACTTTATTTGAAATACTTGGCTTTCAAAGTACACTGCTCATAGAAATGTTAGGGTAATGCCCAGCACTGTACCTGCATCATGTTTTGACTTCCTTGGATTTCTGCACATATTTACCCTGCTTGCTTATCAGCACTCATCTAGTTTTATTAAAGGGAGGTTGCTAGGGCTGTGGTTTCCATGGCTGATGAGAGTCCCAGTGTAGCAGTCAGTCAGGACTGGAAAGCTGGAGTCAGAACACTGGTGTAGCTGTTTATGAGTTTCCAGATGCAGCAGGCTCTGAAGCTTCAGCTAGAATGAGGATCCACAATTTGAGACTGGGGACAAACAGGTGTATTTTGTGGAGGCAGAAAGAAGGTGCCATAGAGCTGGAATATGATCATCTGTGACTCTTCGAAGTATTGCTGAAATTCGGTATCACTTAGTCTTTGTTTGCTTCCCTTTAAACTTCTGCTAAATGGTTGGGTGAAAAGGAACTTCAGTTAATACTGAGAAAATTACATTTTTCACTTAGCATGTGACAACATCAGACTTTTTTCTGTCTGTACCAATTCACATGCGTTTTCTCTCCAACAGTTTACTTCATTTTCAGGGCCAACGTCATGCTTCTGCCTTATCATAAAGGCACAGAACTGGAAATCCAAAAACATAGCCTCTTCCTGGCCAACACTTAATGACTCATTGAGTTTTTTGGGTTTGTTTCTCTGTTTTAAAAATGGAACTAGCTGGATTGTAAGTCTGGTTTGCAAAGCATTTAATTCTTGGAGAAGACAAAGAAGTAAAGCTCCATTTCCTCAATTTTCTACTCTTGTCTTGCAGATAAATGAAGTAAATGCACAAATGAATCAGCTTGTTGAGAAAAGAATGATGAAGTATGAGCCAATTGATAGTAAATTTTCCATGTACCGTCAGCAGGTAAGAAGGAACAAAGCATTTTTTAAGCAGAAGCAGTAAAGCAATTTCAGTTACTGATTCTTTTAGATACTGATTTTTTTCTTCAATTTATTTAGCATAAATGAGTAGAAATACATAATAATGGAGGACAAAAAAGAAATAGCTGTTGAACATACGTGTGTTTAGGGCTGAATCACTGAGTTTGCGTTGACTGCTGTCCCCAAGCTGTTAGGTGTTGCCCTTCAGCTGCATCACAGTAATTCTGGAAGGACTGATTTGGAGGAGCTATTTTGGTAGAGCTCCAGCTGTGGACAGATTCTTAAAAGGCAGCGTGTGGGTGACTGCTGCAGTCAGACCTGAATGCAAGGCTCTCTCTCTGTTACGTCCCTTGCTTGTGTTTGACCACATGCTATTTTTCCTATTACATCTATTAAGAAGGTATTCTTTGATTTCTCATCCTGAGGCTATAAAATAGCCTTTCTAGAAAATAGGCTGTTTGGTCTAGTCTTAGTAACTTCACAAGTTATAAAAAAGGATTTATGAACTCGGAGACTTTCAGAGCTTATGCAGAAATGTAACTGGTTTCTTTTCCAGGCAAGCCATACCACTGCTAATTTTATTGAAGATTTTCATGATGGTGCTTATGGTGATGGTTTAAAAAATAAAAAGGCTCAAGTGAAATGTATCAGTGGGAGGAAAAAAAACTGTGATAAAATCTATACTGCAGTTCAATCACATATGCAATATGAAATGCACCATTTTGTTTTCGAAGAGATGCTCTTCTTCCCGAAAGAAAAGCCTGCTCCGTAATGTGCTGGTACCAAAGAGCAACTGGCTTGTGATATGATTATGTTTAGTGAAGGAATCACTCCAGGAGTTCAGGTTACTGCTGTGAGTTGAAAGCCCATGGTGGTCTTTGCTTTGTTCTGCTAGGGACTGGCTTCTGTTTCACAAAATAATCATATATATTGTACCATAATTTGTCACTGCAGATATCTCGTGAAGCAAAGAGCTGAGATACTACCCCAGCAGAATTCTGTTAGATATATTTTTAGAAACAAAGCTGGTCCTTTTAACCTAGTCTGAGAAAACAGCTGTTTATTTTCCTTCATTTTTTCTTAAGTTTTCCCTTTTGTATGAAGAAACCAACTATGCCTCCAAATTCATGTGCATGCATCTAAATTAATGTGTTATGTTATTTTAAAATATTTTTAAACAGTATACTTTGGCAAGATAAAAATGCCTTTGTTGTTTTGGGTTTTTTTCCTCAGCCATTGTGTACTTCTGTTCCCAAACCTGTTAGCTTCTGGTCAAATGTTAGGTGCTATTAAACGTTCTGCCTTGTATAAGATATTATTTTTTAAATGCTCTATCTTCTAGACTCAACAACAACAAAAAAGAATAATCTGTAATCTACACTATTTCTGTACTGTATTGCTTTATTCATCGTCTTCTAGCCATTTACCAAGATTTAGTGGCTCGGTTCTGCTGTTAGTATAACATATTTCTGTAGGTTGGAGTAGGATGGAGTTATAAAAATCTGTATTATGACATTTGTGAAATCTTGGATAACTTTCCAGTTAAGCCATGTTGGTGTATCTTACATATGCACAAAGAGGGACTAAGTAGAAGAAACGGAGCAGTTAAAATGCCTACCTTTTTCTTCAATGAAAATGGAAAAAAATGAGGTGAAGAAATGTAAATCTAAAGTGTAAAATATATCAACATGAATCTGGGAAAAAAGGGTATGCTTGAAATCTTGGCTGTACTGAAGAAAGTTGGGAGTCTGCAGTCGCCTTCAATGAAGTTGTGGTTTAACCCACGGTACAAAATGCATAACCGATGCTTTTTTCTTTGCTCACATTTCTTAATGAAAATCGGTTTCAGACAGTTAAAAGGTGGTTTCAGTGGTGCAATGCCTGAAATTTAATGAATCCCACTTTACTGATGGTTAAACAAGGTGATTTTTACTTGACCATATGCTTTTTTTTTTAATGATCGTGCAGGCATCTATAATTTCCCGGAAAAAGGAAGCCAAGGCAGAAGAACTTCAGGCCGCTAAGGAGGAGATGTCCAGCACTGAAAGGCAGATGCTCCAGAAGACCAGTCAGGCCCAGGAGTTAGAAGGCTCTGACGTTCTGAAAGGGGACGAGGTATGCAGTATGAGAGTGGGTATGAGAGGAAATTTCCAAGAGATGGATCAGTTTTTGTTAACTTGCAATTTCCCTTTAGCTTTACATCGCAATAGCTGCCTCTGCAGTATCTTGTCCGTTTTTATAGTATGTTGTCAAACTGCATGGCCTCAGCATTGCAACAGGTTGGCCTCTGGTTTTTTAATTGCGCATTTTTTTGTCCTCAAATTCCAAAATTTGAAGACTTTATTTTTTTGATGTGCAGATAGAACAATGCTGTCCGGTGCTTTCAAATGCTTTCCAGTGTTTCTACTGCAGCAATACTTGATTTGTAGCTATTTTCAAGTTATTAATTTCAGTTATTCTCATTGTACCTAATAGATTGAAAGGTACATGAGGACTTAACCTTGGGCTGTCTTAACATTCCAGACTCTGAATCAAAGTAATGTCAATATCATCACAAGGATGTGATGGTAAATAACTAATTATAAAAGTCAACCAGACTAATGAAGGGATTAGGAGTTCAGTGATAAGTCCTGTAGATTAATTTTATTATTTGATGTGTAATAAAAATCTGTGTTACGATCTGTTCTCGATATGACGTATGATCATAAAGCATAATACCAGCAACTACCAGAAATGCAGTTAGTCCTGTTGTATTTTTTTTTACCCACAAGTTTTTATTTAAAAAGACACTTTCCCAGACCCTCCTGAAGTTTAGCTGCAATACAGACTTTGACTAGCACAGTCAGCATAGCTCAGGCAAAGTTATATTTGAAGCTATACTTATCAAAGCAGCCTTTTCTTCTTCAAAAGTTTGCAAAAAATAAGGCTGCTGCAGCTGGGTAGCAGTTCGTCAGCAAAATGAATTAACTTTTCTTAAGACAATAATTTTTCTCAGCTTGGAAAAAGCCTCCTAATTGTACTTACAGGCAGAATCACTAAAGCAAAGAGTATTTTAGCTGCATCATTCTCTGCCTTAACATATCCTTTCATTCCCTCCATATTGCATTAATTATGCTGCCATCATTTATCAAGACTAACACTCTTCGCATTCTTTGTCTGTTTCTGTGCTTTTTTTACATACTACTCACTACAGGGAACGCCTACTGCAGGAGGAACACCCCTCCTGATCCCATAGGACACGCTTACTCCACAAAAATCAGTTTTCTTTTAAAGGGGTTTTAAAGAGCGGGTTAAGTGTGGGAACGTGTATGTGAGCACTCGTGCATAAAGGCTTCCTGCGCAGTATGGACTCAGCGCGTGTTTCACGTGTGCCTTCTTGCCTGTCTCCCCTTCTGTGAAGCAAGATGAAAACTACAGGTGGAAGCAAAGGCACCGAGCCTGTGAAGAATTGCCGTGTTGATTTCTCTTATCGTGACACACTGTACACACTCCATAGGTGTTCCATAGGTAGCAATAATTAGAAGAGCACTGCATTAGATTTCTCTCCACTACAGGGTTTTCAACCCCAGTGGGCATGTTGCTAAAGTCTTTGACAACTTTTTAAGTAAAAATAAAAACAGAAAGCAGACAATCTGTGTTTCATGACATGTGATGGGAAAGAAGTGTTTAATTAATCAACAAGAAAGCGTTACCAAGACAGCAACATATGTTTTACATTATCGGTAAATGCACTGTAAGGTAAGAAATAATTCATGTTGTGCCTGTTCTTGAGGGAGGCAACACACTCCGATCCATAGTAATTCAAGGAGAGCAGGATAGGAGGGAAACATGGTTACAGAACCTTGTAAGAGGCTTAATAATGAAAAATCCAAGTTAATTGACACAAGGAAGACGTTCAAGATAGAAAAAAGACAAGACCTGTTTTGAATATAACCTACATTCCTTTTGTTCAAGTACGTTCTGCTTTTGACTTTGTAAATATTTTCGAGTCTTCATTTTGAGGACCGAAGAATAAATGACTGAGGACTTTGGACAAAATTGTTAGCTTAAAATAAGAAGTGTTTGTCCTTTCCTAAGAAGCATTACTTACTTTGTAAAATATTTTCTGCACACTGGCCCAGGGAAGCCAGTGTTGTACAATCCGTGTCCTGTTCTCGTGCGTTACTTCATTAGCTAGACTGTGGTGGTACTCACGGGCACCAGTGTAAAGCAGTAACGGAGCGTTTCATATGGCTAAACCCAAAAGGATTTGAATTCTTGATGATTCTGATCGCTTCTTTTTCAAAGGTTGCAGTTTCCTTATCTGGAAAACGGAGATAATGATGTTTAGTTCTTTTGTAAACATCTGCTGCCAACAAAGCTGTGTAGGACCTTGGCACTGTAGGCTTCGTGTCTCCTTCAAGTACACTGCAAACGCGTGTTACAGAGAGTCCTGCTGCCGAGCCTGGGTTGTGAGAAGACAGGACTGACAGATGAGTGGGCAGGGAAGAGGTGGAGTGAACAGGTTATGTCCCATCAGGAAAAGTCTCAGTTCATCACTCGCCAGACAACCTTTTGCTGTAGATCTGCTTCTGATCTGTTGTGCTTTTAAATAGGTATTTTCTGATTCAGTGCTCTGTTACTCCAGCTTTGAGCCAATACCGAAGGAAGTCTTGATTAATGTAGCAGCGGTGAGTCCCTGTTGCAATGCATGAGTTCAGTGGGGACAGAAAGAGGTTGTACGTTCAAGCTTCACGTGGCACTCTGACAACCGGGAGCTTCCTTACACTGTCTGGTGGCAGTTACACTTTACATTTAGTTCCTCTATTTTCCAAAACGGAGAGGGGTTTTTAACAAATAGTTTTGCTGTCTTAAGTTTAAAATGGGCTTTTAATCGTGCCACGTTTAACCTATCTAAATGCTACTGTTAAATCAAAGAATTGTTTTTATCCTATACCCGGTATTTATCATCTTCTCTTTGTCTTGCTTTGCTGTGTCCTCTTACATCACGGCACTCACAAGACTTGGCAGTCGAAGAATCGGTGCGTTCCTGGCTTGTGGTCCCGTACCAGTATTTGGATCTCCAGTTAAGGTCTTCTTAGCACTTCATTCACCAAAAGGTCAATCCTGGCTTATGTTTTTCGGTGCTAGTGTTTTGGTTTCTTCTGTAATCATAAAAAGGAATGTTACAGCATTCCAGTTGGTTGGAGCAGTTGTACGGCTAGATACGGCGTAGAAGAAACAGCAGGGAATAACCGATTCATTTACATCAAGCACAGAAAGGTAGGAATAAATTGTCTGCTTCAGGGATTATGAAATCTTTTTAAGTACTTCAAACGAAGTACAATGAGCATGGGGCAAAGTTGGCAGGCTCCTAGCTGCAGCTGTCAGATCCTGAAAATTAGGGAATCGAATGTTGACACTTAGAAGGCTAGATGGTTCAATTACAAGTGATCCTAGGTAAGGCTGGGGTATTTTTAGCTCTTTACACAGTGCATTGTACTTTTCAGAGTTCAGCGTAGGGCCCCGAGAGCCTAGACTTTCCCAAGGGATCAGACTAGAATAGTGTCATCGCTGTGCTTAGCTCCAGTGGGTGAAATGAATTTGGTTTTGAGAACGTGGCATAGAAAGTCCCATCAGTTTGTTAACAGATACGCAGGGTTTTGCGTATTCATTTGCATAAGGCGTTTAATTTTTTTCAATCAAATGCTCATCTGTGCCTACCTGCCCCCTGGTAAAACGATGTAAAAAGTGTTTCCATTTGCAAACAGAGAAAACAGTCAGTGCTGGACCATTGATTTTGTCTCATTTGCTCTAAAACTGTTGGATCCAACTGGATCCGTCAGAAACAGTTACCTAGCTCCAAACTAGGGGGATGGATTTTTGAGAGAGTACCTATAAAGGAGCTCACAACTCAAACATTAGATGGTTTAAGCCAGGACCCAGAATCTATTATCCTATCAGTTTGCTGTCTTTCTCTTAATGTTTGACTAAGGTTCTAGGTACGGTTTTACTCCTGTCTGTCAAAGGCTCCTTGCCCATGAAAACAGGAGAGTAGCTGGTGGTCAGGTTGTGGGACCAAGAGTGGCAAATCAGTAGGACGCTTACAGAAGGCAGAAGCTTTTTGCTGTAAGAAGTTAACCATCATTTCAGCCAAATGTATGCAGTGATTCAGACAAATCTGAACTGAACTGAATGCTCTTTCAGCACCCACTGGCATGAATAAATCATCAGTTTTATTGATCTGTGCATTTTCAGTGACAACTGAAAATGGGTTTTCATTATAAACATTCTAATTGATCCAAATTATTAGTAATGGCTCCTTTAATACTTCTTTCCTGACCAGAAGCAACCACTCCTAGAAGAGATATCCTTAATGCTAATGAAGAATTTTCCTGATGGATCTGTCCAATGAGCAGGCTGTAGATTACTTTCATTTTAAGAGATTGAGGTAATGCTGCTCGTATCTTTTAGAAGCTTGTCCTTCTATGGATGAGTTATTAACTGTATCCAACAGTGGCTGTACTAGCTTAAATTTAGAGCCTCTTAGGAAAAAATACTGAAAAACTGTCATGGTCGGGAACTTTTCCTAACTGTGATTTTAATACTTTGGACAGTCTGTATCCCATTAATTTGTCTAGTTAGAAAATTAAAACATCTGTTCCTCAGTTCTTAATAAAAATAGTCAGCTATGATTTTCTGCAATTATTGTGTTTATGCAAATAATTTTATTATCAAAACTGTTTATTTGGAACCTTGTTTAGATTATGCACTTCAGAAAGAAATATTTTTTATATATATAATTAATACTTTATTTTCTGTAGTACTTTTGTATGAAGAATATTTTGATTGCTGTAACATAATCAGATTGATACAGTAATCCAGAAAATACTATTTTTAATGATTTGACTCAAAAGTGAGGGATTAATCTGGGATTTGTTCTTTTCCGATAACAAGCTTATGCGTTTTCTCCTTTAAAGATAATCTTGGAGTAAGAACCTTGTGAAAACTTCATGTGGGGCAAATGTTAGTTTTAAGGAGACAAAATGATGGGCTTATAATGAAAGCATAAGACTTCAGCATTAGAGGAGCTGGGCTTTGATCCCGATTCAGCAACGCGCTGAAGCGTGTGGGCAACGTGCTTATGTTCTTTCCTGGAGGGATGTAACCTGCCGGACGCTGTATGGCCCCGGAGAAGCCATTTCAATAGCTGTGATTCAATTTTGTCGTTATTTAGAATTGTCATAGTAGTTAATTACCTCAGAAAAGAGTGGTAAGGCTTAAATCTGGTAATAGCCATCTCTTTCAGACTGTGGTAAGTGGAGAAGCCCCAAGTACTAGCATTGCTGAATTCTTTCGATAAAAATGGAACGTGATACAGGAAATCCGCCCGGGGATGCTAGATACCTGCGTGCTGCAGGGCGTCGTAGGAGAGATCGAAGTCCTCTTTTCATTCACTCTATTTCATAATCTAGATTCCACGCTTGTTATGTTACAGTCACCCGTAAAAATAGCCAAGTGAAAAAGCAGAATCTCTTTGCTTTCATTTGAATAGTTTTTGTATCTCAGGGGGCTCTGACTTGGCCAGCAAACGTGGGTCTCCAGGCTTGTTTACTTGAACTGCTAACTCCGTGCCAGCATTTGGTTCTTGGCCAGTCATTTAATCTTTGAAGCTTAAATAACTATTTGTGTTAAGTTGCTTGAGAAAGAAAAGCATACTAACGGACACAGCCTTGAATGGCGCAGTGCTGCGGGCACTGACGGATCCATGGGAATTCTGTAGGTTGTTCCTGCTGCGTTTCTACGCAGGGAGCAGTTGACCTGGTCTATGGGAAAATGCTGCTGCTCAAAAATGGATTCCTTTTGGTTAGTGAGCTTCAAAGTGATACGGCTAGGCAGTGTTCCTCTTTTGTGAACTATTCGAATTATTTAAAAGACCTTTTACCACAGTAAAATACAATATTTTATAGTTATTTAAGGGCTTGATTTTTCATCTACATGTATGGGAGCATGAGATGTAGAAAGCTTCAGAAGTGCTGCTTACACAAATGGAAGCACTGGTATTTTAAAGAAGCTTATTTTTAATTTTTGGAAACCTGTGGAATGATTCTCAGCTTTTAGGCTGAAGAAACTTAATTTTGCCGTAAGATCCCTGCAAGCTGCTGATTTAAGTGGAGTCAAATCTACTAACTCCAGCTCTGAATTTGGCCCTGGATCTAAAGAAGCCTTCAGTGAGTGAGATTTTGAGGGTCTAATCTCTGCTGCGTTTGGAGCAGATGAAGTCTTTTGAAAATTCTGCCAAACTATTGATTGATTTTCTACAGATATTATCATTTTGCTACTGTTGTTTATATCTCTTTTCTTTTTTTTTCCTTGATTGCTGCAATAAAAGCTATGTGAAAGGTTAAGTTTGCTTTTAAAAAGCCAGAGATTGCGATGAAAGGCAGATACCCATCTCCTGAAATGAACAGGTTTCACTTGTCAATGTGAGCAACTTGTAGTTCGTTTTGGATGAAGTTTTTATTATATAGTCCTAACTTAATCAACTAATAATAGAACATTGGTGGAATCAGTTCTTTAATCAACAAGATCCTTTGACTTCCATTGTAAAATACATTATGCTTTGAATACTGAATATGCAAATACCTACCTCCCACTCAAGCTATTTTCAAGACCTTAAAAGTAGCTGTAGAAGTGAAGAGAATAATAGTTTGCTGTTCATCCTGGGATAAACTGACAGAAAATCGTTCAGATTTGATAGCTGTATGTGGTCACATATTAAGTAAGTTTAATCCTTTACATCATTCTTTACTATATTCCACTGGTCAAATGAAATCTCTCAGGAACTACTTGATCAGGACAGACAACTGCGCTTCCCTTAAATTTTCCTCACTTGGAGAGATTGTACTTACAATCTCTTGAAAATCACAGAAAACTTGGTATTGTCTAAGCAATGAAAAAAAAAGTCTCTTGTATTAACTAAGGGGATATACTTGAACTTGCTATGAAAAAGAATTAGTTCTGGTATTACTATATTAAGTGTGCCGATAATATAACAAAGGCAGGACGAGAGTAACAACTGCCTCTGCTGCGCAGTGCTGTGGCTTAGGTGACCTTGTCTCTCCTTGTGCTAGGTAGTACGCGCGATGTAAAATGGTACTCCAAAGCCACACAGAGTCCAATCTGCATAGAGCACATTGAGTAATTTGTGGGTTTGTTCTTTCACCAAAAACGTTTATAGCTTTTGGCTTTAAAAATAGTTCTGGAGCATAGCAAGAGAGGAGCAGCTTTGGCCTAGATATTGCACAGGATGGCAGATGAACAGGGTTGATTTCATTTTGGGCATTTTGCCCAGGACACTTTTTATAGAACGTACAGTTACTCTGGGGGTTCTTAGGCTGTGGTCACATTGGATTTTTGGATTGATTCTTTAGAAGGGCGAGGCATAATTTGCAAAAAAAAAAAAAAAAAGAGAAAATAATGTAAACTTCAAAATCTAAGTTCTTTTATGTTTAAGTTTTCAACTTGCAGCAGTGGTTGTGAGACTCCCTGTTTGCTCCTCGGGGCTGCCCGGTTTGTGCTCCCTGCGCACGCTGAACCCCTCCTCATCAAGGACTGTTCTGAAGCCTGTTCTTACATCATTTACTCTAATAAATTTTATTTGCTTTCCACCGCTGGATCTGAATGCATTTTTGAGCTGTGACTGGCGTTTGCCTCATAGCTCTCACGTAAAATATAAGAGTAAGAGCGAAGCCTATTTGACAGATGGAAAACATTAAAGCAGAGTAAAATATTACATGTTTGTTTCAAGACCTGATATTTCATATGTTTTACAAACTGGGCACACATGGATTCAGATGTAAATTAGTGAAGGCTGTTGATCCACAAGGATATGTGTTATTTTACTTAGTCTTTAATAAAAATATAAATTCTTTGTTACTTTTTTGTAATTTTGAGATTTTGAGTGAAATAGATATTACATTTCTCTGCTTCTATGCAAGGACTCTGCTTTTATTGTCTTGTTTTTTAAAACTTAGCCAGTGATATCATTTAAGTCTGCAAGAGTCAAGGAAAGAGAACAAGAAATTTTAACTATAAAGAACTAGCATTTTTTAAAAATGATCTTTTTTTTTTTTTCCCATGTCCTCTTCTCTTCCGATTTTTCCTCACTCTTATCATGTTTCTTGGTCTGCAGAGCTCTTTGGGGCTCTGCACTGCTGATCTGGTGCTCTGTTACAAGTGCAACTTACTATTGCATTAACTCTTTTATTATCCGTGATTCTCACAACGTTTTGCTAAGAGTAATTACTTTTCCAGCTGACAAATGGTGGTGAGCAGAACTGAATGATCTCACTATTACAAACGAGTGAGCTGGGACAGAAAGCAATAAGAGCTGCTTTTCTTGATCTCACTCGGTGAACAAATGCAGAGCTGAAAATAAATAGACCCTGGGAATCCTGAATTCCAGTCCTCTGTTCTAAACACTTATCTTCCATAGGCAGTCCAAATAGGATAATTACATTTTCTATAGCAACAGTCTGTGATAAGGCCCTTTTTAGCTTTAAGTTAACTGATATTTCTATTCTTTCCCTTTCCAGTTTAAACACTATGTTAATAAGCTCCGGAGCAAGAACACATTTTATAAAAAGAAGCGACTGGAAATAGCAGAAATTACAGCTGAGTATGGTATCCTCCAGAGGACAGAGGAACTTCTCAAACAGCGCCACGAGGCTATTCAGCAGCAGTTGGTAACACGAGCTCCCCCAGTCCATCACCCTTCCTTCCCTGATAACAGCTATATCATGAGAGGGACGTTGTTTTGTTGGACTCTAATGTGTACCAGCCTCAGTTCTCCTCCTGGCATTAATAAAAGAGTCATTAGGGTATAAAATTTATTTTTGCCTGTTGACTCTGCTGAGCTGCTGTGCTTTATGTTCAGCAACTGTTTCTTACAGGCAGCCACGACTGTTCTGCAGTTTCTTTTTAGACCGAGGGGCTTGACCCTGCTTTTTAAAGTCAATGGTAAATCTTCACTAACTCCAGTCAGAGCAAGGCTGGATTCTTAAAATAGTTTTCGGTATCCACATCCATAGTAAGGCCTTTGAAAATTATCAACAGCAAGTAGGATTCGAGTTACTGCTGCAAAGTATATAGGAATAGTATTTAAAAAAAGAGGGGCAGGAGGGAAACATTATAACCTCAGAATATTTAGAAGAAAATGCATTTTCACAGTCGGTGAAAAATTTAAAACTGGATGAATGCTTTTTCTAAGCCTGAACAGCAGGAGAAGGATTTCTGTGATGCATAACTGTAAGCATTCAGGGAATACACGTGCAATACTACTGCTGTAGTGGTTTTTTCCAATACCAGTATTCTTGTGTCAAAATACTTTGGGTTTATTTACCTTATATCTGTTTTGTTGCATGTACATACTTTGCCTTATTAAACATAAGAGTGTTTGCCTTATTAAAAGAAAATTGAAAGTGTGAAAATACATGGGACAGACTTTGGCAATATACTCACGTAGATGCAGTGGACAACGTCGTGCTGTTCCAACAGGGCATTCATTGTTTAATTAAAAATAAAACCAGAACTGCCACCTGGATAGAGAGAAGCACCTAAGCAGCAGGATCAGAGCTTTTTCTCGTGATTGCCACTCAGCTAGAAGGAAGGTGGATAAACACCTATGAAGTGTTTGTTTCCAGCAGGATGACTGACACACGCCAGTCATCTCGCAGGAAGAGCACAGCAGAGACAAAGCACCAGAAGTTTTTCGGAGGAGTGGCTGCGCATGGTCAACAGTATATTCTCATTCAAGTCTGACCTTGTCTAAACTACCTTGTAGTACAACTACTGAGCTTTGGCTTCAGAAAGTTCTTATCACCAGATGACTGGTGAACAGAACACTTTTTCCCTGTAAAATCAGGTTTTCTAGCCCTGGGTATAACGCCCTGTCAAGCTACACACTGCTTCTAAGGCCTGCAGAACGCTCCCATCATGGTAGCGGTAGCTATTAGGAAAGACAAATCTTTTCTTAAACCTATGGTTGTAAAAGGCTTTTGAGGTTAAAGGACCTGGAGCTCGTAGATACGTGGCACTTTTAAGACAGAATGTTGTGCTTTTTAACACATTGTGGATGCGTAAATCAACACTTGGCTTTCAGATTTCAGAAAATACCCTCCTTACGCGCTTGATGAGCACTTGATGAGCCAGCACTGCTAAAGGCCGTTACACCAAGGGAGAATGGAATGTCAAGTTTGTTTGTTTGTTGTGTCTGCAGCAAGCTATTGAAGACAAGAAAGGTATTTCTGGATATAGTTACACCCAGGAGGAGCTGGAAAGAGTATCCTCAGTGAAGAGCGAAATGGATGAAATGAAAGGCCGGACACTAGATAACATGTCTGAAATGGTGATTTTTGTTTTAAACTATTGTATTTCTTCAATTTGAATGTCTGGTTCCTCAGCGTATAAAACCAAGTTTAATATTTTTGTTTGGTTTTTTAATTTTCTTTTGATCTATATTTACATATAAAAAAATTTCAAACAGTTTACATCTGCGAAGGTAATCTTGAAAGAGTTTACTGAAATGTGCATTTCTTTTAATGTACGAGGAAGAGATTTAGAGTTATATAAAAAAAGAAATCCTACAAATAAATCCTACTTTCCTCCCCTTCAGAAACATTAGGGATATCAAGTCTTGTCACCTTTGTTTTTTTTACTTTTTTTTGTAATTTTTTTCATATTTGTTCTTGCACTTTATTTGAAAGAGATGAATGGTTTGAATCTTTAACAGAATCTCTTTCTAAAATGTTTGCAAATCGATGGAGTTAAGCATTTGTTAAAAAATTACTTACTGTGCCTAAAGAGCTAAATATCTTTTTCTCTATAGCCTAATTTTCAATTGCCCTTGGATCTGTCATGCTTTAATTTAACTTCCCACATAGCCATAGAAGCAAGACAGAACTTGAATTTCTAATTTGAAAATATTCTAAAAGAGCAAAAAGCAAAATAGCGTTCTTTGAAATCATTAGGGTGCTTTGAAAAGAAAGTGGTATAATTAAACCAGAATGACTCTCAAATAGAACGCTGGATCAAATTTGAATTTGCAGTATAAATATTTTAAAGTGACTCCGATTTAGCATTTTCAAACCTTATTTGACTTCTGCAGGTTGGTTGGTTGGTTGGTTTTCTTAAGGATTTCTTCCTTTCTGTCAGTCCACCTCTATGCAACTCCTTCGTTTTCCCCTACTCCTTAAGCTCTCTAGCGGCTGGGCCGTAGGCTACAGTCTTCTGGACATCTCTGAGATGTTCTCAGTTGAACCAGTGGGAGCGGCATGTGCCTCGTTTGTGGTAACAACCCCCCCACAAGGTGGGCTCTGTCCCTTTGGTAATTAGGCCTGAACTTATGTTGTATTAGATACGATTTAGGCTTCGTCGCACATTTTTTCTCTCCGTATTTTGATTTACTTCTCTTTCTTTTCACATTCCTGACTATATAAACGTGCTGTTAGTATCACAGTATGAATGTATATTATTTTGTCCCTCTCTAAGGTAAAAAAACTGAATGCCATGGTGGCAGAGAAGAAGGCAAGTCTAGCTCCTGTTATCAAAGAACTGAGACAGCTGCGTCAAAAGTGCCAGGTTAGTAGACACACTTCTCTCATCCCATGTAAATAAAGTCAGAATCACAAATCAGTTCAGTTTGCAGATCTCTGTAGTGCTGTACAAGGACGTAACCACCTCTGAAGGAAAGCTGGAAATACCAGAATGGGTCAACAGCAACTTGCAACAGGCAGCATGTTAAAGACTGGAATTTGTAAAAGCTGACAGTGCAGGCACAAAATCAGGCTGAAAATTTTGTCCTTTATAGCAATTAACAAAATTACTGCACCAGGGGAAAATTTTAAAAACTGCGGTTCAAAACCATGGCAAAGTTGGTTTTCAAATTGGTTTCAAAGCTTTTTCTGCATCTCAGCACTAATGATCTCAACGAACGCTCTCCTTTTTAAATGGATTGCAAATAATATCTCATCCAAATAGTTGAATACATTGATCTGAGTCCTGTATTAGTCTGTAGGAACAACAGATTAATCCATTTGTTTTCAGAATTTTAGAGAGAGCCAAAAAGAAGTCATTCAGGTCCACAGCTGCTGTGAGTTGGCTCGTCGCCATGGAAGTAGAGCTATCCATTTATCTATCCGCTACATTTCCAGAAAACTCACTTTTAATGGTCCTATTAAAAGTGTCAGCAAATGAAATCCAGCTCAGGCGCTTGTTGTGTACAACCAGAAAGCTGCCTTTCCGTAGGTAGCAAGTATATGAATCCTTTCTTAATCTCTACTTTTACAACTATTTTTCGTTTGTTCTTGCAAACGCTGCCCCGTTAACCCACCACGTTAAAGCGATGGATGTGGCTGTAAAGAGGAAATTTGTGTGCTATGCTGTGGTGTATACAGCTGATCCTCCAGTATGCGAGTGGAGGCGAGCGGCTTCCCCGTGTGTAACAATACCCGTGTGCCCGCTGGGTTTATGTAAGGGTCTGTGAGCGTGCCAGTGGCTGGGGCTGATGTGTGAGACCGATGAGAGCACAGTCCGCCTGAAGGTCACATGTCCGTCAATTGAAGATTTCATTTGTGTACCCTTTTGCCCTTTTCACTAAAGGAATTAACTCAAGAATGTGATGAAAAAAAAATCCAATACGACAGTTGTGCAGCGGGGTTAGAGAGCAACCGCTCTGCGCTGGAACAGGTAAGGTGGTGGCTTGTTCATGCGTATTCATAAATGCTGTCCAACGTGTTATTCGCTGTGGTACCGTGTTTTCCCTGCCTTCCCCCTGGGTATGGAAAGTACAAATCCACTTCAGGTGGAAATGAGTCAGTGGTGATCCACAGCTGTGCAAGCCACGCCTGAAGCTGCTGTGGGCTGGCTGCCGCCGCACACATCTCCTGTTCTGAACAGCAACAAATGCACACGGTGGGACATCCAGCCAGCCACCGCCGTCCAGCCTTGATGAGCAAGGATGTTGTAAGAGAAGGTGCATCGGCCAGGAATCCTGCTGACCTCAGTACTATGTGTTAGGAAAGAATCTGCCCATAAAATAAGGATTTATTTATCAAGACAAATCTTTATATACGTTTAGCAGATTCATTAAATTAGCAACCAGTCCAATGGATAATTAATGCACTGAAATTGATAGCGAGGATAGCTCATTAAATGCGATTGTCTTGTATTCTTAAAAATTTTTAAGAATACAACCATATAGGTATAGCTAAGAGTTTGTGTGTACGTAGTGTCTGCATTACTTGAATTGTAGCACCTGTAGGAAGGGAGGTACTTAAACCAGCGCGATCCTTTCAGGTGGGAACACCATCGATGTGTTCATGTGAATCTGCTGTATCTCACTAGATCCCCTCCTGTGAATTTTGTCTGGGCTTGATTCTTCAAGGCCTTGCCCACATAAGGAATATATTTCAAAATAAAAAAGATAGACATTTAAAGTGTGGGTGGATATATAGATAATTATTTTCCTGCACAAAAAGTACCTCTGTGTGGCTTAATCCAAGCAAAATAAAAGAATCCACAGATAAACCTACTATGGAGTAGACATTCCATAAGAGCTATTTTACAATAGCAATCAAGGCTTTTGTTCTTGGCAGACAAATCTTAGCCATTTTCCAACCCATGGTGACGCTCACATCCACTGAGTAAGCTGGACACGAGTGTCAGCAAACTCCTGCGGCTGAACAGCAGAATTCAGGTTTCCAGCTGGTCACAGAGCTTTGGAGTTGACAACTGCTGCGTGACCTGGAGCGCGTGAATGCCATTTGGATTGTTAGGGGTTTTCTGTATGGACCATCTGGAGATGGGACTAACTCACTATCTCCATACTCCTCAATGTAATTATTGATTGCTAATTAACATACTGTTAACATGCCCGTAGCATGTTTTGCCGCTGTGTTCCAGGAAGTGCTTATTCACAACTGTGTTTAGCACTTCAGATGGGCTTAGGGGTAAGGGTCTTGGCAGCACTTGTGAGGTGTCTGTTAGAAGTCAGTCGTATTAATAAACACCTGTTAACAGTCATTGACATCTCTAACTGTGAGGGAAGCTGCAAATCTAAAAAAAAAATCTATTGTCTTTTGCTTTAAAAGAGAATTCCATAAAGCCCAAATTATATAAACACCGAAGAAGTTATCAAGCAGTATTATGCCTGTTTCTGTTAAGGCCTCATGGCTTTTGTAGCAGCACAGGCACCTCCTGTGGGCTTTCAGTCACAGCGTCCTTTGAAATCTTACTCTCGTCCTGCAGGAAGTGAAAGGACTTCTTGAGGAGTGTGTTCAGGAAGAGAGCAACTACCGTTATATTAACTGCATGAAAAGGGTAAGGTCACAAGAGGGACCAAATTGTTCATTGCAAAATGAAACAGCAATTGTAGTATGTATTTTTTTAAAAAATTGTGCATTTGTAGAATCTAGAAATACAGCTGCAGCGCGCTAAGGAAGAAATGAAGGCGTACATCTCCCCAGACCCACAGGAGAGACAAAAGGCAATTCGGTAAGTGCATTCATGTATTTCCTTCGTGTTAACTTGAAGAATATTCATAAACGAAGGTTGAAGTTAGGAATTTTCTCACTGGCATTCGAACTGGAGGAGTTCACCTGATAAATTTAGAAACACTATAATAATCTAAAAATAAGTATCTCAAATTGCAGTATATACTGCTGTAAACCTATGACTTCTCTCAGACATACCAAAAGGTTTTCCCTTCCTGCTGGAGATTATAGGCCCCAGATAGCGGTTTTAACTTGCAGCCCCTGTTGGCACAAGCTCAGAGAAGCTGCGCTGCAGCGAGGTCCTGCGGGAAGCGTGGCTCTACCAGATGTAATGCCTCTGCCAAGTTACCCCGAGACTCCAGTGCAGGGGTGGAAGGTCTGCCACCTCTCAGAGAGCAGCCATGTGCTGCCCTCAGATTCTGGCTGTTTCTCCCAAACCTTCTCCTCTTCTTTTGAGTGTCACAGCTCTCGCCATCACCGCTGCAGGAAGGGAGGGTGCATATACTGTCAGAAAGGGATTGTGCTTTGTGTATGTTCAATCTTTCAATGCAGTATAGAAGTTGAAACAAAATTCAGGTGATAAAGTCAACAACTGGTTCAGCCCCATCAAAATTAAACACCAGGAAAATCCAAAAGAAAACATTTATAGCTTTCATTTGGTAAAAGGTTCCAAATACCTGGGTTTTATTCTTCCTAATTAGTTTTTAAAAATTTCAGAATTTTGCGTGAAATGAAACTAGCTGGAAAACAGAATGTCTGTCTTTGACAAAAATGTGTCTTCGATGGTAGCTGTCAACAAAATAAACGAGCTTGAGTTGTTGTCGCTAGTTTTACAGAGTGGTCTCTGGCGTTTGCACCACAGTATTTCTCGGTCGCGAAAATATTGATCAAAACAGTAGTTTCAAAATTCCTGTTTGCTGGGTTTGATCAAGGGTCTTTTAATTAATTTTTAATGAATGGAATGAGTGAAAAACACTCTGATGTTTTGAGCATAGGCTCGGGTCTCCTTAAAGTTGTAGTCGGAGCATGTCCCTGTTAGTTCAGCGCGGAGGGGCATCAGCTCTGCCTTGTGCCTCTCCGTCTCACCGCCTGCCTCCATCGCCATTCCTACAGCTCGCTGTGGTGCTTAGGCCTGAAAAAGCCGCGGCAAGTACAATTCCATGATGTGAGGTCTCTTCTTAGATTTCTGCATTTGTGTTTCAGCGACGGGACAGATTGTTGCTCGAGATCTGTGTAATGTGTCACGTCAGAGCTGTGGCTCATGTACAGTCTTCTGTACTACGTGCCAAAATGCTTCACAAAATCATCCCATTCACAAAACGGTTTAAAAACATGACTGAGTGGCAAAGCAAAGAGAGAACTGCTCCATTAGATAGTTAACGGTCATTCTACAGTCCGTTTGAAAGCTTCAGACCATCCAGTCTTCTGACGTCACAACAGGAAAAGAGAACCAGTAGTTGTCTGTCACTTCTCAGAGGAGATGGAAGAATAATTTCATTTCCCAAGCTACCTGTTCTCTTCGGACTTTTTACCTTTCAGAAGAATTTCTGGACCTTTCTGCAGCGGCGGCAGCGAGGGAAGCGCCATTGGTTGGCAGTACGCGTAACGAAATGTCCTTCTGTGTCACCAAAGGCAGTTTCTTCACTCATTGTGGAGCGGAGTGAAAAAAGGCAGTAGTTGACCACTAAGATTTTATGGGCTCTGGAACGGGGCCATTGACAGGGATAGCGATGTGTCAAACTGAGTGAGAGAGCTCCTGGGATTCCCTCAGGAGACACTGAGAGATGAGGTTGTACTGCATCAGGTCCTTCACGAAGTGGAAGTTGTCCTGATGCACCTTGCACTGGTACCAGTGGAGCTGCACCTCCTGCTGTTCCAGGACGTGAGGCTGAGCTCACCAGGAAATGAAGGGCTCGATTAATATCCATCACAGAGAGCTTCTGCAAGGACCTGAGGCATGAAAATGTTTAAACACTACGTAGTAAACAACATAGGAAAAATAAGAGTAAGAAAAGAATCAAAACTGCAGAGTTAGGGTGGGAGAAGAAAAGGACGTGGAGCTAGAATGGGAGTGGAGGCTGAGAAGCCTCTTATTCCATCTCACAGAATAATGGACGGCTGTAGGAAAGGAAAGATTGATCTAATGGAAGGCGATGAAACAGCAAAATTAAGCAGAAGGATGAAAAGAGAAGTGGCTGTGAGAAAAATCGTAGTGATGATGTGAATATTCATTAGTATGAGAAGCGACGCAGCTCAGCCAAGCAGCTGCGAGGAAATGCGGGTCAAACAGCAGGCACGGTCCTTTTATGGCCTCGCAGGGAAGGGGAGGGTCCGAGTTTATTCACAGGCGCTGAGCAAAAAATGCTCCAACCGAGAGAGCTGGGAAACGAGCATCCACAATGGGAGCATTCACACAGACCAGCCCTCACAGCCAAACGCTGGAATTAAGCGAGAGTCCAGCTATGTAATTCCAGGTATGGCGAGGAGAATGTGAGCGGAGCATTACCACTCTCTGCACTGTCCCCGTTTCACTTGCTAACTGTGGGCACAGCAGCGAGGGAAATTATCCTCTCGCAGTGACTGTACACATTTTTGACCTCCTGTAAGAGGTCGCAGACCTGTTGCATTTAAATGAATTACAACGAAGTTCAAGATAGAGACCTTTGCAAAATATAAAATGAGAGGATAATATTTTTTTCTAGACATCCTTTTAGAATGTGAATGTATTTTTCATCAGGCACTGGAATGTAAACGGAGTAAAAATGAACCATAAATAGAACAGCACTTTCTTAACAACGTATTGAACAAAAAATGTCTTAATTCCGACCCTCTTTATTGAATATAAACTCTGTTCCGTGGAGTCACTTCTCAGGAATGTGAAAAGTTAGTTTTCTTCTCTACAAATAGAAAGTTGTGGGGTTTTTAAAGAAGTTATTAAGTTGCATTCTTTCCAGTCATCATTATAAATAGTAAAGAAAAACTTACTAGGAAAGACATCTAATCTTCTGATGATTACTTTGAAAACTCTACTTAAAAAAAAAAAAAAAGTACGTTCTTGAGGCCAAATGTGTGTGAACAGATGCTGTGTGCCAGTGGAAATACGAAGATTCAGTGTGGCTTTCCATCTCTTCGATTGGGTGAGGTTTGCTGGGGACCAGCTGTGCAGCACAGCACTTGGAGCAGCCTCAAGATGGCTCCCATTTCTTCTGCCTAGAACTGTCCAAGAGCGAGAGATCATGAAACGATCCAGCTTCGCTCCTCGCACGTGTGGCGGGCAGGACCAGGTGGCCAGGGGCCCAAGTGCTCCCGTCGAGAGCCTGGATACTTGGTAGAGCTGGAAGGAATATGAGAAACGCTGTGCCTTGGTTCTACACGGCTGCTCCCCATGCTCTAGCAGACCTTCACCCTCCGGTATGAGAAGGCTGATATTCCTTCCTGGAAATCAGGATTTCTCTATGCAAAGGCCTTCTACCCTGAGCAATTTGGAAAGTGCTTTAGATGAGCTTCAGTTTGTATGTGGAAAGTGCTTTGGTTTGTATGCTGCTAGCAAGTATACAAGTATATATATATATATATATATGTGTATATATATATATATACACTCCACCTCTAAGTATACCTGTTACACACAAAATATAATAATTGATTTTTTTTTTCAAGTGGATCAGTGAAGAGTTTTTTTTATTGTCACATTTAGAAAAGAATTAAAATAAGTACCTAGTAATGTATCTGAATCGTGCTGTTACGGTTTGCATATTAGATTGTCAAGTTTCGCGTATCAAGTTTGCATATGTCAGAAAGTGATCCAGCCACTTGTTACAGACAAAGGTGTACAGCCAAGATTTTTAATAATGAATGTCAACAGTTATGCTTCTAAGCCTATATTTAGGCGCCTAAATGTGACGGCTGTTTTCTGAAAGCGAGGAACGCACAGCGGTGCCATTGCAGTCACTGGATTTGTCAGATCTGAGGGGAACTACTCCCCTTCACTCCTGTGTTTTCCCACCCCGTCTAACACTGCATTCACAGCAATTCAGGGCTGTGGATTTGTGACCTCTGACAGAGGAGGTCGCTGAGGCTAACCTCACGGTATCACCAGGATAAGGGTGTTATTGAAAAGGGATCAGGTATATCTTATCTAAACGATCTTGCTGTTGCCTTCAAGCTGGAAGGAGCAGTAATCGTGCCCGCTTCAAAATGTGAGAGATCTTATCCAATTTCACTCTTCTGAACTGCATAACAGAGAGAATCGCAGAGATCTGATCCTTGATGTCAAAGGATCTGTTGTCCAACGACAAAAAGGACAAAAATGTCCTCTTCTATCTCATTTATGATTCTCCCAATACTTTCATCTTTTTCCATACTTGCATCATTATTCTGTCCTGTTATGTAGAACCAAATAAAATTATAATAAAATTATTTTCTATTTCCTTTAGAGAACAGTACACACGAATGATCCTTGAACAAGAAAACCTTGGGAAGGTAAGAACGAGGTTTTTACCTTGTAAAAACACTGTACAGTTCATATTGTTGTGGGGCTTCTCACCAAAGGCTGTGCTCAGTCTCTTATAAAAAGTGTATTGCAGCCTACAAAGAAAATTCCATTACTGCTGGCGTTGGTAACTAATACCCTGCAAAGAGATCGTGCTCGTTCTTCGGGGCTTGATTTCCTGCGAATATAGCATGAGCCGCTTGTAAGAGATAGTCAAACAGCTTAACGTGACAGCACATTCCCTGAAAACCATTTGGATAAGAAACTGAAACATGGGCATAACAAACTGTGCCAGCTCGAATTTTATGTTGTATATAAAGCAACCTGTTGAAGACAATAAATTTCGAGCCTGTCAGCTTTATCGCTGTTACTAAAGGCCAGGGGATCATCAGCGCAGCAGTGTTAAACACAAGCAGTTGTCCATTTTTAATCTCGTACGAAGCTCAGCTCAGCATGGACGAGGCCAGGCTCACCAATTCACGTTGAACGTCTTTCTTTTATTGGTTTCCCTTTTATGAGTCAGTCTGTGAGCGGTTTTTGCAGGTTTGGGCTGCCACTGTTAATAATCAGAAGCGGGTTTAATTGTAAAACGTTGATTTCATGTTGATAATACCATGGTACGAATCCGTGGCGGGTTGCAACTTGATCCTGCAAGAGCTCTGTATCGAAATGAACTCAGATTTTTAGCATAACTTCTCAAACAGATAAGACTGTTATTTAGACAGTTTTAAAACGTTGAAATAATTGTCACAATCCGTACAAAGCAGATATCTGAGTCCCGGGTGTTAATGCCTTTATCACTTGCAAGGAGTCTTATCGACTTGAACTAAATAATATTTCAGTAGCACATTAAAAAATCTTTGTCATTCCAAGCTGCCTATGTAAGCAATTTTTGTGGCATAGAACTGCTCCAAAAATCTAATATTTTTGTATTTTTAACAGAAATTACGAGAGAAGCAGAAAGTTGTACGGGAAAGTCATGGGCCAAATATGAAGCAGATCAAAATGTGGCAGGATTTTGAGAAATTAATGGAATGTAAGAGAGAATGTTTTCTGAAACAGCAAAATCAAACAGCCATCGGTCAAGTCATTCAGGAAGGAGGTAAAGATAGGCTTGTATTATGAATCCTTCCTCCTCGATACCAACATAAAGCAGGAAGACAGTGTGTTTGATGGCATCCTAAAGGTAACCTCATACTAAATACTGTTGCTTTCATCGTTTCTACAATTTGTTGTACATTATTTGGTTTTGGTGGATAAATAAAGAGGGCAATGAACCACTCTACAAAGCTTTTCGGCCATTGTTTAAGTGACAACATAACGTGGTTGGGGAGATCTGTTCTGAGAGCTGCACTAGGGTGAACCTCATCGTAAATCTTTGTTTTATGAGGCTGGGAATGGCATGCATCTGCACAGAGATCAAAGGGAAAGAAATCCTTCTCCAGGGTCACAGAAAACAGACGTAATTGCTCTGCTCCTTACTCTGCATCGCTAAGGTTACATTTTTGCAAGGCCTGGGACTTGATGGTGTATAATTGTGGACCTCCTGGCTCGGCCCTCTCCTTCTCTATTGTCTTTAGTCACCTAGTGTGACTGGCAAGAATGGAGCCATTTTCGCTCTGAGCTTTTCAGACCTTGCCTGCACGCTCCTCGTCGTGCTTCCCTTGCACGGCTGAATTAAACTGACGGGGCTTCCAGGAGACAGTTCATTGCTGCAGCGGCAGGAGTTGGTTCTGAGAACAATTATTTGGATTCTGAGCTTTTTCCATTATCTTTTGTTGTTCTTTTTAACAAATGTATTTTTCTTGCACGTAGACCTTTTAATTTTTCCGAGTTGCCCATGTGAAAGAATCAACTGAAGGCTTTCTCCACTGAGGACATTTTGCGTGGCTTTGTCTGTGCAGCGTGGTTCCAAGTGATTACTCTACCCAAGGGGGGTCATCCCAGGGATGGAGGGTCGTTCAAGGATGTAAATACGGCGCAGTGGTTCTTGCGTGCAACACAGGTAGGCAGGCAAGGCCGCCGTGTGCTCTGGCTTTGACCCGTGAGCTACAGGCAACCGTCACTGCCCTTAAAATTGCATCGTGAGACCCACAGCTGACCCAGGGTAAGAGGAATGTAGGTGAGGCTTGAAACTGTCCCTCACGCTTCATCATTTCGGTTGAGCGCCTCTTAGCCACAATCACAGCTCAGAAGCAGAGAGATAAATCTGCGGGACCAGAACTCTTGCTCTTCTTCTTTAGTCTCTTGGCTGACTGAATTTCTAGATAGGGTGGGGGTTGGGGTTTTTCTTTAGTTTGTCCTGCCTGAAGTAGAACGTCTTTTCAGGCCATAAAAAGTAATTTTGCTTTCTCTAGTATCTATCTGTGAGATCTTCTGCTGTGTTCTATATCAAGAGAAAGTACGGTAATCATATAGTTCCTAGTTTGCTTTTGCACTAAATATATTTGTTAACAGAACTAAACTGAAATCCAGTCACTACATTTTGACTGTATGGTGGTTTTTTTTTTAACATTTCTTTGCTGAAATAAGGTAAATAGTTAGTGACAAGTAGCTGCCTGGGCCACAGGAAAAAGAGGGTTGAATGGGTCATTTAATGACATTTATTTCAGATGCCCCCTCAAAGTGTTCAAAACTGCAGCGTATGTGGAAGGAGTGGGTCTCAGATCCATAGATTCCCAGGACATCCTCATGTAAGCCCTCCCACGCTGCTGAATAGCTGAAGATAGTCTTTCCCAACAGCTGCACCCTGATCTTTCCCAGGACAAGCCGAAGCAGCACGTTTTCCCCTACGCACATTTTCAGCGGGTGTGGAAGGAGGGCTGTGGTGGAGGACATGGGCCCAGGTAGAGTCGGACGGGGTGGGGAGAACGTGCAGCGTTGCCACCGCCCGCTGCTCCCCTGAGTCGGTTACTCTGCACGGCAGGAGAGCGGGCGTCAGCAAGGCACTGACGGGAGGCCGTATCGATCTGGAAGGGAGGAGCTCAGGAGAAGGACGTAGGCAGCCTCTGTGGTGAGGGCACAGCCATCTCCAGAGACACCCGTGCCCTTCCTCCCTGCTAGCCCTGTGCCGTTGTTACCAGCCGTCACCTGCGTGGCACCATGGGGCCTGCTGAGCTGAAGAAAGTTGTGGTAGTCACATACCTGGCCTTCTCAAGGAGGGGTTTGCTCAGTACTTGCCAGCAACAGTAAAATAACACAGACAACTAGATATGAGACATGCTGAAAACATGAGATAATCACCAAAAATGAGCATTTAGGTTACTTAGGAATCAGCCTATGGTTCAGAGTCACCAGACAGGGTGGGGAGAAAGGGGACTTTATATGCTCCAGGTCAACACTTTTAACATAGCCTTAGAAACCCTGTTTGACTAGACCATTTGTGCAAAGACGTGTTACATGGATTAGCCTGCTGCCCTGGAAAAAGCAATGCTTTCGAAATCCATAGCAATGATGCAGAGTAAGACTGAGTATAATAATTTTCTGTTTGTCTGTTCAGAGTTACCCTAAAAATAGTTCATCTTTCTTCCTTGTAAAAACAGTTTATTGCTAGTTACTCAAAGATGACGTGATTGTTGTTCTGATCTGATTAGTGTTCTGTCATTTGTACTGCACCAAGAAAGGGCACACGGATTATCCACTACAGCAGCAGCAAAACGACTTTCTGAGATGAAGCAGAAAATCATAACTGTTATGAAAAGAAAATTGGAAGAACTCAAACACTATTTTTAGCCTTTTATACAAGCGGACATTTAATAAATGCAGCTTTAATGGATTCCGTTCACTGGGTTTCCCACCTAGTTCATGATTTGATAGGAGCATTCAAAAACCTTTGAATTTCGCAGTTTTGTCATTGCTTCCTAACTTGCAACAAAAAGCTTACTTCTAATTTTTTGGCTTTGTTATTATTAGTAGCCTAGCTGGTTAACTAATAAGATTAAACGTACCGTGGGGCAAAGTACCCACCTTTCCCTTGTGAAGGTCCAAATCGATCAAAAATGTGCATAGTTAAATTTGGGGCTCCAGCACTTACCAAATTTCTTCCAGTCGGAACACTGATCCGAGCAGTCGCTCGTGGGCAGCAGCTCACTTTGTTTCTGAAGGCTTCTCCTCACCGTTACCCAAACTGGCTGAGGAACTGTTCCAGCTATAGAACAGCCATAAACTGCTGCAGCTTTGCAGAATTGATTTAGTCGTGTTGACTTCAGCTGTCCTTAGAGCTGCAGCCGAGTTCCACATGGACCTAAGAGATGAAATAGTTACAGGCGTCAGAAACAGGCATGAGGAGAGAGCACATCCGCCGTGTTGTATGGGCAGCCGTTTTACCACCTGAGTATCAGGTTATTTTGTTTGTGTTAGTGGTATCATTTTACTTCTGTTTGAACTATGATAAACAAAATAAATGTTCTTAGACTTCCTTAAGTAACCCAAATCTGGGATGACTTATTTGTGTATCTTTACTCACATGGGTGTTACTACCACTGAAGCCGTACGCATGTAGTTGCCCACAATCACACAAATTAAGCCCTGCTGTTGTATTTGTGTTTAAATATACTGATTTCCAGAGCTTTCTTGGGAAGACTTTCCTACAGCGTGACGCCGCTCACTGTTATAAAACACAACACAGCACAAGTATTTAGCAACAGTTCAGTGCCTAGACAGGGTCCTCACGATGAGGATGTTCTGACTGATAGGCATGGATGCTCTAGGACCCGAGGAGCAAGACGAAAGCTGCGCTCTGAGTGACTGGCTGGTTCAGGAACTGGAAATGAAGTACAGAGCTGCTTCTCCTTAGCTCAGTGTTCCATGTCCGGCCCAGATGAAGAGCGACGGAAAGCCCACTGCTAACTCTGGTGGCTGTCCTCAGCGGGTGATCTATGCAGAGCCATTTGGCAGCATCAGTCCGGTTCCTAAATCACCACCCTGGCAGTGTTTGGTGAGCCTGGAGCCAGCTTCCCCATGAAGGCAGACAGATGCACAACTGAAAGACCACGGAGACTGAAGTGCTGTCACCCGGAGGGTGTCCCCTTGGGAGAAAGGTCACGACACGTTGACACGGCTGTTGGTCTGTCATCCTGTCTGTGCAGGAGGAGAGCACTGGCGCTCGCAGAGCTGGTTTCTCTCGTTGGGCCTGTATTTGCTCAGACTTTAGTGAAAAAAATAAAGACTAATAAAGACCTCAACCTGAACGTGTGCCCTGTGTTATCGTCCGTAGCAGTAGGTTTCCTGCTGAAGGAACGCTGTTGACTCTTCAGCTGCCTTTCCCCGTTGCAATTTGAAATGGAAACAGAATTGAAATTTTCATGGACATGCCGGCATTCCAGTGAGGAAGTATGACATGAATCAACAGTTTTATCATGAGGTACCACCTGTCTGGGCAACACCCAATTGTTTTTTAACAATCAGAATTTGACCTATTTCTAGCTGGTTTAAAAAGTTCGTTAAATTCTCAGCATGAATTTAAAAAGGGTTCTCCAAATTCTCAGTGTCTGTTTCTGTAGCATTAGCTCCACAGTAGCAGACTCCCAAGGCAGTCTGTTTCATTCCAAGGTCACTGGGTGAAAAGGGTATTTTTCACAGTTGCATTACACTGATTTTCATGACTCCAGTTTCCAGACAAAAAAAAATTTTGTGAACCACCGTGCCGTGGTGATGTCAAACTTGGTGAGGAGCTCTGGTGTTTGGTGGGGGGGGAGGGAAGCATATTCCAAATAATCAGCAGGAACTGTGAGACAAATCATGCCGTCCTTCCTTTCAGAAAACCCTCACTGACTTCAGTGGGAGTTTTGCCAAAATAAGGTCTGCTGGATTTAGCTCTGTATTCTTCCTCCTGACAGAACAAGCAGGAATTAAAGGGGCAGCATCTGATTTATAAGACAGAGAGAATATAAAAGAACTGTAATTATCCAAAATAACGATTTTCCTCCAACACAAATCAATGTTCCGTTAGAAACATTCTGATTTATAACAGAAATCAAATGTTGGTGGAAGTCTTTCTCAGCACAAACAATCAAAATACACAAGTCCTTTGCAATATGGTTTGATTTTTATGAGACATCTATGAGAGGCTGTCTTGCACAAATCTAGTGCTGAACTATTTATAGTGTTTATCGTTAAAGTACAACTTTATGCATTACCTTGTATTTAAAGGCATTATTTATTATTTTAAAAAGAAGTATATTTTTACCTTTTTTTTGCGTTTCCATTCCTCTCAGTTTTGAAAAATTGTGTAGTTTTGCAAATCAGGATCCACACATTCCACATTTGCTGAGTGTCAAGAACTAGAGGCTTTTCCTGCGAATGGATCTTCTCAAGCCGATGTCTGTTGCAGGGTTGCAGTTCAGACTTCATTACAGAATAACGTGTCATTTTTAAGCTTCTAAATTTTATTGCAACTGCTCAAGTTTTAAAAACACCCATTTATACAATAAGCACTTAATTAGGTCTACTTTTGAAAAAGGATAAAGGCAAATCCTGCACATTTTGCTAATACCGGAAAAAATGCAGTTGATAGGAGTATGGAAAATGGGATCTTACCAATTTTCAAAGATAAATTCCTTTCTCTTTCCCTACTTCTTTTCCCTGGAATGGAATAGAAAATACGCCTGGCACTTAGGGAGCAACAACAACAAAACCATAGAGGCAGACATCACATACAAATTGTAGCCATGTAAGGGAAACAACGAAGAAATTAATCGCACAATTTCTTCTTTATAAAATTTACGACTGGTTCATACTGAAGAAAACTCCACAAAATCCTTGATTAAGATTTTATGCAATTAAAATCAAATTTGTGGAGTTTTAATGCCTTTTTTTTTTTTTTTTTTAACTGGATTACTGTTTTTTAAATAGCAGATGAAATGCCTGGGTTATAAAATATGAAGAATTCAGCAGTTTAGTTGGTTTACACTGTTGCAGCATTTTCTGGCAAGTAAACTCATGTTTAAGCATTTCTTTGCAGTTATCGCAGAAATCTTAGAGCCATTAGCGGGGAATTACCAAAAGCAGGAAGGGCTGATTAATTTAGGATTCTAAAACCTGAAAAATCTAAAAATTAAATGACATGAAAATGATGCATTTTGCTTATCAACTGCTATTTGAATGATGCTTTGCTCCAAGCCTGCGTTCTGTGACTGCAGCATTCAAAACCTTTGAATTGTTTTAAGTACTTACAAACCATTGTACCTTTCTCCCTTATTCTGTGCTTTACAGCTTACCATGTTTTTATAGCATGTTAAAAGGAAAACAGAACTGTGTCGGAACACCAAAAGTCACCCACAGACAACCTGTTCCACTAAGATTTTACATTCATGTTGCATCTTTTGTTCTGAAGGATTTCTCCATTTTCCACAGGCTGATTAGGCTGCTCAGGTACCTGCATGAGGGAGCCACGAAACAGCGAGAGATCGAGTTAATGTTCAAAGGACAGTAATGAAAATTGGGCATTTATTATTTCAGGGGTGATGACACCATCTCAAAATGAAGTCTCCTTAGGAAAATACCTCCCACAGCTAATGACTAGAAAGCAATCTGAATTTGTCTAACAAAGAGGTGGAGCATGGCATTCCTCAGAGTGGGTTGTTACTGTTGTGCTTACTATTCCTTTTTTAAATTTTATTGACTACACTGTACTTCAGCCATTTGGATGTGAAATGCATCTCTTTAAAATCTGGGAACACGGAAGGTTCTATTCTGCTTGTTGATTTAATTGAATGAAGTGGAGGTTGATCGTAAAACACAATGAGGGGGAAAGAGAGAACTCATATGCTGGAAAAAGCACCATAAATATTTTCCTGGGATCATTAACACAACCTTGTAACACTTCGCCCTGTGTAGCGGAAAGAATTATACAATCCTTTTATGAAATGTCTAAAAAGTGTTTACCATTCCATCCCAAATTAATGTGGCTTTTTTTTTAAGTGTGAAGAAAACATGCCGTAATTCTTAGTTCTGTCATCAAAATGATGTTCAACCTTTGAAGGGATTCACTGGCTAGTGACTTGGCAGCGTCAAACAAATGTTCGACTTTTATTCTGACACTTCTTGAAGAATTTGATTGAAACTATATATGTCTAGATAACACCCAACAAAGTGCCCCTCTTGCGTTTGTTTCAAGATATTTTTGGAAACAACAGAGGCGACCTTGGATGGAGCTGCTTTTCCAATTTAGGACTTCATTTGGTCTAAGAGAGTAAAATTATACTCTTTAATCCTTTTGCGTACCCACGGACAAGACAGTTTTATTTTATGCTGTTGCCGAGTTGTTTTTCTATGCTTTCTTCGTGGTGTCGATCTGTTTAGGGTGAGAATTATTTTAGGTAATCAACAGTTACTTTCAAATGTGCATATAAATAGTCCTCTGACGTGTCACGTGTCCCTTAAACGTATTGTGTAATCTGAAGGAACAGTGGTCCTTCGTGTCGTCCCTGCGCTGCTTTAGCACTCGTGTTAATAAATAATTGTTAGCCTTTGTCTTTGCTTATAGATGTGAAGAATCTGATTTCAAGCCAGAGCTCACACAGACTTGATGTAAAGTCTAAATGAGGAGAGTGGTAATGCTGGCGAGTGCTCTGCGATGGGACTGCCACCTGTCCAGATGACAGGAGAAATATTGTTTGTCAAGCTCCAAGTTTAAAAGCCAAGGTTAGGAGCCAGGTTCTCTGTACATCTAGAGGGGGGGGGGTTGTTTTCTTCTGACTTTGGTTTGCCAGCTGTGCAATTGTATCTGTAAAACTTTATGACATCTAATCACTTAAGATGTTTTAAATAGTTTGCACTTAATTTTCTATATAATCAATATATTTTAATTCATTTGTATTACTCTCTGTTACAGGCATACTGCACTCAGTAATAAAATGGAATTAGCTTGTTGCAATGATGGTGCAGTTTCACTGCTGGGAATAAAACCAGAGCTGACAGAGTACAGTCATTTATCCTGCGCAGTATTTACTCTCTTCAATAACAAGGTTGTCCGGTGTTACCTAATGATCAAATACAAAGTATAATATGGAAACTAAATCTGGACATGCAGTGGAATCTGTTTGACAGTAAGTGGTATATGCAAATGCAGATGTAAATATAATACTTGGGAGCATATTGTTGATATTCATTTGATCACACTTAGGGTCAATGCGTATTTTTGTAGCTCTATTATATACTTACTGTGACTGATGGCTCGAGTTCTAACTCTAGAATATCCAGTTCCCTGATTTGATGGCATTGTCATGTAAAGTATTTGTGGACAGCTTAAGAGAAGCAACTCTGATCCTGTGAACCTCTGTGTATGTGAGCATGACTACATTAGCATATGCACAGATCGGGTTAAAATTAACTATTTGGTGCAGCAACTTTCATCACAGAATCTCAACGTAATTTACAAACAACTCCTAGTAAAGTCTGTTGACCGTTGAGCCAGATAAGCAAGTTGCTGCTATTTATTTATACTATTTCCTAGGTGAAGAAACCACAGTATGGAATGAAACAGAAGCAAAGCTGGGATTCTAGTCATTGTCTCTGGGGATTCCCAACCTGATCTCCCTGAGAAACCTTCTGAGTCTTGTCCTGAGCGTGGTTGTTCAGACCCCCAAACCCTCGTCCTAGCCTGAGGTTTGGTTTATTTGAACATAAAGGAATGGTGACAGCAAACGTCACAGAATTTCCCAGTGCACTAGTCAGTGTCCTAGCTTTGAGTATCCTCATCTGACCCCTTCCACCCCCTAAAAAGTAATTCAGAAGTGAAATGTCTGTACCTTTGCGGTGTGGTAATTCATTGAAACGTCTAAGGGAAGGGCATAACAGGGGTAAACAAATGTGACCCAGGAAAATGTAAAGCCGCTTCCTGAAGGAGTTTGTAATTCCGTTGTGACAAGGAATTTCAAACATAAAAAGCATCACAACTGCCTTCATTGAGCTAATGGAGTCAGCAGAACTAAATGTGAGATTTTTCTCTTACCCTGAGATCATTTTATAATCCTGGAGAGATAAGTATCAGGAGAAGCAGTCCTAAATAGAAACCCTGTGTGCGTGCATGTGCATGCGTGTGTGCAAACAAAGATGAGGTCTCCCGGTTATAAACACCGCGGTGTGCAGCACTCTGGGGCGACTCTTCATGTGGGGGCCTGTTCTGTACATTTTCAGGTTGTTTTACAAGTGTCTGCTTCGTGCTGAGGCTGAAACACATTGATTATATAACCTAGCACAGAAATAACAGGAAATTCTATTTTTTTCTTCAACATCTAGAGGAAATGAAGAGATTTTGAATATTATTCAATGTTTTCTTTAAAAAATGTAAAGATGCACAGATGAGAAAGCACTACAAGAGAAAAACTGGCTGGCATGGGACGTGGTAAGGGGTGAGAGAGTTTGTGCTGCTGGTCTGTTGCCCCAGGCAGCTGTAGTCGAAGCTGCTGCTTCTGCTTGTCTGGTGTGCTCCTCAGTGTGCTGGCACGCTGGAATTGGTTGGAATTAGACCTCAAATAGAAAGGCAGCAGATTTGTCACTGGAGCACTAAATTTTGCTTTTATATGCGAGTGTAAATCCAGGGTAACATCAGTTAATGAGTAAACCGGTCAATGGTGATAGCTCCTGTCCAGTCGGATAAATCTGGCTTTAAACAAAAACTGGACTTTTGTTGATACAAGCATATACCACAGGGGAGTAAAACCACTTTCCCCATTAAAAATTTCAGTCTCAACAGAACAAAAAAATTAAATGTTCGTATTATTTCTTGAAAAACAAAAACCTAAAAAATGTTTAAAAAAACCAAAACCCACAACCTTTTAATGCAAAGTTAAAATTTTCAAAAGATAATTTACACTTTTTGAAAAAAAAGACAAAAATAGGTTCTTTAGTCAGCACAAAAAACCAAAACCAACTCAGTAGCCTTGATGGAAATGTTCTCCTTACTGACAAGATGTACAGCCTGTTACTGGGTAGTTCCGTTAGTATCAGATGAACTCTTGACAGCAGGCTCGGCAGTGCTTGCCGTATTCTGTTCTCCATGGCCAGGCTCGGATACTGGACTTTCACAATCAGGGAATTTTTCTGTGATGCAGCAGCCACATCAGAGCCAATTTTACCTGCAAATACATAGCACTGGTGCTTTATCTTTGTTCGAAACAATCCGCATGGATACATCCAGTTTTCATAAAAGGGCAGTCAAGAAATAGAGTGGTTTGCTATGTTATTGCTGCATGATGTGTAAATATTGAATACCTAAACACAACATTGGCTAATTAAGTTGGGGGTGATTATTGGCCGCAGATAAAGCACACAGGAAGCAAGCATGGATTAAGCCTGCCCTCTTACTGCTCATGCTGCGGTTGCTCCCTATATGCAGTGAGGATGTAGGTTTCCAGGAGATTAAATCCAGCAATAATTTGCACCTGGAATCTAAAAGGCCAAAAAAAATTAGGTGGAGCTTCTTAACTTGCAGGCTGCTGCATAGACTATATGGAACTTAAGCCAAAGCTTCTTCAAAACCAAAATGTCACCAGTAAAACAGCAGTTGAGAACTCTGCTTTTAACTGAAATCCTTACTTGGTATATACTAATACATTCTGTACAATTTATCTTTACAAGGCACAGACAGTAAACCAAAATTCACAAAATGCTGTTTCGAAAGAGAAACTGCACATACAGGCACTCTCCACACAGACAGACCTCCTGCCATTAGACCAGAGCCAGCGGTAACCCCAGCCGACCCGCCCAAAGCAGAGCCTTCTACACAGAAGATGTTATTTTCCCGTAGGACTGCTGTTTCATAGCCATTACTGCCCTAACGGTAAAAACAACCCGTCCCCACACCCATGTTCCTCCAATTGTAACCACCTTGCGCTTCATCAGTGAGCTGCTTGCAGGACTGACTGCATGTTAAGAGTTTTGGACAACTGACCCGCCTGAAACCACTTTTTCAAGGCTCTTCCTTGAGTAGACACACAAGCCCACAACCGCGGTATCTACAGGATACTGTATGCAGGCTCACGGTGTTTGTGCAATTTTTAAAATATAAATTATTATTTTAAGTGCTGTCAACAAGCTAGAAGGGTCTACACTAAGGTGAGTGGAGTTGTTAAAGGAGCCAGGTCAGGGGCAGAGCACACTGCCTCCCACCCAGTGCCTGGGGAGCAAAACAGCTGTAAAGAAAACCCAAGAAAAGCCAGACTGCCCAGGTAGAAAGCCTGCGACAGACAGCAGCCCTGCATTTGAAAGAATCCCGTCCCAGATGACTTAAAAAATTCCACATCAGTACATTCATCGGTGGCTTACACCAGCACACAGGGATACGTGTTATGAAGAGTTAGGAAAAAGCAACGGGTAGCCTGGGAGAAGGGGTGGGACTGCCCCGCTCCGTGGTACCACAGTCTAAACCAGTTTGCAGTTATCACGAAAATGATTTTTTCCGGTTGTGCTGGCACAAGTCTTTGTGGGGCTGCACGGTCAGGCTTCTCACAGCCTCTTGGTGAAAGATTATTATTAACTCACTCAGTTTATAGCCATAAATAACAGTAAAAGCACAACCGAAGGGGTAGAGAGCAGCAGGCAAGGAGCTGGGAGCAAGTGGGCAGGGACACGGAGAACAAGGGTCTGGGGCTCCTAAACTGCCTTCACCATCAAAGAAAATATTTTGCAGAACTGTGCCTGTGTCTGCAGTTCCTATTGTCCTCGATGTGCTTCAGTGAGCAGCTCAAGACAGTCTGAAGACAAATTAGAAAAACAACAACTGTTTTATTAAAAAGCTCATAAGCAAAAGTGAAATCTCCCCTTCATCAGAACCTACTGGCCTAAGGATGTAGAGTGATCACAGACTTAAAAAAAAACAAAAAACAAGGCAGAAACTTTTTATCATTTAAGAAATGCTGACCGAGCAATCAGTGTTGGAAGGCAGGAAATTAATACTCACAACTTCTGATTAGCTTTGTCAGAGCTGTCATGCTCCTCTCCTTTGTCTCCTTTTTCTCAAAAAATGAAATACAAAGATGCAGAATGACCACCCGGGCTTTTGATATTCCAGGGAATGCTTTCCTCTCCGTCAACTCGTTGTCCTCTGCTCACAGAACGTATGTGTCTGTTAAACTAGAACATAAAGTTCTGGAAATCTGTCTGCCTGCGTGGTGGTATAAATCAGCCTAAGTCGCTTTCCTGAGGTAATGTCTTGGACAAATCCCTTCCCATTTCCCGAACAGGATTTTGGAACCACCAAAGAGAAAACAGACTGCCCTAATTAGCGTACCCCGTCTTCTACATTGAGCCTTCCTCATTGTAAGGCAGGACGTCATGAGTTTTAGGGAATGCAACATCAATGCCCAGGCACGTTGGACATGGTCTGCAAGGCTGACGGTTAACACAAGGTAAAACACAGCAATAGGGAGATTGGACAAACGCTTGTGCAAGAAACTGTGGAAACCTCCAAAACACCAGGATCCATTTATGGGTTATTATGTAATTCAAGCAGACAATATTTTTCAATCTTTTAAGCAATGAAAATTTAAAATATGTAACAAACCCTACATCATCCCGTGTCTTGTGTACGGCCAGCTTAAGGTATGAGCGCGTGGACGATCATGCACTGTGACAGCCTGGTTTGGACACGTGCCTTTGCAGAATTGAGAGAGACACGTTGTGAAGGAAACATTCATAACAGAATTTTTCTGACCAAATGCCTTCATCCTGAGCTTTATTAAAAACATACGTAACCAACACAAATGTAATAATAACATACATAACCGCCAGCAAGTCATGCGATATCGTCAAGATAGGCATAAAAAATGTCTTATGAGATCAAAATGTCTGCTTATAGGAAATGTTAGACTCTCCTTATGATTAATCGGATGGGGAATGACTCACTCATGCTGTGACCCCTATGAACTGAGTGAACTAACCTCTTTTGAGTCAATCAAGGCACACCTCGCTAGGAAAAAAGAGTCTGACCCAAATAATCCATAATTAGATCATCAGCTGCTAACAGTATCGATCTCCTGAGATCTGGGGTGGCCTGAGCTGCCCTCATTCTCCAGCTGCAGCTCAGAGAACAGACTTCATTCTTGAACGAAAAGAGAAATTTTTAAAAGACCTGTGCAATATTAAAACAATGATGTCGGATATCCATCTTCTTGGAAGCATCTTAATTTGTTGCTGTTAATATATAATCAGAAATCAGATTATGACCTTGTCAAGCAGAACAGCAGTTACATTACTGCTTATATAATTGGAGGTCTGCTTGCTACCTTTTGTTATACCTTGCAGGAAAATTCAGGTGCTGTTCAAATAGATTTAAGTTCTTAATATCAGGTTCAGTCTCCCAAAATCACTACACAAAAGTTCAGCTGCAAAGACGTTCTTTACAAAAATCCATTTTTAGAAAGCCAAAAAACTGGATCAATACTGAAGTTACGGAAGAATGAATTTCCGTATTATTCTCATGGATTGGGTATTTAATGTCTATTGCCTTTTAAGACCATGATATTCTTGGAATAATTCAAACTGGCACACTGCTTCTTGTGCTACTTTTCCAGTGGACAGTACGTAAATGCAGTGGGTTACATACGGCTTTGAAATTTCACAATGATATCTCTTAAAGTAAAAATAAATATTTCAATTTTAGTGGCTCATGATGTAATTAAATTTAAAATGTTACATGCAGAAATTTTACCTTCATTTAGAATCTCTTATTCACAGCACAGCTCTGATGACTATTGGATCTGTTTGGAAAACAAAACCTTACTGGTATCAGATACAAATAATACTCATTCATTTCCAAAAACATCTACATCAAATCCTTTCAAGCACTAACACACTGAGGCACACGGGCTCCTTCAGAAAGATCAGAAGACCCTCACACCAACTGCGGGGATTTTTTCTCATTTCTATGGCATATGTTGTATCAGATATCTCAGTTAAAAGAAATTTCATGCTCAAAATTGAAATCTTTTCTCACATTTAACTCAGCCAAAATTCCTGTGATGGCAGAATTAAATTTGGGTTTGTTCTCAAATGGTAAGGAAGCTACAAGACGGAACAATTACCATTTTTTTTTATTCTTAACTACAAAGACTGTTACTTGCTCTGAACATTTATAATCATCGTAAAGAGTCATCGGGTGCTGTCAAATGAGTCCATTGTCTCTGCCCAGAATTTCCTGTGAATTTTTTAGACGTACTTGCGTATGTACTGATCTAGAAGAAATAATTAATCCTTCTTTGTAAAATGCAATGATTATAGCAGAGGAGGAGTGATATTCACTGCAAACACTTACATGGAAGCAGCATCTTAACCAGAGCCGAGACTCTCTTTTTCCCACGGCAGACAGGAAGGTGGACTGCTACCGTAGCGCCAGATCAGGCACCACATCCGAAAATTAAATTCCAGACTGGTCAGACTCCGACTGGGGAGCGAACAATTTCAGTGACTTCAGTGTCTTTGTCTTCTGCAAGTATTTTTATTTTCTTGCAGTAAAAATATCCCTAGAGGAAAAGATCTCTCTGCATGTAACTTTTTTTCTGTTGAGTCATTTGGTGTGTTTATGCACCCTATGTAGAGGTGTAGTTTTACAAAATGCCTTCTGCATGCAGGAAGAACTCCCCTCTGAACAGGTTCTCTACCTGAGACTCAAGGAAAGAAAGAAATCTGTAGCTGATGACATTTCAAGGGCAAGAAAAGCAACTGTTCAGAGTAGAATTATCTGATTTGGTTCGTGTTTATTTTTACTTATATCTAGCAATCTGCTCTCCAACAGAAGATGCTTATTTGCAGACGAGAAGATTGTCTCCTTTTTGGACCACTGCCCGATCTGGAGAAAAGGGGCCGCTAAGGACAAGAGGTATGCCTTAAGCAGGTATCAGCTAACGTCTTAGGTGCCTAGTGTTGGAAAAGCAACTGTACACGTCATATACGTTAACTAGCTAAGGATAAATTCTTCATTTCTTCCCATCACGTTTCTTATCCACTAGCTAACATAGCCTAAATCTGTCTTCCACTCAGGAGTACGTATTCCAAAGTGAAATATTCCACATGTGGAATTTTAGAATTAATTATTCCCAAATAACTCATGTAGAGAAGCTCTAGGGTACAGCTCGGTTCATTTATTTTACGCATGCTTACTGCCAGGTTAGAGAGCTTTACAATTTCACAAGAGATCTTCTCCTTCCAGGAACAGTTTGGAGAAACTTTTCCAATCCTAGTGCCCTGTAATGAAGGTCTGAATAACTCCAGGTTGCACATTGAAGTAAACCAGATTGTAGCAGACTGGTGAATAGGTTAAGAAGCAGAGAAGACCTGCTACTTTCTGCTGCAACTGATTCACTAAGAAAAATGCAAATGGGGAAAATCAACTTCCATCTGCTTAAGGCTCAATTCTTATTTTTAGGTTATTTCTGCTGTAGTGATTTTGTCTCGCAAACTCTTTCATGTAAGACATTAAATGATGTCGAGTTACTGGCGTGCCTGCTACGGTATCCAGTAGTTACCGAATATAAACCTGAGTGTTTGCGTTCTCCAAGTCTTTGCCTCAGTAATATCTTTAACAATAATAGTCTCTGCCTGTTGGCTTGTTTTCTCATGGGGAGGGTGACAGAACATTTTGTGTTCTCTTATCTTCAATAGCAATGAAACAGGAGGAGCTCCACAATGCGAAACCAAATCTACTGCTATTAATACAACATCCCAGCCACAGAGAAGAGATTTGTTTATTTACCAAAGCTAGAGATGCCTCTCTCTGACCTTTCCAGAGCTTGTGCGCTTTAGCTGGGAATAGATTCCTCAGAACTGGGTGCTCTTTTTAAAAATATACAGTAAAAACCATACACACACACCCCCGAAACAGAGCCCAGGCAGTATCCCAAATTGCATGAAATGACACACAGCTTCGAACAGTCTAACTGGGGCACAGTCCGTATCCAGTTTTGATTCCTTTGCTAGTGCACAGAGATCAGTCAGGTTTCCAAAGCCCACCCGCCTTTCTTGCTGCCACTCAGCGACACATTTAGCTGACTATAACCATACATGGGCCAGCTTTCTGGCTGAGACCTAACATCTGTCTGCAGCCTAAGAAACCTGTCAGGATGGATTTTTTCCTTCCTTGCGTAATTAAAAAGTGCTTTAGACTACACAGATACTGTCTTCTGGAAGGCACTCTGCTTTACCTGTGCTTTAAACCAGTGAAAATCACTACATACACAAAGCAAAATTTGTTTAACTCTATTTTTCACAGTTAGTTGTGTTTAGTGATCTGTCTGTACCCCTTCAAATAATACGTGCAACAGTTAAATCTTGCATTCACTTTAAGGATTGCACCTGGTTTAACCTCATAGACTCACAACTCATTTTGTTAAGCTGGTACACCTCTGGTGTAGAAAGAGCCTCAGAGTGCTTCACGGCTACCTTTGGTGATTCTTGTTGGACAATTTTAAATTTAAGTTCCCTAGCTGTCTGCTTGTAAGAAGCAGCTGCCCTGCAACACAGTTGGCAAAACTGAGTGCGGGCTGGCCTCTCAGCCATCGAGTTCTCCAGCTCGGCATGTTCGTTCAAACCGCCACTGGTTTTGGTACCTGCTCCGTGACTGATATTTTAGTCTAAGCAGACTATTAATGAACTCCTGGGGGTAGGAACTGGAAACCAGGGAAGGAACTGGCCCTATGTGTCCTGATTCCAAAGCAATAATCACTAAACAACATGTAAAAGGAAAACAATAGTTGTGCCACGGCCTCCTCCTCCTCCAACAGAGCTACAACAGAAGGCAGCACACAGTCCTAGGAAGACCCAGTCTTACCCAGCAGCTGTCAGATAAGCTCTGAGCCTGATTGTCTAACTGAACCCTCCAAAGGCTGAGGCTATCGCTGGTGTTCTGAAATCTCAGCCTGGATTTAAGGCAAGGCAGTCGGTTCCCTTCTCCTGCTGTCCCTGCCCCCGTGCAGCTGTGCCATCCCTCAGTCCTGCTGGCACCAGGGCTCACGCAGCAGAATCGCAAGCCACCTCAGAGAGCTGCTCACCTGAGAAGTAACGCAAGGCAAAAACGTTCAGCCGGCCTCGTTCAGCGTTCAGTGTGACAGCCCTCTCTGTCAGCTGTACTGGTGAAACTGCTCGTAGGGCTGAACACTGAATCTACCTGGTTAAAGTCAACTTTTTAGTCTTTGGATGACTTTCCAGTGCCTGTCCCCACACAATGAGGGAGGACACAGGGATGGAAACCAGCAGCAAGGTGTAAGCACGTGGGAGCGTGTCTGCTTCTTTTAGCAGAAGTATCAGATTTGGGGCAGCTTAAGCTGTTTGTTGAACTATCTATTATTATGTCAAAGCCTTATTTTAATTATCATATTACTTCTTGTTTTCCAGGCTTTACATACAGGGTCCTGTGGTTTGACAATGCCAATCACCTGTAGAATTAGAAATAAAAGCCAAGAGTCCAAAATAACCACGTTTTCTCTATAACCATTGGGCAGTATTATCTATAAATAAAATCTTCCAAATATTATTCTCAACCATACAAGCAGCTTGGAAGGCCAAAAAACTGTCTTTCATTACTCTAGAAATTACTTCACACTTTTGAAGGGACTGGTTTAGCAGTGATGCATCCCTTCATGCTCTGACCAACTTCACACTTCATTTTTTATCCAAATCTAAGTAACGGGCTTTGGGGACCTTGTCTGTATTCCTTCCTACTCAAGTCTGTTCCCATCTGCCTGATCCCCTCGGTGACTTTATAATACTTCTTTTGTGTCACCAGAGCTACTGCTGCCTCCCAGTCCAACTTCCCACACTGGTCTCTAAAACTGCACTCGCTGCTTTTGCATGTTCAGTTTCTGTATCTGCAAGTGCATGAATAAGGGCTTGTTTGTATGCACAAAATTTACTATGACCATTTTTACAATCTGTGCTCAGGCGGAGAACTCTGTACACATAGCGAAGCTCCGTCTCTGTGGAAAATGGTCAAAAAGCATCTGATCCCAGTAATTAGGAGAAGGTTTCGTGAGGAACCTGTGGAAAGAGGTCCCTCACCCCGCCTGATTCGCAGCTGGGGTTTCTCCCTGGCAGTTGAGACCGGTGATGTGAGAGGTTATTCGAGAGTGGGAGCAGATTCCTGTGGGGCTTCACCAGCCAAATTCCTATCTAGCAAAGGTTGCTACAGCAACTCTGAGCCTCCTGAGATACAGAAATTATTGTAATGGCTGCTGAAATGCCTCCCCACTGCTCTGAGAGAGGATAAGGAAAATCCTTCCCTTTGATCCAGAACGGTTACCCACTGCCACCCTTTTTACATCAGCTCTATACAAGCACCAGGTTTCCTGAACTTGCTCAGGAGCTGATGGCTTTACCTTTCCCTCCAAAGCCAGATGCAGTTCCTCATTTGCATGTAATGCAAACATAGAAATAATAAACCTAAACACCACACAATAAAGACTAATTCCAACACTTTTTTCCCATGGAGACAGTAAGAGAAAAAACAAATCATATGACAGAAGTTAATATACTGCTGAGTGGGCTGAACAGAATATAGAAACCTGTACAAAGCCAAAATACGTATTTTCCAGACTAGAGCTTGTGGTTTTCAAAAACCACATAGATACGAAAAAACATAAACAAAGCAAAACAGGACAAAAACTCTCATAGCTTCTCAATGACTGTCCAGTAGTTTTTGGCTGCCTCCAGCCCGTGCATGTTTTCCTCTGGCATTCGGCCCGCTCACAGGTCGTTCAGTCCACTGGACTATGTAATAAATACCAGACAGAGATGATGCTTTAGACAGAGTGGGAATGCTTGTGACCTAAACAGGTCCTGAATCTGGAATGGGGTGGACTGAGGATAATCGGGGCATAGACAGAGCAAATATCAGTGTACACTGTAATGGAAAACTTTCTCAAAATTGCTCCCATTTCCCTCCTTTTTACTTTCCAGCAACACAGCTTGCTCTAGAAGCCAAAAGTGAAAACAGCAGAACCAATTATCTGAAGTAGCACCTATGCTTACCTGAAATAACTGGATGACTTTTAAAATTATTTATTTAGAAAAGAAGTCATAACATTTGTACAGCTGCTCAGTTTAAACCTGAGCATTGCATTTTGGCCACTACAAAAAGGACCAAAGCCCTCTGGGTATAAATCCAGTAGAACTGATGCGGTTACCTCCTGGCTGAATTTGGCCCAACATGCCTAGAACATCCTTTGGGATTGTTCAATTCAAAGTATTGCACTAATCCAATCTCCTGCACTTGCCAAATGCTGTAATGTTTGGTGTCAGCATGCAGCATTTTAGATTTTTTGACACCAGCTTGGTGTCTTGTTAATAGAGTATTTTGTTGGTTTCTTACCTTTTGCCAGGTCTACGAGCTTTTGGATTAACTCTGAGAAGCTTGAGAACAAACTATGCTTTCAGTATGTCAAAATACCTTGCTCAAGTCAGAGAAAAAGTGGTTTTTTTACTTCCCTCGGTTTAGTGTCTACTGTGAAGATGATTCTCAAAGATCAAGAAAAGCATATAATGTTTAAAACAAAACATTTGTTAACTAATGATTTCCTGAATTTTTCTGCTTTCTTATTTATACTATGTCCTGGACCTTGTGAAATCACTGTTTAACTTCCAGTATTATTGATGGAAGCCAGCCTGTTGCTGTTTCCAGAACTTACAGAGAACTTTCAGTTTGCACTTTCACTACCAGGTGCATAGTCGTGGCTTAAATTAATTAACTAAAAAGTAACATACAGTAAGTACTTAACCCTCTCACACCCTGTCTGAATCTTCACAGGTAGGACCTCTGTCTACCTCTAAGCTATCTCATTAGAGACAGGTTCCTGAGTCCTGAAAGCTCCTCCGCTGTGACAGTGTAGAATTTGGGACTGCACAGCTAGTTTTGGAGAATTTCTGTTGTGCACAGAGAGAGATGTGAAATATTACCCTCTCAGTTAGCGATACAAATGACTAAATGCCTCAGCATGGAAGTAGATGTTAGAAAATGAATAATTTTTGTGAGGCTTTGCATGCTGCCACTACTGATAAAACTCTTCAATCCCCAATAGAAAGAAGCAGACAAGGAATAATGATTTAGCACACTGGATCTGTGCTGTCAGTGTGACTACTCTGACTTACAACTGTGGGGAAAAAATCGGCTTAAAGTGTAACCCTCCTCAGCATATGGGCCCTGGATTTGCATGCTGTAGCATTATGTGCCACCATTCACAGCTGCATAAACTAAGTGCAAAGTAGTTTTAAAACGTTAGCAAATCAGAAATCCACATTTCACATTCATTTTGCATGAGCAGAAATGACCGTGCATACGGTACAAAGCAGGACAGAACCAGGTCGATGACGTTCATGAGACTGCTGTCTAAGCAAGGTTGTTAATGGTTGCACGATTCAAAGCATTAATGAATAGAAAAGGATGAGAGAGAGCAGTAATAAGTAACTTATTTAATACTCTGTTCAGGTGCTCCCTTAACGTACAGTCCTCTTGTCTACACCTACAGCTTTATGTCACACGACAGAAGACACATGGCATCATTGCTCAGACTTCAACATCACACCAACACCAGCTTTAGCCACTCAGGAGTCTCCTAGGATGACAAATAAGGGTTACAAACTGATGATGACCCATCTGGGTGTTAGCAGGATGGAATACCATCGTTTTCAAATGCTTTGTTGAAAACCTGGGGAAATATATCCCAAAAGTCTTCATTTAAAAGACGAAGTATTAAGAATGCAAAATCAAGCATGAACCAAAATCAGAAAATTTCAGGGTTAGAAAAAGAAGCCAGGAATCATGTAATTAAAAATTACTTTAGGGCATATACATGGAAAGGCAACCTTTATTCTGGCATTTTCTAACTTCAGTGTGCTTGCAAATTATTCATATTTTGGCAAAGATTTTGTATATGTAAAATGTATACATTATATATAGAACTGAATTAATCTCTGATATATTTTTGCCTCATAAATACAGTCTCCTGTTTCCATGCTAGAATCTACAGCATTAACATATTCAGATGCCAGTTGCTGGATTTATTCACCCCTTGATAATCCAAAGGCTGAGCCTGGATGTGCTCAGCCTCTCCAAATTTCAGTCTTATCTAGCATTTTTTCGAAGTCATCCAGATAAATTATCTCAATGCCCTGAGGTAAAGTGATTCTCTTGTCCAGGGGCTTTGGATTGCTCCAATTTTTTTTTTTTTTCTTCATCTGCCACACAATTATGAGCTTAAGCATTAAAACTGATGAACAGAAATTTTTTCTCTAGTTCACTAATTGAATTTTTCAAAAATGTGTAATGCTGTAGCAAGAATTTCTAAATAAAAGAAGCTTTAAAAACACTGCTTTAGCAAGAGTGTGGCAAATTCATTTCAGTGTGCAATCAGCCACATAAAGAACACAGTGTATCTGAAAATAATCTTCGTGTAGAACTAGAAAAGTGGAAGAAAGTCTAGAGAAGGAGATCCACTAATTCATCTTCTTGCAAATCATGTAAGAATGTGATATATTCGTTTGCACTTGAACAGATTATTTCATTCTTCAGAAGAAAGCAAGAAAAAGTTTCCTATAAATTTTTTCCCATAAATTTTCGAAAAATCCTTTGAGTTAATAAATTATAAAAGAAAAAAGAACATATTTAATGTTTATTGCACTCAAATTTTGAGTTATACTCATCATTCATTTCCATTCATGTCCTCTTTCTGTAATATAAATGTTCTGCAAAAGCAGTGAAACTGCTCTTTGTTGCTCTATGACTGTTCAGTATCTCAAAGCTCTTTAAGTGGAAGGAAGTTTCTCCGTGTGTTACGCAAACGCTTCAGTCCCATTTAACTCAGTGAAAACCAAGCCACACAAAATCAGGCATTGAAGCTTCTGTTAAACCTGACAACAGAGCACCAAGCCCTCGGTATTCCATCTGCACACCCGTTCCTTACCCTTCTTCCTTCTTTCCTGCATATGCACACTTCCAGGAAAATAAAAAAAAAGGCAGGCAGTGCACTAAGCACCCTCTGGCATGCTTAGAGATGTGTCCGCAGATGACAGAAAACGTACATTCAAGATGCCAAGAACACTAAACGTGTTAGGATCAGGAAATCCTGATTGCCTCCATTGAGAGGTTAATGAAAGATAACTGTGACATTTGCTGTTTGTTACTCAACTATCACTTCCTTATGACAATATGCATTACTTGATCTGCAAAGGTCAATGAATTACTCTTTAGTTCCTTCCAAATGCCTGTGCAATGAACTTTGCCATTTCTAATATAGATTTCTCAGCAAAGAACTGGTGGTACAGGTTTGAGGCTTAGAATGCCTCTCAACCTGAAAACACCTTTCACCACAATATATTTCTCACACTACCCATATAGCTTTACAACAGCAGAGACTTCCCTGTAGCGTTCGTTCACAGTTTACACAGAACCTAGCACAAGCTGAGCAGATAAGGAGTTCAATCAGTGATTTTTTTTTGAATCCTCTTGCAATATAAATGATTACCTAATGTATTGAACCTGAAACACAAACGCAAAGAGATTCAGGAAAACTGAGAGATGCTATTATCTCAAGTGCGACAGTGGTTAGGAGCAGTTTGGATGACCAACTTACTCTGCATTGTCAATTGCACCACTTAAAAAAAGAGGACCTAAGGTGGAAATATTGCAGGTCAACAGCTCGTCAAAACCGCAGAAATGCACAGAGAATGGTATGAATGAACACAGTCCTAATCCTGTGGGCAGAACCACTCAGCTGCTGACTCCCCTTTTCACCCATGTGGGGCTCCTCTGAAAGCAGGCGTGTCTGTATGGACACTCAACACAGCGCACAGGTTTGGGGGCTATATTCTGAACAGGGGTGGATAGTTTGAATAGCACTAGAAATCTCCACACAGGACCAGGACAGCAGGGTTTAACTTAGCAGGTAGTGGAATGCACTAGCACAGCACAAAGACAAGACTGAGGAATTAGGCTGCTGGCAAGTAGCAGCTGAAAGCTGATTGAATACAACAGATTGGGCTTTCATACTGGACAGATAGGCAGCAGCTATTTAAATGGAGCATTAACAGTTTTGCTCTTAATTATTTCCAAACCTTCCAGCTAATGCAAACTCAGTATGACATGTATTTTGGCCTCAATTAATTATTTGCTGTTTCTGTATGAATCCAGTGAAAAGAAAGCTGAATGATTTGTTGAGAATTTCTGCCTATTTCAAATCATTCTTGTACGTGCTTGGCTTCTTTCTTCAAACAGCTGTCATGTAAGTAACTGAATATATCTCGCAAAAATGTTCACTTTCTCCATTTCAAGTGGAATTTCTTTCTGAAATGACACTGCCCTGCAAGCCAACAAATGGCCATCATTCTGGCCCAGTGGCAGGTGGAAGGCCAGGAAACTCCAGGGCTAAAAGTGGAAACTTTACGCCTTCAGAAAAAGGAGATTCCTATCTTGCCAGTTAGGTATCACTTACTTTTTGGTCTGGGAGTATCTGTGATTGTGGCGTTTCTATGAATAGTGCAGCCTTTTCTAGAATTTTGTGGAAGTATATTACTTATAAGTTTTATCTCAGATATTTACGTAGTTAGTCATGTGAAACCACAACAGCTGGTTTACACCTCAAAGAGTAAACAATTACTAATAAAAATGTCAAACCTCTCCCAAACATCTCTGAAATAAGAGAACGACCTTCCAAAATACGTTTCAGCAGACTGTTTTAATGCAGCTACTTTTGAAAGTGAGCACTGGAGCTTTGTTCTCCTATTTGTATTTTCTGTACATCCTCCTGGATGCTCTCTTTGTACAAAGTACCTGGGATCTCTCATCAATACTAATCCAATATGGATCCAGGGTAGACACGACAGCGCTTGTGACAAGTGGGACAGAATGTTCTATATGACATTTATTCAGCTGGTGAGAGGACAGGCAGATAAAGATTATAGCAGCATGAAGCAAAAAAGGTTCATGTAGACAAAACATGATCCAGCGTAAAGACTGCTGACTGGCACAAAGCCAACCCATCAAAAAATCTGATACATATTTTTACTGTCACGGTGAATTTACAGCCTGAGATTTTTATATTCCTTTCATTAAAAAAAACCCAAAACCTTCTGTGTCTGCTTTTTTTCATCATACTCAGGAAAGCAAGAATGTCCTCTCACCAAACTGAAGTGAATGAATTTAACTGAGCCTCTTTCCTAATCAGAATAATTGAATTGATTCTTCTTTGAGCCAAGACAGCAAAACAGTAAACTACTGGTACTGCTTCGGCTTACCATGGTCTTCATGCCTCTTTTTTTGGATGATTCAGAGGGAACTAAAATGTACAGGAACAGTAACAAACGACAACCTCGTATGCGTCAGCCAGGATCAAACAAAAGGATTAATTGGAAAATCATGGTTTCAGGTGGCAATCACGGTTTTTCACTCAAAAATTGTAACTGTATAGGAGATCAGGGATTTAATCAAAAAGTTGGACACAGCATTTAGCAACAGTTGAGTGAGTTGCATACATCTCTATCCACATGGAAAGATATAGGTCTTTCTTTTCCCCATCAGCCAAGATGTCTGTACAGAAAGAAGAAATATAGAAGCAACAGAAGTTAATGGCTCCAGCACATCATATTCAGCGCAAAATGGCTACAAAATGACAAATTTTAATATTTTGAGGCCTTAGAAGGTGTCACAATGTAGAACCACCCTGAACTTGTTTCAACATACAAGGACATTGAATGCTCCAAGTTTTCTTATGGATGATGAGCATCCACAGGCAGATATACAGAATACCTGCCAGATTACCGTGGCTCGGTGAACGCAGACATTTTGAAAATAAGTGGTCCTTGCCTTTAAAGGTCAGGCTAAGGAGCAGAGATCTTCCAGCTTTACAGAGCAGTACGGAGTTCTGCATAGCAAATATGAATTAGCAAATCCACTTGTCCCTTCCTACAGTTGTCATAAACAGGTGCTACATGAATACAGGCCAGAAACAATTCACGTCTTTACCATTCCCAACGAGATTTTCATTTGTCTTTCTTCTTGGCCTTTTCTGTGACATCTGAAATGTGAAAACTCTTGTAGTGCAAAGTAATCAAGTTCACGTTTGGAAATGGTACATGAACTCAACATTCTGCCCTGAGGCTCAGGCCTGAAGGAATTTCAACTGTGCAGAGGTGGAATATGCAGAGACAGAAATACGAGGAAGATGGTGGCGTTGCTAACTGTGAGAATAGAGGGGCATTATTGGACTGATAAAAATAGCATGGGAAGGTAGAGGGGCATGGAAAATGGCATGATTTGGAACAATAGCGCTTCACACTCCTTTTGCACAGGCATCAAGAGCTACACAAGCACTGTTCTAGTTCAGTGCTGCCATAAACTCACCGGCACCAACCAGTACAGCTGAGACAATGCGGGGTGGCAAAAATGCTTGCTGTACTCTTTCAGCGGCTGCTGCAAAATTTCTGGCTGCCACACCTAAATTATTCCTGGAGTACCCGGTGCTCCTCCTCCACCTCCTGCATGGCTGATTGAAGCTACAACCTGGCCCTAATTTTGCAGCTAGTCTCAACAAGTACAGTAAACAGCCCAAAGCATTCCTGGCACAGTGGAGCAGACAGGAGCAAGAATCATGGTTTAGCAGTTGCTACCCAAAAGAGACAGAATATATTTTCCAGTTATGAATTCTGGATAAAAGTTATGAACTCCAGATAGATAGTTTGGGTAGTTTGTACCTTCTATTTCAGATACAGATGTGATATAGATTCTTCAATTTGCAGTCAGAACAAGGTAGGGCAATGTCTGCTAATGCTTTTGCTTTCTGTTTGCAGACACTGGAAAAGAAAATCTGTTTTCACCACAGTAGAGTGAGTTTTAATCCAGGCTTCATTGCCCTACCACATTGAAGGCAATGTTACACAACTGTGTCCAAAAGACACAATTTGGTACTGTTTGTTTTTCACTTTTTCTGTGTTATAAACAAGAAAATCAGACTATTTCATTTTTCATTTTATTTAATCATCCTCTCATACCTCATATTTATCTCTTTGTCTGCATATCACTGTACTGTCTTTGAACATTGTTGCTAAATGTCATTATTTTTACTGTACAAAGAGGGCACAGAGAGACAAAACACTTATCCACACAAGCCAGTGTTCGAGTTAGAACTGGGGGGTGTGGTGTGGTGTGTGTGTGTGTTAATTGTAATCCACTGCTCATTAACAGAAAATTCAGTATCTTCATCTATTACGCACTTGGATTTAAAATATTATTTTGCCCAGTTCAAAGATACTGTATTATGTCTCCAGCTGGCTTTTTCTTAGAGCTATACAGCTGGAGTACAAAAGTGTTCTGAAATGTCCCAACTGAATTTCAAATGAATATCAGAAATAGGCAAGGATATACATGATACATGCAGAATGTGTATCTAGGGAAATCACAGAAGATCTAGTTTCCACTGGTTGGTTATACATAAATTATTTAGGCAATCTTAGTAAGCCTGTTGATTAGCTGGAGGCAAAGATATCTATTTTAGGTGTACTTAGGGTCAGGATTAACCATGAAACTTGGATGGCACTGCCCATGAAACATCTGGAATCATTTCAGCAACCTCATTCAAAAATTAGGTAGTCTCCTTTTTTTATCGCTTTTTAATTTATTTTTTTTTAGTTTTTAGTTTTCCTTAACAAAGAGGGCAAGATTTTTGGAAATCATGTGATATATGTGTTACAAAACTACACTAGAAACTATTTAGGGTGACTGCAGAAGAAACAGGACTGGGAGCCAGGAGACTATTTCTATTTCTAGTTCTGCCATAGACTGTGTGACTATGACTTTGAACCTCAGCTCTCGTTTTTGTGAAACGGGGATGATAATACTCACTGTTCTCTCAGGGATACTGTATAATATAATTTTCATTAAGGTTTATGAAATGCCTGAGATCCTCAAGTAGAAGAAGCTGCAAATGCAAATCATTAGTCAAGTAACAGTAGTAATAATAATAATAATAGTTTGTTAATGTTACTAATATTAAAATATAAGCTTGATAGCATTGTTCTCATAAAAAGCCCAGCCTGCACATAGCAGGAAGATCCCTGTAGCTCACTTCTAGGAATAAGAATGCTGCGAGCAGAGTTTCAACACAGGAGTAGAAAAGAATTCTTTAAGTTCTCCATTTGAGCAATTGTAGGTGGTAAAAAGGAGTATCTTTTGAATAATGCTTTGTGACATAGGAGCAGAAGCAGCTTTAAGAGCTTAACAGTATTTTTAAAATATGACTCAGGCGAGGTTTTCTTTTTCTAAGAGAACTGGGGGAGAAAAAAAAAAAATCAAACCACCCAGGAGTTAAACATCCTTTAGAAACCCAGAATCTTGAAACAGAACAAGTATTGTAGGTCAGGATAATTTGAGTTCACATGCAACACCATTGACATATAAGAAATCTATACATAAACAAGAGAGAAAGCCAGATCTCTTATACTGGTAGCCTTTAGCTCCAACAGCTTAATCATAAGAATTTTTGTTCTGTCAGTGACCAAAAACTGCCACAGGTAATTTGGGAGGTTAAAGCCCCTTCAAAAAGGTATCATTTTTGTGAAATACGTATATAGATCATATCGAATGGTAGAAATGAGGTGAGGAAGCAGAAACATGGAAGATCTATATAGCATTTCTTCCACTAAGGAAAAATGCGTTCAGATTTGGTTAGGGTCACATTAACAGAGAATGAAGGTAGCCCAGCAGCTTCTCTTTTCCTCCTGAACAGCCCATGTTAGGAAGCAGGTGCAAAACCTTAAGAAAGGTAGGGGAAGGGGACAGACACAGTGTAACTGTACCCATTAATCTTACCATGGAAATATTGCCTTTTAAAAACCAAAACCCATATGGATTGTGGGTTACACAGATTTCTGATGGTTCAGACTGGAAGAATTTAACTGGTAAACCAAACAGAGCATTTGGTTTCAATCCCTCATTTTGTCTTATTTAATGAGAGAGAAAAATATTCAACATAAAATAAGTTTATGTTAAATAGAATTTTGGAAGTTCTATTTAATATACCACAAAACCAATAACAGAGCTTGTTTGATGGTATACGATAATTTCATCCGTGTCTGAAAACTGAAGTGTGTCACTTCACTGTGTTACTAATAACTATCTATGACTTGGGAGGAAATCCTCCACCAGAAACACAGAAAGTAACTTCAGCTTGTGTCATATCACAAAGTGTCACAAGTCTAATAAAAGTGGTAGTCATGTGCCATTAGTCCCAAACAATGGCTGAAAATGAAGTAATCTCCATGACTAAGCCTTTCAATCTTACATTATTGCTACTCACCTACATGGAGTGCATCTGGGTGTCTTCCCTTCAGTCTTGAAAAGTCAACGAGAGTGTGACTTTTCACTGTGATTCAGTAAATATTTGAAATGACAGACACCTGTTGCATGGTGGAACTGTTCATGGTACAGTATTATAACACTGAAAAAAAAGGAAATATATCTTTTATACCACGTTGATTACAGCCTCTGATAGGGTCAATAGATGAAAAAACCAAATGCTTTAAACCCAAGTAATTCAGATGGTTCACTTTAACCAGAGCCTTACTGTACAAAGCCTGAGTAAATAGAAGGTGAAAAGATAAAAAACTGGCATTACTGACCTGTATTCTGGTTGTCATTGCTGCTCTCGGACGAACATAAACATCAATGTGTACGGACTGATACAAACATATGAAAAGTGTAGCTGCTTGTGTACTTTTCTTGGACATCCTTTCCTATCACAGGCGGGATCATGCAAAGCACTGTGGGTGAGCGCAATCCACGCTGCTTTGCTCTCAGTGTACAAGACTCTGGTTCTGTCTCCATAAATACCTATGAAGCAGGAAAGGAATTGGAACTTACAGTGCAGCTAGAGAGGGATACAATGGCACTATCAATCTACAGTAATTATTGCCCTACCTTGGAGCTGACAGTTTCTAGGACTTGTCATTAGCCTGCTAAGCACCAGGCTAGCTCACCTGAACCTGACTGGTATAAAATGGTGTACGTTAAATGTTGAAGAGCCTGCAAGGTAAATTCTAAATGCCATGTTAGCATTTCGGTTTCTAACATACTCAAGAATCACAAAAAGAAACCATCTAAATAATAAACTGAAGTTTTAACGCTGTGAGAAATGAGGCTGTGGTTTGTGTTTGTGTGTCCAACTTGGAATTGGTACTGTTCTCCTGACTGATAGCTCCAAAACTGAAGCAAATTCTTTGCTCAGGAAGTGGTGGCCCATGTCCTGTAGCAAAATAATTCAACTTTCATTGCACTATTAAGTTCTACAGACAAGTACTAGTACAGTATGATCACCACTGACATCCCAATTAGCCATTGACTTGTTACAGATAGAAACTGTAGGGCAATTTTATAAATCTTACAAACAACAAACTCTGCCATTTTATAAATATTGAGCTTGGCCACACAGCCCCCTACAAGCTTGGTAGTAACCCTAGCCCCTTCTACAGAGAGCAAAATTGAGATCCAGAAGCACACAAGGGATATTTACACAGGAAAAAATGGTAGCTAGCTGCCAAATTAATCAGAATTAGACCTTAATTAGATGCAAAATTCAGGTCAGGATGAGATAAGAGTTCAAATCTCATGGGCACAGACCAGTGCTTTATTTCTAAAGTCGTGTGTTTTTAAGATAGCAGGTAAGTTGATTTCCCCTTAAGAGAAATGACTTGGCCATCAAATAAGGATAAATGATTTTTTCAGATATGCATGATGGATCCTGGTTCTGATATAACGTTGCTCACTCCCATACTTCTAGATCTCCTTTTGATGTCAGCATGGGATAGACAGAAAGGTTTTTCCAAACAGAGAAATGGAGATTATTGTGGCAAATACTCTAATGGCATCTTCGGTGACAAACCAAGTGACTATCAATAGGATATAGAAATAAAATAAAAATCTGCCAAGCCAAACTGTGATCTCTTACTGTCACTGAGATCAGAATTTGTCTCACTGTCTATTTTATACTACCAAGGCAGCAAGCAGCTGCTTTGTGCAGGAACAGTGATCCAGTTCTAGAAATCTCCCAGCAGCAATGCTATGCTTTGTATTCACAGTCTCTTGGTCTCAGTGGAAGTCAAATTCTACCTGCTGCTGATACAGGAACACATATTGCCTAGGAATAGAAATTGTTCAGAATAAACTGATAATATTTTCATTATCAAAATTCACACTCATATTTTATCACTGATTTTTCTACTGGGTTTGTGCAACTCTTTCATCTCAGTATTTTTTGCATTTTGCTGCTTAAGCTATAAGCTTCTTAAAGGGGGAGAGGGGAAAAAAAACCCTTAACATAATACCATAAAATCAAAGAGCAAGCTGACTGGAAAAAACAGTTACTATATTTAAACTGCATTATCCTATGACAGAACTGCAGTTTTAAAACCTTTCCACTTTGATACAGCACTTTTGCAGTATTTTAATAAGTCTTAGTAGATTTCAAGTGGCTGAAACATTTTAATAACTGTAATTTAAGAGGAATAAAATAGTACCGTAGGAGGAAGAAACAATACCCCCATTTGTCACTCACGAAGGCGTGTATTTGAAATCAGCTGGGGTAATAAGAGTGATGAGTTTGGTGGTCTCAACCTAAGCCCCATTAGGCAATCAGCCAGTCTGCAAAAATCATGACATAATTTGGCACTGTTAAGCAGAATAATATAACTTTGTCTATGTCCAGCGAAAGAGATCCAGGCCTGAAATAGGAAGGCTATTGCTAGTCAGCATTCAGGTGTATTGGCTCCACAAACAGACATTGTGTGTAGTGCCCTTCTGTGCTGCGTTTAGCTCCAGCAAAAAACTATTAATCTTCTTTGAAAATGGAGTTACGAAACATATGGTTTCGTGTACAGCAAGAGACAATTCACATTATGACCAGTAACTCTACTGTGAATCTGCTTTGCAGCAATAGGGGTGACTTAATGTTATTGCAATTTGAAGGAAAGCATCCTGCAGTCCTCTCTCAGGCCAAATTCCCATTTACTTCAATTAGCAAGCATTACAGGAACTGTTTTAATGCCGCTGCCTGATGTGTTGGCTGCTGCTTCTAATATATTACAGTGAAAAAAAGATAGGAGGCCAAATGTATGAATGGTATACTTCCATTATGTGAATGGAATTTCATCAAGCCCAAAGCTGGTCAGTTCTGTCATGTTTCTTTCCAAGGTACTGCCCTAAGGGGTTCTCCTCTAAACACAAACTGCAACTTTGCAGCAGCAAAATAAATTGGTTTCCTTCTTCCTTAAAGACAGAGAATGTAAAACTATCTGCACCTGCTGGAAGCATGAATTGCCTGGAAGCTTTCACAGGCTTGCATTGCTGAAGGCAGGGCTGAGGTGCTGTCATTCTGATCTGGGTCAAGACAATCATCATCTTTAAGAAACAAGACAGATCTCACAGGAAAATTTGTGAACCCTTGCATAGCGATAGGAAATACCACCGATTTCAATTCACAATTCTAAATTTGTATGATATCAAGCGATGCCAAAATTAGCAGGTACTGCTTCTGCTGCAGTATCTACATGAGTATCTGTAGTTCATTCTGCACTGTGCTGTCTAGACCAAGCACTGTATCTGCAAATGTTTTTCAAACGTGCAGCTGCCGGAAGATCTTTAAAAATTTGCAGGGCATCACCTGCAAAGAAATCCTCACTGGTCAGCTAGTATCGGTCTTGTACATCTGTGGAAAGACAGGGAAGCAATCATGAAGGAAAAGCAGTTTATTCTGCTCTGGAAGAGAAAGACCTGTAGAACAGTCCTCAATTCAGTCATTCTTCTCTTAAAATTCACTGAGCAATAACAGAACACAGTACAGAAACAAACACAGGCAGAAGGCTATGCTTTCAGGTTCTTCCTAGATTTTATGTAGGGTCTATGTTCAAAAGATGGAAAAAGAGGGAAAGAACCAAGTCCTCTGCTCTTAATGGATGAGAGAGAAACAATGGAAGTGGGGTTGTCAAAGTGTAGCTGAAGTAGAGAGTCCCAGAGAACGCCAAGAGTTCCCCAGGAATCGCTAGAATGCAAACTCTGCTCGCTTTCCTAGCAGCATTTCCGCCTGTTAACAAGTCAGACTGAAAGGACACCATATCTACTTTATTACACACTCTGCCAAGCTCTAATTGCACATGCTGTGGTTCTGGTATGCTTAAAATAATTTTCCATAAGCCTTTTTGGAAACAGGCACAAAAAGGAAACCAACAATGACATACAAAGTATATCACAGGGAGAAATAATACGAAGTAACACCCGCGTTTCTTTCTAACACCAGTCTGTTTTGAAAATTGCTACTGATGCTTAATTGTATCTTTTACACCGTTTAAAAGTAATACTTAAAAATAGTAAGAAAATTAAATGCAGGACTTTCAGGTCCTTTACAGGTGCTCTTGTACATGGAGGCTAGTAAAATATGCTTGTGTGCAAAAACGTTGCTGTGGCAAATGTATTTTTACAAAAAGCTTACATATAATGCAGGCTGCGTTAATGCGGTAGAAGGGAAGAAACTACTCATACAGACATACTGTGCTGTTAGTCAGTGAAATATGTTAAATCAAGAGGCTGCTGTTATTCCATGTGTAATTATTATGGAAATTGTGCATTTTAAAATGTTACCTATGCATATAATATGGGGACTGACATTGAGTGTATTGTGCAGAGGTGCATACGTACGTACTTGTGTGTTAGAGGATACTGAGAACTTGGATGTGGGTTAGGTGGGCCTGCAGGCATTGGTCAGGGGGTTTGTTGGCATTGATGCATATTTTCAAAGACATACTGTTTTGTAAGAGTATTAATTTCAGACTCATGTGCAACTTGTGACTTCATTTATATGTCAGGGATGATGGGATCATGTGTTCATACAACATCAAGAAAAGTATTAAAACTGGTTAAGAAACATAAACTACATAAACTATATACAGCTGTTGTGTCGACATTCTTTACCTCTGTAGCAGTTAGGGTACATCTAGATATGTGCAGCGTGAGGTAGTGGTATGGGAAACAACATAACTGTGTTCAAGCAACATTTGGCCATGCTGATTAATTCTGCTGATAAACAAGGTAAAATATGGGCAAGGCATGGAATAAGTAATTCCCATACCTGAACTAGGTCATCAGATCTAACTCATGAATTTTCATCTAGAGCTGCCATGTGAAGTGTGGGCATGCTGTCAAGTTAACATTATCTGGGCATTGGCTAGTTGCAGGAGTCTCTTTTGGGGCTGTTGTACTTTTGCTAGAAAGGATATAGGGCAACACATACCCTAGAACATCATTATTATATTGGCTGTTCCCTCTCCCTACTCCTTTTGCTAATGCAGAGGTAAGGCTAAGATATTTTCTTTCCAGATCAGACCTACAGTTTCTTATAGCGCGGTACTGTGGGCGGTTTGTAACAGCAATGGATATGCAGATTGTATGTAGGATCTGCATTTTATGTAAGCCAGCACACATGTAGAGATCAGCTTTTGTATTTGCACACGCATCTACAAGATTATCGCTTGGCACCAAGTGTTTTTAAGGGAAGGTATCTATATTGCGTACTGAATCGCTTGCTATGGGTCGTGTTCATATTGCAGGTGTCACTCATGTCAGTCGGTGCTGCGCTCTCTCAGTTTGTACTGTGTCCATTGAAGTTTTTGTGAATTACTGGGTGGGATGGCTCAATCGGTCCATTTTCTGCTCTATATTGGTTTGTGAGCCTGTGTCAGTTATCGAGACCCTGCGCTGAGGAAAGCTGGTACCTCACACCACACACGCTGCCGGAATCACACCGTGCAGTTTATACCTCCTTACGTTATCTCTGTGCGAGCCGGGGCTGAGTGTGCGTGTCACTGTCAGGCTGGCAGGGCAGCGGGCGACGGCTGTGACGGCCATTAGGGAAGTTGTGCAAAAGCCATTGCTCAGCGTCAGCGCAGGCCTCGCCAGAGCCGGGGCAGGACCTCTGGGGAGCGAACCCCCTCCCTGCCAGCGCGGGGGCACGCAGCCCTCACGGCTCTCACCTCTGCCGCACTCGTGGCTGGGTGAGGCTCCTGTCACGACAGAGGTGGGGGCAGCCCCGCACTCACCCTTTGGCTGGGTGAGGCTCCTGTCACGACAGAGGTGGGGGCAGCCCCACACTCACCCTTTCGCTGGATGAGGCTCGTGTCACGACAGCAGCGAGGGCAGCTCGCACAGGCAGGCTGACACTCCTGTCACGACACGCGCCGGGCGAGCTCCGCGACAATCCCCTTGCGCCGTGACGCCTATCGCGACAGCGCGCACTCCGGGAGGCGGGCAGCTCCCCTCAGCCGGCGCGCGCGGCTGCCAGGGCACCGCCGCTCCCCCTCAGCCACCACCAAGCGCGGGTTGAGGCCGGGACAGAGGGCGGCCGCGGCGGTTCACGCCGGGGCAGGGGGGGGGGGGGGGGGGGCGGGAAAGCGGCCACCCCACCTGCGGGGCCTCTCCCACTGCGGAGCGGAAGCGCTCCCGCCGCATGAGGCCTGCATCACCCGCCTCCGCCGCCTCCTCCTCCGAGCTGAGGGCGGGCGGGCGGCCGCGCTGCGCAGGGCCGCGCCAGGCGCCGCTGCCACCGCCTCAGCGCCGCGGGCGGGGCCGCGCCTTCCCCCCGCCCCGCGCCGCGCGCCCCGCCAATGAGCGGCGTCCACATGCCGCGGCGGCGAGAGGGGCCCGGGCGGCCCAGCTCCCATAAGTTACATTAGAGCAGCCGCCGCCGGTGCGCGACCGGAGCGAGCGGGAGCCAGCGGCGAGGCCAGGCGTGGGGGGGGCGGGTGAGCCCGAGCCGTGACAGCGACAGCGGCCTGGGCCGGCAAGGGGAGGATCGAGCTGCTAGAGAGAGGGGGGGTGGCGATTCCGACCCTTCCCGGCGGAGGCGAGGCGGGCAGCGGGGCAACTGCGTCTTTTTCTCTTCCCCCCCCCCCCTCGCCTCTGGAGGCGAGCGGAGTGAGGCGTGCCGTTATCGCCCTCCGCGGGGGCGGCTCGCAGCTCGGTGAGGCGAACCGAGAGGCCGCTCGGCCACCTGGACGCGGCCCATCCCCGCGCAGGCACCCGCCGTGCCCCGCAGCCGGCGCCACCGAACCCCCCGCACGCCCTCCCGCGCCCCTGAGGCGACAGCGGCTCCGGGGGCCCGCGCTTCTTTCCTCAGCTGCCCGCCCGGGCCCGGGGTGCGCTTAGAGCCCCGCTTATCCGCGCCGGAGAGGCAGCTGGGCTCCCTTGGAGGGCGTGTGGGGTGGGAGGGGGGCGGGGGCTTTTTTTCTTTTTCGGCGGCTTTCCCTCTTTTTTTTTTTTCTCCTTTGTAATTTTTAATTTTTTTTTTTCCTCCTCTTCCTGCCTCCTTGGGGAAGAGTGGACTCGGGGGCTCCTCTTTGTTGCGGGAGGGGGTCTATGGTGATAGCACGGGGGCGGTGGGGGAGAGAGCGAGGGGCTGAGGAGGGGGCTCGCCGCCGCGCCCGCCGCTGAGGAGGAGGAAGAGGCGAGGCACCATTTGCTGCTCCCTGCCCCAGCCATGGAGAACGCGCACACAAAGACTGTGGAGGAAGTTTTGGCTTATTTCGGCGTCAACGAAAGCACCGGGCTCAGCCTGGAGCAAGTCAAGAAGCTGAAGGAGAAATGGGGCTCCAACGGTAGGTGAAGCGGCCCCACGCCGCCCGCCTCCCTCCGCCGCGGGGATGCTGTCGCTGGCACTCGTCGTCTTCCACCCCTCCATCTCCCGCTCCCCTTTCCACCCCTTTCTCTCTTTCGCTCATCCTTCTCGGGGCCCTGTTTCAAGGCCTAACGTGTGTATTTGCAAAGCCGGCATCTCTTACAGGACCCGGAATAGGAGCGAGGGAGAGAAGATGGCTGACTTGAACTCCACCTCGTGGGTTTCTTTCATACCCCGAGCTCTCAGGGCTGCTTTGGGAAGGAGGATGTCACCTCCGTTTCCTTTCACCTTAACGGTGGGAAATCTTCTTCCATTCTGAAACGAAGCGCTATGGGGTTTTGTGTTTGTTGGTTTTTTTTTTTCCTTGTCCGTCTTGACCTTCATTTTTCCCTGCTTTTCAGTGCCTTTCTGTCCCTTATTTTACATTCTTGCCTCAAGTCGAGGCACAGAATTCAGCCGATAAGGTGCTTTTTTTTTCTTTTTTTTTTTTTTTTTAATCCTTGTTGCTTGGCCTTCCCAGTCCCTTTTGAACTGCCATGCCGTTGTGTAAAAACGAAAAGCTGTGAGATTATACGGTGAGGTGTTGGTTTTGGGTTTTTTTTGACACTGCTTTTGTGCCTCTTGAATTAGCAAATCTGCTTGCAGGGAAATAAAAGGGAGAGCAGAAATAAGAAAATGTCCTTAAAATGGAGCAAAGATTTTGAAATATTTTGAACCAAGTTTGGTGGTTTGGTTTTTTTCTTGAGTGAACGTGGAGGAAAACCTTTGTCAGAAAGCGCTTGAAAAGCATTTTGAGCCTTTGACCCTTTGTGTGCAGTAACAGCAGAAGTCCCACAGCTGGCTGGAGTGATGACTTGGCTGAATTATAACCCTTAGCACATTTGAGCTAACCTGTACGTGTCTTAAAATGCAAAAAGTATTGGGCCTATTTAGATGCTCTAATGAAAAGACACCTTAATGGAGCTTTCGGTATATCTGTCAAATCCAACTCAAGTTGAGTGTGCAATTCAGGAACAATATCTAGTGGATGCCTTCTAATGCTCTAATGTGTTTCTTCAATGATTTCTTTTCTTTAACATGCTTCCTGGAAAAATCTGCTACTGATAGAGTTGCCAGCTGAGGAAGGTAAGCATGTTCATGAAATCTGTTAATTCTTGCTGATAATTCATCTTGTTTTTTTAATGTGCATAACTAAATGGCTTTGTTACATATTGCAGGAAAAACCTTACTTGAGCTTGTGATTGAACAATTTGAAGACTTACTAGTTAGAATTTTGTTGCTGGCTGCTTGCATATCTTTTGTAAGTATTAATTTTTTAAAATGTAATTTCATAGGTTTCTGTATCACAGAATGACAGATGTTCCAATGTGTAGGAGCTGTACCTACTGAAGTTACTTCTCAAAAGGTGGAAGTATAAGATGCAAAGTAAATTGCTGCCTCTTAAATTAATTGCATGGTGAAGAGGTTTCTATATTCTAAAAAACAAAATTTCAGTGAATCTTTCATTGCATGAGTCATAAGTACGTAACTCCGCTAGACAGGTATTTTTAAAAGAGCTTCCCATTCAAGTTTGCTTATTTGAAGTAGGATTTCCCAATGCTTTTGTTGGCTTTGAAAACTAACCTTGAGTAAGTGTTTAACTGGACGTTCTTCTTGCCTTTGAGTTAATCGTTATCAAGCTCAATGTATAATCATTGGAAGACATTTTTGGATGCAATGCAGACTGTAAATAGAATTTACATGGCGAATATTCCAGTTGCCTTCCCTTCCTGATAATAGCAAGGTGACAGTTGTTGCTTTTGACAGTGACAAGAATGATGACGGCTGTGATGGCACCACTGTTGACCAAATTTGGTAACTGACCTTTGGATAGTCTAGTCATTAAATGGACATCTTGCTTTGCATACAGGATTAAAAGAACAAGAACACTTTTAACTTAATTTTTTTTTTTAAAGCATGTTTAGGCACACTTTTCACATAATGTGTAAAGGGTATGTATTTGCTGAAAAACTGGAAAACTCATCAAAGACTTCAGTATAGAAGGAAGATGAAGGCTGTATGTCTTGGGGAGCTGGACAGAAACAGAAGTGTGCAGAGTATTAAATTGTTTAGGTAGGAGTAAAAGTCTGCTATAGACTTTGCCCTGGAGTTGTGATTAACTACTTTAAAAAAAAAAAAAAAAGCTGTAGCTTTTGGGGGGAGTGGAAATTGTGGTGACTTTAGCCAAGGGCAAGCTAATTAAGGTGGGCAGGGGAGAATGTGCTCTGAAGCTGTTCTGTTTGAGGGGAGAAGGGTTGCCCTGTTGCGGCTGCTGCAGTATATACTGTGTTGCTGATCTGCCACCCAGAGAGGCTTCAGCTATCCCCACTGTGACCCCTTTCAAAGTGCTTTGGGTTTTGGTACGCATGTACCGTTACCAGCTGAGCAGTGAGTGGTGGCATTGATCTTGACCATGGAGACAGATGTGCTTTACTCCCTCTTCTGTGTCCCGGGGAGGAAATCGGGCTAGCTGTAGAAAATTGCAGAAACAGGTCATTCAAAAGCTTTTTTTCCCTCCTCTTTTCATTTTCCCTTCCCAGAGGGTGAGAAGGGGATGTATTTTTGTTCCTGAGAAGTTAGAAGTGGTGTTCTCCTCTCCTGAGATAAATGGCAGTACAGAAGTTCTTTAGTACCTTTAATGCTGAGGTACATTTGTTCTTATTATAACCAAGTAAGTGAAAAATTCACTAAACTTTAAGCTTTCATTGCTGAATCTGAGTAAGTATGAGGCCAGACTGACAGAGGTCATAGAACAGATGCTGCCAAGTCCTCTTTGAGAACTTGATTAGTAACAGGATTCAGTTTCTTTTTTCAGTATGCTGAATTTTCCTATATAATTATGAGGGGACTGTAGTCTAATGGAGTGTGGGATAGATGTGGGTTCTCTGCTGCTCTGCAGCTGGCATGGTATATGACCTTGGGCTACTGCTCTGCCTTTTCTGTCTCCTATTTGAGAGGTACAGGTACCCGCTATAAATTGATGCTAGTTGTAAAGATTTTTGTCTGTCTCTTGATGAAATGTAAAAGGAAAAACTAGATATATTATGATTTTTGTACTTTTAAAAGCACTTTCCCTTTGTTTATTTCTGGCTTTTTCCTTTTTCCAGAAGACGACCATCCATTGTCAGTTTTTCTTAGGTTTTAACACTTTTTTTCTTGATGAAAGCATATTGCAGGCTTTTGTAGTAGCTGTAAAGAACTGTTGAGTATGTTGATATAAAGACTATATTGCTGCAAAAACTGGATGTAATTAACATCGCCTAAATTCTGGTGTTCTTTACCAGGTCTACATCATCAATTTAAAAAAAGTGTGAAGATTCAGGTATGAGAGAGGATCTTGAGGTATATAGAGCGTTGGTTTTTGTCATGGAAGCTTTTTTGGTGATTGTGTTCAATCATAAATTATATTCAAATCTTATTATGACTTCACAGAAATAGCCATCTTTAACATTGAGATCTGCATTAGACTTTTGTGCAGAAACATCCTCTCATACAAAAACTAAACTTCTGTGTTCAAAGTGCCTTTTGTGTCCTCTCCTCCCACACCCCCTGTCAGGTATGTGTCAGTAAAACAAATCAGACTAACAGCTGAATCTGTGTCACCCTAGTTGATTGTAGGGGTCATATGCTGCGTGTTTGTCGGCTGTAGATACTATGTCCTGTGTTCCAAGTCAGCACTGCTGTTACAGATGTGCCTAGTTAGTAAAACCCTTAAATATGGCTTTTGAAGAGAAACAATATAAACAATTTCTGATGGCGAGTAAATGGATCTACATCTAGGCTTGGACCTCATCTCAGTGTTCTGTCAAATCTGTGAAGCCTGTGCAGAAATAAACGTGTAGAGCCTATCTCAGCAGTTCAGGGGCCTTCATAGCCAGACTTTCTAGGTGTGAGTAAGAGGGTGTTTAATTTTCCATGAACTATGGCTTTTAATTCTTGCTACTTGTGTAGTATGTGCTTGGATCTACGGTATTTATGTAAAAGAACAGCTTGCTTTGCTGTATGAATGACAAGTTGCAAGATGTTACTGTGCATCTGATGTAGAATAATTCTTTGGTGAAGTATATCTGCTTTAAACAGTGATGTATGCTTAAGCATGCAATCTTATCTTTGCATCGCACTTACAGTGGATTTTCTTCCTCAAGATGCAGCGTAGACTATAAACTCTGCCAAAAACTTAAGTATTAATGTAGTATCCTAAGAGCATTCCCCTCTTCCAATTATTTCTTCGATTCCTAAGCTGACTCAGGAGTGAACGTTCTGGGAATGTTTTCTAATAGCAGATGTCCATGGTTAGATTAAAACAATGTATTGTGATTTAGTCCAGAGGTTATTATAGCTTGTAGATTAGCATGAGTATAAACTAATCTGTGTTAAACGGTGAGCAAAGTTACTCTTGGAGGAAGTAAGATGTGCTAGTAAAAATGTTGCAGGCTTTGCTCTACCCAAAAGCTACCTGTTAAGGTCAGTAGCAGTGAGTATGTGGCACAAGATAAGGATTGCTGTAGAACATTACACTGACATACTTTTAGCTAAACTCGCATTAATCAGTAGCACCCACCAACTGATGGGTAGAGGTAATAAAACTGTAAGAAGGAATCGTGATTCCATTTTACTTTGTCAAGATTAAACTGTAGATGCTATGTATCTTTTTTTTCTTTCCTTACTGCTACCCTAAACACAGGAATGTGTTTATTTTCAGAAACAGGGAGTAGCATATCTGATGGGTGCTTGCAATCTGCTAACCTGGTAAAATTCCTAGTTTTGTACTTACATGTGCGGTCAAGATCTGTTGTTTGGGTTTTCTTTTGTGTCCTCTATCCTTGGGTAGCAAAATCAAAATCTCTACTGAATAATGGAACTAAAATTGGGAGGCTTTTATTTAGTATTTCCTGGTGTTCAGTAAAATTGACATGGAACAAATATCAGGACTACTAAAATGGTTCCCGTCTGCTCAAATTGAAGATAATTTGTGTTGAAAAGAAATCACTAAAAGAGGCTTTTCTGAGCAGTAGTTAGTACTGTCTAAAATATACTAAACCTTAATTCACAGTATTCTGTGAGAAGAAAGCTCTCTTAAGAGCAGTCAGTAGTTTTACATGACTTGCTTTAATTAGTCCAGGGCTTCTTTTTGTTAGGATGAGATCTTACTCTCCCTGTTTGCTTCTAAGTTTCCATTGTCCAAATGTAAAACAAACAACAAACCTTGTTAGGTTGCTGGCAACAGACTGTTTGCTTTTCCTTTGTTAGTGGTAAGCGGGTACAGCCTGCTGGGCAACAGAATTCTGTCTTGAAATTTCCCTTCTTTAATTCTGGTTTTGTTACTTAATGATAAATAGCCATCTGAGATGAGTTGCCTCCGTAACTTCTCTGACAATACAGATACTTCACTTGTAGAAATGTGAAAAGCTGTAAAGACACTTCTGTTCTTCTAGCTGTCTTCATCAGTAGTAGCCTCGTTGCTGGCTGACTTCGGCATTGTATCTCTGCCCCCTTTTTACGCATACCCAGGAACACTAAGTGCAATTTGTCTGTCATTGTGTATTTTTCGGCTTAGTGTCCTGCAGGTCCACCCCATTAGGCTTTGATTGAAATAGCCTTCTGCAAGCCATAGCTCTAGCAGCCCTAAAGCAAATGTGCTGAATGAAAGTTGTCCTTTAAGCTGCTTACGTTGGTGGTTGATATGGGACTTTTATGTCTTGCTATTAATGTCCCTTATATTTTTGGACTTGCATTTCTCTTGAGCAATTATCTTACTTTTTTTTTGAGTGTGTATGTGTTGGTTTTTTCCTAATCTTTTAAGCTTCTTGAATACATGGTAACTTTACTTATTGACCATACTGCCTGAACAGTACACTGGAGATCAATGACCTGGAAATTAAGCTGTTCTACATGTGAGTCTTAAAGTGATTAGGGCTGAAATATGGTGGGGCCCTTCTGAGTAGCAGCCAAATAAAAGGTGTCTCATTCTCTCGTTGAAACCTCTCTAGGGTCTTAAAAGTGTGCTAGTGGAGACTTTTTGACAAGGGCTCTGTGCCTTGGACAAGAATTGTCTAGTCTCTACCAGGCTTCAGCACATGAACTGTTGTTACTAAAAACACCAAGTTAAATACTTGTATTCCTTGTTCTATTTTCTCTTTGGTTTTTACTGTGGTTTTCTTTTACTTCTGGCTACTATCAAATAATAAACCTGATCTGTTACAGCAATAGGTGTTGTGTATCACAAGTCTCCCAAGTGGGGTGTTAGTATAGCTGTAGCCTGCTATAACAAAACCAAAACCTCACAATCTATTCTGTTATTTATACACCTATATGTACTAAAAGGTTCTAGAACTAGAGCTTTGATCGTTCCGCTGTTAGTAATTGTGTGGAAACTTTTTGGGGGAGAAATGTGTGTTGCTGACTTCCAGGGTTAACTAGATACTTCACTTTAATATGGTCACAGATTGATAATTTTGCCAAAAAAAGAAAAGCAATAGCGAGGCTCTGAAACATCACATCTGTACTGTCAGGATTGAGTTCATCTGCTCTTTTTTGAAATAACGGCTTATTGAGAGAAAAAATACCTTGAAAACTTAAATTTTGTTCTCCTTGACATACTTGGATCTTGCTGTGCTTGTAGCTACTTCTCTTACCTCTTAAAGTTGCAGGGCTTCTCAGTGTTATTTTACAACACATGGTCTTCAATCTGAGAAGATTATGATTTAGCATTGTGTAAGGCAGGTGTTTTGTTCCAGTTAACTTTGTAGGTGCCTGCTCAGTTTAGAACATCACAAAATTATTGAATTCGCTTGCTTTGAAAGCAAAATGGGTTCTACAGAATTCCAGTAAAGAAAGGGAGGGGAAAAACCAGATACTAAGCAGCTTTTCTGATGTCAGTGTGTGACTTTGTATATGCTAAGAAAACTGGAAATGTACCATTAGCCTTTTCTGTAGCTCCACAGGAGGCAACAGTGCTGGTGCAGAGTAAAAGCTGTCGGTGATGGAAAGGGTAATGCATGAAGTGAAGGCTATAATGTACACTGTATGGCTGCTCTAGCAGGTCAAATGGCAGAAGTTGTTACTGGGGATTGGAGATTAGTGGTGTGGGAGGAGGGAAGAAATGGAGTTGTAGAGAGACCGTCAGAGATCCTAACTAAATCTCTTCTCCAGAGCGCTTATGCAGACCTGCAAAATGCTGTGTTGCCAGTTGGAACGTTTCAGTCTTATTAATCATAACCTGGATCTTATACGTTTCTCCTTTTGTAATAAAAATTTGTTGTTGCATTAGATTTGCTTGACAGTCTGTTTTCTGCTTGAGGCTTTCATGCTGCTGCTCCTTCCTTTTAACATCCTGGAGTGTTTCACAATTGAGCAATAGCTCTGAGCAGCATGTTGGTGGAATTATGGCGCTTGCTTTAGTAACGGTTTGCTCACTGCAGTCTTCTAGTGATTCAGAGTGCTGTTGCCTGACTACCAGCCCTAATTATCTCAACACGTTGTGCCTATTTACTGTCACTTTCCAGGCTTCCTGTTGCTCAACATGTTGATGAAAAAGCTCTTCCTCTCTGGTCATGTTAGCTTGACTTTTCTTCAGGAACTACAGAACTCTGCAGAGGCCCTGACACATACCTGTTTGAGTCAAGTGAATGGCAGAAGCCTAAAACAAGAGTGTAATTCTAAAACAAGTGAATTAAAATCTGTGTGGAGCCTTTTTGCAAGTCCTCAAGTTGATTTACTTTTTAAAATCCAGTTTTGAGTTTTATCAGCTACTGTGCTTAGAATTCAACTTCAGATGTAACTATACAATTCACTTGGGTGCTACGCATAGTGTCTTACTGAATTTAAATAAGTAGATGCTTATTCTTCATACCTACTTACCGAAAACTTGTAAAGGTGTTTTCATTTGTGTGGCTAAGTTATTGGTAAGAGCAATTAACTTGGTTAAAATTCAGGTTCTGGCAAAGTTCTGGTGTTCTAAATAGTCTGATCGGTTTGCATCCTGTTTTATACATTAATGAAATTTTTTTAAAACTCTTCACTACTGTAGCTGTTGTCACAACTTCTGCTTTCATTTGTGAAGCAAAAGTAGCAATGTTTCCCAAATAAATAGCTTGCTTCTTTAAAAGAGGAGCAGCCTTGGAAATGAATTTCATACTACTTTAGTAAAGATTCTTTTTCTTCGTTTCCATTGCATGTTGCCAACTCACTCATGAACTACAAAACTACACCTTGGAAGACTGAGGGGTTTCCAAAACTGCTGGAGTCTAAGCAGTTGAACCTCAAGCTGAAACTTACCGGGTCTTAAGTTTGCAAGGTGTCTTGTGTAAATTGGTTAGTCATTTAAATCGTTGTTTCTCTTGCAGGTCCTGGCCTGGTTTGAAGAAGGTGAAGAAACAATCACAGCATTTGTAGAGCCTTTTGTAATCTTACTTATATTAGTAGCCAATGCAATTGTGGGAGTGTGGCAGGTACGCAGATATTCTTACAACATCAAATCATCCATGTTTTGGGTTATTTTTTTGTTTAAGAGGAAGCACTGCACACTGTAGTGTCAGGTGCGTCATACAGTGCGAGTAATATGTGTGTCTAACATTAGATTCCTGAGAGTCAACATACCATAAAACTTCTGGACGGAAAGTGTTGACTTCAGTGTAAAATGAAAGCTTCAGAAGTGTTGCCAAAAAGGCAAAGTGCCCATCAGCGTGTTTGGCCACACACTGGTGAACACATGAACTAGGCAGTCCAGAATAAAGGCCCAGATTCACACAACAAATCAAATCTTGCAAAGCTAAAAAAGAACCAACTGGATCAGCTTGCAAAAAAGGGGATTTTGTCCCAACTAAGGAAGAAGGGATGGAATAATACTTGTAATCTAGTTTCTTGTCTGTTTCCTCTTGACAAATGCTATGTTTTAGTACATTTATTAATACATTTAGTAGAGTATTAATTCTTCCCATTCAATTATTATAGTACCTATTAAGTGTACATCTAAAGACTGCATGTCTGTCAAAAGGCAGAAGTTTCTTCCGAAAATGTCTTGATGTCACAAAATTTTTCCTACAATATCAGCTGTGAGATGGGTTAGATGGCTTTTTATAAATTGTATTGACAGTAGTATCAGTCATATATTCTAACACTTCTTGAGAAGCCAAAACAAAATTGTTAAAATAACTTTAGTTTACTAACTTGATTGCTTCAGACAGGGCATGTTTTATTAGAATTTTTGCAGATAAAAAGTATTCTAGGATTTTTAGGGTAAGTTCTTCATAGGGTTGGTTTTATTTTTTGTTTTTAAAGGGATGGTGTTAATGTGACATAATTACTCGGTATCTTAGCATGTTAGGTTTCATGCCCAAAAAAAGGCAAATGTCCAAAATAACAAGAAAAATTAAAGAGGAGGAGCCCTGTTAACAGGTTAAAACATGTTAGAGAGGAGCCTACATGCTGGCAGCCACCAGAAGTGGCATTGAGTGGCGCTGCTGCACATTTCTGCACTTCGCTTTGTCCTAGCCCAAGTAAGCTGGCTGAAGACTAACCCCCAAGAACTTCAGTTTTTAGCAGCACCCAGCTTGCTGTGCAACTGCTAGAGGTGGTATGGAGGGAAGAGGTAATGTCAATCAAGGGATGACAGCGTTACCTCCTTAAGCATCACTTTCTATTCAGATCTTCATAAAGCAATTGTGCAAGAATTAATCTTTAACTTGAAACTTTGAGTTACAATTCTGCATGTAATAATTTTAAGCATGAAGTGTAAGGTAAAGCTACCTATAGTTTGGGGATTTTCTTGTGTAGTTGTATACCTGTTGTAGGAAATAACTGTATTTTTTCAGACATGATAGCGTGCAAAGAGTGCCTATATATATATAGATGGGTATGTATCTCTACATGCAGTGAACCTAATTGTGAAATAGAATTGCTGTACAGATTAAATGACTCATTCCCTTGTTTTATTGGGCATGGAAACTAAGTCACAGTACATAGTCTCCACCCATAAATGTATCTGTTTCTGCAGGTACTGCATGTGAGCAGCTGAGTCATTGCCTTAGCTCTGCCCTGCTCAACCTTTCCTCTCACATGCACTTTTCCCAAAGTGCCGTCTGCTACTACTTTAGTGGTTGGCAGGCTGGTCTAACTACCATAACTTCAAGCAAACTGGAAACAAAAAGATACAGTCTAACGCACTGAGCTGGCTGTTTTAGCCGAATCTAATTCTTTCTTATTTCTCGTTTTTGAAGCAGAGTTCCGTTTAACCTACCATTTGTGGAGCTTTCTTTTATACCTTTAAGGTTTTGTCTGATGTTAACTCTTAGTTAATCCACAGAGAAGCAGTATCAGCATTGTTGTGCTGAGGAGCAGAACTAATTTACCTGGTGGAATATGAGGCTAGTGTTAATTACAGCTTTATGGGTCTGTGCTGGTGTCTCGGTGCTGCCTAGCACTGAGCTGTGCCATATAAACTTTAATCCTTCGAGGTAGTTATGGTAATGCTGGTTTTGGCTGCATTGTTATGTGGAAATACCTAGTACCTCAGCCTTTGAATTCCTGAAGATTAGGTGTCTGCTTTGATGCATACAGGAGGAAGTTTTTATTATCTGGAAAGGCTAGTATCTATTTGAAGGGCAGACATTCTAAAAGCTGTGTGCACCCTTACCATTATCTATAATCTTTAGGACTATATGACATTTGTACTTGTCGATGGGCTGGAAAATAAGTTACTGCTCCAAGAGCCAGAGGAGTACTGATAAGCTGTGGGTTTCTTACGTTGTCCTTTATCTAGGTGGCATCATGATGTTGATACCAATCTGTGGTGGTGGTTAGCTGAGAGAACTGCACCTGAGATTGGAAAGCTATTGTGCTAGTGTTATGGAAACAAAAAGGTGGTCGTGTGTGGGGATGCATCTGACTTTGTAAACTGTTGAGACACTCAGGGGAAGTTTCTGGTCTGTATGCTTTAATTTCAATGTAGTGTGACTTGATTTGCTGAAGTGAAGTTGATAATAAACTGTTTGAACTTTATACTAACTTGACACTTGATTACTGTCAGTAAGTGAAATTCAGTAGTGCTAGTCCACTCCAGTCTGAGTTGAAGCTTCTCCAGCTGGTAAGGTACAGCTGAGACAAGACTATATCCATGAGTCTTAATTCTGCTTAGTGCTTTTTTTATGTCTAAAAGAATCCCTGTGTTAACTTTGTCCTCCGTGTAACAAGACACGGTGGATATTCTTGATGGGAAATGCTGCAGGGTTTGAGTAAAGAACTTCTGGGTTCTAAATGCCCACTAGTATCTGAACTATGTTGTAGTGATTTCCAGTCAACAACCTTGTAAGAGGAGGTGTCACATAATTTTCTGTATTAATAAATGTTGCTGAGCTGAGTCAGTAGTATTCATATGATAACACATTTGAAAAATCGCATCTGACGGGTATTTTTCCTTGAGGGCTTTTAAAATTACACATTTTTGCTGTCTCTTAGGAAAGAAATGCTGAAAATGCTATTGAAGCTCTTAAAGAATATGAACCAGAAATGGGCAAAGTATATCGACAAGACCGAAAAAGTGTACAGAGGATTAAAGCAAGAGACATTGTCCCAGGTGATATTGTAGAAGTGGCAGGTAAGACTCATTTGTGTAGTACGTATGTGTATTAGCGTATTATTGTATAATTGTTGTGGGGGCCTTGTCTTAATGATTTGAGGCCCTAGGGGGAGTTTTCAAAGACACCTAAGTATATGCTTCACTTATGAACAATCTTGCTTCTGTTAATCTGTAATTACCTTAAATGTGCATTTGTACTGAGGGGATTGTTTTTCAGATTGCCTCTTAGTTCAATGGGTAGGTCTAAAAGCAAAGCATCTTAATTGGAGGTTTTACTCCTTTTAACACTTGTCACAACTCTAAAAATTTTATTTTTTAAGGTGTTGTTTCAGTGTCTTGTCTTTTCTATCACAAAATACTCTTTTCCTTGCTTTTGAATGTGTTCGGTTTCCTTAGATTCTGGAATGCAGAGATTTTTTGGTTTTAGTCATGCTCTGTCCATTATCTAAGAAAAGATAATTTCATCTGAAGATTTTTTCCAACTCTTACACTTGAAGTAGCAGTGCCTTTCAGCTTCTCTTCACAAATGTCTTCCTCTGTCCTCTCAGCTATGACTGGCCTGTGACATCATTGTTTTCTCATCTTTCGTAGTGTTTATTGCTTCTTTTGCCTGTTACTCTATAGGAGACCGCAGACAGAGAGATAACTGTACAAAGTAGAGCTTCCTGTTTCTCTGGTGTAAGCATTTGAAGTACCGGTCTTAAAAGGTTGGACTTCTGCATCGAGCTTTCTCATAACTTAGATTTGCCCTAAAGGCTTATCTTTATTTCGAGTGAGTGCGAAAATAGAAGTATTGTATACTTTTAGCTAAAACTTTTTCATTTTGGTCATAATGCCATACCAACAACTCTTTCTCCAATCTGGACTTGTCAGTGACTTTAATGTTTCTTGTTTCTTCCCCGATAAAACTAGGTGGTTCTTGTTAAGTGTCAGGACTAATTGCATGCTCATGTTTTCTAGGTCATTATCAACTGTTAACTGAGTGATTGTTCTTTTGGGAACAGTTTCAGGTGTACATCAGACTTTCTTTCCACTAGTGTCACTTTGCTTTTAGAGGTGGTAGCTGTCTCAAGAGCAGATAAATATATACTCTTAAACTTGACTATCCTCCTATTTTAATTAGCAGGCAGAGAGGGTATGCACTCAAAATGAAGTTGGTGTTGGCTGGCTGCCCAGCTTTCATTCCTTCAGAAACTTTTAACGTTTGCTGAGCACTATCTCAAGCCTCAGTTTTGTGCATAGGATGATTCGGCTACAGCAGCTGTGCCTAGGGTAATTCAGAGTGTGAATCTCATGAAGGCTGAAGCTAGTTTCCTCTTAGCATCTGTTGGTGAAGAACAAGTACAACTACAAAGTGCTGATAGCTGAAATAAAAGGTGAATTACGATGCCTTGTCACTTACTCTGCTGTTTTGACTTGCTATTACTGCACTGTACAGTCAGATTTCATGAGTTCTGCGATGAGGTTTTGTTTCAGCAGCTGATGTTTTCCGCATCCTTTTGAGGCAAACAGAACTGTATAAATTACAAATTCTGCAGTAGATGTCTAGTCCAAATCTATCCTGTTTTCAAGTGTCGCCAATAGAATAGTAGTTTTGGAAGCAGTTTATATCATGGGAATATATTGGGGTTTTTGGTACTTTAAAGCAGTATTGATAGAATTGCAAGTTGATGACTATGTGTTTTGTACTGGTTTGGGGTATCTCACTAAGGAAAAAATGCTGGATTTTGCTGCTCTGATGGGTGTCTAGAGCACAGAAGAATTTCTGCTTGATTCTTTGCTGTTCACAAGAAGTAGAGATTGCATTTTCATCTTACGGAAAAAGGCAAAGCTAATTTTGTATGTGAAGCACCTGGAGGATGTGTGGGCTTTTACTTACCTTGCTATATATTGTCAGTGTCAATAAAAGCAGTTACTTGTGCATCTCTTTAAAAGGCCTGTGTCTGAAGGAAAGAAGTGAATTGGAAGTAAACTGCTGACTAGCATAGCTGTAACACTATAACACAAATGTAGTATCCTGTTTTTCATAGGGTTACTCTTGCAGTATGTTAAAATCTGCTTGTAAAAGTGTCTGATAGTCCAACATGTGTAGAACTGATTTTTTTAAAAAAAAAAGACAAGCTGAAAAACTAGTATGCTGATGTAGAGAACCAAAAGTTATCCAGCTTCCATGACTGTCCTTGAGATAGCTGGTCCAGCTTGTTGATGGACTGTAGAAACTCATGCAAGTTAAAATACTTAAACTGGTGGGTCAAACAGTCCCAAGCTAGTCTTAAGCACTCATCATATTTTTCTTATATTGGCAAATGCAATCAACTGGAGCTTCAAGTGAAGGTAGTATAAGTGGATTAAGTAACGTAAGTAATAAAGTCATGTGGATGTTTAATACAGAAATAAGTGCTTCAGTGTAATATGAACTCTGATACTGAAACAATAAATTCTAGCTTGTAGATAGACAATGATGAAATTTTAATTGTAATCACTCAGAAAAGCTACCGAGCAAGTAGAGAAGAGCAAAACACTATGTACCAGTGTTAGTGTCAAGACCTGGAGGTGAGAGAGACTGTGTGCATGCCTATGCCTCAAGTGTAAGGGTACTGTGATGGCCTTTGACATGGTGTTTGCAAAAAGATGCCCATGTAGGGAAGTGACAGAGCACTTCATACTAGGATACATATCTGGGTATGGAATTCTAGGCAAAGTGCCAATGACATTTGTGTGTCCAGGCAAATCTCTTTCAACCAAGTGGCATAAATAACCAGGTGATAGGTTTCTCCCCTATGCTGATATCTAATTTTGAACAACTTTCTAAGGTCTTCCATTACAGAATAGTTGCATTTAATGCTGTAACAGCTTTGTTAATTTGAAGTAGCTATATCTAGGTCTGACGCAGAGATAACTTTGTTGTAGGAATTGGAAGATTGGTATTGCAGTTCAGGGAAAGTGGAGGAATATCTTTACATTGCAAGAGTTCCCTGAGAATAAGAGCATTGAACCATTTCCAAAATAATTTGGTGTTTTCAGTAGTTCTGAACACACTAAAGATAACATGTTTGGCTGAGCATGACCCAAAGACAGTGCAATAATGCTTTATACTATTACTTTTTATTCTGGCTCCTTAGGCTATTCATGTTTATTATATAGACTATGCAGTTTGCCTTGTGGCCTTCTAAAACAAAGCTCCTGGAAGATGCTTTCTTTAATCTGTCAACAGAGGAGATGGGTGCTGGTTTATTTGGCTTGAAGTAATAGGGGGGGAAACTGCAGGTCTGTATTGCCACTGTGCAGTAAATATGGAGTAACCTGAGTTAGATTATACCTCAAGTGGTACATAACGTGCTGTCTTATGGATCAGTGTGCATACAGATATTGCAGAACACTTGAGCAAATTACTCATACTTGTGCCTAGTAGCTAACAAATTCAACATAAATGCTACACTAAAATTGTGCAGGTGTACTAGCAGACACTAGTCCACACTTGCTCAGACTGTGCGGCTGTGAACTGCTTAACTGTGTATTTAGGAAGACTTTTTTTCCATGTCTGTTTAAGCAGAGGTGGTGGAAAAGACACTGTACAATCAACAGGAACGCTTTAGGATGAAGTTGAGGTTACAGGTTTGGGATGTGTGCCTTAATTTGCTTGCAGACTTCTGGTGGGCACCGTTCTCAGAACTGTAGTGTATAAGGGTTACTAAGCTACACTGTTTGTTTCTTAGAATTGATGAACTGAAAAAAAAAATCCAGATGCTGTCCTCAAATGGCTTTTCAGTTTGCCTGCCCTAAAATGAATTATCACACTGCTATAAAAGCTTGAGTTTATTGGAGGATGCACTCTAGATTTGTAACTAGTAGCTATCTTAATAGATTAGATGTCTTGTTTTAGTGGAGGTTTTGTTTGCCTTGGTTAAAGTAGCATTTCAAAGAGAAACTTGAAACAGCATGGCCTTAGTTCTTAGAAGTTTTATATGAGGTCTAGTCTGACAAACTGGGATAAACTGGTTGCAAATAATTTATTTTTAAAGCAGCACATTTGGGAACAGACATGACCTTTGTTCACTTCCGTTGTATCTTCCTGTCTAAAATGTTCTATTTTAGATACAGTATATCTGATTTTCTGTAATTTAATAAAAGAATGTTCATTAGTTGCAAACTTTAAGTGACCAAACTGGAGTCACAGTAGTTCCTCTTTTCCCTGAAATGCTGAATGACGGTTTTTGTCAACCATTATTGTATCTGTAAGTACTCAACAGCTTAAAAATACACACAGAGTTCCCAGAAGCAGTTGCTTATTAAATTAGTGTGTATTCCAGAAGACTTGGTTTTAAGTTTATACCTGGCATAAAGTATACAAGAACTACTTTCAGAAGCTTTTCCTCCTAACTGCAGAGCATTTCAAGGCTCTTCCTAAAGCATAGATGCCTTATAATTAAGGAAAGATACATTTTGGGGTGAAGAAGATTGAGAAGGAAGGTACTTAATGTGAATTACATCAAATCCAGTGTGGTTATGAAGAGCTACAGGCTCTCCTGAATAGTATAAGCAACAAACATAGATACTGCAGATCTTACTCCAAAACATTTGGTCCTCGTGCCTGTGTTACTTTAAGTATATTAAAAATCAACTAGAATTGATTTTGAGACTTAGTACTAGAGATTTTCAGACTCAGTAATAGAGATGCAGGTTTACATTTTGGAAAAGTACTGAAATTGGGAAAAAAAACAATGAAAAGGATGGAGTAAGCCTTAAGTCCAGAATGGTGACCTGCTGGAGGCTGTTGTAAAAGCATTCTGCTGAAAGCGTCTCTTAATATGGGAAAAAAGTTGACTGCAAGTTTGTTTTAGTTAGTGCAAATTGTTGGGTTTGGTTTTTAAAGATTAAGCACGTATTTTGCTTTGTCCATAAGGTACTGCTTCTGAACCAGGAAAAAATATGGAAGTAAGGTCAGTGGTTAATAAATACACATACAAGTAGTGCATGAATCTATGAGCTTCGGTGAGCATTTTGGCTGCCAAACACTTAACACATCAGAGGCAGTTCTGAGATTACTGGATGCAGTCCAAACTCCGTTCCGTACTCCACTGAAGTCTGGAGTTACATGAGGTTCAATCAGGGCATGACCTAAACTTGTGTCACTTTCAGTGCATGTTGAAAACTTAGGAAACATCTTCAATTTTTTCCCAATTCTTCTAGTATTTTCCTTCAGAGTTGCCAAACTGTTAAATATAATGAAACTAATTCTGTTTTAATTGTTTGAATTCAGAACATATCTGATGTTCTATACTCTGATTAGAACTGATACTCCAGTGGGGTTTATTATAAGCACAAATAGTACTGAACAAAATGCTTGAATATCAAGATAATGTCTGTTAATACCATATCACCCTGGCAAAGCAAGCCTTTTTTTTTTTTTAAGGCTAAAGAAAACTTGCACTTGGAACTACGCTGCGCTTCCAAAATTCTTGCTGTTTGTTCTTGTGTTACCCAAATGCAGCCGAATTTGGAAACAGGACTTCAGCCTTGGTGTGAAGATGTCATTGTTCTCTACCTGATCGGGCAAAAGTTGATGCTTAACTTACAAGTTTGTTCTTTCTGCTATTAGATGTTTTTATAGGCTAATCACAAGAGCCTTCAATCTAGAAGACAGTGGTATAAATAGATCCCCTGATTAAAAACTGAAGCTAGACAAATTCAGATTAAAAGTGAGTGCAGACTTAGAGGCAGGCTACATGTCCATCGGCACATCTTATTTAATGTTCTGGTGCCCTCTTCAGAGAGAAGGACACTTAGAAGTGTGTTTTCACAGAGTGAGAAGAAATAAAATAGTTAATAATTCAAGTCTTCGGTACTGTTTAATACAGTATATCAGTTTTTCTCTATACAGCCTTCAGTTCTGACCTTAAAATGTTTTGCCTCCAGAAAGCTAAGCTTCTTATGTCTTTTTGGTTTTCATTTATAAGAATGCAATATGTATAAGTGTTTTGTTTGATTTTTATTTTTAACTTCTACTTCTTAACAGTTAAGTTAGGTTAATAACACTTCTGCATACATGGCACAGTAAGATCTGTGGATGTTTTCTCTCTGTCCAGAAGGCAGACTGGCATATGATAGAGAAGCCTATTTCGTGAACATTGTCTAGTCTGTAGCATATATACTAAATGCAAAGAATGGATGTATTCAAATGTATTGTCTGTCATTTTGGCGGTAAAAGCAAATGCTGTTTTACTACAGGAATGAACCAGTGCTATTATAATCTTTGTCTTGTTGGAAAATAAATCTATCTTACTGGTTTGGAGTAGGAAACTGAGACTTAAAATGTTCCATAGTCACTCTTTAGCTTTGACAATTTGATGCTTTTAGCCTTATATGAAAGCATAGATGGACTCAATCTTCCTGGTTTGTAGAGCTTCTAATTTTTTTTTGGTAGCATTTTATTATACTCTGTTCAGGAAGTGTTAAGTATTTAAAACCTGTTACTGCGGAAGAAAAATTAAGTTCCTGATGGTCTAAGGAAACCAGACACAATAGGAAGACAGGATAGTATGCATGCAAAGGGGGAAAAGGAGCTAAGCTGAGTTTGTATTAAGGAAGTTTAGTATAAGAGCCAATTGTGCCACAACAGCTATACTTGTAAATAAAAACACTGTTCTGTTCAGGTGTAATTTTAACTATTATTGTCCCCTAGCAGAAACAATACTTGGTTCTGATTATCAAAATATCCCATATGTGTTATTTTAAGCCTACTCATTTCAATTCTTAAACCTCAAGGTGATGCTCATACTTCATGTAGGAAGTTTCAGTTGCCTCAGTTTATTAGTGAATATTCACACAATGGTGCATCCTCTAATTTGGAGGCTAGGGAACTTATTTTTGGGTAAGAGGGAAGACTTGAAATAACTTTTTAAAAGATGAAGATCTTATTAGGAAAAGTGGTTTAAACAACTGTACCTGCAATAACATGTAGTGTTGAAACCGTTAAAGAAAACAGTCGCTAACACTTAATGGGTTTTTTGGTAAAAGAATTAATGCTAATTCCTTTCCCTTTTGATGCTAAAATCCCGTGTGTAGTGCGTTTTGAATTATCAGTGTTTTAATAGCAGTGTGGTAGGTTGTATCTGCTGAATTTGATAGTATTTCTATCCTAGTCTGATGAAATTAGAGCATCCTAGTAAAGCAGGAGGAAGACTGTAGTGTCTTAAAAATCAAAATACAAGCAATGTGTCAACAGTGAACCGTAATCTATTAAGACACTTAAAATGGGGGGAATTACACAATTTTATACCTTTTTTTGTCCTTTCCATCTGGCATTTCATGGAAGTTGTTTGGGGATTGTTAAGAGCTGAGGCTGGGCCAGCCACTAACAAATGGTAGATGCTCTCTGTTAACCCCTCCCCCCTCCCAAAAAGGGGAAGAGAGAACAAGGGAGAGACTTACGGTTCGGAAAACTGAAATAGCTTTGATTAAACAATAACACTAAAAGAAAAGATTATAATAAGAATGTAATGAAATACATACAAAACTACTGCCAAACCCAACTCCCCCTACCCTGATGACTGTATGTCACCAGTGATGCTGCAGGGCTGGCACTGGGGCAGTCCCAGGCTGGACTCCGCAGCAGATGGGAACCAGATGCAGAAGCCGGACTCAGGCACTGTGGATTCAGGGGTGCACGGATCAGGATCGAAGACAGAAGAACAGACAGATGTCAGCCATCGAAGAAGAGAGATTGACCCTTGTGATCCCTCAGCTTTATACTGAACATGATGTATATGGGATGGAATACGCTGTTGCTCAGTTTTGGGTCACCTGTCCGGTTCACTCCTCCCTGCAGGCGTGACCTTTTACGTGCTTGTGACCCTTTTCACTCCTGGCACCCCAACACGGAGTACAAGATTTATCAGTGACCTTGGTTGCTGTAACAACAAGTATAAGCAAGGGCCTTTCTGCATACCATTCCGTGATATTAACTATAAACATCGAATGTTATCACTGCCAGAAGCAGTCACTGTCTGGAAAAACATGCTGTTGATTTCAGAGACTGCGGTACTTAGAAGAGACTTAACTGAAAAGTAAAATCACTAAAACAGAATTAGTTCTGTTTTAGCCCAAACCAGGGCAGGGGTGTTTCTACTCGCTTTCAGGAACTGTTGTTTCTGTTCCCAAATCATTCAACCGTATGTTGAAATAGTATCCAAGTTCTTAAGAATGTGCTTAAAAAAAAAAGTTGAAAAATTGGACAACAGTGGCAGAATAGTTTAGAGCTGTACTGATAATCTTTATTGCAAAAGTCCAGTTCCAGCCCCAACCTGCTGCTAGCAGATAGAGGTCAACACTAGCTTTGGTTAATGATAAACGTAAATAAGAAAGTGTTAGGTACAGGTTGTATATGAACAACCATCCTGACTTCTACAGGAAAAATTGTTTTCATTTACGGTGATCACTTAGATGGGCTTTTTGCAAACAGATCACATTCTTCACTAAGATGATGAATTGTTCTTGTAACTCTTACATTAACATAAAAAGGAAGGAAAACTTTTCACTTTTCATAATGTACCTGTCTGTAAACCTCCTCTTAGCAAGTCTTAGTTGTGGGAGGGGTCAGAGGCAGTTAACAGAGCTGATACCAGTGTTCAAAGTGCACATTTAAAGTAGTAGCTTTGTTTTAAGGACTCTTGTATATGATAGTGGCTTTTTGAGGGTTAATATTGCTTCCTGAGCCTACCATCACCAACAATTTTGATTAGAAGATCTAGAGTATCATCTGACACTTGAAAGATAAGTATGGTCCTGTTGTAGTCTGAAGTTCTTTGTTGATACCCAAATGTAGCTAAAAATAAAACCGGTACTGAAATCCACACAGCTTTATTAGCTTAGTTTCCCTCCAGCTTCATTGTTCGTACAATATGTGCCACATCACTTCCTGGGCTGCCTAAACCACAGGCTGATCTAGCCTGCAACACGCTAATAGTGCGTTTTGGCTGTAGAGGTCTCCCAGTGAGTGTATCAAACCATATTCTCACAGAATTCTGAAGTTAAATGTTTAGTATTATTACTATGTTGGAAACTGGTAAAGTAAAAGGCATATCAGTGCTCCAATGAAATAGCTAGATAATGAGCTGACCGTTCCCATCTAGGACTTGGTCACTGCCAAGTGTTAAATTGGGACTAACAGTGCTTAATATATTCTGTATTTGAAGAATGTATATTGATTTGGAGACTTGAATCATCTTCTCTTTCAAGGCAACTTTGCAAATTGGATAGGGCAGTCTGTATGCTAGACTGTCCTTTAAAGACTGTTGACTGCACCAGGAGCTGCAGTCGCTTCTGCAAATGCACCCTTGTTTTGCTTGATGTGCTCTGTTGATAAGTGGGGTTGTATGTGCTTAAAGTGACTGTACCTAGGAGTGGAAATTGGCCTTTAACATTGCCACAACGTTGGGAGGAGTAAGATAAGATGTGGGGAGCTTTGAACTTGAGAAGAAAGTCTGGAGTGTTAGGTGTAGTCAGCGGGAATCTTGGCAAGGTAACATTGCTAGTTAGGTTGCTGAAGGGCCTGATATTTTCAGCTATTAAATTGTCCATAATTTCACTGAAGGAATATGGCTTGTTTAAAATAATTGACATAAAATTTAAATTCGTACTGCAACTAAATGCTACTCCAGTGTATGTTAAGGAGTGGAAACTAAATTGTCTGCTTTGGTATAGACTCATGCACAATTAAATGGATTTTTTTATTTTTATTTTTTTTACCCCCTTACAGGGACCAGGTTGTTTTTAAACAGATTCCTTTGTTGTGTGCTGAAGCTCAGTATTAGAATTCCAAAATAGTACTCTGTGCATGAACAAAAGGATTCTGTGAATAAAGCTGTAATGATTTGAACCAAACCCTACTCTTGCTCTTCCAAGAAGCAGTCATTTTTATAGTTAGAAGGGCTGTTTTAAACGGTAGTTAAATATTTGGCTACACTATGCTTAAAGAACATTTATCTGCAAAGTTTTGAAAGCAGCTTATTTGATTTCTTTAGAGCTGTTGTAGAAATCAAGTGACTATTTAGGATTAAGAACTTTGGTTAAAATAATGGATGAAAATACTTCTACAACTGACTTGCTATTTTAGATTTAAAACTATGGGACTATATCCATTGTACCAGCTCTGTACTGAGCAATGCAAATACATATTCACCTTCTAATTTCTTGACATCTTTCAAGCCTTGAGTAGTACTTTTACTCGTTCTGTGGACTGAAACGTAATTGTATTTAAAAAGCCCCAACCAACCAACGAAAAAAACCCAATTTCTTTCCTATGTTAAAGTGTATGGAAAAAAACCTTCTACTTGTAGATGAGATTTGCACTAGACTGCTCACTAAAAATTTCCTGTGGGTTCCTATCTATCATAGCATGATTTCCTATCTATATTCTGTTTCAGTTATGCTCATGAAATTATATTCAAGACTATAAATGACTTGGTGTCATAGCTGTTATTTTGCAAAGAGCTGCTTAAAATAATTCTGTAGTTGACCCTGATGTACAGCTTTCCTAGCTATTGGAAATGCCTTCAATATTTTACTACAGCCTTCTCAAAGGGAGATGGTGAGTGAATGAGGTGTCTTACATTAAATTGCTGAGATAAACTTTGAAAGCTGCAGTATCGTAATAAATTTAACACTTTAGTTCTGATGATTCAGGCAGCTGATAATGATAGGAGTAGTTTTCATGGAAATGCAGATGCTCGAGTATCAATAGTCTACTAGAGCAGGGCTCTCTCCTAGTACTTTAGGTTGTGTGAATGTTGTATTTGAACATCTTAGAGCTGTTCAGAAGAAGTAGGCTGGAAAATTACTTGTAAACTTTGCCATATGTTCTGTCCAGTTACTTGAATGTTTTAAGATATTTTTTTTCTAACAGCTTTTTTTTTGTGTTAGGGAGTGATTAAGTCTTTAACAGTGTTGTCAAATGTGGTAGTGTGTTTGGGCTGGCTGTAGTTTTCCAGCGGCTTTAAGTACTTTGGAAACGTTTATGCAGTTTGACAGGCGTTACACCACATTGGACTGAGGTATTAGCCTGTTGTTCAGTGATATCTGAAAACCAGCTGCTAGTATATGTCTGCACATAAACCTCACCACGGCGTCAGCACAGCATATTGAATAGTTTCGCCATTTTTGGCCTAGGCCACCGTTGTCTAATGCTATTTTCTCTTGCTGCTCAAGGGCATTGTGGCTTAAATTAGTTTTCACGTGCTATAAAGATACAAAAAGGGAATTTGTGGCTATTTTTTGGATCCCTTCCTATACATATGCTTACAAGAATGCACGTCTAGGTCTGCGAGCAAAACTGTGCAGCCTTTTGCCGATTTTAATGGTTGGGGCTTCTTTGACCTTACAGAAAGTCATGTGGTGCAAAGTTTACCTGATGTTTGGAGTAGCACTTAATTCTCCTCTTTAGCATTTTGTTCCATAGTTTTCTTCCGCGAGTGGGTTGTGTGTTCTAAGGTTGTAACACTGCTGTGGAGTTTTTCTGTGGTATTACTTGTTAATGTGCATGATTGCTGTTGGTTGCATAAGCAGTTCCTGCAGGAATTGCAGCCTGTTTTAATTTTACTGCAGAGACACAGAGTCCATCTACTGAGATCAGCTCTTTTTAGCTAGTTATTCTCCCTTCTTTGTTTCTTTGCATTATTTTAGAATGAAAAGGAAGCTGATGCTGGAATACTTGCAGTGTTAAATTATGTTAGGAATGTTTGTTTATGTGCCTTCATTAGCAATATCGACATGCAGAATTGTAGAATCAAGTCAGAAACGTGGCTGTCATTAACACAAGTTAATTTGCATGCAGCCCTTTATTTGCAGTAGTCACAAGACGGTGGAGCTTTAGTTCTTTTCTTAAAAACTAGCAAAAGCTAGATAAGAGAAAGTGGGAAGGTAGAAGAATTAATTCTGGGGTGATAAGAGATGCTGTAGCTAAACTGGCCACACAGCGTTGGCAACTGGCTTCATCCCTCTCTGCCCTCTTTAGGAGTCTGCTGTTAACCTGTATCAGCTCCTGCCCTGGAGTCTCACACATTTGCTGGTGGTGGCTTTTGGTTCACTTGTGGGTTGTTTGGTGGTGGTTGTGTTTATTTTTTCCCTCCAGTGTTGTCTTCTAGAAAGTAGAAATGTATATGGCAGGGTAAACATAGCATGGAGTTCCGTGAAAATTTTGACTGGGATATGGATTGTGGTGTATTTAATGGAGTAGCATTACTGAAAAATAAAGCTGGTGTGTGATCTGAAATTAACTTCCAACTCTGAAACATCTGGCAGTATTCAAAGTACAACATTAAAAGAGCAGATTTGCAGAAGCACGTTATTCTCACAATTGGTGCCAAAGAAAAGGAAAATACAACTTCTTTTACTTTCTAAGTAAATGTGGATAACATTCTGATCTTTGGAGAGCAGAGGTCTGACTTCCGACATAGAGGAACAACTAGAAGACTTTCCAGGACCAGTCGTTCTGAAAAGGAAACTTGATTCACCTTAGCTACGGGTTTTGACTGTTTATAAATACATATTCTGAAATGGATCTCTTTCTCTTGAGAATGTTTTCCCTTTGCTGTCAAGTGGTAGTCATGTGATTAGAAAAACAATCCAGTGATTTACAGCTTCTTCCTTTGAGGTTAGGTAGGGGTAGAGATCTTGAAGGCAAATCTAAATTGTCGAAGTATATTGGATACTCAGAAAATTGGAGTTTTGCAAACCACAAAAGCAGTAATAAGCTCTCAGTAATCTTAGTCATCTGAACAGTTACTGGAAAATCATTTTCCTGGCTGATAGAAATCTCTCAAATAACAAAATTCTAACTTTGTCTTATTCATTTCTTTGTAGTTGGAGACAAGGTTCCCGCTGATATAAGAATTACTTCTATCAAATCTACAACTCTAAGGGTAGACCAGTCAATTCTCACAGGTATTTCTGTGAATTTTGGGTAATTATGTGCATAATTGAAAGTGCATAAACAATCTGTTTAGAATAATCCATGGGAAACAAGCCTGTAGCTATTTGAGTACTATATTGCATTCAAGTGCAGTAAACTTCTGATCTAGTAGCTGAACTGTTAGAGTGGCTGAATGTGTTGCTCCATAATTGGCTTTACAAGTTCACTGTAGTGGGGTGGACATTCTTACTAGACTTGTAATGCTTTTTTTGGTCCTGTCCCATCTCCCTCCCGTCATTCCCCTTGCACGCGCCCCCCCCCCCCCCCAGACACACACTAGTAACTTGTGGGAAACCAAAAATAAAAGTTAAGAATTTGTATTCTAGTTTATGGTTTATGCAGCCTTCTAGGTATGAACATCTTGTCACTGCTCAATAATTAAGTATAGAAATCTTAGTAAATATCTTCTGTAACAGTTACCCATTTTCTCCCACAGACTTTTGAAATACGGGTGGCTTTTAGAGTTCTGTTATTAAAGTCTAAGTGCACTAAAGCCTTATTTGCTGAAATTCTGTGCACGCACATTCATGTTTTCTGGTACCGGCCCTCAAGTGCAGGAGCTATATTTAGAGCGCTTTTTGGATTTGTTGAAAACAAAACAAAGTAGCAGTACTTCTGAATATAGGAAAGAAGTGAGGAATCAACCAAGCGTGCTGTGCAGGAACATGGAGATCTGTCTGCCTGTTTTGGTAGCATAAATCATTGTTAACTAGCCCTGAATTTTAAAACAGTAAAGTGTTCATAAGAAACCTGGTTTTGATCCTTGAGTCTGTCTTGAAACAGGCCCCAAAGTTCTCAGTGCAGATCCCGAATAGCACAGAAATGATCAAGCATATTTATGTTTAGCATAAGAAAACGTAGGCACTCCATCCTTGTCGAGCTCTCAGAACTGAAATAAGTAGAGGAAGAAATCCACCAGAAGGCAATATACAGGGAATAATTCCTTGCCTTTGTTTAAATAACAGAATTATTTTTTTAAAGACAACCTTTTCTTTTTTCAGCCTATTTTAAGCTGATGCTTGAGTCTCCTAACTAATAAAGTGTGTCACTAAGATGCTACTTAACAAAGCTTTTAAAAGTAGGAAGTTTTGGCTCTCTTGAGCTTACAAAAAGGAATGTGCTCTTAGCTTCAGGCACTAAGTTACCATCTTGTGAAATCTGATGTAGTAATTAACATCTTTTTTTATAGAAAAGAAACCTTTCTATACCTGTGACATGTTTCTAGAAATTGATATATTTAAGATCTTTATGGACGAGTTCTCAGAAGACTTACAAGTAAAGGAATTAATTGACAGAAGGCTGCAGGACACTTAAAAAAAAATAAAATTAAGGTCTGCCAGTATCACTGTGATGTGTATAATCAGAGACATGTAACTGTGGTAACATCTAATTACTTAAATGAGAACATATCTTTTCCAGTGCATAGAGAACAGAAATGCTTGTTATTGTATGGAAGCACACAAAATACCTAATTCATGCAGTAGATCTTGCTACATTAAAAGGAGTAGTGGAGTACCAGCTGCTTGCTTTTCTTGTTCCTTAAAAGACATGGTGTATGCTTCGTTAATTCTAACTATATGCAAAGTTTACTTAAATTCTTTCCTATTTTTGTTAAATGTCAACCATTCAGGTGTTTTTTTTTTTTCTCAGCTGAAATATTTCCCATTTCACTTAAGAAATAAAATAAAATCGTTTGAGGAAAGAAGTTTGGAATCTTAAAAAATTTTAACACTGAGGAATTATAACTTCTTGATTTCTCACAGGACTCAAGATGATAAATGTGTAATCTCTTCTTAAGACTATTACCTTTATTTTAGGTGAATCTGTGTCTGTTATTAAGCATACTGACCCTGTGCCTGATCCTCGTGCTGTAAACCAAGACAAGAAGAACATGCTTTTTTCTGTAAGTTACTTGTTTTGAAATTTTCCAAACTTCTTAAAAATAATACTGAAGCTGGTAAAAATGTGCAGAACTTAAGATCTTCACCTAAAAGCTGTATGACTTTTGTTGTATTCTCTATGCGCATCTGTATGTGTGTCTCCATGTACATTGGACTAAATCAGAAGTAACTTTTAATAAAAGCTGTCATCAGAGAAGATGCTTGTTGAAACTAGTTTATATGAGGAACTTGGTTTTTGGCCTTTACAAGAAAGTCTTGAAGGCTGGAGCACACATGCTTTAAAGTGCTTCTATACTACTTTTCTATAGTAATAGTTCTTAAGACTGATAAGAATGCCCACACAAATTCTGGTATTGTGTGGCTAAAATTGAGAACTAGCTTTCTGTATAGGAATGAAAGTTTATGCAAGCTTGTTTATTCAAGGAAGCATTAAATGCCTTTCAGATAACAAAATTAATGATTCTCTTATTGTTGGGAGGCTCGTTGTCGAAAATCTAACTGTTCTTTCTCATGTTAAGTATGTTTACACAGGGAGTCCCACAGAACACATCTATTACTTACAGTAAATAACATTAAATCTGGCAAAATACAATCCTAATAAAAAAAAGAAAAACACACTTAAGATTCCAGTTGAAATACATACTATTCACTCAGCAGCTGGGTTTGACTATACTTGTAATAGATCAATACTGATTCATTTTGAACCTGTTTTGTAAGCAGAAATTCTACACTGGAGTATTGTTTTACAGGTACTGGGACAATCATTCTCTTCCTCTTCACCTTTATCCGTATCCTAGCTGAAACACAGTCTGGACTTGCCTAAGGTGGTTTTTGTTAAATTAGAAAACAAACAAACAAAACCAAAACCTGATTGACTACAAGTTTTCCCGTCTCTTTTCTTTATTTACATTAGGGTACTAACATTGCTGCTGGTAAAGCTATGGGAGTGGTTATTGCGACAGGAGTAAACACTGAAATTGGCAAAATTCGTGATGAGATGGTGGCTACTGAACAAGAGAGAACCCCGCTCCAACAGAAACTGGATGAGTTTGGAGAGCAGCTGTCTAAAGTCATCTCGCTTATCTGCATCGCTGTGTGGATAATAAACATTGGTCACTTCAATGATCCGGTTCATGGTGGCTCCTGGATTCGAGGTGCTATCTATTACTTTAAAATTGCTGTTGCTCTTGCTGTTGCTGCTATTCCTGAGGGTCTGCCTGCTGTCATTACCACCTGCTTGGCTCTTGGAACCCGGAGAATGGCCAAGAAGAACGCTATTGTTAGAAGCCTTCCCTCTGTGGAAACCTTGGGTTGCACCTCAGTTATTTGTTCTGACAAGACTGGTACTCTGACCACAAATCAGATGTCAGTCTGCAGGGTATGTTGAACTAGCTCCTTCTATTTTTCTTTTTCTCCTCAGCTGCTCTGTTTGAATAGTCAGCATTGCTTGAATTCTTTTGATTGTGAGTCTTTTGGTTCTCATATCATCAAAATCTTGCTGTATTTTCCTAAGATAAGCTTCCACTTTTAATTCAGTTTTCCACTGTGTAGTGTTTAAGGCTTTTATCTCTTCCCTTATTTAGTCATGGTCAAAAATAGCTGTACCCGCACTCGATGGAAGAGAAAGTTGTTTGCAAGCAGGTTTCCATTGACTTGTCTGCAAGCCATTCAGTCTATGGGTAATTGTTTAGTATGATCCTGTTTCAGAAAGGTAGGATAGTTACACTGAAGAAGCAGGATGTGTGTAAGTGTAAAACACTTGCCTCTTTAATTTAGCAAGATGACAATGGTGGAGAAACTTGGCAATGAGAAAAAGGTAGAAGATTTACTACAACTTGGATAGGCTAAGGTATTTTCACTACTGAATGGTTCCACCTTTATTTGGTTATCATATCTTCAAGAGCTCTTACTGGTCTGATGTAGATCACTGTAGTGTTTTCAACATGCAATGTTGTGTGACTAATCTGGCAGCTTGGAGGTGCAGTTGACCCTGTCACCAGAGCAACTGTATGACATCAAATGTTCAGAGCCATTACATCGGGTTAGAATTCCAAACGTGTAAGTGTTGAACACTGCACACCAGTGGCAAAAGTTTGTAAGCCTTAAGTACTTTATTCTCACGTGATTGATGGCTTTTTCTTTCTAATTGGTGGTTGACGTGTTCTACTTCCTTAAGTATTGTAGTATTTATACCTAAGAGACACAAAGCAGCTGCTCATCAGTATTCCAGAGGAGGTTACTTGCAGTAGAGTTGCATAACTGCCCTAGTCTTTGCAGGGATTTTTTTCATCATGCAGATGCCAAAAGCAGAAGGCTTCCTGGTTAACTCATCGTTTAAGTTGTGTTTATTTAAAAGCTCAAAACGCTCCACTCCTCCTATTTAGAAGGCTGAATGTTTTGAATCTTGTGCAGTACAATTTACTTGGTTCCTTGTTAACCTCTGACAGCTACAGAATAACGTTAATTGCAAGATTTTGCAAAACATAGCAAAATCCTAATAGCTGTAAACAATATGCTTATTCTTGGTTTCACTCTAAGTAGAGAGATTGCTTAGCTTTTTAAGAAGACTGGTTTACAACAGTAATTCTACTTGGAGTTCTAGTTTTTGTGTTTAGTAGTAACTCCTGAGTGCCCAAAGGAACCCTTTGTTTCAGTCAGAAATGATACTGCTTTTGGAGGACACTTGAGGGATTGTTTTAATGTCTCCCTCTGAGAATGCACTTACTTTGCTCTTTCGGCTTTTAATTTATCAGCTTATCTAGCTTTTTGATTTTTAGAATCACTTTGAAGATTATAGGGTCTCCAGACATTGATGCAGATCAATTGCAGAACACCTAATTATTAGGCTGTATTTTGTGAAGACACTTGCCTAAAACATAAGGCAGCACAGCAAAGGGAAAGTAAGGTGTTACTGAACTGTGGTAGGGCAAAATGGCTTATACTAACCAACAGGTAAGAAGTTCCATTAAGATATAGTATCAATTAGTGAGACATCATTTTCTTGTCTACTACCACTCCAGCAAGTCATGATAAGATTATGACAGCTTCAGGCACTGTGTTTTTTATCTCCCATCTTCCCAGATGTGGTTCTGCCTGCAGCTCTCCTAGAAAGGGTGCAGGAACAAAGGAAGGCCTGAGGTGCGGGTGTCTTACGGGGTACAACTGCATCCTTCAGATTGATGTCTTTATTCGAAAGTGACATTTTGGCCTGTGCTAGAAGGGCACTTGAGCTGTCTGAATGTTTTTAAGCTACCAGTGTACTGGATGGTAAAGAGACTCATAACTGGAAAACCATGACAGGAAACACTTTCACTTAGTGGCTGGTATTAAGGGAAACTGGCCATAGTCTGTCTCTTGCCTAAAACCTCACCTCTTAGATCTAGAAGCTTCTCCATTTGTAGATACTTTTATTTTACTTTGGCAAGAATTGCCAGTTTCCACGCTGCCCCGTGCTGCTTTTGGTTGGAACTGCTGTTTCGAACATATACGTGAGAATTAGTTTACAAGTCCGAAGCCGAGGAAGAGATTGGGTATAGTGAGGATTGTCAAGTGGATGAGTGAGTAGTCTTCACAGCTGAAGTGAAGTGTGCATAGTTTATGTGGTTTTCAACTCTTTGATGTACTTCTGCCACAATTAGGTTTTCAAATGAGATTTGTTAAGCAGAAGTGCTGTTTTCTGTTGTTCGTGCTTCGGTATAGGGAGCTGTTCAAACATCTGTGGGATTGGAGTGCAGAGTATCGTATCTGGTTTTGTCTAGTTTGTTTATTCAACCTGAACTTGCCTCTTGTACCCGCTTGCTTAAGGCCTGTTTAAATCTCTTGCATTAATTATTATTCAAAGGTAGTAACACTTCTAACTCTAATTTCAGATGTTTGTCCTGGACAGAGTAGAAGGAGATAGCTGTTCTCTGAATGAATTTACTGTAACTGGTTCAACATATGCTCCCATGGGAGAAGTGTAAGTGTTCTGTTGAAGTTAAATATTTGTCTGTTTATGCATTGACTGTCACTTTAGACTTGAAAAGTGGTGCATGTGATATTGAACAGTGATTGTTAATAGATGAAAGCTCACTCAGTGAGAATGCACACTGAAGGGCTAGGGGGGAAAGCAAGTAACAATAAAAGGAAACCTTCATGAAACTTACTTAATAGTCCTCAATATTGAAATGTTCCTGTGATAATCTAAAAATAAATTAGGGGTAGGCTGAGAGAATTTTTTTTACTGAAATCTTACGGGACTGAGATTAGCTATCCCAGTCCTTCAAAACGAGGTTTCCTTTTTTATTTTAAAAAAAACCCAAACAAACAACACAAAAAAACCCCACCCTGCATAAATCTGAACAGGTAAGCTTCTGTTAATCTGAACTCAAGGTTTCCAGTTCCCCTGCCTCAGAGAAGGTAGGAGATTTTTTTCCTAAAGCATCTTATGAATGTGTTGGAGTTAATCCTTAAATTCTTAAGTTTACTGTGAATTCCTGTCCCTCACCCTCAGTGATTTATTGGACTCAGTGCATCTGTACTTCAGTAGATGGGTGTATTTGTCTCAGCCTGTGGTACCTGAGCTGGTGTTAAACCCACTCCCTTGGGAAGGGTTTGGTTTACTTTATCAGTTGCAAGTCTCTGCTAGTGGGATGCGTGGTTCATCCTGACAACTTTAGGAATTTTTAGGGTTCTGTTTCTAGAAGGAGAGTCTCTTTTTACTGGATTGTTACAGCTCCTTTTACTTATCCAGTCTTTCACTTGTTTTAATCTTGTCACTTCAGTTTTACTTGCAGAATAGGATTCTGCTATATATGAAGTAGAATTAGGATTCGATTATTATAAACATCTAAACCTCACGGAGTTTCACACACGTGCCTCTGACTCCCTGCAGTCTTCACCGATCTCAGTAGTGCTTATCTCTGTTTAATTTTCATAGTGGTTAAGACCATGGTGTTCTCAGCAGCTGGAAATCTTAATTCCCCAATTCTCTTTTGTTTCAGATCTAATTGCTGTCAAAAGCTTATGCTTTCATTTCAGGAGACGGCATTTACTTAGGCAAGGTGACATTCTAGATCTTGTAAAGCACCCAGCTATTTTGCTTTAGCTGGTCTTGCAAGCGCTCTAGATAAACAAAATAATAAAATATAGTGTGGTGACAGATGTCGGGTATAATAAGTGTCATCAACATATGTTAATGTTCTGGTTTTACTTGCTGAAATTGGGGAAATGTGAACAAGCATGTTAATCACACTGCATTCACATACGTAAAGAACATTCTGTGAAAGCCAAATTACCACAGAAAGGCTGTTACTGGAGCATAAGGAAACAAACAGCAAAGCTCTCAAACCTTTAGGGCTGATTTATGTCTGCATTTATGGTCAGCTTTTCTAAATTGGTGGATTTGTAAGGATTTTAAGGAAGATGATGTGACTTCACCTTGGATTGCAAACTGTCACTGAAAACAAAGTTTGGGGACCTTACGAGGCAGTCTGGTCCGTTGCACTGCCCCAAGCAGTGCTCTAGGTATGAACCGTTCCTGACAGGCATTTCTTGTACTTAACTTCAGATACTGTTATCTTCCACAGCTGTATAGCTGTTGTAATCATAACCATTTTTGCAATAAATCAGTAATTTTTCACGTCCTCTTAAAGTATTTGATACATAACTTTCCCCTAAGATGCACTCAGAAGATAAAAGTACAAATATTTCTCTGAAAAACTAAAATTTCATACTGCCTAATTTCCCATGGATGTTAGATTGTCAGACAGTGTGGAGTAGTTTTGTCGGGTCTCAGCACACGCAGTGTCCATGCTTACTTGCAAACTGAGAGCATAAAACTAACAATAATTAAGAACTGCAGCAAAAGCTAGCAGATTGCATTTGCCCTTCAGATGGGTTCGTCTTTAGCTAATCGAAAAGCCTAAAGTTTTAAGGGAAAGAAGGGAAAAAAAAAACAAAACCAAAAGGGAAAACAAGCAAACCAACAAAGCCCACAAAACAACCAACCAAACAAAAAACCAACTTAGACTCCATGTGGAGTTGCTATTCTTGAGAAATTGTTGATAAGGAACACACAGGCAAGGGGGAAAAAATCCCACCCTGGTATAACAAGTTACAGATATTCAAATATGCAAGTTTTCTTCAAGTTCAGAAGAGGAGAAAACAGGAGGTATTAGCTGCGATAGATGAATTTCCCCCCTAGGGAAGTTTGGAGTTGAGAGTTTAAAGCCACTGCTTATGGCTGTAGAATGATATGCAAAATGAGACTTTAAAAACACACTGCTTTTATTAAGATACATTTTGTTCATATGCTGTGTTATACACAGTGGAATTTGTTTGCAGGACTGCAAGGGACTGAACAAAAGCTTGCATAATCGGACATGTCATAGTCGATGTTAGGAATTCTTAGGGAATAGTGATCCACGTCTTTCTACCTCCAGACCTTTTTTCCCTCCTCGAGAGCTTTAATGAAAGATGTTATATAGGAGTTATGTCTCCTAATTTTGGTAGGAGGGAAATAACAGTATTGAACACTGTCTTGGTTCTTTTATGCTTACTCTAGAAGTATACTTATGTTCCAGAAAATGATTTAATTTACTCTCTGTTTCCAAATGTGAAAGCAAAGAAGTTGCTTCTTATTTGCCATGTCTAAACGGTGCAGTACTTCAGGAAAATGTACCTTCCCTCTTTCTGAAGACCCATCATGAAGTGTGTATGACTACTAGAAAAGAGTATTTCTTTTCTGCAGAATATTTATTTTCTCGTGAAATTTGTATTGTGAATTACTTAGCTTTTCATTGGTTTCGGAGGCTTGCATATAGTACAGATGGATTTTTAAGAAATTAGAGGCCAAATCTGCTTTTATGCCTGCCCAGTGCATGCATTTCATGCATGGCAGTAAATCTGCAGACTATGCAGTAAAGCTAAGGAAGCAACTCCAAAGGTATCCAACAATAGCCCTCTCCTACTTCAACTCCCCTCCAAGTCCCGCATGTACTCTAATACCGCTTTCACGTCCCTTCTCTCTGAGCTCTTTACTTCTCTTCTGCGTTGCTCTATGACTATCACTGGAGGAAATAAGGTTTTTTAATTCAGGCTGTGATTTCATTGATAAGCACGTCATTCTGTTCACGACTCTTTGATCTAAACTGCAGAGCTTATCTTTATCAAACCTGTTCTTCTCAACAATTTCTCATTCTGTTCTTCCAAGTCCATAACTAATAAGCATTGTACTAAATGGAAATACAGTAAAAGGATTAAAGAAGGGGAAAAGGTGACATGTCAGTACTAAATAACTAACTTAAATCTCCCCCTTTTCTTCCTTTGGAAAGGCATAAAGATGACAAACTTATTAAGTGCAGCCAGTATGATGGCCTCGTGGAACTCGCAACTATCTGTGCGCTCTGTAATGATTCCTCTTTGGATTACAATGAAGTAAGTACATATCGTAGAACAGAGGAGAGTGTGAGAATAAGGATACATGTTTGTTCTCATCTGTCTGTGTAATACCTTTCAGTGGTAAATCCCCTTGTAGTCAAGGGGAAGGGTCTTTAGGTCCATTTAAGTATTAATTCTGGGAGTTACTTGTTTGAACCCTGAGAAAACTAAAGCCAGACAGCAAGAGTCGTCTGGAACTTGGCAGTCCCCTGGTGTGTACAATGCACTGCCACGTTCTTGCTTTGCCTCGCCTTCTTAAGGTTCCTGCATCTCATAATGACTTAAATGCTTGATGATAAATTACCAACACCCTCCTCTGCTGGTCTTGAGAGTAAAGGCTTGAAATTTCCTGCAAACCATACTCTACAAAGCTGCGTTGTTAAAATAGTTTTGCTTGTTTCGTAAGCCATAGTAAGTATCGTTAGGGTTTTTTTTACCATTGTGAAACATGAACTTTTGTCTCTGGTAGCTTCCAGGTGAGGTTTGTGAAGTAAACTCCTGTGGTTTTGTTTGCTTTCTGTTACCTAAAGGCTAAGGGAGTATATGAAAAAGTTGGTGAAGCCACAGAAACGGCGCTTACCTGTCTGGTTGAAAAGATGAATGTATTTGACACAGACTTGAAAGGACTTTCTAGAATCGAACGTGCAAATGCTTGCAACTCGGTCAGTACTCTTTCATCTGGAATTCATTGGGGAGCGAGTTTTGTAGTATGTATTACCTGAATGCGTTTTTACCCTATTCTGGTTTTTTATAAGGTGATAAAACAACTCATGAAGAAAGAATTCACTCTGGAATTCTCAAGAGACAGGAAGTCTATGTCTGTCTATTGTACACCGAACAAACCAAGCCGCACGTCCATGAGTAAGATGTTTGTTAAGGTCAGTTCCTTACTTGAGAAAGCGTCATTACGGGATGGCCACAAAGGTAGCACAATAATAAAAAATTACGTCACAACTGACTGCAACTTGAAGCTGAAGGAAGGACGTTGTAATCTGAGCAGATATTGTAATGGAGAGGGATTTTATGAAGCTAGATTACTTTTTTTTCCCCTCTGCAGGGTGCTCCTGAAGGTGTAATTGACAGATGTACGCACGTCCGTGTTGGAAATGCTAAAATACCATTAACCTCAGGAATTAAGCAGAAAATAATGTCTGTCATTAGGGAATGGGGGACTGGTAGGGATACACTGCGTTGCTTGGCCCTGGCGACCCATGACAATCCACCCAGAAAAGAGGAAATGAATCTTGAGGACTCCTCAAATTTCATTAACTATGAGGTAAGTTTACTAAAATACCCTTTAAACACTTCTCTCTCTCTCAGACTGGAGAATGGTGACTCCTTATGTTTGACTTTTTTCTTGAGGAAGTTACATCTGAGAATTTTCTCTTTCTGGGTATTTTTTGTGTCAGACACAATAGTTAGCCACGTGTGTGGAGAGAACGCTCGGTCTTTGAACAAGCTGTTCTTGATGGCTGTTATACGTGCTGCTGCTTGGCTAAAAGTACAAGAAGTCGTCAGTTAAACAGCTGGCTGCAAATTGTGTTATTTTACAGGTGTATACGTAAAGTCCTCAGGATCACAATACCTTAAACTGTTCTCAGAGATTGACTCTGAAAAATATTCCAAAAGTTGCGCTATGGTTTCAGCTTTAATGCTTTTCAGTTTGGCATCGCTCAACTGCAAGACCTCTTTGGGCATTTTGTGATGAAACATGTGTACCGTTTTGTGCTCTGAGAGTCAAGTTCACTTCCCTGCCTCTGTACTGTTGGCTGCAAAAGCTCAGTCCGTGATTCTTAGCTACTCTGTGATTTCCCAAAGAAATCTGTATCTAGGATTTAGTGGTGGGGAAATGACAACAATTGCATGAGGCTTTTTGGCTTGTGCTCGGTGCTCCTGGCACTGATTACACAAAAAAAAAGGACTTGACTGCTTGCTGGTTGAATTTGCAAGGCTGACAACTAGAGCACATGTTAACTAATAAAACAAGTGCATTTGAAGCAAAACACGTGTTTGGAAAGGTAGGATCCCGTTTCAGAGTGTGGTCATGCTCTGGGAATTAACAGTGTCCTCCTGTAGGTGGTACCGTGTAGCATTGTGGTTCCAAAAGCATTAAATTCTTATTTACCTCCTCTGACTTGTTAATGTGTGTATAGATTTGTGACTCTTCAGGTCTTCTGCAGCTGTCTGAATTCAGTGTCAGGACTGAAGTGCTGTAAAGACTTAGCATGCCGAAACAGATAACCCCTCTGAAGTAAACCTTTCGGGGAAAAAACCCCAGACACAAGAGCAAATGTATCATTCCTAATACACTGGTTTTGACCAAATGGCAGGATGACACAGACCTCAGTGTCTTCATTGCTGAATGTAGAACCACAGCATATTGTGGACAGGAGTAAAAACGAATGTCGCTACGATGAGACGTATTTAGCCTGTAAGCAAAGCGATTGTTTTGCTAACATCAGATGAGAAGTCTGCAGGATCTTGCACTAAAACTCGGTGCTGTCTTGTTTCAGACCAACTTGACCTTTGTCGGCTGCGTGGGCATGCTGGATCCCCCAAGAATTGAAGTAGCTTCATCGATAAAGCTGTGCAAACAAGCTGGGATCAGAGTCATTATGATTACTGGTGATAACAAAGGCACAGCAGTAGCTATTTGCCGTCGCATCGGGATCTTTGTGGAAGATGAAGATGTTTCTACAAAAGCCTTTACTGGTCGTGAATTCGACGAACTCTCACTTGCTGCCCAGAGGGATGCTTGCCACCATGCCCGCTGCTTTGCTCGTGTAGAGCCTTCCCACAAATCTAAAATTGTTGAGTTTCTTCAGTCTTTTGATGAGATTACAGCTATGGTAAGTAATTGAACTTCTACTTGGTTTGAAAGGCACACGCTGTGTTTAAACCCAAATTATGCCTTTCCAGACTAACACCTCACTCTGGAAAACCCTTGCTTCCACGTTTCCCTAAACTTAAAGCCTCAGAGTAGTTCTGCACTTAAGTGATTTTTTTTAAAATTTTTTTTTTTTTTAAAGATCCAAATCCCCACCCAGTGCAAAATTCCTTTCTGGTCCTATATGTAAGTCCCCCCCTTTTTTTTTTTTCCCTTCAACTCTGAATTCTTGTTTTAGACTGGTGATGGTGTCAATGATGCCCCTGCATTGAAGAAAGCAGAAATTGGAATTGCTATGGGTTCTGGTACTGCAGTGGCTAAAACGGCTTCTGAAATGGTTTTAGCAGATGACAATTTCTCAACTATTGTAGCTGCTGTGGAAGAAGGACGTGCAATTTATAACAACATGAAACAGTTCATCCGTTACTTGATCTCCTCCAATGTTGGAGAAGTTGTTTGGTAGGTTTAAAATTATTTTTTTTACTTTGAACTAGAGTAGTGATGATGGAGTCTTTTGTTAATTATTCACTTCCAGTATTCCTTACTAAAACCACAGAAACAGGGTCTCCAGGTAATTAGTTGGTCATTGTGATTTTGTGGAAGTCTGCATACTTCTAGCCTCGTCTTTACTGGAGAATTTTAGCACACCGCAAAGATTCACATTGCATTGCATATAATATTCTAGCTCAGTAGGTGGCTAAATGCTTTATGATTATTTCTGTGGTTGGAATAATTCTCAAATATGAAAATAAAAACCTTAATCAAATACTACAAGATCTGGTATTTCAGATAACTAAGTCACAGACATAACTTAGATGTTTGTTTAACCTCAAGCTACAGAAGAATGTGTCTTCTGTGGCTTTGGAAGGAATGGTGACCCACAGGATGCGTTTCTGGTAACAGAATGTAAATACTGATCTCTTAACAGTTGCTTGTATCAAAGCACACTTTCTCCCAGAGTGGGCTATAACGTGGTAATTGTCTTGCCTTGTTTCTTGTAAACGTTAAAGCTGTCCCTCCTGTTGGTCTTGCTGCAGCCCCTGATTCTGTTCTGTTCATTCACACGGACTTGGAGCCATGAAAGTTGCACACTCATTTAATTTTTGCAGGGACTAACAGTAATCTAGATAAATGAAGCTTAGTCGTTTGAGCTAAAATGCTGTTAGGCCTGCAAAAGTTCTAGTGTCTTTTAGAAAGTGGCTTGCAAGCCTTTACACATGTATGTGTATGTTTACCTATGCAGACAAGTAGTGCGTGGAAAAAGCACCGTTAAAGCAGAAACTCTTCAAGTCCTGAAGCTACCAGAAGAAAATAATGCTTCAAAACTTACATGCCAGTGGTTAGAAGTGTTTGCTCTTGGATATGTTTTTTCTTTTCTGAATGTGGATATTCAGTTTGTAGTACTAAATGGGTAGCTGTGTGCGAGAGAAGTGATGCTGCGGGCTTGGGCTTAAGGGTTAAAAGGACTTCTTTACATGCACAAGAATAAACTTATAATTGGTGGGTTTTTTTATAGTATCTTCTTGACTGCTGCCCTGGGTTTTCCTGAAGCTCTAATTCCTGTCCAACTGTTATGGGTAAACCTTGTGACGGATGGTCTCCCTGCTACTGCTCTGGGCTTTAATCCTCCTGATCTTGATATCATGAATAAGCCACCGCGCAACCCCAAAGAGCCACTGATCAGTGGATGGCTCTTCTTCCGTTACCTAGCTATTGGATGTAAGTAGTAATAGCTTTTTTTTTTTTTTAAGGAAACTTAGGCAGGTGTATTTTTTTTGAGATCCACTTGAAAGCAGTCTGTCTAATATCCTTGTGTACTGAAATCCTGAAAGCTAAATGTTCTGTGGAACCGGTGTTCTTCCTTTATTTTGTTTTGAGGTTCATACTTTGTTTGGCACATTTGCAGGCTGTGACAGGGACAGTAAAGTTGTGATTTTATTTTTTGTTCCCATTGGTAGCAGCTGAGGCACCAAAAGCCCTAGTTGCATAACATCAGTGTGACATTTCACCACTTGATCAGAATCTGTTGACAACTAGGAAACCATGAGAGATTTTATAACTGCCACACTGGATTAGACCTTCAAAATGGTCTGGTAGTGGACAGTGTTAGAGTCCTCAAAAAAGAGAAGCCCTTCAGGAACAGATGAATTTTGGGCTGAGTCTGACCTCTGTTCTCAAGAAGCCACCTACTTGCCTTTTCACATTTGACTCAGTCCAGGCTCAAATGCTTTCAGCAAAAAGCACTGAGACAGCAGATTGTAGCTTGTCCGTGCAGTAACTGTCAGCCTTAGGAAAACAAGCGTGTTTTGGGACTGAAGAACCAAGACCAGCCACTAGTGGATGCACACTTGCATTGGCTGTGGTGTTGTACGTAGAACTACTAAATCTGAAAACGACACCTATCACGTAGCTAACCTTCCATTTTCACGCTGAAGTAGAGCACCACAGCAGGTTTGTGGTCTGGCTATAATCAGGGAGAATAAAGGAGTGTCAGTTTGTGAAATCATGTCAATTTGTGTAATCGTGGACGTGGATTTAAACCTTAAATGACAGGTGTAGTACTATAAAGCTAGACTAGGTATCTGCATGGATACTTAATGCACGCTGCCTTCCTGCCAGCCGTTGTCACCTTAATTTTCTGAACTGACTTCGTAGATCTTTAAGTAAACCTCAGTAGTGGTTAACGTAAGTGCAGACACAAGGGGTTCTGGGAGGGAAAAAAAAGAAAAATTGCGGGTTGATGACTCTGAGTGATAGACTTGTTTGCCTTCACTGCTAGCTGTCAGCTTCTGTAAGCAGATGTTAGAATCTGTCCGACAGCACGGCATTTTAAGTTACAACTGGTAGAGCAGGTTTCTTGCATAGCAGATAAACGAATTACCATCTTTATTTTTTTACAGTACTGGAGGTCTTGAGGTAGAAGTTCAAGTGTGACAAGGGAGATCTCCTGCACACAGTTCACAACTGAAAAAAGCACTCTGTTTTCTTTTAAGGTTATGTTGGTGCTGCCACAGTGGGTGCTGCTGCTTGGTGGTTTATTGCTGCTGATGGTGGTCCAAGAGTTACCTTTTATCAGCTGGTATTTGCTCAGTTTAATATCTTTGGGGGGATACATGCTTCTTCTGTGTCGTTACTTGAAATAACTGTAGAAAAACAGTAGGTTACAGAAATTTATAACAAGAAATGTTTTCAGACTCGTTACTGTAAAACTTGATCGTAATCAATTATCTTAATACTAAAGCTCAAAGGTGGGATACCTGAGCATCTAAACAATCTGAAAGACTAACCGCTGTCTTGTAAGTAAAAGACTAATGGGTTTTTTTCTAAAGCTGGCAAAAGTTTTAAATCAGTGTTTACAGGAGCCATAGAAAGTTTTGTTTTCATAATACTTGCTGTTAATTTCAGAATTGCCTATTTTACATTGTAAAAGTTAACAAGCTGTGGAGGTGAGTTCACGTTGTTCTGTTCTAGAGCCATTTTCTGCAGTGCAAAGAGGACAATCCAGACTTCTCTGGTGTCGACTGCGTGGTCTTTGAGTCTCCATATCCAATGACGATGGCTCTTTCTGTACTTGTCACCATAGAGATGTGCAATGCCCTCAACAGGTTCGTATGCCCAAACAGGAGAGCAAAGCTGCTGCGTAGCTTGTCCAAACCCCTACTTTTTGTGCAATTTGATTCTTAGTATATGGACAGCTCAGCTAACGAAGAATGAGTCATATTTCCTTTCTGATTTCTGGTAGTGCAAACAAAACGACTCTCTTGGATAACAGTTGCGATCTCATCATAAGGTGTATTTTTAAGTCTGCTGGTACATTCTGGTATTGTACTAAGCACGAGCAACTGAAATATTTTCCATTATTTCTAATCTAAGCTTAATCAATCATTATCCCTCCTGTGTTGGTATAAAGTGATATCAAGGAGAACTAAAATAAGAATGCTGAAGATATGGAAAATAGTTTTTCTTGCCCTAAGGGAGTGTGGGTTTAGCGAATTAAATACTAGATTATAAATGGAAACCACTAAATAGCACAATGTCAAGGGTATTTTTCTTCAAATAGCTTAGAGGTCAGTTAATTTAAAAACAAATAAGCTTTAATACAAGTGTACTGCAGTAGTCCTACATAGTTAGGATACTGCTCTACATCTGATGTTCTGTGTCTCAGCCTCTTCTGCAGCGTAGCCTAAATGCAGATTGCACCTGAAGAACAGAATTAAAGAACAAGCATTAAGAAGATGCAAGTGCTTGACCCTCTGTATATCCAGTCTTTAAGTGAACTTCAGAAGCGGGTGCAGTGCCTCCCCAGGCAGACAGCACGCTGGGGAGGATTCTGTCTTACGCTCCCACACCCCTCCCATGGAGAGGATGGCGGGGTCTTAGCAAAAAAAAAAAAGCAAACTAGGTCAGGAATGAGCGAAACACACAAAAGCTTTCAAAAATACAGGTGAGGCTGAACTGTGACTGCTTTGCTAAACCGACTTCCAAGGTAGTTTAAAGTTGCAACATCTACAGGTATAAACCATATCCTGGTATCTTCCTTTCCTTCACGACTCGGGTAATTGCCACGCTGCTTTTCGTTCCGGCTGCTTTTCTCATTTATGGAAGTTTCTGTTGGAGTCACATGTACACACATGTACCATGTTTCTGTTGCAGTCTATCAGAAAATCAGTCCTTGATGAGGATGCCCCCGTGGGAAAATATCTGGCTGGTGGGCGCTATTTGCTTGTCCATGTCACTCCACTTCCTTATCCTTTATGTGGAACCGCTGCCAGTAAGTGCATGTGTCTTACACCCACCCCTGAACTGGGAGATAGAGCAAAAACCTGTCTGGAGCTTAAGGCAAGGGGCGGAGGGTGAGAAGAGATGTAACACTTGGCTTTTCTTTCAGATTATCTTCCAGATCACACCTCTGAATCTGACTCAGTGGCTGATGGTGTTGAAAATCTCACTACCTGTCATTCTGCTGGATGAAACACTTAAATATGTGGCCCGTAACTACCTGGAACCTGGTAAAGATAGTGTGCGGCCTGCCACCAAACCGTGTTCTTTGTCAGCATGCACCGAAGGAGTTTCCTGGCCGTTTGTGTTCATTACTATGCCCTTGGTTATCTGGCTTTACAGCACAGACACTAACTTTAGTGATATGTTCTGGTCTTGACTGACATGGTGACGAGTTTTACATTCAAAGAAAAAGTTTAACTTAATTTTTTTTATTGTTTAGAGCAACTGTCTATTTCTGCTGAATTTTCACATGAACATATTTGCCGGTGATGGAGGTTTCATAATCTAGATTTTGGTTTTTTGCTTTTTCTGACTTCAGTGGGGACAATATATTCCTCTTTTATACACAGTTAAAGTGTCCATTGACATGTACAGAGAACTAACACTATTTTATGCAAATATTTTTTTGTAGATGAAAAGCATGTACAGTGTTCTGTTCAATAGTCTATTCATCCTGTAAAAAAAGTAAAATTTTTTTTTGAGCCAGCGGACACTATCAAACTAAATTGGCAGCAGATTTTAGGGAATGAATGTATGTTGTCTAAAACTAAAAAAGCATGTAACTGTTTGTCTTCTGCATGATCATCCAAACTTAATTTGTCATAAAGTCAGGTTTTATTCCTAAGCAGAACTTTCTGCACTGAGTAGAGAGTACTGCTACCTCGGTCAGGATTTCTTCTCCAGTTTCCCCTCTTCCTGTTCCTTCACTCTTGGTTCTTGACTGTCCTTGTTTACACCAGTTTCTGTATGAGGTATGCCTAATCTTGCTCGTGCAGAAAATACCATTCCAGGTGCAGCCTGCTGGTGTTCTTCCATACTCTCAACACACATAGGGTTGTTTTTTAAGATTATTTATTTAAGTGTCTATTGTATTTTATTGTAAGAGACCTTATTTTGCCAGTGTTGCCCATTATGCAGGGATAGGGAGGGCTACTTCTGTATGCTTAAATCTAAAACAAGCCTTTTTAACAAACAATCTGTTTTAATTCAAAAGAGAGTTTAAGTTGGGTTTTAATACCTTATTTACATGTGTTGGATCCTTTCTTTTTCTTTTCTTTTTTTTTCCCACCCCTTTGAGATCAAAACTTGTAATGAGACCTGGAAAAATAACTTGCACTGCATAGGTAGAAATTGGATTTCCTACACTTAGGGCACTAATGATCAGTTGTATACGTGGAGCTACTCTGCTGGCCTGTTGTTAGCCTGACTTGAAGTAACAAGCTCGTGTGTGTTTTTTGTAAAATCTGTAAATAGCACATGACCAAATTGAACATATTGTATAGAACTATTTTTATTTTAATGTGGCACTAACCACCTTCATTATTACGGTAAATGTTAAAGCATGTTTTCAAATTCAGTCCTGTATCAACAACGTGTAAGTCATTAACAGTCCTAACTGTGGTGTTTTTCTCCAATGCCTTCCAACTTTCATCGACTAAAGTGAGTATTTCTCTTCCATTTCACCATGCCAGTGGTGACTTGCTGTAAAATAGCATATGCTGTATACATGTTGAAGAATAAATAGTAATTTCCTTCATTCCCATGCTGTGTTTTGTCAAACTCTGCTGTGCTACATTATTATCACCACTTTAGACTCTTTGTTTTGTGGTCTGAAGCTCAAATTACTGCTTCCAAAGGCAAAGCACTTGCTTTTGGTTTAGTGTATTTTAGGTCTTGTTTTGTAGCACCCAGGAGCCTTAGTGCCCCAAGATCTTACAGCTTTTGGTCTTAAGTTTGAGATAAAATTGGACAAATCTGTAACTTAAGACAGTGACAGCTGTTCACATGAATGTTTAGTGTCCAAAACACTCTGGTACTTGTGGTCAGGTGCTGGTTTACTCCAAAGCTTTTTTTCCTGCTCTGAAATAGGGGATGCCCCTCGGAGCTGACCACCCTTCCCTGGTCTCTGCAGTGCTCACAGTGCAGGTGCTCCTCTTTGCAAAAACAGCTTTGTTGTTTCCACTGCTTGGAAACACTTTGTACAGTGGTCATATGAAAAGACAAAAGAACAGTCTCAGCTTAATAGGATAGTCTTTGAAAATTGTACCGGGGCCACTATGTCTTTGTAGAGTAGCAGGTGCTGCGTTATCTTGTGCTGGCTCAGTCTGCTTCAGTAACCAAATTCAAACGGCTTTCTGAGTCCTCATAGAGGAGACCCAGTTAAAAGCTATGTTCTGTTGGTGCCAGCTGGAAGCCAGTGAGCACAGATAATTCTCTGGGTTTCAAGCTTTCAAATAGAGATGCTAACCTCAAAAATACACAGACCCTATCTGAAATTCAGTTGCATTGTGAATACTTACTGTTATCTAGACTTTGCCTTGCTTAAGTCGATGCTGAAGGAACTCAGGCAGGGGAGCTGACGATGCAGTGGGTGCGTTGCAGACTGTAAGCGTTGATATCCCGCTGAATGCCCGCTTCCACGTGGAAGAACCTGTCTTTGCCAGACAAAGGTTTTGCGTACGGCAGAACCGATGGCCAGCGCCGGCCATGTGCTGTATCAGTAATAAATGAGCAATCTGAGACTTGTCCCTGTTTCTTGAAACAGGGAACTAACAGGTCATGTGTTTGAGGATTCCTTGAGACCAAGATGTGTCCAAGCATGTTATTTGTTGGAAAAACATACTAGCAAGTTAGTTCCATGTGCTCCCAACATAATGGACCAACTCTTTCCAGGGCAGGAACGCCACTGAATCTTTGAACACGGGTTCTGTGTGAACCTCCAGAGCACCATGGTGCTGGGCTTTTTTAAGCTGTGTATCTGATTGTCACCACGAATGACTCTGCTTCTTCTACAGTCCTATTCCTGTCTATTATGCCAGATAATCCTGCTAGACATCCCCTTTTTCCCTGTCTCTAAGAAGCTGAGGGGGAAAGTGACTGTCTTAAGTAGAATTCAGTCTTCAGCAACTCTGTTGGATCTCTTGTCTCTGAAGATGAATCTCGCTGCTTGTGTCATGGATTTCCATCCTGACATCCGAGAGCTCATTCACATCGGGTGTCTCAGGGCACTTGCATTAGGGCCTTGCGTTCCTTGGACTTTGCCTTTCAAAGCTGGATGACTGGTGGGTAAACGGAGCGGCATTCATCCCTGCGGGCTCCTGAGGTTACAGGAACAGTTCAGGTTTTGTAAGGTGCTCCTAAAGAGCCCAAGAAATCTGAATATACCCCAGTTTTCTTTCTCCCAGTCTCACTGTCCAAATTTTCCTGTAGAAGTGGAGCAGTAGCATTCCCCAGGATCAGCACTTGCTTATCTCAGGGTCAATGGCAGCTGTTGCTTTGCTTTCAGTACTTCTGCTTTCCAAGGTTGCCACTACAGGGTATAAATACCAGCCTTGTGTGGTCTGGGCTGGCCAAACGTTAGACCTACCGTCAGCTTCCTCCCAGGCAGCGAAGCCCCCTGCCCTGAAATCGCTGTCTGCTGTGAGCTTCCTAGTGACCTCGGAGCTGGAGTGCTGCAGAGCTGGTCTTACACTTCCCAGCTGAGTGGGCTGTGGGAGGTTGCCGGAGTGTGCTTCTGGCAGCAGAATAGCGTGAGGCAGCTGACGGCTTTTCAGTTGCAGGAGCTGTGGAAATACAGGGCAAGGTTAGCAAGGCACTGCAAGAAGGTGCGTTACCCAGAATGCTCATCCTTCATTGTGTAGATCCCATCGTTCTTCAGCTGTTGGTCCTTCCATCCAGAGAAGCTAAGAAAGGAGGACTTTCCAGTTTAGACTGGATTTACTTGCCAACATCTCAAAGTTGAAACTAACTCGATTTCTTTGTTCCCCATGTATTTCCTCTCCAGCCTCCTCGCTGTACTAGAGTCATCTGGGGATAGAAATAGGTAGCTCCTATTTTAATGTGTTAGCCCTGTGATTGTAGAAACAGCAGCACTTAGTTAACCAGAAATGAAGTTACCCAGGTTTTATCTCCCACCCCGGTTTTAGAAAAATAACTTTATACTTTTTGTTTCCTTTTGAGCTTTTTCATCTCCACCGTTTTCTGGATTCCTCCGTGTCCTCACATAACTGCTGCTTAGTTGTAGTGTGCGAGAGGTGTGTAAGACTAGTGTCAGTTGTGAGTGATGCTACCTTATGCTGGGCACAGCAGGAAGGATAGCGGCTTATCCTGCGGACCCAGTGGGGTTTGGCATGAGAACAGCTCCTCCTGAATTCAGTGGTGTGTAGCCTGATCCAAATCAGAGCGAAGAAAACAGTCAGGCAGCTGCAGTCGTACATCAAAGATTTAGACAGGGGCTTTTATCTTGGTAGTGCCTCGGGCCCTCTCTGCTTTCAAACGTGAGTGATTCAAAGTGCCTTTTGCAAGCTCCACCACAAGCTGCTCCTTTTTGCTGGCATCCAAGCAATAAAAATAGTTCCTACTTGGTTTCCCAAAGTATTACTGTAAATAAGCATGAGAGAGGCTGCAGACTGGGATGCATTCTGTCGGAGCGCTGCGGGGCTTATGTTTGTAGGGAGGCCATTTTGGAGAGGGCTCACGGTAAGAAAATGAGGGGGTTGGTCGGATGATAAAATGCAGTACAGCAGTTCTCTGTCACTGTCCAAGAACACAGCCCATACGTGGTAAACAGCCTAAAAGATCGTTGAATTTGCTGAGATGAAGGGAGGTAAAACTGAGATGAAGTTGTCTGTCTCTTGCACCTGTCTTGTTTACTTTTTTGCACTTCTAACCATTAACTGTTTCCCTAATCTCTGCTAATTACATCCTTAATTACATTAATATGCATTTTCAAATCTTAGCAGGAGAGCCTAAATTTTGTAGTGTTGAAGCAGTGTGTTGAAGAGCCACCATCAAGTTCTAGGGCATGAGGGTACATGTGCTTCTCTCCTAGAGGCAAGGCTAACCTCACGCTCTATCTGAGGGGTAAAGTACAGGAGTAGCTGCGTTACGTTGTACTCTACCCTTTGCCTACGCATTAATCTGTGTAGTTCAGTGACATCTTCAAAGCTTTCCTACTGCTTCCCAGAGTAAGCTGCGTAACTTGGAAAAGGGACAGTGTTAGGTCACTTCGGGGCCAAACTTGCAATAGAACTTGATTAGAAAAACACCCTTAAAAACTTGAGCTCAAAGGGGGTAGCGTGGAACCTGAAAGTAAAATTCACAACCAAGCGAGACTTGTCCATTGCCACTAGTCAGGCAGAGAGAGGCCAAAGCCACCTGAAGGCGTCTTAATGCTTTTTCACCGCAGTTTTCTGCGGGAGGTGCTGGCTTTGCCCACGATAAAGGGAGCTCTGCTGCCTTCGGAAGAACTGAGCCATAATCCAGAGAGTTCTAGGCTTTAAGAACAAAGTAACCTGAGAGTGTCCCTTCAAGGACAGAGCAGCCAGTGATCAAACTTAACCTTCTTTCTTCTGTCACTGTTGATCTTAGTCTTGCTTGTACAATGATACTCGGCCTTCATCCTTTCATTAACTGATGCCTTTTCTTTCTTTCCTTTTCAGCAATACTGGAGTAATCGCTTCCTAAACAATTTTGCAGAAATGTAAGGTTGTTTTGTTGCGTGCATGTGTTTTTAGCAACACATCTACCAAAACTTCTGCATGTATCATGTGTAAAGATTCTTTGCTTTCCCTAAAACAAAACTCACTGTGTTCTCTGTGGAAGAAACGTGTGGTACCATTAGGACTTCATTATACAGATGTACGAACGTGCAATATAGCTTACCGCATCGGAAACTCTCTCCAGAGAAGTTTGGTTTCTGTGCTGCGGGGAGAAGAGTTTGTTTATTCTTGAACAAGAATCGCAGAGCTGTCAGCCAATTTTCCACGTTTCTGTATGTAAAATGTCAGTTTCTACAATGTACAATATCAAACTAATGCATGCCTTTGGTTGTAGACAAATCTCCCTCTGTGTTGTATCACCCAACCATACTCCTCTAACAGCTTATGTACAATGCGATCCTATTTATAAAAGTCATTGGAAAGATTACAGATGAATGTTAAACCATAAGCCTCCAGTTCATAACTTTGGATTTTTTATCATGTGTGCGAATCAACCTCTTCTGCACTGTAATGTAACTTATTTAAACCCAAGGCAGTAAGACAGATGTTGGTGCAATACAAAATACCGTGATGCGTTCATCTAAAAAGCAACGGCCGACTTAGCCCGTGACCACAGCTGCATGTGTGACCTTTAGAAGTTGTAAATAAGATCAGTTGTCTGTTTACATGCTGACAGGAAGAAGCATCACACCTAGTTTCATTTGTATCGGGTAAATAAATTTATTCTACCATACATACTTGGCGTGTTATTTTATGCACTTTGTTTTCCGCAGGTACATGCGTACAAACTTCAGCGCTCTCTTATAGTAATGCCAGGATGACACTTTTAGCACCAACACCATTGCAGTCTTTCCTCCTAGAACTATGCAGATGCCAGCTGCTCCTCCGGCAGTATTGACCTCCTCGCTGGTGTGATTTCCTCTGTCCAGGGGCTTGTGTGTGTGTTTAAGGGACACTGTCAAGTACTTTGATCACTCAGTTTTTTTTAAATGCTCCATTGTTTGTAAAATCCCTCTGAGAAACTTAAAATAAACATTTCTTTCCCAACGACATCTTATTTTTTGTCCTTTTCTACTTTCTAAATTGCCCCACCCTGCAGTAGCCGCTGGTCCCTTCCCCTTCCGTAGGCACAAGGAAGATGAACCGCCCGCATTCGCTACAAAGCGCCCACCAGGCCGAGCCTGCTGGGGGGGCTTCTGTCCGCCAGGGCTTTTCCCTGCCCCACACCAGGGGCTGCTCTTCCACGCACTCGCAGGGCAGGCGGCTGAAGCCCTGGAAGGGTAAAAGCTGGATTTTCCAAGCGTCCTGTAACACTGCTCCAAAGCCCATAAACAAAGTTTTGTTTGGAGTAAGCGTAGGGGGAGCCTCTCTCTCTAAATACGCCACTTCAGCCAACTTCACTAACGCGTTTTAAACGAACTGTAATGCCTCTCGCCCTCCAGCCCGCCCTACCAGCACGCTGTGAGCAAGCAGCATTATCCAAACGAGGTGACATGTCTGAGACCCTTCAAACCCGACAGTGTGAGGTTTAAAAATACTGGGGTTGAATTCCGTTGTCCAGCTGAACCAGAGGATGGCGGAGGATGCATTGATCCATGGGGCAGAGCTGCTCGAGGCTGCTTCCTACTATGGTAGTGTTGTTCCAAGCAAGCTGAGCTCTGCTCCTAACCTCTGGGCTGAGGCTGTCAGAACCCAGCTCAGCTCTCAGCTGTTATCTACAACTGCTGCTTTTCCCCCGTCGTATTTATAGCCCGTCTGCAGCCCCCGCCAACAGCACTGGCACCAGGAAACCTTCCCAGCTGCTCCGCGGCGGCCAGTACACCCGATGGCAGGGGCAGGCACCCCCCTAACGCTTTACACAGACACCTGAGCTAAACGATTAGAGTCCTTTGTCCAGAACACAGTGGAAGAAACGGCCCCATTAGCCCCTCTTCCCTTGTCATCACCTCTGGCCTTGCTCGAATGAGGAATTGAAGAGAGGAAAAAGGAGGCTCACTTCTTTCTCAGCAGAAGGTGGCTCAAGTCCAGCTCCTCAGACCAACCCAGCCGTGCGGTTTACTGCTGCTGCCCAGCTGATCTGCTGCCTCTTTTTTTCAACCTGCAGGAATTCTTGTCACCGGCCCTGGTACCAAACGTAGAGGTTAGTGATGATACGAAGTCGTTATTCAGAAAACGGCTCTTGGTCCCGGCTGCTGTCAAGGCAAGTTACATTCCACGGATGGTTTCAGCATCTCTGCATTCAGACAGCGCCTCGCTGGTGAGCAAACGGAGACCAAACGCGTAACTTGTTTTTAACCATTTCTTTAAACAATGATCTGCAAGCTTAACTCCTAACTAGTCACCCAGGTGAACTGCAAGCGGCACACTGGGGTGCAGCCATGTGAAGAGAATGTGATGCTCAGGGGGTTGCTAGGTACTTGAGTGCAAGAGGATGTGGTAAGGGATGCTGTGATAAACAGCTTCATCTTCCCTCCTCCTCCTCCTCCTCTCACTGCAAACCCCTAGCTCTAAAGCTCTGCATGGAGGAGCCCACTGACAGCCACAGAGCAAGGAAACAGCTCCCCACAGCTCAAGTTATTAGGTATTATAGACCCATTACATCACCCTCTAAATACAGAGGGCAGAAAATAGCCCTGCTTTTACATTGAGGTGAATTTGTGTATGATTAGAACCCACATCCACCCCCGGGGGGGGTGGTGGGTGAGAAATGAGAAAAGCCTCTGGGGGAGGAGATGGCAAATTTCCTTTGCAACCTGAGCCTGGAAAAAGCCACAGGGAAGAAAAAAAAAATTAAAAAATAAAAAAAATCACAGGACTGTAGAAGAAAGACCAAGAGCAATCCACCCTCTGCTCAGTCTGCAGAGGTCTTCTAAAATATTTTATCCCAACACGTGCAAGCGCAGAGAAGCCTTCGGACATCAGTTTAGCAGGGTCAGGCTATTTACCTAATCAGGTCAAGTCTGTTTGTTTAACTAGAGATGGTGGGAACAAAATCTGTAAGGATCATCCCCTCATAACAGAGTCTGTGAGGGTCATCCCCTGCCCCCTCCTGGAGTGGCTGGTGACTGGAGCACCTAGACACTTCCACTTGAATTAGCGCTTTTGGGGCAGTGCCAACTTGCACATAAGCCAGACTTGCAGAATTTCACTGACATCACCAACATTAAGAGGTAAAATGCCCCAAGTCTGGCTCTTCAGGCATGGCAAAGGAATGGACTTTCAGGCTGACGTTACACGTGTGGGTTCAGGAGCCCGAGGAAAGCAGCCGAGAGGCAGGGAGCTTTCAGCACGCGCGGTGTGAGCTGCCTGTCACACGTCACTCAGCCCGAGGGGATCCACGTCCCTGCGGACTTGGTGACCGAATGGTGGTCAACCTCCAAAAACCTCTGTGAGGCAGAGAGGATACAAGAATTAACTGAAATCAAGTTCGGAAATAACAAACACCCCAAACCTGCTAAGCCCAGGCTGCTGCAACCCCCCTGCTGTTTATGCAGGTAGGAGAGTCAGTTCTTCCTACCAGGGGCAGGCAAGGAACATCGCTTGCTGCTGGGGTGAGATAACATCAGCGGCTACAACAGTCAAGCTGCAACCAGCTCAGGGCTCTGTAACCACGTCACACAGCTCCAGCATACCGCAACTGCAACACGCCGAGCGTTTTGATCTTGTGCTTGCTGCTGCCCCCCATGCAGCGAGGCAGGACACCCCAGGCAGAAGTTGTGACTTAAAGGAAGTTTCTCCTGTCGCTGCCCTTTGCCGTGACTTAAGCATGAATGCAGAGCTTCAGTTTAGGTACGAGACTGACCTGCAGCAGGGAAAGCTCCCACCACCCCTCAACTCATCACATGTGTCCTTTCCCCTCCTGGAAGAACCACCTTACTGCCCGCAGCCGGGCTGACTCAGGGCTGCCATGCCAACAACGATCCACGGTGGACTCTTCAGCTTTCCAAGGATTCCTGCCAAATACTCATCGTCTCACTACACTGCAACCAGCAATTCCAGCCCTGTTTTCCAGTAGACACAGTTCACCTCTGGCTGTAAGTTATGGGTACCAAACCCTCTACCATTATAAAATCTAAGCCTCTGGTTTGTGGGCACTGTCAGCTTTTTGGGACATCCCACCAAGGGGCTTCATACCTTCAACGACCTGATAGCACAAGAACTCAAGCCACAGCCACCCACCCACGCTCACGAATCAGCCGTCAGGTGCTGGAAATTTCAACCTCAACCAGAGCGTACAGACTCACGCCGGGCTGCTTTCCAACCCCCTCCTGCTCACAGCTCCCAAACCTCTCATAAATAAGAAACAAACAAACAAACAAAACCAAAACAACAAAAACCCAGAAGGAAGTTGCTCTCACATCGACTCGATCTCCACTGCGTCAGATGAGGCATGCAAACAGCAAGTGGCCTCTCAGAAACCAAGGCCAAATTTCCAAAGCACCCAGAGCCTGCTTTAACAAGTCCCCCGCCTCCCAGAGCTACGGAACCTCCCCGAGCAGCACCGCCGACACTTCTACCCACCTCCCAGCATTGTGTCAGCCAGATTCCACAACAAAACAGCAAAAAGCTGCATGTGACACGCCAAAACAAGCCTGAAGAAAGAATGCGCACACGCTGCACAGCACCAGATCTACACCACCACACGTAACTAAACCAGGGAAAGGCTACTGCTGCCCGTGGCTGGCTACCACAGTGGGGAACCAGGCGTTTGGTCCCTTAGCCCTGGTTGAAGGACAAAGTGAATAAAGGTGTTGGAGTGAAACTTGAGCACCTAAAATTGAAGTCCTGAATTCCTTTCTCGAGTTGACACTGACCATGGAGCACACAGGCCTCGCGGGATACTTCTCTCCTCTTCTTGGAAACTGCTGTTAACTCCTGAAGTCGCTTTTCTGCGCCTACTCAGAGCTGCAATGGCAGGACCAGCTCAGCATTTAGCTCTTTCCTACACCTTAATCAGGTTCCACGTGCTCATGAGGGAGGTCTCTGCCTAAACCAGAAGGGCTGTTATCCCACAGATGTACTTCGAAAGACTAACACCACCCAGCCTTGCACAGAGTGGAGCTGCTGCTGCTCTGATCTTAAAGCCTAACGGGATGAAGAGCTCCCCTCACCAGCGGCACGGCAGGCCTTGGTCTCTGAAGTCTTCACCAAGACACTTCCACCTCGGTGAAAGCCCCGCTGGCAGCATCCCACCAAGCTACTCAGTTCCTCTTTTACTAACAGCCTAGTGGCAAGCCTCACTGGGCTGGCACTGGGACTGGACTGGGGTTAGGAATGGGCCGTGGGCTTTCCCCTCCCCTCAGGGCAGGGCAGAGGAATGGCCGAGTCCTGCCCGCGACAGGCAACGCTTCCCTTCGTGCCACGGCTGCACGCCCAGCAGCTTGGTGTCCTACCCGAGGAATCCCTGTAGCAAGTTGTAAACGTTTCTACAACTATTTGAGGCCAGATGAGGGACGTTCTTCCTTCCACCACACAAAGCCTCTGAATTTATAGCATGGGTGGGAAACCACAGCATGAAAGATATGAAACCCATCTGCTTCCTAATCACCCTTTTTGGGCAACAAAGGCAGCAGGAACAAAAGAAGAAATCAAAGCACAGCACAGGAAGGGTTAAGCCTCTTTTGCAAAACCTCAAATATTTCCAGTGTCCTTAAAGCTTCTCAGAGCCCAATATTTCCATGAGGGGAGCAAACACTTGACCTCCAGCCTTATCGAACTGGCCGAGTTTCGGCGTGACATTATCCTCCGCAGAACAGACACCGGAAGGTTGGCTGGAGCCACCACCTCCTTTCCTACCTATTCAAAGCTGTAGCTGAGGGAAGGTTAGTCTGTCTCCATGCCCTGTTCTTCCTCTTGTAACAGCCAGCAGCAATGCCAGAATCCAGTAGCTACCCAGGCCAGCTAGAATTTAGGCTAACACAAGAATTACTTTTTTTTTTTTTTTCTTCTTCTTCAGAGTAATGCAGAACTTTCCCTGTGTTAGCTGAAGAGGTATCTGCGTTTCAGGCCACCAGATCAACAGAGACAATTCAATCCATACGAACATGGTCCCATCTCATGTTCACTGGGGACCTCAACAGGAAAACCAGAACCTGAGGTTACACTGCCTTCCCACGCCGTCACTGGCTAACCAAGACCCCGTCAAGTTTTACAAGGCAAAAAAGCTCCTCGGTCACAGATGGCAGCTATTTGCTGGCTTCCCGAGAGACAAACATTTACCTCCAGCACCACAGGGACAGCAGCTTACACCGAGCAGCCTGAGGAAGGTGGGTATCCACAGATCGCTGTTCTTGCTCTGCTGGTGTCATCACGCTTAAGTTTCCTGGAAAACTATTTAGTATTCCAAGAGGATGAAGCCCAGTTACCAGCTTCAGTTCATCAAACCACACCACACGTCAAGGAATGACACAACATATAATACACTAAACATTAGGAAAAAAGCAGGAACAAACAAACATTCGGGGAATTTTTTAACAGCTGAATAGTCCAGGGAAAGGGCTGGCATCTTAACGGCCTTCAAAGCAAAGCACGGGGCAATGCGCTGCCTCTCCAGCACGGGAACAGGCCCTTTTGTGCTGCCAGATCAACCCAAGCTCTTGGATCAACCGCCAACACAAGCAGCTCGCTTCTGCCCACCGTTGAGCTCCTCCAGCCCGGGGAGCCCAACCAGGAGGCGTTCCCAACCACCAAACCCCCATTAGCTGAGCAGCCTGCCGCTGCTGCCTGCCCGTCCAGTCCCTTCCATGTAATTGGACTTTTTGTTCTCTTGTAAATCCCACAGAGAACCACAGAATGCTCGGGGTTGGAAGGAATATTTAAGAAATTCACACCAATTCAATCCCTTCTCAACTTCCTAAGTCAGGAACTGAAACCGCTCTCGTTAGGTCCCTGAACCATCGCTCTGTTTGCGTGCATTGGTGTTTTGACAGGATGATAAAAGGAGGAAAAGGAATCTGATCTCCAAACGTGCAGAGCCCTTGGTCCCTCCGGGGGAGCTAAGCGAAAGGGAGGCTTTTGCAGTGTAAACATCCATCAGCGACCCACCGCAGCGGAGGCTGCCCCTGCACATTCCATACCCAGCGTTACACAACCACGGGGCTTCGCAAAGGAAGCGCAAGGCTCAAGACAGCACGTGAAAAAGTGGATTATTCTATTTTGTTGTTGTCACCAACAGCGGTAGACACGGAGTAGCCAAAGGGCTTTACTTAATCTATTCATTAAAACGTTCACATGGGGAACTTCAGCGTAACGCACTTCCCCAGGAGCTCTGTTTGCACCAGAGTAATTTTTTTTTTTCCTTTTCACCCAAACACCCAGCCCTAGGCATCTCCCACCTCCTCTCAGCTGCTTTCCAAATGTCCTAACCAGCCCGCCAGTCCTAGAACTGCAGCAGGAATTGCAGCAGCAGCCCTGTCCTCCCCCTGTCCAGGCCAACATTCCTCCTGCCCTTACCCTTCCCGCCGAGACCCGGTTACTGAATCGACACAAAGACGTTAATTATCACCGAGGCCTTAGGCCTGAGCTCCAGCAATGCAGCAGCTTGACCGTTCTTGCCCCCTCCTCCTCAACCACCTTTTGCAGGGCCGTGAAGAGATGAGATAAAGGATTTAAAAATACAGTAGGGAAAAAAAAAAGCAGCAAAAAAAAGTTTGCAGAGTTTAAAAGGAAAAGAAGGATGGGAGAGGAGTGGGAATATTTTTGAGGTGGCTCAGGCATCCGTTCACAGGGTTACTTTCCCCACTGGCACCCTGGCAGCACAGGAACATAATGGGTAGGGGGAATCATTCTTTAGGCCCACACTGGACTTTTTTGATGAAGAGATTATGTCAAAATCAGCTGCAACACACTTGAGCTCTGCTGGGTGCTACATAAAGTGGTATCATGCACTGACGGGTAGTACTGAATACACGTTACCTACAATACGCTACTTCAAACCCTGCCTAAGGCCAGCTAGTTTGAAATCATTGGTTTATACTGAGCTTAACCCCCCCTAAGGTCACTAAATTTAAGACCCCTGGAGACCACAGTGATTGAGATATTTTTTTAAAAGGTATTTGGTTACAGTGTATTTGTCTAACTTGAAATTACAGTGGCAGACACTGCTGAGATCTGAGTGAGGAAATACAGTTTGCTAGGTAAGAAATACTCCCTGCTCTGCCCTGGATGGATCAGTTTCCACATCGCTGAGCTCCTGAAAAGCAAGGAGGGAAGAAATCACCACACAAAACCAGGCCTAACGTGGAAGACAGTTATTGAAGGGAAAAAAGTCCTAGTTAATCAATCAAAAATCTCTATAATCAGCAGTGGCAGAAGAGGAAAAAGCACCTCAATTACGCAGAAAACACTTCTATTGGCCAGCAGTCCTCGGTCCCTTTATTATCTCTGCTTCACAATTCTTGGATTCTCAAGATCTGGAAATGAGAATCAGAAATTCTGCCAGGACTTCAGGTGTTTCCAGCACGTTACAGAACTAAGCACAAGCAAATCGCTTGTACAGACCATGCATCATTTGGGTCATTCCCAGTCACATCAGCAATGTGTGCTGCTTTCGGGCTCTGATAAAGTCTTCCAGCCCTTACCCAAGTCTGCGTAAGGTTTGAAGAAATTCTGTCCCTTTGCATTACTTTTCTGCCTTTCTTACAGCAAGGCAGGAAAGAATTCAAACTTGCTGATGACGTCTGTGATTTAAATTCAAGGATTTTGAGCAAACACAAGCACCGTCCTTACCCAGAGACCAGCGCTCGCAGACTTGCCAACGGCTGTCTTGCTTCACCTACGACTTGCTACACGCCGGGGAGCTCACCTCACCTCACGGCTCTGACAGTCCGAACTCCGGGTTTGGGCTTTATGATCTTTCCTGCGAGGCTGCACAGCACGCGATTCAGGGGCGGAAGGAGGTCAGCCGCTTGTCGGGGGCTAATTGTTCTATTCCCTGAACTGGAATAGCAGTAACTGAATTTGAGAGTACAAGAGCTCCGCAAAACCAGAGACCACATTCTAAAATTAGAATGTTAATGAAGGCTCATTAACTGGCAAGAATCCCTCTAGAATTCTGAAGCTCGTGCTAAATATATCTACCTACACGGCCTCAACACACCTGCCACGCATGGCACCTCAGAGCTCCTTGCTCATGTCCTGTACGACTCTCAGCACAGCCTATGCACGAGCCACGTAACCCAAATCCACCAGGCACTCACAGAGGCGGCGTTTGCAGGATCTGACTGAGCTTTTCCACTTTCAATAAGGAGCCAAGTTCTCTGTAAAACAAAGCAACGGGGACGCAACACCCTTTCGACAGCTGCCTCAAGGTGTTCTGAGGGGTGCTCAGCCGCAGGCAGGCACACCGATGTCGTCTTTACAGCACGCTCAGCTCGAAGCAGTTTTAGGTTCCCTAAAAGGAGAGATTATCAGATTATCTACAAACCTACTACAGAACAGTTTTAGCAAGCCGGTGGTTCTCGGATTTCCCGTGCTCTGTGGACGTTTCAGAGCACCACGTAAGGCCAGTGGTCTCCATCTGCGATTAACAACCTGCTGAAAGGAATTGTTAGAATGAAACGTCTGAGCAGCTCACAAAATATACATCCCAGGCCTCACCCCCTCCTCATCACAATCAAACACACCTTTTCTTTGGTTTAATAGCCTGAGGAACTCCATTCTTTCATCCACAACAGAGGCTGAGAATACAACGGGGAAGCTAATGAAGCTACCCCGCTCTCAGAGGCAGACTACAACCTGATGAATGCTCGAGTGTGAGGGGAAAACAAAGCAGTTGTTGAGTTTTTTTAAAACCAGGTGCTTTGAAATTCCTTGTACGTATCTATTTCTGTTATGAAAGAGATGCAATGAGCCGAAATCCACTCGCTGCATCACACGGCAATGGCATAAACAGGTTGTTCATAAAAGAACAGGATCAGGCCTCTCACCCAGCAGAATGCAGTTAACCAAATGTTTGCTCTCACAGAAATCCAGCCATTTGGTGTGTTTGTTTAATGAAAGAGCAGTAACAGCTTATGCCAACTCAATCTCCAAGACAGCAGCACATGCTTTTCTGTTCTTCCCATACGGTCTTCAAATAACCACGATTCAATTTGATATTTTGGAAAGTCTAAAGCCCACAAAATTCCAGCAAGAAGAGAGCGCCAGCTGTTTTCTTTTTTAAAAACAACCAGCTATTAGACTCCTCCTCGGTAGAACGTGACATACCAAAATATTTCCAAAACAGATGATAACAGAAGTCTGGTCTGTTCTCCTGGTTGTCCATTTTTCTAATGGCTAGAACGCACCTCCCAGAGGAAGAGGTATTTCACCCATATCCCCATTATACATCTACGACTACAGGGAAGCTTGTTTTCCACGTCATGTATTTCTATCAAACAGCCATTTTCCTCCAATGCTCAAAACTAATTTTTAGTTTTGTAAAAAAAGCCTGTGTGCTCCAGCACACCTGCAGTAACAGAATAAATACAAAAGGGATCAAACTGCCAATAGAAAGATAAAAATGCATGTTTCAGTAAAGAGTAAGGAAATCAGAACTGTAAGAAAAGTAGGAGCAAGAAGTAATTCCTCCTCCCACACACCCAGCCCACGGAACTGAAACAGGTTCTAGATTACGCAAAGCAGCTCTCCCTTGAAACGCCGAGGCTGAGAACTTGGAGCTGAAGCAACGCAGCTTTGCTTCAAAAGGCGAGGGCAAACACACGAGTTCAAGTATTACCTGACAAACCCATGAACTACAGGAACATGGCAAACCCAAGACAATACGTGTATTTGCGTAATTTCAGACTTCCACAGCAAGGGCAGAGGTATGATTTCTTTTTATATCGTTCTAAATGTCAGTGCTGCACACGGAACGTGAAGTGCTTTGAGTCACCGCTGTAAAACCTTTTAGCGACACACTGAAATAAAACTGAACTGCATTTAAAAATAAACGTCCATGTACAGACTTGCAGTGATTACAGGGTCCAGTGAGGACTGAGGAAGTGACTGTAGTTCTCCAACACTGGCTCGATTCAGTGCACACAGGAATCAGCTATGACAGGGGCCTGGAAGCCAGCGCTGCCTAGCGTGGCAAACGCCTCCTTTACAGCACACCTAACGCCTTATAAAAAGACAAATTAATTCAAAAACAGAGCGAGGGAGAAGCGCTGCTTTCAGCCACAACCAAGCAACTCCTCCAGGCTTCAAGAGGAGAGCGAGCCTGAACGGTAGCACACACCCCGGAGAGGAAGGCCTTTCCACAAAGGAGCACAAAGCACTGTATTTACAAACCCATCAAGCACGCTCAGCCCTCGACAGGATTTAGACACAACGGGCTTATCACACACTTCCAATTCTAACGCTTTTAGTTTTAGAAGGAATTTTTTGAAAAATAACCTCCAATACAGTTAGTCCCTTACACTTAATAAATAAGAAGCATCAAGAATCTTCATGGCACTGAGATGCGTAGAACAATGAAACAGTTTCAGAGTCTATTTTAAAAAAAAAAAGAAAAAAACAGAAGTCCTTTGTTACTGCAAAAATCATAGTTTATGTTCTTCAAAGAATGGCCATAGTGGTATGTTCAAGTGCCAAAACAAGCAGCAGGATGAGAGGCCATCACTGCATGCCAAACCACTGCTCCTGGTCTGCCCACTGAGCTGCTTCGCTGTCACTGCCTTCCAAGTCGCCCTCTTCTCCACTTCCCTCCATATCATCCACATCTTCTTCCTGGGTCGCATCTGTTGGACTTTCCTCTTTTTCCATTTTCTGCATCCCTTCTAGTGACTTCTGATCATTGGGATCCAAACTGAGGAAAGTAAGAAAAAGAAAGCATTGTCTTAAAACTTATTTTTTGTTTCCTCTTTATTTGTGATGTTATTGTAATAATAGTAGGAGTGCAGCGCGGTCTGCGCTTCCTGTTTAACATCATCAAGAAGTTTGATTTAGTAGATGATGCAACTTCACCTCAGGCTGACCCTAACACTGAGTATTAAATCTTTTATATAAACCAATTCTGATCCCCAAGAATGCACTTATCTAAACATCACACTCTTTCAGAAAACTGAGTCAACTCTTCCAGACAATACTAATTATACAGTAACATGAAAGCAGGAAAAATTTAAATGACTATGACTAAATATATGATACGCAAGCACAAACCAGCTGAGCCATTTAAGCTATCTCAGTTTATAGCGGACATAATGTGCTAGATTTAAGGTAAATTTGACTTGTTGAAATGAAAACACGGTAATATTTAACATGGCAACACCCTGAAATGACATTTAGGTTATGGTAAAATCAATCACACTATTTACGTTTACTTAATAGCTCGTTTTTATACAGCACCTTCTAGTCTAAAGGAATGAATCTGAAGGTGCCTGACTATATAATAACTGTAAATAATAAATACATCCATGCCTTAATCATTTTGTTAAGTCAAGGAATCGCATGCCCGGTGACACGTTCAGCGCTCACGCAGTCCCGACGAAATGCTGTACTTTCCAGTTCAAAGCCTTGTGAGCAACTAACGCATTAACAGGACGTCCTTTGTGTGGTTTCGCTTGTTGTAAAGGAGAATGATGAAAAGCCGCCTGCAATCCACATCCTCATCAATTAGTGGCTCGACTTCTACTTAGTCAAGTTGATTATTAAATATGCTGCAGCCGCAGAGCCTCTGCCTTACCTCAGGGCAATACTGTACTGGTCCATGGCTTCCTGGTACTCATTGACAGCTACAAGAAAGTCTCCCAGGATTCGGTGCAGAACACAGTCACTCTGATTAGCCAGGGCGTTCCTCAACAAAGCAATTCCATCTTCGTACTTTTGTTCTCTACCTGTTCATACGCAAAACTAGAGTTTTAATTAATAGTTTAGATAGATCGATACACAGTCAGAGTGCACACAAAGAGCCTCTTCCTTCCTGCAGAGCTGTCAGCACGGCGGGCAGCTGCGACACGCTCCTTGCAGGCTTAACTCTGAACAATGGCTTTTTATTGCACTACCTGCTGCAATTTTGACCTGTTTGAGGTCAAAACATTTGTCTGCAATTGTTTTAAGCGCAGGTGTAACATTGGCTGCTAGATGCAATTAATTCCCAGGATTTTTCCTTCAGGATAAAAATAACCTGTAACATCACTGTGACATTCTTCAAACCATGGAGGCTGCAGAACCCTCTTCCATGTAAAACAGCATCCTTTAAATAAGCCGACACGGGAAAAAAAAAAAAAGGAACTTACTAAGAAGTTCTGCTTTCTTTACCACAGCTTTAATGTAATCGGGTCTTTGCGTTAGTGCTTTGTCCAGTAACGTTTTCGCTTTTTCCTGCGTGACTGGGTCTTCGAGACAGACTGTTGCCAACAGAGTGAGCGTCTGGGCGTTTGCTCCCAGAGTTTTATACACATTATTTGCCATAACCATAGCTTCACGGATACTGCTGGATGCTAGGTAACATTCGATGAGACCTGGTGGCATAACAAGGAAAACATTTCAGTTTGAGTGAGCACTACAGACACTCGGCCCTCCTCAATGGTTTGCACTTAGTGGCACTCAGACTCCAAACACCTCACACTCCAATAAGCAAACACAAATTGCAATTGAGAAAGTGACTCTATACCCAACATTTTTTTAAATGACATCAAAGAAACGGATAGACAAAGACACTGGGACACAAATATTAAAGCACACACAGTTCTACACAGAACCTAAGACAAAGGCAGGAGATGGACAACTGTCTCCCAGGACCGACACTGACAAAACACTTAAGTTGTGACAGATTACACAATTCTCCTCCAGCTGCAGGAGAAGCAAAACCATTGAAGCAAATCTACAGTACACGCACGCTTTTTACTTTAGCGGGGAATCTACAGCAATGTGGCCACCAGAAAGCCCAAGATACGGAGCTGGAGCAGCCATGGGAATCAGATTAGCACTCTCCATTTTGAATAAATGAAAAAACAAACAAAAAAACAAACAAAAAACAAAAAAACCCCACAGAACAAAATTTCACTGTTGAGTATTACAGCATAATCAGTTTGGTTTTACTCAACCAGTAACGCATTGAAGACAGACAAGGACCACTGAAAAAAATCTGAGAACCAGGGAATCCTAACAAAATAGACCCTAGAACGCATCACCATATTACAAACTGATGCAAGGTTTAACAAGGTTTGTGTATTTTCAAAAGCCTACATTTTAACATATCCATTCTACAGATAATTGACTTCCTTGCTTTTATTTATGGGCAGGTACTAAAATAAAAAAGCCTAAGACTAAGTACACCTAATTTAAGATTTTTGTCTAATTCCAGTCCTGAGATACTAATACTTCACCTGGACTCTTCACAACTCACTGTTTACTCAAAGCTGCTGTTGATCTCAACAAGATTCAAATAAATACGACAAAACGAAGCTTCCAGTGGGACTAACCATACAGTTAACATCATCATCCAGAAGTGATCTGCTCAAAACATCCACGTCTGTTTATAGCCACATAGAACACCACCACCACATAAAAGCCCTTTTTGAAAATCATTGTTATAAATGCAGGCAGTCTCTAGTATCCCTCACCCGACCGCATCTACCAGAGCTTTATAGATTATCGGGTAATAATAATTTCTTTACTAGGAAGTCAGCAGGAGAGGGGAACTCCTGTCTATTCCCTTGCCTAATCACCACCATCACGACACCAACTTTGACACCAAACCAACACCGCGCAGGTGAGCAGCTCCACTCCCCTCACCTTCGTAGCAGTCCAGCCTGCAAGGCGCAAGGCGTATTGCTTCCCGGAAGTGGATAATTGCTTCCTGCACTCGGCCCATGTTCCTCAGAGCAGCTCCTTTCAGCAGGAGAGCCTGAACGCTGTTACTGTTAAGCTGGATAGCTTTGGCTCCTAAATACAAGGCACGAGAGTACCGTTTACTGTAGAAACTATGACACCTACGGAGAGACAAGAGGGACTGTGAACATGTACTGCCTGTGGTGCCTGTGCACATTAAAAGCAGAAAGAAGGAGGGAAAAAAAAATTACAGGCAACTGTTGAACTTCTTGCATTTGAAGTTAAGAATATATGTTCAGGAAAAACACTCTTCAGGAGTATAAAAAAAGCAATATGAATATTAACTGTTACAGCCATTTAATATATCACTGTTATGGCACGGGTGCGGTAACTCTAATAGGCTTAAACATACAGAAACAACCAAAATAGACATTTATGCAGAGCTAACTTAGGTTACCCCAAGAACAGAACAGATAGGAGAGAAAAGCACCTTATGAACAAAAAAGATGAATCAACTGTAGTCTACTGCATGCAGCAAATCAAGAGTTGAGGTAAGAAAGGGAAGAAAACAACTTACCCCGATACCACCCAGGGTTCTGCGTGTTGATCAGAAATATTGAAGAGACGGCAGCCCAAGTTCTCCACATCCTCTAGTCGACCCTCACGTGCCAATAAATAACCATATACATCCATTCCTAAAGAGAAACGTTTGAAGATCCTCAAGAAACGGAAAGTTAATTCACAACAAGAAAAAAACAAAACCAAAACCACAAACACCTCCTTTAAACTTTACAACTACCAGCAGCACTTGTTCAAGATACGCAGCTTCTGAATGTAAATTGTGAACTGAAAGCCAGGCACAGCAATATCCCACTGCGTGCTTGGCTGCGTGTAGCTGCTACTCTAATGTTACTCATCAAATTGTTACACCAGGTAAACTTTCTTTTAGGATCTACTCACCTTTTATTAGGTAAGGATCCAGCATTTGTGCTTGTTCAAATTTTAGAATAGAGTTTTTATTATCTCCGGCTCTGAAATACAGGTCTGCTAAGCTCCCCAGTAAGTCCACATTATCCCTCAGCAATGACTTTTTCTCTAAAGAGCTTTAAGAGAAAAAAAAAAAAAAAGCCTGTTATTTATATAATGTCATTTTAAATATAATTATATATAAATATTTATATATAATACTTGACTACATCATGCTCTTTGAACTCTTACCAAATGGTATTTATTGCTCTTGTGTTATCTCCAGTATGCACAAAAGCGTATGCCTTGATCCACACGGAAAGCCAGTCCAAGTTAGGAATGCTCTGAATGATGTTGATGGTCATGGAGGCCACCTCCGCCCCTTTCACCGACAGCGAGAGCAAGCCTGTTCAGAGCGGGACAGACATCCACTTCAGACATTGCTTTTAACACAAATTAATTGTCTGAAGACCAGAAACTCCATCCCTTGACAAGTATAAACAAGCAGCTTGTTACAATGCTTTTGGTAATTTGCATAACGCAGGCATTACGTATGACACAAACACAAACCAGTTCCCTAGTCCCAAGCATAATTCAAATCATAACACTGCTTCATACTGAAATACACAGCGTGCAGACACCTACCCAGTATGGCATCCAGTGCCAACGGGCACTGTCTCAGTACTTCTTTGTAGCTCGTAACAGATGAGCGTTCTTGACCTGCTTTCTTGTACAGATTTGCCAGCATCATATTGATCTACAAGCAATAGAAAAGTTGGTAGAGTCAAGCCTGAGAAAGGAGAAAGCCTCACTAAGAAAGGTCACAACTTTGTCTTCAAGTCTTCGAGAGAACTAACTTAGGAAGGTAGAGGAAGTTTCCATTTAGCTTCCAAATGAAGCTATGATCAATGAAAGAACAGAAATTATTTGAGCTCTACACAACCCAGGTGGCTGGTTTCTGCTACAACACCTTATTTTACTAGTGTATATAGGTAAAAAGTTTCCTTTTCTCAATCTTTTCTTCTTTTTCTGTTCTGTAAGTTGGTCTTTAAAGAGAACACTTTACTAGAGTCTGAGCCATGTACAGTTAGCACAACACAGGAATACTGTTAACATGAAACATTGACTTGACATGTTAATCTTTTAAGCCCTTAGGACATAACACAGCCAGCAAGCAAAGACTCAACATGTTTGGCACAATGCAATCTAAATATTTAACGTTATCTAAACTGTTATTAAAAAGGATTAGAAGATTTTAAAAGATGGAGCACTAGCAACCCTTCTACTTGCCAAAGCCTTCAGCCTTTCAAGGATCTCAGGTTGCTCAAGCGATACAAGACACGAACTGCTCAGTCTGAGCAATCACAATTTAGCAAGTGATGTTGACTGGCTAATAGTGAAAACACCACAGTCAACCTTGTGAGACAACGAGGCTGTAAGTCCTCCCCTCAGCTCTAGCGGGTGACAGCAATAGCAAAGCTCTTCCACAGAGTATGGGACTCCACTGCGTGGTTATAGCCAGGCAAAGTACATTAAACGAAATAATTCCTTTGGCTCTTACATTTGACTCAGAACTGCAGAAAATTATTCAGTCAGGTATCTGGAAACCACTTACTAACTTGCAGTAACTCAGCTGTTTGCCATCACATAAGTTTTTTGCCTGGTAGTTGCTTTTGTTGAGACCAGCCATTATTCTTTACCCTACAGAAACTAGCTGTAATAACATGCAAAGAACTATCAAACAGACAATACAGATTTCAAGCCTTATGTATGGGTACAAAAATACTTTACAAACCTTTAGGCAAAAACAAAGTGTTTCTTCATCCTTGCCCAAGCAAAATTATCTACCTTCTGTGTGCAGTACTACAGAGTTAACCAGCTAATCTGCACAAATTACTACAGATACACAGAAACATTTACCTCCTTTCACTGTTTTTGAATTCCTTCTAACAGAGAGAATACAAAATTTGTCTGATTTTAAAGAAAAGACACGAAATAAGTGAAGATAAATTAAACATTAGGAAGTGCTTCCTAACAACATTTAACTAATACAAAAGCATACACTGAGACGCAATGTCACCACACCTATAGGCTACGCTCATTTTTGACCAGATACTAGCCTACAGATTCAATATAGGCTGACTAAGGACTTGTGACAAAATCTGCAGAACTGACCTTTGGGGTCCTCTGTCTGGAAGGAATCCCATCAAGAATAGCAATGGCATCTTTATCTTGCTTCAGCATGGTATAACATTCAGCCATTTTATATTTCACTTCAATTTCAGACGGTAAACACTGAAATAAAGAACAAACTTTAAAGTACAATGCTGTTTTAGTCAAGTAAAAAATTTGAATGTTTCCTCAGTAAATGCTCACAGTACGTTGAAAAAATCCAGGGCAAGAAAGTTAACAGTGCAACCTACCACTAGCTTGTGTTGCTCCTGTCTGTGAATGAAAAGCGTGAACAACACGTACCAAAAAAAAAACCAAATCTCATGTTCCAGAGCTTTGCGTTAGAAAACATCACAGTGATATTTTCAAAATGAAACAGCCTTAAATATCATGTTTATTTGACACGACAAATCTGCAATCTCATGCTACAATATTGACTCAGTAACGTTAATTGCACAACCATTTTATGCAGCACATTAGTCAATTTGTAAATACCTGGCTTTGGGGAGTTGATGCAGCATTCCCAGTAGAAGGTCTTACTTTGGAAGTTTTACTTAATGCTTTTTTCTGCTGCAAGGCCATTGTATACTTACTTACAGCATTCCTATATTCTTTATCATGGAATAGAGAGTCCGCGTGATACACAAGGAGCTGGTATTTCTGAGATGGTGAAAACAGCTCCCTACAGGAAATGCAAACAGAAAGGCTGAGATCACCTAACTGCATGAAACCCAAAAACCCTACAGATCCAAAGTATCTGCAGCTTTTCCTTGCCTGGTTTCCAACTTCCAGCTGTTCCTGCTGCTACACTACATTGGAAGGGCCCTCGAGTAACAGGCACTATCTCCTCACAAAGCTATTATCTTGCCAGTTTCTTTTATCTGTATACAAACAAACGTAATAGCTGTCCTCCACACCTCATCAGTAACAACAGCTCGTGTTCAGCTGCTTGGCCGCTGCTTTCCGTAACAGAGCAGCAGCCCCCACCCTCCCCAAAACAAACCCCATGTTGTCAACGTCCAAGAAAGCACATTTTGTTTGAGTGGACTCAAGCTTACAAGGCAACCCAGCTCCTTATACAGCTATCCTGGTCTTCATCCACATGTCCTTACATTTTACAAACCCCCTTTACAAAATTTCCAGTACGTTTGCAAAAGTGTTGAAGAGTTAGGGTTTCAGAAAGGGATTTTGGTTTCAATTAGTACCTCAAAACCCATCCAAAGTGTAAAATGACAGCTTAAGAGGGAAGTCCTGAAAAATAACGGGAATCACTCGAGGCAACGGAAGAGCCGTGACCTACACACGCCACCCCTGGAAGGAGAAAATCGCTCCACCTCTATCAGGACGCTCATGTTGTACCCCAGAGGGTAGAGGCAGCGCTGCTCCCCGGACACAGCCGGACTTCATCCCCTGCGAGGCCGGGGACAGCAGCCCAAGGGGGAGCGCGGGCAGCTCCGAAAGCGAACCCGCTTCCTTCCCTGCCCACAAGACACCCCCCCGCCGCCACCCTGCGAGCTCCCGCCTGGCCTCTCCCTCAGCACCACCGGCCCTGCCACCCCGCAGCGCCCGGCGCGCCCTCAGGCGGGAGGGCCACTCACGGGTTATTGCCGCTCATCGTGAGGAGAAGCCCGCTGAGGAGCCGCACGTTAGAGTGGAGCCCGGCGGACGCCATCTCCCGTACGTGCTCTACCACACTCATGCTGGCGGCGGAAAAGCGCGGAGGGGAAGGGACAGACGGCAAAGAGCGGGACAAAGCCGCCACGGCCGCCCGCCGGCGCTCCAAAATGGCGCCACCGAGGGGACCTCGTCCGCCGCCGCCTGCAGGCGCCCGCGGCACTGCCTTCATGGCGGATGCGCGGCCCGACAGGCGCGAGGGAAGGCAGGCTGGGGCGTTGCGCTCCACGCCAGGACCCCGGCAGCCCCGCGCCTGCGCAGTGGCGGGGCGGGAGAGGCGATGGTCAGGGCTGAGGGAGGCGGATTGTTTCGCGGGGGGCTGGGGTCACCTCACGATCGTTGTATGGAAAAGACGCTCTCCCTGTGTCTGCACAGCACTTGAGTCTGGTCCTTTTTCTCCTGAGACTTTATTATCTGCTGTTTATGCAGATAAATGGGACAGAGGTACCGGATTTAACGAGGCTCCTGCCTAAAAACAGCTAACTGAGGAGAAGGACCCTTCAAACCAGATTTCTCTTGGGCCACAACCAGGGGAAGCACTTCACTAGGGCCACCGTTAACTGCATGGCACAGATTGAAAGGAGAGCTGAATCATGTATTTATTTTTTGCCCTTTATGACAAAAAGAACGCAAAATGTGGCTATCCTGTCACCACTACTCCAAATCAAATCGGTGTCAGCTTTAAGTTTGAACACGCCATCGCTGCTGTCTGGAGAGGAACAGACCTCTCAACAGACCAACAGCAAAACAGGACTGATGTAACAAAAAGGGTGTCAGTGCTGTATGGTGACAGCGAAACACGAATTGCCACGAACAAGAGACAACTTGGAATAAACCGAACTTGGATTGGCAATTCTTCAAGAAGCTGCCTGACTGATCAAAACAAGAGTTTTTTGTTAGTATCGTGCGATGGTTGTGTTTGATGGATCTGCCATCAGGAAGGTAGCCGCAGACCCAGCTGTGTGTAATCTGCCTGTGTTACACTTTGAAGGCATCTCAGCACAAGGGAGCACCGCCCTGCGAAGGCAGACCTGCTAATAACCAGGTACACTGCTGCAAACTGCAGCCCCTGTATTAATCTCCTGTTTTCAGTAGCAGTGATTCACTTCCTACTCATTATCATTACACAATAATGATGGTCTTTTCACAAAAAAAAACCCCTCTGATTTCTTTGAAGGCTATCCATAAGACATAAAGTAGTTACCATGTTAATTACAAGCTAAGTTTATTGAAAACAAGGTAAAAATCACTGCACTCGACAACACAGCGTGAGAGGTATGTTTTCTGTGGACACACGATACTGAGACTCTAGCCAGTAGAGCAGTCACACAGCTCCCCCTGCCCCACAGGCAAGCTCATTTCTTCTCTTAAATACAAGCCCTGTTTTAAATGCCAGCTGTGGCCACCACTAATAAAGCAGCTTGCATCTGAAACAGCATGTTAGAAATCACTTATTAAGCACCAGCTTAATAATACTTGCTTACGCTACTCAGATTATCTTCTTGCTCTCCCTCCCTCTATCCCTCATTGACTGGTTTGTGATTTTTTTTTTTTTCTTCTTCTTCATAAGCACTTAATTCTTCCTTGGTACAAAATGTATCCAAAACAAAGGCAAAATATTTAAACACCTTGCTGTAGAAATGCTTAAAGTTGTTGCTGCTTTGCCTCTTCACTGCCCAGGACCTGACAGACTCTTGTTCATGAACTGTCTCTTCACAAAGCAGATCCACCACTGCAGAAGGAAGTACAAAGTCAGAAAATATGCAAAAGCGGTTTCCATGCGATAAACCAAATAGTGACTTCAAAGTATTCAACCTCTGACAAATACCAAATGTTAAGGCTCCAGTTTCACACATAGTTTTCCACACTGGTTTCTACTGGAATTTAGAACAAGAGGACAGGAACAGAACCAGTGAATTTATAACATAGGACTCTGATTTAAAGCAGGACTTATTTATCTTATTTTATTTTTACTATTTATTCCAATATAATTATAATCAAGGGATGCAGCTATGCCTTTGAAACTAAATTAGCCTAAATAATTTCAATATTAAATGCAGGCACATTTGCACATGAAACATATGAACAGTCAGGAGGCAAGTCATTCATTGATTAGCCATTATTTTTGTAATCTGGATAGGAGGTAGAATGCTCCACTTCAAAGAAGCTATCAAATCAGAACCACCTGGGAAGATAAATAGCATCTCTCATGCCCGTGACTCTCCGTTTGAAAACCCAGCCGACAGCAGATGTGCAATACTTTGAAGAGCTAAGCCAGACACCCCTTATCACTGCCCTGCTTTTTCAAGTCGCCCAAACTGGCATTCGCTGTCTTGCCACATTACAGATTAAACTCATGGATAACTCGCAGCCTGCTATTTCACTAGCCTTGGAAAACCAGGGAAGCTCGCACTGAAGTGACCCACACCTGATCCCTCACCCCATCACCTCACTTCTCTCCACTCATTGCTGAAAAAACACACCAAGGCTCTCATAAAACCTGTGATGATCGTGCTCAACTCCTACCTTACTAGGCTTGTCACTTTGAGGATCAAATACTTTTTCACAAAGGCGAAGACCAGTTTCTTGCCTCAGCTGCTGCAGGTAGGCCCTCATCACCTCTGAAATACAGCACAGGAAGAAACAGTATAAACTGAGGCAGCACCAAACTAAACTGAATTTAACAGGGAAGCATCAGATATCTCTGCTTAAAGCAAAAAGTGAGCTTTTACATCTGCAGGTGCTTGTCAGCTGGCTGAGTTGGTTTGCTCAATTTACAGCCATAGTTGGGATTTTCATGATATTTGTACCAGTAAAAAAGATCATCCAAACTCTTTTCTTTCTCAGTTGCCTTTGCTCATTAATGTGGGGTTCCTATTCTGCCAGTGCAGCAGGTGGCTTGGGCTCCATTACAGGGTTTAGCCAGGGATTATGTCGGTGCAAAAGGCAGACTCGGGCCCCTGTTCATTTGTTCTGTTGGATCTATGAATCGAGGGGAGCCACTGGGCCCCTGAGGTCAGGAAACCCGGCTTCTGCTGCCCTCAGAAGACAGAACTGCAGATTTAGGAGATTCGGTTTTAAAGGTAATTGTTCTGCTTGCAGTCACCAGTAGTTCACCAGCTAGTGAAGTATGAGCCCAGGGAGGCCTTCAGAGGTCCTGGATTAGCCTTACCTTCCTCCTGCTTGTTGGCAGGCTTGGCATAAATGGCATTAAGCGGAAAGCCAGGTTCCCCGGGGATTGGGAAGTTAGTGATCCCCAGTGTGTACATTTCTTTCTCTCCTTGGCCTTTGGAGTTACACTGGAAGAACCAGGCAAACAGTGGATTAACAGTTATAAATAAAAGCTGATGGAGCATTAGACCCAAATATTTTACCAATCTGTAACACATAAAAACTCATCAAGAACAGCAACACAACATATCTTTGGAGATCCACAGCCTTAGACTATCTGTGTCTCTGAAAACTGGGACTGGCACTATTTGCGCCACTGCGAGGAGAATATCAGCAAGCCAAACCCTGACCAGCAATCTCCAGGGCAGACTCAGTTTCCCTCCTGCACAGAAATTCAATTTTCTTACCTTTTGCAGCTTCTTCAAGCATTCAGAAATGTAGAGCGTTATGTAGATCAGTGTTCTGTCAGCCTCATTCTGCAACACAAGAGCAAGCACAGAGCCCAGCCACTCTTAGATTAAGGGAGACTTGACGGAACTGATAAAAGTTTCAAACAGGAATAAGCCGTTTTGGCCTACAATTTCCCCACGAGAGAGGGACTTGCAATTCATGACATTTACTCAACTTTAAAAATTACGTGGGAGGAAAAGGAGTTTTTCTTACCTAGTAGAACTATTTCATTGAAAATAAATATATATTCACAGCACCAACACTCCAAAGAAGTACTCTATGCACAGTATCTCAAAAGATTACCTTAATTTCATAGTTTTTGAAGAAAACATTTGCTTTGAAGTAGTAGATGGCTTCATCTATAATATCTGTGTCCTTAGCTAACAAAAAAGAAATACAGAGTTAAACAGTGCACCATTATACTACATTTGGCTATAACTTTTATTCACTGAAATACATAAATAAGGACTATTGCAAAAGCAAAACCTTGGTATTTACAGAAAGCAGAAGACAGAACTATGTAACAGAAAACAGGCGTTGCCCTGTGAAACACTGGTGAGCTCAGACCATGATATTTAAGCCTCCTACTCTTAGCAGAAGCTTTAACTCCCTTCTTCTCCTCCCCTCGTGATTTCTCACTTCACAAACGGCAGCAATTCAGCAGCTCCCCACTTTTCTACCAGTTCAGCAACTCACCAGTTTTAACAGTGTAAAAGTTTTCTCAGGACACAAAAATGGCTTTGGAGAAAGGACAACAACTCCATCAGACAAACTGCATTATCCTCTTCAAAAAAAGGGAGGGTGAGCAGAACGCACAGTAGCAAGCTTACTTGTGACATTCACCTGCTTTTGCTACCACCCAAATGCTTAAATCCAGAAACATTTCCTTTTTATTTCCTTTCTCAAACTGCAGTGCTGCACTACCAGGGGATATCACGCCTGGGAAGTGCTACTTCACATGCCGAAGGGGAATCTGTACCTGGCTGCCCGTGGAGCCTGCTGGGATGCCCGTAACTTCCCTTCTGAAGCCCCCTACCCCAAAGCACTGCCTATCCTACTCCTCGTCCTTCAGAGCAGCAGAGTGTCTTCAGCTGCAGACCCAAAACTCAAGTTCCCTGTAGCTAAACCTCCACTTCCTCTGACAACAGAGGGTTCACACCACCACGTCCTCCTCAAAACTTACTGAAGAGCACAGTCAGGCACAGGAGGAAGCAACCGTAGGCTTTAATTACTGAAACAACTGACTTAGCTGGAGCACGGCGCACATTTATCTGTGCAGAATTATTCTCTATGATTTGCACAACTTAAGTATTTGAAAACTTTTTTCCTCCTCTATAAACTGCAAAGCGCTCCATTTCCAAGCCGTGACTCCTCTTGTCACTCTGCTAGGGCTGGCTTGAAACAAAGCTCTATACAGGCAGGTTTTCAGAGAGTATCATGAACTTACTTTCCCGAGGTGCTGGGCCTTTGAACTGGCTTCTGATGGGTAACAGCGCCATGTTCCCAATTAGCTTGGTGTCGGAGTCCATTAAAGTTGAGTGGTAAGCCTACAGATGGGGGGGAAGGCTGGTTAATAATGCTACTGAAAACAGACATTTCTGTGTCCGATCACGTGTCCCCCCTGTATTCATCAAGTTCGTTAGCGATGCTTCCAGCACTTTTTCCTTGTGCCAACAATCACGATTTTCTAATTAGGCCCAGATCTCAGCGCCATTCTGATGAAGACTGTGGAAGCACCATCACTGGCACCATTTACAGTCGCGGTGGTGGGAGACAGGACAGAATTGGTACAGCCAGTCTACAGGCGCTGCTTCATCTGCAGGCTGCCTAACCCCATTCTGCACAGCGCTGGGGCTAACAGCCCTGCTCTCCTGCCTAAGTCACGGGGCACTGCATAGTTCATTTCATTTATCACTAAAAAAGATTATATTTTATTTCTGTGTCTAGCTCATATTAAATAATAAATAAAACCAGGCTTAACATGTACCCACACACTCAAAAAAAGACCTTTCTGTGCACTCTAAGACTGGTCTAAGTGAAAAAAAAAAATTAAAAATTTCTGCATATGACAGATCCTTCTTGGGAAACTGATTTTTAACAACTGGTGGCTTTAGGTTTAGGTTTAGGCACTCCCCAGACGTTCCCGCTGGGCCGTGCCAGGCCACTGGGAAGCCTTCACCTCCTCACAGCCCGGGTTTTGTGGGTGGAGAGGGGGATGCAGCTGGCGGCAGGGGTGATAAGCATCCCCTAGCAGAAAAGCAGGTTATTTCAGAGGAAGATGGTGTGAACAACACCGGAGCAAAGCCCAGCTTTTCCCACCTTCTCCCTCGCTGGAGCCGGCGGCTGCCACCCTCCCGATCCCTGGCAGGAGGAGGAAGAGGGAGAGGAAGGCGCTGGCCTTGCAGCAGCCCCTCACAAACAGCACTCCCCTGCTCTCAGCAGGGCTCCCCGGCAGCTGCAGCCCCTTTTTCTCCCCGGCAGCTGCAGCCCCTTTTCCCCCAGCCCAGGGCCGCCCTCGCCCTCCCCCGCCCGGCCCCGCCGCCCCAAGCCCTCCCGCCCTCCCTCCCCGCCATCACGGGCAAGGCCGAGCGCCGGGTGCGAAGCCCCCCCCGCTCCGCCTCACCGGCATCTTGAAGGGCAGGACGCGGTTCGGCGGGGACCGGGCAGGAAGGGGAAGAGGGAGAAGCTTGCGGCGAACCCTCCTGCTCGGCCGGCGCTGCAGGAAATGAGGCAGCAGAGGCGGTGCGAGGAGGGGAAGCCGGAGCCGAGGCCCTGCAGCCTGCACCGCCCCGAGAGGCACCGCTCCCGCCAGGGCGCTGCCAGCACCGGGAAGGGGCATCCACAGCACGGTCCGATGGGGACTTGTTTGCTCCCACCTCACCATGGAGTTTGCCCTCCTCTCTCTGCCTTTGCTGTGGCCAACACTGCGAGGAACCCCTCCTCGGACCCTCCGTGCCACCCTTTTCCTTTCCAGCCACCCTGACGTCTTGGTGCCTCGCTGGCCAAGGGGAGCTCCTGCCCTCGGCGAGGGGCAGCGCTTGAGGAGAGCGCAGGTGGGCCTGCTTTGCTGGCCGCTGGTTTTCTCTCCCGCGCTTTCACAGCGCTCCTGGGCATCGCTTGCGCTGGCCCGATGTACAAGGCACAGCTGGCTGTGCAGGGCATTCGGCGTAAGGAAGCACAGAATGGGTCCAAACATGCTGCGTTTGGAGGGATGCAGTATTTTGACTTAGACACTTCTGTTGCTATCAAGCCATAACCTTCCGTGTGACCCAGCGTGCTGAATTTGTCCCCTGGTCAATGACTCATGGCATGAGTCAGGGAGAAAAGATGGGGAGATTTGGAAGGTGAGTCAAAGTAATCTGCTGCAGAGCAGGGGTTTGTCCTTTCCACACACCACAAGCGTGACTCGTCCCAAAGATGCGCCAGTCCCTGGGTGAGTTGAGCCAACAAAGTTTTCCCAACGTTTGCATGGTTTAATTCAGACAGATCAAGTCCCATTGCGATGTGATTACGTCTGTGTGGGCATAAGGACTTGCCCCATCGTGAGGTTAACCTACACCATAACTATTAAAAAAACCCAAATATATTCAGGTCTTTTTGGCCCTGTGTTTTAAAGCTCTGAAGAGCTGATTTTATTTTTTTTTTTTTTCACCTCTTCCTGGTGACTGTAATGACCATGTTGAAACTGAAGTCTCAGCATTTGCTTATTGTCTGGAGCTGGGAGTAAGGTTTTAGAAATGCCAAGTATGATGAGACTTGTAGAAGTCAAAAGGCTGATGATTTTTTTGAAACTTGGCTTTGAAAAACCATTTTAATAGCTCTTGGGTGACATCTTACATCCTAGTTTTACTTTGTTCCCATTTAAAAGATCTCAAGCTATCCTCTCTGACCTCCATGCATTGATTCCGAGAAGCCCTTTTCCTCTAGACATGCAGAATTTGCTGGTCAGTTAAATGCCTCTCCCTGTTCTGGCTCCGCTTTGGAAAAAACAGGTCTTTACTTCAAAAATAAGCACCGTATCCACAGCATGACCATTTAACCACTTATTTAAACAGACATGAAGAACAACCTTATTGATGAATAAGAAAAAAATTACACCTTCCAGACTAGAAGCAAGAAACTACAAAACTGAGCTCTGTGCCAAGCTGCAGCCACATCCCAGGTACAGGTAAGTACAGTTGCCTCCAACTATTCAATCCTTGATTTGGCTTCCATTGAGGGGTATCCTTGCACTCCCACATCTGCTGATCAACCAAGCTGCCACTGCAAAATGACATCAATCGTTCTTATTCTACTGAAATACTTGGCTGCTCTCATTTTGTGAGGATGGGGTTAATTTCTAATACATGAACTATATATAGACGGATGATGTGCTTACATATAAGCATTCACTGATGTTAAGCATTTCACAACAGCGAGGCCCTTTTTTGGAAAATATTTTAGTAAGGACTCCACAAGTGCATCTCGCTCCATAGGGTTAAGGAAAAGGAAAGGTTGATATGCATTTGGACATAAGCACAAGAAAACTACATCCTGAAATTCAGCTAAATGTAGCTAATAAATTGGACTAATAGAAGCAATAAAACATGTTTTGAAACATTCAAGACACCCCAGGAACAGTCTGTATATATAAAAGAACTATAAATGGCGAGAGGTAAATTCAGCAGTACATTTTCCCATAGGGCTTGAGTTATTACCTGATACAGTCTATTAACAGCTACACCTAATTCCAGAATTGATTCTACTTGCCTGAAAAATTCCTAGGACCACTTTTGAATGTATTTAGTTACTTAGGGATGTGCTTTGGGGATAACGTGCTGAAGTTTTGCTTCTCTGAAAGCACCACACATTGTACTATAGAGGTAACATATGGCCATAGCAGGAGTAAGAGTTCTTTATTCAGGGAAAAAAAGCTTACTTATTTGTTGCTGAATTCTTTGTTAACTAACGCAGTTTCTAACGTGATTGCAGCAGACCATCACAGAATTCTACTTAAGCACGTTTTCTCTAAGTGTTGTGCTGTGCTTAAGATGTTACCAATGTTTATAACCAGCCTTAAGAAGGCTTAAAATCTGGGCTTTTCCAAAGTGAATGAAAAACACTCATGTTCTTCAAGAAGCGTGAGAGACCACGCACTGACCCGATGTCCCTTTGAAGCTGCCAGTCATCTCTTCGCCTAATTCACGTTCAGTTCACAGCTCTTTCTCTCTTCTAGCACTGAAACTAACTACTCAGGACTGGAGAGAAATATTTATTACAACATACTTATATTCAGATTTGCCTCTTTTGCAAAACATTAGATTTTTTCCAAGCATTCTTATGCTTAAATGAGATACATTTCTATGTGGGGAACTTTTATATGTACTAACGCTAGCCTATGTATTTTATAACACACACGCATAAGAATAAAAATTGTTTATTAAAATAGTTACGAGATCATATAGCTCACTCTTCACTATAAATACTTGTTATCTTACAGGTAAAACACCAAGTATGTTTGTGTAGGGTGGATTTTTTTTTTCATTTTTGTTTTTTAATACAAGGAAGGGATTTTCCTCTCATTTTTGAACAGCCTTTTTTTACTCATCCACATGATCTTGAAAGTATTCATCTACAAGAGCAGATTTATCTTCTTCGCATTCCTGCCAAAAAGAAAACAAAAAAGGTAAAACCTGACACTTGTCCCTAGTGGCTGTTGTACATTGTCTGTTCTGTGATGTTTTACTTTAGAAACCACAGCAGGAACAATGTCTAATATGGCTCCATAAAACATGCAGCAAAGCTTTCTGCAAAGCGATTTGTGTCTAGAGCTATGGAAACTGTACAGGTCCAAGTCTAGATCCAGGTATTCTGCATACTTAAAGAGTATAAAACTGAATTAAAAGATGGAATAAAAGCACTGGACTTGTTCCCTAGGATTTATGAGCTGAATAACAAAACTAGACAGGGCTTGGAACAGATTTTAACACAGCAGTCTTCTGTCATCTATTTTACATGATAGAATTTATGAATCTATATCTCATATACGACACATGGGTTCAACACAGGAACTATCAGAGGAGTTTGAACAGTCATGTAAGAAGAAATCTTAGTGATCTTAATGGTCCCTTCTGACCTCTTAAGTTTAAAATTCGATTATTTTTGAAAACCAAAGCATTACTTTTAAACACAACCATTTCATCAATCTGCATATGCAAGACGGTATCGAAGAATTTCACTTTTGTAATTGTAAACGAAGACGATATAAGCATTGCCACTTAAAGACTAAACATTTTGAACCGTATTAATACAATAATTTATTAGTAAGGCAAAGAACATATTTATATTACAACTTATATTATGGATCCTTTTTAATTTTCCATCTTACCCTCAGAAGTACCTTACCTTTGGTTCTTTAAATTCAAGATCTTCTCCATACTGAATGGTACAGTCTATGTGCTGCAGAACTATGTTTATGCTTTCCTCATCCGAGCGATCAAAAGGCAGAAATCGAACCATTCCATAGTCATCGATCTAGAGACAGGATTCAAAGGAGATGAGGAAGAAAATGCAGTCAGTCGGTTCTCAGTCACGGCACTGTGCACCGCTTCCTCCAACCACACTCACGTCTCTCCCGTCTGGACGGCTCACGTACCACGGAGAGCCGCACTGCAAGGCAATGGCAATTCCTCACTCGGAACCCCTGGCTACCAGTCCTAAGTTCTACACAGTAGAAAAAGCCCTTTTCCAAAATTGCTACTAGAACAGGATTCACAGAAAATGTTTTGGCTAGAATCCAAATGATAGCAGCAAGGGTCTTATGCTAATCTGAAGAAATAAAAAACTGAGTTAAAAGAGGCAAAAAAGTAAAATGCTCAAGTGCTTCAGATCTTTCAGATCCTGGCTTTGTTAGTAAGTCTGGGGGGTAAATACATCGTTTTGGGGTGAGGGGGGAGAATAATTATAGCACATACGGTATCTCTAACAGCAATGCAGTCAGCAACCACACAGTATGGTTTATCAATACAGGACTGAATTTAAGGGTACCAGTTAAAAAGCAATATACCTACCAATCCACATATAGATTTAGTCAGTTTTTTAAACATTTTGCTTTTCAGCACATTTGTAGAATCTTCAATCATAGAATACATATCTGGATCCAAGTACCTGGGAGAAACAAAGGCATCGTTAACATCAAAAGAATCCTTGGCCACAGTGCAGATGAGTCACTGTGCTTCTATAGAGCTACCAAAACCATCATTTTGTGATCTGAATGAACTAATTTCAGATCAGGAGAACTTGAAATGTTTAAAAATAATTTTTCTAAGCATTTGAATATCTCAGATTATGACTGCTAGTAGAAACAACTGAAGCATTTTTGCTAATACACTTGTATATTCAAGAAAGCTTTGAGGAAGGGCGCAGGGAAAAAAAATAATTTTGTCATTTTAGCACAAATGTAGAAGTAACACGTAAGTAATTCAGTATGTTCAGTACCAAAAACCTGACAGGATCACCTCCGGTTTAGGTTTTGCAGTACCCTGGAATGTCACTCAGAAGGACAGCAGTTATTCAAGATAATTATTTACAGAAAAATCCAGAGGTAAGTACCAACACGGAGTTAGCCTTTTGACTCTGACTAAATTGTAAGCATCCTACCCCAAGACTATGTTTGATACAAAACAAATACATCTTCTCCCATTCCAAAAGAGTATGTCCTAATTGTGGGAAACATTCACCTGAATTTTGAGTGGTTTGCCTTAATATATTACGCTACAGAGTAAGGCATTTTTTGGAACTTACTTTTCTATTTCCTTCTTGGCTTTCTTGCTCAGCAAATCCATTTTGGTCATGATGTTAATCTGTGGAATCTCTAAAGATATCATTGCGCTGAGTGCTGCCAGAATTCCAGAGATAAACTTAAGGAGTATGAAAAATTATGTAGTTAAGTACAGAAAAACACAACACTAACACGCGGGACACCCAACCACAGACCGCATCTAGCTAATGAATATATGAAACGTGGCCAAAGGCCACGTGGGGAGTCCTTATCTCTGCTGGAACAGGGAGGTGCTGAGCTTCTCATCTGCCATCATATTTCCCGAGCCTCAAATCTGGATCTGCCACTGAAAAGGCCATTCCAAAACTCAAAAGCCCACCTCAGGATTCTTATTACTAGGTGGGGAAAGCAGCCTGCTCTCTCTCCAGATCTGAGGAAGCTCTCACAGAATCACAGAATTTAGGCTGGTAGGGACTTTTAGAGGTCCTCTGTTCCATACCACTGCTCAAAGTCAGATCAGGTTGCTCAGGGGTTTTGCCCAGTCAAGTCTGGAGTAACTCCATGAACGTACACTACACGATCTCTCTGTGCCCCTGTTCCAGTCTGACTGCTCTCACAGGGCAGCCTTTCTTTACATCCAGCTAGAACTTTCTTTGCTGCAACCTGTGTCTGAGGCAGCTGAAGACAGCCATCAGATCTCCCCTGGCTTAACGTTCTTTCCTCTGAGCCAAACAAACCCAGCTCCCTAAATCGCTCAGATTTCTTGTTCTTTATCAATATGGACTTTTACAACAGATTTCAAGCGGGTACCTTAAAAGACTCCACCATAAACTGAGAATCCACAAGAAAAACTCCACAGACGCGGAATTCCCACTGCTGAAGCTGCTCCACCAGCTGCTTCATCACTGGCAGATGTGTGTAGAGTTCGATCTGACCTAGGGCACACTTGGGATATTAGCAGCAGAAATGTGAAGTGAACAGAAACAGTTCACAGTTACATAAATATGGGCATTTCACGGAACATGAATAAAAGCTGATAAAGCATCTTTGTTTCCAGACAACTCTTAACTGTATTCGGATTAACTTATGCTGGAGAACTGGAAAATAAATAAAAGGTTTTTCCCTCCCTTGACCTCCAATTAGCGTTAGTTCACAGTTGCCACTGCGTTCTTCCACAACTTGATGCTACGGAACGCCAGGGCAGTCACCCACATTAGCCTGGGACCAAGTTCACTTCTGAAACATCTGAAAAGGACTCTGACAATTGTTAATAATGAAAAAAAAAAGTATGAATGATTACAACCAACAAAAAAAGCACTACAAATTTTATATTGCATATGAGGAACGATACCAAAATATTGACATTTGATTACCTGGGCAATCAAACAATACATAGTCATCCTCCACATGCCCAAGGCTTTCCTCCAGCCAGTTAAAGTTATTGGCAAAGTATTCCATGCAAAACACCAAGCCGCCATTGGGACCAAACCTTAAGGATTCATCTTCCATGACGTCATCCACTTCTATTAACTCCCGGATGTCTGGAACGACAGGACACACGAGCCGGGATTCGTTCGCTTCCTTACCGCGGTGCCCCAAGGTCGCCGTCCGCGGCGTCCCGGCGCTCACCTGCCATGACGGGGTAACTGAACTGCTCCGCCGCCGGGTCCAGGTTGACCACCTGCACGGCGCGGCCCAGCGCCTCGCAGTGCTGCACCATGGTGGAGCAGTACGTGCTCTGCAACGCACCCACACGCCGTCAGCGACCGCCCGCGCCGCTCTCGCCTCCCCGGCGCCGCCCGCCCCCCCCTCCGCCTCACCTTCCCGCTGCCCGCCGGGCCCATCACCAGCTGCGCGTACCGGGGCATGGCGGCGGACGAGCCGGCGGCCTCCGCGCAACGGCGAAAGCGACGGCAACTGGCCGCCCCGGCGCCCCGTAGCTCGCCTGGTCACGTGCCCCGCGGGTAGCCTATGGCTCGCGTGCCCAGCTACGGAGAACCGGCGGGCTCAAGCCGCGCGTCGCCACGCCCCTCTCCGTCACCCCGCGCGGTCTCCGGCGGCTGCGCGGCTCTCGCGAGACGGCGGCGGCGCTGGGCAGGGCGCACGTGCCGCGCGGTGTGTGGGAACGGCCGCCGCTGCGGGAGGAGGAGCCGCCGCCGCCGCCGCGGCCTGAGGGGCCTTCCGGGTAACCCCACGCCGCTGCCGCCCCTGGGCTCCCCCGCCCTGCCCTGCGGGAGCCGCGCTCTGTCGCTGTCCCGTCCCAGCGGCGGGCGGCCTGTCCCGGCGTCCCGGCGGGCGGCCTCTTCCTCCCGGCTACCGGCATCGTTCCCTCAGCGCCGGCACCCTCTCTTTCCCTCGGTGCTGCGGCTCTGCCCTCGCAGTGATCCCCCTCAGCAGCCTCCCCCCCTCAGGTACCCGGCGCCCTCCTTTCCCTCAGCTCTGCCCCCCCATCCCACCCTGTCTGTGATCCCCCTTCCCCCCGACCTGCTCTCACTTTGACACCATACAAGCCTCCCTCCTCCGTGGGGGATCTCCGTGGGTGCTCCAGCATCCTTCCCCTCGCTATGACCGCCTTTCCCTGCCGTCCCCCTACCGCCAACCCCGCCGCCTCTGGCTCCGTGGCGTTTTCCCTCGGCTCAGTCTCCCGCACCCAAATGTCCTGCTTGCTCCCGTGATCCTGGGGGACCTTTTATGCATTGCAAACCCCTTCCCTGTTGACTCCTATTTTCTAAGCCCCTTGCCTGAAAATATGTGCGTATAAATCATTATTACATGTATTAGTGGGTTGAGTTTGGTTTGCTTGTGTGGTGGTGTTTGGTGGGTTTTTTTTTGCCAGTGTCCCAGGACCTTCATATGCTGATGTAAATGACCCCCTTTTTTTTGCTAGTATATGGCAGCACCTCCACCCACTCCCCGGTGCACCTATGGTTCATATGCCACTGATTCCTCACATTTTGCTTAACCCAAGGTGTTCTGTAATTCCATGTAATGTTCTCACAGACCATTCTTCATCTTACGTTGTATTTTGTGGCACTTTAGGTGGTTTTTTCCTCCCCCTTTAATGTGCTAGGATTCCATACTGCTTGGTATCTTTTGCAGCCATTTCCCCCATATTTTTTTCATTGTTTCTTGATTCCTATTTTTTTCCTCACCGATCTCCGCTGTTCTTAGCAATTGTACCTATTTTCTCTGATATTTACCAATCTCTGGGGTTCTTGTTGAGTTGGGAAGGATGTGAATAACTTAGGTCCTGATTCTTCCATTCTGTAATCTCCAGGCTTGTGAGATGGCCACAGATGTAGCTGAGCCTGTGGTCCCTGACTGCAGAGGAGACATAAGGAGCGGTGCCAGGTCAGATGCCGACTATCCTCTTCGGGTTCTCTACTGCGGAGGCAAGTGCTGAAGGGGCAGTTGTCCACGATTCTTACAGTGTGCTGTTTGTGAGGGCAGCCTAGCAGAAAGAATGAGAAACTGGGGGATTTTCTTTTGGTCAGCTTTTATTGAGAAGCTAGACCACGGTCAGCTTGACCTTTCTGATTGTCTTTCTGATTGTCTTTCTGATTGTCTTTCTGATTGTCTTTCTGATTGTCTTTCTGAAACAGCTTGTGCTGTGTATTTTATCAATTTTTTTTGGTGAAATGTAGGGGTATTCCCTCTGGGAGATGGAGGTACTAACAGCTTTCTGTATATAAAAAAAGTTTGAGTGGTGCTCAGATTGTGAACTGTTGAGCAGAGGTCGCTTCCTGCAGAAAGCCAGTAAAGCCTTTAGCAAGCAAAGGCCTCTGAGCATTAGTATGACAGTGAGAAATAAAGTAAGAATTCATGAAAGTAATCATTGCACTATGTTTAGAGTTGTTCTCTACTCATTACACCTGTAGTTATGTGGCTGAAATTTACAGAGGAGTAAATAATCTTGACAGGTATGTTTTTTAGGTAGGTATGTTACTTTGCTTTGGGCACTAATACAGCTGCAGGGGGTTAGGAAAGAATCCCTGTTGTGTGTGAAAGTCTGCACGATGGGTTTGGGTTTGTTCTGGGGCTGAGCCCCTCTTCTGGACCTTGGCAGCTCTTGGAAGAAGGAGGAAAGCTAGCCAAATCAGGTGGTAATTTGTTAGGGGTATCTTTTGCCTCGGATAGAACTGGTGTTTCTTTTTGTAACTTTTCCCAAAGCTGTAGGTATCTCCTTCCCTTCCTTCATTGACTGGCTGCTCTTGCTGTGATAGTTTTATCCTAATGCAAAGCATGTGAGCAAATGAGAGAAAAATGCGAATGCGGGGTGGTATCAATAAAGTAATCTTTTTGAGTCAATATGTGGTTATAAGCAGAAGTTATGACATCAGAAGTCACCCCTATCTTTAAAATACCATTTTAAATTTAATGCTAAGGCTGTAAGTGGAGAACTTTTTGTAATCTGTTTGTTTTTTTTTTTTTTTCTCCCCCTCCCTTCTTTTTCCAGTCTGTTCATTGCCAACAGAGGTGAGTTCATTTTTTTGTGTTGTCTGAGTTTCTTCTTTTTGTCCTGTGATTCCTGACTATGATGAGTCTGTCTGATCTTTTCTGGCTTTTCTTAATTGTGGCAGTTCTGTGCTTCAGCCACTGTCATCTTCAGGCTGACAGGTTTCTTATGCTCTGCCATAGTATTCATACTCAGTCATCTTAAGGAGAAGTGGCTGAGCTGAGTGGGAAATGTGTTTTGGTGTATTTGTGACGTATTTTGTAGTTACTCTGCTCACAACATTTTGTATGACTGTTCTTCTCTAGTACTGCGAATACATGCCTGATGTGACTAAATGCAGACAATGGTTAGAAAAGAATTTTCCAGATGAATTTGCAAAGCTTACAGTAGGTAAGAATCTTTGCTGGTTTTTAAGTGATATGTGCCCTGAGATGTATTCAGAAATCTTTGAGCGTGTCCCAGTTTGAAATTCCCTTTTCCATCTCTTCCCTTTTCTGGCTGTATCAAGTGTGAAAGTTAATAATTTTCTTGGGAGTGTACCATGCTTTTGAATGCTGTGAAAATATGTTTGATAATGTCAGAAAACACTGAATAAATGATGTATAGTTCCAGTAATAATGTTTGAGCTTTTGAATTATTAAAATTACTAATTTTAAAAATAATTATTTATTGATAGAATTTCAAATTATTATTGAGCTTTCACTATTTTTTCAGTAATAGTGTTTGAGCTTCTGGCCATTCCTGCCCTAACTAGTCATCCACGTACTTGTTTCCCATCAGAGTTACTTTATTGGATTTTCTGTCCGTCCAGTCTACTGCAGGTGGCTGGAGGAAAGGTCGTTAATAATGAGGAACTTGTTGATTTGCATTTGGAATGTCAATGTTAACACTGTCATTAATTTCTGTCTCTTTGTGGAAATTACCTGAAGAGACTGTATTGAGAAATGTAACTATCCCTGAGCTAAGGCTTTTCTGAAGTCTAATTTGTGTTAAGTCCTGTCTTGAAGGTGTAACACACATCAGTCAAGGGGCTGCTGCGCTTAAGCGCAGAGTTTATGGATTTAGCAAAATATCCCTGTGCCTTACTCCCTGTTCCTGTAAGGCTGTGCTTGTCTGACCGCTAATTTTATTCTCTTTCTCCCTGCTCCTTTCTGATGTATTGAAGAAAATTCACCTAAACAGGAAGCTGGGGTTGGAGAAGGCCAAGGAACTGCAGGAGAAGAAGAAGAGAAGAAGAAGCAAAAGAGAGGCAAGGTCTAACTAGTTGATGGCGGTACTGATTTATAAGCGGTTTGGGGCATCCCTTTCTCACCTGCTGGTCTGGACTGTGGCACGGATTCTTGCGGTTTGGTTGTTGGCTGTGCCTTGACCGGACAAAAGACACTGAATTATCTTTCTTCCGGTGGTAGCAGCGTTAGTGCGGTGATATGTGCTGGTGAGGGAATTGCATAGTGGGAAAAGCGAGTGAGAGAGGACCAGCGTCATGCGTCTCATTGGTCCTGTCGCTGCGGTTGCACTGACTCAGGGAGTCATTCTTCTCAACCCAAAATCAGCTGGCAGGCCTCCCGGAGTGCTTGCTTCTGCCCTGCTTCACAGCAGTTTATAGGTTGCTTGCAGAGTAGAACAAAGACTGCTTTCCTCTGTTAATGCCTCACGACGCTGCTTTTGCCTTTTTTCCTTCCACCCCTCCTCTGTGTTCACGTAACAGGATTTGGTTTTATGCTTTAAACACTACCATCTATATCTCCCTTAACAGCTATGTCTCTTCCCAGCAGTACTAATGAAAAACATTTAAAAAAAACAACTTTGGAAGATATAAAATACATGAAACAATTTAAACACACGTTTATCTCCTATAGTTGGAGTTCTTTCTGTTTAATTGATTGACGTACTTTCTAGCATAGATCAGAATGCTGGCATTGTTAACCTGCGTTTACCTGTGGAGTGTCAGTTGTGTCTATGGTGCTTCAGAAATTATGGTTAATAATCCAGTAAGATTCAGATTTTAAGCCACATAGCGCTGCAGATGCTTTATTTTTGTGTCTTGGTAGCCAGTTGTGTTTACCTTGTCAGTAGGCTATGTGTGGTGACAACAGTGATTTATGTTTTGTAGCTTGGATGCTTTTCCCAGAGACTTCGGGACATTTTCTTTCAACATTAATTTATTGTGGGGGGTGGTATGGTTAGTTTTCAGTTTGGTTTTTTGTTTTAAAATAATAGTGTTTAAAATATTTTGGAATTTTCTCCTACAATCAAAAGTTTCGTGAGCACTTATGGTATGATATTAAGTATGATGGTGTAAGATTGACCGTAAGAGAGAGGGTGAGGAAAGACAAGCAAAAGCTCACTAAAACAGTGCAGAAATTTACTGAAGAAGTTTTAAGACAGAAATTTACTGCCTTAAATTTTCAGTTATCAATTTATAGTAAAGTAGAAAAAGAAGTAGTCACAAAGGGTTTGTTTGCTTGTCATAAATTCTTCAGGTTTTTATGCTGCAAAGGCTCGAGAACATGAAACTTTGGTTACCCTGGAGTAACTCGATGACTGTGTACAAAGTTAAGCGAGATGTTAATCTGACTTGAAGAATCCTAATGAGTGGAATATGTCTTTCGCGTGCTTCACTCAGGCTAATAAATGCCTGATATGTGAAGCGTTCCCTCGGGCTGGCCTAGAAACAGACGGTCAGAAGCAGCTAAATGACGGAGAAGTTTGGCATCCCCTACTGTAGCTGGCTTTTGTTTCAGAGGGGTGTGTGTTCTGCTGGCTCATGTGTAGCTCGCTGATTCGTACTGGGGCCGCGCGTGGATATCTAGAACTTAATCTGCTGTTTGGTCGCGCGGTCTGAGTGGGCCTGTCCTCATGGCCTTGGTAAATGGACAGGAGTAAGTTGCTTTGCCTTGGACACCAACCCTGAGGATTAAAAACATAAAAGTAACAGTTTGTTCCTAGGGTTACAACCACAGAACAATTCCTGAAAGAGAAGTTAAATGTAGACCAAATGCAGTGATTAGTGAAAATGTGGGGGGAACCCCTTTTTAGTGGGGTTCTGCCATCCAAGCTGTACTTGAACGCACCTTTGACATGCATATGTAGTTATTTCTTGTGATATCGAGCTTTGATGACATGAGACCTTTCTTAAATAATAATAAAAAAACCTGAATGTGAGGCAATGTGCAAAATATATTTCTGTTTACCAGCACAGGTGGGGAGATAACAATTTCTTGGTTTATAGGGATGAAATCTGACCTCATATGCTTTTTTTAGTTAAGTATGACATCATTTAACTAATTATATAACATTATACTCTGTTTTAAAGGTGGAAGGGGTCAGATAAAACAGAAAAAGAAGACTGTACCACAGAAAGTTACAATAGCCAAAATTCCTAGAGCGAAGAAAAAATACGTCACAAGAGTATGTGGCCTTGCAACGTTTGGTGAGTTGACTTTTGTTACGTGGTTTTTGTTGGGTTTAGGTGTGCTTGCCTTTAGCCTCATGATATTTCTCCTGATTGTGTTACATTGAGTGATCTGCTTCCCGCTGTGCGAGGTGAGAGTCTCAGGGTGCTTTTAGCAGTTCCGAAGCACGCCAGAGGTACGCTGGCTTCCCTCAGTGAGAAATCATGAAAGTCCTTATTTCCGTGGTGTTTTCAAACAAATAGGGTTTGGGGATTTTTTTTAAACAGGGCTTCCCATAGCAGTCCGCTTGTTAGACTGCAGAGGAGTCTCTTGTCTTATAATTATGAACATGCTTATTTTCAAAAAAGTTTCTCATTTCCATCAAACCTGTGAGTATGTTGTTGACAATTCATTTTACCTGTTCTTGAGACTGATTAAGTAAAGCTTTATCTGCCTTTCTAGTAAGGCAGCCAAATTGTTACCAAAGTACACTAACAGCGCTGTCCTACACAGCTTTGGTTCAGCTGCCAGCAGCCACTGGGTGTTTATAACAACATCTTAGTTCACACATTGATCACGAATTCTGTTAAAAAGGTTAAGTTTTAACCTTGGTTGTATTAACAAGATACATTACATATTCCTGCATGAGAGTGTTGTCAGTTTTCTTGGGGGATCACTAATATGCACTAGCTTGATGTGAACTGGGTATGTATCTTTGTGCTGGAAGCCAGTCTCAGAAATCGTTGGGACGTATTTCTGAAAGGAACATACTGAAGCATTTCTGTGGAAAAACTTGTTCAATAACTGTGGAAGTTACCCGGAACTGGAGGGGCTTTTTAATCAGTTCTGCATGTGCTTTTCTGGTGAGTGCTTGTAGCATAGACCTGCGTAAACAGAACGTGTAGAGGGCATTCAGAGATTTTTTGTTGGTTTGTTTTTTTTTTGTTTTTTGTTTTTTGTTTTTTTGCTTGAAGCGTTTCCTGGATTTGTGGAGTCAGTTGTTTTGTATGTAAACAACAGACTTTTGCTTTCCATGGAAATCGTAGCAAAGCTTTAACTGTAAACTGCCACTGGTTTTTCAACAGTTAAAACAAGGTTTTGGTTCTAAACTTGAGAAAATGCTTGTATGAAATGACTGCGCTTAATCTCTCCATTTTCCTGTCAACAGAAATTGATCTTAAGGAAGCACAAAGGTTTTTTGCTCAGAAATTTTCCTGCGGTGCCTCAGTAACAGGAGAAGACGAAATCATCATTCAGGGGGATTTTACAGATGACATTATCGATGTAATCCAGGAGAAGTGGCCTGAGGTAATAAACCCTTTCTTCTGTCAGAACTCTGGTTTTCCACAATAGCCTGTGACTTTCTGATGGTTTTGAAAAAGGGTTTCATCTTTGGCAGCACAGCTTGTTCAGCGAAAATAAAAGACCAATTGTTGCATTCCCACCTGTGAACAACTAGGTTAAGGAGCGATTAAACTTGAAGTCAAATGTTGCTTCCATTGCCCCGGAAACATTAATTCTCCCTAAACATGTTGCTGTTACTGGGGATACTGCAGCGAGGAAGGCATGTCAGAATAAGTCTAGCTGTCAAATATCTGTGGCTGCTTTGTGACCATTTCTTAATGGGGAATGCCTAAGTATTCTTACATTGCTGTCCTGTTTTTCACAGTCTCTTAAAATATTGCAAAATAAAAAAAAAAAAATCAAAAAGGAGACAAACCCACTTGTGCTTGAGAAGAAGAGATTCGCTGTTTCTGGGTTGGACTGAAATGGGGATGGTTAAGACATTTGGTTGCACTGCTGTAACCACAAGCAGTTTCTTTGACTCTCCCTTGTCCTGGTACTATTGGAGCTCTCTCCGAAATGACTCTGTAGGCCTGTCTTTATTCAGAGCCCCGTAGGTTCAGCTGTGTCCTGTGAGCACGTGCCACTTGTGTAGAATTTACAGCAGGGAGTCTCAGATAGTGCTGCGTCCTTCTCCCACACTTCATTACATGTACAGTGGTGAATACTGAGTGAGACGTGTAAGAAGAAAATATACTCAATATGCCATGTTTTGGCCTGTTTGTTTTTTTTTCCTAGGTGGATGATGATAGCATTGAAGATCTTGGAGAAGTCAAGAAGTGAAAGACTACCTTTATTTAATTATATGATTATTAATGATGTAGCCAAAGTGAGGCTTCTAAATCCTTTTGCTCTGCAGTGAAGCTGTGGAGAACCCATATCCTTGGCATTTTCACTGTTCTGTATAGGCTGCTTGGTTTTTTTGTTGTGATATTTGCCAAAGTTAAATTGGGGTCTGTCATGCTTATGCATGAGGTAGATTTAAATAAAATTACTGTTCCTCACTGAATACAGTTTGTTTTCTTTACAGCTACTTTCCTCTAACAATCTGACAGGAAAATAATAATTTAAGTCATTAAAAGCTTATTTTTTCATTTGCTGTCCTTTCTGCTGAACTTAAGTGAATAAGGCATGTTGCTAATGTACAGAAGCTTGTACCTCTGGTTTACCTGTGTAAAATCTTAGAAATCAGAATGGGACAAACATTCTAAAGGTTTGCTAACAATTAAAGGGAAATGCACCTTGAAGCAGTCAGACAAGGTGGACTGGGTGATCATTGTAGGTCCCTTCCAACTGAACTATTTTCTTCTAGTATGTGGAAACACTGAGGAACATGTGAGTACGTATGCAATGTTTAGCCTGTTCTCTTATTCCAAACAAACTCTTCACCCTGCTGGTCTTCTAGATGAGGCAGTTTCAGTGGCTTTATGCTTTTAGCATACTGCTAGTTCAAGAATGGTAGTAATTAATGCAACTTTATACTGTTTGTTTCCACAGACTGTGTTCACACAGCGGGTCTGGCGGGGTGCTGGCTGGGCTGCTCTGCTCCCTGTCCTCCTGCAGCCTCAAGCATCGATTTGGGGCTTTGTCTTTCACTGCTCCATTTAATAACATTAAATGCTCCCTGGCGGCAGAGCCCTGCAACTGACATTCTCCTGTCGCTGTAAAATCTCGATGAGGTCAAACCCAAGGGGGGTGACACATTGGACACCCCATCGCCTACTAGTAAACTTTTTTCTGTGATTTTTTTTTTTTTTAATTATTATTTATAAGCTGATGGCTTTAGTTAAGAAAGGCGTGCTTAGAGAGAGCACTGTATCTCTCTAGTTGTTCCGTGTAGAAGCTGAGCAGGGTAGTTCCCTCCATCCTGTACCATCCAGTCGAGGCATTAACAACATTATTAATTCTCGCGTTTTTCCGAGCAGCCCCAGCCCCGCCGGCGGAGCGCGGCCTCAGGCGGGCGCGGGACTCGAACCCGCGCACCAGCCGCTGCGGCGGGGAAGGGCGGGGCGGAGCCTCTGCCTAACCCTCGCAGGGGGCGGCACGCAACGGCTGGCGGCGGGGAACGGGGCGGGGGGGCGCCGCCGTGACATCAGGGCGAGGGAGCCGGTGGGTTTGGCGGGGGGCACGGAGTAACGGGCGGGAGCGGCGGGGCTGAGGGGAGCTGCAAGGCCCCGGGCGCTGAGGGGAGGAGGGAGGCCCCGGGGGCGGCGGGGCTGAGGGCAGTGGGAAGGCCCCGGGCGCTGAGGGGAGGGAGAAGGCCCCGGGGGCGGCGGGGCTGAGGGCAGGGGACGGTTCCGGAGGCGGCGGGGGGGTGGCTCAGCCGTGCGGGAGGACAGGGGGGACCTGCAGGCCTGCCGCAGGAGCGGGCGGCGGAGAGGGGGCCGTTGGGCCGAGCCGGGGGCGCCTCGGGGCCCGCGGGAGGCCGCAGGGCCGTGCCCCAAGCCCGGGCGGTTCTCAACGGCTTGTGTCTTGTCGTTGCTGCAGGGCTGCCAGGGCAGCAGCGGCCTCGGCGGGTGCTTCAATCGGAGGCAGCGCCGTGCTGAATCTTACGGTCGTTAATAGTTACCAGCACACACGAATGCCTGGTAGCGCTCCGGTCCCCCCGTCCCCCAGGAGTTCATCACTGCTGCATTCTGCTTCGCCGCAGGTAAAAACATGAAAGTACAGTTAACAATCAGAGCGCTCTATTTTTAACGTGAAAGTACTCATTGTACCGCTAACGGTTTCAGTCAAGGACCACAGGTGGTACCACAAGCGTGAGGAACTTTTTGGAATGGTCTCTTGTTTAGAATACAAAAATATTTTCTCTTAAATTAAAACATCGAGTTTATTATCAGAGGATTCGTTGCTGCTTCTTTGTGCTGAAATGTGTTCCATGTGTTACCTTTCATAGAAACTTAGCCCAAGCCTTGGGAACAGCACCATTCAGCAACAGAGGCAAGAACTCCAGCTTTTATTTGCAGAACTGAGAGATTGTGAAAAGGAGCACAATGACAGGGTGGCAGTGCATCAGGGACAGCGGCTGGCCTGGGAAGATGATCGGCAGAAAGTACTGACATTAGGAGAACGATATAACTTATTAAACGGTAAATTTGTGCATAAAGAATAAGACCCTGGTCTTTTTAAGTATGGTCAAGTGCATAGACCCCTCAATGGCAGTTTTGCCTCGTACAAGGAGCCATTTCCTACCCTCCAGCCTTAAATTTGGTTGTCTTCTTTCTGAGATCAAAACTTCCACAATAGTACTGAAGTGACCTGATCTTGAAGGGCATATGATAATCAGATAGCTCTTTCTCGTTTGAATATGTAAATTGCTTTATGGATTCTTCAGAAAAACCACCACCTGATTAAATAAGCGTGGGGGAAAACAATTTGCAAACATGCTGGAGTGCTGCAGAGCCCTGTGCCCTGAGGTTCTGCTGCACAGCTCTGACACCATCCGCGAGCCACCCAGCTGATCACCTGGCAGCTCTGAACAGCCTCGTTTGACGGCTGTGGGATGGAGGTCAGCACGGAGTTCGGTTCCATCCGGCCTGGGTGGCTAGGGAATCTGCTTCAGAGTATGCAACTCGAGCATCCATTTCTGAATCGCACGATCTTAAAACATTGGATTAAATTATTTCTGAGATTTAAACAATTGCATGACAGTATCTGAGATGATTTCTCACAGATGCCTTGTCTCTTTTCAGATGAGCTGAACAAGAGAAATGAAATTATAAAATCACTGGTGCTGACACAACAGGTGTTTAAGGAGATGTCTCGAAAAGTAACATATAAAACTCTTTACTGTCAGGCTCTGGAGGTAGGAGTTGAGTAATGGTCTGATTTTGCATTCCATGCATGTACCAGTGGCATTTGTGAGTTCACTGGTGAATGAGTGTTTCATATTGAGGCTCCTGAACTGCATTTGTCTTTTAGCGCAGTAATGATAGATTAAGGTACAGCTCTGATTCCTTTGGGGGGGGGCGGGGAGGGGGCAGAAAGGGCAAAAAAAGCTTTCCTAAACTGGGATTTGGAGTTTGCTGTTTGTTTGCTTAGTTTTGGGGAACACTGCTCAGAAGCAACTTGCCTCCAAGAATGTCAGGTGCTGCAATTGCAAAAGGCAGTGCCAGCCCCCAGAACAGCGTTGGTACTTGGCTAGGAAGTTCCAGACGGTGCTATTTACAGCTTTGATTACTATGATGACCTGTAACATTCTGAAAACGTTTTAAGGATGTGAAAATAATTGATATTCAAGGGTTCTAGATATTTTTAAAAGTGATTTGGCAACGATGTGTTTATTTGGATAATTTTTCCCCTGCATGCAATACAGTAGAGCGGTGTTGTGCGCTTTCATCTGTCTAATCGGCTTGGCTTAAGACACGCAGGATATTAAGACCCTTGATTGCAAGCAAGTTTGGTTGTAACAGATTGGGGAACAATTTTTACTCCAGTCCTTTTTTCTGCAGATCCTCACAGCTTGCTCAGAATGCTGCATTGCCATTCGTGATGTTTAAATAAAGTCGTGCACATGTGTACTGGAAAAATAGTAACTTTGAATCACTGAAGTAGTAGCTGACACTCTTATTTCTGTTCAGTAGGAGAAAAATCAAAGTCTCCTCTACTCAGTTTTGGAACTGTCTGCTAAAACAGGCCAGCTGCAAGTGAGGGAACAGGAGCTTCTTACTATGCTTAAGCTGAAGGTAACATCTGTCATCTCATCAGGCACTAAATGTGATCAAACTGCAGTTCTTGGTGATGTACCACAGTGGTTTAATAACCATTGATCTCACTGCTGTGTAATTCTTAGGCTTGTTTGAGAAGGAAAAAATGTTTAACACACAATAAACTGGTTTATTTTCATAAACAAGCTTGTTTCCTGGCTTTGATTTTTTTTTTTTTTCCTCAAGAGCTCAGAAGAAAATCTGTGAAGTAGCTGTACCTACTGCAGTAGGATGTACTGTTGTTTTGTCAGAATCTGTATGTGAAGATAAAACAATAATCAAGAATACATTCTATTTTGTATTTCAGGATGAGGTCATACTTGAAACAACCGATGACATTACCGAGTTTAAATTGAAATTCAAAGAGCTGGAAAGTGCATTGCGTGAAGCCAAGATGGAGGAACTCAGTCTCAACAAAGCAAACCAAGACCTCCAGCTGAGACTTAAAGAACTAGTACTTGAAACAAATAAGCTGAAAGGTAAATGTTTATACTGGGCACCTAATTCAGTGCAGACCAGCATGATTCCCCTCCATTCTGGGAAAAACTACATTTTGTTTTAAAGATGACCTCTGTGAAAAGGTGAAAGAAAATAATAACCAGCAGGAAGAAATCATTCACCTCAAACAAGAAAATGACTGCTTGAGGAATGAGCTCGCACTTACTGGTAAGTGTGGGCAGTTGGATTTTCACACCTTTGCTTTCAACAGCTCAGAGACTTCTAGACAGCAACAGTTCACTAATATCTGTGAAGGAGGCAGCTTCCTATCTACCTCTCTTGCAGTTTAATAAAGGTACGTGCCTTTGTGTGTCGTTCTTCTATGAAAGCAGTATCTAGGGCTTCTGCAGGAACAGTTTAGAAAGTCCTGTAAAAACACGAAGCTCACCAGTAAGATTACACATGGAGGAGTGAATGGCTCAGAGGATTCTCCCTTGAAAACTTTTGAGTCTTTAATGTCTCCTCCAGTATTGGTACCGTAAATGGGGGCAGCATTCTTCCTTCTGACATAGGTTGCCTAGAAAATAGTGACCTACCGAAAAGAAGCCATGTGCAAAACCTAAAGCTTAGGCCCTATGAAATTACCAGCCCATTCACTCTCTCCAGTGTTTGTATGGAAGAAATATGTTTACAAATTCACTATTTCTTTTGTTTTTTCTTGAACGGATGGGTTTGGTTTAGATGGTTTAATACGTGGGACTTGGCAAACTGCAACTTGCTGTCTGTTGATAGCTTCACTCTGGTTTTGGGTAGAGAGAAACTCTTCTGTATTGCCGTGGGTAGGAAAGGCAGGCTGATTGTTGCTGCAGTGTTCCTACCTTGAAATATACCTTGAAAGATGAGGTGAGCAAAGATGTCCTCGGCTGTGAGATGATTTACTTGCCTGTCCCTTTTTATGTGCCATTACCTTTGCTGAATGTTGATCCCATGTCTTGTTATTTTAGAAGCAGTAGTAATGGGAAGTATTTCCCAGCACTTCCCTGTACGAGGCATGAATTAGAATTAATTTCTGAATTTCCTTTCCATGGAAGAATGTTAACATGAAAAAGTAAAATAAATCACTTAATGGAGTAGACTATTGCTGCTAGTAAAATAAAGCTAGGTGCTGGTGCAAAGTCCGAGGAAAATACTTGATCTGTTTAGTTGTCGTATGGTATTTGAGCTCTTTTTATTTGGAGAGGAAACAGATCCTGTTCATCTGAAGAAAATGCTTGTGGTTTGGTTGGGTACCTGTTTCTACTGCTGTTAACAAATGTACTTGCTTTGTGCCTGTTCACTGTAAGTAATTAAAAAGTTGTATGTGTTTTGAAACAGTTGAGAAAGCAAAGTTAAAGGATCAACTCCTTCAGTTTGCCAAGTCTAAACAAGCACGGACTGACGCAGAGCTATCAAGTTTGCGACAGGTACAACCCTAATTGTGTGTCTACTCTGAGATTACATCAAATCTGCATGGAACACTATAAAAAAAGTTGGATGTAGCTATTCTTAATTAAGAAAAAAATCGTATTTGCTGTTTCTGCCTCCTGGGATCCCTATAGAAGGATATTTTTTTTTGTTGTTGTTTTTTTTTTTGTTAAAATTAAAACCCCATGGTACAAATCCTTGTATTTACATGTGCTTTTAGCCTTTTTTGTCTAATTGTATTTGCTTGATCCTACAATGAGTAAATACCACCCTCGTAGCAGCAAAGCGGGGCACGGTGTTGAGATAACAGTTGGTCAGTGCGTGTGTCACCAGCGAGTGCTGGGCTCGAGAAGGCACGTGGCAGGCGGTGGGTGCGGGGCGGGCTGCGTGCCCGTGCCCAGGGTGAACATGCAGCGTAAAGGGGCACGGTGGGCTGGAAGATCTGTTTTTCAAGAGACACTTAAAACCGGTGTTTTCACCTGCACTTGTTTGAGGTTCTCAAGGCACATTCAATTTTTTCCATTGCAAATAACTGACCCGTGCGTTATCTTCTACATTTGCTTTACAAAAGACCCCCTGCAGTGAAAGCCAAATACCACGATGATCATTCCATCTCCTGTAATTCTGTGTAACTTCATACAACATAATAACAACGTGTATTAAATATTAAATATCAATAATGATATTGTATTTAGGGTTCATTATGGTTCCTTTTTAGACCACTGCAGTCTTCTAATGGAGATACTGTTTATTGCCACAAAATATTGTTTTCCTAAGTATATGTAGAGATAGCCCCTTAGACTGGAAGGCTTTGACAATAGTTTAACTGCAGGTATTGGTTTGTAAAAATGTTTTAAGGATATTTTTGGAAGACAAGCAGTGTATTAGTTGATGGCAATGTTCTTGCACTCCAGACTTTCACTAATGCGCATTACTATCTTTAAACAGATCTACGTGAAACAGCAGCGTGACTTGCAATTTCTTCATGTCAGTTTGGGGAGCTCTCAGGAATTAAGGCAAAAGCATGAAAAGGCAGCTCATGAAAGGAGGTAAAGTGATTTTTTTTTTTTTTTTTTGAGTAGTTTATTCTCAGAGAGAGACTTCACTGTTCAGCCACAGCTAACATCCTGAAGGAGGCGTGTGCTGTGTCAAGATGGCTTTGCTGGACTCGACCACAAACATCCAGTGAAGTTGTCTGGTACCTTTTTTCACTCGTTCAGGAGGCACCCAAAGTATCAGTGACAGAATAAAGCGTTGTATACAGGCCAGACAGTTAATGATTTTTTTAAAAAGTGGAATAGTCTGGTGGTAGGGGTGTTAATCTGGCCTGCTACTGCTTCTGTTCAAGAAACAAACTTTATTTTGCTTTCAAGTTAGGAAGCTGATGCACACCCTGGAGGTTCAGACAGAAAAACCACGCTATATAAAGGGAGGGAACTGAGGGAACTCTCAGTCTGATTTGGAAAGTAACAGCCAAACCTGGGCAGGCTTTTGTTGGGTTGTAGCAGGATGCAGCTGCCCCTTGGCATATGAACTACTACAGAACCGTGATTCCAGCCTCTGGTTAATGTATAGCTTTAACCTTAAGTATAGCTACATATGTTTTTAAAATGAAATATTTCTGACTGTTTTCTTTATCATGGCATTTTAGCACAGGTATGGCATTCTCTGCCCCTGAAAGTAACAGCGAGACAGACACAGTTAGGACTCAGGGCACCCACGGGATACGCGAGGACTGTGGAACTGCACAAGTTCCAAAAAGCAGAGTAAAAACCACCTCTGAGATGTGTGGAGTAGATAATGGTCTGTTACTGAATGCATCAGCCTTGGAGGAAACTACCTCAGCGTACTTAAACCCGCATCAAAAAGTTGTGAAAGTCTTGGCTGTCCTTACGGAAGAAGAAAAGCCGGATGTTGCGTCAAGCTCTAATGAGCTAGGCAGCAGAGTATTTTGTGAGGCAATCAGCACAAAGCCATTGAGAAACAGGGAAATTTCTGAGAACAGAGTGGAAAGCAGAGACCAACAAACCTTTGAGTCATCTTTACCTGAGTGTGAGCATTGGTTCAACACCGGTTCTTGTGTAGATTTGCAAAGTACTTTGGCCCAGAACACCACCATGTCTGACAAAACTGATACTGAAAATAAAACCTGGGAAGAGAGAACTGGAAGGCTGTTTGACCAAACAAGCAGAGAGATTCCTGCTGCAATTCACAGGTCTGAATCTGATTCCTGTAGTAATAACTTCATCGTCAAAGAAGATGCGTGGAGGAAGCCAATATCAGATCCAGAATGGCTGGAGATTTTCAAACCCATAAAAAGGCATGAAAGAATATGGCATGGAAAAGGTTGCAGCTGCCTCAAGACTTCACAGGAGATGAAATGTGCCAGCTCAAAAAGGTTATGTGCTTGTTCCATATAAGAAATAGATAGGTACAAGCTGGAGTCATGTAGAAACCCAGGTGTACAAGCTTTCAATTATTTGTATCTCAAGTGATGTTTAAAGAAACTGCTGTCTTAAAATTCGTCTGGCAGCTTGAAAAGTAGTAAATTTGAAATAAGTTAAAATAGCTCTAAGGTATCATGATTCTATTTTTATGCATTTATGTTTTGGATCTCTTCTCCCCAAGAGCTGCGTGGGTGGGAGAAGCTGTAATACCACATAACTTGCCAAATAAACTAATTGAGAAAAGCGTAGATTTAAAAAATATTACGTTTTTTTTGAAATCCCAGATGTTACTTGTAAAGCTGGTGGGTAAAATATGTTCTGACCAGAGTTGGACTTGTACAGTGATGTTTCTGTAGGGCGAGAAACGAACCTAGATTTTGTGTGATGCTTTAGTGACTGTGTTATTTCTGTTGAGAAATCACACAGTGGCTGGGCGAGAATGTAGGACACGGCTCTTCCGCACAGGCTGATTTCCTCACTCGGGGCAAGAAAACGAGATGGCAAGATTTAAAGGGCAGCAATCTGTCCACTCTCCAGTGTCTTTGTTCGTGGGAGTCGATCCCTGTGTTTATGTTGGGGGAGGAGGAAAGGACACGTGGGATGAGCAGAATGAGGTTTCTAATGCTGAGGAGTGTTGGAAAAATACTCAGGTGTCCTAGTGGTGTTGGAAGATGTCCGAGATACAAACGCTGCTTCGCGTTTATAGAAGTGGTTTTACGCCCGCACAAGCGAGGGCTTTCAGAGCTGTGGCTTTCTGTGGATTTGTTGTGTTGGTTCCTCTGTTTCCTTTCAAAAAATTGACTGGCTTAGCAGCTCTATTTTAGTAGGTTTTCTGAAGTTTTACAGAGATTTCATAGCTGCCTTTTAGACAGAGAAGGGGGGAGTAGCTTTTCAGCTGGCAGTTTGACAAGTACGGTAAACAAACAGCTGTTTAAACCTGCTAAGGATTTTCGCCAGCAAGTCTGCCCAACGTCCAAACAAATCAACGTTATGGAATGGAAACATCCGATGCACGGATGCTTTCATTCTGTGTTGCTTTTAAAACAAAAAAATCATAGAAATGGTTGCTGCAGGGAGACAGACCTGTTCAGGGACAAGGTGAATGGGCAGCCGTTGAAAAAGAATGCTGTCCCGGCACATTCCCACCCAGCTTAGCGGAGCTTCGTGCTGTGTGTGGACTCTTTAGTTTACACTGTCCATAAATCATTAAAAAGACTCCATTCCCCTCATGTCTGGCCTGACCTTTCTTATCTACTCCCCCAGCAGCACAAATGACACACTACCATCCCTCCAAAGCTCTTTGGAGGCTGAATTGTGAAAACTGCTTTCACTTTTTGTCTTGTCCTTAAGGGGATTTTAGGGGAGAAGGAGCAAAATCAACCGGAGCAATGCAGATAGATGAGATTCCCTTCAGTAAGGGAGGGCTGCTGAGCTATCAAGTTTTCTTGATGCCCACGCTTGGTCCTAGGAGCTCTGCTCCTAACTGGGAACGGATGGACTCGGTGCAAATCCCAGCCTCTGCTCTCCAGCTGACTGTGATTTGGCACTGAGTAGATTCTCACCCCATAAATAAGAGGAAGGCAGTAGTATTGCAGTTTTCAGTGTGGGCTTCTGTTGAGGCATTAATGGCAGAGACCAAACACAACATTCCTTCTGGGACTTGAATCTGGATCCTCCAGTTTTCCATGGCTGGCTTCGTAGTGCTGATGATGTATTTTGTGTGTGGGGAAGGGTGCTGGCACCTCCCTGTCAGCCCAGCAAATATTTTTGACATGAGTTCCTGAATTCTGGAACAGCCAACAAGAAGGTTATTAAGGCAGTTAAATACCTTCTCCAACTGCAAGAGTGATTGTGAAATCCTGCAGTGCGGGAATCGGTTCTGTGTGCTCTGACTTTGTGACTTCATTTATGTTGGACCAACATTTGCTGCCTTTAGATTTTTATCTCGGTTCTGGTTTTAAAGACGGAGCGTCAGCAGTTCCTTGTTCAGTCTGCTCCTGCTGGACGAAGCCACCTGTTCCTCAAGCCGTCTCCTTGCCTCAAAATCAAACCTGTTTCCCCCCCTCCCTCCCAGCCTGTGTATTCTTCAAAACTGGCTGTGCTCATTGTAGCTCCTCACATCCCCTGTTTCAGGCTGCTGCAGCTTGTTCCCTCACATCTCTCCAGAGCCTTTCCTTGTCAGAAGCATATAAACATGAGCTTTTCTCTCTTAAAAGAGAGCCTGTGGTATCCCAGTGGTTTACAAGAGCAGTGAAATGAGACACAGCAGACACTTCTGGGCTGGCATCTCTCTCAAGGGCTTTTTCTTAGATTGAACGTCATTTTAAAATAAACCTTTTTTGTAACAGTCTTGCCACGTATGGAAGGTGTCGTTCCACCACAATAGGTATCTCAAAAAGATTTAATGAAGTGTTGTACGTTTGAAGACAGTAATGTCTTTAAAATATATGTATTTTTTAAATTATTTAACCAATCCAGGCAGTGCTAGCGTTGTGCTTCTGTTCTATTCAGGAGTGTGATGAATACAGAAATGTTGTATTTTGGGGAGATGGTCGCTATTTTATTTACTTTTTAAAAACTGTATGAAGTGGAAATTAGCAGTTGAAAATGAAATTCACTGCATAGCTTGAAGCTGCCAGCAGAGACCGGGGCACGTCTTTGCACAAGCTGCAGACAGCGCTTGGTGCTGTGTGAAAACGCAGCACAGGGGGCAGAGGGCTCAGGGTGCTGCTGGAGTAGCTGATCAAGATAATTGCAAACGTGCTACAGCTTTTATTATTTCTAGCTTAATTTGTGATTAATCGGTGCTGGAGCTGAGTGAGGGACTTGGTACATTTTGATAAAACTGTGATTTAAGGAATTGAAATGGAGAACTGCTTTCCTCTAAGGTAGGCTGTAATAAAGTTAACTTCTAGTGTGGAAAAGGTGTAAGAGAAAAGTGTCACACACATATTAAAAGCTAAAGACCTTTTGCATTAGGACAAGCTTGGGATGGCTGTGAGTCAGTGTTCAGACAGCAATGATGTGCAAGGTATGACTTGTTGCTTTAACCGGCATTTAAATTGCTTTTCAGATATTCCTAAATACACTCAGATATACCCAGTGTTAAATTAATGGGTTTTTTTGCTTTAAAACCTGGGGGAAGTTGAATGCCAATGGATTGAGTGCTTCAACTCCACACTGAAATGGCAGCCAGGGAACTGATGTTTGGGTTTAATCACAGTTTGCCTGAACAGCACTTTACTGTTTGCTGCTGTATTTAAAAATAAATAAAATAAAGCCTCTTTGGGCAAGCTCTCCTGTGACCTCTGAAGTGAGATGATGACTTTAAAAGACTATGAAAATTCCCTTGGAAAGTGCACCTACAAATATTAATTGCCTAATGGTTGATTAAAAAAAAAAAAAAGGAGGGGGGGGAGAGAAGAAAGTGTACCAGAGTACTGGGAGGAACTAGATACTGCCTTTTGTGTGCTCCTTGCAAGGTTAAACAGATACTCGAGCACATGGTAATGTAGCTGTTCTTGAAACAGGTTGAATGTCAAACTGTTACCCTCAGAGGATGAAAGTGATCTAATGAAACCGTTAAACACGGGAACCACTCTGAGGAACAGAGTATCCCACAGGCTTGCTGGTTTTCTTGGCTCAGGGCCCACAGTTATTTATATTGTCCCATGATTTTCCTTTGAAAGTTTAAAAAGGATGGTGATACTGTTTCTGGCAATGTCTTCATTTTTTTTAACAGTGAAGAAAATGTGGATCTGAGTTTGTTTCACTTGCATTCGCCCTGTTTGACATCCACCCAGAAAGGAGACAGGTCTCAAAGATGTGAGGAATTCTCTGATGAAGACTTCCCTCTGGAGAGCAATGACCTTTCAGTGACTAAGCCAACAAATAGATGCTGCAATGCTACCACAGACCAAGTCAGTATTTTCTCGCAGAATGTACTTCATTAATTTTAAGGGGAGTTGTGAGGGAGGTAGCAAAGCAAATGTCTGCCCTAGGAAGAACTAGGGACTATCAGTTGAGACAGCAGGCTTGAAGCAAAGGTGGTAAAATATTTTTTCAGAGTAATTCCTTGTTGTCTCAGTATGTCTTGGACAGAATGAGTTAAAAAAACACACACAAATCTAAGCTTTTGAAGTGAAAGGCTTTAGAATAGTGGATACTGGCTAGTTGGCCATTCCAGTCAAGTACAGTATCTGAGCACACTTGGACACAGTTGTTAGAAGCTATTGGACACTGTTTCCTTCTCGTTCTGCCTGGTTTTCCCTCTTTCTCATGTCTTTGTTTATTCTCCCTTTTATCACTGAAGTACTGCTGTTGTGTGCACCACGTATGCAGGCACGTGGAGATCTGTTAAAAAGCTGACACCAGGAAAGACCTCCGTGTTTGTTAGAAACACCAGCATTTAGCCATGGAGCAGGGTCGTGTTGTGTAGTATTTTGAACTGAGACATTTCAAAACGAAAGCGATGATTCTCGGTACGTCCTAATCCTTTGACATTTCCCAAACAAGATCTTTTCATAACTTTGGCTCCCTTTCGGTCTCCTTCAGGACACCGTTTCCCCCACAAGTACGCTGCAGTGTGCACTGGCCGAGTCTCGACAGATGGTTGCTGATCTGGAGCTTAGCGCTCTCCTCCACGCGAGCCCTCGCTGCAGTCCACACAGCATCCACGTTAACACGGTATATTTTGCTCTCCCGTGACTAGATTTAGGTGGCCAGGAATAGTGACTGTGAACATCCTTTCCTTTACACCTGACCTGCACCTCTCCTGCTGTGCTAAAGAGAAAATTCCTGCGTGCCTTAGCGTGAAGCGCTGGGATTTTTTTGTAGGATTTTTTATGGCTCCTCAGGGTCATGGCGTGATTTGACTTTTGCATGTGTCTAAACAGATGGAAGGAAGAAGTCATTTTGGAGCAAGCTGTAGGAGGTCTAGAAAAAAGCAAACTCAAGTATGACTTATGTTCAGACCTGGTTTGTTATGGTAGGTGTATCTGTGGAAAGGAGGACACTATAGGAAATAGGTGATACACAGAATAGTTTTGTATATGAACTTAAACCAGACTCTCAGCTTAAATAACTGTAGGTTTTGTGGGCTGATAGTTTTAGTCCCTTTGTTGTAGGGTCAGAGAGCATGCTCAATGGTCAAAGAAAATAACCTGTGTAAAGCTGTCCTGGCAATCTATTTTGTGAGCATGAATGGGAGTTTCTGTCTTGATTATGTGGGCAATGAGAAGGAGTCATTTGTTTGTCTTCATAAATATCCTTAAGAATTTCTGCCTCGTTTGACAAGGAGATTGTACCGCTTCTCACTAGAAATAAGTGAACTTGTGCTAATATATACCACAAAGGGAGAATTTAGGCTTTTGATTTTAAAGCAGACTCCTAATGAGAAGGCTGCCTGCTGAAACCTCAGCTTTCTCCTGAAAGGTATTCCCTCTCTCTAAAAACATTGCACTCCTTGTACCCTTAAATGAACCTGACCAGAACAATGTTACTGTCAGTAACAGACACAGCAATTTTGATAACATTCAGAACCATAAAACCTTAGCTGTGCTGGGACTGACCGGCAGAGGATAAAGGTTGTCTGCCAGCGTCTGCCTGAACTGAAAGGGTATTTTGTTCAGAACTTCATCTGCAGGATTTCATTCAGCGTGAGAGACAGCAGCAGTGTAGTCTTTTGCAAAGGCTGTCTTGTAGGAGGGATTCCTGAAAAGCTCTCTGCAAGACAGTGGTTGCTTGTGGCTCTTGCCCAGCCCCATCAGCTGTCTGGCTCCTGCTTACTGGTTGGCACGTCACAGCTCGGCCCAACTGGCTGTCCTTCCGTAGGGAGCGTGACTCTTGCTTTAGAACCTGAAACTGCCTTTTGGGGCTTGGGAGCTGGCCTCTCGTTTGGAATGGTTGCTTTAGTGAAGAGAAAATAAAGCAGGCTGGTGTTTACTGGCTCAGGGGGTAGCTCCTGAACCACATCTGTAGAACTTTGATCTGCTTTCAGAGCAGTTCTGGGCAAAAACTCATCGAGCGTGTTTTAGTTAACCTATGCAGGCCACCTAATCCCTGCTTAAAACCAGGTTTACCTGCCGCTGTTTTAAACCGTGCTTTAAAACATGATGTATATCAAAAATAACCCTTAGAGTTTAACCAGTAAGAATTTGTACCGGATGGATTCTGTGCCCTGCTTGGGGAGGGAGGAGAAGAGGGGGTTAAAAAGTGCATCCTTGCTGCTCAGGGGCTTGAACCTGGCAGCTCTGTAATTCTGGTTATCTGAGTTCTTTGATTTCCACATCACCTTTTTGCATTACCATATAGACAACAGAACTTGCAGAAGCTCTTCACAGAACCCAGTTATCTGCTGCAGAAGAAAGAGATGCTGAGCTCCCATTCTTTTCTCTATGATGTTTTCAACCTGAGGGTTTTTTGGGTTGTTTTTGTTTGTTTGTCTGTTTCCCTCTTTATAAATGCATCTGCAGTATTAATACAAGTTACAGACTTCTGAGGTGAGCCTGGCACAAGATTCTAAGTGCACTGCTCTGGATGCATTTCCAGTAAAACTCTTGTGAGTGCTGTAACAGCAAACAGCTATTGAGGCAGCAAGTCATTCCTTTAGTCAAATAATTAAACTTTTCTCAGGCACGTTCCTCATCCTCCAGGCAGTCAGATCTTGCAGCTCCACTCCCGAGTACCTGCACAGCACTATTGTAGCTAAAATCCTTCTGTGGGTTACAGATAACAGGATCAAGGGTAGGAACATTGTTGAGTAAGAGATTGGGAAGTGTTCTTCAGTGCCACGGCCAAGGGCTGCGTTAGCATATTGTTCCTGGGCTCAGCAAAAGTGGAGTGTATTGAATAGAGCTGTTTCAGAATATAAAAAGCAGCCTTGCCCATAGCAGATTGTTTTTTTCTTTTTGAATCAAGAAATTTCTCAGTCTCTGATTATTTGTTCTACTAATGTGAATTGGATCCTTGCAGTAGGCACCATGTTGTCTGGTTCTGAGGACAAAAGAGTAACCAGATACTGTTAAAATACCGACCACCGCATGAAACTGAGTAAGAGCTAGCAGCAACAGGGGGAAAAATGGACAAATAAAAAAGAAATCTTCCAGTGCTGACACAACCCAAGCACACATCTGCAAAGGGAAGTTAGTACGCAGCGAGCCGGAGAGCAAAGCCATGCAGTGCTGGCTTTCTCGTGCGGATCAGCTTCGATCCAGCGGGGAGCTGGTGCTCGGTTCCTCTCTCAGTGTATTCAAACGCGGTCCCTGAGCTGTTTCGCCCCTGTGGAGCCAAACCCTCGGCGCCCCTGGGGAGCGGGGCTGGCTTGTAGCACCCTCCTGTTCTGCTGTTTCTGCATTAAGTCCAGAGACACTCAAGTCTTCTTTCAAAACCAGTTGGGTTTGCTTGGCGCCCGCTGGTGGGGCTCTCGTAGGAAATGGCTGCTGAGTCGCTGGAATGCCAGGCTCCCTGTGCTGTTCCTGTGTGGGCAGCTCTTCTTTTCCTGAAAAGAGCCCGAAGGCAATAGAAGCTGGAGGTTTTCTAGATGGAAGCCAGCACTGTGACTTGCATCCTGAAACTACTGATGCTCGAAAGTTTCAGGAGCAAATCCCCAAAATTGCTGAGCACCATGCTGATACAGCAAAGCGGGAAGCGTGCGCTGAGCCTACAGAAATAATCTCGTTTGCTTCAAGTGAGAAAGAGCTGGTGGAACAAACGTACCCGCAGTTCACTGTAGATCCGCGACAGGAATCAGTGACTCTGCCAGTCCCTGGCCGCTGCTTAATTCTTATTTTCTTCCTTTATTAAAACGCACTGAATCGCCGTGATCAGGTAAATCCGAAGCAGCTTTTGCAGAGTCGAGGGCAGGTCCAGAGATAACCTAATGTTGGTGAATTTCGTAAAGAGAAGTGGTTGAATTGATTCGCTTGGGTTTGTTTTGGTTTTAATTGCTTTGCAATCGTTTGCGGGCAGGTGCGCTGATAACCATCGAGTTAATTTCCTAACGAGCCGACAGCGATTTAGCCATTTTCATCAGTCCGTTGTGTTTCCTTTAGAGAGAGGTTGGGTGGGGGAGAGTTGAAGAACAAAGGAGGAAAGCAGTGACTAAAAGGATGCATTCCGTTTTGGACACGGTAGCATGTGCCACTGCTCGTAAACAGTGACTCAGTGGCTGGCCGAGGGCACAAAGATCACTCCTTTTCGCAAAACAAACTGGGAAGGTTTTATTTCGAAACACTCCAGTGGTGTCCCTGGGACTTGTCTTCCTGTGAAGTGCTGCGTTTACCTTTCTTCATATTTTTATTCTGTATTTTTAATTTTGCAGTGTGAACATTTATGTAGTAAATTGTCACGTGTGATTGCTTAATATATTTTAGAGGAAATTTTCCTGTCTTTTAATACAAATCCTTTTTTTTTTTCTGCATGAAGAAGTTTCCAACAGAGAATTAATTTTGAGAACTGAAGATCATCAACCTGTCAGCTACAGCGGAAAGTTACCTGATTTTTTTCCATGGTTCTCTGAGTGTTTGAAAGACTCACAAGTGGCAAAAAGATGTGGCTATGCGGGCGTATGTATTTTATCTGGAAATAAAACATAGATCTGTGCCAAGATTAACAAAACTATTTTTATAGCTGAGAGCTCAGGTTAAATACTAGGTTGGTTTTTAAGGGTCTGAAGCGTGTCATTGTTACAACATAGGAACTACTTTTCTTACTCTTTTTTTTTTTTTTTTTTTTTTATGGTGGCTCAGAAATATTTATAGAGTATGACACAGCCGAGCCTTCATTTTTTTTGTTAGTTTATTGTTTTTCTTCTGGACTTCTTGCCATGTAGAGAGAGATGAATAATGTTCATAGGAAGTTCCTAGTTCTTGTAACCAGGAACTGCCTCCTACGTTGTCGGAATGGGAGAGCTGTCGCCCGCAAGATGGGCCAAACAGAGCTTCCTCGCTCCGGAGCTCTTTAGTCCGACAAAAGCCTGGAACAGGATCCGGTGTGGGTATGGGCCCTACTCGCACCGCGCTGCACGGCAGCAGCCCCGCACGATGCGACCGGCTTCAGAGCGTTGGGACTGGTTTTGTCTTTGACCGTTGGGCAAGACGTGTTGTGTTACCACAGCTCGAACCTATTTTTTAGCTAAAAGATAAATAACCTGGGAGAGGCGATACCTTCGCCGTATCTCTCTTGCCTATTTAACACGCTGTCCAACCCATTTAGTACTTTATTCCCGCCGGTTCTCTGGGATGTGGGACACCAACTGCCACTCATTGCGTGGGGCCTGTGAGCGGCTTGGGACGCCCGTGCCACGTCCGCACCGCCGAGCGCTGCGCCAGCGTTTTTCCTGCGCGGGGGCGGCTGAAGGGTGGGAGTCCCGGGCTCTATCCACTGAATTAATTGCAGTGAAGTACCACGTTTGCACCATGGTTTCCCCTTGTTAACTCTTTCGTATTATTTTCCGCTTTCTCTTTAACTACCTAAACGACAGCTGCTTTCCTTCGTGTACTAATGGCCTCAAAATTAGTCAACCCATTCTGATCTTAGCCGCTGTCCTCCAACCTCTTTCCCTCCCCGCCCGCAAGCGTTACCCACAGAGGGAATCTCAGCTTCTCAGGCTTTTTTTCAAGTTTCTGCAAGCCTTTAAAGTGCGTTTGATTCCTCTGTCTGCAGAGAAACTTTCCAGGCTCCATCCTCAAGATCTGCTGCTGTGGGTATGACATAAATTCCCCCCCCAAAGTCACCGACAGCAATACTGCGATGCTCCCCCTGAAGCTGTCCAGCAACTACCCCATAGGTCAAGCCCTAGAGAAACTGGTGCGACGTCCACGCGTGAGCTGCGCTTTCTGTTTTAAACGTGTTTGGCGTTGGCGGGTGAACGCGCTGAACCCCGCTGGGAGTTTCCAACGCTCTGCTGATGCCTTTAAAATCGATACAGAAACCTGAGCTCAAGCGTCGCAACGAGGATCGGCAGAGCCCCAGGATTTGAGGGGGGCAGCAGGGGATCTGCCCTGGGTTTGTGGAGTGGGAGGAAGGGGAATATTTGGGTTGGTTTATTCAGGCCCTAAGTGACTTACAGACCGACTGTGTTATCTACAGATAACCAACTGGGTTACCTACCACGCTCTGAGGCTCGTATCAAAACTCCAGCCGCCTTGAGCTCAGCTGCCTTGTTTCTGGAAGCGTTACAACCACTCCAGGGAGTGCCTTTGCTATTGTATTCTCGTCCTGAATGATTATTAAAGAAAACAAAGCTGCTGTTCAGCTCCGGCCTGGGCTGGAGGTGCTCTCTGCTGCTTGACCCTTCGAAAGGCAGGACCGAGAAGCGGGGTTAGCAGCGAGGCCCCGGGGCTCTTCAGTGCCTGGGGTTTATTTAGCGGGTGAGGAAGGGGTCTGCGGTGCTGCTGTAGAATAGGAAAGCGCGGCGGGGCGGGAGGACGAACACCGGCTCCTCCGCCCTTCCTGCACCGCGGGGCGGGAGCGCTCGGCCGCCGCTCGGGCCGGGGCCGCCGCCGCTCCACCTGCCCGCGGGTGGGCGTGGGGCGGGCGGGGGCCGGGCGCGGCCGCCAGGGGCGCCCTTGTGCGCGGGAGGGCGCAGCGCGGCGCGGCGCAGTGCGCGGCCGGGAGGAGCCGGCGGGGCGGCGGGCGGCGCCGGTCGCTGCCTGCCCCGGTGCGCGGCGCACCCGCCCCCCCCCCGCCGGTGCGCGGCCCAGCCATGAACAGCATCAAGAACGTCCCGGCGCGGGTGCTGAGCCGCCGCGGAGGGCACAGCCTGGAGGCGGAGAGGGAGCAGTTCGATAAGAACCAGGCAAGGGCGGCGGGAGGGGGGTTGGCGGTGCCCCGGGACCGGCTCCGCTTCCCAGGAACGGCTGCGGGACCGGCCCGCTCCGCTCCTCCAGGCGCGCTGCACGCAGGGGCTGCCTGGGGGGGGGAGGGGTGGGGGGGGGCGGGTCCCCTCCGGGCTCCGGAGACCCCCTCCGGGCTCTGGGGACCCCCTCCGGTGGGGCGGCGCCCCCGCCGTCGGTCCGTCCGTCCGTCCCCGCTGCCGCCGCCCCCGCCTGCCCCACCGCTTCCTCCCGCCGCGGCCCCGGGACGGTGCCGCGTGGGTACCGGGTACCGGGGCCCGGTCCCCCGAGCAGGCGGTGTGTTCTCCCCCCCCCCCGGGCCTTATCGGCAGGTAAACACGACCGTGAGCCGACAGGGAAAGTTTTGCGGCCCCGGCCGTGCTGGCGGGAGCGCGGCCGAGCCCGGGGGTCACCGCAGGCGGGAGCTCGGGGCTGCCCCCCGGTGCCCGCCGTGCCGGTAACGTGCTGCTCCGCTTCCCTGCGATCCCCCTCGGTCCCGGTCCCGTGGCGACACCAACGAAACCGAGGGCTGTTTTGTACCGGGGATGGGTCACCTCCCGCGGCTCCGGGTCATGCGTGGGGTCTCCCTGCAAGAGGGGTCGGGCTGTCCGGCCCCGGAGAGGGTGGCAGAGTGAAAACAAAGCCCAAATGCGCTTGTGCCCCTCGGTGTCCGGCTTGGACGGGGGTGTCCGTAGCCCTTCCTGCAGCCCCCGGCGGGGTGAGCGGTGCTCAGGCATGACGGGGCTGGTGTACGGCTTATGGGAAGTTAATTAATTATGGGAAATTAATTATTCCAACAGTTGTGGGAAGGGGTGGACAGAGGGACGGGCTTGTGGGCTGCCCCAGCAAAAATAATAGTGCCCTCCTAGCACACATCCTCTGACCCCTCTGATTTTTCAGGCTGCAAATCCATCGCGGGTATTTTTCCCCTTTGCTTTGCCGGTCCTTCCCTGGCCCCTGGGCTGGTTTGGCCCCGGAGATCTCCAGCGAGAGCAAGTGGCAGTTTTGGGCCTTGCGGGGTCATGGTGCCACTCGGCCGTGCTGGGTAGGAAACAGAGCTTGTTGGGTTTGGGGAGCAACATGAGAAAACCGGCAATTCCAGTTCTTTCTGGACGTGTCTCCTTCAATCGTCCCGCCGGGCACCGCTGATAAATAATCACCGCCGTGGCGCTGACTTGTGTGCCGAAGGGCAGCCCGTGCCGGCCGGGCAGGAGCACGTACCTCGTCCCTCCTGCCCTTCCGTGGTGTTCTGGGGTTTTTGGTGGGATTTATGCCCTGCACAGATGTGACTTCACTCACAGTCACAGAGGCACCTTGGGCAAGCGGGTGGTCACACTCAATTTAGAGCTAAACCCTGGGCTCACGGGTTGACGGTCACATTCATCACCCAGAACTGACCTTTTTTCCCAGCAACTGCTGAAAATCTGTTCTAAAGGAGCTTTATCCTAAAGTGGTTTTACCATAGCAGTGCTTCGGGTGAGACCAAAACTGTTCCAATGTCAGTGCGTGGGTATTGATCTGCCTTTTACGTCTAATTATAGCAACGGCAGAGACGGCCGCTGGTTGCCTTTGTATCGCGGGGATGCCGGTGGCACGTCCCCTCCATGTGCCTTTGCTGGCTGAGGATTTCACACCAACCTGGAGAATGAGGGTGCTGAAACCAAGCACTGCATCTCCTTTCCTCCTGCGAAGGCCGGGGCGATGCCTGTGGGTGCAGACAGGGGTTGCTGGCCCTGGTGTGATCCCGGGTGCTCGCGGGTGGAGTGAAGGTCACCTGCTTTCCCTGAAAATGCTTTTCGAGGTCTTGGGTCGGGGTGATGCAGACATCCCCCTTGGAGCGGCCGTGCATGGGAGGTGGGAAGCTGCTGACCTGCAGCAGGCGCTTGCTCTGCCACCTGGTAGGAGGCAGAACTTGCACTTTTCTGCAGCCAATTTTTGCTTTTCTTAAGCAAGAAGGCTAAAAATCCAATAAGCTCGGGAGCCACCAGGAATGCAGCACCTATGGTGCTCTTTTTGGTGTAATTTGGAAAGGAGAAGCATTAGGGAACTCTGGAGCAGCTGTTTGCAGTTCAGCTGATCCGGAAGCCCTCGCGCCACCTGGCTGGGGAGGTTTCCAGCTCGACGTCCCGCTGCCAAAAAATCTCTCCCCACTGTGGCATCGTGCCGGGACCCGGCATCCACCTTCCGGGTGGGGATTGCGGCCCTGCGGGATGCCGGAGCTTTGGGGAGCTGTGGGTGGGGAGGATCACGTCGTAATTAAAAGCAGCCTGGAAAGAAAGGGTGGATGTAAACTGCGCTCCTTCATTTGGGCGCTTTGATCCCAGCTTTAGTCACTGGCTTGGTACGTGAGGGCTGTGAGTAAGGCGTTTGGGCTGCACCCGTGTGGGCTCCCATAGCCTGCGGCCAGGCAGGTTTTGAGGTTGGACCCCCCCGCCAGCGGGGCCGGGGCTGTGCCGCTCCCCGACAGTGATGGGGAACCATCCCCAGGTGGCATGAAGGTTTCAGCCAGGTTGGTTGGGCACCTCCAGTGACAACTGGGACCTGACCATCTCCAGATGTGTCCCAAGAGGCTGAGTTGAGGGTGAATCTCCCTGTTTCGGAGCCATCATCTACAGCCCAGCTTCACCGGGCAGCCGGCAGGGGTGTCCTGAAGGCACATGTGTCCCAGGCTGCAGCATCACCCCGTGCCCATCCCTGGTCCCACCATCCCCTTTTCGTGGACCTCCTGGCCAGCCCAGGGTTTGGAGCCAGCGAAAGCGTACCTGAGTCGGTAGCCCCAAGGGATTGGCATTGGTTCGGTGCCACCGTGGTTTATTTGGGACACCACTGGATGTGGCATCTCTGTCACAGCAGTGCTGTGGGTGGGCTGGGGGCTGCCCCTGCATGGGTCCCTTCCTCTGTGCTGGATGTGAAATGGCTCTGTTGAAACCTCTGTGCTGAATCATGAAGAATGAAACCAGTCTCTCCAGCAGCTCCCGGGCTGAATTTTGGCTGGTCAGGCTGGAAATGAGATTATGGCCAATAAACCAAATAAAACCACTAGCACCAATGGGAGTTACAGCCTGATTTTGGGACAGGTCAGCTGGGTCCCAGCCCTATCCCCGTCCTGCTGGGCAGTGTCACGCGACCGAGCTCCTGTCCCCAGGGACAGCTCCAGGCTTTTGGGTGGCTGTGGAGGTGCTGGGTGCTTTGGGAGAGGCGGCTTCACTGCAAGTGCCTGTTCCCGGGCACTCCAGGCTTGTTAACCTTCGGGGATAAGAGGATTACAGCAAGTCACTGGCTTAACTCCGCTGCTGCTTTACGGCCCCACATGGCGGGGTAACACCAGGCCTTCCCCAATGCAGGAAAGGCAAAACCAGCCCCTTTTCCCAGTGGCTGGGCTCAGCGTTTCAGGACAATCTCACTTTTTGGGATGCATCCACGGTGGTTTTGTCGCCGGCTGATGGACGCAGTCGTTTTGGGCTCGTTTGGGGCAGGTTTGATGCATCAACTCCTTTGGCATCACCCCTTCAGCATGACATCAGGTTCCTCCTGCATAAGCCAGGAGCGCTCGATAACTCAGCGTCGGGTTCCTCCTCCCACGGAAAAGCACCTCGACTCAGAGCCGTCCCCTGGACAAGCAGCCGTGTCAAAGCAGGTGCTTTCCGTGAGAGGCAAGATAAGATTTTTATAAGGTTCTACGGCTTGTGGGGCTCCAGGGAGGGACCAGGTTTCTCTTCCGGCACAAGTGCCGGCGGCGGGGCCGCTTCCTGCCTTCCCAGCTGGGACCTTTTTCCTCCGCTGGTGACCGAGGGCTCACGGACACAGGCACAGCCCAAGCACTTGTGTGAGGGTGAAGGAGCTCAGTTGAGCCTGCAAGGACCTGGGGAGGAGGAGGAAGATCCTCATTGATCACAGCAACTCAATTTTGCAGCTTGTCATCGTGTGGGAGACGCAACTGACCCCTGTCTGGGGCTGTCTTTTGGAATAAAGTAATAATTTATAGTGTGCTGTGATCAAACACATTAAAATGTAGATAATCCTCTGATAATCACATTGCTCTGGATCTTTGCTCCGTTGAAATGGGCATTGTGGCCACCACTCCCTCCTTGCTCAGGGGCTGTGTTTTCCCCACGTACTGTTTGCACGCAGCAACGTCGTCAAAAAAAAACCACCCACCCCACCACCCCCCTGTTCAAAGGCTCCTTGTGATTAGACAAACAACCCTGGAATTTGGCATCTCGCTGCCGTGCTTTAATGCTCCCCGGGCACGGCGCTGAGTTCAGACTGCAAAAATGCCGTTTGTTTCCTGGGCTGGGGACAGCAGGGAGCAGCACCAGCGGGGCACCGGTAGTGGCCCAGCTCTGACCGATCGCACCGGGGATGGGGGGTTTTAACAGGCCAGATGAAAAGAGCCTATTTTGATGTGTCACAAATGGCTTCGAGGTGACAAATGTGTTATAAATTTCAGGGTATTTTCCAAAAGCGCCAGTACTTCATTTTGGGAGGGGATGAGGGAGCCACGAGGGTCATGCCATGACTGACAGCTGCTCTCTCCTCCTCTCGCAGGCCATCAGCATCAGCAAAGCCATAAATACACAAGAAGCGCCGGTGAAGGAGAAACATGCCCGCCGTATCCTTTCCCTCAGCTCACCCGGACAGTGCGGAGGAGATCCAGTGCAGGAGGGGTTTCACCCCAGGGGCTGCAGCCATGGGAGGTTTGGGAGATGGGAGACCCATGCAGAGCTCGACTAGGGGATGGCATCATGTAGGTTCATCTTGTCAGTGAAAACGCAAACGAGCAGCGCAATAAAATTGCGTTTCTTCGGCAATAAAATGCCAAGGGCCCCAGTGTGCCCTGCAGCAGGGGAAGGTGCACCAGAAAAAAATAAATAGGAGTTTTATCTGCGGGCGCAGCATTGCGCCGGTGCTCTCTGCGCCTGCGGCACACTCGGTGCGTGTCCGCTTTTTAATGCAAGTTGAACAGGAATAGTCCCCAGCCCAGCCTGTCCCCTGCTCCCGTGTGTGTCCGGTTGGCCTTGACCACAGGGAAGGGATCATCCTGGGGACGCACCACGAGAAGGGGGCGTTCACCTTCTGGTCCTATGCCATCGGGCTGCCCCTGCCCAGCAGCGCCATCCTCAGCTGGAAATTCTGCCATGTCCTGCACAAGGTCCTGCGCGACGGCCACCCCAACGTGAGTGTCCCCTCTGAAACATCCCTCCCATGGTGCTGGCAGGGGGGAAATTTTTGGCTCTTGCTGACATCCCTCTGCAAAGAGAGTGGGTTTCCTTCCCTGCCCCGGCCACCTTTCCCAGGCTGTGGGGCTCTGTTATCTCACCTCTTTGCAACCTCCTTGTGCAAAGCCCCAACCTCTGGTTGCCATTGAAGAGCTTGAATGTCTCCCAAAGCTGAAGTGACGTAAGGGGCCGGATCCATCATCTTCCCCAGCTTCAGGGAAGGCAGGCGGACGTTTGCCCAGCTCTATGCCACCCCCACCGTGCTGCATCCCTCCTGTTTTTGTCCCCAGGTCCTCCAGGACTGCCAGAGGTACCGCAGCAACATCCGAGAGATGGGGGACCTGTGGGTGAGTGGGGCAAAGGGGAGGTTTGTGCCTTCTGGGGGGTTTGGAGGTGGGTGCCAAAAAACATCGTGGGCATGGGGAGGGCAAAGCACCGCTTGAAATAACCTGTCATCTCTGACCCCCTGGGTGATGGTTATGTGCATGGTGAAGGGCAAGAGGGCGGGAGCCGTAGGGCTGGCGCACGTTCACTGGCACACGTGGGCTCTGCTGGATCCGGCTGCATCACTCCGGGTTCACCATGTTTCCCCTCGTGCCTCTGGCAGGGCCATTTGCACGACAGGTACGGGCAGCTGGTGAGCATCTACACGCGGCTCCTTCTCACCAAGATCTCCTTCCACATCAAGGTGAGACCCTCTGCCACCTCCGCCCCCTGCCGTGCTGGGGGACAGGGCTTTGCTCTGGGGGATGTATCGCACCGGCAAAAATATGAGTGGCAACCACTGTTTGTTTTGGGTTTTTTTCCCTTTTACAAAGCATCCTGAGTTCCCACCTGGCCTTGAAGTGTCGGATGAGGTGCTGGAAAAGACCGCAGGGACAGACGTGAACAACATGTGAGTGTCCTGGCAGGAGCGCAGTGCGCGGTGACCGGCTTCATGCCACCCGGCTGGCAGCATCGTGCTAACGAAACAGCTCCTGTTCAGGGCAGCCATCGGTGTTTTATCAATTGGTCAGATGGTGCCTGAGTCCTCCTGACCTGCAGAGTGGCGAGGAGCGTAAATGGAGGGAGCAAACCCACCAAATTCTTGTCAGTCTGAGCCCTTGCCATCATGAGGACCTGCAGTGAGCTTGAGCAGCTGGAGCAAGGATATCTCTGCTGCTGGGTGACTGGGTTTTGGTTTGTTTTGGCAGCTTCCAGCTGACAGTTGAGCTGTTCGACTACCTGGACTGTGAGCTGAAGCTGTCGGAGTCAGGTGAGGAGGCGGCAGGTCCCTCCCGCTCGCCCCGGGGCTCTTGAGCAATAGTTTCACTCTTTGGTCTTGGCCAGGAGTAGAATTCCATCTCGGGGAGGCTGAGGGGAGGCTGAGGTCGGAGGCTTAGGTCCTTCCTCCTCCTCCAATGAGATTTCTGAGGTCCTTTCTCAGCTGGATTTCCCTGTTGATGCTCTGTAGAGGTGGTTGTTGGAATATATTTAAGGAATGTGGCTGGTTTTAGCCCACCTGAGCAAGGCAGAGTGTTGTTTTCAGAGCAGTGCTGCTCTGAAATACAGTTTTATTTCTTTTTGGTTCAACCACATTAGTCATATGTGTTACCCAAATCCTTTCTATCCCCCCAAGCAGAGGATGGGGCTGCACTTCTCTCTAAATACTCATTTCCCCTCGTTGAAATACCTCCAGGGAGGGCTGGAGGCCCCTGCCCATGTTTACGTCTCTCAGGTCCTTTTCCAGGAATTTTTAGGTGGCTTAAAAATGTGGTGGTTTCTTCCTCCATTGGGAGTCAGGAACACGGAGCTGCCCTGGAAAACAGGGCACAGCAGGAGAGGCCATGCTCCCGGCTCCCGTCAGCCTCCCGCTTCTCCTCCTGACCCAGTTATACAGAGAATTTATATTCATAAATACTTTAAAGCTGAGCGGGGAAGAAGCCAGAGTGGATATGCTGGCTGGATTTCTGCCAAGGGAAGGGATCTGTTTCCAAGCCGGGGCAGGCGAGGCTGCAGTGCCGGCGGGCCTGTCCCCTGCCCTGGGATCCTCTCCCAGCTCCTTGCACGATTAAATAGAGCAGAGCAAACCCCCTCGCCTTCCCCAGCTGCATTGCGCAGCAGCAGCAGCTCCTGAGGGCAGCTGTGCTGCCTTTGCATCACCCCGGGGTTGAATCCCTCCTTTTTGGGTTCAGGGTGTCAGGGGCAGAGCTCAGCACCCCTTCCCTCTGCCACTGCGGTCCCTTTGGGTGTTTTTATTGCTCGGAGGGGCTTCTTCCCGGCTCAGCAGGACAGGACGGGCAGCAACCCCCCGGCATTCACCCCCTGTCCTGGCAAAGCCACATCCGTCGTGGTTAATGATCAAGCTGAGCGGCCCGGCGCAGGACAGCTCTGCAAACACGGCGCCGGCGCCTCACCGCGCTCAACCCTTCAGTTTTCAGGCAGCTCAACACCTCGATGGCGGTCTCGCAGATGTCGGCGGTGCAGTGCCGCCTGGCCCCCCTCATCCAGGTCATCCAGGACTGCAGCCACCTCTACCACTACGCCGTCAAGTTAATGTTCAAGCTTCATTCCTGTGAGTCCCTGGGGATGCGCCCTGCGCTGGTCTTTTCCCTGGGCAGGCTTCTGGCTGGATTCTGAGGGATCAGGCTTCTGTGGATGGAGGCGTCCACCGCCATGTCCCCATATCCCAGCAGGGCTCTAAGGACCCGCTCCATCCCACACAAACATCCCAGATGAAGGAATTAGAAGGACTTGTCCTTGATGAGTTCAAACCGATGTGCCTTGGCTCGCCAGCCCCCGGCACGGGATGGCTGGGCAGTGTGGCGCCAGGGGTATTTCGGGGTTCCCAGACCCGCCTCTCCCTGTGCCGGTGTCGCTGGTCCCTGTGCCAGGGATGGGTCCCCCCTACTGCCATCCTGACCCCTCAGATCCCACTCCCTCCTGGCCTTTACCCCACTGACTTTTGCAGCCGGAGGGATCTGGGCGCATGTGAATAAATTTGCAGCCCCAGATCAGTCACGGCTGTCCCCCCATCGCTGCAGGTCTGCCGGCCGACACGCTGCAGGGCCACCGAGACCGCTTCCACGAGCAGTTTCGCAGGTAACCCGGGGATGAGGTGGGGTGGCAGGGTCCCCTCCCTCCTGCTGAGCTCCACCTGCTTCCCCTGCGAGCGGTTTTTCTTTTCCCACTCTCCAGCCTCAAAAACTTCTTTAAGAAAGCGTCTGACATGCTGTATTTCAAGCGGCTCATCCAGATCCCCCGGCTGCCAGAGGTATGGTGGGGTTTTGGTTATACGTGATGCTTCAGAGAGCCTGTGGATTCAGGGTGCGTGTGGGAGTCCCCACGGATGGCTTTGGGGTTGGGGGACACTGTGGAGGGACCCACCAGCCCGTCTCAGCAGCATGGGGATGGCTGCCTCCCTCCCCTTGGTGGTCTGCCTGCAGCAGTCCCCGAAACCCAGGTGATGCCACCGTGAATTCTTGTCCCTGCAGAGCCCCCCGAACTTCTTGCGGGCATCTGCACTGGCTGAGCACGTGAAGCCGGTGGTTGTCATCCCCGAGGAAGCCCCTGAGGACGAGGAGCCAGAGAACCTCATTGAGATCAGCACGGCTTCCACCACAGAGCCACAGGTGGAGGCACGGGGATGGGATGGGGACCCTGGGGTGGGGGGTGGAACAGCCACCTGCAGCCTGGCTCAAGTTGGTACCCTCTGTCTTCCCCAGATCACTTCAGATATATTTGAGCAAACTTTTGGGCCACCCAATGGCATTCGGGACAACAGGTACGGGGATCCAGGGTGGCAGAGAGGGGGGCAACCACTCCTGCATGGGACCAACCTGCCTTTCTCCGCAGGGATGCGCAAATTGAGAGCCTGAAGAAGGAGGTGGACATGCTCCGTGCAGAGATGGAGAAGATTAAACTGGAGGTAAAGCACAGCCAGGGAGCAGCCGGTGTGGGAGCAGGGTGTTTTTTGGTGCTGTAGTGTGGAAACCCCAATGGGATGCAGCAGGAGTGGGGTCCTGGCACCCAGCACTGCATTTTGGGGCCTCTCCCAGCGCCAGAACCTTACTCCTAATGGAGACGGGATGGGAACACATGAGACCCGTCCCTCGGCGTCCCAACCCGTTGCTTGCAACAGGGACAGAGCGGCTGCAGGGAGCTGAGAGGAGAGCTTTCCTGTGCATCTCGCAGCTGCTTTGCCCAACTCACAGCCGGGCACCTGGATGGGGCTGTTAGGGAGGGCAGAGCTGTCGCTGGCATCGGCGCAGGGCAGCGCTCAAGTGCCTGACGGCATCGCGCAGGCGCAGCGGTACATCACGCAGCTCAAGGCGCAGGTGAACAGCCTGGAGGGCGAGGTGGAGGAGCAACGCAAGCAGAAGCAGAAGGCGCTGGTGGACAACGAGCAGCTGCGGGATGAGCTGGAGAGGCTGCAGAGAGCGAAGCAGGACAGCGACAGGTCCCAGCGGCTCTGCGCCGAGGCGGAAAGTAGGTGCCCTGCAGCGCCCGTCGGCCGCGGGACACCCGCGCCGTGGTGGCTGACGCTTTCTCACCCCGCCCAGAGAAAGCCAACGCCACCGAGATCCGCTACACGAAGCTGAAGGAGAAGCACAGCGAGCTCATCAACACGCACGCCGAGCTCCTGAGGAAGGTAATGCTGCTGCCTGCGCCGGGCAGGGACTGCCTGCTGCCTTCATCCCTCGGCCACTGCCCGTGTGGCTCCTCCGTGCCCAGCCCCACACCGTATCAGTCCCGTTGTCCTGCACCCCGGGACCTCTGAGCACTGGGTGGGGGGGCACCCCTTGGATTCATGTCCACTGGCAGTCAGCATTTTGGATGCCCTGAGAAAGGCATCTTGGAGGTATCCCCTGAGCCAGAATTAGAGCAGAACGAGCACAGCGATGGTGAGGGTCCCCCCTCTGAGCGCACGGTAAGCCCCATGTCCCCACGCAGAACGCTGACACTGCCAAGCAGCTGACGGTCACACAGCAGAGCCAGGAGGAGGTGGCACGCATCAAGGAGCAGTTGGCGTTTCAGGTGGAGCAGGTCAAGCGAGAGGCCGAGATGAAGGTGAGCCCACGCAGCCCTGCATCCTTCTCTGCCATGGGGCTTTGCTGCCCAACATCGGGCCCATCCCAGTCTGGGAAACACGGTGGCTGTGCGCCGTTTGGGTGCAAGGGGTAGGGGTGGTTGTTGGTGTTGGTCCCTGATCTGGGCAAGAGTTGCCCTGGCTCCTCAGGAAGGTGTTACTTAACGCGTGCTTCATTCCCTCTTGCCCAAATCTGCCTTTTCTTCCCCCTAAGAAAATGCCACAATGCAAACAGATGGGTTTGGGTGCTTTCGTTCTCTGGGGCCCAAGCTGGGGGCTGCTCCTGAAATTCCTGCCCTGGGGAAAGGAGCCCTTTCAGGAGACCCCCTCCTCCAAGACCCTGAAAACTCCCACTGCAAAACGTGGCCGGGCTCGTTCCCGCCATCCTGGCTGTGTGCCGGTGCCGAGCGGGGCCGGAGCGTGTTTGCAGCAGCTGAGCCTCCGGCGTGGGCGTGTGGTTGCAGCTGGAGGACCAGAGCGTGCAGATGGAGCAGCTGCGGCAGGAGCTGGACGCCCGGCGGGACGAGCTGGACCAGGCACAGCGCTCGCTCAGCCACGCCAAGCAGGTACGAGGCCGGGGGCGCAGGATGCCCCCAAATCCCCGTCACAACTCCCTGTCATGCCAGGTAACGTGCCTGCCACCACTGCCAAGCCAGCGGTACAAACGGCAGCCCAGGGAGCTGTCATGGGGCTGAACACAGGTCCCCATGAGCATGTCCTCAGCCTCCCCCTGTGTAACCTTTGGGCTCACGACATGGTGCCAAGTGGGTGACAGGGGTCTCCTGGCCCTGCTGGCAGGCAGGTGTGGAGCTCAGCGCCCAGGTGGAGGCCTTGCACGCTGAGAAGGAGGTGCTGAGGCGGTCAGTGAGTGAGAAGGAGTGCGAGCTGCTCTCCACACGTGGCCTTATCGAGGAGAAGGAGCTGCAGCTGAGCCAGGAGGCGGACAAGGCCACGAGGGAGATCCGCGAGCTGCAAGGCAGGCTCCTGGAGAAGGTACGGTGCTGGGTGAAGAGCCCGCTGCCCCTCTACTCGCTGGGGTGAGACATGTTTGGGAGGTGCTGAGCAGTCAGAGGGTGTTCGGCCAAGCATTGCCGATGTAGCTGGTGGGCTATGACTTGCACCAGCAATAGTGGGATGCTTGGGTCTAATCCTGCAAAGGGGCTCTCCAGAGATAGGCTGGTGCTGGGGCCATGGTGCTGGGGGTCTTGCATCCCAGTTGTGCCACTCACTTGTTCCTCCTGCCCCACAGAGCAACCAGGAGCAGAGCCTGCAGCAGAAGCTGCTGGACGAGCAGTTTGGCGTCCTGCAGGAGACGGTGAGGGAGGCCGAGGACATCCTCCGTGATGCACTCGGCAAGCTGGACGACCCATTGCATGTCCGCTGCACCAGCTCCCCAGGTACGTCCCGCTCAGCCGTGGGGGCTGCAACCCGCAGTCCTTTCTCCCTCCAAGATGGATAACGTTGCATCTCTGCTTCCCCCCGGCATTTTTTCCTACCAAACATCACACCCAAGGAGGCTGGGGTCACACTTCCCAGGAGTCAATTTTCAGCTTTTACCTCAGCACTATTTTGCTCAGATTTCAGTGCTGTTCCCCAGCCAGGGCCATGAGGACCTGAGCTGTCTTGTCTTACACTCAATGGTGCCTCGTGGAGTCAGCACTCGTGCTTGTTCAGATGCTCGGCAGCCTGACCGTGCTAACGAAGCTCATTTTGTTGCAGATTACCTCCTCAGCCGGGCGCAGGCGGCGCTGGAGTCCACGGACGCCCTGGAGAACGGGCACGCGCAGTATGTGGCCTCCATGGCAGGTACCTGGGGCTGGGGACCGGCGGCATTGCTGGCATCTTGCTTTTATTTTTATACATCCAGCAGCCCCCAGCTGCTTCGGGGCTGTCGGCAAGCGTGCAATGCCCTGGTGATGGAGGGACGCGGTGGGTGGAGTTGGTGGGTTCCCATGTGCTCATTCAAGGAGCAACCTGCAAGCTGGAGGGGTCAATGCTGACCTCTCCAAGCTCTTGTACTGATCCTTGAGTGCCTTCAAGGGCGGGTTGCAGCCCTCAGGACATGGCAAGTAGCGCCCTGGGCTGGCAACACCTGACCCCATCCTCTCGCCGGCAGATGCTGCGGGGCTGGTGGGGGCTCTGGCCCTCTTCGCACACCTGATGGCCGACACCATTGTGAACGGCAGCGCCACGTCCCACCTGGCTCCCACCGACCACGCTGACCGTGAGTGCCGTGCGTGGGTGCAGTGGGTATTGTGGGTTTGTTTTTTTTTGGCTCGTGGGGCTTGTTTTTAGGGTGACTGTGCCAAAACTCTCTCCTCTGGGAGCTGGTTATGAGGCAGATCTTTACCAGGGGCAGCATGGTCCCCCCAGCTCCCTGCGCTCCCCTCACTGACATCCCTTCCCCTCTGGTGCCCCTTCCTGGGCCAGGAACATTGCTTTGCTCCTGGACACCAATTTAAGCTCCTCTGCAAGAAATTTGCTGGATGCTGCTGGGCATCACTTCTGTGGCCGAGGGGAGGAGGAAGAGGAAGGTGGCAGGGCTGGGACTGAGGGACCCCTTGCTCAGTGAGGGGCCTGGCACCAACCCATCTTCTCGTCAGGGCTGACGGAGATGTGCCGGGACTGCGGGCAGCGGAGCCTGGACTACCTGGGCGAGCTGAAGGACAAGCAGACGCTGCGGTGTGCCGAGCTGGGAGACGTGCGGCGGGTGCTGCGGGGGGTCCTGCAACTGGCCCAGGTAGGAGGAGATGGAGCCCAGCACTCCCACCTTCCCAGCCACGGCTGGCAGGGTGGGTTATTTGCTGGCATTGGTGTTTCTGAAGGAAAAACCAAAGCAGGTGGTTAATGCAGTAGGATGTTGCCTTTGTTTGTTGAGGTGGGACGTTTGCTCACAGCCTTCTGGCTGCATCCCAGTGAGGCAATGGACAGCTTTTTTTGTTTTTAAAGAAATGAATAAAAAAAAATCAAACCATGGCTTTCCCTATTATCCAGAGCTGAAATCTGAGATGCTGGGTTGGAGAGAGCGCTTTGGGGTGGTTTGTCCCCCATACCCACAGGTTCTGGTGCTTTCCTTGAACCATCTCGGCTTCCAGGCACTGATACCCTTCCTGATGGTGCATGGAGACACTCAGCCCAGTAACCACTTCCCAACTTTCAGATATTTCTTCTCGTGAAGCCCCCATTAGTCTTTTTCATTAAACCGCTGTTAATTCAAAGGCTGTCAGGTCTCCAGAGCCCTGTGGAGCCCTGCCCTGCCAAAACTGTTCCTGTGATTGGATTTTGTCACCTTGATTTGGGGCATTTCTTACCTCCAAGGTCCCTATGCCGTGTTTGCTGCAAGTTGGTGGTACATGTGGCTTCACCCTTGCGGTCTGCTGAATGCTGCTGCTGCAGCTTGCTTCATTTAGGGGAGGGAGGGGGGGTGCAAAAAAAGGAGTCAGATACCTTGGTTTGGTGTTGTCCTTACAAACATTCCCTCTCTCCCTCTGCCTAAAACCTCCTGGCGGCTGCTGCCTCCTCCGGCAGGAGCTGAGGCCCAAGAGCTTAGACATCAAGCAAGAAGAGCTGGGGGACATGGTTGAGAAGGAGATGGCCTCCACCTCAGAGGCGATTGAGGATGCCGTCAGGCGGATAGAGGTGAGATGAAGCTGTAGGATGGGCCGTTTTGGTGCCTTGGGGCAGCGAAGTGTCCATCTCTCCTCCACCCTGCTTGCCCTCACAGCAACGCAGCATCCAACCCTTCCTCTTATGTTGCCCAACAGGAGATGATGAGCCAGGCCAGAAACGAGAGCTCTGGTGTGAAGCTTGAAGTGAACGAGCGGTGAGTTTTGACGGCCGCGGGCAGGTTTCTGTCCCATGCCCATACCCTGCTGGGCTGTGCTCTGCTCCAAAGCCCCTTGTGCTGCGTCGTCCTGATGCTGAGCACAAAATTCTCTTTAGAAAGGTGGACCTTCGTCTTGCATATCTAAGCCACTTGTTCACAGCTGCTTTGCGGGTTGCTTAGAAGTAATCTGTAGGCTGGCTGGTCTGCAAAAAAGACCCGTTTTCTTACTGAGGCCAAAGCCTGCTTCCCTGGGTGCGGTGTTGGAGGATGCTCAACACTTTTCTCTTGTTTCCCCACAGGATTCTGAACTCCTGCACGGACCTAATGAAGGTCAGTACTGCAGAAACCTATCTGGGTCATCAAAGACTCTGCAAAACTGTAACTTCCCACTGTTGACAGCATCAGTCCTTCTCTATAGAATCCCGATCAAACATCAAAACTTGGTTTTCTTCATTCCAGGCAATTAGACTTCTTGTAATGACATCTACGAATTTACAGAAGGAGATAGTAGAAAGTGGCCGGGTAAGTCCTCCCTTACACTCATCTCTCTGCACTGACATGAAATACGGGAGAATTTCCCACAATTTGCAGAAACACGCTGAATTTCGCGGTTTCCCGTGTTAGTGGTACTCTGGCAGTCCCAGTCGCTGGAGATGGGCTGCTCAGCCCATGCTGTCTGCACACTTGCAAAGCCTTGTCCATCTAAAGACGATGGCCAGAACTTGTGTGTTTTAACCCCAGCCCAATTTGCTTGGGGCTCCAAAGCTCGTTTTCTTGATACATATTTAAGCAGGCCAGTAAGAGCGGCCTGAAGGGCATGGAAATGCTGCCATTTCCTTGATTTTATGGCTTTATATATGAATTTATATACTTTTATATTTTATATGGATTTATGGATTTATATACTGTTGTATATTAGGAACAAGTCAATAATATTCTCATAACAACAGGGGGCAGCAACAACTCAGGAGTTTTATGCCAAGAACTCACGCTGGACTGAAGGGCTGATCTCTGCCTCCAAGGCGGTGGGCTGGGGAGCCACGCAGCTCGTGTAGGTACCCCCGGGACTTCTCCCACGGCCGCTGCGGGAGGCTCCTCTCCGGGCACGTCTCTGCGTGCTGTGCCCAGGACCAGCCCCTGCTTCTCCACCACCCAGCAACCCAAACTGTCCCACTGCTGACTCCGTGTGGAGCATTATTGCTGATTCCTTGTAGAGTGTCGTAGCCTGGGTTGGACCACACGGTCACCGACATAGGGACTGCCGGTTCCTCCTTGTTTGCAAACTGTGACAATTGCTGCGGTCACATACTCTGTGTCCTGGTTCCTGCTCGGGAGGTCATGGACAGGGTGGTTGGGATCAGGGCAGGGTATCCCCGTGCCAGTGCAGGAAATGTGGGGGCTTTTTTGGACAAAGCCTTGAAAATCTCATCCAGTTCATTATGGAAACACAATTCTGCCTCCTTTGATGTTTTATACCCATTCAAAACTTCTGGATCTAGGCTTTGAGTAATTGCTTTGTAAATGAGCTTTAAATAATTACAGGCAAAGCTGCTGGTTCAAGGTCTGGTGCTGATTTCTAAGGGTATAGCAGGAGATAAATAATCTGCACTTATTTTGTAGTGCACAGCTTATATGATCTCCCTTCTGACCCGTAACGCAGGGAGTCAGCAGACAGAGTTGTGCTGCACACAGGCAAATACGAAGAACTGATCGTCTGCTCCCATGAAATCGCCGCCAGCACGGCCCAGCTCGTGGCTGCCTCCAAGGTGGGTGTCCCAGCAAGATCGTCTGCGTGCAACTCGTCAAGGTTTAAGTCATTTTGTTCCTGCAGCGTCGTCCCATGGATGCTTTCGGGCAGTGGTACGTGGCCGTCCCCTCTGCCGGTCCTGCAGCCTCCTCCTGGAGCAGGGAGGAAGGGAAGCTCTTACTATTTTCAAGTCAGTCTGTGATTTTAATCCATGTGTCTGTACCTGCATTAATATTCCCACATGTAGCAGGGCTTGCCTTGGAAATGTAGATGTGTAAAACCTCCTGTCTTCCTCCTGTCAAGCTGATTATGTAAAGGAAATGTTAATAACTAGCGAGAAACCCCGAATAAGCAACTGCAGGAGCCAGCGTTAAGAATGATGGATTTTGGTCCATGCCACCTTCCCTGTCATTGTGGGCGAAAGCGATGGGTAGAAGTTTCAATGAGCAAACGGGGATGCAGGCTGGGGGGAGGAGGACCCATGCTGCTTTTTACAACAGATGGTTTTTAAATAAGAGCACGGTTAAAAAAAAAAAAAGCTCTGTCTGTACCGATGCTGCTTACCCATGTGTGCTTGGCTCAGGTGGGAGCAGAGCTGGTTTGAGGCTGAAGGGGTCACCTTGTCTGGTCATGATGGAATCATCAGGAATAAACATGTGTCCATCTGTCTGTCCATCCATTCGGAGGTGCGATGGTGGGGACCCACAGCCATCCTCATTCTCTTTGCAGGTGAAAGCCGAGAAGAGCAGCAGGAACCTGGGCCGGCTCCAGGAGTGCTCGCGCAACGTCAACGAGATGGCGGCCAACGTGGTGGCTTCCACCAAGTCAGGGCAAGAGCAGATTGAGGAGAAAGGTGAGGGGTTTTGCAAGGAAAAAGGAGAAACGAAACACCCCAAATCCTTTTCTGGCATGATGAGTGCCCCAAGGTGCCTGTCTGGCTTCACATTGGCACATGAGGGTCCTCTGCAAGGGGTGTGCTCAGCAAGGACCCCCCCCACTTTTCTCCACAGACACCATGGACTTCTCAGGCATGTCCCTCATCAAGCTGAAGAAGGAAGAGATGGAAACACAGGTAAGGCTATGAGGGTGGGTTCGGTGCTGCTGCCCTTGGGTCAGGCTGAGGTTCTGATCCAGACTCATGCAAGGAGGGTCCATCCCCTCTGCCCCTCCCCAGCACAGCACTGGGCATGGCAGGGGGGGGTGAAATCACATCCCTGGGGTGCGCAAGGACCAAGATAGCTGTTTGGGGACAGGTGAAGGTGCTGGAGCTGGAGAAGCGTCTGGAGGGCGAGCGGGTGCGCCTGGGCGAGCTGAGGAAGCAGCACTACGCCCTGGCCGGGGCCTACGACGCGGCGGAGGACGGGGAGGCGAAGCCGGCGCCGGCCCCTAGACGAGGCATCCTCAAGAAGCCCCCCTTGGCCCAGAAACCGGGCCCCGGGGAGGTAGGGTACCCGTGGGGTGACCGTCTGTGGGGAGGGGGCGCGTTCACAGCACGAGAGACTGATACTTCGCTTTATCCCCTTCTCGTTGCAGCTCGAGCGAGACGCCAGCCCGTACCCACCTCCCGGGGCCAACTTCTAGCAGCCGCTGGCTGGTTTTTCAACCGATCACGTTGCCTTCGCGCTGGTGTGCCTTCGTGCGCGGGGGTCTCCTCACCGCCCGGCCTGGAAAACTGGATTTCTTTTTTAATTTTTTTTTTTTTTTTTTTTCCTTCACTTGATTCCTATCCGTAGAGCAGGGGGCCTCCTGCCGGCTCCCCGGGCGACGTGGGATGCCTTCCTCCTCCTGGCCTGCCACCTGGCTCTCCAGGTTTAATTTAATTTGGGATTTGTTTGGTTTCAATTTTGGGTTGGTTTTTTTTTTTAAATACTTTATCAGAACTAGAAGTTTTCAGTAAATGTAGCTCTCTACTGTACTGCTCAGACCCTTTCAAAGAACTGTGAACTCTTTTTAAAGTAGGAAACTGTTGGGCTTTTCTCGCAGTGAATTTTTTTTAAAATTCCCCTTTTTCAGCCTGAGGAATAAGTTGACTTTGTTTCGGCGTGGGATCAGCCCTCAGCGGAGAGGGAGATGTTAGCCTTAACCGGCGTGAGAAGCAGGGTTTTCGTAAGGGAAAAAGCAGTTACTGGCACACACTGGCAATAAGGATACAAAATTATTATTTTTTTTTCCTTTTCTATTTTTTATTCCTACAGCAATGCCAGGGGATCAGTTGCGTTATGTTTTATATTTAAGATAATTAGCAGAATTAATTCTAACCATGGCCTACGGGAGCCAGGGGATAGAGAAGTCTGCAGCAATAAGGAATTACTGATGTGGAGAGACATGGGGGCAGAAGAAAAAAAATTGTGTCAGCTGTATCTTCCCTTGGAGCTACTACCATGATGTAGATTATTAAAGAAGCAATATTTAAAATACGTGTTGTGGTGCTGGGCCAGCTTCGTGGGGAGGGGGCTAGGGCTGGGGCTGTGGTGTGGGGCTCTGCTGGTTGAAGCAAGCTGGCCCCAAATGGTAGGGCAGGGGCTGGCGACAAAGTGCCGTGAAGATAATTGGTTAAAGCACTGTGACAGTGGCGTGTGTGGGACACTGATGTGTGACATGGCCCTGTGCTGCTGAGGGGTGGGTGTTTGTGGAGGAGTGGGGGGCGAGGTGTGTGTGGTGTTGTGTCTACAGATATAGATACAGAGATGTGTACGTGTATATGCACAGATAAGTGTATAGACAGACATATTTGGGGGGTGTGTATGTACATGTATATGCAAATGCGCCTGTGTGTGTATATATACATATACACACATACACATATATTGACACACAAATACATACATCTTGCTCTACAGCAACAGCTATATATCAAACTTTGTATTGTGTGTATCATGCTTTTCCCTCTATGTACCTACATATTTATTTGTATAGCCACACCTATCCAGCTCTCTGCATCTGTATCTTTATCTACCCCTATGTATTGCTCTAGATATAGATATACACAGCTATACAGAGTCATGTCTGTATGTATCTAGGCATATGTGCGTACATATGCATGTGTGTGTGTGTATATATATATATATACATGCATATATAGATATATATACACACAGATATATATATATACACACAGATACACATCTATGTAGCTAGTCATGTGTCTGTGTTTGTATGGTTATATGTGTGTGCATCTCTATATATGCATGTGTGCATATATATTTTACTTACACCACCTCCACCCCCCAAAAAAAAAAGCATTTATGCTTGTGTGTGTGTGTATATATAGCTGTATTTATTCATGCAGTGGTCTGTTGGCATGGCTGTAGCACTGGGGCAGGACCAGCCCCCTGCCCAGCATGAGCAGCTCGCCAAGGGCCAAGCAGCACATTAATTGCTGCTGCATATGATCACCACATGGCTCTCGCTGGCAGCCAGCGTGACTGGCAGCCTTACTGGAAATAAGTAGCTTAAATAAATAAAAAGCAATCCCGCTTCAGCAGCGCGGTGCAGGATCAATGCTGCCTTCCAGCTTCCCGCCAGGGCAGCTGTTACCTGCAGCCTTGCAGCTGCTTCTCAGGACCATGGGCAGCCTGCAAGAAATGTGGCTTTTCTTTGGTCTGTGATTAACTGGGAGTATCTGCAGGGTGGAGCGTCACTGCACCTCTTGGTGCAAGTTGGAAGCACCCGTGAACCAGTAAGACTGAGGCACTTGGAGCTCAGCAAGATGCCTGTGACAGGGTGACCACAGCTCCCTTAATTTAAGAGAAGATTTGTGAGCATCCTTTTGAAAAAGTCTAGAAACAACATTTTCATCCAATTCCTTCTAACCCTCTTCCCCCAAAACAGTTACAATCAAATTTCATACAAGCCACAGTAAAAAACAAACAAAAACCCCAAACTTTTGTTCCTATGATTAACAATAAGCTATAAACCAATTAACTAGAATTATAAGTTACTGTATCTCAAGAAAACACATTTATAAGGTAGTTTATTATTTGTTTTAGTTACGTAGCAGTCTCATGATGACTTCAGAGTGCCGCAGTTACGCATCACAAAATAGACTTTACAGTTCTCTGGGCCGCGTATGAGTGACAAGTCTCACTTCCCAACCAACTGTATGCATAAAGTGCATTCCACAGTAAAAGGCTTTGGTGTTAATACTGGTGTCACTGGGCAAGGCAAGCAGCTGGTGTAATTCTGCAAGTTACATTGCGCTCATCTCCAGCCCAAACATCTCCAGCCTTCTCAGCCTTTCCTACGAAGAACCTCTGATCTACAGCAGCAGAGGAGAGCTGGGAGAGGGTTACCCCGCCGTGTCCCTCGGGTGGCTGCTGTCACAGCGCCTGACACTGTCTGTCGAGATACAGCAGTGGCTGTGGCCAGCGCTGTGCCGAGTTTCGTTTCTTTCAGAAACCTTTTTGTACAAGGAAGCACTTTCTGCAGTAGCTCGCAGTCTATTTATAGATGATGATAAAGACACATTTGCTGGGAGACTGCCGTCACCCTAACCACTCACACCGTTACATTTCGTAATGGAAATACTGATTAATCAAGAATGCTAACTTAAAAATCTCACTACCATAAGTCTAGCCACAGCTATAAAGTTTAAAGAATTCAAAAATGAAGTAAAACGTGGCTTTAAGAATGATGCTACGGGTAAATGTAACTTGTTTACCACCACTGCTGTTTCACTACAGTTTACTTAAATGGATATTTGCAGAGGCTGCAGGTAAACCAACCCACAGCAGCGCCTACAAAGTCTCAAAAAACATCAGCAAAACCAAAAACAGGCTCCAAAGGCCCCTTGCAGTGTAACCTATGTACTAAATTAACTTTTAAATGCCAAAATTAAGCTTACTGTCCAGTCCAAAATTTTCTTAACGCCTACACTTCTTTTGCAAAGTATTTGCTATTTGTAGCAGATGGGGAAAAAAAAAAAATCACAACAGCAAACTGTGTATGCAAAGATTTATTTTGAGACTCCATCAAGACATCCTGCTGTACAGGCTCCAATTTGCTAATGACTTTTAAATACCATTATTGCATCTATGGAGAGGGGAAGATGTCTAACTTGATGTGCTACAGAGAGCACGTTTTACTCAGTACCTGTAACAAAAGCAATGGAAAATAACCAAGCGAATTGTGCAACGTTACATTCTGCTCCCTTCCACCAAGGTTAGTACAGTACAATTTTTCTTAAAGCAGCTTTCAAACAGCCTGTTATCAAAGCCCTCCTTTCCCCACCCTTTGGCTCCCTCCGCAGCCAAATCGCCACTAACCACAAATTAGTTTGAACATGAGCGTGTAAAGCAGCTGAAGTTCAGCAACAGCATTGCTACAGAGAGCAAAGTTTACAAAACACGAGTGTCTCCCACATCATTAGAGGAAAAAAAAAGTCCGTTGAAATCAAGCACACGAATAGAAAACACTGCTGTTACACACTCTAGGAAGTCAGGTTAAAAAAAAAATATGTTTTTAAGAGCCCTTAATTAAAGCCATGACAGCAGCCGCCCATTCGTGAGGTAGGTTATTTCCCTTCGCCTGCCAGCAGCAGTGACTAAGGCACGAGTTACCTGCATCTGGGCAGTACTGTGTTCAGTGACAGTCCTTCCTGAACAGCCTGATCAGAAAAATGACTTGGGAAATACAGACGTATCAGCTAATACAATCACTTAACAAATGCCTCACAGGCATCCAAGTATAAATCAAACCAGAAAGACACAACGACGGTGTGTATCCCCCTTACAAACCATCTGTCACGCCTGGTAGCACGAGACAACTCATACCCACACCAGCCCGAAGGACATTATTACATTTCCACATTTCTCCACAATCAGCATTTTCTCCTCAACCAGGCGGTCTCGTGCCAGTGCTGAGAACCGCAGCCACTTGGTCACCTCCCACCCTCTGCGGGATGTGCCTGGCTTCTTTCAAGACCAGGAATCTCTCAGAAATTAGCCCATCCCGAGCAGTGGTTGCTAAAGTAATGTGCAACTTTAAGGGCACGTAGCAAGGTGTGGAATTAGCTTATGGGGTGAGAGGAAACATTTTTAGCTTTGAAGGAAAAAATAATTCCTACTCACCATCTGCAAGAGTGCAGAAAAAGCACCCTTGAACAGGCTGGCGACAGAAAGCCGTACTAAAAGACAGCCTTTAGCTACAGGACCCAGGGCTCGGGGTACGCACTAGTGAGTCCACCAGCCTCAGCAGTCTGTGATTTGCCCTGCAGGCAGGGAGAAAACCAGGGATTTGGCTTCAGGTGAGGCTGAGGGGCCACCATAGGCTGCCCAGGGACAGCCTGCTTCAGGGACGAGGTGTCGGCTGGGGCACCAGTCTCCCAATAAGGCTTCTCTAAAACTCCAGTTGAGACAAAAATCTCTCAAAAGAACTCAAAGCAACATGTGCCTTGTTTCTAGTGACAAAGTCTCAGAGAGGTGAACAGACATACCTGTAACAGACTTGCATCAGGGTCGATGAACCACAAGAGCACTCAAGTTACAGGAGCAAGCGCTCCTGAAGGATCAGCGCAGGCTTGCGCAGCCTCCAAAGGCAGCTTCCAAGGCGAAGGGACAAGTCAAGACCACGTGAAACACTGCCAGTGTGTCACTAACACCACACTTGCCATTTTTGCACTACTTTGCTTTTTTTTTTGGTAGCCATCACACAACTGACATGAGCCCCCCTACCCGGCAAGGTCTGGCCGTACTGGGTTACCTCTCCTTCGCACAGGCAACAATCCCACCCAGACCAGTCTCCTGGCACACGTGAGCCCTGGGGAAGGGCCATCTGAGCCAGAGTCTGAGCCGGCACTGCTTGAAGTTTTGCCCACACCGTCTTCAAGCTGCGAAACACGGGCGTTGCTGGGAATTCTGCGAAGAGCCAAGTTAAAGAACTGCAGCTTTTACATAACACCATCCCCTTCCCTCGCCCACCCGCACTGAGTCAGCTTGCCTCAGCTGCGAGCTCCTATTTCTGCATCAGCAGAAGGTTATCGAATCTCCATAGCCACCACAAAGGGAACGTATCAAGGAACAATTGAAAAAGGGATTTTCTTCCACATACTATCAGTTGTTCTGCAGCAGGACTTCTGTTTCACATTGCTATTGAAGCAACGGATGTCACAGAAAATTACATCAGGTCTTTTCTGCCCTCTGACTCATATTCCTAAATAACTTTGGTTGACTCATTTCTCCTGACTTGTCTTGGCTGAAACCTTAAGTTTTTCCTCTTTTAACAAGCGGCTTGCCCCCTTCCTTCAGCTTTTCCTGGTGAAGATTCTGAACACTTCCACTATTCCAGCTAATTGTAGGAAACTAAAACAAAAAGCAAAGGGATTCTACCTGGCAAGACAGCCCACCTGCCTCGTTGCCTTGATTACAATGTGCAGAATCTACTCTGAGCATACCCGTCCTGTTTCAGCTACATATAAAATGGACTCGCTATATCCGGTCACTAAAAACACAGCCAACAGATTTATTATGAATAATGAAAATTATTTTCTTGCAAATTTATGTTCTGCGTTCACCTACAGCTGTTTTTATGTTGCTACATAAAAACCATCATTACTATTGAAAAACGTTAACGTAACTCTGCTGTGATTAAATGAAGCCACAACAGGAACATGACACCAAGAGAGATATGCTATTTTATTTTAAATCAGACCACAGTAGATTACAGAAAGACTTATTATGCAAACAAATCCACTGTACGTTTCACAACTTGCTAGGCATATAAAACTGCCCCTTTATTAAGACTGTCCAGGATCGCACAGAGGAACTGTTCGGGTGCAGGACGACTCTACCTCCTCTGAACTCAGTGTTTGCCAAGTAGCTCTATATTCGGGCTAAAGGAATTGTCGATTTGCGCTCTGTATCTACATCATTATTCCAGTTGGAGAAGGCAAAGAAGTCCCAAAAGAGGTCGAGACTGAGGTTATGGAAGTCGGGGAGCTAAACATAACAGTTACCCGCGACCGGACTGTGCCCAGGGCTCTGCCTCCTGACATCACATGAAAGCTCATTTTCTGTAGAGTCCCTCCAGGGCCACTGGTACAAAGGTGACCTGTATGGACCAGCTGTGCTAGAACAACTGACTCCGCTTCCTCTGGGAGACAGCACTGAAGCGCGGCGAAACTCGCCCTTGAGTTTGCACCGTTCAGTGC